>NC_138975.1:126971785-128218571 GCF_055761805.1 Camellia sinensis
CTATCTGACACTCAGCCAGCACTCGCAAAGACGGAACCTCAATTTCAATAGGTAGAACGGCCTCCATCCCATAAACCAATGAATACGGAGTCGCCCCAGTAGAAGCTCTAATTGAAGTTTGGTACCCCCACAGAGCAAACGACAGCTTGTTTGGCCAATCCCGGTAGGTTTCCACCATCTTCTGCAATATGTGTTGGATATTCTTGTTGGCGGCCTCGACCGCTCCATTGGTTTGCGGCCGATATGTAGACGACTTATGAAAAGCCACGTTGTATTTCTCCAACAAATCAATCACTTCCTTCTTGTAGTGGGAACCATTATCTGAAATGACCTCGTTTGGGAACCCATAACGACAGATGATGTTGTTCCTGATGAACTTTGCAACATGCGAAGCCTTTAACACCGCAGAGGATTGGGCCTCAACCCACTTCGTGAAATAATCTATCGCGACCAGGATGAACTCATGCCCGTTAGACCCCATCGGAGTGATAGCCCCGATCACATCGATTCCCCAAACTAAAAATGGCCATAGGGAAGTCATATTGTACAGCTTCGACGGCGGGATGTTCATGCGATTTGCATGGATCTGACATTTGTGGCATCACCGAACAAAGTCGATACAATCCTCCTCCATGGTGGACCAGCAGTAACCCTGTCCGAGGATCTTCCGTGCCAGCATAACCCCGTTCACATGTGCTCCACATTCTCCTCCATGGATGGCCTCCATCAGGCATTTTGATTCTTCAGCTTCAATACACAGCTTATGCATTCCTAGATGACCTCTCTTGTACAATTTACCTCCGCAGATGATGAATTGAACGGCCATTCTTCTGATTGCCCTTTTATCCTTGGCACTTGCCCCTGGTGGATACGCCTCTTTCTCTAAGAAGTTCCAAATGTCGTAATACCAGGGGTTCTCATCTTGAACCTCGTCTATAGTAGCAATTGACTCGTAAGCTGGAGCGAACTTCTGGTCAATAATGATTGGACGCATCCGGACTCCGAACGGGATGTCTATCATAGAAGATAGAGTTGCTAGTGAATCTGCAAACCTGTTGTTCTCTCTTGCTAGATGAGCAAAGTTTAGCTTTTCAAACCGAGGAATTAACAAATCCAGGGCCTGATGATACATCATCATCTTTTCTTCTTTAACTTTCCAATCTCCTTTCGCTTGAGATACAACAAGGTTCGAGTCCCCGATGACGTCTAGCCATTTTGCCCCTAATTCTAGGGCTGCTTCTAGACCGGCAATGCATGCCTCATACTCTGCTTCGTTGTTCGAGACTTTGAACCGGAGCTTGAAGGCTAGAGGGATACGGGAATTGTCGGGTGCTATCAGCAACACTCCTATTCCATACCCATACTGGTTAGACGCTCCGTCGAAATACATCGTTCAAAACTCGTCGTCGATATGCAAAATGGCCTCATTTGGGAATAAGTACTCAACTGCTTCACTCCCTTCCACTGGATGATCGGCTAAGAATTCTGCTACTGCTCTTCCCTTGTCCGACTTGCGCGTCACATATTTTAGATCGAATTCGGAAAGCAACAACAACCAACGAGCTAGCCTACCCATAAGTGCCGATTTCTCGAAGAGATATTTGATGGGGTCTAATCTCGAAACCAACATTACAGAGTGAGCTAACAGGTAGTGCCGCAACTTCCTGGTGGCCCATACCAAGGCTAAGCAAGCCTTTTCCAATGGTGTGTAGCGAGTCTCATACTCCAGAATCTTCTTGCTCAGATAATAGATGGCCCTTTCCACTTTGTCCTCTGATTCTTGCGCGAGCATGCAGCCCTTTGTGGTCTCAGTTATCGAAAGGTACAATATCAACGGTCTTCCCGGTTCTGGTGGTGACAACACAGGTGGGTTCTATAAATATTCCTTGATCTTTTTAAAAGCAGCTTGGCATCGGCCATCCCATTGGAATTTCATTCCTTTCTTCAGGAGACCAAAAAGTGGTTCACAAGTCAAGGTTAATTTTGAGATAAACCGTCTTATGAATTGCACTTTACCCAGAAAGCCTTGCACCTCCTTTTCAGTCCTTGGTGGTGGCATTTCTAGGATGGCCTTGATTTTGGAAGGGCCGACTTCGATACCTCTCTGTGTAATGAGAAACCCCAGCATTTTCCCCGCTGTGACACCGAACGTACACTTCTGAGGATTCAACCGCAATCGGAATTCTCTGATCCTTTGAAAGAATTTTTGCAAGGCGGTGTAGTGGCCCTCTCTTTCCTTGGACTTGACAATCATGTCGTCCACGTATACCTCAACCTCTTTGTGGATCATGTCATGTAATATTGTGGTCGCGGCCCGTTGATATGTAGCTCCAGCGTTCTTCAGCCCAAATGGCATTACTCTGTAACAGTATGTCCCCCACGGGGTGGTGAAGGCAGTCTTTTCTCGGTCTTCAGGTGCCATCACTATCTGGTTGTAGCCTGAGAAGCCATCCATAAATGAAAGCAAAGCATGCCCCGCTGTGAAGTCCACTAACTCATCAATATGTGGCAAGGGAAAGTCGTCCTTCGGACTAGCTCTGTTCAAATCCCTAAAATCCACGCATACCCGGATCCTACCATCCTTCTTTGGCACTGGAACGATGTTGGCCAACCAAGTCGGGTATTCGGATACCTGCAAGAAACCTGCATCAATTTGCTTGGTGACTTCTTCCTTAATCTTGAGGGCCCAGTCCGGGCGGATCCTTCTGAGTTTTTGCTTAACAGGTCGGGCCTTGGGGTCAAGAGGGATCTGGTGCTGTATGATCTCAGGATCGATTCCAGGCATGTCTTCGTAGGACCACGCGAAAACATCTTTTAAATATTTTAATAAAGCGACTAAGCGCTCGCGTTCCTCCTAAGACAACGTGGACCCGATCTGGACCAGCCGTGGGTCCTCCTCAGTACCGACATTCACGGTAGTGATTTCATCCATTAAGGGTTTAACAAATCTTTCCTGCTCTTGTTCAATTAAGCGTTGCAAAACCGGAGGAATTTCTTCCTCTTCGTTTTCATCAAAATTTTGAAAGTCTGAATTAATGCAATAAATCAAGGGCACAGAAAAGTACTTAGAAACCACAGCTACTTGATTCTCATTAAGCACATCCAAATCGTCCAATTCCTCGGTTACAACAGACTCAAAAGAGAAAGAAAAAGACGATCTAGACAAGACTGTGGCATCCGGGTTATCATCCCCAGGATTACCAGACTCAGACTCAGTCGAGCTGGAACCTGATTCCGACTCACAAGATTCGGTGGAATCAGATTCCGGCTCACTACCTGACCCGGTGCTGCTAGACAAAAATCCCTCTTCATACTGCCAAATGAGAGAGGGTGCGATAGATGCATCCAAAATGTTTGCTGGTAGGCCTGCAGCCGTTCCATTTCCGATCACGCATACTGAGAAGTTATCCCCCAAGCACTTCTGTTCGATCGGAGGATCTGAAAGTAGACGTGCCAGCGCTACCCCCATTTCACTTTCGGCGTCCTCTGACTCCACTTTCTTGCTCTGCTCAACCTCAGCTATTGGGTCTGTCTGCTCTTCGGCAACGTCATCCCCGGGTAACTGCAGGTCAAAGAAGATCTCAAACCCCGGCACGCGCTTCTTCTCCGCGTTCAGCCACGGCTCTGGGAAGCCACAGAACGGAAAGTCCTCTCCCTCCCGGACGAAGCGTCCGTTTAGGGTACCCTGAATGGGCCGGTGCATTAAGTCAAAAGGCTTCCCCGCCTTCTTCGCTCTGGCTCTGCCAGCCATCTCCTTACCCTTCCTTATCCAATCCTCTTTGGTGGGTAGATAACCCAAACCAAAGGTATGTGGATTATGTGGCACCTCGGACGATGCTACGACGCCCTTCCGGCCACCCTTTCCCAATCCCATCCCGGGGATATGTTGAAGCTTGTTCATGAGGTATATCGATTGAGCACTGACATACACCCCCTCATTAACAGCTAAAATGTTCTGCACGACCCGAGCCTCGACTAGGGTAAAACCGGATAAGAACACATCCTCCATACCATACTAAATTTCCAAAACTGGCGTAGATACTTCCGGCGGTGGATGGATCGATGAATTCCCAAAAACAATGGCTACTCCCTTTCCATGGGGGTATTTCACCATTTGATGCAAGGTAGAAGAAACTGCCTTCACTTGATGCAGCCACGGCAGCCCCAAAAGCAGATTGAAAGTGGCGGGAACCTCTAGGATGTGAAAGTCAATTTCATGCTGCCCCGGCCCAACCTTGGTTTGAATTTTCGCTGTCCCCATGACTTCTCTGCTTGTGTTGTCGTAAGCCCGAATCACCTGGGCTGTTGGCACAAAGTCTGCGGTCTTCAAGCCAATTGCACAGGCAGTCCTCGCTGAACACACATTGATGGCGGACCCTGTGTCGACAAGCACCACGGGTATCCATTTATTTCTGCACTCCACGGAGATGTAGAGTGGCTTGTTGTGGTTCGCACCCTCAGGTGGCAGTTCTTTGTCAGAAAAGGTCAACATCGGGACAGCTCCTCCCGGAAAAACTAAGCCTACTAGCTGTTCGGGCGTGGTGTCTATAGAGAGCTTGCCCTTGTCCATGGCCGATAAGACAGCTAGTCGATGCACTCGCAATGCCATAAGCAGTCCCTAGATGGAGATGTCTGCCTGTATCTTCTTTAACTGCTTCAGTACAGCCTCTTCTTCGACTTGCTTCTCCTTCTATCTCTCAACTTCTTTATCTTTCCCAGATGCCTCTGGCTGGTCTAGGTGCGAGGGCTTGAAATACCGTCCACTTCTCGTCATATGATCGACCTCACCGATATACCAGGTATCATCTGGTTGATTACTCCCCCAATCCTCATCCGTATGAGCAAGACATAAATCATCGTCTTCCCACCACATTCCGTCGGCAGCAACAGACACCTATCTGGCTCCGGTTCAATTGTACTCGCAGTACTCTCCGTCCACATGCTCGCAGCATTCTCTATCTTCGTGCACACAGCACTCTCAGTCCCCTCAGGGCCTTTAGCTTTCCTAATTCTCTCGGCATCCTCAAACCTTTCTTGTTCCAGCTGCGTCAGTACAGCTGGTTGTTCAACAATTCCCACATTCATACTGCCCAAGTCTCGAGCGGAATTCTTAGCACCGGCGCTCTCCGGCGATTCATTCTGACTTTCGGCCCTTCCGGCCACCACTGATATGCTCGCCCCTACCGGGCCCTGCTCCAATTGAGCTTCGTCAACAACATCTGGCAAGTCATCGAGCCACCCAGTAGCCTGTGTCGATTCCTCATAATCAAACCAGTCGACTGCCGCGCCTCTCGAATCTTGATCGTTGAAAAACTGGAGGTTGGCCAAGTCCTCTTCCACAACCGTAAAATCATCTGTCCCCTGCTCAAATCCATCTTCTCGGATCACACACAGCTCTGCCCTCTCTGGAAATTCAATATTAGGCTCAAACCGGCCTGTTGGCATAATGTAATAACTCGGGTCGTAGGCTTCCCCGGCGACATTCCCAGAGTGCTCAAACCCTGATTGAACAATTCCATCCTCCTCCAAAATCTCCTCTGTCCTATCTTTGCCAGTCACCACCATTGGCTCGGGTTGGGTTCTGGAGATGTCCAACATGCACAAAGAGTCAGTGCAGTCAGGAAGGAGCACCTCCGGCTTAGGTAGGTGGGAAGGAGTGATATATATGTTGGAATCGTAAGACACGACCCCAGTCTGGATGAAGTTGATTCTTTTGGGAGGTAGAGCTTGGTTGTGCGGTGGGAGAGGCTTTGTTGTGACATTGGGTTTTCTGGAGGTACAATCACCTGCTTGTCAATGAGGTCGTGAATCTCATGACGCAATCTGAAACATTGGTCAGTGTTGTGACCATGTTGTTGGTGATATGCCTAGTATTTTGCTGGGTTATGAGAAGGCAGGAGTGGATTTGGCAATGGCCTCGGCTCTAGGGGCTTTAAGTGCCCTTTCTTGATTAATACCCCTAGAGCCTTGGACAGGGGCATATACAGTGGCGTGAAGGTTCTTTGGCCTCTGGGTTGGAATTGAGTGGTTTGTGTGTTGCTTCTGGACATGCTGGAGAAAGGTGTAGCTGCCATGGGTCTTGGAAGGAGAGGGGGAATGGTGGTGACCACGCTTACTTCTGAAACTCTGTCATTTGTGGCATTGCTGGTGCCTGTGTTGTTGTTGCGGTTGAAAGTTCTTCGAGGTTGCTCTCTATCTTGGTCAACCAGACCCTGTTTCATTGCATCTTCAATTTGTACCCCGATTTCATGTAGATCTGACCCGACAGGGTCCGGCCGAATAGTGAAAGCTTTTTTGTGGTCTGGTGAGGCCCATTGGCCGTAGTATATTTGAAAATAGCCGGAGATACACCATGGGGTCCCCAGATCCATCGAAACGATCAATTTGCGGCATTTTAAACCTATCCGGCAGCGTCACAGCCACGTCGGTATATCCGTCCTCGATATCCGGGATAGCCTTTACCCCTTGGGATTTCTTGAACAACTTCTCAAGCTTGCTCAATTTCAGTGTTGTATGGTCTACCTCGAACTCGAAGGGGGAGTCCGGTTGATTGACAAGCGTAGGTGCCTTAGATAGCTGGGGCAGAATTGGGGGCGGAGCTGGCCCCGTTGGTATGTCCGTATCTACCTGGACATTTGGTGCCTCCTCGGGTGCCGGGATTCCTGGTGGGGGAGGAACTGGGTGTGAAGCAGATGCCCTAGTTTGTTGTTGTAACCTGGAAATTAACTCTGCCTGCTGGGCCATGATCTCGGCCTGTTGTTTAGCAAATTCATCCCGGCGAACTGCATCCTGCTGCATGGCTCTCATGGTGTCCTGTATTTGACGCATCATTTCCTCAACTCCTGTCAGTCCCGCCATACTGCCCTGATCTGTCTGGACTACTGGCAGGTCTATCTCTATGGCAACAATTGGGATCTCAATCCGACTGTCCACTGATGGGGTAATCCGCTGCTCTTGCAACCTCTGCTCAGATACACTGCGCCTTTTCGACCTCTGTCTGATAACCAGGGGTAGAGAGTGGAACACTGGTTGTCCATCGACCAGATCCTCAGATCGATTGAGTCGGCGACCTCTTGTCCAGAGTACTTGGGGAATATCTGCTTGGTCTGGCGCAATTGTGCTAAACTACCTAGCAAAAAGATAAGTAAAGCAATAATAAGGAAATAAACGAGCAGACAAACGGACAGCATAACGGCGTAAATAAACACAACACATAGTCGGGTATAATTAAAATGCAATTGATACACTGTTCTCAAAGACCGATCATTATTCCTGAATTACTATTCCCAAATCACTGTCCCGAAAGCTGAATCTGATACCCACATATAGCTGATTCGAAAATACTGAATTGGCGCCCACAGGCCCTTGATACCCAGAAATACTGAACCAGTGCCCGCAGGCCTGATACCCAGAAACACTGAACTGGTGTCGTTAGGCCTGATGCCCAAACTTGCAAACTGATACATGCATTCATATAGAGACGCACTCTAAAATCACATAACAAACAAGTAAGAGCCAAAACACCCCTAAGTTGGGGTAAGGTTTTCCTATCCTATTTTGTCAGGAACTAAGGTTTCACTACGCACGTAGCAGTTTCAAACAACCTATAAACGGGTAAGCAACCTATCCTAGTTTGGAATGGTCACTATGGATTCTGAATATGCACTAGGTCGAACGGTCAAAAAAGGTGCCCCGGTAAAACCGGGGTTTGTGCTCCCATACTGGCAGAGCTCATAACCAGTCAGCCTTATGGCACGCTTCTCGAAGCGAGCCTCTGGCAAACCGTTCAGGAATAGCAGATGGCAAACACGGTGTCCTAGGCGCACCAATGCAAATGCAATGCAAAGAAACACACAAGTGTAATCAAAACAAGATATCATGCGTTCGAGTCAAGTTCTCAAATTTCCCAGCAGAGTCGCCAGAAACTGTAGATGTCCCCTTAGGCTTCACTACAGTTCAAGACTCAATGTCACGGTCCTGTATCTAATCTCGCAGAGTGCACTGCAAGACCGATGAATCATCAAAGAGTCTAAATCCGGTAAATCATTTTTGAAAATAGATTTTTTGAAAGAAGTGCCAAACATGGACTGCTTTGCCAGATACGGAGTCGCCACCTAAATATTTTATTTTTTGAAATTTAAGAAACCCTGACTCGTTGCCTAAGGCCACGTGTCCGTCATCACCAAAGTTGCCTCGGCTCAGGAACTTGGGTACGATTAGGGAAGGTCAGTTCGTGAGCACCCCCGCTCGCCCCGATCAAAGATCGGCCTCTACTAACCATGATATCGAGTTTTGAAAACTTTATGCGTTCTTATTCCAGTTATTAGCCTAGATTTACTATGTGATGCACACAGCATACAAGTATAGACTGGGTCGCCTGAATTGGAACGAAACATCTCATGTTTGTTTTTAAAGAAAAACGGTTTGCTACTCGTAAGTAGGTTAAAATGTGGATTTGCCACCCTCAGGTGGGCTTAGAAAACATGATGATTTGCCACTATCTGGTGGGCTTAAAACTTGCATTTAATGAATTGTTCCAATTCGGATAACCCAACCTTCACCCACAGGCATTCAGGCAGGTATATCATATAAGCACATAGCCTCATGGTAAGCATGCTATCATGGCAGTCACTCACACACATGCAAGGATGCTAAAGCATAAAAGCTTACCTAGTACTCCAAGCCAAAACAGAAACTATGTTAGAAATCAATGCATGATCCTAACCATGCTGAAATGCCTAATGCAACACATGCAAAATGCAACTAAGATAGGCTCGGCTATTCTAAACACGGCATATGATGATGCTACAGCTAGCACATATTCAACTCGGAATTGAAATACAATGCAGTTACAATGATGCGCCGAGCCCAGTGCATGCAAGACAGATGAATGAATGGAAACATGCTATCATACTGTATGCTAATTGAAAAATGCCCTAATCTAACCATCATAAGCTGGTAAATAAAAGGGAGAAAGACGTGGGGTTGGAAGACATACATCACACGCACGCACACTTATTACAACATTGCCCTCGCTCGGAGGGTCCGAAAGAATAATACAGTTTGAATGAATAATACAGTCCGAATGGATAATTAAATATTACAAAACCCTAATTAATTAACAAATTAATCTAGGATAGCGAGTAAATTAGCATGCAAGCCTATGGACTGCCTCAGCTCTGTTCCGAATGATGGGAGATGCATGCTTGAGTTGCCTGGCGCAGAAATCCATTGCGATGCCCCGATTCGCCTCTGTTTGCAATTAATGTCAGAATGCTGTGCAAGGCTTTAGAAAGCTGCTGATTTCTGATTTGCTGCAACAGAGAGCAAGAAAGGGGCATGGCAAAGTATTTCACATATGTATGCATGACTACTCTTCAGGGAGTGTAGTCTTCGATCCTCGTCCACCAATCACGCATATCGATGCATGATGGCCGAGGAGTCGAATTGCACGACTCAATATGAGATGAATGCCCATGAAAACACAACAAGACCTAAACTCTATCATGGGTAATCCAGAGTGTCGGCGATAGGGAATTAAGACACGTTCCGTCATTCGGAGTATGAAACGTCCCTCGTTTCTCGTGCTCGGGCTAACTCCTATCCCAAACTCAATGCAAATGAGATGACATACACAATGCGACTAACATTCAACCTAGCATACGCAATACTATGAAATGGCATACACAATGCTCGATGTAACATGGCATACACAAAGCTCTAACACGCAACCTAGCATACGCAATGCTATGAATTGAAAAGGCATACACAATGCATAATGGACTTACACCAACATGAGTGGACCTCAGCCACACTCACATTAGTGGCCATTAGATGAAAATGAGATGATCGAAATGCGTGCACACATGCACACAAACTGAGGACCGAACCTAAGGCATTGAATGCCACTCTACCAAAACATGGCAAGGACGAAGCATGGCATTCAAACATGTAATTTTCAGTACTGAAACATAATGCTAAATGGTCCCGAAACATGGAAATATGGCACCCGATGCATGGAATAAGCCTCGAAACTCAAAACTAGTCCAATGCATTGAACCACAAGTATACAAAGAAAGCATTATTTGATCATGAAGTCTAAAGATAGAGCCAAGGAAGTCCCAAAACATGCACATTTCTCGTTTAGAGCATGGTCAAAAAGTGCTAACATGATGGACAAAAATAGCATGCAAATTCGGCTAGCAAGCATGGTTTACATGGCATGTATATGAAGCAAATGAGACCTCATCAAACCAGCCAAAAACAGTGAATAAAACCTGCCAAAATATGCCCAAATAATCACTGAAATGCAGCCAATGCATGCAAAAATGAGGGGCTTCTTTGGAAGGCCATTCAAGGGGCAGTTAAGCACATATAAGATAGACACTTAGGACGACCAAACCAACTCTGGAAATTAGTTATGACAGCCCTAAAACTCACAAAATTTGCCCTAAAATCAGTCTAGGAAACAAGCCAAGAAAGGCCTCCTCAAAAGGCCTTGAATGAAATTGTTCTACACATGCATTGTAGACATAAAATATGATCAAAAAGGGCCCTAGACAGACCTAAGGCAGACCTTAAAACCCACAGAATTGAGCCCAAAAAGTGACTTCAATGGATGCAAAATAGAGCCCCCTTGGAAGGCCCAAAAGATCCTCAAACAAGACAAGGAGAGAGGGGGTCACCCCCCTCTAATTTTGGCCCTCAAAAATGCATCAAAGCCACTGAAAATCCACTGGATTTCAGTGGCTAAGAGGCCAAACCATGGCCAATGCAAGTGCTCTAATGCATAGCCTTAATCATGAAGAGATGAAGCATGCATAGGGGGAAGATGACCCCAAATAGAAATAGGACCTTAACAAAACTTGAAGAGGAGCTCAAAACAAGCCTTTTTATAGTTCATAACAAATCTTGAAAATGTTCACAAGTAAGGCTAAAGTATGATGCAAAAATAGCCCTAAAAGAGAGATTGAACAAACAAGGAAATAGATGACCTCAAAAAGTAAAGTGCCCTTAAACGAAGTTGAAGAGGAGCTCAAAATAAGACTATTTACAGTTTATAGAAAATCTCGAAAGTGCTCACAAATAGAACCAAGATATGATGCAAAATAGGCCTACAAAGATAGGTAAAGCATGCAAGGGTGTACAAGGCCTCAAACAGAAAAGTGTTCTGAAATAAACATGAAGAAGAGCTCAAAATAAGACTATCTTCAGTTTAAACCAAGGCTCGAAAATGTTTTCAAATGGAGCTAAGGTATAGGGCAAAATAATGCAAAAATGGGAGAAATGAGGACTTACCCTTGAAGAGCTAACCTCTAGCAGCTTTTGGACCAAGTTGATGAGCTTCCAACCTCTGCAAATGGCTTCCAAGGTGCTAGAATGGATGATGGAGGTGTGGTGCTAAGGGTTGTAGTGTAAATGGACCAAGGAAGTTATGGTTTTGGAGGTTGGAATAGTAGTAATGGAGGTGAGAGGTTATGTGCCTTGGCCAAAAATGTCTAAACCCTAGATATGAAGAGGAGGGCCTCTCTTATAGAGAAGAGAGGCCAAAGCTTCTCTTGGAAGCTTCAAAGATCCTCCATACAAGTCAAAGATCCTTCTCTTGGAGGTCCCTGACTTGAAGAAAGCCTAATTCTTTCATCTGGACTCCTTTTCAAGTCATTCTTAAGCCTAAACTGTAGCCCCAGAAGTCTTCTTTCCAAATTGGGAAGCCTCACCTCGAAATTCCATGTGTGCTAAGAGATATCCCTCTTTTAGTGAAGGTTTCTCAGTTTCAGTCCAACCGAAACGATGCCCAACTTCAACCTGTAATATCTCCTCCATCCGGACTCGGCTTTAGGAGATTCTTAAGTTAAAAATGAAGCCCCAGAAGTAAGCTTTCCAATGGTGGTAGCTTCATAGCTTAAATCCAAGTATTCAATAGGATAGGCCTGTATTTCAAAAATATTTTGAAAGAGAGGGTTTTAAGGTCTAAAGAAAAACCATTCAAAATAGCTTGGGTCCAAAATGGGGTGTGAGGTTGGGATTTGACTCTCCTTGCCTGAGAAATCAAACTTTTGCTCTGCACATCTTTCACCACCAAGTAAACCATTAGTAGCGCCCAAGTCTTAAGGGCGGTCAAAAATGGGGTGTCTACAGTTGCCCCTCTTTGACAGAACTTGGAAGTCATGAAATGACATGAGTGAATGTCAAAGCCCAGAGACAACTCATTTTTGACAAGGCCGAAGACTTAGACAAACAGGCAAGATAACAAAGAGATGTGCCCACAGGCTGGGTCAAGATGCAAATGACATGCGCAATGCCGAACAGAACTTATGATCATGCCCAGAGAGCTGTGATGAAGGAAATATGCAAAATAAATGCAACATTTTAAGCGAATGTTATCCAAGAAAGTAAACACGAACCAAACTACATCTCATGCAGAAAGGATATAAGAAAATTATACAATTCTCACTGTACCTCACGCGGAGAAGGCTAAAAGCGACTATGGAGAACACCCGGAGTCTCAAGCGGAACAACGTCTCACAGCGTATCACACGTAGGAGAGGAGAAAGCAACACCTCTCAGCATATCACACACGAGAGAGGAAAGGGAAAACCTCTCAGTGTATCATATGCGAGAGGGGAAAGGGAAAACTGCTCAGCGTATCACACGCCAGAGAGGAAAGAAAGCATCTCTCAGCGTATCACATGCAAGAGAGGAAAGGAAAAACCTCTCAGCGTATCACACATGAGAGAGGAAAGGTAAAACCTCTCAGTCTATCACACGCGAGAGGAAAGGAAGACCTTTCAGCGTATCACACGCGAGAGAAGAAAGAAAGCATCTCTCAGCGTATCACACGCAAGAGAGGAAAGGTATCATCTCTCAGAGTATCACACGCAAGAGAAGAAAGGAAGCATCTCTCAGCGTATCACCCGCAAGAGAGGAAAGGTAGACCTCTCAGCGTATTACACGCGAGAGAGGAAAGAAAGCATCTCTCAGCGTATCACACGCAAGAGAGGAAAGGTATCATCTCTCAGCGTATTGCACGCGAGAGAGGAAAGGGTATCCAAACGCGCGCCAAACGCGAGAGTGGAAGGGTAGCAGTCAAAAAGAATGGAAACTTCCCTCGAATGAACTGTACATACAATATCGTGCCTTCACAAAATAGAGATTTTGACAAGTTCAATGTAATAGGAACACATGGTCAACTCTTTTTCAAGGTACAATTTAAATACAAGATAAACACGTGCACATATGATGCCAATGGGAAGGTGCATAACAATGCATGGGAGATGTGCATAACAATGCAAGTGAAACGGTGCATAACAATGCAGGTAGAACAATGCCTAGCAATGCAAGTGAAAAGGTGCATAACCATGCAGGTGAAGTGTGCATAACAATGCAAGTGAAGTGTGCATAACAATGCAACTGAAAAGTGCCTACATACGCAAGTAAAGAGGTGCATAACAATGCAGGTAACGTGCGTGACAACGCAAGTAAAAGAGGTGCAAAACAATGCAATACAGGTGCACAAGACAGTGCGATGTAGATTAAATGCACAAAACAGTGCGATGCAATGCACTAACAAGTACAGGTAAGGTGCACAAGATAGCGCGATGCAATGCACTAACAAGTGCAGGTAAGATGCGCAAGAAAGTGCGAACAATACGATGCACAAACAAGTGCAGCTAAGGTGCGCATGATAGCGCGATGCAATCCAATGCACGAAGAAAGCATGTAATGAAATGCACAGGATAGTATGATGCGCAAGAAAATGCGAGTATGAACTGCACGAAACAGTGCGATACGCTAAACAACGCGAGTGTAATGCAATGCACAAGATAGTGCGAGTGAGATACAAAGTGTAAGTGCACAAGACAGTGCGAGTAAGTGCATGTTCTATGCAAGTGAGGTGCATTAAAGCGCAATAAAATGCATTTTCTATGCAAGTATGGGGGCATTTTCTATGCAACATGGGAAGCATATTGTAGACACCCCATTTTTGACCGTCCTCAAGACTTGGACGTCACCGTTTGAACACTCGGTGATCATCCATGTTTGTGTTCGTTTGGAGTTCCCAGAGGTCTCGGCTCGCGCGCCTTGCCTCAGGATCCCCGAACTCGACTGTTTAGTGTCTGGTTTTGCACCAAACACTTTTGTTTTGCCTTAGAGGGGCAGGGCATGCCTTGTGAGACATCCCCATACACCACCGGCAGTGGCTGGAGGCCACCGGCTGGTCATTTTCTTCCATCGGCACTTTTGTTTGCCGGTCGGCACACTTTATTGCCGGTCGGCATAATTGGTTGCCGGTCGGCACTGTTTTTTGCCGAAATAGCATTTTTGGGCAGCCGACCACTGTTCATCCACTTTATGGAGATATTTTGTGCCAGCTGTGATAGCTGGCACCAACTCCTTTCCCCTCCATACACGTGTATGGAGGGATTTCCCTCTAGCCAAGCTTGTTGAATAAGCTTTGCAAGAGGGAGTCCTATAAGAGAGGGGATTTCCTCTTGGTTCTAGGTTAGAAAAACAGAAGCAAAAAACAGCCTCTAGATATATAGATACATATTATCTCTATACCTCTCTCCCTCTCCCTTCTTGTGTGTGTTTCTTGGCCCAAAAGGTGTGTTTTACCTTACTTTTGCACCATTACACCTTATTCCGAGATTGAGGGACTTGGAGGAGTTGTTTCTTGAGTTTTGGACTGGTTTTGATCCAAAGAAGGAGGCTAGACCATTTGTTCTTCAAGGGTTCTTCAAGGGTGAGCATCTTCCCTTTCATTCCCCAAACTTGCATTGGTTTTCTACCTATTTTGTTTATTGTTTTGGCTCTTGTGTATAACATAAAAAAGGCTCATATTTTCCTGCTCTAGCACTTTCATTAAGGTCACTTTGTGATTAGAGTGCAAACTCATCCTTATAGGCCTTGTTTGGTCTATTTTGGTGCCTCTTTGATAAGGTTTTGTTCACTTCAGCACTTTGATCTTTTCATCACTGAAAATCAGTGTATTTTAGTGTCAAAAAAAGTTGGTTCGAAGTCTTGCATAGGGGAGGGACACCCCTCTCCCTTTATGGTTTTGTTTCCTTGCTTTTTGGGCTCAAGAGGATAGTATGTGTGCTTGTTGTTTCTTGGCTTCATTACAGCATTTTTTTACGCATGTTAGGTCATATATAATCTCTGTTTTTGGTCAAACTTGTGCCTCCTTGCATGCTTGTAATACTTGTTTTGTATTGCTCTACTTTGCTTAGAAGTGCACATCATGGTTAGGCCATGATTCTTGTGAGAGTTGGCTTAGTTCCATGAAGTTCTTGGTGATGTTTTTCCATGCTTAAGGTTTATTGGTTATCCATTTAGCCATGCTTGATATGTTTGTTAGGGTTGCTTTGTATTTTAGCTTAAAAGCTTTGAGCATGTTGACCTCTAACATGTATATTTGTGATTACCCTCATGATTTAACATCATCTAAGGACCATCTTTTTAGTCCAAGTATCATGCTTACATGTGTGAATGCATGGCCTCTTTCATGTCTTGAGGGTGTGTCCTCTTATGCCTAAGAATGAGCCTTAGTGTATTTGCTTCATGGGGGATGTTTTAGTTGCCATATTAGGAGTTTTTGGGGTCCTATTTTGCATGCATAAATTCTGTTTTTACTTGTTTTGATCATGCCATGAGTGGTCATGTCAATAAAGGTGAAATGTTTCCTTTTGTGCCTTAACTTTGGGACCATAAGTTTGCTTGTTCGCATGAGTTGATTGTCCATCATTTTGAGCACTTTTGGCCACTGTTTTAAGAAGAGTGAGGGCCTGCCCCTTCGCCATTTTAAGCCCTCTTGCATACTTGCTCCATGTTTGTTGCATAGTTATTCCGTTGATCTTCGTAGCACATCAATCCCATGGTCAATTTGCTCCATGTTTGCATCATGTTTGTATCTTGTGTGCTTGGTATCATACACTTTGTCATGTTGGTTGCATATTGCTTGTTGTGTTTTATATCTTGGTGGCATGATACATTTGAGGCTTGTGAGCATTACATGCATTGCATTTACTTGGTTTGGGGTGTCAAACCAAGTGTGGGAGTCAAGGACCATTCATACTTCAAGTGATGTAATGTGCCTTGATTCCCGGTCATCGGGACCTTTGACTCCAACTTGATAAGGCCCCGGTTTTCATGTTGTTTGTTGCATACATCTTCATATCAAATGGAAAATTCGATCCTTTGATCCACCATGTGTCATTGATGGTTCAAGGATCGAAAGTCATGCTTCTTTGAGTTCAAAATATGATAAGAAGTAGGACCATGCTTACATGTGTCCAAAAGCTCCATGCTATGCACTGTCTGTTCTCTGTTTGCTGTCAAATTGTCTTCTGCAGGAAGTTTCTGCCGACCGGCAGAATTTAGTGCCGACCGGCACCATCTGGAGTGCCGACGAATCCGATAAAGTGCCGACGGGAATTTTGAAGTGCCGGTGGCAATTCTGTCTGGCCGGTGGTGCTCTGCAGGATGCAAGGAGCTTGTTCCAGTACTTTGGCAATTTTCAGAAAGATAAGGCAATACAAACAGAGGCGACAAGAGTATAGCACGGGTTTTCCGGGCAGGACGGATCCGAGCATGCATCACTCGCGCATCCCGAGGCAGAGGCTGTGGCCACCCTCTTCTTTCCTTTTGCTTTATTTCTTTTAATTAATTAGGGAAGTTTTGTAATAATTTTGTTTGTTCATTATTTTAGGACTGTAATATTAATTCGAACCCTCTGAGTGAGGGTAAACATGTAATAAGTGTGGGTGAGTGTGTGTATGTCTTCCAACCCCATTTCTTTCTTTCCTTTTATTTATCTGCTTATAATGGTAGATTAGGGCATTTTTGAGATTAGCATACCTTATGATATGCATGCGTGCATTCATGCATCTGTTGGCATGCACCGGGCTCGGTACATCATACTAACCGCATTCGTATTTTCAAATTCCAAAATTGAATACATGAAACAGTTGGTTGCATGTCATATGCCATACTTAGGTTAACCGAGCCTAACTAAAATTGCATCTTGTATGTGTTGCATTAGGCAAAATAACATGAACTAGGACACGCACATTTGCTAACTAGTTTATTGTTTTGGCACGGAGTACAATGTAAGCGGTTATGCTTTAGCATCCAACATGCGTGTGAATGTTGCCATAAAAGTATGCTTGCCATTCGGCTAAGTGTTTACATGAGATAAATTGCTTGAATGCCTGTGGGTGGAGGTCAAACTGCTTAAATTGGGATAATGCGTTAAAACTATATTTGTTTTAAGCCCACTAGATAGTGGCAAAATCGTCTTTTCTAAAAGCCCACTTGAGAGTGGCAAAATCTGCATTTTAGTCTACTTGCGAGTAGAAAACCATTTTCAAAACAGACATGAAATGTTTTGTTCCAATTTGGGCGATTTGGTCTATACTTGTTTGCTGCACGCATAACATAGTAATTCTAGGCTAACAATTGGTTTAAGAATACATAACGTTTTCAAAATTGGATATCACGGTTAGTAGAGGCCGGTCTTCGGACCGGGCGAAAGGGGGTGCTCATAGCTGACCTTCCCCGATCGTACCCAAGCTCCCGAGCCGAGACAACTCCGGTGATGACGGACATGTGGCCTTCGGCACCGAGTCAGGGTTTCCTAAATTCCCCCATTTTAAAATATTTAGGTGGCGACTCTGTATCTGGCAAAGCAGTCCATGTTTGGCACTACTTTTTCAAAAATCTGTTTCTCAAAACGATTTGCCAGATTTGGACTCTTTGGTTCAGATTAAGAACCGTGACACAAATCGAGTCCGAACTGTAGCAAGAGGCCCACGCGGGCGCGTCTACAGTTTCTGGCGACTCTGCTGGGGAGCTTAGAGAGCTTGACTCAAACTCGTGATATCCTGTTTTGATCTCATTAATGTGATTCTTTGCATTGCATGTGCATTGGTGCGCCTAGGAACACAGTGTTTGCCATCTGCCATTCCTGAACGGTTTGCCGGAGGCTTGTCTTGTCAAGGCATGTCCATAAGGCTGACCGGCTATGGGCTCTGACAGTATGGGAACACAAACCCCGGTTTTACCGGGGCACCCTTTTTTGACCATTCGACCTAGTGCACATTCGGAACCATAGTGACCATTCCAAGCTAGGACAGGTTGCTTACCCGATGCTAAGTTGTTTGAAACCGCTGCGTGCGTAGTGAAACCCTAGCTCCTGACAAAATAGGACAGGGAAACCCTACCCCAACATAGGGGTGTTTTGGCTCTCTTTACTTGCTATGTGCTTTCGAAATGTATTTCTGCAGGGAAATGAACACATCAGTTTGTAAGTTTGGGCATCAGGCCTGAGGGCATCAGTATCAGTTTTAAGAGAATCAGTTATCTGCGGGTATCAGGGTTCAGTATTGGGAATAGAGATTTTGAGAACAGTGATCAGTATCGGGGAACCGTGTGCTCGGCTTATCGACTATGTGTTTTGAAAATCCAACTGTATATTATTTGTTTATTTTTTGTTGTTGTGCTGTCCGGTTGTTGGTTTGTTTATTGCTTTATTTATCTTTTTGCTAGGTAGTTTAGCATCATTGCGTCTAACCCAGCAGACATTCCCCAAGCACTCTGGATCAGAGGTCACCGGCTCCATCGATCTGAGGATCTGATAGAAGGACAACCAGTGTACCATTCTCTACCCCCGGTTACTAAACGGAAAGCAACTAGGCAGAGGATATCGGTTCAACAGTCGGTACAAAGGGCTTCGTCTACCCCACCTGTGTACAGTAGGGATCAGGATCCCGTTTCACCCACAGAGAGGGAACGCATACCAGCAATTCAACCAGAGCAGAACAGTATGGCTAGCTTAGAGGAGATGGTGCGCCAACTTCAGGAAAGCATGAAAATGATGCAACAAGATGCTGCCCGCCAGGCAGAATTTGCCAGGCAACAGGCTACAGTTATGACTGAGCAAGCGGATTTAATTGGGAGATTGCAACAACAAACTGGGGCATCGCCTTCGCAGCAAACCCCTCCTCCATTAAGGGTCCCAATACCCGAAGAAACACCAAACGCCCGGAATGTCCAAGAAGATACAGACATCCCAACGGGGCTGGCTCCACCCCCGATTCCGCCTCAACAATCCAAGGCACCCACTCCCATTAATATATCGGATTGTCCCTTTGAGTCTGAGGTAGACCCCATGACGTTAAAAATGCACAAGCTTGAAAAGCTGTTCAAGAAATCTCAAGGTGCGAAGTCCATTCCGGACATTGGAGATGGGTACATCGACACAGCCGTGACGCTGCCAGATCGATTTAAGATGCCCCAAATTGATCGTTTTGACGGGTCTGAGGATCCCATGGTACACCTGCGATTGTTTTCAGACGTCCTAAGGCCAATGGGCCTCACCAGATTGCAGAAACTATCTTTATTCGGCCGGACCTTGTCAGGTGTGGCGTCCGCATGGTATGCCAAGTTGGGGGATGACGTCAAGAGAAACTGGGACGAGATGGCTGAGGCCTTCATCCTGCAGTACTCTTATAACACACAAATCGAGATCACGACCCGGGATCTCGAGACAACGAGGCAAGAACCCAAGGAAAGCTTCTCAGAGTTTGTAACTAGATGGCGGGCTAAGGCTTCAATGATGACCTTGAGACCCACAGACAAAGACCAGATTCGGATGATTGTGCGCAATCTTCAGCCGAAGCTAATGCAAAAGATGATTGTAGTCCCCTTTCCCACCTTTGCTGATCTGCATGAAATGGGGTTGCAGATCGAGGACGCCTTGAGACAAGGTTGGATTGATAATGATCGGGAGCAACCCCGCAGAAATTTCAATCGTAGTACTAATGCAGGCCCGAGTGGCGCTACGACTGCCAGGACCTCCGAAGTGAGTATGGTCACCACTAACCCCTCCCCAAGAAATACAGCAGCCACACCATTCTCCGGCGCGTCCGGAAGCAACTCACAAACATCCAAATACCCTCCCAGAAACACCAGAACCTTCGCTCCACTTTATATGCCCCTGTCCAAAGCTTTGGGGGTTTTGATCAGAAAAGGGCATCTGAAGCCCCTAGAGCCGCGGCCCTTACCTGAAAGACTACCCGCCACCCACAACCCAGCCAAATATTGTGCGTTCCACCAGCAGCATGGTCATGACACTGACCTATGCTTTCGTTTACGTCATGAGATTCAAGATCTCATTGATAATGGGGTGATTCTCCCCCCTGAGAAACCTAATGTTACCACAAATCCTCTCTCCGCACATAACCAAGTTCCACCACCCAAAAGAGTCAACTTCATCTACACTGGGGTCGCATCCTACGATCCCAGTATCTACATCACACCCTCCTACTTGCCTAAGCCGAAAGTTTTCCTCCCCGATTGCACCGATTTGTGCATGACGGACGTCTCCATAACCCAACCCAAGCCAGTGGTGGTGACCATCGAGAACAGGAAAGAGGTTGTCAAACCAGAGTCTGCGGAGTCTGAGAATGATGTTGGGAATGCTTACAGTCCAAGTAACTACATTTCACCAGTGGGCCAGAATAGACCAGATGTCGAATTTCCAGTCGGGAGAGAGCTGTGTGTAATCCGAGGGGACAATTCAGGACAGGGAACGGATGATTTGATAGCCGTGAAAGAGGATTTGGTCAAGTTCCAATTCCATGATGAACAAGACTCAGCCATCAACTGGTATGATGATGAAGAATCAGCAGAGGCCACGGGGTGGTTAGACGATCAGCCGGATGTAATAGGGGAGTTCCAGTCAGAACAAGGCCCGGCAGGGGCAGGAATGTCAACAACGGCCGGAAGTGTCGAAAAGCAGAATACATCGCCGGAGAGCGCCGGTGTCGAGAGTTTCGCTCGAGAATGGAGCATTTTAAGTACAGGGATCAGTGAGCAATCTACTGCATTGACACAGTCAGAACAAGAGAGATTCGAGGATTCTGAGAGGATCAGAAAAGCAAAAGGTCACGTAGGGGTCAAAACCGCCGCAAGTACGGAAATGGAGGATGCTGTGAACATAGGGATAAAAGGTACTGTGAGTATCGGGACAGTTGCGCCAGAACCAGACAGATGCTTGTCAGTCGTAGATGGTATGTGGTGGAAAGACGACGATCTATGTCTTGCCCACACGGACGAGGATTGGAAAGGTAACCAACCAGATGATACCTGGTATATCGGCGAAGTCGATCACATGACTAGAAGTGGACGGTATTTCAAGCCTCCACACCTAGATCAGCCGGAGGCGTCTGGGAAAGATAATGAAGCAGAGAAACAAAAGGAGAAGCAACTCGAAGATGAGGCCGTATTGAGACAATTGAAAAAGATACAAGCAGACATCTCCATCTGGGGACTGCTTATGGCTTCTCGAGTACATAGACAAGCCGTCCTTACAGCCATGGACAAGGCCAAGCTGTCCATAGACACCACGCCCGAGCAGCTGGTGGGTTTAGTCTTTTCGGGAGGAAGTTCCCCAGCATTGAGTTTTTCTGACAAAGAACTGCCACCCGAGGGTGCGAACCATAACAAGCCACTCTACATCTCTGTGGAGTGCAGGGATAAATGGATACCTGTGGTACTTGTCGACACGGGGTCCGCCATCAACGTCTGCCCGGCAAGGACAGCTTATGCGGTTGGTTTGAAAGTCGCAGATTTTGTGCCAACGGCCCAGGTAATTCGGGCATATGATAACACGAGCCGGGAAGTAATGGGGACAGTCAAGATTCAAACAAAGGTTGGGCCAGGACAGCACGAGATAGATTTCCACGTCTTGGAGGTTCCTGCAACGTTTAATTTGCTTTTGGGGCGGCCATGGCTGCATCAGGTAAAGGCGGTCTCCTCTACCCTACATCAAGTGGTGAAATACCCCTATGGGAAGGGAGTAGCCATTGTTTTTGGAAACTCATCAATTCATCCGCCACCAGAGGTATCTACGCCTGTTCTAGAAATTGAGCACGGTATAGAAGATGTGTTCATATCAGGTTTCACCTTGGCCGAGGCTTTGGTCGTACAAAACATCATGGCAGCTAACGAAGGAGTGTATGTCAGTGCCCAAGCAGTCTATCTCATGAACAAACTCCAGCACATCCCCGGGATGGGATTAGGCAAGAGCGGTAGGAAAGGTGCCGCAACATCGACCGAAGTGCCACATAACCCCCATACCTTTGGTTTGGGATACCTACCCACCAAAGAGGATTGGATAAGGAAAGGAAAGGAAATGGCCAGAAGGGCCAGGGCGAAACAGATGGGGAAGCCCTTTGACTTAATGCACCAGCCCATTCGGGGGACCCTGAACGGACGTTTCGTCCGGGAGGGGGAGGACTTTCCGTTCTGTGGCTTCCCGGAGCCGTGGCTCAACGCGGAGAAGAAGCGCGTACCGGGATTTGAAATTTTCTTTGATTTACAGTTACCTGAGGATGACATCACCGAAGGGCAGGCAGATCTATCGGCTGAGGCCGAGCAAAGTAAGGAGGTACAGTCCGAGGACGCTGAAAATGAAATGGGGGCAGCACTGGCGTGTCTGCTGTCAGATCCTCCGATCGAACAGAGGTGCTTGAGGGATAGCTCCTCGGTATGTGTGATTGGGAATGAAGCGGCTGCGGGCCTACCATCAGCTATTCTGGATGCATCCATCGCACCTTCTCTCATCTGGCAATATGAAGAAGGCTTTTTATCAAGCAGCACCGGGTCAGGTAGTGAGCTGGAATCTGATTCTACCGAATCTTGTACGTCGGAATCAGATTCCAGCTCAACTGAGTCTGAGTCCGGTATTCCCGGGGGTGATAACCCGGATACCCCAGTCCTGTCTAGGTCGTCTTTTTCATTTTCTTTTGAGTCTGTTGTAACAGAGGAATCCGACGGCTCGGAAGTATTTAATGAGAACGACGTGGATGTGGTTTCGGAGTATTTTTCTGTGCCTTTGATTTATTGCTTAAATCAGGATTTTCAAAATTTTGATGAAAACGACGAGGAAGAAATTCCTCCGGTTTTACAACGGTTAATTGATCAAGAGCAGGAAAGATTTGTTAAACCTTTAATGGATGAAATCACTACTGTGAATGTTGGTACTGAGAAGGACCCGCGGCTGGTCCAGATCGGGTCCACGTTGTCTTCTGAGGAACGCGAGCGCTTAGTCGCTTTGTTAAAAGATTTCAAAGATGTTTTCGCGTGGTCCTACGAAGACATGCCTGGAATCGATCCTGAGATTGTACAGCACCGGATCCCTCTTGATCCCGAGGCCCGACCTGTCAAACAGAAGCTCAGAAGGATTCGCCCTGATTGGGCCATTAAGATCAAGGAAGAGGTCACCAAGCAGATTGATGCAGGCTTCCTGCTGGTGTCTGAATACCCGACTTGGTTGGCCAACATTGTTCCGGTGCCGAAGAAAGACGGCAGAATTCGGGTCTGTGTAGACTTCAGAGATTTGAACAGGGCCAGTCCGAAGGACGACTTTCCCTTGCCGCACATTGATGAACTGGTAGATTTCACGGCAGGACATGCCTTGCTTTCGTTTATGGATGGTTTCTCAGGCTATAATCAGATAGTAATGGCACCCGAGGACCGGGAAAAGACTGCATTCACTACCCCGTGGGGTACATATTGTTATCGAGTGATGCCATTTGGGCTGAAAAACGCGGGAGCTACCTATCAGCGGGCAGCAACTACGATATTGCATGATATGATCCATAAAGAGGTCGAGGTGTATGTGGACGACATGATTGTCAAGTCCAAAGAAAGAGAGGGCCACTACACCGCCTTACAAAAGTTTTTTCAAAGGATCAGAGAATTTCGGCTGCGGCTAAATCCCCAGAAGTGTACTTTTGGTGTTACAGCAGGAAAGATGCTAGGGTTTCTGATAACGCAAAGGGGCATCGAGGTCGACCCTTCCAAAATCAAGGCCATCTTAGAAATGCCACCACCAAGGACTGAAAAGGAGGTGCGAGGCTTTCTAGGTAAAGTGCAATTCATAAGGCGGTTTATCTCTAAATTAACCTTGACTTGTGAACCACTTTTTGGCCTCCTGAAGAAAGGAAAGAAATTCCAATGGGACGGCCGATGTTAAGCAGCTTTTGAGCAGATCAAAGAGTATTTACAGAACCCGCCTGTATTGTCACCGCCAGAACCGGGGAGACCGTTGATACTGTATCTTTCGGTAACTGAGACCACCATGGGCTGCATGCTCGCACAGGAGTCAGAAGACAAAGTGGAAAGGGCTATCTACTATCTGAGCAAGAAGATGCTGGATTACGAGACCCGCTACACACCACTGGAGAAGGCTTGTTTGGCCTTGGTATGGGCTACACGGAAACTGCGGCACTACCTGTTAGCTCACTCTGTAATGTTGGTTTCACGTTTAGATCCCATCAAATATCTTTTCGAAAAACCAGCACTTACAGGTAGGCTAGCTCGTTGGTTACTATTGCTTTCTGAATTTGACTTGAAGTATGTAACACGCAAGTCGGTGAAAGGGAGAGCGGTAGCGGAGTTCCTTGCCGACCACCCGGTTGAGGGGGATGAAGCGGTTGAGTACCTATTCCCAGATGAAGCGATTCTGCATATCGAGGATGAAACTTGGACGATGTACTTTGACGGAGCGTCAAACCAGTATGGGTATGGGATAGGGGTGTTGCTGATAGCGCCTGACGATTCCCGTATCCCTTTGGCATTCAAGCTCCAGTTCAGAGTCTCGAACAATGAGGCAGAGTATGAGGCATGTATTGCTGGTCTGGAAGCAGCCCTAGAGCTAGGGGTAAGACGGCTGGACGTCATTGGGGACTCGAATCTTGTTGTATCTCAAGCAAAAGGAGACTGGAAGGTCAAGGAGGAAAGGATGATAATTTACCACCAAACCTTGGATTTGTTAATTCCTCGGTTCGAGAAACTAAATTTCACCCACCTCGTAAGAGAGAACAATAGGTTTGCAGATTCGTTAGCAACTCTATCTTCCATGATAGACATCCCGTCGGGAGTCCGGATGCGTCCAGTCATCATTGATCAGAAGTTTGCGCCAGCATACGAGTCAATTTCCGCCATAGATGAGGCCCAAGATGACAACCCCTGGTATTACGATATTTGGAACTTCTTGAAAAAGGAGACGTATCCGCTAGGGGCAAGCGCCAAGGATAAAAGGGCCATTAGAAGAATAGCTATTCAGTTCATCATCTGCGGAGGTAAGCTGTACAAAAGAAGTCATCTGGGAATGCATAAGCTTTATGTAGAAGCTGAAGAGTCGAAGCGCCTAATGGAGGCCATCCATGGAGGAGAGTGCGGTGCACACATGAATGGAGTAATGTTGGCCAGAAAGATCCTTAGGCAGGGTTACTACTGGTCGACCATGGAAGAGGATTGTATCGGCTTTGTTCGGCGGTGCCACAAATGCCAGATCCATGCAAACCGTATGAATATCCCACCATCCAAGTTGTACAACATGACTTCCCCGTGGCCGTTTTCCGTGTGGGGGATCGATGTGACCGGAGCTGTTACCCCGAAGGGGTCGAACGGACATGAGTATATCCTGGTAGCGATAGATTATTTCACAAAGTGGGTCGAGGCCCAATCATACGCGGTGTTGAAAGCGTCGCACGTCGCAAAGTTCATCAGAAACAATATCATTTGTCGCTACGGGGTGCCAAATGAGATCATCTCGGATAATGGATCCCACTTTAAGAAAGAAGTGGTCGACTTGTTGGAAAAGTATAACGTGGCTTTTCATAAGTCATCTACGTATCGGCCGCAAACCAATGGAGCAGTTGAGGCTGCCAACAAGAACATCAAGCATATACTGCGGAAAATGGTGGAGACCTATCGAGATTGGCCGGATAAGTTGCCGTTTGCTCTGTGGGGCTACAGAACTTCGATTAGAACTTCTACCGGACCAACTCCATATTCGTTAGTTTATGGAATGAAGGCTGTTCTACCTATTGAAATTGAAGTTCCGTCTTTACGGGTATTGGCCGAGTGTCAGATAGCTGAGGCAGATTGGCAGCAGAGCAGGTTCGAGGAACTAATGCTCTTTGATGAAAGAAGACTGAAAGCACTGTACCACGTTCAGAGTTATCAGCGCAGGATTGCTCGGGCTTTTAACAAGAGGGTTAAGTCCAGAAATCTAAAGGAAGGGGATTTGGTACTCAAAGACAACCGAGCTCCCATCCACGACCCGAGGGGCAAGTTCAGACCCAATTGGACTGGTCCCTACATCATCAAAGCTATCTAGTCAGGCGGAGCTGTGGTTCTGATGGACTTAGATGGCTTAGAATTCTCTCAACCGATCAATATGGACAAGTTGAAGAAATACTATCCTTGAGAGGCTCGCTAGGCCGAAAACCCGAAAGGGCGACCTAGGCAAAAGTTAGAGCACAAAAAAATTAGAAAATATAAAAACTGAGCTCGCAAGGCTGAAAACCCGCAAAGGGCGGCCTTGGCAAAAGTTAGAGCGCAAAAGGAGAGTGAAAATACTCGAGCGAACCCAAGCCGGAACTACGTAAGGCTTGATTCCCATGTTTGGGATACGTAGGCAGCTTCATCCTGAAGTTCAGCTATAACACTTCCCCGATCAACTTTGTCCATTTGATCA
Organism: Camellia sinensis; assembly: GCF_055761805.1. Classification (NCBI taxonomy): domain Eukaryota; kingdom Viridiplantae; phylum Streptophyta; class Magnoliopsida; order Ericales; family Theaceae; genus Camellia; species Camellia sinensis. The sequence continues at coordinate 126,998,337 of NC_138975.1, forward strand.
TCTCAGCCATCTTTATTCATCAGCACTCGTTGGAATCTCTGGTACAGTGCCACTCAGACTAGGGGCAACTTTCCGTTGCTATGCAGTGCTACGAGGCTCTTTAGACTAGGGGCAACTTTCCAGTTGCAGGAATCTGGGGTTGTGCATCTCAAGTGACAGATCTCAGGCGTGTCCAGTTCTGATCCACATCAAAAATGTTTTTGAAAAGTTTTAATATAAGCTGGCTTTGTTCAAATAATCTTTTTACAACTTTAACCATTTTTGGACCAAAGTGGAAAATTCTTAGTACCAGAACTTTCAATTTCATTGATTTCAAAACAGAGTTCTCCTGCTCTTACAAACAATTGAAGTTGCTTTTTTTATTACATTCAGGAAAGAAAACTTGAAAGTACTAATAAAGCAATAAATCTAGGGCATGGTCAAATCAGGTGTTCCTGCGCCCCCTCCCAGAGCTGGTCGAAGCCTCTGATGCCAAGCTGGGCCCGATCTGTGTTTCTTCATTGAGCCAATCTATGCACTCGCCAGATAAAGTGCAACTGAAAGTAGAAGTGGGGGCCAGGAGTTCTCTCATCCTCCACGCAGTGGCCTGCCAAGCAAGCTGCGCACCCCGGGCTGGGAATGCAGCAGGATACTCTATCCCCTCTGGCGGGCAGGTCTGATCATGGCCAAATTGGCGTCGAATCCGAAATGGGAAATAGAATACACAATGAGTGAGACCAACCAGTTGAATCCCAGTCTGTCGAGGCATGTTGTAACTCATTGCCGAAAGGTTCAACCAAGGGCACCGCCAAGCAATACGGTCTGCGGACAAGTGGCACATCCAAGCGAACCACCATTCCTCATCCAAGGCGTTGACTAGACGATGCCGGAAGAAGTAGCCGCGAGCTGAGTATGTTGGGCAGGAGTCCACAACCTGCAATTTATCCATCAACCACACCTGGGGAGGGATTGAAAAATGAGAGATTAAAGAATAGAGAGATGTACGAGGAGAGAAAAGTGAGAATGGGGTTTTGTGAAAAAAGACTGAGCTCGAGGGCCGAGTGATGTGAGCAATACAGAAATGCGAGATTGGGTGGGAAATATTACCTGTAGTAGTAGTGGACTCCCCGCCAATCTGCACGTCTCATGACGATAAAAGGCGTCTAAACCCATTAGCGTCTCGGCCAGAACCATGGCAATACAGCTCTTGCCCTCTCTCAAGCCTTGGGCAACCTCAATCAGCCGGACACTAGCCCCTCCAGAGCCCGAAATGAACAGGAAATGAGACAGCATGCACAAGCAGAGGGCATGTCGCCGGAAGCCTTGCCAGTGATGGTTACTGCGATCACCAGCATCAGAAAATTGATTGGCCAAACTCGGAATGTCTAACATCCCATCGCCCATCAAAGACCGAGCATCGCGCATGCTGAGTCCGCACATGCGCCCTAAGGATTGGGCATGACCAAAATTAAGTTGGGGCAGGAGCTCCTCGTTGCGCTCGGACTCCATTAAAGCTCGGAAATCTTCGAAGGTAGGACACATCTCTTGCCCGGCAAAGCTAAAGACATGTGTCACCGGATTCCAAAACCTTGCCGCGGCATGAAGAAACGGGAAATGCAACGGGGTACGACCCAGAGTGAATAGTGCATTTATGCCAAAGCCCCGAAAATTCACTTTCTCCGAGCCGTCCAAGTTAGCAATCCAAGCTGTGAGATTTTGAGCAAGAAACTCTTCCATTGGAGCAAATCAGTGTGAAAATGAGAAAAACTACGAAGCTGGGATCTTTTGTAGGAGATAAGGTTGAGTGGGGGGACAGGTGTCAACATTCTGGTGGTTCCCCTCGTTTAGTGCCGACCGGCCAGAAAAATATGCCGACCGGCCATTTCAGTTTGCCGACAAAACAGACATACGGCCGGTAGCCACTCCTTGCAGCCGGTGGTCCCTACACCGTGCCGGTGGGCTTCCTCCTGGTTTCCTGAGCTGTTTATGCTAAGAATTGGGGAACTTCAACACCTCCAACCCCCTCCCCGGCGGTAGACTCTTGCGGAACCACGCCTGTCTGCTTGTCGAGTTTTTCGAACATTTGCTTATCGAGTTGTATTTCGCTCTCTTTGAGCTCTTGATTTGTTTATCGAGTTGTATTCACACTTGTTTGGTTGTGTCATGGCTTTGTTTTGCTTATCGAGTTGTAAGTCGGTTCACTACCTGATTATTACGATGGCAACTTTCCAAAATGAGTTCAATTTCGTTCACATTGTGGTGTGAAACCCTACGATGCGATGCACAGAAGATCCACAAATGCAACGTCTTTTGAATAAAACGATTCGTTTCATTCCCCATCACATGTTTTGCAGAGTGTGTGAATTTTGAGAAAGAAAATAAACCTGTCTGAGGCAGTGCAATGTGCTTAAACTACTAGTAAAAAGGGAAATAAAACGTAGAATGGCAGGGTAGCCAAGTATCAGAATTGATACCGGTGAAACTCCTTTTGTGGTTAACGCCCTTCCACATCGTTGTTCGGGTCAGCCGCGTCGTTGGACGCTCTCACAATAACGGAAAGCACACCTTTTGAAACGTGAACCTTTGAGTTGACCTCAGGCCACGACTTCTGCAAGCAACGCTCGATGCGTGCGAAGAATGTCCCGCCCCGTATCCTTTTCATGCTTTGTGAGCCCCCCAAATTGTTTCGATTATGCTGTGTAATAGTACGTTCCTCTACTTGCGTAGACCGCATGCTTTGATTGCGTAGACCGCATGTTTAATTTCATTACCTGCGTAGACCGCATGTTTTGATTGCGTAGACCGCATGTTTCACCTGCGTAGACCGCATGTTTTGATTGCGTAGACCGCATGCTTAATTCCATTACCTGCGTAGACCGCATGTTTTGATTGCGTAGACTGCATGTTTAACTTCATTACCAGCGTAGACCGCATGTTTTGATTGCGTAGACCGCATGCTTAATTCCATTACCTGCGTAGACCGCATGTTTTGATTGCGTAGACCGCATGCTTAATTCCATTACCTGCGTAGACCGCATGTTTTGATTGCGTAGACCGCATGTTTAATTTCATTACCTCCGTAGACCGCATGTCTTGATTGCGTAGACCGCATGTTAAATTTCATTACTTGCGTAGACCGCATGTCTTGATTGCGTAGACCGCATGTTTAGATTTCATTACTTGCGTAGACCGCATGTCTTGATTGCGTAGACCGCATGTTTAGATTTCACTACTTGCGTAGACCGCATGTCTTGATTGCGTAGACCGCATGTTTAGATTTCATTACTTGCGTAGACCGCATGTCTTGATTGCGTAGACCGCATGTTAAATTTCATTACTTGCGTAGACCGCATGTCTTGATTGCGTAGACCGCATGCTTAATTCCATTACCTGCGTAGACCGCATGTCTTGATTGCGTAGACCGCATGTTTAATTTCATTACCTGCGTAGACCGCATGTTTTGCTTGCGTAGACCGCATAATTTATCGATTTCGTTACCTGCGTAGACCGCATGTCTTGATTGCGTAGACCGCCTATTTTGATTGCGTAGACCGCATGCTCAATTCCATTATCTGCGTAGACCGCATATTTTGATTGCGTAGACCGCATGCTCAATTCCATTATCTGCGTAGACCGCATATTTTGATTGCGTAAACCGCATGCTTAGTTTCGTCACCTGCGTAGACCGCATATGTTAATTGCGTAGACCGCTTGTTTGTTTCGTCACCTGCGTAGACCGCGTGCTAATGATCAATTTCGTCGCCTGCATAGACCGCTTGCTCCACCTGCCTAGTTGTATTTCAATATGCATTTTCATGCTCTCTACTTACTTTGCGCTGTCACGCATTTCGAGTACACCACTATTTCTGCATTGTCACGCACGTTGCTAACAATATTGTATTTGTTGAGTTTGTTTTCTTTGCAGGCACGATATTGTATGTACGGTTCATTTGAGGCTGGTGCAACCAGACGAGCCGCACAGGTATTGTATCTTCCGAGTGAGACGTATTGAGAATTCCATAATTCTCTTACATCCTTTCTGCATTGTAGTGTAGTTTGGTATGCTAGCTTAAAATTGTCGCATGTTTGCTTCATTACAGCTTTCTTTGCATGATCATAAGTTATGCTCGGCTCCGTGCATTGTCTTGCATTTTGCCCCTGCCTTCGGGCGCATACCTTATTTGTCTTGTATGTTTGTCTGAGTCTTCGGCCTTGTCAAAAATGGGTCGTCTCTGGGCTTTGACATTCACTCCCGTCATTGTTATGACTTTCGAGTTCTGTCAAAGAGGGGCAACTGTAGACACCCCATTTTTGACCGTCCTCAAGACTTGGACGTCACCGTTTGAACACTCGGTGATCATCCATGTTTGTGTTCGTTTGGAGTTCCCAGAGGTCTCGGCTCGCGCGCCTTGCCTCAGGATCCCCGAACTCGACTGTTTAGTGTCTGGTTTTGCACCAAACACTTTTGTTTTGCCTTAGAGGGGCAGGGCATGCCTTGTGAGACATCCCCATACACCACCGGCTGTGGCTGGAGGCCACCGGCTGGTCATTTTCTTCCATCGGCACTTTTGTTTGCCGGTCGGCACACTTTATTGTCGGTCGGCATAATTGGTTGCCGGTCGGCACTGTTTTTTGCCGAAATAGCATTTTTGGGCAGCCGACCACTGTTCATCCACTTTATGGAGATATTTTGTGCCAGCTGTGATAGCTGGCACCAACTCCTTTCCCCTCCATACACGTGTATGGAGGGATTTCCCTCTAGCCAAGCTTGTTGAATAAGCTTTGCAAGAGGGAGTCCTATAAGAGAGGGGCTTTCCTCTTGGTTCTAGGTTAGAAAAACAGAAGCAAAAAACAGCCTTTAGATATATAGATACATATTATCTCTATACCTCTCTCCCTCTCCCTTCTTGTGTGTGTTTCTTGGCCCAAAAGGTGTGTTTTACCTTACTTTTGCACCATTACACACACCATTACACCTTATTCCGAGATTGAGGGACTTGGAGGAGTTGTTTCTTGAGTTTTGGATTGGTTTTGATCCAAAGAAGGAGGCTAGACCATTTGTTCTTCAAGGGTTCTTCAAGGGTGAGCATCTTCCCTTTTATTCCCCAAACTTGCATTGGTTTTCTGCCTATTTTGTTTATTGTTTTGGCTCTTGTGTATAACATAAAAAAGGCTCATATTTTCCTGCTCTAGCACTTTCATTAAGGTCACTTTGTGATTAGAGTGCAAACTCATCCTTATAGGCCTTGTTTGGTCTATTTTGGTGCCTCTTTGATAAGGTTTTGTTCACTTCAGCACTTTGATCTTTTCATCACTGAAAATCAGTGTATTTTAGTGTCAAAAAAAGTTGGTTCGAAGTCTTGCATAGGGGAGGGACACCCCTCTCCCTTTATGGTTTTGTTTCCTTGCTTTTTGGGCTCAAGAGGATAGTATGTGTGCTTGTTGTTTCTTGGCTTCATTTCAGCATTTTTTTAGGCATGTTAGGTCATATAAAATCTCTGTTTTTGGTCAAACTTGTGCCTCCTTGCATGCTTGTAATACTTGTTTTGTATTGCTCTACTTTGCTTAGAAGTGCACATCATGGTTAGGCCATGATTCTTGTGAGAGTTGGCTTAGTTCCATGAAGTTCTTGGTGATGTTTTTCCATGCTTAAGGTTTATTGGTTATCCATTTAGCCATGCTTGACATGTTTGTTAGGGTTGCTTTGTATTTTAGCTTAAAAGCTTTGAGCATGTTGACCTCTAACATGTATATTTGTGATTACCCTCATGATTTAACATCATCTAAGGACCATCTTTTTAGTCCAAGAATCATGCTTACATGTGTGCATGCATGGCCTCTTTAATGTCTTGAGGGTGTGTCCTCTTATGCCTAAGAATGAGCCTTAGTGTATTTGCTTCATGGGGGATGTTTTAGTTGCCATATTAGGAGTTTTTGGGGTCCTATTTTGCATGCATAAATTCTGTTTTTACTTGTTTTGAACATGCCATGAGTGGTCATGTCAATAAAGGTGAAATGTTTCCTTTTGTGCCTTAACTTTGGGACCATAAGTTTGCTTGTTCGCATGAGTTGATTGTCCATCATTTTGAGCACTTTTGGCCACTGTTTTGAGAAGAGTGAGGGCCTGCCCCTTCGCCATTTTAAGCCCTCTTGCATACTTGCTCCATGTTTGTTGCATAGTTGTTCCGTTGATCTTCGTAGCACATCAATCCCATGGTCAATTTGCTCCATGTTTGCATCATGTTTGTATCTTGTGTGCTTGGTATCATACACTTTGTCATGTTGGTTGCATATTGCTTGTTGTGTTTTATATCTTGGTGGCATGATACATTTGAGGCTTGTGATCATTACATGCATTGCATTTACTTGGTTTGGGGTGTCAAACCAAGTGTGGGAGTCAAGGACCATTCATACTTCAAGTGATGTAATGTGCCTTCATTCCCGGTCATCGGGACCTTTGACTCCAACTTGATAAGGCCCCGGTTTTCATGTTGGTTGTTGCATACATCTTCATATCAAATGGCAAATTTGATCCTTTGATCCACCATGTGTCATTGATGGTTCAAGGATCGAAAGTCATGCTTCTTTGAGTTCAAAATATGATAAGAAGTAGGACCATGCTTACATGTGTCCAAAAGCTCCATGCTATGCACTGTCTGTTCTCTGTTTGCTGTCAAATTGTCTTCTGCAGGAAGTTTCTGCCGACCGGCAGAATTTAGTGCCGACCGGCACCATCTGGAGTGCCGACGAATCCGATAAAGTGCCGACGGGAATTTTGAAGTGCCGGTGGCAATTCTGTCTGGCCGGTGGTGCTCTGCAGGATGCAAGGAGCTTGTTCCAGTACTTTGGCAATTTTCAGAAAGATAAGGCAATACAAACAGAGGCGACAAGAGTATAGCACGGGTTTTCCGGGCAGGACGGATCCGAGCATGCATCACTCGCGCATCCCGAGGCAGAGGCTGTGGCCACCCTCTTCTTTCCTTTTGCTTCCTTTCTTTTAATTAATTAGGGAAGTTTTGTAATAATTTTGTTTGTTCATTATTTTGGGACTGTAATATTAATTCGAACCCTCTGAGTGAGGGTAAACATGTAATAAGTGTGGGTGAGTGTGTGTATGTCTTCCAACCCCATTTCTTTCTTCCCTTTTATTTATCTGCTTATAATGGTAGATTAGGGAATTTTTGAGATTAGCATACCTTATGATATGCATGCGTGCATTCATGCATCTGTTGGCATGCACCGGGCTCGGTACATCATACTAACCGCATTCGTATTTTCAAATTCCAAAATTGAATACATGAAACAGTTGGTTGCATGTCATATGCCATACTTAGGTTAACCGAGCCTAACTAAAATTGCATCTTGTATGTGTTGCATTAGGCAAAATAACATGAACTAGGACACGCACATTTGCTAACTAGTTTATTGTTTTGGCACGGAGTACAATGTAAGCGGTTATGCTTTAGCATCCAACATGCGTGTGAATGTTGCCATAAAAGTATGCTTGCCATGCGGCTAAGTGTTTACATGAGATAAATTGCTTGAATGCCTGTGGGTGGAGGTCAAACTGCTTAAATTGGGATAATGCGTTAAAACTATATTTGTTTTAAGCCCACTAGATAGTGGCAAAACCGTCTTTTCTAAAAGCCCACTTGAGAGTGGCAAAATCTGCATTTTAGTCTACTTGCGAGTAGCAAACCATTTTCAAAACAGACATGAAATGTTTTGTTCCAATTTGGGCGATTTGGTCTATACTTGTTTGCTGCACGCATAACATAGTAATTCTAGGCTAACAATTGGTTTAAGAATACATAACGTTTTCAAAATTGGATATCACGGTTAGTAGAGGCCGGTCTTCGGACCGGGCGAAAGGGGGTGCTCATAGCTGACCTTCCCCGATCGTACCCAAGCTCCCGAGCCGAGACAACTCCGGTGATGACGGACATGTGGCCTTCGGCACCGAGTCAGGGTTTCCTAAATTCCCCCATTTTAAAATATTTAGGTGGCGACTCTGTATCTGGCAAAGCAGTCCATGTTTGGCACTACTTTTTCAAAAATCTGTTTCTCAAAACGATTTGCCAGATTTGGACTCTTTGGTTCAGATTAAGAACCGTGACACAAATCGAGTCCGAACTGTAGCAAGAGGCCCGCGCGGGCGCGTCTACACATATTCTATGCAATATTGAAGACATATTTCATGCATGAGACAGGCATATTCTATGCAACAGTGAAAGCAAAGCATATTCTATGCGGAATCGAAAGCAAGCATATTCTATACACGATGCGCGGTACGCATGTAACAGAAGTGCATATGAAAGTGCACATTCTATGCAATGGAGCGGCATCAAACATATACTCTGATGCCTCCGATTTACCTTTCAAAGGACTTTGAAACACGCTCAGCTCAAAAAGGGTACACCCTGTCTATATTGGCGAGAGATAACATCTGCTGCTGCTTAAATTGCCATTCTGACTTGAAGCAGGCTTAAGCTTGGGATCGAGATACACTCATACTCCAGACAAAGGCGAGGCCTGACAAGATGCACCTGGAATGCAGTCTCGGAATTTGCCGGAGTTGGAACACACTAAGACGCTCCAAATTTTCCCTCTTTTCTTTTGCTTTGTAGTCCGGAACCTATATAGCTTCAGATAGGTCCTTGTCTGACTGTTCACACTTATCAGGGGTGGATCCTGCAGTTTATGAAAGAACAAATCCTGTTTTGTACAAATGTGGAGAATGACACAGCACTCTGAGCACAAAACAATTTCATTTGAGAAATGAGTTTTTCGACCGGGTATTGAGCCTACGACTGACCACAGCCAAAACGACTCAATCAACGGAAAACAAAAGGTAAACAACCTAAACACATCTATTGACACTTGAAACGACTCAAAACAAGAATCGAGACAAACAAAACAACAGACACGACACTCAGATGTGTTCCAAAACAACATGAGACCTCTCGGTTAACGAGGAGCTAGTTTCTTCGGGTATTGTTTCCCACCATTTTGTCATTTGTGATTCTCACATCACTCGGCCCTCAGGCTCTGTTTTTCTAAAAAAGCCCTTTCCTCACTTTTTCTCTATCGCACGTCTCTCTATTCTTCAATCTCTCATTTTTTATCCCTTCCTTGGGTGGTTGATGGATAAACAAGAGGTTGTGGGCTCGTGCCCCTAGCATTCTGCTAGATTCTCATTTTTGACATCGGTTGACGACGCACTTGGCCAGTTCGGATGTGACCAGACCTTTTCGGATAAGGGAGTGGAATATCTTGATCCATTCCAGTTCGTGCTTCGCACTTAACTTGATACCTCGCTGCTTGGAGGATGAGAGAGATTTCTGTCCTTTGCTGTTTGCTTCAACTGTGCCCTTTTTCGGCAGGTAAAGTGCCTTTTCTGGCAAGTATGTTGACAATGGGGAAAAGACAGAACACCTGACTCAACTGTGCCCCGAGTTCATCTTTTTGACCATTTTTTTTGTTTTTGCTTTCTACTAAAACAATTTTGACCAACATGAAAGTTAGATTAACATGTTTGTTTGATTTTTGATTTGAAATCATGCAACTCAGGCTATGAGCACTGAATATTTTCCTTTTTCGGGTCCAAGAAATGGTCTAGTTTTGGAAAAATAGAATAATTTTCGAGAAAATTAGTCAACCTCATTAAAAATTCTCAAAAAATGTTATTGCAAATGGCCACTTCTCGACCAATCATAGAATTTTCTCTTGAGATGCACAACCTCAGATCCAAAGCAATGGAAAATTGCCCCTTGTTTGAATAGCGCCATAGCACACAGTACGGCAACGGAAAGTTGCCCCTTGTTTGCATGGCACCGCAGCACACTCTAACCAGTTCTCATAGTGAAGATCACAACCGAACTCTTGGATACAGAAAAGACAAAGATGATCAAAGGCATTACATGGAAATAATTGATTTGGAAATGTTCACGGCTGGACTTCAAAATGAAGTTGCCTACATATCGCAAACATGGGAATCAAGTCTTACGTAGTCCAGGTTAAGGTACACATGGGTATTAACCTCTTATTTTGTGCTCTAACTTTTGCCAAGGCTGCCCTTCCGGGTTTTCAACCTTGCGAGCTATGTTTTTCTTTTCTTCTTTTTTTTCATTCTTTTCATTTTTCTTCTTCTTTGTTCTTTTTCTTCTTTTTCTTGCTCTAACTTTTGCCTGGGTCACCGTTCCAGGTTTTCGGCCCAGCGAGCCTCTCAAGGGTAAAATTGTAGCTTGGTCCATGTCAAATGGTTTTTAGGATCTCGAAGCTAGCTAAATCTAGGAGAGTGGCTGTTGTTTACTGATGATGTAGAAGTCCATCCAATGGGGGCTGGATTTGCCCTTAGTGTTGTGGATATGAACTTAGTTGTCCTTCAACAATACTTTCTTCTTTTCTCCCTTCTGGGATTTGGCGTTCTTGCCAGTCTTCGTTAGCTTGAGAAATGTACCGATTTTGACTCTTCGAGCACATTTGTCATTTTTGCCCCTAGTTTGAGGGGGGGCTTCTGATCTAGCTTTGCGAGCTTCCTTTGATAATACCTGATCTTCTTGATCTGATTTTCTTTGCCCTAGTTCGAGGGCTGCTTATGATTCAGCCACACAGGCCTTATATTGTGGTTGATCGTTGAACATTCTGAATCCAAGTTCAAGGTTTGAAAGTAAGGGGACGAGTCTTGAGGTTGAGAGCGATCCTAAGCTGCACAATCTCAAGACCGATTCGACATAGGTCTTCGCAAGATCGCTCAAAATTTTTTTTGAAATCTTTTAAGAAACCGACTAGCCACTCGCGCTGAAGACAATGTAGAACCAATCTGGATCAAGCCAAGATCCTTCTCAGTACTCACGTTAACAAGCATGATCTCAATCATTAGGGGTTTAGCACGCCTCTCTTTCTCTCAATTGATCAAATTTTTACAAAACCCAAGGAATTCTTTCCTCTTCGTTTTCATCATAGTGCTAAAACAAGTTTTGGAGAACTTTGGTCAATGCAATAATTTCAAGGCACAGAAGAACATGTGGAATGCACTGCCGTTTCAATCTAAACTTGCAGGCACTACAGGCTAAAAGCAGAAATAAGCATAAAACATGACAGACCACTGTTGTTTCATTCAGATCTTCTGGTGTAACTGGCTCCATGGCAGAAACAGACTCAAAAGAAAGCGAAAAGACAAACACAAAACAAAATATTGATATCCGCGGTAACACCCCCGGAATCACTCGACTCCTATACAACAGGATTGACTCGATTCGACAAGAAAGACCCCAAACAAAAGACTGACCCAAAACAAAGAGACAGACTCAAAACAACATAACAAAACTGACTCAATACCCAAGTTAGAAAGCACAAAAGCTAGCATTTTCAAAATGCTCAAAACAATGTGTGCCATACGCCACATCTGGAGTAAACTGAGCGCCGCCTGCAGGTGGTTCATCACCCGATTACATGGTCACATTGTCCTCCACAAATTCACTCATCAAGTGCCGATAGGCTTTGTAAGACTGGCGTAGCGATGACCTTGTTTTCAATCAGATCTTGTATTTCGTGGCGAAGACGAAAGCACATGTCAGTGTCATGGCCAGCTTGCTGATGGAAGGCACAGTAGTCAGCTGGGTTATGTAAGAGAGGGAGGTTCTTTGGTAATGGCCCTGGCTCTAGGGGCTTCAGATGCCCCTTTTTTATCAGGACCCTCAAGGCCGTTGACAGAGACATGTACAGTGGGGTAAACACCCTTTGGCTCCAATGTGGGTATTTGGCTGTTTGCGAGCTAATTCCGGATGCACCGGTGAATGGGGGTGGCTGTTTTTGTGTGGTGGTGGTGACCATGCCCACGTCTGAAGTTCTAGTAGCTGCGTCACCACTGGTGGTCGCATTCGAATTGCGGGTAAACGCCCTCCTGGGCTGCTCCTTCTCTTGGTCAATAAGACTTTGTTTCATAGCGTCCTCGATCTGCACCCCAATCTCATGTAAATCTGCAAAGGTGGGAAGCGGGAGGACGATCATCTTCTGCATGAGCTTAGGCTGGAGGTTGCGCACAACCATCCCTATCTGATCTTTGTCAACTGGCTTGATGGTCATCATCGAGGCCTTGGCCCTCCAACGGGTTACAAAATTGGAGAAGCTCTCCTTTGGCTCTTGGCGGTTGACTTCAAGATCACGAGTTGTGACCTCGATCTATGTGTTATAGGAGTATTGAGCAATGAAGGCCTCAGCAATCTCTTCCCAGCTCTGTTTCATAGAGTCCTCCAATTTGGCATACTAGATTGCGGCTATCCTAGACATGGTTCGGCCGAATAGTGACAGCTTCTGGGCTGTGGTCAAACCCATTGGCCTTAGGATATCAGAAAACAGGTGGAGGTGCACCATTGGGTTTCCAGAACCATCGAAGCGGTCGATATGTGGCATCTTGAACCGGTCCGGCAGAGTCACAGCCGAATCGATGTATCCATCCTCTATATCCGGGATGGAGTTGACGCCTTGAGTTCTTTTAAATAGCTTTTCAAGCTTGCTGACCTTCAGGGCGGTCAGATCAACCTCAAATTCAAACGGGGTATCCACTGGATTAGCCGGTGCTTTGGACAGCTGAGGTGGGATTGGCAGTGGGACTGGCCCTGTCAGAACGTCCATTTTTTCCTGGACGTGAGCCGCCTCCCCAAGTGTTGGAATCATAGGTGGGGGTGGGGGTGGATGCGAAGCAGACACTTCGGCTTGTTAGGGTTGCTGTTGTTGTTGAAGCCTAGCAATTAAGTTCGCTTGTTGAGCCACAACCTCAGCCTATAGTGCAGTAAACTCCGCCTGGCGGACAACATCCTATTGCATGACCTGCATGGTCTCTTGGAGTTGACGCATCATATCCTCCATATTAATTGAAAACTGTGGATCTGACTAAACAGGTGTGTATTTCCTCTCTGAGGTGGAAGTAAATATCTTAGCCCAATTGCGCACAGGTGAGGTTGATAATGACCGCTAGTCCGAAGAATGTTGAACTGGTGATCTGTGCCTAACTGGTCATTTTACCCTGACTTTGGCGAAGGAACACTGATTGCCCTTGAATTGAATCTCTAACCTAACAAAGTCTATCAGCACAAATCCAATATACCCAGGGGATATTGGAGCCTTCTGAAGCTATAGTTCCATGACTACCTTGCAAAAAAGGAAAACAAACAGAATCTCAGCCTGATTTCACCTGAACAAATATGAGCACAGCTGAAAGACTACACTGTTTACTGAAATCTGCCAAAAGCTCTCCCTGTAAACTGATACCCTCAGGTAAAACTGATTCCCCCAAAATATTGATGCCCTCAGGCCTGATACCCAGGCTTGCAAACTGATACATGCGTTCCTATAGAGGCACACTCAAAAAGCACATAGCAAACAAGTGAGAGCCAAAACAGCCCTATGTTGGTATAGGGTTTCCCTGTCCTATTTTGTCAGGAGCTTGGGTTTCAATACGCACGCAGCGGTTTCAAACAACCTATAATCGAGTAAGAAACCTGTTCTAGTTTGGAATAGTCACTATGGATTCTGATATGCACTAGGTCGAATGGTCAAAAAGGGTGCCCCGGTAAAAACCGAGGTTTGTGTTCCCGTCGTGGCAGAGCCTGCAACTGGTCAGCCTTATGTCATGCTTCTCAAAGCGAGCGTCCGGCAAACCGTTCAGAAATAGCATATGGCAAACACAGTGTCCTAGGCACACCAATGCACATGCAATGCCAAAAAAAAAAAAAAAAAAAAAACACATAAGTGTGAACAAAACAATATATCATGAGTTCGAGTCAAGTTCTCTAACTCCCCAACAGAGTCGCCAAAAACTGTAGGCGCGCCCTTGGGCTATGTTTTCTACAGTTTGGACTCAAATGTCACAGTTCTGAATCTAATCACGCAAAGTGCAATGCGAGACCGATGAATCACCAAAGAGTCCAAATCCGGCTAATCATTTTGGAAAACTGATTTTTAAGAAAGAAGTGTCAAACATGGACTGCTTTGCCAGATACAGAGTTGCCACCTAAATATTTTATTTTGGGGGAATTTAGGAAACCCTGACTCGTGCCTAAGGCCATGTGTCCGTCATCACCAAAGTTGCCTCGGCTTGGGAACTTGGGTACGATTGGGGAACGTCATGCAATGAGCACCCCCGCTCGCCCGATCAAAGATCGGCCACTACTAAACATGATATCTTGTTTTCGAAAACAAATGCGTTCTTATTTCGGTTAATTAGCTAGAATTACTATGTGATGCGCGCAGCAAAACAAGTATAGACTAGATCGCCTAATTTGGAACAAAGTATTGCACATCCGTTTGTTTGGAAAATGGTTTTAAGTTTGCTACTCGCAAGTAGGCTAAAATGCAGATTTCAATGAATTATCCCAATTCAAGTAATCCAGCCTTCACCCACAGGCATTCAGGCAGTTATATCACATAAGCAATTAGCCTCATGGCAAGCATGCTGTCATGTTAACACTCACACACATACAAGATGCTAAAGCATAAACACTCACAGTGTACTCTGAGCCAAAACAAAGAACTAGTTAGTAAGCAATGCATGATCCTAATTCATGCAAGATCTGTAACACAACACAGGCAAAGTGCGACTAGAATAGGCTCGGCTATTCTAAGATGGCATGTGAAATGAAAGAATTTGACACATGTATTCAAATTGGAATTGAAATACAATGCGGTTAGTATGATGCGTCAAGCCCGGTGCATACAATACAGATGAAGAATGCAAACATGCATAGCATAAGGTATGCTAATTGAAATATGCCCTAAAACTAACCATCAGAAGCGGTTAAGTAAAAAGGAGAAAGAAATGGGGGTTGGAAGACATGCATCACACACACGTGCGCTTATTACACAATTACGCCCTCTCGACAGAGGGACCGAAAGAATAATACAAATTAACTAATTAACAAACTAACAAGCTAATTAATTATTACAAAACCAAATGAATAACTAGCAACAACTAATTATTACAACAGTTAAATAATTAACAAATTAATTAAGCTATGAAGACAGTAAAGTAACCTCGGGAAGAGGGACGAATGCATGCTTGGTCGGCTTCGCTCAGAAATCCGTTGCCATGCCTCATGTTGCCTCTATTTGCACTGCTTTCTACCTTTGAAAACTGTGCCAACTTCTGTGACACTTCTAAACCACCTTGTGGGCATGATGAGAGGCCATCGGCCAAAAGATAGGGTCATCGGCCATGGGAAACTGGTAATCAACCAATAATGAGGCTCTCGGCCAAAAATTTCTGGCCGACCGAGACTAAAGATGGCCGACCGGCCATATCTTCCTATAAAATGTTGTTTTGCTGCAGCAGAGGACAAACAGAGCATGGCAATACATTTACAAGACAATGTTTGCACGACTACACCCCTTATCATGTTTGAGACTCAAAGGAGTGTAGTTCTTGACCCTCGGACCATTAATCACGCATTTCGATGCATGATGGACAAAGAGGCCAAGTGTGCAATTCAATATGGAATGAAATGCACAAAAACACACAAGGGGCCCCTAACCTCAATCATGCTTGATCAAGAGGCAAGGGATGCATGCACAATGCTATGCAACCTAGGTGCGCAAGCAAGCTAATGCAACATGAGCATGCGAGCAAGCAATGTGCAATAGGCATACGACCTAAACAAGTAAACATGCAAGGCATGTAACAACAATGCCAACGACAAACATGCAACAACATGTGAGGCAAACATGTGACAACATGTAAAGGGACAAGTATATTTAGACCAATGTAATACATGCATGATGAACTTAACAAAGTAGCATAATCATGCAAGCATTACAATGTAATAGGCATGCAACAACAATACCAATGATAAGCATGCAACAACATGCAAAGATGGACTTAAACCAAAATGGGAGGACCTCGGCCATGCCCAAATCAGTGGCCAAAGTGATGAAACAAAGGCATGAAATACACATACAAACATGCATGCTAATTAACCTAAAGACTAAGGCATAAAATGGCAACTCTTAAACACACTTAAAGGAGACAAATATGGACATGTGACGAACATGCTAAGCTCTGAAATCATGGAAGGAAAGTTGCCAAACAAATCAAACAAAGCAAGTAAATCATGCAAGAAGACTCAAAGCTCAAGGCTAGCAAAGGGGTTCACACCATGGCCACAAGAATCAAGCCCCAAAGG
Source organism: Camellia sinensis (assembly GCF_055761805.1). Lineage (NCBI taxonomy): Eukaryota > Viridiplantae > Streptophyta > Magnoliopsida > Ericales > Theaceae > Camellia > Camellia sinensis. The sequence goes on from NC_138975.1 coordinate 127,014,494, forward strand.
GCCAAGGGCACTCAAAACAGTCCCAAGGAGGGTCAAAACATGACCAAAAACATGTTCGAAACTAGCTAACAGAAGCTGGAATACAACTCCAAAAGGCATGAGGCATGCAAGGCTACAAAGGGGTGTTACACTACACCTATCAAAACCAAACATGGCATGAATTATCCAATGAAAAACAGAGTTATGGCATATCAAAATAAGCCCAAAATCCCATTTAGATGGCATCCCAAAGACCTAAACATGGAGGCATACACAATGGTCTATTCATGAGGCATAAGACATCAACTCTTTAAAGCATTAAAAGATTGATAAATGTGATGGCATGGCAATGAAACATGCTCTGAAATTACATAACAAATGATTCCAAATCATGCAAATAGCCCAAGCAATGCATGCTAGTGGCTTGGAAACTCAAGGCTAGTGAGCTAAAATGCACTATGACTATACAAAGCATGGCATGCATGACCACAAAAACATAAATCAGACCTTAAGCATGCTAAAATAGGACCAAAAGCTTCTTGGAGTTGAGCCAAAATCAGACTAGAATGATGGTCTAAAGCATGATGCATGTTGGGCTAGTGTGCAAGTGTACACTACAAGTGTATGGAGCATTCAAGCAACAACCAAACCAGCTTAAAATAGAGTTAGAACAGGCCCAAAAAGTCACAAAAACATGCTTGAAAAGAGCTAACATAAGCCACGAAAAGATGCTACTTTATAGAGCTAACAAGGCATGGCATGGAGAGACAAGGAGGGGAGGCTCTTCCCTCCAATTTGGGACCTCAAAACAAGCTTTTTACCACTGAAAATCCTCTGGATTTCAGTGGTTCTAAGGCCATGAAAATTTGTTTTCAAAGGCCTTAGAAGATGGCTCAAAAGCTATACCAGTCAAGGAGCAAAAGGGAGGAAACACCACCTAGCCAAACAAAGCACAAACTAACACTTTGAGAACTGAAAAATAGAGTTTTCTTCAGTTCAAAACCAAGAAAAAAAAAGTTTAAAAGGGTGGAAAAACAAGCATCCAAGAATGGTCAAGATAGTGTACAAAAATGAGCTTAAAAGAGGGAGATACTTACCCTTGAAGCACAGCTGCAAAACAGCCACTTTTTTGAGCCAAACAACCTTCAATCAACCCAAAAATGGGTTCCAAGGAACCTCAAGCCAATGGTGATCAACTTTGATGAAGGAAGTGTATGCAAACTAGAAGTATTTCTCTACGTCTATGTACTTCTATGCACAAAAGGAGCAAGAGAGAGATGCTCTAGAGAGAGAGACAGAGATCTTGCTCCGGAAGTTTTGTAGAGAGAGAGGGATTTTAGTGAGAGAAGCTCTCAATCTTGTCCAAGAAGTTCCAAGTCTTGAATATAAGATATTTGGCTCTATATATAGCAAAATAAGAGCATTTTGGTCGAAATATCTTATTTGGAAATATCTGATGCAGTGTATAATAGTTGGAGGAGAAATATCTATCAATTCTGGGCTTCCTGGACACTTTTGACCAACCGACCATCTTTGGTGCCGACCGGCCACCATTTGTGGCCGATAAGGTTTACTTTTGGCCGACATATAGCTGCTGAGGTCAAATTGTGGCCGATGGACTTCCATAGAGGCCGATGGAAAAAATCAATGCGGGTCCCTGACTTGAAGTAAGCCTAATTCCTTCATCTGGACTCCTTTTGAGGTCATTATTAAGCCTAAACTGTAGCCCCGGAAGTCTTCTTTCCAAATTTGGAAGCCTCACCACAAAATTCCATGTGTGCTAAGAGATATCTCTCTTTTAGTGAAGGTTTCTTAGTTTCGATCCAATCGAAACGATGCCCAACTTCAACCAGTCATATCTCCCCCATCCGGACTCGGCTTTAGGAGATTCTTAAGTGAAAAATGAAGCTCTGGAAGTAAGCTTTCCAATGGTGGTAACTTTGTAGCTTAAATCCAAGTATTCAAAAGGACAGGTCTGATTTAGCGAGGGTTGCCCAACTCTCTTTTAGCGATTCATGCCCATCTTCTTCTCCAACTTGGTTTCTTCCCTCTTCTCCTCTTTTCTTCAACTCCAAACCCCTAAACAAGGTATTTTGAAAGATTTTTCCAAAGATTTCATCTTTCTTTCATTCATTTCTACTTTTTCCTAGCTCAGTTTATCGAAAAGCGTATCATTTAACAAAATGCAAGCTTCGGAACATCGCAGAAGTTGTATTTCAAAAATATTTTGAGAGAGAGGGTTTTAAGGCCTAAAAAAAACCGTTCAAAATAGCTTTGGTCCAAAATGGGGTGTGAGGTTGGGATTTGACTCTTCTTGCCTGAGAAATCAAACTTTTGCTCTGCACATCTTTCACCACCAAGTAAACCATTAGTAGCATCCAAGTCTTAAGGGCGGTCAAAAATGGGATGTCTACAGTTGCCCCTCTTTGACAGAACTCAGAAGTCATGAAATGAGATGAGTGAATGTCAAAGCCCAGAAACAATTCATTTTTGACAAGGCCGAAGACTTAGACAAACAAGCAAGATAACAAAGAGATGTGCCTGCAGGCTGGGTCAAGATGCAAATGACATGCACAATGCCGAACAGGACTTATGATCATGCCAAGAGAGCTGTGATGAAGGAAATATGCAAAATAAATGCAACATTTTAAGCTCATGCTATGCAAGCAAGTAAACAATTCTCACTGTGCCTCACGCGGAGAAGGCTAAAAGCGACTACGGAGAACACCCGGAGTCTCAAATGGAACAACGTCTCACAGCATATCACACGTAGGAGAGGAGAAAGTAGCATCTCTCAGCATATCACACGCGAGAGAGGAAAGGGAAAACCTCTCAGTGTATCATACGCGAGAGAGGAAAGGGAAAACCTCTCAGCGTATCACACGCGAGAGACGAAAGGAAGCATCTCTCAGCATATCACACGCAAGAGAGGAAACGTAGACCTCTCAACGTATCAGACATGAGAGAGGGAAGAAAGCATCTCTCAGCATATCACACGGAAGAGAGGAAAGGTATCATCTCTCAGCGTATCAAACGCAAGAGAGGAAAGGTAGACCTCTCAGCGTATCACACGTGACAGACGAAAGAAAGCATCTCTCAGCGTATCACACACAAGAGATAAAAGGTATCATCTCTCAGCGTATCACACGCAAGAGAGGAAAGGAAGCATCTCTCAGTATATCACACGCAAGAGAGGAAAGGGAAAACCTCTCAGCACATCACACACCAGAGAGGAAAGAAAGCATCTCTCAGCATATCACACGCAAGAGAGGAAAGGAAAAACCTCTCAACGTATCACACGCGAGAGAGGAAAGGTAAAACCTCTCAGCGTATCACGCGCGAGAGGAAAGGAAGACCTTTTAGCGTATCACACGCGAGAGAGGGAAGAAAGCATCTCTCAGCATATCACACGCAAGAGAGGAGAGGTATCATCTCTCAGAGTATCACACGCAAGAGAGGAAAGGAAGCATCTCTCAATGTATCACACGCCAGAGAGGAAAGGTAAACCTCTCAGTGTATTACACGTGAGAGAGGAAAGAAAGCATCTCTCAGCGTATCACACGCCAGAGAGGGAAGGTATGATCTCTCAGTGTATCACACGCAAGAGAGGAAATGAAGCATCTCTCAGCGTATCACACGCAAGAGAGGAAAGGTATCATCTCTCAGCATATCACACGCAAGAGAGGATAGGGTATCCAAACGTGCGCCAAACGCGATAGGAGAAGGGTAACAGTCAAACGGAATGTAAACTTCCCCCGAATGAATTGTACATACAATATCGTGCCTCCACAAAATAGAGATTTTGACAAGTTCAATGTAATAGGAACACATGATCAACGCTTTATCAAGGTACAATTTAAATACAAGATAAACGCGTGCGCATATGATGCCAATGGGAAGGTGCATAACAATGCAAGTGAAACGGTGCATAACAATGCAGGTAGAACAGTGCCTAGCAATGCAATTGAAAAGGTGCATAACAATGCAGGTGAAGTGTGCATAACAATGCAAGTGAAGTGTGCATAACAATGCAACTGAAAAGTGCGTACATACGCAAGTGAAGAGGTGCATAACAATGAAGGTAACGTGCGTGACAGTGCAAGTAAAAGAGGTGCAAAACAGTGCAATATAGGTGCACAAGACAGTGCGATGCAGAATAAATGCACAAAACAGTGCGATGCAATGCACTAACAAGTACAGGTATGGTGCGCAAGATAGCACGATGCAATGCACTAACAAGTGTAGGTAAGATGCGCAAGAAAGTGCGAACAATGCAATGCACTAACAAGTGCAGGTAAGGTGCGCACGATAGCGCGATGCAATGCAATGCAAGAAGAAAACATGTAATGAAATGCACAGGATAGTACGATGCGCAAGAAAACGCGAGTATAAACTGCACGAAACAGTGCGATGCGCTAAATAACGCGAGTGTAAAGCAATGCACAAGATAGTGCGAGTGAGATACAAAGTGTAAGTGCACAAGACAGTGCGAGTAAATGCATGTTCTATGAAAGTGAGGTGCATTAAAGCGCAATAAAATGCATTTTCTATGCAAGTATGGGGGCATTTTCTATGCAACATGGAAAGCATATTCTATGCAATGTTGAAGACATATTTCATGCATGAGACAGGCATAATCTATGCAACAGTGAAAGCAAAGCATATTCTATGCGGAATCGAAAGCAAGCATATTCTATGCATGAATCATAACGATGCGCGGTACGCATGTAACATAAGTGCATATGAAAGTGCACATTCTATGCAATGGAGCGGCATCAAACATATACTCTGATGCCTCCGATTTACCTTTCAAAGGACTTTGAAACACGCTCAGCTCAAAAAGGGTACACCCTGTCTATATTGGCGAGAGATAACATCTACTACTGCTTAAATTGCCATTCTGACTTGAAGCAGGCTTAAGCTTGGGGTCGAGATACACTCATACTCCAGACAAAGGCGAGGCCTGACAAGATGCACCTGGAATGCAGTCTCGGAATTTGCCGGAGTTGGAACACACTAAGACGCTCCAAATTTTCCCTCTTTTCTTTTGCTTTGTAGTCCGGAACCTATATAGCTTCAGATAGGTCCTTGTCTGACTGTTTACACTTATCAGGGGTGGACCCTGTAGTTTATGAAAGAACAAATCCTGTTTGCTACAAATGTGGAGAATGACACAGCACTCTGACCACAAAACAATTTCATTTGAGAAATGAGTTTTTCGACCGGGTATTGAGCCTACGACTGACCACAGCCAAAATGACTCAAACAAAGGAAAACAAAAGGTAAACAACCTAAACACATCTATTGACACTCGAAACGACTCAAAACAAGAATCGAGACAAACAAAACAACAGACACGACACTCAGATGTGTTCCAAAACAACATGAGACCTTTCGGTTGACGAGGAGCTAGTTTCTTTGGGTATTGTTTCCCACCCTTTTGTCATTTGCGATTCTCACATCACTCGGCCCTCAGGCTCTGTTTTTCTAAAAAAGCCCTTTCCTCACTTTTTCTCTCATCGCATGTCTCTCTATTCTTCAATCTCTCATTTTTTATCCCTTCCCTGGGTGGTTGATGGGTAAACAAGAGGTTGTGGGCTCGTGCCCCTAGCATTCTGCTAGATTCTCATTTTTGACATCGGTTGACGACGCACTTGGCCAGTTCGGATGTGACCAGACCTTTTCGGATAAGGGAGTGGAATATCTTGATCCATTCCAGTTCGTGCTTCGCACTTAACTTGATACCTCGCTGCTTGGAGGATGAGAGAGCTTTCTGTCCTTTGCTGTTAGCTTCAACTGTGCCCTTTTCCGGCAGGTAAAGTGCCTTTTCTGGCAAGTATGTTGACAATGGGGAAAAGACAGAACACCTGACTCAACTGTGCCCCTAGTTAATCTTTTTGACCATTTTTTTTGTTTTTGCTTTCTACTAAAACAATTTTGACCAACATGAAAGTTAGATTAACATGCTTGTTTGATTTTTGATTCGAAATCATGCAACTCAGGCTATGAGCACTGAAAATTTTCCTTTTTCGGGTCCAAGAAATGGTCTAGTTTTGGAAAAATAGAATAATTTTTGAGAAAATTAGTCAACCTCATTAAAAATTCTCAAAAAATGTTATTGCAAATGGCCACTTCTCGACCAATCATAGAATTTTCTCTTGAGATGCACAACCTCAGATCCAAAGCAATGGAAAATTGCCCCTTGTTTGAATAGCGCCGTAGCACACAGTACGGCAACGGAAAGTTGCCCCTTGTTTGCATGGCACCGCAGCACACTCTAACCAGTTCTCATAGTGAAGATCACAACCGAACTCTTGGATACAGAAAAGACAAAGATGATCAAAGGCATTACATGGAAATAATTGATTTGGAAATGTTCACGGCTGGACTTCAGAATGAAGTTGCCTACATATCCCAAACATGGGAATCAAGTCTTACGTAGTCCAGGTTAAGGTACACACGGGTATTAACCTCTCCTTTTGCGCTCTAATTTTTGCCAAGGCCGCCCTTCCGGGTTTTCAACCATGCGAGCTATGTTTTTCTTTTCTTTTTTTTTTTTCATTCTTTTCATTTTTCTTCTTCTTTGTTCTTTTCCTTCTTTTTCTTGCTCTAACTTTTGCCTAGGTCACCGTTCTAGGTTTTCAGCCCAGCAAGCCTCTCAAGGGTAAAATTGTAGCTTGGTCCATGTCAAATGGTTTTTAGGATCTCGAAGCCAGCTAAATCTAGGAGAGTGGCTGTTGTTTGCTGATGATGTAGAAGTCCATCCAATGGGGGCTGGATTTGCCCTTAGTGTTGTGGATATGAGCTTAGTTGTCCTTCAACAATACTTTCTTCTTTTCTCCCTTCTGGGATTTGGCGTTCTTGCCAGTCTTCGTTAGCTTGAGAAATGTGCCGATTTTGACTCTTCGAGCACAATTTTCATTTTTGCCCCTAGTTCGAGGGGGGGCTTCTGATCTAGCTTTGCGAGCTTCCTTTGATAATACCTGATCTTCTTGATTTGATTTTCTTTGCCCTAGTTCGAGGGCTGCTTCTGATTCAGCCACACAGGCCTTATATTGTGGTTGATCGTTGAACATTCTGAATCCAAGTTCAAGGTTTGAAAGTAAGGGGACGAGTCTTGAGGTTGAGAGCGATCCTAAGCTGCACAATCTCAAGACCGATTCGACATAGGTCTTCGCAAGATCGCGCAAAATTTTTTTTGAAATCTTTTAAGAAACCGACTAACCACTCGCGCCGAAGACAATGTAGAACCAATCTGGATCAAGCCAAGATCCTTCTCAGTACTCACGTTAACAAGCATGATCTCAATCATTAGGGGTTTAGCACGCCTCTCTTTCTCTCAATTGATCAAATTTTTACAAAACCCAAGGAATTCTTTCCTCTTCGTTTTCATCATAGTGCTAAAAAAAAGTTTTGAAAAACTTAGGTCAATGCAATAATTTCAAGGCACAGAAGAGCAGGTGGAATGCACTGCCGTTTCAATCTAAACTTGCAGGCACTACAGGCTAAAAGCAGAAATAAGCATAAAACATGACAGACCACTGTTGTTTCATTCAGATCTTCTGGTGTAACTGGCTCCATGGCAGAAACAGACTTAAAAGAAAGCGAAAAGACAAACACAAAACAAAATATTGATATCCGAGGTAACACCCCCGGAATCACTCGACTCCTATACAACAGGATTGACTCGATTCGACAAGACAGACCCCAAACAAAAGACTGACCCAAAACAAAGAGACAGACTCAAAACAACATAACAAAATTAACTCAATACCCAAGTCAGAAAGCACAAAAGCTAGCATTTGCAAAATGCTCAAAACAGTGTGTGCCATACGCCACATCTGGAGTAAACTGAGCGCCGCCCGCAGGTGGTTCATCCCCCGATTACATGGTCACATTATCCTCCACAAATTCACTCATCAAGTGCCGATAGGCTTTGCAAGACTGGCGTAGCGATGACCTTGTTTTCAATCAGATCTTGTATTTCGTGGTGAAGACGAAAGCACATGTCAGTGTCATGGCCAGCTTGTTGATGGAAGGCACAGTAGTCAGCTGGGTTATGTAAGAGAGGGAGGTTCTTTGGTAATGGCCCTGGCTCTAGGGGCTTCAGATGCCCCTTTTTTATCAGGACCCTCAAGGCCGTTGACAGAGACATGTACAGTGGGGTAAACACCCTTTGGCTCCAATGTGGGTATTTGGCTGTTTGCGAGCTAATTCCGGATGCACCGGTGAATGGGGGTGGCTGTTTTTGTGTGGTGGTGGTGACCATGCCCACATCTGAAGTTCTAGTAGCTGCGTCACCACTGGTGGTCGCATTCGAATTGCGGGTAAACGCCCTCCTGGGCTGCTCCTTTTCTTGGTCAATAAGACCTTGTTTCATAGCGTCCTCGATCTGCACCCCAATCTCATGTAAATCTGCAAAGGTGGGAAGCGGGAGGACGATCATCTTCTGCATGAGCTTAGGCTGGAGGTTGCGCACAACCATCCCTATCTGATCTTTGTCAACTGGCTTGATGGTCATCATCGAGGCCTTGGCCCTCTAACGGGTTACAAAATTGGAGAAGCTCTCCTTTGGCTCTTGGCGGGTGACTTCAAGATCACGAGTTGTGACCTCGATCTGTATGTTACAGGAGTATTGAGCAATGAAGGCCTCAGCAATCTCTTCCCAGCTCTGTTTCATAGAGTCCTCCAATTTCGCATACTAGATTGCGACTATCCTAGACATGGTTCGGCCGAATAGTGACAGCTTCTGGGCTGTGGTCAAACCCATTGGCCTCAGGATATCAGAAAACAGGTGGAGGTGCACCATTGGGTCTCCAGAACCATCGAAGCGGTCGATATGTGGCATCTTGAACCGGTCCGGCAGAGTCACAACCGAATCGCTGTAACCATCCTCTATATCCAGGATGGAGTTGACGCCTTGAGTTCTTTTGAATAGCTTTTCAAGCTTGCTGACCTTCAGGGCGGTCGGATCAACCTCAAATTCAAACGACGTATCCACTGGATTAGCCGGTGCTTTGGACAGCTAAGGTGGGATTGGTAGTGTGACTGGCCCTGTCGGAACGTCCGTATTTTCCTGGATGTGAGCCGCCTCCCCAAGTGTTGGAGTCATAGGTGGGGGTGGGGGTGGATGCGAAGTAGACACTCCGGCTTGTTGGGGTTGCTATCGTTGTTGAAGCCTAGTAATTATGTCCACCTGTTGAGCCACAACCTCGGCCTGTAGTGCAGCAAACTCCGCCTGGCGGGCAGTATCCTATTGCATGACCTGCATGGTCTCTTGGAGTTGACGCATCATATCCTCCATATTAACTGAAAACTGTGGATCTGACTAAACAGGTGTGTATTTCCTCTCTGAGGTGGAAGCAGATATCATAGCTCAACTGCGCACAGGTGAGGTGGATAATGACCGCTGGTCCGGAGACTGTTGAACTGGTGATCTGTGCCTGACTGGTCATTTTACCCTACCTGTGGCGAAGGAACACTGATTGCCCTTGAATTGAATCTCTGACCTGACAAAGTCTATCAGCACAAATCCAATATACCCAGGGGATATTGGAGCCTTCTGAAGCTATAGTTCCATGACTACCTTGCAAAAGAGGAAAACAAACAGCATCTCAGCCTGATTTCACCTGAACAAATATGAGCACAGCTGAAAGACTACACTGTTTACTGACATCTGCCCAAAGCTCTGCCTGTAAACTGATACCCTCAGGTAAAACTGATTCCCCCAAAATACCGATGCCCTCAGGACTGATACCCAGGCTCGCAAACTGATACATGCGTTCCTATAGAGGCACACTCGAAAAGCACATAGCAAACAAGTGAGAGCCAAAACACCCCTATGTTGGCATAGGGTTTCCCTGTCCTATTTTGTCCGGAGCTAGGGTTCACTAGACACGCAGCGGTTTCAAACAACCTATAATCGGGTAAGCAACCTGTCCTAGTTTGGAATAGTCACTATAGATTCCGATATGCACTAGGTCGAATGGTCAAAAAGGGTGCCCCGATAAAAACCGAGGTTTGTGTTCCCGTCGTGGCAGAGCCCGCAACCGGTCAGCCTTATGGCACGCTTCTCAAAGCGAGCCTCCGGCAAACCATTCAGGAATAGCATATGGTTAACACAGTGTCCTAAGCGCACCAATGCACATGCAATGCAAAAAAAAAAAAAAACACATAAGTGTGAACAAAACAAGATATCCATGAGTTGGAGTCAAGTTCTCTAACTCCCCAGCAGAGTCGCCAAAAACTGTAGGCGCGCCCTTGGGCTATGTTTTCTACAGTTTGGACTCAAATGTCACAGTTCTGAATCTAATCCCGCAAAGTGCAATGCGAGACCGATGAATCACCAAAGAGTCCAAATCCGGCTAATCATTTTGGAAAACTGATTTTTAAGAAAGAAGTGTCAAACATGGACTGCTTGGCCAGATACAGAGTTGCCACCTAAATATTTTATTTTGGGGGAATTTAGGAAACCCTGACTCGTGCCTAAGGCCATGTGTCCGTCATCACCAAAGTTGCCTCGGCTTGGGAACTTGGGTACGATTGGGGAAGGTCATGCAATGAGCACCCCCGCTCGCCCGATCAAAGATCGGCCACTACTAAACATGATATCTTGTTTTTGAAAACACATGCGTTCTTATTCCAGTTAATTAGCTAGAATTACTATGTGATGCGCATAGCAAAACAAGTATAGATTAGATCGCCTAATTTGGAACAAAGCATTGCACATCCGTTTGTTTGGAAAATGCTTTGGAGTTTGCTACTCGCAAGTAGGCTAAAATGCAGATTTCGATGAATTGTCCCAATTCAAGTAATCCAACCTTCACCCACAGGCATTCAGGCAGTTATATCACATAAGCAATTAGCCTCATGGCAAGCATGTTGTCATGTTAACACTCACACACATGCAAGATGCTAACGCATAAACACTCACAGAGTACTTCGAGCCAAAACAAAGAACTAGTTAGTAATCAATGCATGATCCTAATCCATTCAAGATGGGTAATACAACATAGGCAAAATGCGACTACAATAGGCTCGGCTATTCTAAGATGGCATGTGAAATGAAACAATTTGAAACATGTATTCAAATTGGAATTGAAATACAATGCGGTTAGTATGATGCGCCGAGCCCGGTGCATGCAATACAGATGAATGAATGCAAACATGCATAGCATAAGGTATGCTAATTGAAATATTCCCTAAAATTAACCATCATAAGCGGTTAAGTAAAAAGGAGAAAGAAATGGGGGTTAGAAGACATGCATCACACACACGCGTGCTTATTACACAATTACGCCCTCTCGACGGAGGGACTGAAAGAATAATACAAATTAACTAATTAACAAACTAACAAGCTAATTAATTATTACAAAACCAAATGAATAACTAGCTACAACTAATTATTACAACAGTTAAATAATTAACCAATTAATCCAGCTATGAAGACAGTAAAGTAGCCTCGGGAAGAGGGACGAATGCATGCTCGGTCGGCTTTGCTCGGAAATCCGTTGCCATGCCGCATGTTGCCTCTGTTTGCACTGCTCTGTACCCCTGAAAACTGTGCCAACTTCTGTGACACTTCTAAACCACCTTGTGGGCATGATGAGAGGCCATCGGCCAAAAGATAGGGTCATCGGCCATGGGAAACTGGTCATCGACCAATAATGAGGCTCTCGGCCAAAAATTTATGGTCGACCGAGACTAAAGATGGCCGACCGGCCATATCTTCTTGTAAAATGTTGTTTTGCTGCAGCAGAGGACAAACAGAGCATGGCAATACATTTACAAGACAATGTCTGCATGGCTGCACCCCTTATCATGTTTGAGACTCAAAGGAGTGTAGTTCTCGACCCTCGGACCATCAATCACGCATTTCGATGCATGATGGCCAAAGAGGCCAAGTCTGCAATTCAATATGGAATGAAATGCACAAAAACACACAAGGGGCCCCCAACCTCTATCATGCTTGATCAAGAGGCAAGGGATGCATGCACAATGTTATGCAACCTAGGTGTGCAAGCAAGCTAATGCAACATGAGCATGCAAGCAAACAATGTGCAATAGGCATACGACCTAAACAAGTAAACATGCAAGGCATGTAACAACAATGCCGATGACAAACATGCAACAACATGTGAGGCAAACATGTGACAACATGTAAAGGGACAAATATATTTAGACCAATGTAATACATGCACGATGAACTTAACAAAGTAGCATAATCATGCAAGTATTACAATGTAATAGGCATGCAACAACAATACCAATGATAAGTATGCAACAACATGCAAAGATGGACTTAAACCAAAATGGGAGGACCTCGGCCATGCCCAAATCAGCGACCAAAGTGATGAAACAAAGGCATGAAATACACATACAAACATGCATGCTAATTAACCTACAAACTAAGGCATAAAAGGACAACACTTAAGCACACTTAAAAGAGACAAATATGGACATGTGACAAACATGTTAAGCTCTGAAATCATGCAAGGAAAGTTGCGAAACCAATCAAACAAAGCAAGCAAATCATGCAAGAAGACTCAAAGCTCAAGGCTAGCAAAGGGGTTCAAACCATGGCCACAAGAATCAAGCCCCAAAGGGCCAAGGGCACTCAAAACAGTCCCAAGGAAGGTCAAAACAAGACCAAAAACATGTTCGAAACTAGCCAACACAAGCTAGAATACAACTCCAGAAGGCATGAGACATGCAAGGCTACAAAGGGGTGTTACACTACACCTATCAAAACCAAACATGGCATGAATTTTCCAATGAAAAACAGAGTTATGGCATATCAAAATAAGCCCAAAATCCCATTTAGATGGCATCCCAAAGACCTAAACATGGAGGCATACACAATGGTCCATTCATGAGGCATAAGACATCAACTCTTTAAAGCACTAAAGGAGTGATAAATGTGAGGGCATGGCAATGAAACATGCTCTGAAATTACATAACAAATGATTCCAAATCATGAAAATAGCCCAAGCAATGCATGCTAGTGGCTTGGAAACACAAGGCTAGTGAGCTAAAATGCACTATGGCTATACAAAGCATGGCATGCATGACCACAAAAACATAAATCAGACCTTAAGCATGCTAAAACAGGACCAAAAGCTTCTTGGAGTTGAGCCAAAATCACACTAGAATGATGGTCTAAAGCGTGATGTATGTTGGGTTAGTGTGCAAGTGTACACTACAAGTGTATGGAGCATTCAAGCAACAACCAAACTAGCTTAAAATAGAGTTAGAGCAGGCCCAAAAAGTCACAAAAACATGCTTGAAAAGAGCTAACATAAGCCACGAAAAGATGCTACTTTATAGAGCTAACAAGGCATGGCATGGAGAGACAAGGAGGGGAGGCTATCCCCTCCCATTTGGGAGCTCAAAACAAGCTTTTTACCACTGAAAATCCTCTAGATTTTAGTGGTTCTAAGGCCATGAAAAGTTGTTTTGAAAGGCCTTGGCAAAATGGAGGAAACACCTCCTAGCCAAACAAAGCACAAACCAACACTTTGAGGATTGAAAAATAGAGTTTTCTTCAGTTCACAACCAAGCCAAAAACAGTTTAAAAGGGTGGCAAAACAAGCACGCAAGAATGGCCAAGATAGTGTACAAAAATGAGCTTAAAAGAGGGAGATGCTTACTCTTGAAGCACAGCTGCAAAACAACCACTTTTCTGAGCCAAACAACCTTCAATCAGCCCAAAAATGGGTTCCAAGGGACCTCAAGCCAATGGTGATCAACTTTGATGAAGGAAGTGTATGCAAACTAGAAGTATTTCTCTACTTCTATGCACTTCTATGCACAAAAGGAGCAAGAGAGAGAGGCTCTAGAGAGAGAGGCAGAGGTCTTGCTCTGGAAGTTTTGTAAAGAGAGAGGGATTTTAGCGAGAGAAGCTCTCAAGCTTGTCCAAGAAGCTCCAAGTCTTGAATATAAGATATTTGGCTCTATATATAGAAAAATAAGAGCTTTTTGGTCGAAATATCTTATTTGGAAATATCTGATGCAGTGTATAACAGCTGGAGGAGAAATATCTATCAATTCTGGGCTTTCTGGACACTTTTGGCCAACCGGCCATCTTTTGTGCTGACTGGCCACCATTTTTGGCCGATAAGGTTCACTTTTGGCCGACATATAGCTACTGAGGTCAAATTGTGGCCGATGGACTTCCATAGAGGCCGATGGAAAAAATCAATGTTGGTCCCTGACTTGAAGAAAGCCTAATTCCTTCATCTGGACTCATTTTCAGGTCATTTTTAAGCGTAAACTGTAACCCCCGAAGTATTCTTTCCAAATTTGGAAGATTCACCTCCAAATTCCATCTGTGATAAGAGATATTCCTCTTTTAGTGAAGGTTGCTCAGTTTCGGTTCAACCGGAACGATGCCCAACTTCAACCAGTCATATCTCCCCCATCCAGACTCGGTTTTCAGAGATTCTTGAGTGAAAAATGAAGCCCCGGAAGTAAGCTTTCCAATAGTGGTAGCTTCATAGCTTAAAACCCAGTATTCAAACGGATAGGCTTGATTTAGCGAGGGTTGCCTAACTCTCTCTTAGCGATTCATGCCCATCTTATTCTCTAACTTGGTTTCTTCCCTCTTCTCCTCTTTTCTTCAACTCCAAACCCCTAAAAAAGGTATTTTGAAAGAATTTTCAAAGATTTCATCTCTCTTTCATTCATTTCTACTTTTTCCTTGCTCGATTTACCGAAAAGCGTATCATTTAACAAAATGCGAGCTTCGGAACATCGCAGAAGCTGTATTTCAAAAATATTTTGAAAGAGAGGGTTTTAAGGTCTAAAAAAAACCATTCAAAATAGCTTTGGTCCAAAATGGGGTGTGAGGTTGGGATTTGACTCTCCTTGCCTGGGAAATCGAACTTTTGCTTTGCACATCTTTCACCACGAAGTAAATCATTTGTAGCGCCTAAGTCTTAAGGGCGGTCAAAAATGGGGTGTCTACAGTAGCCCCTGGCTTAACTTGGCTAAGATGAGTTACAGCATGTCCCGACAACCGGGTATACAATTGATTGACCTTACACACTGTGTATTCTATTTTCCATTCAGGTTCAGACGCCAGTTTGGACATGATCAGATTTGTTCGGATAAAGGGATAAAGTACCCAGCTTCATTTCCCGTTCGTGGTTGGTACTTGCCTCGGTACCTTAGTGCTTGGAATACGAGAGAATTCCTAGCCCCTGCCCTTACTTTCAGTTCCATCCTTCCTGACGAATACTTGGTTTGGCTCGAAGATGAGGAACAGATTAGGCCGTCCTCGGTTACAGAAACTTCCACAAGCACGAAAAAGAGACGAAGAACTGACACTTGACTTATCTATGCCCCTAGTTTTGCTTTGTCTTTTTTTTTCAAGTTTTTATGTAAAATCAACTTTGGTTTGGAGAATGTACTTGTGATAAATCAATAAAATTAAAGTGAGTATTGAAAAGTTTCCTTTTGTGTTGTAAACGGTAAAGTTTTGAGAAGAAAAACAAAAATTGAATTAAAACTTTTCAAAACAATTTTTTTTTTTTGTTTTTTTCCCCTCGGAAATGGTCACCACCGGATACATATAGAATTAATCCTAAGCCTGTACAACCCCAAATCAGAAGATCATAACCAAGTCGACAAATGGTGGAGAATGACGGATGGAGAATGACGGATTGACTAAACCAGATGAACAGGACAGTTGGATTGAAAAATAGCGATGGCCGAACTTCGGGATAAAGTTGCCTACGTATCTCAAAGATGAGAACATGCCTTACGTATTTCGGAGAGGGTTCACTCGAGTATTTATTCTCTCATTTTGTGCTCTAACTTTTGCCAAGGCTGCCCTTTCGGGTTTTCAGCCTTGTGAGCTCAGTTTTTTTTTATTTATAACTTTTTTTTGTTTTTTTGTTTTGTTTTGTTTTTTTTTTTTTTTATGCTCTAACTTTTGCCTAGGTCGCCCTTTCGGGTTTTCCACCTAGCGAACCTCTCAGGGATAATATTTCTTCAACTTGTCCATGTTGATTGGTTGAGAAAACTCCAGGCCATCCAAATCCATAAGAATAATTGATCCTTCGGACCAGATTGACTTGATGATATAAGGGGCAGTCCAATTGGGTCTGAACTTGCCCCTATGATCATGGATGGGGGCTCGGTTGTCTTTTGAGCACCACGTTTCCTTCCTTGAGATTTCTAGACTTGACTTTCTTATTAAAAGCCCTCGCAATTCTATGCTGGTAACCTTGGATATGATACAATGCTTTCAACCTCCTCTCGTCAAACAACATCAATTCTTCAAATCTACTTTGTTGCCAGTCCACCTCCGCTATCTGACACTCAACCATAATTCTTAGCGATGGTACTTCAATCTCCATTGGCAGAACAGCTTCTATCCCATAAACAAGAGAATAAGGGGTTGCTTCTATAGATGTTTGGATCGACGTTCTGTAACCCCAGAGTGTGAATGGAAGTTTCTCCAGCCAGTCTTTGTAGGTTTCAACCATTTTTTGCAAAATTCTCTTGATGTTTTTGTTTGCAGCCTCAACAGCTCCATTGGTTTGCGGCCTGTATGTTGATGACTTACGGAAAGCCACGTTATATTTGTCAAGCAAGTCTGTCACCTCTTTCTTGAAATGCGAGCCATTATCTGAGATGATCTCATTTGGCACCCTATACCGACAGATGATGTTGTTCTTGATGAACTTAGCCACATACAATGCCTTTGGAACGTCATAGGATTGGGCCTCCACCCATTTTGTGAAGTAGTCGATTGCTACCAAAATGTACTCATGCCTGTTTGACCCCTTTGGCGTGACTGCACCGATAACATCAATTCTCCAGACTGAGAAAGGCCATGATGAAGTCATATTGTAGAGTTTCGACGGCGGAATGTTCATGCGATTGGCATGGATCTGATATTTGTGGCATCGCCGTACAAAGCCAATACAGTCCTCCTCCATGGTTGACCAGTAGTAGCCTTCTCTAAGGATTTTCCGAGCTAGCATCACACCATTCATGTGAGCTCCACACTCTCCTCCGTGGATAGCTTCCATAAGGTGCCTTGATTCTCCTTCCTCAACACACAACTTATGCATTCCCAGATGGCCTCTTTTGTACAACTTGTTTCTGCAGATGATGAATTGGATGGCTAGACGCCGTATTCCCCTTTTGTCCTTGGCACTTGCCCCTGGTGGGTACGCCTCTTTGTCCAGGAAATTCTAGATGTCATAATACCAAGGGTTCGTGTCTTGAACCTCATCTATCACGGCGATGGTCTCATACGCCGACGTATACTTCTGTTTAATGATGATCGAGCACATCTTCACTCCAAGCGGAATGTCCACCATGGAAGATAAAGTTGCCCACGCATCGCAAATCGGTTGTTCTCTCTGAGCAAATGTCTGAATGTCAATTTCTCAAACCTCGGAATTAACACATCCAGGGCCTGATGATAAACCTTCATTTTCTCTTCCTTAACCTGCCAATCTCTGTTAGCTTGAGACACAACCAAATTCGAATCTCCAATAACATCCAATCTTATTGCCCCTAGTTCTAGGGCAGCTTCCAAACCCGCAATACACGCTTCATATTCTGCTTTATTGCTGGATACTTGAAACCGAAGTTTGAAGGCTAGAGGTATGTGTAAATCATCGGGTGCTATGAGCAACACACCAATCCCATAGCCATACTGATTAGACGCTCCGTCAAAGTACATTGTCCATGGTTCCTCTTCTATCTGTAGGATGTCTTCATATGGAAATAGATACTCCACTGCTTTATCATCTCTTTCTATTGGGTGAACTGCTAGAAATTCCGCTACAACTCTCCCTTTGACTGATTTGCGTGTGACATACTTGAGGTCAAACTCGAAGAGAAGAAGCAACCAACGAGCTAGCTTACCCGTAAGTGCTGGTTTCTCAAAGAGATATTTGATGGGATCACCAGAATTACAAAATGAGCTAACAAGTAGTGTCTCAACTTCCTCGTTGCCCAAACCAAAGCTAAGGAAGCTTTCTCGAGAGGAGTGTAGCGAGTTTCATATTCTAGCATCTTCTTGCTTAGATAATAGATAGCCTTCTCCACCTTCGCTTCTGATTCTTACGCTAGCATGCACCCTATGGTTGAATTTGTTACTGATAAATACAAGATCAGTGGTTCCCCTGGTTCTGGTGGTGACAATACAGGAGGATTCTGAAGGTACTGCTTAACCTGCTCGAAGGCGAATTGATACCGATCATCCCACTGAGATTTCTTGCCTTTCTTCAACAGACCAAACAGTGGTTCATAGGTCAAGGTTAATTTTAAGATAAACCGTCTTATGAATTGCACCTTACCCAGAAAGTCGCGCACCTCCTTTTCAGTCCTTGGTGGTGGCATTTTTACGATGGCCTTGATTTTGGAGAGATCTACTTCAATTTCCCTTTGTGTAATTAGAAATCCCAACATTTTTCCTGCAGTTACCCTGAAGGTGCTTTTCTGTGGGTTTAACCTTGGTCTATACTCCTTGATCCGCTCAAAGAATTTTTCCAGTGCGGTGTAGTGACCTTCTCGCTCTTTAGACTTGACAACCATATCGTCCACATATACCTCAACCTCCTTATGGATCATGTCGTGCAAAATAGTGGTTGCGGCCTACTGATATGTAGCCCCGGCATTTTTCAGTCCAAAAGGCATAACTCTATAACAGTAGGTACCCCACGGCGTGGTGAAAGCAGTTTTCTCTCTGTCCTCCAGTGCCATCGAAATCTGATTATACTCGAAAAACCCATCCATGAATGAAAGCAAAGCATGGCCAGCTATGAAGTCTACCAGTTCATCGATGTGTGGCAATAGAAAATCATCTTTCGGACTTATTCTATTTAGATCCCGAAAGTCGACGCAGACCCTAATTCTGCCGTCCTTCTTTGGAACCGGAACGATATTAGCCAACCAAGTCGGGTATTCAGATACCATCAAGAAACCTGCAGCAATCTGTTTGCTGACCTCCTCTTTAATCTTTAATGCCCAATCTGGGTGAACTTTGTGCAGTTTCTGTTTGACTGGTCGGGCCTCAGGATTAAGAGGGATCCGGTGCTGTACAATCTCAAGATCTATTCCAGGCAAGTCTTCGTAGGACCACGCGAAAATATCTTTAAAATCTTTTAATAAAGCGATTAAACGCTCGCGTTCCTCCGAAGACAACGTGGATCCGATCTGGACCAAACGGGGATCCTCCTCAGTACCTACATTAATTGCAATGATTTCATCTGTGTAGGGCTTAATGAGCCTCTCCTCCTCTTGGTCAACCAAATTTTTCAAAGGCCGAGGAATTTCTTCTTCTTCGTTTAAGTCAAAATTTTGAAAATCAAGATCAGTGCAGCAAACTAAAGGCAGAGAGAAGTAAGCAAACTCTAAGACATTCCCATTAGTAAAGTCTGGGTCCTCGGTTACAGTTGACTCAAAAGAAAAACTAAAAGAAGACTTTGACAGGACATTGGCATCCGGGTTACCACTCCTAGAAGTACCAGACTCAGAAGAACTCGAATCTGACTCCAACTCTACAGACTCGATGAAATCAGATTCAGACTTATTATCCGATTTAGAACTGCTGATGAGGCCCTTTTCAAATTTCCAGATTAGGTGTGGAGCCTCAAATGCATCCACAATAAGTTTACAGAAATTCGCTTCTGGTTTATCCCCGATCATTAAGATAGTAAAACTATCCCCCAAGTTGTCAAACTTAGTTGTCAGACTTAGGGTGAAGGTTGTGAGTCTTGTTTGCGCATTTATTAATTCGTACACCTTGGTTTTTAAGCCATCATGCAATGAAATTGCTTGATTGATGTGTTTTTGAACCAAGTGTATCACTCTTTTGAGCTTGTTTTAATGATAAGAAGGGATACACAGTACAAACAACCTGTGGGAATACCCTCTATTTGCTCTGTTTGCTCTCTGTTGTAGCAAGAAATGGTGCATCATCAGTGGCTGGCCGGGCATTGTTTCTGGCTGGCAGGCCATAAATGTTGGACGACAACCCCTTGTTGGTGGCCGACCGGCCACCACTTCTGGCTTGTCGGCCACTAGTGAATTTTCAGCAGTGTGCTTCTGAAGTAGAGCATAGTTGATATGGAGAAGGAAAACAGTGTAAGTGTTGTGCAACAGAGACAAACAGCACCAGGACAGTGGACGTTATTTGGGTGGAAATCGAGCATGCATTGGGCCTCCTTTGCTTCCCGGGACTAGTTAATTAGTTTAATTATCAATGAGTCATTTATTTGTTGTAATTAATTGGTAGTAGTTAATTAGTTTGTTTTGTACTTATTTAATTTGTTTAGATTGATTAATTAAATTAGTTTTTTTTGGTAAATATTTAGTTAGCTTAGCCTGGTTAAATTCTTAATTAATTAGCTTAGGATAGTTAGTTAATTTATTTATTCAAGTTTTGTAATAATTAGTTAAGTAGTTTAGCTTAGCTAGTTTATTCATTGGAACACTCCTGCGCAAGGGCATCAATGTTGTAATAATGTATATGTCTTCCAACCCTACGTCTTTCTCCTTTTTATTTATCCGCTTTTGATGGTTAGATTAGGGGCATCATGTTTCAATTAGCATATTGCATGTTTGCATCCATTTATTTGTATTGCATTCACCGAGGCTCGGTTCATCATTCAAACTTGCATTGTCATTTATTACCTCGTTGAATACGTGTTTAAACACATGCTACGAAATTGTTGCAAATAAAATATTAAGTAGCCGAGCCTATTTTACTTGCATTATTACATGCACTGCATTAGCCATCTTGTATAGTTAGATATCATGCATATTTTCCTAACTCTTTTGTTTTATCTTAGCTTGGAGTACTCGGTGAGTTTTTACTGCTTTAGCATACTTGCATACGTGTGAGTGACTGCCATGACTGCATACTTGCTATGAGGCTAAGTGCTTACTTGTTAAACTGTTTGAGTGTCTGTGGATGAAGGCTTGTTGTTTGAATTTGAATGATTCAATGAATGTACGTTTAAGCCCACTTTGTCAAGTGGAAAATTTGAATCCTTTTCAAAAACAAACATGAACTTGAATTGTTCCAATTTGACCAAAGTTAGTCTATGCCTTGTATGCATGCATCACATAGTAAATGCTAACCTAATAACCAGAACAAGAGCATATAATGTTGATAAAAGTCATATCATGATTAGTAGAGGCCGATCTTTGATCGGGAGCGGGGGTGCTCAATTCATGACCTTCCCCTCTCGTACTTAAGTTCCCGAGCCGAGGCAATCTTGGTGATGACGGACACATGGCCTTTGGCACGAGTCATGGGTTTCCTAAATTTCTCCAAAATAAATATTTAGGTGGCGACTCTGTATTTGGCAAAGTAGTCCAATTTTGATATTTTTGATTCAAAATCGATTTTCCAAAAGACTTGTTAGATTTGGACTCTTTAGTGTTTATCAATTTCACATTGCACTTATGAGATTAGATTCAGAACCGCGGGAGTCCGAGCTGTAGGGCTTATATTCGAACATCCGAAAGGGGGCGCGAAAAAGTCGAGCTACAGTTTCTGGCGACTCTGCTAGGGAAATTAGAGAACTTGACTCGAACTCATGACATGACATTTTATCTACACTTATATGTTTCTTTGCATTGCATTTGCATTGGTGCATTTAAATCACTGTGTTTGCCATCTGTTATTCCTGGACGGTTTGTTAGAGACTTGCCTGAAAAGCTTGCCAAAAGGCTGAGCGGTCACGGGCTCTGCCATGATGGGAACACAAACCTTGGATATGGATTATCGCTGTACCGTTTGATCCGCTTTCACTTTTCGGTTTTAGGTGCGACCGGTATATTAGGTAGTCTTGCCCAGGTATCCCTTTTGACCATTTGGCCTAGTTGCATATCGAAAGTTGTAGAGACTATTCCAAACTAGGACAGGATGCTTACTCGAATATAGGATTATGTGAAAGCACTTTGCTTGGATAGTGAACCCTCGCTCCTGATAAAACTAGGAAAGGGTAACCTTTTCCCCTCATAGGGGTGTTTTGGTTCTCACTTAACTGGTATGTGCTTTACAGTGAAATTGTACAAGAATGTGCGTATCAATTGCAAGTTGGATCTCAGTTTTGGGGGCAGAATTCAGTATTTGAGTGTAGTTCTACAGCTTTGATTACATCTATGTATGGTTAACATCTGAGCTGAGGTGCTGTGCGGTTTCTGATTTTTGTTTTCCTTCTGCTTTATTTGTTTTTGCTAGATAGTTTATCACAATTGCTTTGGACAGTTCGAATATCCCCTGAGCACTCTGGACTCGTGTTAGGAGGCTTTATAGATCTGGGGATCTTGTTAAGGGATAGCCTGTGTTTGCTTCGCTTCCTCTAGTTACCAGACGGAGAAGAGTTAGACATAATTCACTAGTCCAGCAGTCACCCTTTACTTCACCTGTATCCAGTCAGGGACAGTCCTGTACATCCAGTCCAGGAAGAAATTACTCGCCAATTCTGATGGCACAATATGCCCCGGTCAGCATGGAAGACTTGATCTGTCATCTCTAGCAAACTGTTGAAACCATACAGCAAGATGCTGCTCACTAGGCTGAAATCACAGACCATCAAGCCGAAGTGATAAACAGGCTGCAGTAACAGCAGCAACAGTAACCACAGCCGGCAGTGGCTTCTGCTTCCCATGCACCTCCTGCGGGTATCCTAGCACCCAGAATCACTGCTAATGTTCAGGAGAATCGGGGCAATCCAGTAGATCCCATCCCACCACAAGCCTCCAAGGCACTAGTGTACCAAATCGAGGCTCCGTTTGAATTCGAAGTTAACCTGACTGTACTTAAGGTCAACAAGTTAGAATAGCTTTTCAAGCGAGCACAGGGCGTGAACTCTATCCCCGACATCGAAGATGGATATACTGACTCTGCAGTAACCTTGCCAGATCGGTTTAAAATGCCACACATAGGTTGGTTCGATGGTTCTAGAGATCACATGGTTCATTTGCGGTTGTTCTCCGATATCCTACGGCCAATGGGCCTCACCAGACTTCAAAAGCTGTCACTTTTCAGTCAGACCTTGTTAGGAATAACGGCTATCTAGAATGCAAAACTGGAGGATTCAGTAAAGCGGATTTGGGAGGAAATGGCTGAGGCCTTCATCACACAATACTCATACAATACGCAGATCAAGGTCACAACTCGTGATCTTGAGACAACCTGTCAAGAGCCAAAAGAGAGCTTCTCAAACTTTGTAATGAGGTGGAGGACCAAGGCTTCGATGATGAGTACTAGGCCGTTAGAGAAAGATCAAATCAGGATAGTGGTCCGCAATCTGCAAGGAAAATTATTGCAGAAGATGATCATCTTACCGTTGTTCACATTCACTAAGATCCATGAGATAGGGGTTCAGATCAAAGATACAATGAAATAGGGGTTGATAACCGATGAGAAAAAGCAGACCAAGAGGCCTTTTGTATCTATTTCCAATACAACCACTAGTGGAAGCATAGCTGCGCGGCCATCTGATGTGAGTGTTGTCACCACCACAGCCAAGACCGCCAATCCTTTCGCCAGTACAACCCCGCAAACTTCAAACAACCAGGCCCGATCCCAAAGGACCTTTACCCCACTCTATATGCCATTATCCCAAGCCCTGAGGGTGCTGATAAAAAAGGGGCATCTCAAGCTGTTAGAGTCCCGGCCACTACCCGATCCGTTCCCTCTAAAACACAACCCAGCCAAGTACAGTGTTTTTCACCAGCAACACGGTCACGACACTGACCAATGCTTCAGGCTGCGTCATGAGATTCATGATCTCATCGATAATAAGGTGATCGCACCACCCCAAAAGCCAATTGTAACCACCAACCCTCTCTTGGCCCACAATCAAGTCCCCTCATCACACAACCTAAACCTAATCCATACACTGGCCGTCCCCTACAACCCTAGTGTATATATTACCCCTTCTTACCAACCTATGCCGATTGTGTTCATTCTTGAAAGCATAGACTTGTGCATAATGGACACGTCCACACTTCAATCTGAACTCGTGGTGGTGACAGTAGTTGAAGAAGGGAGGTTGGTTGTAGAGGAGAGTATCAGTCCGCTGCTTGACAGTAGTTGTCTGCGGTTCTATAACGAACAAGATCAAGGGGACGTGTAGATTGAATGGCTTAATTTGATTGGGTTGACGGATAACTCGAGATGGTTAAGTGACGACGATTTACTTCTAGCCCACACCGATGAAGACTGGGGTGGATGCCTGCCAGATAACACGTGGTACACTGAAGAGATTGACCACATGACGATGAGTGGGCAGTATTTCTAGTCCCCATATTTAGACCAGGCTAAAGCCTCTGGGAAAGATTGAGAAGTTAAGAAGTAGAAGGAAAAATAGTTAGAAGAAGAAACGGTGTTAAAATAGCTAAAGAAAATTCAAGCCGATATTTCAATCTGGGGTCTGCTTATGGTTTCTTAAGTGCATCGACAGGCTGTATTATCAGTAATGGACAAAGCCAAACCGTCCATTGACACTACTCCTGAATAGCTCGTGGGATTAGTTTTCCCAGGTGGTGCCAGCCTAACCCTACCCTTTTTTGAGAAAGAATTGCCACCAGAAGGCTAAGCACACAACAAACCTCTGTACATATTAGTTGAATGCAGAGAAAAGTGGGTGCCAATGGTATTGGTTGACACCGGTTCAGCTATCAACATCTATCCTTCTCTCACAGCTTATGTCATTGGCCTGAAACCAGTAGATTTCGTGCCTACCGCCCAGGTGATTTGGGTGTACGATAATACCAGCAGAGAGGTTATGGGCATGGTACAAATCAGAGTTCAAGTGGGCCCAGCATAACAGGATATTGAGTTTCATGTCCTGGATGTGTTGGCCACTTTCAATCTACTGTTAAGGAGACCATGGTTGCACCAGGTGAAAGCTGTCTTTTCTATCCTCTACCAAATACTGAAATACCCTCATGGGAAAGGAATGGTTATCGTCTTTGGGAATTCATCCATACATCCCCTGCCAGAGGCAACTACACCAGTGCTAGAAATCGACCATGGCAAGGAGGATGTATTCCTTTCAGGGTTTACCCTAGTTGAAGCCTGGACAGTGCAATCTTGACAGCTGATGAGGGCTTGCATGTCAGTACCCAATCAATCTGTTTCATGAACAAGCTCCAACATGTGCTAAGAATGGGGTTGGGAAGAAGTGGCTGGAAGGGCGCCACAGCATTGGTCGATGTGCCACGTAATCCACATGCCTTTGGTCTTGGCTATACACCCACCAAACTGGATTAGGTCAGAAAAAGAGAAGAGATAGCAGGCAGAGCTAGAGCCAAGCAGGCCGGGAAATGCTATGAGCTTGTTCACAGGCCAATCCGAGGAACGCTAAATGGCTATTTTTTTTGGGAGGGTGAAGACTTCACATTTTACGGCTTTCCCGAGCCTTGGATGAATTTTGAGAAGCAGCGTGTTCTTGGCTTCGAAATCTTCTTCGACCTCCAGTTGCATGACAATGATGCCGAGGAACAAGCTGAACCAAACACTGAAGCTGAACAGAGTATAGAAAATGACTCAGACAATAGCGAGCTTGGAGTGGGGGTAGCACTGGCATATCTCCTTTCAGATCCTCTGGTCATCTCAGAGAGCTTGGGGCATAACCTAACCATCTCCATGATCCGGAAACCAACCGGGTGTGAACCCTTCTAGTAGCATTTTGGACGCATCTAAGGTAGTTGGAGGAGGGCTACCTGTCTAGTAGTTCTAAGTTAGGTAGTGAACTAGAATCTGATTCCACAGAGTCTGCGGAGTCAGAATCAGATTCCAGTTCTTCTGAGTCTGAGTCTGGTATTCCTGAGGGTGATAACCCAGATACAAGGTCTTGTCTCGATCCTCTTTTTCCTTTTCTTTTGAGTTGGTTGTAACCAAAGAGCTAAATGAGCTGGACTTTATGAATGAAAATGCCGCTACTGATTCTGAGTATTTCTCTGTGCCACTTGTTTATTGCATTGACCAGGACTTTCAGAATTTTAATAAAAACGATGAGGAAGGAATTCCTCTAGTTTTGAAAATTTTGATTAATTGAGAGGAGGAGAGGTTTGCAAAACCCCTTGCCGATGAAATGATTGCTTTTAATGTGAGTACTTAGAATGATCCGTGTCTGGTTTAGATCGGGTCCACGTTGTCTTCGGAGGAGCGCAAGCACTTAGTCTCTTTATTAAATGATTTCAAGGATGTTTTCGCATGGTCCTACGAAGACATGCTTGGAATCAATCATGAGATTGTACAATATTGGATCCCTCTCGACCTCGAGGCTCGACCCATCAAACAGAAGTTGCGAAGAATACGCTCAGATTGGGCCTTGAAGATTAACGAAGAAGTTATCAAACAGATTGAGGCAGGGTTCTTGCTTGTGTCTGAGTATCCAACGTGGTTGACTAAGATTGTTCCAGTCCCAAAGAAGGATTACAGAATCAGAGTTTGTGTTGACTTCAGGGATCTGAATAAGGCTAGTCTAAAGGATGATTTTGCCCTGTCATATATTAATGAGTTTGTAGACTTCACCGCGGGTCATGCATTGCTCTCCTTCATGGATGGGTTTTCCAGGTATAACTAGATTCTGATTGCGCCGGAGGATAGAGAGAAAACTGTCTGCACTACACCGTAGGGAACCTACTGCTTCAAGGTGATACCGTTTGGGTTAAAGAATGTCGGGGCTACCTATCAAAGGGCTGCAACCACTATTCTGCATGATATGATCCATAAAGAGGTCGAGGTGTACGTGGACGACATGATTGTCAAGTCCAAAGAAAGAGAGGGCCACTACATCGCCTTGAAAAAATTCTTTTAATGGATTAGGGAATTCAGATTGAAGTTGAACCCATAGAAGTGTACTTTCGGTGTGACAATAGGGAAAATGCTAGGTTTCTTGATCACATAGAGGGGCATCGAGCTAGATCCTTCCAAAATCAAGGCCATCCTAGAAATGCCACCAGTAAAGACTAAAAAGGAGGTGTGAGGCTTTCTGGGTAAAGTGCAATTCATAAGACGGTTTATTTCTAAGTTAACCTTGACTTGTGAACCACTTTTTGGTCTCCTAAAGAAAGGAATGAAATTCTGATGAGATGATCGATGTCTATTTGCTTTTGAGCAGATTAAGCAGTACCTTCAGAATTCGCCTATGTTGTCACTACCAAAGCCGAGGAAGCCTTTGATTCTGTATCTGTCAGTCACAGACACTACAATGGGATGTATGCTTGCTCAGGAATCTGAGGATAGGGTGGAGAAAGACATCTACTATTTGAGTAAGAAAATGCTGGATTACGAAACTTGCTACACTTCGCTGGAGAAGGCTTACTTAGCCTTGGTATGGGCTACTAGGAAGTTGAGGCACTATTTGCTAGCTCACTCTGTAATTCTGGTTTCGAGATTAGATCCTATCAAATACCTCTTTAAGAAACCATTACTTACAGGTAGGCTAACCCGTTGGTTGCTTTTTCTCTCAAAATTTGATCTGAAGTATGCCACTTGCAAGTCGGTCAAGGGGAGAGTAGTAGCGGAGTTCTTGGCAGATCACCCAGTAGAGGGAGATGAAGCGGTAGAATAGCTGTTCCCAAATGAAGCCATTCTACAAGTCGAGGAGGACACTTGGACGATGTACTTTGACGAAGCATCCAATCAATATGTTATTGATAGCACCTGATGACTCCTATATACCTTTAGCCTTCAAGCTCCGATTCAAGGTCTCCAACAATGAAGCAGAGTATGAGGCGTGTATCACTGGTTTCGAAGTCGCCCTGGAACTAGGGGCAAAAAGGTTAGACGTGATCAGGGACTCGAACCTAGTTATTTCTCAAGCAAATGAAGACTAGAAGGTCAAAGAAGAAAAGATGAAGATCTATCACCAGACCTTGGACATTCTGATTCCTAGGTTTGAAAACATGACTTTCACACATCTACTGAGAGAGAACAACAGGTTCGTTGATGCCTTATCAACTCTATCTTCTATGATAGACATCTCGTTGGGAGTCCAGACGCGTTCGATCATCATTGAGCAAAGATATACACTGGCCTACGAGACTATCGCTGCAATAGATGAAGCTCAAGATCAAAACCCTTAGCACTATGATATCTGGAACTTCTTGGAAAAGGAGATTTGTCCACCAAGGGAAAATGCCAAGGACAAGAGGCCAATATGGCTGATGGCCGTTCAATTTATCATCAGCGGAGGTAAACTATACAAGAGAGATCATCTAGGAATGCACAAGTTGTGTGTTGAAGAGGAGGAATCAAAGCGCCTGATGGAGGCCATCAATGGAGGAGAATGCGGAGCGCACATGAACGGAGTAATGTTAGCCCGAAAGATTCTCAGGCAAGGTTACTACTGTTCTATTATGGAGGAGGATTGTATTGATTTTGTTCGGCGATGCCACAAATGCCAAATTCATGCAAATTGCATGAATATCCCACCGTGGAAGCTGTAGAAAATGACTTCACCATGGCCTTTCTCTGTCTAGGGAATCGACATCATCGACGCAATCACATCGAAAGGGTCGAATGGGCATGAATACATTCTGGTGGCAATTGATTACTTCACAAAGTGGGTAGAGGCTCAGTCTTATGCAGTATTGAAAGCAACGCATGTGGCTAAGTTCATCCGAAACAACATCATTTGCCGATATGGAGTCCCAAACGAGATCATTTCAGATAATGGCTCCCACTTCAAGCAAGAAGTGATAGACTTGTTGGAGAAATGCAACGTGGATTTCCATAAGTCATCTACATACCGGCCGCAAACCAATGGAGCTGTTGAGGCCGCCAACAAGAACATCAGGCATATTCTGTAGAAGATGGTTGAGACCTACAGGGACTGGCCAGATAAATTGCCATTCGCACTCTAGGGCTACAGAACTTCAATCCAGATGACTACAGGGGCAACTCCTTATTCTCTTGGGTATGGGATGGAAGTTGTTCTCCCAATCGAAATAGAAGTCTTATCATTGCGAGTCATGGCTAAGTGTCAGATAGCAGAGGCGGACTGGCAACAAACCAGGTTTAAGGAACTGATGTTGTTTGATAAGAGAAGGCTGAAAGCATTGTACCATGTTCAGGGTTATCAACGCAGGATTGCTAGGGCTTTTAACAAGAAAGTTAAGTCCCGTAATCTCAAAGAGCGAGATTTGGTGCTGAAAGACAACCAAGCTCCCATCCACGACCCTAGGGGCAAGTTCAAACCCAATTGGACTGGTCCTTATATAATCAAAACCTTCTGGTCGGGTGGAGTTGTTATTCTCATGGACTTTGATGGCCTAGAATTTTTTTAACCGATCAATATGGACAAGTTGAAGAAATATTATCCTTGAGAGGCTTGCTAGGCCGAAAACCCAAAAGGGCGACCTTAGCAAAAGTTAGAGTACAAAAAATAGAAATAAAGAAAAATTGAGCTCGCAAGGTTGAAAACCCTAAAGGACGGCCTTGGCAAAAGTTAGAGAACAAAAAGAGAGAGTTAATACTTGAACAAACTCGAACTGAACTACGTAAGGCTTGATTTCCATTTTCGGAATACGTAGGCAACTTCATCCTAAAGTTCAGCCATAAACACCTCCAACTCAACTGTCCAGTCCATGTGTCTGATCAGGTCATATTTGTCTATTCTTTACCTGAGAGTTCGATTGTGATCTCTACTCTGAGAGAAGAGCTGGTTACAATGCAGAGTAGTGGTCTTCAATCAAGGGGCAATTTGTGATATTTTGATTCGGGGTTGTACATCTCGAGGATAGATTCTATGCGTGTCAAGTGGTGATCCTTTTCAAAAATGGTTTTGGAAAGTTTTAATAAAAGTTGATTTTGTTTAAATTTTACCTTTTACAACTTAGACCATTTTGGAACCAAAAATAAAGTTTTCAGTGCTCACAACTTTAATTTCATTGACTTTAATACAAAGTTCTCCAACTCTCGATACAAATCAAAGTTGCTTTTATTATATTTTAATAACTTGAAAAGAAAGATCAAAGCAATAAACTAGGGGCATAGATGAGTTAGGTGCTCCTGCGTCCCCTGCTCATACTTATGGAAGCTTCTGATGCTAAATTGGGCCCGGTTTGTGCCTTATCCTCGAGCCAAGCCAAACACCCTCCAAAAAGGGCGTAACTAAAACTAGGGGCAAGAGCCAGAAGTTCTCTCATCCTCCAAGCAGTGAGATATCTAGCCAAATGTGAACCTCGGATAGGAAACGAAATCGGGTAATCTACCCCCTCCTCTAGATGGGTCTGGTCATGCCCGAACTGACGTCTGAACCAGAACAGAAAGTAGAATATACAGTGTGTGAGACAGATCAATTGTATCCCAGGTTGCCGAGCCATACTGTAGCTTATATCGATCAGATTAAGCTAGAGGCAACACTAGGCTACGTCAACAGCAGACCTGTTTCACATCCATTCAGACCACCATCCCTCATTCAGGAAATCCACAAGACGGTGGCGGAAGAAATAGCCTCGAGCTGAGTTTGCAAGGCAAGAGTCCACTACCTTCAGCTTATCCATAAGCCATACCTAGAAAGGGATGAAAGAAAAAAGAGATTAAAGAATGGAGAGATGTATGTTGAGAGAAAAGTGAGAAAAAGGCTTTGAGAGAAAAACAGAGCATGAGTGCCGAGAGATATGAGAAACATATATTAGAAAGGGTGGGAAACATTACCTGAAGAAGTAGTGGACTCCATGCGAATATGGTAGTCTCCCGTCGATGAAAGATGTTTAAGCCTATCAAAGTCTCGGCTAGTGCCATGCCAATGCAACTCTTGCCTTCCTTCAAATGTTAGGCCACTTCAATCAATCGGATGCTAGATCCGCCGAAACAAGGGGCAAAAAGGAAATGAGCTAGCATACATAAGTAGAGGGCATGCTGCCAAAAACCCCGCCAAAGACAGTCGTCGCGGTCACCGGCGTCAGAAAATTGACGAACCGAACTGGGAATGTCTAGTTCTCCGTTGTGGGCCAGAGATCGAGTCTCATGCATAGTGAGTCCACACATCCGTCCCAGAACTTGAGCGTGGCCAAAACGAGATTGAGGCATAATTTCCTCATCGCGTTGGGATTCCATTAACACCTGAAACTCTTCAATTATTGGGCACATTTCTTGTCCCTCGAAGGTAAAGACGTGTGTAATCGGGTTCCAGCATCTAGCCGCGGCGTTAACGAACGGAAAACAAAGTGGAGTCTGACTTTACAAAAATAGTGCATTTATGCCGAAACCCTGGAAATTCACCTTTTCTGTTCCGTCCAAAGTTGCAATCCAATCTGCGAGGTTTGGGGCAAGAAATAGCTCCATTTGTGGCAAAAAACAGCAGCTAGAATGAGTTCTGGAGAAGAAATGATGAAGGTCAAGCTTTTGTAGAAGATAAGGCAGTGAGTGGATGCCAACTGTCAACAATCTAGAGGTTCTGCACATTGGTGGCTGGCAGGCCACTATTGAAGGCTGGCAGACCACTATCGGTGGCCGAAAAAGTTCATCCATGGCGGCAGATGGCCGGCAAGCTCCTTATGTGGACGGCAGCCTTCTTTTCTATCCTGTCGTCTACCTGTGCGTTGAAAAATATAGAAGGCATGTGTTTTGTTCTGCTCTTTGTGCATTTTAAGGTCTTATTTTTAGCCTTTTTGGTTCTAGCAAGTTTTTTGAGTTGTATTCGAGTTGTTTTGTTTCGTTTATCGAGTTGTTGTTATGTTGTTTATCGAGTTGTATATTGCATTTTGTATTTTGGTTATTGGTCGGTTCATTACTCGTTTAAGTATTTTGTTTCAATCAAGCGTTCTTGGCCATTTCACTTCCTGTCTATTTCATGCATATATGGTGCTCATGATGCAAAAATGACAACACACTTTTCATAAAAACTGTGAAATTTTATTCTGATCATGGCTTTTTACAAAAGTGGAGTACAAGTTTTAAAGCAAAGTAAAACTTCCTAAAGCTATACATGTGCTAATGCTACCAAACAAAAAGAAACTAAGCAAAAATACAAATAAATCAACGCCAGACATCTCAGGCTCGAGAGGCCCTCTTCGTCCTCTTCCTGTGTGGGGACTCAGAGCTGTCTTCATCAGCGCCGTTGTCTAACTCAGATGCTAAGCCGGAATCGGAATCATTGCTGCTCTCTGCCTCAGAGCCTGACTCAGCATCGCCTCCGCTCTTAGATCTCGAGCTACCATCATCTCCACTCTCAAAGGACTCAGATTGCGGACTCACTGCTTTCCCAGAGTTGCTGTTCTCAGCATCGCCATCACTCAACATTAGCTCTGCATGGCTCCTCCGGCCTCGACCAAAATGCTCCTCTTGGCTGTGTGTTGGGGCTCGTCTCTCCCTCTCCTTTGCTGCTAGAGGAGGTGATGATGGTGCAGATGCAGTCGCCACCGTTGGTGTTTTCAATACAACCAAACCTAAAAAGATGTAGTATTGGCATATCAAATACAATGTATGGTTGCAGACGCAGTATGATGAAAGTGGTAGAATGTAATGAGCAGGATATAGTACAAGTTTAGTATAGTGTGTCAGTGCAACATTATTAGTGTGATGTGACAAGGGGCAAAATGCATATTGTGATATGAGTATCAGTGCTTCAGTGAGAATGATGTGCACAATAGTGTGGAAAATGTTGAAATGTGGGTAGAAAACATGGGAGAATACCTGGATGCCGTGGAGACTGAGCAGTGCCTCTCTCCTTTGTATTATGGTCTCAACTGAAGCCAGTAGCTCGAGTAGTCCCTCAGTGTACTTCGGGGGTGCCTACAAAGGCATTCATAATGATTAGTATCCAGAAGGAATAAATATCATAAAGAAAATGGAAAGCTGGAGAAAATGTGGCATATACCGGAGGTGCGTCGTGAGCTCTGACATATCTATGCCCGGCCTCTGCTGGCTCGATCGGAATCTGGTATGTCGTCCCGATCGGTCTCTAACATGTTAGCATGGTCGGGATCTCTAGTTAACCGGTAGCCTGTTCAGTGAGAAGAGCCTCTCTAGTCCTCGCTCTCGTCACTCGAGTCCCATTTTCCCTACGGGCACTTGCTGCCCTGCCTACACGAGTACCCATCAAGGGAGGCATGAGATGTGTCTGGACGAATGTCGAGTAGTCTCCCTCCCTATGGAAGTAGTCAGTGTCCAAGCCATCCGTGAACTGGATCACCTCCTGGAAGGAGAGGCTCTCTGCAGCTCTCATAGATGGTGGGGATGGCATAGGAACTACTGGCTCAGGCAAAACCATAGTCTGGCGCAGAAACTGCTAGCCTAGAAACCAGGCCCAGCAAACTGGGCCCTCTAGCAGAAGCCAAAAATGGGAGGTCCCCCAGGCTCCGGCGTATTGGTCTCGAACTCCAGCCGGCATCGTCGTCCAAGGCTGCCAGGTGATCTGCAAACAGGGAATATACAGATTGTTAGTCTTCGTCAACTGTCGGTAAAGCAAAAATAATTGTGAGTTTTGCGTTACCTCCTTTGCGGTCACTGTGTCAAAGAATCGGAAAAAGAATTAGAAGGTCTCCCAGGTCCTACGTAGGCATCTGTTGTCGTACAGACGAGAATACAGCACAACGAGGGGAACCTCCTCTGCCGGCTCTGGAGCAAGGGTCGGGAAATACGCATATACCCAGAGCTGCAAGGAAAAAGCAACAATGAGTATAGTACCATGTATGGAAAATATAGATACAGAGAATACAGAATACAGAATGCAGAATGCATGAATATAGTGTATAGATACAAAGAATACATAAAGTGAAATACAGAAATATAGTGTATAGAAAGTACAGGTACAGATAATGCAGAATATGCGATACAGAAAGCACAGTGTATAGATGTAAAGAATGCAGTATACAGTGTACATAAAGTGCAAAGTAGAAAGCACAGAAATAGAAGATAGAAAATGGAAAGCATAAATGTAAAGTGTACCTCCCAGGCTCGCCAATAGCCTCCAACCCTGGCCCCCCTCCTGCAGGATGTCAATCTCATGTAGCCGTATAATGTGGTG
The DNA here is from genome assembly GCF_055761805.1 of Camellia sinensis. NCBI lineage: Eukaryota > Viridiplantae > Streptophyta > Magnoliopsida > Ericales > Theaceae > Camellia > Camellia sinensis. The sequence goes on from NC_138975.1 coordinate 127,048,441, forward strand.
AAGCCAGCTCCTCCCTAGTCATAGAACTGAACTTGAGGTAGGGCCACCAGGGCGCTCAGTAGATATAGTCCTACGGTGTTCCACCTGTTCACAAACAAGGTGGTACCAAAAAGGAACATCAAAAAGCCCCGAGCATAATGCTCAGTCTCCTCTAGGGTTTATGGCTCACTCCCGCGGAAGTGCTCAGCAAACCAGTTGTATCAGACCATGGTCGGTCTGAAGAGAGGTGGGTGTGCTCCCAGCAAGTGTAGCCAAGCAGCCTCCCACTCATCCATATCCATGTCATAGGGGATTGGATCACCCCCTACTCTTACGCTCGTGAGCATGGGGAAGTCATAGGGAGTCATTGTTATCTCCCAGGCAGTGGAGAAGTGAAAGGAGTTGGTGGTATCCACCACCGCTCCACCAGCGCGCCAAGAAGTGGTCAGCTCGCGATATGCTGTGATAACCCACTACAGAATAGGCCGAAGCCAGCTTCATCGATGATGTCGCGTATGCCGATAGGGAGCTCCAGATACCAGTCCCTCGCTGTCGTGGCTCCGTAGCCCCTGATGGAGCGAGAGTCCTCCTGTGATCAGAACAGTGATGTACAATGATATGAGAACAAGTAGATGAAAGGCAGTGTAAGAAATATAGTGCAAGAGTGTGATTAAGGCAAGAAATGTAGCGGGAGGTAAGAAATGCAATGTAACCATATAATTGAAGTTGGGAATACAGTTGAAGTACGAAACGCAATGTAAAGTGAAGAAAGCATGAGAAAATTATGTGTACCTCGGTGGTGCCATGGGACAAATAGGAGTTTGGCTCTCGCAACAAGAGATCCACTAGCGCGCATCGCACGAATCGCGGAAATGTCTAATACCCCCAGGTGGCAGCACGTGTTTGGGGACGGTATGTCGTCAGATCGAAGGGGCATACTCCTAGTGGTAATATCTTGAGCTTAGGCCTAGGAGCGAAATCCGCCTCCATCTCTGCCGGAGGTGATAACGGGGTGGAATATTGGGAGAAGCTCCGTCATGGGGTAGATTGTCTACCATCTGGAAAGAAGATGAGAAAGTGGTTAAAAAATGAAGAAAAACGTAGGAAAAAGGGGCAAACTTGAAAAAGTCAATCCTAGGAGAGAGAAAGTGGGAGGAAAAGTTAGAGGAAAAGTTAAAGCCCGGGAAAAGACACAAAACCCAATAGAAACTCGAGGGAAACAAGCCTCAAGTGGTGAAACTCCATGAAAAAGCACCGAAATCAAATTTCAATCGGTTCAAAATGGAGGAAACAAAGAGGGTTTAGCGAATAAACTTCGCGTGGGGCATTGGAAAATGTGAAGAAAGCCCATATCTAGAGAGAAAAAGCACCTAGAGAGAGAAAGAATGGAATTTCGGATGTGGGGTAATGAGGAAATAAAGTGTCAAGCCCTATACTTAAAGACCTGCAGGTGAAAAGACCAAAATGCCCGAATCTGCCACGGGTGGCTGGCAGGCCACTTTTGTGGTCGACAATTGTAATTCAAGGCTGGCAGGTGGCCAGCAACCCCCTCCAGTGGCCGGTAGTTGGCCAGTGGCCCTCTCTGGTGTCCTAATGCTGCTTTGTGCCTCTGTTTCCTGATTGGTATATGAGAGGTTCTCAATTTGGAAGCTTACAACGGTGTTCCGGTGCATGACTGTTTCCCACTCGCCGCTGTGATTGAAGCGTATCCTCTTGATTGTTGCAAGTCTCCGGGAAATAAATCAAAGGTTGCATTACGTATTGTTTTTGCTTAGTTTAATCGAAATACATCTTTGCCATCTTTCTTTTCTCATGTACGTATGTTGCACGTGCTACTCATGTCACTCATGTATATTGCAATAGAACACGCCATTAATTCCACATAGAATATGCTCTTGCTCCTGCTCATTGTTTTATGCATAACATGCTTTTGTTTCATGCATAGAACATGCTTTCGATTAACGTCATACGTCGATTGTCCAGCTTCAGTTGCATACTTTGTGTATCTATCACACTTATTTACTTTGTGCATCTATCGCACGCATTTACTTTGTGCATCTATCGCATACATTTACTTTGTGCATCTATCGCATTCATTCACTTTGTGCATCTATTACACTAGTTCAATACCGGCAAACGATATTGTATGTACAGTTCATTCAATGGAATTCTGGTTAAATTTAGTTGTATCTCGATAGGAGAACCTGCACCTTCATTTTGTGCATCTATCGCACTTGTTCATTTCGTGAATCTATTGCACACCGCTCCCCCACGTCCCCGAGCAATTTTGTTTCTCAGGACATGTGAAACGTGGCCCTAGGCAGGTTTTATCACGGAACATGTGAAGAACGGCCCCGAGCTATTTTTGTTTCTCAGGGAGCATGAAACGCGGCCCTCGGCGGGTTTTATCTTGAGACGTGTGAAACACAGCCCCGAGCGGTTTTTGTTTCTTAGGACACGTGAAACGTGACCTTGGCCAGGTTTTATCTTCAAACATGTGAAACACGGCCCCAAGCGATTCTTTTGTCTCAAGACGCGTGAAACGCGACCTTGAGTAACTTTGATCTCAAGACGCGTGACGCGCGGCCCTGGTCGGGTTTCATCTCAGGACGCGTGGAACACGAGCCCGAGCAGTTTCTCTTATTTTATCTCGAGACATGTGAAACGTGGCCCCAAATGGTTTTTCTTGTTTCTTAGGACATGTGAAACATGACCCCAAGTAGTTTTCTCAGTTTCTCGGGGTGCGTGAAACGCAATCTTGAGCGATGTGTTCTTTCTTCGCCTCTTGTTTTGGCACGGTTAGGGCGCAATTTTATCTTCTTTTTGTATGAATTTGCTCATTCATATTCTGTTATCTTGATTATTGTTGTTATTCTTATTCATCGCGTGTTGTTATTGCTTATTGCATCATTGTGCATGATCATGAGTTTTCAAAATTGTCGGCTTCGCAAGGTGTGTAAGTCCAACTGTCAATCTGCTTTGCATGCATATCATTTGCATTGCCCCAGAACTACGCTGGTTTGATTCCTTGCAAAGGGATACGTAGGCAGCCTGTGGGCGCAACCGTTCTTTGTCTTGTTTGTTTCTCCAAGTCTTCGGTCTTGTCAAAACGGGTCGTCTTCGGGATTTGACATTCACTCACGACATTTCATAACTTCCGAGTTCTGTTTAAAAGGGCCAACTATAGACACCCAATTTTTAACCGTCCTCAAGACTTGGATGTCATCGCTTGTGCACTTGATGATTATGATTGCATGTGCTCGTTTTAGTGTCCGAAGTCCTTGGTGGAATGCCCTGTCTTTGAGCTTTCAAACCCTGTCCATTATATGCCTTGTTTTGGACCAAAACCTTCAAGCCTGCAACCCCTAGTGGCCAGCCAACCACTGTTTGATGCTGCTGGCCACCAATTGCGCTTTGCCGGCCATCCAAGTGGCTTGCCGACAAATGGTGGTGGCCTGCTGGCCATCAGTGTCTTTTTACAGATATTTTGTTGACTGCTATGCCAGCTGTTGGCACAATTGGCTGCATCTTCCTACACGTGTATGAAGGGATATATCTTAGCCAAATGCCTGTCTTTCTGTATATAAGGGGTCTCCTCCCCCAATTTTGAGGGTTAGAATTTTTGGAACAAAATCTCTCTCTCTCTCTCTCTCTCTCTCTCTCTCTCTCGCTCTCTCCTCTCTCTCTCTTGTAAGTTTGTGCACATTAACCTACATACACTACACTTTTGCCTATACCTCCTTAATCAAAGTTGATCATCTTCGGATTGAGGTTCCTTGAGGCCTTCTTGGAGCTCTTAAAGTTGGTTTTAGCTTGAATTTTTGCCTGTAATTGATCTTTGCTTCAAGAGGTATAACACTTGTCCTTTTATCTTGCTTTGCATACTTGTTTTTCTATCTTTTCCCACTGATTTTTGGGCTGTTTTAGGCTGTAAAACCTCTGTTTTTGTGGGCTGAAATTTGTGATTTTAGGCCATTTAAGGTTAGGGGGGGGTGGTTCACCCGTCTGTATTCCTTGCTTGTAAGGCCTTTCCACCTTTGTTTCCCACTTTCAAACTATTTTTTTTTTTTTGGGCTTTTGAACACTGAATTTCAGAGTATTTTCAATGGTGAAAATCATGTTTTGAAGTCTAAATTTGGAGGGGGTAGCCTCCCCTCCTTGTGTCTTGTTTGCTAGCCTAGATAGCTCTATTTGTTACCTTATTTTTCTAGCCATTTGTAGCTTAATTCCAGCTTGTTTTAGGCTCTGATTTGGACTGTTTTAACTCTTTTTTGGGTTGGTTAAGTCATTTGAATCTTGTGTTGCATGCTTCTAGTGTAAGTGTCCTCACAAGCTTAGTGTTTTAGGCCTTTAAACCCCACTTGTTTGAGTTGATTGCATTATTTTAGTGCTTTTCTCACTTAATTTCAGCAAGCATAATCTCTGCAACCTCCCTCATTTCTTGACTCTTTGCTTGCTTTGAGGGTTGTTTCAACCTTAGGATTGTTTAAGCTTGAGATTGAGGTCCATGCTTAATGGTTTAATCCTCTATTGAGGGTTCATTATCAACAGCATGGCACCTCTCTCTTGCCTTACACTACCCTTTGTTTGATACATCATTCTCTTTAGAGGACTTCTCACCAATGGACTTAATTGGTTAAAGAATAGTTGGTAAGTTAAAATGGGTAAACAAAAATAGAAACTAAAATTTTGCAAGTTAAGAATTAGTTGTGTTTTGGGGTGCTCAAATCGGACGTTAATTTGAACACAAGGAAAATTGGGGCATTTCATACTCAAAGTGATGAAATGAGCTAATTTTCTAAGGTCACCATTGCCCTTGACCATGCATGATAGGGTGAAGGTTGTGAGTCTTATTTGCGCATTTATTAATTCGTACACCTTGGTTCTTGAGCCATCATGCAATGAAATTGCTTGATTGATGTGTTTTTGAACTAAGTGTATCACTCCTTTGAGCTTGTTTTGATGATAAGAAGGGATACACAGTACAAACAACATGTGAGAATACACAGTACAAACAACCTGCAACAAGAAATGGTGCGTCATCAGTGGCCGGCCGGCCACTGTTTCTGGCCGGCAGGCCATCAGTGTTGGATGACAACCCCTTATTGTTGGTCGGCCAGCCAAGACTTCTGGCCTGCCGGAGGCATATAGCAGCAGGACTGTGGACGTTCTTCGGGTGGAAACCGAGCATGCATTGGGCCTCCTTTGCTTCCCAGGATTAGTTAATTAGTTTAATTAGCAATTAGTCATTTATTTGGTGTAATTAATTAGTTTGTTTTGTACTTATTTAATTAGTTTAGATTGATTAATTAAATTAGTTTCTTTTGGTAAATATTTAGTTAGCTTAGCCTAGTTATTTTCTTAATTAATTAGCTTAGAATAGTTAGTTAATTTATTTATTCAAGTTTTGTAATAATTAGTTATGTAGTTTAGCATTGCTAGTTTATTCATTCAGACCCTCCTGCACGAGGGCATCAATGTTGTAATAATGTGTATGTCTTTCAACCCCACATGTTTCTCCTTTTTGTTTATCCGCTTTTGATGGTTAGATTAGGGGCATCACATTTCAATTAGCATATCGCATGTTTGCATCCATTCATTTGTCATTTGTATTGCATACACCGAGGCTCGGTTAATCATTCAAACTTGCATTGTCGTTTATTACCTTATTGAATACGTGTTTAAACACATGCTATGAAATTGTTGCAAATAAAATGTTAAGTAGCCGAGCTTGTTTTAGTTGCATTATTGCATGCGTTGCATTAGCCATCTTGTACGATTAGGTATCATGCATATTTCCCTAACTCTTTTGTTTTATCTTAGCTGGGAATACTTGGTGAGTTTTTAGTTCTTTAGCATACTTGCATAAGTGTAAGTGACTGCCATGACTGCATACTTTCCATGAGACTAAGTGCTTACTTGTTAAACTGTTTGAGTGCTTGTGTATGAAGACTTGTTTGAATTGGAACGATTCAATGAATGTACGTTTAAGCCCACTTTGTCAATTGGAAAATTCACAAGTTTTAAGCCCACTTTATTAAGTAGAAAATTCAAATCCTTTTCAAAAACAAACATGAACTTGAATTGTTCCAATTTGAGCAAAGTTAGTCTATATCTTGTATACATGCATCACATAGTAAATGCTAACCTAATAACCAAAACAAGAGCATATAATGTTGATAAGAGTCATATCATGATTAGTAGAGGTCGATCTTTGATTGGCCGAACGGGGGTGCTCAATTCATGACCTTCCCCTCTCGTACCTAAGTTCTCGAGCCAAGACAATCTTGGTGATGACGAACACGTGGCCATTGGCACGAGTCATGGGTTTCCTAAATTTTCTCAAAATAAATATTTAGGTGGCGACTCTATATCTGGAAAAGCAGCCAATTTTTGCATTTTTTGATTCAAAATCGATATTCCAAAAGACTTGTCAGATTTGGACTCTTTCGTGTTTATCAATTTCACATTTCACTTGTGAGATTAGAACTAACGAATGAGGGTCTGAATAAGCTAACTAGCTAGGCTAATTAATTAGCTATTACAACAATAAATTAACTAACTATTACAATAACAAATGAACTAACTAGCTAGTTATTATATCACAATTAATGAACTATTCTAGCTAATTAGTACACTAATTCGAACTAACGAAGTAAGTGCATTAATTAATTAATTAGAAATTCTAATTTAGCTAACTAATTTCAACATGAATATAACACGAAATAAGTAATTAAAATGCTAATCAGCTCCGGGAAACGAGGAATGCTCATGTATACACGAATTTCCACCCGAAAAGGCCACTGTTCTGTTGCCAGAATGCTTCTGTTGCACAGTAGAACATTTTTCACCTCATCCTCTACTTTGTTCTATTCCAAAAAGGTTGATGCTCAATTGGACAAAAGTGGCCGACAAGCCAGAAGTGGTGGCTGATTGGCCATAAATGGTACCCTGTCTGGCCTGCCGGCCACTGAAGCTTGGTTCCCCCTGCTGCAATAGAAAGTATACAAAGTACAAAACATGGTATTCTCAAGGTATGTTTGTACACTTTACCGCTCCTTATCATCAAAAAGCTCAAAGGAGTGGCAAGCTTACTTCACAAGCCATCAATCGATGCAATTTCGTTGCATGATGGCCTATGAACCATGGTGTACAATTTCAATAAATGCACAAGAAAAGACTCCCAAACCTCCTCCCTATCATGAATTGATCAAGGGAAGTGGTTGACCTTGGAAACTTGAACCATTTCATCACTAGTAAGTATGAAATACGTCAAGTTTCCATGTGTTCAATTAACGTCTGATTGAACATCAAATTGCTTATTATCTTGCATCATTTTTAGTCCTCATTTTATTACTTCATTTTAATTACCAACCATTCCTTAATCAATTGAGTCCAAAAGTGAGCTTTAAGTCCTCTAATGGAAAGGAGTACCACACAAGTGTTGTTTTAGGCATGAGAGAAGTGTCATGCCGTTAGTAATGAACCCCGAAAGGGATTAAACCATTAAGAACAATACCTTGATCTCAAGTTTAAACAAGCAACTAGTTTGAAATAACTTTCAAAGCAAAGAAAAATCCAAGAAAAGAAGGAGGTTGTGGAGGTGATTAGAGATGAAACCAAGTATGGAAAGAAAGAAATAAACACTATTAACTCAGATAGGTTGGTGGCTAAGGCCTAAACCACCAAACCTATGAGGACCATTACATTACAAGCATTCTATACAAATCTCAAATGGAATAAACAATTAAAAATAGTCCAAAAGTAGCCCAAAAATGTACTGGAATGAAAATAAAAATAGCTAAAACAATAAGCTAAAATATTGAAGAATTAATACTAGCACACAAGCACAAGGAGGGGAGGCCAACCCCTTCACTTTTAGGACTTTAAAACATGATTTTTGCCTCTAAAAAATCTCTGAAAATCAGTGGTAAAAAGTTTAAAAAGAGATGATGAGAAGGTCGGAAACGCAAGGGCAAAGGCCTTAGAAGCAAGGTGCAAATAAGTGCTATAAACCCCACTACCTTTAATGGCCTTAAACCACAAGTTTTAGCCAAAAAATACAAGTAATAAACAGTCCAAAAAACAATAGAAAAGATGGAAAACAAGTAGTGTAAAGATGGTACAAAAGAACTAGAAGGTATACCTCTTGAAGAGGAACCCTTCTTTGAGTTACAAACCACCAATTTCACTCTCTCAAGTGCCTTAAGAGCTCAAATTCAAGCTCAAATCACCTCAGCGAGAAGGTTGCTAGGTTTTGTTTAGAGAGAGAGATCTGTAGAGAGAGAAAGAGAGAAAGAGAGAGAGGAATTTTTCAAAATTTTCTTTTCAAAAGTATTTTCTCACTCCTAAATTTTTCCAACCTTGAAAGCAAGAGGGGAGGTCCTCTATATATAGAAAACATGACCCTCAGTCAAAAATATCTATGTACAAACAACTGGTGCAATGTGGGAACAGCTAATAACAAATATCTGTAAAAATCTGTCTTTTGGACACAAGTGGCCAGCAAGCCACTTCTTTTGGCTGGTAGGCAACTATTAGTGGCCGGTTGGCTACTAGTGTGGGACACTTGGCTAGCCAAAACACTCAAAATGGCCAAATTTTGCACAATTGGCTGGCAGACCACTAAAGTGCCCAGCCACAAAAATCTGCTTCCAAGATCGATTTCAAATGGGCATATCTCCCTCATTCGAATTCGGTTTTAGGTCATTCTTGAGTCTAACTTGCAAAGAGATATGCCTATTTTAGTGAAGGCTACTCAGTTTTGTCCGAACGGATTGATGCTTAACTTTTCCCCCAACTTGTTTTCTTTCCTCCCCTCCAATTTTCTTCAACTCCAAACCTATAAATAAGAAGTTTTTAAATATTTTTCAAAGAGTTCACCTCTCTTCCATTTATTTTCACTTTGTCCTTATTCGATTTATCGAAAAGTGCAATTTTTAACGAAATGCGAGCCTCAGAACATTGTAAAAACATTTGAAAAAAATATTTTGAAATAGAAGGTTTTAAGGTCTAAAATAGTTTTGGTGAAAAATGGGGTGTAAGGTTGGGATTTAGAAGTTCTTCTTGCTGAAGAAACCAAAGATTTGCACAGAATAACTTTCATCATCGAGTGATCAACGAGTGGCGCCCAAGTCTTAAGGAGGGTCAAAAATGAGGTGCCTACAGTTGCCCTTCTTTGACAGAGCTCGAAGTCATGAAATGACGTGAGTGAATGTCAAAGCCTGAAGACGACCCATTTTGACAAAGTCGTAACACTTGGGCAGACAAACAAAATGCAGATGCAGTTGGTTGAACTCGAGGGTTGCCTACGAATCCCTTTGCAAGGAATTAAATCAGTGTAGTTCAGGGGCAGAATGCAAAATGATACATAATGTAAAATAATACAAATGATATGCAGTTCAATACAATAATGTAATCAAACCACAAGTAGTGCAAAACACACAAATATCATAAAGGGATGGAGATGCAAATCAAACTACGTTTTATATAGAAAAGAAGTGGGCACAGCCAAATGACGCCTAACACAGGCTGAGTGCCTACATCCTTAATACTGGCCTCAGTGCAGCATGGATGCTTACACATAACAGAACCATGTTTTAACGTGAAAGGGGTGCGGGCACATACAAAACGATGTTTTTCGCAGAAAGAGGAAGGGTACAAGTTATTGGGTGGTATGATATAAGTGAGGAATGATCTGCTGGGAAAAGATAATGATCCTAAATGCTGAATGCAACAAGACAAAGTACGATGCAATGGATGTAGGTGACAAAATGATATGATGTAATAGATGCGATGGATAATGTAGTAAATGAATGCAATAAATTCTATATGCAATGTGATAGAGGTGATGTAATGGATAATAAATGCGATGTAGTAGCTAGGAAGTGAAAGTACCTTACAAGGGCAATTGGCGATGACTCACCTTATGCTGCTGTGGATCTTCCCCTTCTTCTTGGTTTCAAGACTTCTTCTTGCTTCTTGTGCTTTCAAACCACAGGTACTACTTTTTTCCCTGGCGATGTTCCTAACTTTCCCTATTCTCCAACAGGGTAACATGCTTGGTTAGTTCAATATCCAGAATTGAGGCGCATATAAGCTACCTCAACCTATGGGGCTGCCATACAGATTTCAAGCTGAGGATACACCCCTGGGTATTTAAACCAAACTTTAGTCTCAAAACTTCCGAACCTTTGTGTTCTAGGCCTCAGCCATTCGAACTCTAGTTTTCACCATCGTAATTGGTCTCCTAGGAACTCACTACAAACACAGGCAGGTGGCTATACCAGACTGCCTGAAGTCATTCGGGACATGACAAACACCAAAAGAATTGTGCCTTTAGATGATTTAAGGTCTCCTAGAGCCCATGAGTGCATAAGATAGTGTGATACAGGTGCATAAGACAGTGCAATGCAGGTGTATAAGATAGTGCGATATGGGTGCACAAGATAGTGCGATCCAAAGTGCACAAGATAGTGCGATACAAGGTACACAAGATAGTGCGATGCACAAGATAGTGCGATACATAAGATAGTGTGATATGGGTGCACAAGATACTGCGATACCAAGTGAACAAGATAGTGCAATACAAAGTGATATTGTACAATAGGAGCATGTTTGTTTTGTGGGATAAGGGTGTGGGATTGGACTATTAGTCCCACCGGACTAATAGTCCATTGTTTGTTTGCAAAATTTTGCTCCGGACTAATAGTCCCCCCGGACTATTAGTCCCACAAATATGGGACTATTCTATCCCATGGGGGGGTGTGGGATAGAAACATCCCATGGGATTATTTGGTGAAATGTCCATTTTACCCTCCATGCTATTACTTAGTAAACAATTAGAAAGGGTAAAATAGTCTTTTGAACATTTATAAATTGTTTTTTTAGTGTTGTTAATTTAAAATTATATATTAAATAAAAAAATTAAATTAAAAATTATAAATTAAATTTAATTAAAAATAATAAATTAAAAATTATGGCCTTATAAATTAATTTTTTTTAGTGTTGTTAAAAAATTAAATTTACATATTTCTCTAAAATTATTTTTTTAGTGTTGTTAATTTAAAATTATATATTAAATAAAAATTATAAATTATAAATTAAATTTATTTAAAAATAATAAATTATAAATTATGGCCTTATAAATTAAATTTTTTTAGTGTTGTTGAAAATTTAATTTATATATTAAATAAAATTATTTTTTTATTGTCATTAATTTAAAATTATATATTAAATATAAAAAAAATTATAAATTAAATTTAATTGAAAATAATAAATTAAAAATTATGGCCTTATAAATTAAATTTTTTTAGTGTTGTTAAATTATAAATTATAGATTACAAATTTAAAATTATATATTAAATAAAAATTATAAATTACAAGGATAAAATAGTCTTTTGAACATTTATCCTTATCCGGTCCGTCTAACCAAATATTGGATTCATTAAAAATAGTCCAATCTAGACATCTAATTCCATGACTAAACAAACATAGGATACAAATCCAGTCCAACCAAATAGTCCGGGGACAATGTATCCCGGGACTAACAGTCCGATGGATTACAATCCTCCCTTATCCAGTCCGTCCAAACAAACGCACCCTAGATGCACAGAGTGATTTATAGGATAGATACACAAAGTGAACAAGTACAATAGATGCATGAAGTGAGATTATTATGCGATAGATGCATAGAATGATTGATTGTGCGATAGATGCATGAAGTGAGATTATTGTGTGATAAATGCACAGAATGACTGTGCGGTAGATGCACGATGTAGTATGCATGACAAGTGATATAAGTGGGTGATGCTTAGAAAATGTAGTAAACCAACAAAGCGGTGCTTTAGAAGCACCTCATGAGGTGAGTGGAGAAGAACCGCTCTACTCTGATGGGGATCTCCCCCTTGTGTTCTTCAAAATTTCTACCTTCAACTCACAGTTCAAAGGTCCTCAGATATTGGCAAGGGGTAACATCTGTATGCAAAAACCATATATGTTTCTTTGATCGTCATTCTGACTTGAAACAGGCTTGAACTCAGGGTCGGGGTACACTCATACTCCAGAGAAATGGCAAGGCCTAAGAAGGTGCACCTGGAATGCAGTCTCGGAATCTGTTGAAGTTGAAACACACTAAGATGCTCCAAATTTTCCCTTTTTTCTTTTTCTTTGCAGTCTGGAACCCATGTAGCTTCAAATAGGTCCTGGTTCTATGCTCTGTCTCTCTCTCTCTCTCTCTTGACCTGGATTGAACCCTGCAGTTTATGAAAGAAAAAAACCTATTTTGCACATATGTTGAGAATGGCACGACACTTTAAGCACAAAATGATTTATTTCTTGAAATTGGAATTGAGAATGAGTTCTTGATCGGGTATTGAGCCTACGACTGACCAAAGTCAAAATGAGGCAAACAAACGACTCAAAACAAAAACAACAAATACAACACTTAGGTGTTTGCTTTCCACCGGTGGAAAATCTTTCGGTTCATAGGGAGCCCACTACTTCTCCAAGTATTGTTTCCCACCCTTTTCTTATTTATGGCTCTTACATCACTTTGGCCAACAATCTCTATTTCTCTGAAAAGCCCTTTCCTTACTTTTTCTCTCAACGCATATCTCTCTATTCTTAAATCTCTCTTATTATTTTTTTTAATCTCTTCCCAGGTGTGGTTGATGGATAAACAGGAAGTTGTGGGCTCTTGCCCCTAGTATTTTCCTAGATTCTCCTTCTTTCGCTCACAACTAGTGATTTTTCCCATAGAGGGGTTGTGGTGCAACTGGACGTGCAGTAGATTTGCAACTGACATCGGTTGACGATGCCCTTGGCTAGGTTGGATGTGATCAGACTCGTCTAGATGAGAGTGGAATAGCCTGCTCCATTTCCAGTTTGCGTTTCACACTTGGCTCGATATTTCACTACTTTGAGAGAGTTTTTGGCCTCTGCTGCTAGCCTCTGCTATGCCCTTTTTCGCGAGTACGTTGACAACGGGGAAAAGACAGAAAACTTGACTCGACTGTGCCCCTAGTTCATCATTTTGACCCATTTTTTGTTTTTGAATTTCTACTAAAACAATTTTGACCAACATGAGAGTTAGTGTGATAACCCAACCTGTAATAACTTAATTACGCATGTTATTTTGTGTTTGATATGAATTTGTATGTTTAATGATGCGAGTTATTATGTGATTATGAATTTATATCTGTTCAGTCTAGAAAAAAATCTATTGCGATTGGGTCTTTGAACTAAGAATTTATGGCCTTAGAGGCGCTAGAAACCAAAACCAACTTTACACCTGTGTTTAGCATGATTTTTAAAGCCTATAGTGAAATTTGGAAAAATTACAATTCGTAATGAATTAGTTGAGCTAAATTAGCATAAATCTTAGATTAAGCCAACTTCATCATATATGTGATTTTATGTTTAATTGATTACGGAGATTTGGATTTTAATTGGTTGTTATTCTAAGGTAATTTGGGATTTATGAGAATTTTGGAGTCTGATTCGTATTTGATTTTAATAAGGATTTATTTTGGAATTCGAAATTGAAAGCCTAAATGGCTCAAGACAGTATAACTGGGAAATTGAATTATTTTAATTTCGATGATCAGACCATGTGGGAATTTAATTAAATATTCGATTCAGATTTCTAAAATTGAGATTTGATTAATTGGGTCCGAATTGGGGTATGTAATTTAGTATGTAATTTATGGGCGAAGATTTTAAAGTATAATTTGAAATTGAAGGCCTTAATGATGTGAGAAACGAAAATTGATGATGGTAATAAGTTTAATTTGACATTTGGAGCGTTTTGGGAGTTTGACTAAAAATTTGATTCAAATTCGTAAAAATAAATATAATTAATCGGGCTATAAAGGAAGTCAAATTAGAGTAATCAAATTAAGTGGGATTTGTAATTAGTTATGATTAATTGGGTTAGAATTTTACATAACTAATTAAAATTAAGAGATGGTTAATTAAACTAATTGTAATCAAAGATTAATCTCAATTAAGTATCCTAAGCAAGATTTATTAGTTAATGAAAGAATTAATACACCACCACATGGGTTCATATAGTAAGGCAAGTGTCCCACTAAATAAATAAAAGAAAAGATGAATGAATGAAATCAAATAAGGCCTTCACTCTGCTGGAAACAAAAAGTTAGAAAAGAAAGAGACAACACGGGCTGAGGGAGAGAGAGAGAGAGCTTCATTTTTTATATATACATTGTAGTCAAATCTACTGGAGCAAACCATGGGAAAGAAAGAAAGGAAGAATAAAGAAGAAGAGGGTTTTGTGGGATACCAAAATTCAAGTTAAAAATTGTGGAAAAATCATCTTAAGGTAAGAAATTTCATCCTCTTTCTAGTGTTGTTTAAATAATCTAGACATAAATTGATTCAAGATGGATTTTGAGAGGTTTAAAAAATAAATATTTATAGTTCAATTATTTAAATAGATAGAAATTGGGTTTTGCATGTAAAATCAAGTTAGGTTGAAGAATATAATTTTGATTCTTTAAATTTGTTAAGTTTGAGTTTAATTTTGAAAATTATTATTGAATTGTGTTATATAAATTACACGCAACAATGATGTATTGAAGATTTGATCCATGCAATGGAGTTAGGTTCAAATTTATGAAAATTAATTTAGAAATTAATTATTTTGGGTTTGATTTTGGAATGTCATGCATGAATTAAGTCTAATTTCTACATGCATGGACAAATCCTACAAGTCTTAATAGTCTAATTGTAAATGCATCATAGCTTTCTTAGAATTAATTTCATGTTTTGATGGAACAAGAACTAAGCTTTAGAACACTATGAGTCTATGAACAAATGAGTTCAAATTTTAAATTAAAGGAGTTCTGATGTAAATGATTTAAAATTGATCATATTTTCTTGATTAATTAAGAGTTTGTGTATTTTTAGACAAGCCATGTATGAACCCAAGTTTTCAGATTATGTGTTGAAAATTTAATTCATGTTTTAGAATTTGTGAGTTTGGAATTGGGCTTGATATGAAGAACATGAATTAAATTTAAATTTGGACAAATATGGAAATAAACTATAATTTATATTTGGGAATCAAAAAATAGTTTGATTTTGAATTAAATTTCATACATGCAAATATCTTTGAAAGGGCTTTATAGCTTCAATTTATGTTTCATAAAATAAAGAAAGATGATTTTTGAAACATGGAGAATTTGTCACCAAATCACACATGAATACATAATTTTGTTGATTCTCATGAATTTGATTGTCATTTCTACCATTTGAGATGAAATTAGAGTCTACATTTCACATGCATGCACAATCCATGAAAATGTAGAATTTATGTGCGTGAGTTATGAAGTTTAAGGATATGAATTTGAAATAATTTGGGCTTGTATGATGAATCCTTGGAGATTTGAGCTTCAAATCTTATAGAATTGGCATTATATCATGTTAGAAGTTGTATGGTTGATATATATATAGAACAAAACATGTAAGTTGTATCATTTAAAATTATGTATTGAAACACAAACAACATTCTAGAAAATCCATAAATCGATTTTATCGCTCGAGCAGAGAAGTTATCACTCGAGCGTAGAATGCAAGCAACCAGTGTTTTTGCAGACTAAGGGGTTTGCTCGAGTGACCAATGTTGAGCTCGAGCAAAGAGCCCTACTTCAGAAAAATTTGAAAAGTTGCTTCATGTTTCGATTTTCGTTCTCTTTTATTTTTAAACACTCTTAGGCATACATTGAGCATTATAAATGAATTAAAAGAGTAAGAAAGAAGCCTAAGAGAACTAAACAAGTTAAGAACGAAATAAATCATATTATGACCCGATTTCTATGTGCATTATGAATTGTGTAGGGTCAACTACAAGGGCGAACTAGGCATCTGAACACTGTGAGTAATACTTTAGTAAAGATATGTTCATATATGCTATTTTTAAATACTACTCATGTGTAAGTTTGTTGGATTTGTGAATTCGAATTATCAATTATCATTCTATTCGTCTGATGTTCTAGACTCTATAATGAAATTGAATAGTACGAAATCATTTGATCACATGGACCAAAGGTCGTTCTGAATGAATATGACATGGGCCTAAAGGCCATTCTGTATATTTGATTACATGTACCAAAGGTCGTTCTCGGCCTAAAGGCCGTTCTGTATATTTGACAAAGGATATATTTGATAAGAAATGGGCCCAAGGCTGTCAAATATGTGTGGCAAGGACACGAAATGGGCCTAAAGCCGTCTTAATATGACTGCGATCATGATCACCAGTATAAATATGCACAAAGATATAAATATGGAAATGATGGACCTGAGGTCGTTCTGTATTATGATTGGGCCCGAGGTCGTTCTACAATATCATTGGACAAGTATTTTGGACCCGAGATCATTCTCTATAAATGTGTATTTTTGACCTGAGGTCGTTCTGTATGAATGAGAACTTGGACCTAAGGTCATTTTGCCCATCTGATACACCATGAACATGATGGATTGAACTTGAAGTCGTTCTGACTTGGATTCACATGTATTATGCATAAATATGAATTACTTAATTAAGAATATCATTCATATAACCTCTTCACTTTGGTATTATTCATTAGGCGTTAGCTCACTCTTTATTTATATATATGTAGGTGTAGGTGAGTGTAGACACCCCATTTTTGACCGACTTTAAGACTCAGACGTCATCGATTGAGCACTCGGTGATAGTGCATGTTGTGCTCGTTTCGAGGTTTCAGAGTTTTGGCCGAGAGCCTTGCCTCTAGGCCTCTGAACTTTTTGTGTTTTGGCTTGGTTTGCAGACCAAGCCTTGTTTTCCTTGCCTGAGGGAGGGAGAGGTCTTGTAGACCATCTCTTTGTGGTCGTAGACCACTTTTTCATGGCCGTAGATCACTTTTCCCGTTTGGAGACTAGTTTCTGATTTTCAGAGCCTTCGACCGCATGCCTTGTCTCGGGACCGCTTAACGTTCTCCGTTTAGCGTGATTTTTGAACCACACCTTGTTTCCTTGGCCTAGAGGGCCACTGTGGTTTGGGAGACCACTTTTGTGGTCGTAAACCACTTTTGGTGCTTATCAGCTAGTTTTCGAGGCTCCTGGCTGCGAGCTTTGCCTCCTGAACTTTCGTCTTGCATCCGTTTTGGTTTGTTTTTGGTGTAAACCTTGTTTTCCTTGTTTGGAAGGTGGTACAAGGGTGGGAGACCAGTTTTTTCTTGGAGACCACTTTTCTGCCCGCCAGCCAGTTTTCTGATCTAACAACTGGTCTCCTAGGTCTTTGAGCCATCTTTTCTGGTCGACCACCCCACCCCTGGCTTGTTTTTAGTGTGCTGATCATCTCCCACCATGGCTGACCACTTGTTGTCTTGGGAGACCACTTGTGGTGGTCGGCCGACCACTTAAAGTAGCTGCTTTTTGCCACCTTTTTGGAGATATTTTCCTCCTACTGGCACAGTTGGAAGGCACTGAACCTATCCTCCATACACGTATGGAGGGATTGCCTTGAACCTTAGCTTCTCCAAGAAGCTTTGCTTTTGGTTCTCTAGAAGAGAGAACCATCTCCTTCCTCTTCTAAGGGAAGAAAAATTAGGGTTTGAGTTATACATATAGCTTTGTCTCTATCTTGCCTTGGTTCTTCATTTTTGTGTTCAAAAGTTTCATTTTGTCTTACTTTAACACACAAACACACACGCAAACACCATCCTTTTGCTACTGAGGTGCTTAGGAGCTAGTTTTGGTGGTCTTGGGTTGGTTTAAGCTTGAAAAACCTACTGGAGTTGCAGCCTTGAAGAAGTTCATCAAGGGTGAGTTTCTAACCCTTAAAATCCCCATTTTTGCTTAAGCTTTTGAGCCCTTTTGCATGCTGTTTTAAGCTTAGCTCTTAACTAAAAAAAGTTCTGTATTTTGGTGGTTGAGATCTTTGTTTAAGGTCTCTTTTGTGTTTGGCGTTGTTTACCCCTCTTAGGCCTTGTTTGGCCTTGCTTTTGTGCCATCTTTGTGAGCTTTGGGATCACCTTGTTTTGGCCCTCTCACCAGAGTGATTTCAGTGGTGGGGATGGTGTTTTGAGAATGCAAATAGGAGAGGGTCATCCCCTCTCCTTGTATTTTCAATACTTGTCTTGAATGCCTTATGTTTGAGCATGTGTTTTAAGCTTGTGTTGGCTTGTTCTTAGCATGTATTTGTGGTTATTTTGCTGAGGCTTACCACTGTTTTTGCTTAGTTTGGTCATCCCTTGCATGTATAATACACTTGTAGTGTAAATCTTACAAACTAGCCTTGTGTGTCTCATGTTTGAGCATGTCTTTCTAGCTTGTTTTGGTGCCATCTCAGTAGGTTTTTGGTGTTTTTTTAACATGCCTTAGATCTTTTTTTGCTTGGTTTGATCATCCTTTGCATGGTTTATACACTTGTAGTGTAAATCACACACACTAGTCTTGTGTGCTTCATGAAGTAGCATGTCATTCTAGCTTATGTTGAGTCCATTCCAGCATGTTTTTGGTGATGTTTTGCCATGTCATTACTCTGTTTTGGGTGGGTTTGATTAGCCCTTGCATACTTCATGCACTTGTAGTACAATTCCATGAAATAGCCTAACATGCCTCATGCTTTGACATGTCATTCTAGCATGCTTTTGGCATAACTTAAAGAAGATTTTGTTCATGTTTTTGCATATTTAAGGTTTGATTTATGTTGTCTTGGTCATGCATGACTTGCTTTGTATAGCCTTGGTTCAATCTAGCTTGTTAGCTTTGTGTATTGAGTCATCTAACATGCATCACTTGGACTATTTTAATGATTTGGCATCATTCATAATGTGATTTCAGTTCATGTTTCATGCTCATGCATTCACATTTATCATTCATTCAATGCGTTGGAAGGTTTGCCCCTTTATGCCTAAATATGAGTCATCGTGTATGCCTTCATGCCTTTGCTTGCGAGCCATCATCACAATGTGTTTTTGGGGTTATTATACCATGATATAACTCTGATTTTTGTTGGTTAAGTCATCCCATGCTTGGTTTTAATAGGTGTAGTGTAAACCACCTTATTTGCCTTGTGCAGACGCGCCCGCGGAGGGGGGACCTCGCTACAGTTCGGACTCGATTTGTGTCATGGTTCTTAATCTGAACCAAAGAGTCCAAATCTGGCAAATCGTTTTGAGAAACAGATTTTTGAAAAAGTAGTGCCAAACATGGACTGCTTTGCCAGATACAGAGTCGCCACCTAAATATTTTTTAAAATGGGGAAATTTAGGAAACCCTGACTCGGTGCCGAAGGCCACATGTCCGTCATCACCGGAGTTGTCTTGGCTCGGGAGCTTGGGTACGATCGGGGAAGGTCAGCTATGAGCACCCCCTTTCGCCCGGTCCGAAGACCGGCCTCTACTAACCATGATATCCGATTTTGAAAACGCTATGTGTTCTTATTCCATTTATTAGCCTAGAATTACTATGTTATGCGCGCAGCAAACAAGTATAGACTAGATTGTCTAATTTGGAAATAAACATTGCATATCCGTTCGGTTTGAAAATGCTTTGGAATTTGCTACTCGCAAGTAGGCTAAAATACGGATTTCAACGAGTTTTTCCAACTCAAACAATCCAACCTTCACCCACAGGCATTCAAAACAGTTATAACACATACGCACCTAGCCACATGTTAAGCATGCTGTCATGGTAACATTCACACTCATGCGATATGCTAAAGCGGAAATACTTACATCGTACTCCGTGCCAAAACAAAGAACTCGTTAGCAAACATGCATGATCCAAGTCCATGTTAAGTGCCTAATGCATCGCATACAAAGTGTTGCTAGAATAGGCTCGGCTATCCTAAACATGGCATGTGAGAATGCACAACTATCACATATTCAGTTTAGAATTTGAAGTACAAATGCGATTAGCGTGATGTACCGAGCCTAATGCGTGTAGTACGAATGCATGAATGCACACATGCGTAGCATAAGGTATGCTAAATTAAACGTGCCCTAATCTACCATCGTAAGCAGGTAAATAAAAGGGAAGAAAGAAGTGAGGTTGGAAGACATACACACCACCCACACACACTTATTACAGATTTGCCCTCGCTCGGAGGGACCGAATAAATATTA
This sequence comes from Camellia sinensis, assembly GCF_055761805.1. NCBI lineage: Eukaryota > Viridiplantae > Streptophyta > Magnoliopsida > Ericales > Theaceae > Camellia > Camellia sinensis. Next base: position 127,068,531 of record NC_138975.1, read on the forward strand.
CAAATTAATTAACTACGCAAGCTAATTAATATTACAAATTACCTAATTTAATTAACAAATTAAATTGACTAATTAAGACAGGAAAACGCCTCGGGAAGCGCGCCACCATGCATGGGCTGCCTCTGTTTTCCTTTCTTTCCTCCCCTGGAGGCTGTCAAAGCCTCAAGGTTGCTCCCTTGGACAGAGAGGATCACCACCGGCTGATTGAAATTGCCACCGGCAGTGTGGTATGGCCATCGGCACAAAATTGAATCTGTCGGCAGAGAAATTGTTGCCGGTCGGCACATTACACTGCCGGTCGGCAGAGTATTCCTGCAGAACCTGCAACTCACAGCAACAGAGGGCAAGGCAAAGCATGGCAGCACAATTCAAGGCATGTATGCATCGACCATGTCTCTTATCATTGTAATGACTCAAAGGGGCATGTGCCTCGATTCTCGGACCACCAATCACGCATTTCCATGCATGATGGCCCAAAGAACCAAGTATGCAACTTTGATTTCAAATGTATGCAAGCCAATCAAACAAAACACCCAATCCCTATCACCCAAGTCAAGGGACAAGGAATGCATGCAAGATGCAATGCAACCTAAGCATACAAGCTAAGGATGCAACATGGCATGGCAATGAACTTATGCAATCATGCAAGCATACATATGGCAATGCAAATAGATGGAAAGATGGTCTTATACATGAATTAGGCAGCTCTAATAAGGCCTAAAACAGTGGCCAAAGTGCTAAAAAGTGAGGGCTAAATGACATGCACACACACATGCACATAAGGGCCAACACTTAAGCGCAAATCAAGCAACATTCAAGCACACTTGAAAGAGGCATTCATGGACTAAAAGCATGCAATAGAAGCTCTGAAAATCATGCTATAAAACGATGCCAAATCATATTAAACAAGACAAGTAAATGCATGCAAGCATGGTCCAAATACTTGAGGCAAGTCATGAAGCTTTGAAGCATGTTTATCACGACAAACATGGCATGCATTAAGCAACCTAAAACAGATTTTTAGCACATAATATAAGGCCCGAAAGACCACTTAGATGGCATCTAGATGGCTCAAAAACAAAGGCATGCAAAGGCACCAAAACATGGAGCAATGCTACACAAGCTTCCAAAGCATTAAAGAGGCATGCAAGGCAATCAAACAAGCATGGAAATGGGACTGAAATGGCATATAGAATGATCCCAAATCACCAAAACAATGCAAAGATGCCATGCTACACATGCACATACTCAAGGCCAACAAGCCCAAATACAAAGGAGCTATATCAAGCATGCCAAAATCAACCCAAACACTTATGGACAGACCTAGAACATGGCAAAATAAGTGCATAATCTTCACAAGACTAAGCCTAAAACATGCTCCAACAAAGGCTAACAACCTAAGGCACATTAAGGCATAAACAAGGCATTACATGGCAACTATGCTAAGCATGCATGGAGTTCCAAAACCAAGTAAAAACAGAGGCATAACATGACATATTAAGCATAAAAAGCAGCCAAGTCATGGTCAATACACCCTCAAACATAATGCTCTCTCAAGAGGCCAAAACATGCCCTTTTCAAGGACAACAAGGAGAGGGGGTGGCCCTCTCCTTCTTGGGACTTCAAGGCATCATCTTCACCACTGAAATCCCTCACGATTTCAGTGGTGAAGAGACCCCAACACCAAAATCCCGGAGCTAACACAAAATGGCTCAAAATGAGGCCTTTTAAGGCCTAAGGGTGGTCAACAACCCTCAAACAACAAAACACTCTTAATAAACAATAAAGAGGGCCTAAAAATAGAACTTTTTTATGTTATACAATAAGCACAAAAACAGCTCTAAGATAGGCATAAAATCAATGCAAAAATGGGGGAAAATGGGACTAGATTCTCACGCTTGATGACCTCTTCACAAATGGTGCTCCAATGGCCTCCTTGAGCTTGAATCCAACACCAAAACTTCAAAAAAAACTCTTTAGAACCTCAGCTCCAAGGGGAAGGTGAAACACTAGGTGTTTGTGTGCAATAGTATGACACAAAGCACCTAGTGAACAAATGAGAGGGAAAGAGAGATTGAAAATGTATCTCACCCAAACCCTAGAACAAGAGCTCAACAATGGCTTTTTTTGCTCTCAAAATATCTTAACTCTCTAACCTTGGTCCCCTCCTTTTTCTTCTGAGAGAGAGCTCCTCTCTATATTGTCTTGTAAAGCTTACAAGACAAGCTTTACAAGAGGGAGATCCCTCCATACACGTGTATGGAGGGATGCAAAAGCAAGACAGCTGTCTAAAAATATCTGCAAAAGCAGATGAACAGCAATCGGCCGGCCAAAAATGCCATCTTGGCCAAAAAGAGTGCCGGCCGGCACTAAAAAGTGCTGACCGGCAACAAATACTGCCGGCCGGCAATAAACATTGCCGGTGGCAGCAGACACCAGCCGGTGGCCTCTAGCCATTGCTGGTGGTGGGTGGGGATGGTCTACAAGCCCCACCCTGCCTCTCAAGGGCAAGATGCAAGTGTTTGGTGCAAAACGAGACACTAAACAGTCGAGTTCGGGGATCCCGAGGCAAGGCGCGCGAGCCGAGACCTCCGGGAACTCCAAACGAACACAAACATGGATAATCACCGAGTGTTCAAACGGTGACGTCCAAGTCTTGAGGACGGTCAAAAATGGGGTGTCTACAGTTGCCCCTCTTTGACAGAACTCGAAAGTCATAACAATGACAGGAGTGAATGTCAAAGCCCAGAGACGACCCATTTTTGACAAGGCCGAAGACTTAGACAAACATGCAAGACAAACAAGATATGCGCCCGAAGGCAGGGGCAAAATGCAAGACAATGCACGGAGCCGAGCATAACTTATGATCATGCAAAGAAAGCTGTAATGAAGCAAACATGCGACAGTTTTAAGCTAGCATACCAAACTACACTACAATGCAGAAAGGATGTAAGAGAATTATGGAATTCTCAATACGTCTCACTCGGGAGATACAATACCTGTGCGGCTCGTCTGGTTGCACCAGCTTCAAGTGAACCGTACATACAATATCGTGCCTGAAAAGAAAACAAACTTAACAGGTACAATATCGTTAGCAACATGCATGACAATGCAAAATGGATGCAAAACGATATGCAATATATACAAAACAATGTATAAACAATGCAAATGAAGATACAATGTAATTGAAACAATGCAAGCTACATGCAAAGCATTTGAATCGTGATCCAATCACGAGCGGTTCGAAACCACACCTATGTCAATTAGATTGATGGAGATAACAAGTCTGTCTACCATAGAACGGTCAACTGAACTATGAGTATTGTAGACAGACGCAAGAACAAGTATTGGGTGGAATTGACACAAGTGGGGAAACGACCCGCTGGAGAAAGGACTACGATCCTAATGCCGGATGCAAAAATTACACTACAATGTAATACATTGATGAATATGCTAGGAAGATGGCAATGGATATGGCACGCAGGCCAAACCAAATCTTGCCTAGGAAAGGTATGTACGCATACAGGTCATGTGTAACACAGAAAAGGTGCCGCAACCCTCAACCAACATATCAGCGTGGAATCGGCACGATACACATACAGAACTGTGTTTTAACATGAAAAGTAAGGGCACATACCAGACCAAGTTCAACATGGAAAGGCGCAAGCCATAGATGGAAGGTAATGCAATGAATGCATGCAATCTACAATGCAATATCTACAAATATGCAATGGAATGGATATGGATACAATGGATATGGCACGCAAGCCAAACCAAATCTTGCCTAGGAAAGGCATGGACACATACGAGCCATGTGTAACACAGAAAAGGTGCCGCAACCCTCAACCAACATATCAGCGTGGAATCGGCGCGATACACATGCAGAACTGTGTTTTAACATGAAAAGTAAGGGCACATACCAGACCAAGCTCAACCTGGAAAGGCGCATGCCATAGGCGGAAGGTGATGCAATGAATGCATGCAAACTACAATGCAATATCTACAAATATGCAATGGAGTGGATATTTACAAAATGCATGACAATGCAATACAATGCGACCTACTGGGGAAAATGCAATGGATGCATGCAAGCTACAATAGAAATGCATGACAATGCACTATGATGCAATGACTATGATTGCAACTTTCCCTATCTTACCAACAGGGTGACATACTAGGTTGGTTCAGTATCCAGAACTGAGGCGTAGACATGCCACCTCAACCTATGGGGCTTCCATACAGATTTCAAGCCGAGGGTAAACCCCTGGGTATTTAAACCAGATTTTAGTCTCGGAACTCCCGAACCTTTGCGTTCTAGGCATAAGCCGTTCGAACTCTAGTTTCCACCGTCCCAGTTGGTCTTCTAGGAACTCATCGCAAACATAGGCAGGTGGCTTTACCAGACCACCGAAAGTCGTTCGGGCACGACAAACACCGAAGGAATTGCACCTTCAGAGGATTTAAGGTCTCCTAGACCAGAATGCAAAATGTATGCATGACAATGCATGTTTTTTTTTTGAAATGCAAATGTTGTATGAAATGTATGTTGCATGGAATGCGCGATAATACGCGGCTTTCGAAGTGTACGACAATGCGAACACTAAAGGTCTTACACCTTCCAAGGATTTAAGGTCTCCTAGACCGTACGTGTTTAAGGTCTCACCAGACCATGCGTGTTTAAGGTCTCGCCAGACCGTGCGTGTTTAAGGTCTCGCCAGACCGTACGTGTTTAAGGTCTCGCCAGACCATGCGTGTTTAAGGTCTTGCCAGACCGTGATCACGGTGGGATGATGCGCAAAATAGCGCAATGCGTTAGGCAACGTGAGTGCACAGGACAGTGCGATGGAATGCATGCAAAATGCAATGAGATGCGCAAAATAGCGCGAAATTTGAAATGCACAAAACAGTGCGATGCGCAGAACAGCGCGAGATTTGAAATGCACAAAACAGTGCAATGCGCAGAACAGCGCGAGGTTTGAAATGCACAAAACAGTGCGATGCGCAGAACAGCGCGAGGTTTGAAATGCACAAAACAGTGCGATGCGCAGAACAGCGCGAACAATTTTGAAATGCACAAAACAGTGCAATGCGCAGAACATCGCGAGGTTTGAAATGCACAAAACAGTGCAATGCTAAGTGCGACACGCATGCCACACGGAGTGTAAATGGGCTTAAATGCGCAACAACGCACGTATTCCGGAATGCATGACAATGCATGGAATGGAAATGCAATGATGATGCATGAGAAATGTGCACGACAATGCAAAGGGGTGCGTGTTGCAACGCATGTAACACGTGCATAACAATGCAAATGTGTAGCGCATGACAGCGCGATGTAATGCACCGAAGTAGTGTGATGAACTCGTGCAACACACATGGGGCAAATTTTGAATTTAAAAGGATACAAAAAGGATACACCTTGAACGAATTCGAGTGCCACGTACTGGAGACACGGCTTGCGGTCAGAACGGAGGCCGGTTGAGCGTCGGAGATGCACTTTCTTGCACTTTCTTGAGCTATGAAGACCACAAACTTCTCATATGGCCTAAACAAGGCTGTGGGAACCCCACCGGCCGAAAGGGGAGGCCACCGGCTGGCCACCGGCATCAAAATAATTCCATCGGCACAAAAAAGTGCCGGCCGGCACAAAACATTGCCGACCGGCAAACAGTTGCTGATTCGGGGCAGTTTCGACTTTTCACCTTGGGTGTTATAAAATAGGGCTTCAAGCCCTATTTCCCTACTTCACCACCGCCAAAATCCCTTTCTCTCTCTCTCTAGAGTGCTTCTCTCTCCTTTTTCGCCCGTTTCTTCGCGTTTTACGCCCATTTCGTCGTCGGATTCGCGATTTCCTTCGCGTTTCGGACATTTTCCACCGATCACATTTTTGTTTCGGCGCCTCGTTTGGCGTTCTCGCCTTCTCGGGGTTTGTTCCCCTTGTTTTCCTCTTCATTTCTGTGCCTTTTCACATTCCGGCCTTCCCGGCCATTTCCGACCCTCTCGGGAGTTGACTTTTCAGTTGACTCTTCGTATTCCGGCTCGGTTTTCCTTTTCCGGCCATTTTCACACCACTCTCTACATGGCGGACGACATTCCACGTGGCGGGACTCCCCTGGACCACGAGATGGATCCCGGGGTCGAGCTCCTACCACAGAGCGAGCGCCCGTTCGACCCGGCGACCTACCGGCGGGCGATCCACGTTCTGCCCCCCGACGGCTTGCGTCAGTTCCGGAGCTTCGAGAGGCACGTGGCGCCTGAGCTACTACTGCGTGAGCCTACCTCCCACCTTTCATTCGGCACTTCCGAGGTAAGTCTTTGTCTTCTGCTTTACTTTCCGCAATGTAGGATAGAAAAACTGTCATAGCTAGTTGTACTCTTTAACTGCTGAAATCTGATACACCATAGACCGTAGTTGACTGCAAACATACATACAACTGATATCTGTTCGAGACTGACACATGCACACACACTGCACTAGCCCTGAATCACCCAAACACACGGCGCACACTGTATTTCATTGCATACATACTGGTACCCAGTATTCGTCAGAATCTGTTAAATTTGCACATATGCTATATCTGCTCTGAAACACCCAAACACGCTGACACAGCACACGTATTTCACTGTAAGCACACCGGCACCCGGTATTTGCTTGAATCTGACAAACTTGCATACATGCCATATCTGTCCTTTCAAAACTGCATTTTGAATGTTGTCTGTTTACAGGAGGGTTCCCATACCATTCGCGGGTATGGGAATACTGGTGCACGGGAGTGGTATAATGAGCTCCCTGATGCGGTCCGACGCATCGTGGACCGGGCGGGCTTCGGCACCTTCTGCCGAGGGCTCTCCAGGTTGTCTACATGCAGGCCTCTCCTTGCCGCTCTGGCGGAGAGATGGTGGGACACCACCAATTCTTTCCACTTCTCTGCTGCAGGGGATATGACGATGACCCCTCATGATTTCTCGATGCTCACAGGCATCGGGGTGGGGGGTGATCCGATCCCATTCGACATCGCGATGGATGAGTGGACCGCCGCTCAGGTCCATTTACTGGGGGAGGCGCCACCCCTAGCTCGCCCATGTTTCGTCCGATACTCCTGGTTCGAGGTCCAGTTTCGAGTCCAGCCCGTATTGGAGGAGGAGGCGCAGATGACCCCGGAGGACGAGGAGAGGTATGCTCGCGGCTTCCTCATGTTCCTGTTCAGGACTACTATATTCGCCGACCGGGCGAACATCGTGCCTCTCTGTCTTCTCAGGGCACTGGTGGACGTCCGGGACATCTTGCACTATGATTGGGGCGGCGCTGCTCTGGCCACCCTTTACGGGTACATGAGCTCAGCTTCGCGCGGCAGCGGCCAGCTACTTGGAGGTTACTGGCGGGCTTGAGAGGTACACTTCTTCTCCGCTTTTTCATTTCTGTTTCGTACTTTCTGTACTCTGTACATTGCACACACTGTAGTCTGCTTTACACTTGCTGTATACTGTACACACGGCACACACATACATTCTGCTTTACACTGACTGTACACTGCTCACACTGTACACTGCACACAATACACTGCACAACACACGGCTCTGTCATTTCTGCTTTATCTGACGTTCTGCTCCAACTGATGGTCGCACTGTCATCGGTTTTGCAGTTGTGGGTTTACGCCTACTTTCCTAGGCTTGCCCCCGTGCCAGTTGCGGAGACTCCTCTGGCCGTCCCCTTTTCGAGTCACTTCGACGGGAGATGCACCCGGTGACCACGGGAGACATTCGGCTTCTTCCGCCGATATTTCGACACCATCACCCCCGCGGAGGTATGCTTTACTTTCAGTTTATTTAAGCTTCGCTTTCCAACTGTATATTTCAGTAACAGTAGGTAACAAACTGTCTGTCATTTTCAGATCACATGGCGGCCGTGGGCTCCTATGCTGGCGGCGATGCGGGGTCGGTTCCCTGGTGCGGAGGAGACCTCGCGTTTCCGGATTTTGCTTGAGGGCCCGGTCTGTCGGGCTTGGTACCTGGGGGAGCGTTTTCTACGCCAGACCCTAGGGTTACCTGAGCAGATAGTCCCGGTTCCCCCTCCTGCAGACATGAGGGAGACCGAGGGGCTCACCACTGAGCAGCTGGATGATTACTCCATCGGCTGGGAGGAGGCCGGTTTCTGAGGCACCGGCGACTATCAGGAGTACGTGTGGACGTACCTGATGCGCCCCCTGAGTGGTCGTCGAGCAGAGGGGGCCAGGCCTGTGGCATCGGCGGCTGGGGCCGGAGCGGGAGCAGGGGCTGGATCTTCGAGGAGGGCCCGGGTCCGTGGCAGGGGCGAAGTGCAGGGAGGACGGGGAGCTGGCTGGCCTGCCTTGCCCGCTGTACTGACTTTCCAGGGTCAGGGTGGGGCGACCTATCAGATCCCCTTCGCCCCTCCACCGGCTGGTCACGATTTCATCGATGTCCCCGATCTACCTCCGGTATGTATTACTGCATTTTTGTACAGTTATTCATCTCAGTTTACTTGATATTCCACAGAATACTAATGCATCTGACACTTTTGCAGGCTTCTTCTGGGTATACCCGTCAGTCGTTGGCGATGAATGCCTCGATGATGGGGATGCTTCAGCGGACTTTTGATCTCTTAGCCCTCTACAGCATACCTGTATGTCCTTCTGATACTGGCTTCAAACCATTCATACACCGCTCTACATAATCTGACGCATGGCACAACACCTGATACACTGATCCCACAGTATCTGACACACTGCATACACTGCATTCTGCACCGTACTCTGTACTGATAAACTGCTCACGGCATTCTCATACTGTACTCATATACTGCATTCTTCACTGTTAAACTGCTCACGGCATTCACACACTGTACTCACACACTGCATTCTGCATCGATAGACTGCTCACGGCATTCATACACTGTACTCGACATTGCATTCTGCACTGATAAACTGTCTACAGTATACTGATGCATTTCTCTTTTGTGCACTTTTTCAGCCTCCTTTCCAGATTCCCATGGCAGGAGGTGCTCCAGCTGGACCTTCCGTCCCTGCTCGGAGGAGAGATGAGGGGGGCAGGATATTTCCCCAGGGGAGGGCGTACTCATGTCGGGAGTAGCTCGCGAGCTCTAGTCCCGGACGATGATGATGACGAGGAGTTAGACGCGGAGGCAGAGGCGGAGTCCGAGTCATCGGAGGAGGAGACCGGAGACGGTTCTAGCTCGGGCTCTGACGACGACGCTGATGATGCTCCTGGACCCTCGTCCAGGAAGAGGACCAGGACGGACTGACAGCCCTTGGAGTGCTCGGCATGGATGCAGATTTTTGCTATCTTCTTCTTTTTTGTACTTTTCTTTTTGTTGGTAGATAGATTACCTTGTACTGCCGCAGGCAGATTTTTGTTTCCAAAACTTGTACATTTGAAAGATAATGAAATGAAACGGACTTTTTATCTGAAAAAGTGTTTACGTTTACACATTTCATGCATTGCATCGCATCTCATCATGTTACACCTCATTGTAAATGGAACTGATTGGTTATCTGAAAATTGAACACTCGCACTGTAATAACCAGATAACTTAAACAGCCAACAGCCGAAATAACCCAAGCAACCCACTACCTGATCCTTAGACACACAGCCCTTACTCTGTTAGGGATTAATCTGCATACAGCCCTTAGCACCGCATTCAATTCATTCTGCACACGGCAAATTCTCAAACAAACAGCCCAATCTGACAGGACGGACCTCAAAGATGGAACCGGTTGGAGTCGAAACACGTTCAAATGTAGAGAATGGCACGGCATTCTGAGCATAAATGATTTTTGAAATTGAATGAGGGTTTTTCAAACCGGGATATCGAGCCTACAACTGAACACAGCAGGGAGGACCCAAATATAGGTACACGACCTAAACACAACGAGACATGCTCAGGAGAGACCTAAAACAAAGGTTAAGGTAAACAAAACCAAAGACACGACATACAGACGCGTAAACGAAGATGGGGGACCTCGGACCACGAGGAGCCAGTTCAATCTGGGTATTGTTTCCCGCCCTTTCTGATTTGTGATTCTCACATCACTCGACTCTCGAGCTCGGATTTTCTCTCAAAACCCTATTCCTCACTTTTCTCTCAACTTACACCTCTCTATTCTTTATTCTCTCATTTTATCATCCCTCCCCGGGGTGATTGATGGATAAATGGAAAGGTGCGGGTTTATGATCCACACCGTTAGCTCACGGCTATTTCTTCTGGCGGGCAGAGTGCTCTTCTGGCAAGAACGTCGATGACGGGGGAAAGACAGAACGCCTGGCTCGACTGTGCCCCTAGTTCATCATCTTAACCATTCTTTTTGTTTTTGCTTTCTACTAAAACGGTTTTGATCAAAATGAGAGTCGGATTAACGTACTTGTTCGATTTTTGATTTGAAAACCGTGCAAGTCAGGCTGCAAGCACTGAAAATTTTCCTTTTTTGGGTCCAAGACAATGGTCCGGTTTTGGAAAATGGGATAGTTTTCGAGAAAAAGTCAACCTCGGTAAAAATTTTCAAAAACTATTTTTCAAACAGTCAATGCTTAATGAGCATGACACTTACTCTTCGAGATGCGCAACCTCGGATCGGAGGCAATGGGAAATTGCCCCTGGTTTGAAGGGGGGTGGGAGGCAACGGAAAGTTGCCCCTAGTTTGGGATGGTGCCGCAGCAATCCGCAGACAGTCTTCATTTAGGGATGGTCGAACTCTCAGACACAGAGATGATGAATACGGCCACTACACATATATGGACACAATCACCTTGAAGGGTGTCGGCCACTGGACTTTGGGGATGAAATCGAAACCATTGCATGGACTGAGACGCTATGAAAGCGTTGGGGGCTGGACTTCATGATGAAGTTGCCTACGTATCCCAAACATGGGAATCAAGCCTTACATAGTTCCGGTTAAGGTACACTCGGGTATTTTAACCTTCACTTTTTAGGCTCTCGCTTTTGCCAAGGTGCCCGATGCGGGTTTTCGACCTTGCGAGCTTCTTTCATTTTCTTTTGTTCATTTCTTTTTTTTGCATTTTTTTTTCATTTTTTTCTTTTCTTTTCTTTTTGCATTTTTTGTCTTTTTCTTTTCTTTTCTTCTTTTTTGTATTTTTTGCTTTTTTGTATTTTTCTCTTGCTCTAACTTTTGCCTGGACCGCCCTTCCGGGTTTTCGACCCAGCGAGCCTCTCAAAGGGTAAAAAGTGTAGCAAGTCCATGCCAAATGGTTTTTCTGAAGTTGAAGCCTCTCTGTGTCTAGAAGAACGGCTGTTGTACTGATTTGCGGAAGTATCCCTCCCGGTTGCTCCACGAGCTTCTTCCGTCGAGATCCACTCCTTCTGATTTGGCTTTTGGTGCCTCTTGCTCGAGGGCTACTTCGAAACTGGCCATACAAACCTTTCACGGCGTTTGTCCGTTGAACTTTCTGAATGTTCTGAACGGGTTCAAAGTCGGAAAACAAGTAGATTGAATCTTGAGGCTGAGAGCGATCCTAGGCTGCGCAATCGCAAGAGCGATTCCACACAGGTCTTCACAAGGCCGCGTAAAACATTTGCTTTTGAAAGTTTTTAAGAAAGCGACAAATCGCTCGCGCCGAAGATAGTGTGGAACCAATCTGGATCAAGTCGGGATCCTTCCCAGTACTCACGCCGACAAACATGATTTCATTCATAAAAAGGCTTAGCACGCCTTTCTTTCTCTCAAAATGATCAAAACTTTGCAAAACCCGAGGAATTCCTTCCTCTTTGTTTTTATCACCGCAGTGTTCAAAAAGTTTGTTTTTTGGAAAACTTAGGTTAATGCAATGAGTTTGGCACGCAGGGGAGCAGGCAAGATGTACTGTCAGCCCGATCAAATTCTCTGGCACTTATGCTAAAAGCAATCATGAAGTGTGAGATAGCAACAGCTGTTTCAATCGGCTCTGTTGGTGCAACTGGCCCCTTGGCAGAAACAGACTCAAAACAAAAACAGATAATAATTACAAAACAAAATGGTGTTCGGGGCGACATCCCCAGAATCACCTAGTATTATATACAACGGGGACTGACTCGATACAATCAGACGGACCCTTAAGCAAAAAAAGACTGACTCAAGACAAAGAGACAAACTCAAAACAAAAGACTGACTCGATATCCAAGCCAGGATTTACAAAACTCGGTTTCACCGATGCTCAAAAATGCGTGCCAGACGCTTCACCCAAAATGTACCAAATGTTGCCCGCAGGCGGTTCACTTTACATACTCGCAGTATCTGAGCCCTCGAAATCCAACAACTGAGTGGTGACGGGCTTGCCTGAGGTGGGTGGTAGGATAACCTTGTTATCAATCAAATCCTGCACTTCATGACGAAGGCGGGAACATCCATCGGTACTGTGACCGAACTGTTGATGGTACGCGCAGTACAAGGTAGCATCATGAGTGGTGGGGAGACTCTTCGGGAGTGGCCGGGGCTCCAAAGGCTTAAGATGCCCATTCTTCACTAGTATTAGCAATGCCCTAGACAAAGGCATGTGGAGGTCGTGAAAGACCCTGCGCCCTCGGGGCAGGTACTTTGCAGTTTGAGGATTCTTGCCAGATGCGCTGGCGAAAGGATCAGCTGGCGCTGCCTTGGCTTTTTGAACCTTTCCCGGTGCAGGGTTGGGAATGACAGGAATTGTCTGGGCATGACGGGGCCCATCCCGGTTTTCTGTCTGGCTTGAACCGCCTTTGGTTGGAGCGGGGAAAGCATCATCTACAGCTTTGGTCACTATTGCAGATGTTTGTTGCTTGTTCATCCCTCTGACTTTCAGAGCCTCGACTGCCCACAACAGTTGCTCAATGGGGTCGGCATCTACCTTTGCCTTATCCTTTCCTCTGGCCTCAGCCTGATCAAGGGTCGGGGTTGATGTTGGCATGTCGCGGCTGTAGCTGGAAGCCACCTCTGGCTGGCTGAGCTCTATCACAATCCGCCCCAGTAGCGGGGGCTCCTGTGGTACGAAATTCTCGGCATACGGCGCCGCTGGCGGTGAAGCCGATATTCCATAGGCGAGGTCCGCCACAGACCTTTGGAGATCGCCTATCATCCCCATCAATTCGAAGGTGGTGGGCTCACGAGCCTGGTATAACTGGGGAGCCCAAACCGGGTGCACAACGGGCGACCTGGGCGGGTATGACATACTGATGCTGGCCTCACTCTGCGGAGCGGTCCTCTGCTCCAATGTAGCCGTCATAACCACAATTTCTTCTGAACTTTGTGCCACCATAAATCTTGCCTCAGCAAAGGGGAGACACTGGCTATTCTGTATCAACTCTGCCACTCTCTGAACTGAAAGGAAAAACAGATAGCATTTCAGCCCAAACTGATCAAACACAGGTGTAGCCACACAACTGTACCCTATTGTTGATCACTGTTCCCCGATTTCTGTTCCCAAAAACTGAACCCGATACCCGCAGATAATTGATTCTCATAAATGATGCTGATACTGGTATTCTCGGGTCTGATACTCAAACTTGCAAACTGATACGTACTTCCCTGTAGAAATACATTCTAGAAGCACATAGCAAGTAAAGAGAACAAAACACCCCTATGTTGGGGTAAGGTTTCCCTGTCCTATTTTGTCAGGAGCTAGGGTTTCACTACGCACACAGCGGTTTTCAAACAACCTAACATCGGGTAAGCAACCTGTCCTAACTTGGAATGGTCACTATCGATTCCGAATATGCACTAGGTCGAATGGTCAAAAAGGGTGCCCCGGTAAACCGGGGTTTGTGTTCCCATACTGTCAGAGCCCATAGCCGGTCAGCCTTACGGACATGCCTTGACAAGACAAGCCTCCGGCAAACCGTTCAGGAATGGCAGATGGCAAACACTGTGTTCCTAGGCGCACCAATGCACATGTAATGCAAAGAAACACATAAACGAAATCAAAACAGGATATCACGAGTTCGAGTCAAGCTCTCTAAAATCCCCAGCAGAGTCGCCAGAAACTGTAGACGCGCCCGCGGAGGGGGGACCTCGCTACAGTTCGGACTCGATTTGTGTCACGGTTCTTAATCTGAACCAAAGAGTCCAAATCTGGCAAATCGTTTTGAGAAACAGATTTTTGAAAAAGTAGTGCCAAACATGGACTGCTTTGCCAGATACAGAGTCGCCACCTAAATATTTTTTAAAATGGGGAAATTTAGGAAACCCTAACTCGGTGCCGAAGGCCACATGTCCGTCATCACCGGAGTTGTCTCGGCTCGGGAGCTTGGGTACGATCTGGGAAGGTCAGCTATGAGCACCCCCTTTCGCCCGGTCCGAAGACCGGCCTCTACTAACCATGATATCCGATTTTGAAAACGCTATGTGTTCTTATTCCATTTATTAGCCTAGAATTACTATGTTATGCGCGCAGCAAACAAGTATAGACTAGATTGTCTAATTTGGAAATAAACATTGCATATCCGTTCGGTTTGAAAATGCTTTGGAATTTGCTACTCGCAAGTAGGCTAAAATACGAATTTCAACGAGTTTTTCCAACTCAAACAATCCAACCTTCACCCACAGGCATTCAAAACAGTTATAACACATAAGCACCTAGACACATGTTAAGCATGCTGTCATGGTAACATTCACACTCATGCAATATGCTAAAGCGGAAATACTTACATCGTACTCCGTGCCAAAACAAAGAACTCGTTAGCAAACATGCATGATCCAAGTCCATGTTAAGTGCCTAATGCATCGCATACAAAGTGTTGCTAGAATAGGCTCAGCTATCCTAAACATGGCATGTGAGAATGCACAACTATCACATATTCAGTTTAGAATTTGAAGTACAAATGCGGTTAGCGTGATGTACCGAGCCTAATGCGTGTAGTACAAATGCATGAATGCACACATGCGTAGCATAAGGTATGCTAAATTAAACGTGCCCTAATCTACCATCATAAGCAGGTAAATAAAAGGGAAGAAAGAAGTGAGGTTGGAAGACATACACACCACCCACACACACTTATTACAGATTTGCCCTCGCTCGGAGGGACCGAATAAATATTACAAATTAATTAACTACGCAAGCTAATTAATATTACAAATTGCCTAATTTAATTAACAAATTAAATAGACTAATTAAAACAGGAAAATGCCTCGGGAAGCGCGCCACCATGCATGGGCTGCCTCTGTTTTCCTTCCTTTCCTCCCCTGGAGGCTGTCAAAGCCTCAAGGCTGCTCCCTTGGACAGAGAGGATCACCACCGGCTGATTGAAATTGCCACCGGCAGTGTGGTATGGCCATCGGCACAAAATTGAATCTGTCGGCAGAGAAATTGTTGTCGGTCGGCACATTACACTGCCAGTCGGCAGAGTATTCCTGCAGAACCTGCAACTCACAGCAACAGAGGGCAAGGCAAAGCATGGCAGCACAATTCAAGGCATGTATGCATCAACCATGTCCCTTATCATTGTAATGACTCAAAGGGGCATGTGCCTCGATTCTCGGACCACCAATCACGCATTTCCATGCATGATGGCCCAAAGAACCAAGTATGCAACTTTGATTTCAAATGTATGCAAGCCAATCAAACAAAACTCCCAATCCCTATCACCCAAGTCAAGGGACAAGAAATGCATGCAAGATGCAATGCAACCTAGGCATACAAGCTAAGGATGCAACATGGCATGGCAATGAACTTATGCAATCATGCAAGCATACATATGGCAATGCAAATAGATGGAAAGATGGTCTTATACATGAATTAGGCAGCTCTAATAAGGTCTAAAACAGTGGCCAAAGTGCTAAAAAGTGAGGGCTAAATGACATGCACACACACATGCACATAAGGGCCAACACTTAAGCGCAAATCAAGCAACATTCAAGCACACTTGAAAGAGGCATTCATGGACTAAAAGCATGCAACACAAGCTCTGAAAATCATGCTACAAAATGATGCCAAATCATATTAAACAAGACAAGTAAATGCATGCAAGCATGGTCCAAATACTTGAGGCAAGTCATGAAGCTTTGAAGCATGTTTATCACAACAAACATGGCATGCATTAAGCAACCTAAAACAGATTTTTAGCACATAATAAAAGGCCCGAAAGACCACTTAGATGCCATCTAGATGGCTCAAAAACAAAGGCATGCAAAGGCACCAAAACATGGAGCAATGCTACACAAGCTTCCAAAGCATTAAAGAGGCATGCAAGGCAATCAAACAAGCATGGAAATGGGACTGAAATGGCATATAGAATGATCCCAAATCACCAAAACAATGCAAAGATGCCATGCTACACATGCACATACTCAAGGCCAACAAGCCCAAATACAAAGGAGCTATATCAAGCATGCCAAAATCAACCCAAACACTTATGGACAGACCTAGAACATGGCAAAATAAGCACATAATCTTCACAAGACTAAGCCTAAAACATGCTCCAACAAAGGCTAACAACCTAAGGCACATTAAGGCATAAACAAGGCATTACATGGCAACTATGGTAAGCATGCATGGAGTTCCAAAACCAAGTAAAAACAAAGGCATAACATGACATATTAAGCATAAAAAGCAGCCACGTCATGGTCAATACACCCTCAAACATAATGCTCTCTCAAGAGGCCAAAACATGCCCTTTTCAAGAACAACAAGGAGAGGGGGTGGCCCTCTCCTTCTTGGGACTTCAAGGCATCATCTTCACCACTGAAATCCCTCAAGATTTGAGTGGTGAAGAGACTCCAACACCAAAATCCCGGAGCTAACACAAAATGGCTCAAAATGAGGCCTTTTAAGGCCTAAGGGTGGTCAACAACCCTCAAACAACAAAACACTCTTAATAAACAATAAAGAGGGCCTAAAAAAAGAACTTTTTTATGTTATACAATAAGCACAAAAATAGCTCTAAGATAGGTATAAAATCAATGCAAAAATGGGAGAAAATGGGACTAGATTCTCACCCTTGATGACCTCTTCACAAATGGTGCTCCAATGGCCTCCTTGAGCTTGAATCCAACACCAAAACTTCAAAACAAACTCTTTAGAACCTCAGCTCCAAGGGGAAGGTGAAACACTAGGTGTTTGTGTGCAATAGTATGACACAAAGCACCTAGTGAACAAATGAGAGGGAAAGAGAGATAGAAAATGTATCTCACCCAAACCCTAGAACAAGAGCTCAACAATGGCTGTTTTTGCTCTCAAAATATCCTAACTCTCTAACCTTGGTCCCCTCATTTTTCTTCTTAGAGAGAGCTCCTCTCTATATTGTCTTGTAAAGCTTACAAGACAAGCTTTACAAGAGGGAGATCCCTCCATACACGTGTATGGAGGGATGCAAAAGCAAGACAGCTGTCTAAAAATATCTGCAAAAGAAGATGAACAGCAATCGGCCGGCCAAAAATGCCATCTTGGCCAAAAAGAGTGCCGGTCGGCACTAAAAAGTGCTGACCGGCAACAAATACTGCCGGCCGGCAATAAACATTGCCGGTGGCAGCAAACACCAGCCGGTGGCCTCTAGCCATTGCCGGTGGTGTGTGGGGATGGTCTACAAGCCCCACCCTACCTCTCAAGGGCAAGATGCAAGTGTTTGGTGCAAAACCAGACACTAAACGGTCGAGTTCGGGGATCCCGAGGCAAGGCGCGCGAGCCGAGACCTCCGGGAACTCCAAACGAATACAAACATAGATAATCACCGAGTGTTCAAACGGTGACGTCCAAGTCTTGAGGACGGTCAAAAACGGGGTGTCTACACCTTGTATGCGTCATGCCTTATGCCCTTCATGCTAGCTTGTTTTGGCTTCCTTCTATGCATGTTTTAGACTTATTTTAACATATTGTAAGACTGTTTTGGGTTGCCTTTGCCATATCCTTCATGCTTTGCATAGCTGTAGTATAATTGGCCTTGCTAGCTTTGTGTTTTGTTGGCTTATGCATGCTATCTTTGAGCTATTTAGATGATTTGGCATCATTTAATATTTCATTTCAGAGCTTGTAGCATGCTTATATTCCCACTTCTTTCATGCTTTGAATGCCTTTAAGTGTTGTGCATTGTTGCCTTACTTGAAGCCTAGCATGTATGCCATCTTACCTAGGCCTTTGAGCCTCCGTGTTAGCTTGTTTTGGTCATTGTTTTGACCTACTTGAGCTCTGTCCATGCTTAGTTCATGCACTTGTACCATGTATTGCATGCTCCCTTTGTAGTCCTCTTTACTAGCTTCATGCTTTAAGGACCTTTGCAAGTTGTGCTTACTTTCTTTGAATGATTTGGCATCATTTCTTGCCTGATTTCAGTGTACTTAGTGTTGTTACACTTCCATGTTTGTCACTCTTTGGGCCTTCTTGAGGGTTGTGCACTTTTGCCTAGTTGAAGGGCCAATGCATTGTGCATGCATACCTTGCCTTTTGTGCCTTGATTGCATCACCAATGGCCACTAATTTGGGCTTGGCTGAGGCCTATCCATTTTGGTTTAAGTCCATTGTGCATTGTGTATGACATGTAGTCCATTTGCATTGTGTATGCTAAGTTACATCGCATTGCATGCTTGCATGATTGTCCCTCGCATGTTTGCATGCCATTTGCATTAGATGTTTGCATGTTTAAGTTACATAGCATTATGCATGCCATGTTATGTGTTGCATTTGTGTTTGGAATAGGTGTTAGTCCAAACACGGGAAATGAGGGACGTTTCATACTTAAAGTGATGAAACGTGCCTCAAATTTCAGTCACCGACGCTCTTGATCATACATGATAGAGTTCTAGGCTTTATGTGTTTACTTGTGCATTCATTTTCATATTGAATTGTGCAACTTCGCCTTTTGGCCAGCACACATTGAAATGCGCGATTGGTGGCCGGAGGGTCGAGAACCGCACTCCCTTAAGTTCATGACATGATAGGGAGGATGGTTGTGCACACATATCTTGCAAATACATTGCCATGCCCTTTCTTGCTCTCAGTTGCAGCAAAGTGGAGTTCATCAGCAACAACTGGTCGGCCAGCCAGAAAAACTAGCTGGCCGACCACTCTTTCTAGTTTTCAGCACAGAAAGGGGTCGACCAGTGGCTGGTAACACCAATAAGTGGTTGGCCACCCTCTAATAGGTTCCCAAGGTGGAGTTTTAGCTTTCTGGAGCTTGGTGCAAGGTTTTGAGGACAAATGAAAGCAGAGGCAAATCGGGGCATCACATTGGATTTCCAAACGAGGCGACCGGGCTTGCATGCATCCCTCTCCCTCTGAGGCTCCTGATTTACTTCTTTCCTTAGTTGCCATGCTTAGATAGCTAGCTTTTTCTTTGTTTTGTACTTTAATAGTTAATGCGTTTAGCTATTTCCAATTTGTTCTGTAATAATTAGCTAACTAGGATTAGTTAATTAATTATTTTGTAATAATTAGTTTAATTAGCATAGATTAGCTAGTTAACTTCCTATTCGGTCCCTCCCTCGAGAGGGCCAATTGTTGTAATAAGCGTGCGTGTGTGTGATGCATGTCTTCCAATCCGCATTTCTTTCTCCTTTTTACTTAACTGCTTACAATGGTTAGTTTTAGGGCACGTTTCGTTTAGCATACCTTATGCTTGCATACGTGTATCCATTCATCTGTTTTACATGCACCGGGCTCGGCGCATCATACTAACTGCATTGTATTTCAATTTCAATTTCAATTTGAATACATGTACCAAGTTGCATTTCACATGACATTCTTAGGATAGCCGAGCCTATCTTAAATGCATTTTGCATGTGTTGCATTAGCCATCTTAATATGAACTAGGATCATGCATGATTTCTAACTAGTTCTCTACTTTGGCTAGGAGTGCGCTGTGACTGTTTAGGTTTAGCATAATGCATGTGTGTTAATGTTGCCATGAAAGCGTGCTTGCCATGAGGCTAATTGCTTATGTGATGTAATTGCCTGAATGCCTGTGGGTGAAGGTTGGATTACTTGAATTTGAACAATTCATCAAATCCCTAATTTGGCCTACTTGCCAGTAGCAAACTTCAAACAATTTTCAAACAGACGGATATGCGATGTTTTGTTCCAAAATTAGGCGATCTAGTCTATACTTGTTTGCTGTGCGCATCATGTAATAAGATTAGCTAATTAATCGGAATAAGAACACATGTTTTTTCAAAAACAAAATATCATGTTTAGTACAGGCCGATCTTTGATCGGGCGAACGGTGGTGCTCATTGCATGACCTTCCCCTCTCGTACCCAAGTTCCCGAGTCGAGGCAACTTTGGTGATGACGGACACGTGACCGTAGGCACGAGTCAGGGTTTCCTAAATTCCCCCCAAATAAAATATTTAGGTGGCGACTCTATATTTGGCAAAGCAGTCCATGTTTGACACTTCTTTGTAAAAATCAGTTTTCGAAAATGATTTGTCGGATTTGAACTCTTTGGTGATTTATCGGTCTTACATCGCACATTGTAAGATTAGATTCAGAACCGTGACATTTGAGTCTGAACTGTAGTAGCTAGAGAGCAAACGAATTATGTGCCTTTCGCGCGCGGAGCTTGGGATTCCCTCGGGCGCGTCTACAGTTTCTGGCGACTCTGCTGGGGATATTTTAGAACTTGAGTCGAACTCATGATATCTTGTTTTGTTTACAATTATGTGTGTCTTTGCATTACATTTGCATTGGTGCGCCTAGGACACCGTGTTCGTTGTCTGCTATTCCTGAACGGTTAGCCTGAGGCTGTATGCCATAAGGTTGACCGGTTACGAGCTCTGCCACGATGGGAACACAAACCCCGATTGTTACCGGGGCACCCTTTTTGACTATTCAACCTAGTGCATATTCGAAATCCATAGTGACTATTCCAAA
Source organism: Camellia sinensis (assembly GCF_055761805.1). NCBI lineage: Eukaryota > Viridiplantae > Streptophyta > Magnoliopsida > Ericales > Theaceae > Camellia > Camellia sinensis. The sequence goes on from NC_138975.1 coordinate 127,089,323, forward strand.
TTAGGACAGGTTGCTTACCCGGTTGTAGGTTGTTTGAAACCGCTGTGTGCGTAGTGAAACCCTAGCTCCGGACAAAATAGGACAGGAAAACCCTACCCCAACATAGGGCTATTTTGGCTCTCATTTACATGTTATGTGCTTTTAGAGTGTGCCTCTACAGGAATGCACATATCAGTTTGCAAGTCTGGGTATCAGGCCCAAGGGCATCAGTATTTGAGAATCAGTTTTGCCTAAGGGTATCAGATTCAGTTTTGGGGTAGTAATTTGGGGAACAGTGATCGGTGGTAGAATACCGTTATTCAGCTTTGCTCAGATCTGTTCTGGTGAAGTCAGGCTGAGATGCTGTCTGTTTTCTTCTTTTGCCGGGGTAGTCAAAGAACTATAGCTTCAGACGGCTCCGATATCCCCCGAGTGCATTGGACTTTTACTGATAGACTTTGTCAAGTCAGAGATTCAGTTCAGAATAGCCAGTGTTTTCCTTTGCCGAGGCAAGGAAGAGAAAAGCCAGTCAACGCTCATCGGTTCATCAGATCTGTTAGTCACTAGTTACAACACCTCAGCTCATTCCAGCAGATTTGTAATGACGCAGAATTCAGAAGAAATTGTGGTCATGGCAGCGGCATTAAACCAGGGAATCACCATGCAGGGTGAGGCTGATGTTCAAATGCAACCCCCGTCTAGGGCACCTATTGCACATCCAATCTAGGAACTCCAATCGTTTCAAACCCGTGAGCCCACCACTTTTGAGCTAATAGGAATGATCGGCGATCATCAGAGATTTGTCGCTAGTCTAGCCTTCGGAATTTCGGCTCCGCCATCGAACGAATCATATACCGAAAATTTCATGCCAGAAGAACCCTTGCTCTTGGGGCAGATTGTAATTGAACTCAGCCAACCTGAACCCATCCTAAGTATAGGCAACGGCATGTCAATAACAACCGGGTTCCTCTCTGATGTAGCAACCCAAACCTTCGACCAAGCTGAGGCTGGTGGAAAAAACAAGATGGGGACAGACACTGATCCCTATGAACAACTCATGCAAGCTGTTGAGGCTTTGAAAGCCGGGGGACTGAACAAACAGCAAGTGCTTACGGTTGCTGCAAAAATTATGGATGACACTTTCGTCACTCAGAATGAGGGCAGTTCGAATCAAGGGGACAACCGGGAGAAAGGCCGTCATACCGGAACCGATCTTGTTAACCCTAATCCTGCACCTGGGAAAGATCAGCATGCCAAGCCAGTACCTGCCGATCCTTTTTCTAGTACGCCCAACAAAAGTCCACAAACCTCGAAGTATCAACCCGAGGTCGCAGGGTCTTCCATGCCTTTGTCCAAGGCTCTTCAAATCCTTGCTAAAAAGGGGCATCTCAAACCCCTCGAGCCTCGACCTCTCCCTAGTTGTCTTCCACCCGGTCATGATACTACCCGGTACTGTGCGTACCATCAACAAACCGGTCATAGCACTGACAATTGCTTTCGCCTTCGCCACGAAGTACAGGATTTGTTTGACAACGGAGTAGTCCTCCCACCAAGCTCAGCAAAGTCTATCGTCACTAGGTCGGTGAACTTGGAGGATAATACGAGTATGTGATCGGGGATGAACCACCTGCGGGCGGCGCTCAGTTTACTCCAGATGTGGCGTATGGCACGCACTGTTTTGAGCATTTGTGAATGCTAGTTTTTGTATATTTTGACTTAGGTGTTGGGTCGATTTTGTTGTTTTGTATATAGTCAGTCTTTTTGTACTAAGTCAATTGGGCCTGTCACGTTGTATCAAGTCAGTCCCGTTGTGTAGGAGTCAGGTGATTCCGAGAGTGTTACCTCGGACATCACTATTTTGTTTTGTGTTTGTCTTTTTGCTTTCTTTTGAGTCTATTTCGGTCGTGAAGCCAGTTACACCAGAAGTCTGAATGAAACAACAGTGATTTTCACGCTTTTGTGCTTATTTCTGCTTTGAGCCTGTTGTGCCAGCAAGTTTAGAATGAAACGGCAGTGCTTTTCACCTGCTTTTCTGTGCTTTGAAATTATTGCATTGACCTAAGTTTTTCAAAACTTTTTGAACATTGTGATGAAAACAAAGAGGAAGGAATTCCTCGGGATTTGTAAAAATTTGATCAAACTGAGAGAAAGAGAGGCATGCAAAGCCCTTAATGATTGAGATCATGCTTGTTAATATGAGTATTGAGAAGGATCCTGGCTTGATCTAGATCGGTTCTACATTGTCTTTCGCGCGAGCGACTAGTCACTTTCTCAAAAGATTTCAAAAAATGTTTTGCGCCGTCTTGCGAAGACCTGTGTGGAATCGCTCTTGAGATTGTGCAGCTTAGGATCGCTCTCAGCCTCGAGACTCGACCCCTTTGCTTTCAAACCTTGAACTTGGATTCGGAATGTTCAAAGGTCAACCGTGATGTGAAACCTATGTGGCCATATTTGAAGCAGCCCATGAACTAGAGGCAAGAAAATTAGATCAAAAAGATCAGGTGTTATCAAGAAGAAGCTTGCAAAGCTAGATTAGAAGCACTCCTCGAACTGTGGGCAAAAATGTCCGATGTGCTCGAAAAGTCAAAGATTGGGACATTTCTCAAGTTAATGAAAATTGGCAAGAATGCCAAATCCCAGAAGGGAGGAAAGAAGAAAGTTTTGTTGAAGGACAACCGAGTTCCTATCCACAACACTAGGGGCAAGTTCAGACCCCCCATTGGATGGACTCCTACATCATCAGCGAACAACAGCCACTCTCCTAGATTCAGATGGCTTCGAGATGCTAAAACCATTTGACATGGACAAAGCTACACTTTTACCCTTGAGAGGCTCGCTGGGTCGAAAACCCAGAAGGGCGACCCAGGCAAAAGTTAGAGCAAGAAAAAGAAAAGTAAAGATTGAAAAATGAAGAAAATGAAAAGAAATGAAAAATTCTGAAAAGAAATGAAAAGAAAAAAAAAAAGAATGAAAAGAAAAGAAAAACATAGCTCGCAAGGTTGAAAACCCGGAAGGGCGGCCTTGGCAAAAGTTAGAGCGCAAAAGGAGAGCTTAATACCTGAGTGTACCTTAACTGGAACTACGTAAGGCTTGATTCTCATGTTTGGGATACGTAGGCAACTTCATTTTGAAGTCCAGCCATAAACACTTCCAAATCGATTGTATCTATGTAATGGTTCCGATTATCATTGTCTTCTCTATATCCAGGTGTTCGGTTATGATCTTCACTATGAGGACTGGTTACAATGTGCTGTGGTACTATTCAAACAAGGGGCAACTTTCTGTTGCCGTCCAGTGTGCTGCGGTGCTATTCAAACAAGGGGCAACTTTCCATTGCCATGTAGTATCGTTCAGACAATGGGCAATTTTCCATTGTTTTGGATCTGAGGTTGCGCATCTCAAGGATAACTTCTGTGTTGGTCAAGCAGTGGCCATTTGCAAAAACAGTTTTGAGAATTTTTTAATGAGGTTGACTAATTTTCTCGAAAATTATTCCATTGTTTTTTTCCACAACTGGACCATATCTTGGACCCAAAAAAGGAAAATTTTCAGTGCTCATGGCCTGACTTGCATGAGTTCAAATCAGAAAATCAAACAATTATGTTAATCTAACTCTCATATTGATTAAAATTGTTTTAGCAAACGTCCAAAACAAAAAAAAAAAAAAAATGGTCAAAATGATGAACTAGGGGCACAGTTGAGTTAGGTGTTCTGTTTTTTCCCCATTGTCAACATACTTGCCAGGAAAGGCACTCTACCTGCCAGAAAAGGGCACAACTGAAGCTAACAACAGAAGATTGAAAGCCCTCTCATATCCTCCAACCAGTGAGGTATCAAGCCAAGTGCAAAGCAAGAATTGGAATGGATCAAGATATTCTATCCCCTCATCAAGGGGCATCGATTAGACGTCGCCGGAAGAAATAGCCGTGAGCTGAATATGCTGGGCATGAGTCCACAACCTTCAATTTGTCCATCAACCACCCAGTGGAGGGATAAAAAATGAGAGATTGAAGAATAGAGAGATGTGCGATAAGAGAAAAAGTGTGGAAAGGGCCTTTTTAGAAAAACAAAGCCTGAGGGCCGAGTGCTGAGAGAATCACAAATGAGAAATGATGGAAAACAATACCCGTAGAAATTGGCTCCCCGTGAACCGAGAGTTCTTTTTCCATTGTAACACGTCTGAGTGTCGTGTCTGTTGTTTTGTTTATCTAGATTCTTGTTTTGAGTCGTTTCGAGTGTTTTTCGATGTGTTTAGGTTGTTTACCTTTATTTTTCATTGTTGAGTCTTTTCGCTGTGTTCAGCCGCAGGCTCAATGCCCGGTCAAAAATTCATTTCTCAATGTAAAAAATGAATTGTTTTGTGCTCAGAGTGCTGTGTCATTCTCCACATTTGTGCAAAACAGTGTTTGTTCTTTCATAAAACTGTAGGGTTCAACCTAGGTCATGTGAGAATAGTAAAACCAGGACCTATCTGAAGCTATATGGGTCCCAGACTGCGAAGCAAAAAGAAAAGAGGGAAAATTTGGAGCATCTGAGTTTGCTTCAGCCTCTACATGTTCCGTTATTGCATCCCGTATGTTCAGATTGAACTGTTTGTTCAGAATGAGCCGTATGTAGAATAAATCGAGTACTGTGTTATGAGCTGTGTGTTCAGAGTGAGCAGTGCGTTGTATGAGCCGTGTGCAGAATGAACTGAGCACTGTGTTATGAGTTGTGTGTTCAGAGTGAGTAGTGTGCTGTATGAGCTGTATGCCGAATAAACAAAGTACTGTGTTATGGGCTGTGTGTTCAGAATGAGCAGTGTTCAGAATGGGCTATGTGTTCATAGAAACAGAGTATTGTGTTATGGGTTGTGTGTTCAGAATGAGCAGTGTGCTGTACGAATTGTGTGTTCAAAGTGAATCAAATACTGTGTTGACTGTTTCAGTATCAGAATCACGATTAGAAGTGCTCTCTCTGAGTACCAATCCCTGCCAGAGGCATCTTGGTTGTGTTTGCAATGAGTTCCTAGGAGATCAATTGCGATGGTGGAAACTAGAGTTCGAATGGTTGTTGCCTAGAACACAAAGGTTTGGAATTTTCTGACACTAAAGTCTGGTTTTAATACCCAGGGGTGTACCTGTAGAAAAAATGGGGTGTCTATAGTATCCCCGGCTTGAAATTTGTATGGAAGCCCCATAGGTTAAGGTAGCGGGTATGCATCTCGATTCTGGATACTGAACCAACCTAGTCTGTCACCCCGTTGAAGAATAGGGAAAGTTGTGAATGTGATCAGGAAGAAAAGTGGCATCCATGGTTTCCCCAGCAGATGTTGCTCCTTGTCAGCATTTCAGGACCCTTGTACTACGAGTTGAAGGTAAGAGTTCGAAGAACACAAAGGGGAGATCCCCATCAGAGTAAAGCGGTTCACCGCTATTCACCTCATGAGGTGCTTTCTAAAGCATCGCTTTGTCTGTTTATTGCACTCCTTAACATCGTGCACCATATTGCATTTTACCTATCGAGTTTCTTTCCCCTTCATGCACAGTATTGTATGTACTGTTCATTCAGGCGAGTTCCGGTTCAGTTTGACTGGTACCTTCCTCCTCTCGCGTTTGGTAAGCGTTTGGTCACCTTTCTCCTCTCGCGTTTGACAAGCGTTTGGATGACTACGCTTTCTTGCACAGTCCTTTCCCCTCTCTCGCGTGTTCTACGCTGAGCAGTTTTCCCTTTCCTCTCTCGCGTGTGCTACACTGAGAGGTTTACCCTTTCCTCTCTCGCGTGTGATACGCTGAGAGATTTTCCTTTTCCTCTCTCGCGTGTGATACACTGAAAGGTATGCTTTTCCTCTTGTTGCATTGTTACACACGCTCCCTCTTTTCAAAACACGGGGATATGTCACTATGTTTCTGTAGACGTCCCCGAACATCTCAGGAGGGAAATCCCGTTTTGTTCATATTGAGGCTCACTACAGTTCATGAGAAACTGTAGACGCGCCTTCGGGCCTCACTACAGTTGGGACTCGATTTGTGTCACTGTCCTGTATCTTATCTCGCAGAGTGCAATGCAAGACCGATGAATCATCAAAGAGTCCAAATCCGGCAAATCGTTTTGAAAACCGATTTTTTAAAAGAAGTGCCAAACATGGACTGCTTTGCCAGATACAGAGTCGCCACCTAAATATTTTATTCTGGGGAATTTAGAAAACCCTGACTCATTGCCTAAGGCCACGTGTCCATCATCACCAAAGTTGCCTCGGCTTGGGAACTTGGGTACGATTGGGGAAGGTCACTTCGTGAGCACCCCCGCTCGCCCGATCAAAGATCGGCCTCTACTAACTATGATATCTAGTTTTGAAAACATTGTGCATTCTTATTCCGGTTATTAGCCTAGATTTACTATGTGGTGCGCACAGCATACAAGTATAGACTGGATCGCCTGAATTGGAACAAAACATTTCATGTTTATTTTGAAAAACGGTTTGCTACTCGCAAGTAGGCTAAAATGTGGATTTGCCACCCTCAGGTGGGCTTAGAAAACATGATGATTTGCCACTATCTAGTGGGCTTAAAACTCACAATTGATGAATTGTTCCAATCCAAATAACCCAACCTTCACCCACAAGCATTCAGGCAATTATATCACATAAACAATTAGCCTCATGGTAAGCATGCTATCATGGCAGTCACTCACACACGTGCAAGGATGCTAAAGCATAAGTACTTACCGAGTACCCCAAGCCAAAACAGAAGCTATGTCAGAAATTCATGCACGATCCTAACTGTAGACAAGCCCGCGGGGGACCTCGCTACAGCTCGGACTCGACTTTTCGTCAGTCACGGTTCTAAGTCTGAACCAAAGAGTCCAAATCCGGCAAATCGTTTTGAGAAAAAACTGATTTTGAAAGAAGTGCCAAACATGGACTGCTTTGCCAGATACAGAGTCGCCACCTAAATATTTTATTTGGGAAATTTAGGAAACCCTGACTCGGTGCCAAAAGGCCACGTGTCCGTCATCACCAAAGTTGCCTCGGCTCGGGAACTTGGGTACGATTGGGGAAGGTCACTTCGTGAGCACCCCTGCTCGCCCGGTCATAGACCGGCCTCTACTAACCATAATATCAATTTTTGAAAACATTGTGAGTTCTTATACCGGTTATTAGCCTAGGTTACTATGTGATGCGCATAGCATACAAGTATAGACCGGGTCGCCCGAATTGGAACAAAACATTTCATGCTTGTTTTTGAAAATGGTTTGCTACCCGCAGGTAGGCTTGAAACATTTGATGTTTTACTCCAATTCAGATAACACAGCCTCCACCCACAGGCATTCAGGTAGTTAAATCATGTAAGCACATAGCCTCATGGTAAGCATGCTATTCATGGCAACACTCACACGCATGCAAGGATGCTTAAGCATAAAACTTACCGGGTACTCCAAGCCAAAACAAAAACTGTATTAGAAATCATGCATGATCCTAAGTATACAGAAATGCCTAATGCAACGCATGCAAAATGCAACTATAGCAGGCTCGGCTATTCTAAGATGGTACATGAAATGCTACAACTACCATGTATTCAATTTGGAATTGAAAGTACGATGCAGTTAGTATGGTGCGCCGAGCCCGGTGCATGCAATACAGATGAATGATGCAAACATGCTGTCATACTGTATGCTAATTTAAATATGCCCTAATCTAACCATCATAAGCGGATAAATAAAAGGGAGAAAGACGTGGGGTTGGAAGACATACAACACACACACGCACACTTATTACAGTTGTGCCCTCGCAGAGAGGGTCCGAATAAATATACAGTCCAAATATTACGGTCCCGAATAAAAGAATATTACAGTCCAAAATATTACAAAATCCTAATTAATTAAAGAATTAACTAAGAAAACAAATAACACTGGCGTGCAAGCCAGGGACTGCCTTGCTTCTGATGGATGGTGCATGTCCGGATTGTCTTGCGCGGAAATCCACCGGAATGCCCCAATTAGCCTCTGTTTACACCTGTTCTTGAAATGCGTGCCAATTCCCAAAAAGTTGCTGATTCCTAATTTTGCTACAACAGAGAGCAGGAAAGGGGCATAGCAATGTATTTGCACAGATGTATGCATGTCTCGATCCTCGTGCCACCAATCACTCATACCGAGGCATGATGGCCGAGGAGTCGAAATGCACAACTCAATATAGGATGAATGCACATGAAACTACAGCTAAAACCTAACTCCATCATGGATAATCCGGAGTGTCGGTGACTGGGGAATTGAGACACATTCCGTCACTCAGAGTACGAAATGTACCTCGTTTCCCGTGCCCGGGCTAACTCCTATTCCGGACATGATGCAATATGCATGATATGCATGAAATGCAACTAAGATATAATCCTAACATACACAGAATGCTATGAAAAGACATGCCTCGAAATGTGTGCACACAGGCACGCAAACCGAGAAAATGACAGAATGCAATCTAAGATACAACCTAGTATGCACAATGCTATGAAAATGAGGTGCCTCAAAGTGCGTGCACACGGGCACGCAAACCGAGGCGACGATAAATGCAATGAAGATGAGGTGCCTCGAAGTGCGTGCACACGGGCGCGCAAACTGAGGTGATGGTAAAATGCGATGAAGATGAAGTGCCTCGAAGTGCGTGCACACGGGCACGCAAACCGAGGCGATGGTAAAACGCGATGAAAATGAGGTGCCACGAAATGCATGCACATGGGCATGCAAACCGAGGCGATGGTTTGTGTCTCGAAATGCGTGTACACGGGGACGCAAATCAAGGCGATGATAAAATGATATGAAATGACAAATGGGCTTATACCAACGTGTGTGAGCCTCAGCCACACTCACATCGGATGTCGGCGGATAAAAAAGAGGTGCCTCGAAATGCGTGCACACGGGCACGCAAACTGAGGCGATGATAAAATGATATGAAATGACAAATGGCCTTATACCAACGTGTGTGAGCCTCAGTCACACTCACATCGGATGCCGGCGGATAAAAAAGAGGTGCCTCGAAATGCGTGCACACGGGCACGCAAACCGAGGCGATGATAAAATGATATGAAATGACAAATGGGCTTATACCAACGTGTGTGAGCCTCAGCCACACTCACATCGGATGCCGGCGGATAAAAAAGAGGTGCCTCGAAATGCGTGCACACGGGCACGCAAACCGAGGCGATGATAAAATGATATGAAATGACAAATGGGCTTATACCAACGTGTGTGAGCCTCAGCCACACTCACATCGGATGCCGGCGGATAAAAAAGAGGTGCCTCAAAATGCGTGCACACAGGCACGCAAACCGAGGCGATGATAAAGTGATATGAAATGACAAATGGGCTTATACCAACGTGTGTGAGCCTCAGCCACACTCACATCGGATGTCGACGGATAAAAAAGAGGTGCCTCGAAATGCGTGCACACGGGCACGCAAACCGAGGCGATGATAAAGTGATATGAAATGACAAATGGGCTTATACCAACGTGTGTGAGCCTCAGCCACACTCACATCGGATGCCGGCGGATAAAAAAGAGGTGCCTCGAAATGCGTGCACACGGGCACGCAAACCGAGGCGATGATAAAGTGATATGAAATGACAAGTGGGCTTATACCAACGTGTGTGAGCCTCAGCCACACTCACATCGGATGCCGACGGATAAAAAAGAGGTGCCTCGAAATGCGTGCACACGGGCACGCAAACCGAGGCGATGATAAAGTGATATGAAATGATATGCAAGCATACTAACAGAATTTCAGAAACAAAATATGGGGGAAAACAGTCCCGAAATGTTGCGAAATGATACCAAATGCATGAAATTGTCCCGAAATGCAACATTAGGTGCCCGAAATGGCCTATAGCTGTGCTAAACATGCACAATATGGACATGCAATGGAAAGACAGAAGCTAGACAGTCCCAAAAGATGAACTTTCACAGTTATAAACATGGCCAAACAGCAAGCATAGGTAAGGGAAAAATAGCATGCAAGAATAGGGGCCAAAAGAGGGGTAATGAAGCAAGTGATGTAAGCAAAACTCAAACTGAAAAATTTCCTTCTACAACACTGAAGATGGACCAGAAATATGAACATTTACAGTATATGGAAGCCTCAAAATCAGTATACAAACATGCTAAAAATGTGATGCAAAATAAGGCTCAAAAGATGCTAAAATATGAGGTATACAAAATAATCACCAAACAGGAAAAAAATGTGAATGAAACATGAATTATAGGCCAAAATAAGACCACTTTCAGTTCGGACCAAGGTCCAAAAACAGAAACAAAGAGGGCTACCAATTTATGCAAAAATGGGGCCAAATAAGAGACTGAACTACAAGTGACACATGGAGACACCAAACAATGTTGAGCCCTTCTCCAATGTTAAAGAGGGGCTCAAAATAAGCCTAATATCAGTTTACAACATGCTCGAAAATAAATTTCTCATGGGTCAAAAATAGCATGCAAAACTATGACATACAAGATGATCAATGAAGCAAGTGTATTATGGAGGGCTCAAACAGGGTTGAGCCCTTAATGAGAAGTGAAGATGAGCTCAAAAGATGGCCCTTTTCAGTTAGGGCCGGAGCTTGAAACAAAAAGGAAGTGGGGCTTAGAAATAGATCAAGAAAAAGGGTCAAAAGGGTAAAAGTGTTACTTACCCTTGAAGATTCAAACTTTTGTTGCTTCTTGGATGGATTTGCAGCTTCTTTAGCCTTCAAGAATCCTTCCTTGTTGCTGGAAATGAGATGGTGGTGGTAGAGCTTGGTGGTGTAGAAGGAATGATGGTTAGGGACTTAGGGTTTTTTCAAGAATTGAGAAGGAAGAAGATGGAGTTGGCTATGGAAGCTTGAAGAGTAAATTTTTTAACCCTTACAAAGGAGCCCACCAGCTGGTTATAAGGGTCCAAAAGGGGGTGTAAAGGTGGGGGAGAAGGAGAGGAAAACTCCCCCACAAAATATCCCCCGGATACAGAAAATATCCGGGGGATATTGCCCCACAGCTGTAAAGTGCACAGTGCAAGGAAGCAGGCCGACCCATTACTTTTGCTGGAGGTGGCCGGCCGGCCACACCCCCTAGCCGGCCGGCTAGGGGTCAAAAGGGTCAATGTGATTTTCTGGCCGGCCAGCTACTGGAGAGGTACCCCTATGTGTGTACAACACAACCATGCAGTTGAAAGTCCAAGAAAGTGGGTCCAAGGGGTTCAACATTAGCTCGGAAAGAGGGGGTCAAAAGGGTCAATTTGGATTACTGGCCGGCCATGAACTTTTAGGGGCCTCTCATGTGTGTAGATCACAGATATGTGGTTGAAAGTTCAAGAAAAAAGGTCCAAGGGGTTCAACATTAGCCCGGAAGAAAGGGGTCAAAAGGGTCAGGTGACCTTAATGGCCGGCCACCAACTTTTAGGGGCCTCCCAGATGTGTAGATCACAGATATGTGGTTGAAAGTTGACAACATTAGCTCCAAGGTATTCAACATTAGCTCGGAAGTTGGAAAAACGGGCGCCGGGAGGCTCCGGAGGAGAGATAACTGGCTGCTGCAACAATTGCTGGCCTCCCACCCTTCAGTGACCTTCCTCGTGGTAAAACAGAGGTACCTACCAAAAATGAACGAAAACCGTTGCAAAACGAAAGTTCCGGGGCCAAAACACGCAGTTCGGGGTCCCGAAAATGGGCTGTTAAGCACCGAAAGTGGCATTCGGCCACGAAGTGGGTTTCTCAGACCCCAGTGTCCCTCAAAAGGGAGCAAATAAGATGTATGCCAAAAATCAGAGCAATAGGAGATGGTTAAGCGGTCCCGAACCGAGGCACACGGCCAACGGTTCTGAAAACCGGGAACCGGACTCCGAAATGGGAAAAATGGCCTACGGTCACCAAACGTAGCCTACGGACATTGAGAGATGGTCTACGGGACCTCTCCCTCCCCTCAGGAAAAGAAACAGAGAAAACTGAGTCTGGTTCGCAAACCGAGACAAGGCACAGAAAAGGGTTCAGGAGTCCGGAGGCAGGGCTCACGGCCGCAACTCCGAAACTTCTGAACAAGCACATTATGCAACATCACCAAGCGCTCAATCGGTGGCGTCTGAGTCTTAAGGTCGGTCAAAAATGGGGTGTCTACACTAACTATACAGAAATGCCTAATGCAACACATGCAGGAATGCAACTATAATAGGCTCGGCTATTCTAAAGATGACATGTGATGATACTACAACTAACAAGTATTCAACTTGGAATTGAGATACAATGTAGTTAGTACGATGCGCCGAGCCCGATGCATGCAAGACAGATGAATGAATGTAAACATGCTATCATAAGTATGCTAATTGAAACATGCCCTAAACTAACCATCATAAGCTGGTAAATAAAATGGAGAAAGACGTGAGGTTGGAAGACATACATCACACACACGCACACTTATTGCAACTGTGCCCTCGCTCGGAGGGTCCGAATAAATAATACAAGCCGCCTAATTAACTAGCTAACAAGCTACTTAATTATTACAGAACCAAATTGAATAACTAGCTACAACTAATTATTACACAACTTAATTAATTAACAAATTAATTATTACAAATAACAAATGCCAACTAACTAGTAAGCAGTAAAAGAGAATTGCTCCAGCTCTGTTTGAAAAGAGGAGGGTATGCATGCTCGCTTCGGTTCCTTGCCTCGAAACGCCTTCCGATTGCTCTTTAGAGGCTCTGTTTGCAGGGTGTCTTCTAGTGTTTGTTGTTGGAACTTACCAAAACACTGCTGGGGAATTCACCAGTGGCCTGCCGGCCATGGAAGGATTACTGCCAGCAAAAGGTGGTCCATTGCCGGCCAAGGATGGCACACTGCCGGCCATCAGTGACAGGTTGCCGGCCACGGGTGTACTATGACACCAAACTGCAATGAAGCACAAAATACAGAAAAGGAATGGTTTCCCAAGGACATGTATGCACCATGGCACTCCAAATCACCTCAAAACATCAAGGGAGAGGCCTAGTCGGATCCACGACCATCAATCACGCATCCCGATGCATGATGGCCAAAGATCCAACTTGTGCAAATCAATATGAAAATGAATGCACAAATAAAGCAAGTAAAGCCTAGAACTCTATCATGAATCATCAAGATCTTCGGCGACCAAGAATTGAGACACATTCCATCACTTGAACATGCAACAACATGCAATGAGGCTAGCATGCGACAACATGCAAAGGGGTGGGCTTAAACTAATGTGGGCGGCTCTCAACTAAGCCCAAATCAGTGGCCATAGCGATGAATTAAGCCACACAACACACTCAAGCATGCGAAATGCGAAAGGTTCATCAAAGGGGCCTAAAAGGGGTAACTCTCAAAAGTGCCTAAGAAGTGACAAATGTGCAAGTGTAACAACACTAGAGGCACTGAAATGAGATGATAAACGATGCCAAATCATCTAAATAGCTGAAGGATAGCATGCATGAATCACGAAATACGTAGCTTGCAAGGCCAATTACACTACAGCTATATAAAACATGAAGGATATGGCAAGGGCAACCCAAAACAGTCCTAGTACATGTTGATATGAAACTAAAACATGCAAGGAAGTAAGCCAAAGCAAGCTAGCATACAATGCTAAAACATAGGACATGCAAGGCTACAAAAGAGGCAATGCACTGCACCTATTAGAACCAATCATGGCATGACTTGGACAACCAAAAATAGAGTTACATCATGGTATATTAGGACCCAAAATGTACTGAAATAATGAGCCAAAGACTTAGGCTAAGTGGCATGCGCAAAAGTCCATTCTTGAGGCATGAAGCACAAGCTATACAAAGCATTCAAGGCATGCCAAATGTAAGTGTATGACAACATTTCATAGACTGAAATAGCATGTGGAATGAGGGCAAGGCATGCAAACATCACATGCATGGCATGGTAAGGGCCTCAAAACCCAAGACTAGCCTAAGCATTTACACTACAGCTATACAAAGCATGAGTGGTATGGACATAGCAGCCTAAAATAGTCCTAGAACACTTCAAAATAAGCATAAAATAAAGTTTGAGCAAAGCCAAAATATGCTAGTATGATGAGTCAAAACATCATGCACAAAGGGCTAGTAAACAAGATTTGTTCTACGCCTATATGGAGCATGCAAAGGATGATCAAACCAACTATGGATAGGGTCATATCATGCCAAATGATGACCAAATACATGCTGAAATGTAAACCAAACAAGCTAAAATGACATGGCAAAGCATGGAGTATATGAAGCTAGTTTAGGGGATTTACACTACAAGTGCATCATGCAAGCATGGGGTAACAAAATCAACCTAGAACAGGTTGATGGCATGGTAAAACATCACCAAAAATGGACTGAAATGGACTCAACAAAAGCGAAGCACACATGCTACTTTGATGAGCTATTGATGGAGTTACACAACACATACTATATGCACGCAAAATATGACCAAACCAGCCATGGACAGGGCCAAGGTAGGTCCTAAAAGTCACAAAAACAGGCCTGAACCAAGCCTCAAAGATGCATAGAGCGATGGTCCTTTGGAAGGCCAAAAATGCAAGCAAAGAGGAACACAAAGAGAAGGGACTACCCCCTCTGATTTAGGACCTCAAAACCACACCTCTACCACCAAAATCCCATTGGATTTCAGTGGTAGGAAGGCCAAACCAAGGCTAGCTCGGAGGCCTCAAGATATGGCTTAAAACGAAGCCAAACAATGCATGCAAGGGGGCTACACACCCCAAACAGCAAAATGACCTTAACCAAACTTAGAAATGACTTAAAAACAAGACTTTTTTCAGTTATAAGAAAAGCCTAAATCAATATGTAAAGAGGGCTAAAGCAAGGTGCAAAAAAGTGAAAAAATGGGAGAAATGCTCACCCTTGAAGACCCTCTTCGAAACCCGCAATTTCAGGGGGTGGAAGCTTGCTTTCAGACCTCAAGAAGACCTCCCAAGAAGCTTGGTTCAATGGTGGTGGTGTATATCTAGGTGTTGTAGTGTAAAAGTGCAAGGAAATCCAATTTCTAAGCACAAAATACAAACAATATAGAGAGAAAGGGAGTTTTTGCTCTCAAAAACTCAGAACCCCTGGCAAAGAGGGAGCCCTCTTGCTTATATAGAGGAATGCAAAGCCAAAGCTTCTTCAAGAAGTTTTACAAGGGCTTCATCCCTCCATACATGTGTATGGCGGGGAACAAACAAAAAACCAGCTGGCTCAAAAGATCTGGAGGAAAACCAGCTGAGACTGTGGGGGTGCCGGCCATCATCAATGGCCGGCAGTGGCTCACTAATGGCCGACAAGGCTTCACCAGTGACCAGTAGGACCAAGGCAATGGCCGGAAGTTCTCTGCCATGGCCGGCAGTGCACCAAAAGGGTCACTCGGAAAGGACCTAGCCAAGGTCCAAAAATGGGGCAGAAAGGATACAAGGTCCGGGAAGCTCGAACCGGTGACGTTCCGCCGCGACAGTCGAGTACTTGGCGAGCAGTCGAACTAGTTGTTGGGTGTACCTACAAGCACAACCAAGTCCCGAGGACGGTCAAAAATGGGGTGTCTATAGTTGCCCCTCTTTGATAGAACTCAATAGTCACAAAGTGACGGGAGTGAGTGTCAAAGCCCAGAGACGATCCATTTTTGACAAGGCCGAAGACTCAGACAAAGCAATCAATATAGGCATGCAGAAATGCGCCCGGAGGCTGGGGCATAATGCAAATGATATGCAAGTTGCAAAAGGATGACTAGTAATCATGCCAAGAATGCTGTAATGAAGCAAATCATGCAACAGTTTTAAGCGGGTGAACAATAGTCCTACATATTCCAACAAGAAGGATGTAAGAAAAATTATGCAATTCTTACCACGTTTCACGCAGAGTGCATACAATACCTATGCGGCTCGTCTGGTCGTGCCAGCTTCAAATGAACCGTACATTATCGTGCCTGAAAGAGAAACAAAACTTAACAGGTACACTTTTGTTAGAAGTGTGCATAACAATGCAATGGAAAGTGCGTGACAACGCAAGTGAGGGGATGCATGACAATGCGGGTGGAAGGGGGTTCATAACAATGCGACGCAGGCGCGTGCATAACAATGCGATTCGAAACAAGCATAACAATGCGGGAAGTTGCCTAAACACATGTAAGTAAAGCATACGTGGAAATGCATGCAATGTGTAACCAAGCAAGGTATGAACACATGTAAGTAAAGCGTGCGGGATTAACGCAGGCAATGTGTATGGCCGGAATGAACACATGTAAGTAAAGTATGCAGTAACGCATACAATGTGTAAACTCCTGTGAGATGCATAAACACATGCAAGTAAAGCACACGCGGAAACGCATGTAATGTATAAAGCAAGCAAAGGTATGAACACATGTCAGTAAAGCACACGTCAAAACGTATACAATGTGTAACCACCTAAGAATACATATACACATGTAAGTAAAGCATGCAGTAACGCAAGCAATGTGTATGGCAGGAATGAACACATGTAAGTAAAGTATGTAGTAACGCATACAATGTGTAACCTCCTGTAAAATGCATAAACATATGTAAGTAAAGCACACACGGAAACGTATGCAATGTGTAAAGCAAGCAAAGGTATGAACACATGTCAGTAGAGCGCACGCCGAAACATGCACAATGTGTAACCACCTAAGAATACATATACACATGTAAGTAAAGCATGTAGTAACACAAGCAATGTGTATGGCAGGAATGAACACATGTACGTAAAGTATGCAGTAACGCATACAATGTGTAACCTCCTATAAAATGCATAAACACATGTAAGTAAAGCACATGCGGAAACGCATGTAATGTGTAAAGCAAGCAAAGGTATGAACACATGTCAGTAGAGCACACGCCGAAACATGCATAATGTGTAACCACCTAAGAATACATATACATATGTAAGTAAAGCATGCAGTAACGCAAGCAATGTGTATGGCTGGAATGAACACATGTAAGTAAAGTATGCAGTAACGCATACAATGTGTAACCTCCTGTGAGATGCATAAACACATGTAAGTAAAGCATACGTGGAAACGCATGCAATGTGTAAGGCAAGCAAAGGTAACAACAAATGATAAGGAAGTGCATAATGGTGTGTGACAAGGACATGCATGACAATGAATGTATGGTGTGCATGACGATGCGCGATACGGAAAATGCATGACAATGCATAATAGAGATAAGAAAATGCATGACAATGCATATAAGAGATATGCAAAACAATGCATGTGAACTAGATGGATGTTTATCGTAACAGATGAATACTAGTTGACATCAACAAAAGAAAAAGATGTTTAATAAAGACATCTTAAAAGGAGACCTCCGGTTTACCCCTCGGAGGGTTTGGGATGCGTAAAAAGGATACACCTAGCACGCATTGATGGATGTCTACCATCGTATGTTGAGGGCATGATTCCCGAGTTCCCCCGGAGGCATTTCGAATTAAGTTTTGAGCATCCCGCGGGATTGTTGGGACCCGGGAACATATTCCAAGATCAAATAGATCAGGAAAGATGGAAAAGGTTTGGTGGTCACCAGGGACAACCGTCAGCCACCGCCGGCCATCTGCATCCACTGCCGGCCATCGACAACAGTCTGCCGGCCATCAATGGGCACCTGCCGGCCATCGGTGGCAGATTTGGGCAAAGAGGGCTTTCATGCCATGGGTCTTTAAATAGGCTCAAAACCAACCCATTTCCTCACAAACCCTCCCATAGAAATCAACTTCCTTCCTTCCTAGGTGTGCCTTCTCTCTAGATTCGCGCATTTTACGCGTTTCCCAACACCCTATACAACCTTGCATCACTAAGGATTCTTGGTTTTCTTTGATTTGAACCGATTAGAAATTGCATCCGAGGCTTCTTTCATCATTTCCCGCATTCAAGGATCATTTCCCCCGATCGTCTCTCGAGGTTAGTTCACTTTCCCGGGTTTTTCAACTTTTCTTGAATTTTCTCTCTCTTAGGGTTTGAGTTTATTCTAAATTTCAACATTTTACTCATTTCGCTCATTTTCGCATCACTCTTGTGCATCCATCTCAGATGGCTGACGATGTGCCTTATGGTGAGGGCTTCCCCGCACTTCTCCCAGTAGAGTTAGCGGC
Source organism: Camellia sinensis (assembly GCF_055761805.1). Lineage (NCBI taxonomy): Eukaryota > Viridiplantae > Streptophyta > Magnoliopsida > Ericales > Theaceae > Camellia > Camellia sinensis. The sequence continues at coordinate 127,107,406 of NC_138975.1, forward strand.
AGAGTTTGCGGCTGAGCCTGAGGTTAAGCCCCAGCCGTTATCATTGGACGTATGTCCCTTTGACCCCGCGGTGTATCATCCGGAGACTCACATCATTCCGGTGGCGGGAGGCATCCATACTTTCACCGATTTCGATGAGGTTGTGCCAGACGACCTCTTATTGAGAGAGCCGATGTCTCATTTGTCGGCCATTGCCGTGGAGGTACCACCTTTGTTTTCCTGTAGTATTACTTTCGACCACCTGCATTTCTTGCGCTGTTTCGATCTGATTGCGTCGCATGCTTTGATCTAACTGTATTTCATACATTGCTGATCTGTACCTGATTGTACTTTACACATCACTACCTTGTATGTACTGTACACACCCACATCTCATGCGTCACTACTCTGAATTCAAATGCATCTTTGACATATCACTACTCTGGATATAACCGTATTTTCAATACATCATTGATCTGATCTGCACTGTATTTTCAATACACTGCCGACCTGATTTGACCTGCATTTTCAATACACTGCTGATTCGATTTGAACTGCATTTTCAATACATTGTTGATTTGATTTGACCATCATTTTCAATACACTGCTGATTTGATTTGACCTGCATTTTCAATACACTGCTAATTTGATTTGACCTGCATTTTCAACAGGAGGGATCTCGCTCCTTTCGAGGCTATGGCGTTACGACCGCTCGAGACTGGCACGATGTGCTCCCCACGGGGGTCTGCTGGATTGTCAACGAGACCGGCTTCTGTATATTTTGCTGCAGCCTGACGCGGATCACAGCGAGTCGCCCTCTCTTGGGGGCTCTTGTGGAGAGGTGGTGGGACACCACCAATTTCTTCCACTTTTCCACGGCGGGGGAGATGACCATGACTCCTTTTGATTTTGCTATGATCACTGGTCTGGACGTGGGAGGTGATCCTATTCCCCTAGATCCCGACATGGGGGAGTGGGTGGCTGCATGGGATGTATTGCTTGGAGCACGTCCACCGCTTGCACGAGCGGGTATGGTTAGATACTCTTGGTTCGAGGAGCACTACCGTGGGGAGGATCCTGAGACTAATGAGGGAGTGGAGCAGTATGCCAGGGGCTTCCTCCTATTCCTTTTTGGTACCACCTTGTTTTCGAGCAGGTGGAATACCGTGGGCTTGTAATTCTTGAGCGCCCTAGTGGTGCTTCCGCGGGTCCGCTCCTACAACTGGGGCGCAGCCGACCTCACCACTCTTTATGGATACATGAGCTCCACTTCTCGGATGCGTGGGAGATTGATTGGAGGCTACTGGCGAGCTTGGGAGGTGCACAACCTAATTTCCCGTTTTTATTACTTTGCTTAGCATTTGTACGTTTTGCTTTGTTCAACATTTGTACTTTCCGTACTCACTATCACATTGTATGCTCTCTGCTTTGCATTCTCTGTACACCATACACTGCACACCGCACACCATACACTGCACACTGGATCTAATGTCCGTTTTTCTAGGCCTGCCCCTGTTATGTACTATACTACATTCTGCTTTCTGCATTCTTGTTCATACGCTGTACTGATCACACTGATTCAACAGCTTTGGGTATATGCATACTTCCCAGCGCTTGCTCCAAATCCGGTGGAGGAGACTGCAGTGACGGTCCCGTTCTCTGATGTATATGACGGTCCGCTCCGTCGTAGAACTCGGGAGGGCTTCATGTTCTTTCGGCAGTACTTTGACACGGTTGCGGCGGGTGAGGTAAGTCTGCAATAGGATTATTTCAATTAAACCAATGCACCTACCTTAGTTATTTGACGACTGATCATCTTGTTGATTCTCTTTCTCAGATTACATGGCGACCATGGGAGGTGATTCCATCAGGACTCCGGGATCGGTATCACGTTGCCCATATTATGCCTCAGTACCGTATCCTCTTCAAGGAGCCGATCTGTCGAGCCTGGTTTCTGAGTGAGCGCTTTGTGCGTCAGACTCTAGGGTTGCCGGCCCCGTTTGTACCGATGGCGCCTCCACCATCGATGAGGGAGACACATATGTTATCTGCCGACCAGGTGATCCAGTTCATGGTAGGGTTGGAGACAGATTACTTCCGTGCCAAGGGCGACTACGCGACCTTCATTCAGACACATCTGATGCCGCCTTTGACTAGTGTCCGAGGGGGAGAGGGAGCGAGGGCTCCAGCTATGAGAGGCAGGGGCGGAGCGACCAGATCTCATAGGAGGAGAGGTCTTGAGGAGAGGCAGGGGTCCTGATGGCCAGTGCTACCTGCTACTTATGACACTCCGAGGACGAGCTGGAGAGATTTATCAGGTTCCTTTTGCCCCTACTCCAGCTGGTCACGAGCTTATCGGAGGTTTCGGCTCGACTCCGGTATGTACTACACTGTCATCCCTTGTACAGTCATTTGATTTCACTTAATATTCTACAGAGTACTAATGATTTCAACCATTTTTTTGCAGGCTCCTATTGAGTACACTCGTTAGTCCCTGGCGATGACGGCTTCAGTGATAGGGATGCTACAGACGAGCATGGACCTACTCAGTATCTACAGCATCCCGGTAAGTTCGTTCAAACTGCACTTCGTGCCATGAAGTCTTTTCTTAACACACCATTATTTGTATAGCTTGCACACTGCATTGATCTGATACCTTGTTCCCATGCCTTACTCACGGTACACATTCACTGCAAATCATTCACTATTCACAGTGCATCCTTTTCCTGCATTTGACACATTCTGATTACTAATGCATTTTGGTGGATTGTCCCTTTTCAGATTCCTTTCTTGTTGCCAGGCCCATCGGGTGTTCCAGCAGGAGCAGGGGTGGGCCCTTCAGCACCTCCTCGAGCAGCAGAGGGAGCAGGACGAGGGACTAGTTCACGGAGGCTTGCCCCAGACGATGATGAGTCCGATGAGGAGACGATGAGCCCGCAGTCAGAGCCAGAGTCAGATGCTGATGGTGGAGATCCTGGACCTTCATCCAGGAAGAGGACCAGGATGAATTCTCGCGCTTGAGGCCACCGGCACTGATCCAGACACTTTGCTACTTCAGATGTTGATCTTCTTTTGTTTTATTTTCCTTTTTACTAGTAGTTTTGCACATTGTACTGCGTTAGGCAGATTTGGTTTAAAACCAATCTCTTTTGTGAAAAGAAACTATGACGGAATGAAAACAACCTTTTTGTTGAAAAATTGTTTTGTTTGTACATGCATCGCATCGCATCGCATTACTTCACTTTACACAACAATGTAAATGAAATTGAAGTTTTTGTTTTGAAAACCAAACGCTCAAATTGCACTAATCAGGTAGTGAATTGACTAATAACAAAACAACTCGATAAAACAAAACAAAGCCTAGCAAGTTTACAACTCGATAAGCAAATTGCAACAACTTGATAAATGAAAGGAAGATAATTACAACCTAACACAGAAAAATAAAATAATACGCCTTAAACAAGACACGACAAAGTCCAACAGGACAAAACAAGACCTTGAAAGACACAAGGGATAGGACTCCACTGCAGCGGACAACTGGGTCTTCAGTGAGGGAGCCAATAAGCAAGAGGGAAGTACTGCCGGCCATCAATGGATCCCGGCCGGCCATCAGTGTGCCATTGCCAGCCACTGATGAGCCACTGCCGGCCATCGATGGCAGACTCTCCGAAATGACGACATCTGTCCTCCACTGACTTCCTTATCTTCTATATGAGTTCCAGCTTCGGGATTCTCTTCATTTCAGCTCAAATTTGCACCAAATGGAAGCACTCCTTGCCCAAAACCTCACAAATTGGATCGCTTCTCTAGATGGCTCGAAAAAGTTAAACTTCCGGGGCTTCGGCTTGAATGTAGTATTTACGCTGGGCCGTACTCCACTGCACCTTCCTTTCCTCCATGTTGCGACGAGGTTTTGGAATCTGATAACACATGTCTTTAGCTTTAGCAGGCAAGAGATGTGTCCTACCTTCGAGGATTTCCAAGCTTTGATGGAATCCGAGTGTGACGAGGAAATCTGGCCTCAACTCCGATTTTGCCACGTCCAAGCCCTAGGACAAATGTGCGGCCTCACTTTGCATGATGCTCGATCATTGATTCACGATGGGGGGCTGGACATCCCAAGCTTGGTTTGTCGGTTTTCTGATGCTGGCGACCGTGGCGACCATTATCGACAGGGCCATCAACGACATGCGTTTTGCCTATGCTTGCTATCTCATTTCTTGTTTGCCCCAGGCTCTGGAGGATTCAGTGTCCAGTTGATCGAGATTGCCCAAGGCTTGAAGGAGGGCAAAAGCTGCGTTGCCATGACTCTGGCTGAGACATTGATGGGCTTAGACGCTTTTCACCGCCGGGAGACGGCTAGGCTTGCGGGGAGTCCACTACTACTGTAGGTAATGTTTCCTACCCCATCTCACATATGTATTGCTCACATCACTCGGCCCTTAGGCTCGGTTTTTCTCACAAGACCCTTTTCTTTCTTTTCTCTCATCGTACATCTCTCTATTCTTTATTCTCTTATTTTTCAAACCCTCCCCAGGTGTGGTTGATGGACAAGTTACAGACTGTGGAGTCTTGCCCGGCATACTCAGCTCGCGGCTACTTTTTCCGGCAACGCCTGGTCGATGCCCTTGATGAGGGATGGTGGTATAGCTAGATGTGCAATTTGTCCACAAACCGCATCGCTTGGCGCTGCCTTTGGCTCAATCTGCCGGCGATGAGTTACAATATGACCCGTCAACCTGGGATTCAATTGATTGGCATGACACACTATGTCTTCTACTTTCCTTTTCGGTTCAAGCGCTAGTTCGGACATGATCAAACTTGCCCGCCAGAAGGGATAGAGTATCCTGCTGTATTCTCGATTCGAGGCGCACAGCTTGCCCGGTATGCCACAGCATGGAGGACTAGAGAGCTCCTGGCCCCCGTTCCCACTTTCAGTTGCACTTTGTCTGATGACTGCTTGGATTGGCACAGCGAAGAGGCACAGGAAGGGCCCACTTTGGCATCAGAGGCTTCGACCAGCTCTGGGAGGGGGCGTAGGAACACCTGACTTAGCTATGCCCCGAATTTATTGCTTTATTCGTACTTTCAAGTTTTTTTTATGATTGTAATAAAAAGCAACTTCAATTTGTATGCAAGAGCAGGAGAACTCTGTATTGAAATCAATGAAATTGAAGGTTGTGGGTACTGAAAATTTTCCACTTTGGTCCAAAAATGGTCTAAGTTGTAAAAAGATTAATTTTGAACAAAGTCAACTTTTATTAAAACTTTTCAAAACCATTTTCAATATGGATCAGAACTGGACACGCCTGAAATCTTTCACTGAGATGCACAACCACGGATCCTAGCAACTGGAAAGTTGCCCCTAGTCTGAATAGTACCGCAGCACTGCGCAGCAACGAAAAGTTGCCCCTAGTCTGAAGAGCATTGCACCGGAGCTCATAACCGAACTCTTGAATGCTGAATAGACGAAGATGGCTGAGATGATCAAATGGACTAAGTTGATCGGGAAAAAGTTTATGGTTGAACTTCAGGATGAAGTTGACTACGTATCCCAAAGATGGGAATCAAGCCTTACGTAGTTCAGGCTTGGGTTCACTCGAGTATTTTTACTCTCCTTTTATGCTCTAACTTTTGCCAAGGCCGCCCTTTGCGGGTTTTCAACCTTGCGAGCTCAGATTTTATATTTTCCAATTTTCTGTGCTCTAACTTTTGCCTAGGTCGCCCTTTCGGGTTTTCGGCCTACTGTGCCTCTCAGGGGTAATATTTCTTCAACTTGTCCATATTGATCGGTTATGAAAACTCTAGGCCATCTAGGTCCATCAGAACCATAGCTCTGCCTAACCAGATGGACTTGATGATGTAGGGACCAGTCCAATTGGGTCTGAACTTGCCCTTAGGGTCGTGGATGGGAGCTCGGTTGTCCTTGAGCACCAAATCTCCTTCTTTTAGATTCCTGGACTTAACTTTCTTGTTAAAAGCCCGGGCAATTCTGCGTTGATAGCCTTGTACATGGTACAGTGCTTTCAGTCTGCGCTCGTCAAAAAATATGAGTTCTTCAAATCTGCTCTGTTGCCAATCTGCTTCGGCTATCTGACACTCAGCCAGCACTCGCAAAGACGGAACCTCAATTTCAATAGGTAGGATGGCCTCCATCCCATAAACTAATGAATACGGAGTCGCCCCAGTAGAAGTTCTAATTGAAGTCCGGTACCCCCACAGAGCAAACGGCAGCTTGTTTGGCCAATCCCGGTAGGTTTCCACCATCTTCTACAATATGTGCTTGATGTTCTTGTTGGCGGCCTCAACCGCTCCATTGGTTTGCGGCCGGTATGTGGATGACTTATGAAAAGCCACATTGTATTTTTCCAACAAATCAATTACTTCCTTTTTGAAGTGGGAGCCATTATCTGAAATGACCTCGTTTGGGACCCCATAACGACAGATGATGTTGTTTCTGATGAATTTTGCAACATGTGACGCTTTCAACATCGCATAGGATTGGGCCTCAACCCACTTCGTGAAATAATCTATCGCGACCAGGATGAACTTGTGCCCATTAGACCCCTTCGGGGTGACAACCCCGATCACATCGATTCTCCAAACTGAAAATGGCTATGGCGAAGTCATATTGTACAGCTTCGACGGCGAAATATTCATGCGGTTCGCATGGATCTGACACTTGTGGCATCGCTGAACAAAGCTGATACAATCCTCCTCCATGGTGGACCAGTAGTAACCCTGTCTGAGGATCTTCCGTGCCAGCATTACCCCGTTCATATGCGCACCGCATTCCCCTCCATGGATGGCCTCCATCTGGCGTTTTGATTCTTCAGCTTCAACGCACAGCTTATACATTCCCAGATGACCTCTCTTGTACAATTTACCTCCACAGATGATGAACTGAACGGCCATTCTTCTGACTGCCCTTTTATCGTTGGCATTTGCCCCTGGTGGATACGACTCTTTCTCCAAGAAATTCCAAATATCGTAATACCAGGGGTTCTCATCCTGAACCTCATCTATAGCAGCAATTGATTCATATGCTAGCGCAAACTTCTGATCAATGATGACTGGATGCATCTGGACTCCAAATGGGATGCCTATCATGGAAGATAGAGTTGCTAGTGAATCTGCGAACTTGTTGTTCTCTCTTAACAGATGAGCGAAGTTTAACTTCTCAACCGAGGAATTAACAAATCCAAGGTCTGGTGATACATCATCATTTTTTCTTCTTTGACTTTCCAATCTCCTTTCGCTTGAGATACAACAAGGTTCGAGTCCCCGATGACGTCAAACCATTTTGCCCCTAGTTCCAGAGTTGCCTCTAGACCGGCAATGCATGCCTCATATTCTGCTTCGTTGTTCGAGACTTTGAACCAGAGCTTGAATGCTAAAGGGATACGGGAATTGTCGGGTGCTATCAGCAGCACTCCTATCCCATACCCGTATTGATTTGACGCTCTGTCAAAGTACATTGTCCAAAACTCGTCGTCGATATGGAAAATGGCCTCATCTGGGAATAAATACTCAACTGCTTCACTACCTTCCACTGGATGATCGGCTAAGAACTCTGCTACTGCTCTTCCCATGACCGACTTGCGCGTCACATATTTTAGATCGAATTCGAAAAGCAACAGCAACCAACGAGCCAGCCTACCCGTAAGCACCGGTTTCTCGAAGAGATATTTGGTGGGATCTAATCGCGAAACCAACATTACGAAGTGAGCTAACAGGTAGTGCCGCAGCTTCCTGGTAGCCCATACCAAGGCTAAGCAAGCCTTCTCCAATGGTGTGTAGCGAGTCTCATACTCTAGCATCTTCTTGCTCAGATAGTAGATGGCTCTTTCCACTTTGTCTTCTGATTCCTACGCGAGCATGCAGCCCATTGTGGTCTCAGTTACTGAAAGGTATAATATCAACGGTCTCCCCGGCTCTAGCGGTGACAACACGGGTGGGTTCTGTAAATATTCCTTGATCTTTTCAAAAGCAGCTTGGCACTGGCCGTCCCACTGGAATTTCTTTCCTTTCTTTAGGAGACCAAAAAGTGGTTCACAAGTCAAGGTTAATTTTGAGATAAACTGTCTTATGAATTGCACTTTACCCAGAAAGCCTCGCACCTCTTTTTCGGTCCTTGGTGGTGGCATTTCTAAGATGGCCTTGATTTTGGAAGGGTCGACTTCGTTACCTCTCTGTGTAATGAGGAACCCTAGCATTTTCCCTGCTGTAACACTGAACGTACACTTCTGAGGATTCAGTCGCAACCGGAATTCTCTGATCCTTTGAAAGAACTTTTGCAAGGCGGTGTAGTGGCCCTCCCTTCCTTTGGACTTGACAATCATGTCATCCACATACACCTCAACCCCTTTGTGGATCATGTCGTGTAATATTGTGGTCGCGGCGCGTTGATATGTAGCTCCAGCGTTCTTTTGCCCGAATGGCATCACTCTGTAGCAGTAGGTCCCCCACGGGGTGGTGAATGCAGTTTTTTCCGGTCTTCAGGTGCCATCACTATCTGGTTATAGCCTAAGAAGCCATCCATAAACGAAAGCAAAGCATGCCCCGATGTGAAGTCCACCAACTCATCGATATGCGGCAAGGGGAAGTCGTCCTTCGGACTAGCTTTATTCAAGTCCTTCAAATCCACGCATACTCGGATCCTGCCATCCTTCTTCGGCACTGGAACAATGTTGGCCAACCAAGTTGGGTATTCGGATACCAGCAGGAAGCCTGTATCAATTTGCTTGGTGACCTCTTCCTTGATCTTGAGAGCCCAGTCCGGGCGAATTCTTCTGAGTTTTTGTTTAACAGGTTGGGCCTCAGGGTCAAGAGGGATCTGATGCTGTACAATCTCAGGATCGATTCCAGGCATGTCTTCGTAGGACCACGCGAAAACATCTTTGAAATCTTTTAATAAAGCAACTAAGCGCTCGCGTTCCTCCGAAGACAACGTGGACCCGATCTGGACTAGCCGCGGGTCCTCCTCAATACCAATGTTCACAGTAGTGATTTCATCCATTAAGGGTTTAACAAATCTTTCCTGCTATTGTTCAATTAAGCGTTGCAAAACCGGAGGAATTTCTTCCTCATCATTTTCATCAAAATTTTGAAAGTCTGAATTAATGCAATAAATCAAGGGCACAGAAAAGTACTCAGAAACCATAGCTACTTGATTCTCATTAAGCACATCCAAATCGTTCGATTCTTCGGTTACAACAGACTCAAAAGAGAAAGAAAAGGACGACCTGGACAAGACTGTGGCATCCGGGTTATCATCCCCAGGATTACCAGACTCAGACTTAGTCGAGCTAGAACTTGATTCCGACTCACAAGATTCGGTGGAATCAGATTCCTGCTCACTACCTGACCCGGTGCTGCTAGACAAAAATCCCTCTTCATACTGCCAAATTAGAGACGGTGAGATAGATGCATCCAAAATAGTTGCTGTAGGCCCACAGCCGTTTCATTCCCGATCACGCATACCGAGAAGTTATCCCCCAAGCACTTCTGTTCGATCGGAGGATCTGAAAGTAGACACGCCAGCGCTACCCCCATTTCACTTTCGGCGTCCTCAGACTCCACTTTCTTGCTCTGCTTAACCTCAGCTAATGGGTCTGTCTGCTCTTCAGCAACGTCATCCCCGAGTAACTGTAGGTCAAAAAAGATCTCAAACCCCGGCACGCGCTTCCTCACCGCGTTCAGCCACGGCTCTAGGAAGCCACAAAACGGAAAATCCTCCCCCTCCCAGACGAAGCGTCCGTTTAGGGTGCCCTGAATGGGCCGGTGCATTAAGTCAAAAGGCTTCCCCTCCTTCTTTGCTCTGGCTCTCCTAGCCATCTCCTTACCTTTCCGTATCCAATCCTCTTTGGTGGGCAGATAACCTAAGCCAAAGGTATGTGGGTTATGTGGTACCTCAGCCAATGCTGCGACGCCGTTCCGGCCGCTCTTTCCCAATCCCATCCCGGGGATGTGTTGAAGCTTGTTCATGAGGTATACTGATTGAACACTGACATACACCCCCTCATTAACAGCTAAGATGTCCTGCACGACTCGGGCCTTAGCTAGGGTAAAACCGGATAAGAACACATCCTCCATACTGTGCTCAATTTCCAAAACTGGCGTAGACACCTCCGACGGTGGATGGATCGATGAATTCCCAAAAACAATGGCTACTCCCTTTCCATGGGGGTATTTCACCATTTGGTGCAAGGTAGAAGGAACTGCCTTCACTTGATGCAACCACGGCCGCCCCAAGAGTAGATTGAAAGTGGCGGGAACCTCTAAGACATGAAAGTCAATTTCATGCTGCCTCGGCCCAACCTTGGTCTGAATTTTTGCTATCCCCATGACTTCTCTGCTTGTGTTGTCGTATGCCCGAATCGCCTGGGCTATTGGCACAAAGTCCGCGGTCTTCAAACCGATTGCATAGGCAGTCCTCGTCGGACACACATTGATGGCGGACCCTGTGTCGACAAGCACCACAGGTATCCATTTGTTGCTGCACTCCACGGAGATGTAGAGTGGCTTGTTATGGTTCGCACCCTCAGGTGGCAGTTCTTTGTCAGAAAAGGTCAACATCGGGGTAGCTCCTCCCAGAAAAACTAAGCCCACCATCTGTTCGGGCGTGGTATCTATTGAGAGCTTGGCCTTGTCCATAGCCGATAAGATAGCTTGTCGATGCACTCGCGATGCCATAAGTAGTCCCCAGATGGAGATGTCTGCTTGTATCTTCTTTAACTGCTTCAGTACAGCCTCTTCTTCGATTTGCTTCTCTTTCTGTCTCTCAGCTTCCTTATCCTTTCCAGATGCCTCTGGCTGGTCTAGGTGCGGGGGCTTGAAATATCGCCTGCTTCTCGTCACATGATCGACCTCACCGATATACCAAGTATCATTTGGCTGATTACTCCCCCAATCCTCATCCGTGTGGGCAAGACATAAATCATCGTCCTCCTACCACATTCCGTCAGTAGCCAACAGACGCCTGTCTGGCTCCGGTTCAATTGCACCCGCAGTACTCTCCGTCCACATGCTCGTAGCATTCTCTATCTTCGTGCACACAGCACTCTCAGTCCCCTTAGGGCCTTTAGCTTTCCTAATTCTCTCGGCATCCTCAAACCTTTCTTGTTCCAACTGCGTCAGTACAGCTGGCTGTTCAACAATTCCCGCATTCATAATGCACAAGTCTCAAGAGGAATTCTTAGCACCGGCGCTCTCTGGCGATTCATTCTGATTTGCGGCCCTTCCGGCCACCATTGATATTCTTGTCCCTGTCGGGCCCTGTTCCAACTGAGCTTCGTCAACAACGTTTGGCAGGTCATCAAGCCACCCGGTGACCTTTGCTGACTCCTCAAAATCTGACCAGTTGACCACCATGCCCTCTAGCTCTTGTTCATTGAAAAATTGGAGGCTGGCAAAGTCCTCTTCCACAGCCATCAAACCATCTGTCCCCTGCTCGAAATCCATCCCCTCGGATCATACACAACTCTGCCCTCTCTGGCAATTCAATATTAGACTCAAATTGACCTGCTGGCCGAAAGTAATCACTCGGATCGTAGACTTCCCCAGCAACACTCCCAGACTGCTCAAACCCTGATTGAACAATTCCATCCTCCTCTGAAATCTCCTCTGTTCTGTCTTTGCCAGTCACCACCATTGGCTCGGGTTGGGTTCTGGAGATGTCCAACATGCACAAAGAGTTAGTGCAGTCAGGAAGGAGCACCTCCAGCTTAGGTTGGTGGGAAGGAGTGATATATATGCTGGGATCGTAAGACACGACCCCAGTCTGGATGAAGTTGATTCTTTTGGGAGGTGGAGCTTGGTTGTGCGGTGGGAGAGAGTTTGTTGTGACGTTGGGTTTTTCTGGAGGCACAATCACCTGCTTGTCAATGAGATCCTGAATCTCGTGACGCAATCTATAACATTGGTCCGTGTCATGACCGTGTTGTTGGTGATATGCGCAATATTTGTTTGGATTGTGGGAAGGGGGAAGTTTTTCTGCCAACGGCCTCGGCTCCAGGGGCTTCAAGTGCCCTTTCCTGATTAATACCCCTAGAGCCTTGGACAGGGGTATATACAGTGGGGTGAAGGTTCTTTGGCCTCTGGGTTGGAATCGGGTGGTTTGTGTGTTGCTTCCGGACACGCCGGAGAAAGGTGTAGCTGCCATGGGTCTGGAAGAGGGGATGGTGGTGGCCACGCTTACTTCTGAAGCTCTAGCATTTGCGGCATTGCTGGTGCCTGTGTTGTTGTTGCGGTTGAAGATTCTTCGGGGTTGCTCCCTATCTTGGTCAATCAGACCTTGTTTCATAGCATCCTCTATTTGTACCCCCATCTCGTGTAAATTTGAAAAGGTAGGGAAGGGGAGCATAATCATTTTCTGCATCAGCTTTGGCTGGAGATTGTGCACAATCATCCGGATTTGATCTTTATCTGTGGGCCTTAAGGTCATCATTGAGGCCTTCGCCCACCACCGGGCCACAAAATCTGAAAAGCTCTCCTTAGGCTCCTGCCTTGTTGTCTCGAGATCACGGGTCGTAATCTTAATTTGAGTGTTATAGGAGTACTGTGCAATGAAAGCCCCGGCTATCTCATCCCAGTTCCGCTTAACGTCATCTTCTAACTTTGCATACCAAATAGCGCGCGGCCACCCCTGACATGGTCCGGCCAAATAGTGAAAGCTTCTGGGGTCTGGTGAGGCCCATCGGTCGCAGTATATCTGAGAACAACCGGAGATGGACCATGGGATCCTCAGATCTGTCAAAGCGATCGGTTTGTGGCATTTTGAACCTATTCGGCAACGTCACAGCCACATTGGTATATCCGTCCTCGATGTCTGGTATGGACTTCACTCCCTGGGATTTCTTGAACAACTTCTCGAGCTTGCTAAATTTCAATGCTGTGTGGTCTACCACGAACTCAAAGGGAGAGTCTGGTTGATTGACAGACGTAGGTGCCTTGGATAACTGTGGTAGAATTGGGGGCGGAGCCGGCCCCGTCGGGATGTCCGTATCTGCCTGGACATTCGGTGCCTCCCCAAGCGCCAGAATTCCTGGTGGGGGAAGAACTTGTTGGGAAGCCGATGCCCTGGTTTGTTGTTGCAACCTGGCAATCGACTCTTCCTGCTGGGCCATGATCTCGGCTTGTTGTTTGGCAAACTCATCTCGGCGAGTAGCGTCCTGCTGCATGGTTCTCATGGTCTCCTGCATCTGACGCATCATTTCTTCAACTCCTGTCGGTACCGCCATACTGCCTTGATCTCTCTGAAATATCGGAAGGTCTAACTCTGGAGTAACCTCAGAAAGCTCAACCTGACTGTTCAAAGTCCACCGATCTGGCAATCTCTGCTCGGATACACTACGTCTTCTCGGCCGTCGTCTGATAACCGGGGGTAGAGAGTGGAACACTGGTTGTCCGTCGACCAGATCCTCAGATCGATTGAGTCGGCGACCTCTTGTCCAGGCTGCTTGGGGAATATCTGCTTGGTCTAAAGCAATTGTGCTAAACTACCTAGCAAAAAGATAAATAAAGCAATAATAAGGGAATAAACGAGCAAACTAACGGACAGCAAAACAGCGTAAATAAACACAACGCCCAGTCAGGTATAATTAACACGCAATTGATACACTGTTCTCAAAGACTGATCATTACTCCCAAATCACTGTCCCCGAAGCTGAATCTGATACCCGCAGATAACTGATTCCGAAAATACTGAAATGGTGCCCGCAGGCCTGATACTCAAAATACTGAACTGGCGCCCGCAGGCTTGATGCCCAAACTTGTAAACTGATACATGCATTCGTATAGAGACGCACTCTAAAAGCACATAACAAACAAGTGAGAGCCAAAACACCCTTATGTTGGGGAAAGGTTTCCCTGTCCTATTTTGTCAGGAGCTAGGGTTTCACTACGCACGTTGCGGTTTCAAACAACCTATAAATGGGTAAGCAACCTGTCCTAATTTAGAATGGTCACTACGGATTCCGAATATGCACTAGGTCGAATGGTAAAAAAGGGTGCCCCGGTAAAACCGGGGTTTGTGTTCCCGTCGTGGTAAAGCCCGCAACCAGTCAGCCTTATGGCACGCTTCTCGAAGCGAGCCTCCGACAAACCGTTCAGGAATAGCATACGGCAAACACGGTGTCCTAGGCGCACCAATGCAAATGCAATGCAAAGAAACACATAAGTGTTATCAAAACCAGATATCATAAGTTCGAGTCAAGTTCTCTAAATCCCCAGCAGAGTCGCCAGAAACTGTAGACGTCCCCGAACGTCCCGGGAGGGAAATCCCGTTTTGTTCATATTGAGGCTCACTACAGTTCAGGAGAAACTGTAGACGCACCTTCGGGCCTCACTACAGTTCGGACTCGATTTGTGTCACGGTCCTGTATCTAATCTCGCAGAGTGCAATGCAAGACCAATGAATCATCAAAGAGTCCAAATCCGGCAAATCGTTTTGAAAATTGATTTTTTGAAAGAAGTTCCAAACATGGACTGCTTTGCCAGATACAGAGTCGCCACCTAAATATTTTACTCTGGGGAATTTAGGAAACCTTGACTCGTTGCCTAAGGCCACGTGTCCGTCATCACCAAAGTTGCCTCGGCTCGGGAACTTGGGTACGATTGGGGAAGGTCATTTCGTGAGCACCCACACTCGCCCGATCAAAGATCGGCCTCTACTAACCATGATATCTAGTTTTGAAAACATTGTGCTTTCTTATTCCGGTTATTAGCCTAGATTTACTATGTGGTGCGCACAACATACAAGTATAGACTGGATCGCCTGAATTGGAACAAAACATTTCATGTTTGTTTTGAAAAACGGTTTGCTACTCGCAAGTAGGCTAAAATGTGGATTTGCCACCCTCAGGTGGGCTTAGAAAACATGATGATTTGCCACTATCTAGTGGGCTTAAAACTCACAATTGATGAATTGTTCCAATCCAAATAACCCAACCTTCACCTACACGCAGTCAGGCAGTTATATCACATAAACAATTAGCCTCATGGTAAGCATGCTATCATGGCAGTCACTCACACACGTGCAAGGATGCTAAAGCATAAGTACTTACCGAGTACTCCAAGCCAAAACAGAAGCTATATCAGAAATCCATGCATGATTCTAACTATACAGAAATGCCTAATGCAACACATGCAGGAATGCAACTATAATAGGCTCGGCTATTCTAAAGATGACATGTGATGATACTACAACTAAAAAGTATTCAACTTGGAATTGAGATACAATCCAGTTAGTATGATGCGCCGAGCCCGGTGCATGCAAGACAGATGAATGAATGCAAACATGCTATCTTAAGTATGCTAATTGAAGCATGCCCTAAACTAACCATCATAAGCTGGTAAATAAAAGGGAGAAAGACGTGGGGTTGGAAGACATACATCACACACACGCACACTTATTGCAATTGTGCCCTCGCTCGGAGGGTCCGAATAAATAATACAAGCCGCCTAATTAACTAGCTAACAAGCTACTTAATTATTACAGAACCAAATTGAATAACTAGCTACAACTAATTATTACACAACTTAATTAATTAACAAATTAATTATTACAAATAACAAATGCTAACTAACTAGTAAGCAGTAAAAGAGAATTGCTCCAGCTCTATTTGAAAAAGAGGAGGGTATGCATGCTCGCTTTGATTCCTTGCCTCAAAACGCCTTCCGGTTGCTCTTTAGAGGCTCTGTTTGTAGGGTGTCTTCCAGTGTTTGTTGTTGGAACTTACCAAAACACTGCTGGGGAATTCACTAGTGCCCTGCCGGCCATGGAAGGATCACTGCCGGCCAAAGGTGGTCCATTGCCGGCCAAGGGTGGCACACTTCTGGCCATCAGTGACAGACTGCCGGCCACTAGTGTACTGTGACACCAAACTGCAACGAAGCATAAAATAGAGAAAAGGGATGGTTTCCCAAGGACATGTACGCACCATGGCACTCCAAATCACCTCAAAACATCAAGTGAGAGGCCCAGTCGGATCCACGACCATTAATCACGCATCCCGATGCATGATGGCCAAAGATCCAACTTGTGCAAATCAATATGAAAATGAATGCACAAATAAAGCAAGCAAAGCCTAGAACTCTATCATGAATCATCAAGAGCTTCGGCGACCGAGAATTAAGACACGTTCCATCACTTGAAGTATGAAACGCTCCTCGTTCCTCGTGCTCGGATTAACACTTAATCCAAGCAATGCAACACATAAGCATGGCAAACATGCAACATGACCTAAATGTGCAAACATGCAACTAAACCAAGCATGCAACAAGCATATAAGCATGATGTGAGGTGATGACCTTGGACAACATGACAAAATGCAACATGAACATGCAACAACATGTAATGCGGCTAGCATGCGACAACATGCAAAGGGGTGGGCTTAAACTAATGTGGGCGGCTCTCAACTAAACCCAAATCAGTGGCCATAGCGATGAATTAAGCCATACAACACACACAAGCATGCGAAAATGCGAAAGGTTCATCAAAGGGGCCTAAAAGGGGTAACTCTCAAAAGTGCCTAAGAAGTGACAAATGTGCAAGTGTAACAACACTAGAGGCACTGAAATGAGATGATAAACGATGCCAAATCATCTAAATAGCTGAAGGATAGCATGCATGAATCACGAAATACGTAGCTTGCAAGGCCAATTACACTACAGCTATATAAAGCATGAAGGATATGGCAAGGGCAACCCAAAACAGTCCTAGTACATGTTGATATGAAACTAAAACATGCAAGGAAGTAAGCCAAAGCAAGCTAGCATACAATGCTAAAACATAGGACATGCAAGGCTACAAAAGAGGCAATGCACTGCACCTATTAGAACCAATCATGGCATGACTTGGACAACCAAAAACAGAGTTACATCATGGTATATTAGGACCCAAAATGTACTGAAATAATGAGCCAAAGACTTAGGCTAAGTGGCATGCGCAAAAGTCCATTCTTGAGACATGAAGCACAAGCTATACAAAGCATTCAAGGCATGCTAAATGTAAGTGTATGACAACATTTCATAGACTGAAATAGCATGTGGAATGAGGGCAAGGCATGCAAACATCAGATGCATGGCATGGTAAGGGCCTCAAAACCTAAGACTAGCCTAAGCATTTACACTACAGCTATACAAAGCATGAGTGGTATGGAGATGGCAGCCTAAAATAGTCCTAGAACACTTCAAAATAAGCATAAAATAAAGTTTGAGCAAAGCCAAAATATGCTAGTATGATGAGTCAAAACATCATGCACAAAGGGCTAGTAAACAAGATTTGTTCTACGCCTATATGGAGCATGCAAAGGATGATCAAACCAACTATGGATAGGGTCATATCATGCCAAATGATGACCAAATACATGCTGAAATGTAAACCAAACAAGCTAAAATGACATGGCAAAGCATGGAGTATATGAAGCTAGTTTAGGGGATTTACACTACAAGTGCATCATGCAAGTATGGGGTAACATAATCAACCTAGAACAGGTTGATGGCATGGTAAAACATCACCAAAAATGGACTGAAATGGACTCAACAAAAGCCAAGCACACATGCTACTTTGATGAGCTATTGATGGAGTTACACAACACATACTATATGCATGCAAAACATGACCAAACCAGCCATGGACAGGGCCAACGCAGGTCCTAAAAGTCACAAAAATAGGGCTGAACCAAGCCTCAAAGATGCATAGAGGAATGGTCCTTTGGAAGGCCAAAAATGCAAGCAAAGAGGAACACAAAGAGAGGGGACTACCCCCTCTGATTTAGGACCTCCAAACCACACCTCTATCACCAAAATCCCACTGGATTTCAGTGGTAGGAAGGCCAAACCAAGGCTAGCTCAGAGGCCTCAAGATATGGCTTAAAACAAAGCCAAACAATGCATGCAAGGGGGCTACACACCCCAAACAGCAAAATGACCTCAACCAAACTTAGAAAGGACTTAATAGAAAGACTTTTCCCAGTTATAATCAAATCCTAAATCAATATGTAAAGAGGGCTAAAGCAAGGTGCAAAAAAGTGCAAAAATGGGGAAAATGCTCACCATTGAAGACCCTCTTCAAAACCAGCAATTTCAGGGGGTGGAAGCTTGCTTTCAGACCTCCCAAGAAGCTTGGTTCAATGGTGGTGGTGTATAT
Organism: Camellia sinensis; assembly: GCF_055761805.1. Lineage (NCBI taxonomy): Eukaryota > Viridiplantae > Streptophyta > Magnoliopsida > Ericales > Theaceae > Camellia > Camellia sinensis. The sequence goes on from NC_138975.1 coordinate 127,125,536, forward strand.
CTAGGTGTTGTAGTGTAAAAGTGCAAGGAAATCCAATTTCTAAGCACAAAATAAAAACAATATCGAGAGAAAGGGAGTTTTTGCTCTCAAAAACTCAGAACCCCTGGCAAGGAGGGAGCCCTCTTGCTTTTATAGAGGAATGCAAAGCCAAAGCTTCTTCAAGAAGCTTTACAAGGGCTTCATCCCTCCATACACATGTATGGAGGGGAGCAAACAAAAAACCAGCTGGCTCAAAAGATCTGGAGGAAAACCAGCTGAGACAGGGGGTGTCGGCCTTCATCAATGGCCGGTAGTGGCTCACTGATGGCCGACAGGGCTTCACCAGTGGCCGGAAGGAACAAGGCAATGGCCGGCAATTCCCTACCATGGCTGGCAGTGCACCAAAAGGGTCACTCTGAAAGGACCTAGCCAAGGTCCAAAAATGGGGCAGAAAGGATACAAGGTCCGGGAAGCTCGAACCGGTGACGTTCCGCCGCGACAGTCGAGTACACGGCGAGCAGTCGAACTAGTTGTTGGGTGTACCTACAAGCACAGCCAAGTCCCAAGGACGGTCAAAAATGGGGTGTCTACAGTTTCTCTTTTTCTGAAACATGGGGATATGTCTCTACGTTTCTCATTTTTTGAAACACGGGGATATGTCCCTATGTTTCTCCCTCTCCCCCTTTTCTTCACACAATTTCAGCGTGCTTGGAATTTATCTCAGGTTGCGTTGTGTACGCGCCTGGGCGGGTTGTTTTGGACCTCTTCTCACGATTTCAGCGTAGTTTGAGTGTCACTTTTCCTCACACGATTTCAGCGTGTTTGGAATTTATCTCAGGTTGCGTTGTGTACGCGCTTGGGCGGGTTATTTTGGACCTCCTCTCATGATTTCAGCGTGGTTTGAGTGTCCCTTTCCTTACACGATTTTAGCATGTTTGGAATTTGTCTCAGATTGGGTTGTGTACACGCCTGATTGTTTGTTGCTTCCTTCTCTCATGATTCCAGCATGGTTGGAGTATGTCGCCCTTTTGTATCTGCTGTTTTAGCTGTAGCATCGCATTGTTTTGTGCACATTACTTGCATTGTGCATGCATTTTATAGTGCTATTTTGCGCTGTGACAATTACTTGCATTGTGCATGCATTTTATCGTGCTATTTTGCGCATCGTGCTATTTTGCACTGTGTCCATCACTTGCATTGTGCATGCATTTTATCACGCTGTTTAACGCATCGCACTGTTTTGTGCATTACATAGTACTGTTTGCGCTATCTTGCGCACTTTACCTGCACTTGTTAATACATTGCATTGTTATGCTTCCCCATCCGCATTGTTATGCATCACACTTAGGTTGCATTGTCATGCACCCCCTTTACCTGCATTGTCACGCACTTTTTCACTTGCATTGCTATGCATGTTTCTAACAATATTGTACCTGTTGAGTTTCATTCTTTTGCAGGCAAGATATTGTATGTACGATTCATTTGAGGCTAGTGCGACTAGACAATATTGTATGTACAATTCATTTGAGGCTGGCACGACCAGACGATATTTTATGTACGGTTCATTCGAAGCTGGCGCGACCAGATGAACCGGACGGTATTGTATTCTCCGTGAGCGACGTAGCGAGGATTGTATAATTCTTTTACATCCTTTCTGCATGTAATGAGTTTAATTTGTATTCACCTGCTTAAAACTATTGCATTTATTGTGTATATTCGCTTCATTACAGCCTTCTTTGCATGATCATAAGTTATGTTCGGCATCTTGTATGTCCTTTGCATTTTGCCGCTGCCTACGGGCACATCTCTTTGTTATCTTGCCTGTTTGTTTAAGTCTTCGGCCTTGCCAAAAATGGGTCATCTCTGGGATTTGACAATCACTCCCGTCACTTATGACTTCTGAGTTCTGTCAAAGAGGGACAACTGTAGACACCCCATTTTTGACCGACCTTAAGACTCAGACGTCATCGATTGAGCGCTCGGTGATAGTGCATGCTGTGCTCGTTTCGAGGTTTCAGAGTTTTGGCCGAGAGCCATGCCTCCAGGCCTCTGAACTCTTTGTGTTTCGGCTCGGTTTGCGGACCAAGCCTTGTTTTCCTTCCCCGAGGGAGGGAGAGGTCTTGTAGACCATCTCTTTGTGGTCGTAGACCACTTTTTCATGGTCATAGACCACTTTTCCCGTTTAGAGACTAGTTTCCGATTTTCGAAGCCTTCGGCCGCGTGCCTTGTCTCGGGACCGATTAACGTTCTCCGTTTGGCATGGTTTTTGAACCACACCTTGTTTCCTTGGCCTAGAGGGCCACTGTGGTTTGGGAGACCACTTTTGTGGTCGTAAACCACTTTTGTGGTCGTAAACCACTTTTGGTGCTTGTTAGCTAGTTTTCGAGGCTCCCGGCTGCGAGCTTTGCCTCCCGAACTTTCGTCTTGCATCCATTTTGGTTATTTTTTGGTGCAAACCTTGTTTTCCTTGTTTGGAAGGTGGTACAAGGATGGGAGACCAATTTTTTTCTTGGAGACCACTTTTCTTCTCGCCAGCCGGTTTTCTGATCTGACAACTGGTCTCCTAGGTCTTTGAGCCATCTTTTCTGGTCGACCACTCCACCCCTGGCTTGTTTTCAGTGTGTTGATCATCTCCCACCATGGTCGACCACTTGTTATCTTGGGAGACCACTTGTGGTGGTCGGTCGACCACTTGAAGTAGCTGGCTAACCACTTCAAGTGGTCGGTTGCATTTTGCTACATTTTTTGAGATATTTTCCTCCAGCTGGCACAGCTGGAGGGCACTGAAGCTATCCTCCATATGGAGGGATTGCCTTGAACCTTAGCTTCTCCAAGAAGCTTTGTTTTTGGTTCTCTATAAGAGAGAACCATCTCCTCCCTCTTCTAAGGTAAGAAAAATTAGGGTTTGAGTTATACATATAGCTTTGTCTCTATCTTGCCTTGGTTCTTCATTTTTGTGTTCAAAAGTGTCATTTTGTCTTACTTTAACACACAAACACACACGCAAACACCATCCTTTTGCTACTGAGGTGCTTAGGAGCTGGTTTTGGTGGTCTTGGGTTGGTTTAAGCTTGAAAAACCTGCTGGAGTTGCAGCCATGAAGAAGTTCATCAAGGGTGAGTTTCTAACCCTTAAAACCCCCATTTTTGCTTAACCTTTTGAGCCCTTTCGCATGTTGTTTTAAGCTTAACTCTTAACTACAAAAAGTTCTGTATTTTGGTGGTTGAGATCTTTGTTTAAGGTCCCTTTTGTGTTTGGGGTTGTTTACCCCCTCTTAGGCCTCGTTTGGCCTTGCTTTTGTGCCTTCTTTGTGAGCTTTGGGATCACCTTGTTTTGGTCCTCTCACCACTGAAATCCAAAATGATTTCAGTGGTGGGGATGGTGTTTTGAGGTCCCAAATAGGAGAAGGTTATCCCCTCTCCTTGAATTTTCAATACTTGTGTTGAATGCCTCATGTTTGAGCAGGTGTTTTAAGCTTGTGTTGGCTTGTTCTTAGCATGTATTTGTGGTTATTTTGCTTAGGCTTATCACTGTTTTTGCTTAGTTTGGTCATCCCTTGCATGTATAATACACTTATAGTGTGAATCTTACAAACTAGCCTGGTGTGTCTCATGTTTGAGCATGTCTTTCTAGCTTGTTTTGGTGCCATCTCAGTAGGTTTTTGGTGTTGTTTTAACACGCCTTAGATCTGTTTTTGCTTGGTTTGATCATCCTTTGCATGGTTTATACACTTGTAGTGTAAATCACACACACTAGTCTTGTATGCTTCATGAAGTAGCATGTCATTCTAGCTTATGTTGAGTCCATTTCAGCATGTTTTTTGTGATGTTTTGCCATGTCAGGACTCTGTTTTGGGTTGGTTTGATTAGCCCTTGCATGCTTCATGCAGTTGTAGTGCAATTCCATGAAATAACCTAACATGCCTCATGCTTTGACATGTCATTCTAGCATGCTTTTGGGTTAGCTTAAAGAAGATTTTGTTCATGTTTTAGCATGTTTAAAGTCTGATTTATGTTGTCTTGGTCATGCATGACTTGCTTTGTATAGCCTTGGTTCAATCTAGCTTGTTAGCTTTGTGTATTGAGTCATCTAACATGCATCACTTGGACTATTTTAATGATTTGGCATCATTCATAATGTGATTTTAGTTCATGTTTCATGCTCATGCATTCACATTTATCATTCATTCAATACGTTGGAGGGTTTGCCCCTTTATGCCTTAACGTGAGTCATCGCGTATGCCTTCATGCCTTTGCTTTCGAGCCATCATTTCAATGTGTTTTTGGGGTTATTATGCCATGATGTAACTCAGATTTTTGTTGGTTAAGTTATCCCATGCTTGGTTTTAATAGGTGTAGTGTAAACCACCTTATTTGCCTTGTATGCATCATGCCTTATGCCCTTCATGCTAGCTTGTTTTGGCTTCCTTCCATGCATGTTTTAGACTTATTTTTAACATATTCTAGGACTATTTTGGGTTGCCTTTGCCATATCCTTCATGCTTTGTATAGCTATAGTGTAATTGGTCTTGCTAGCTTTGTGTTTTGTTGGCTCATGCATGCTATCTTTGAGCTATTTAGATGATTTGGTATCATTTAATATTTCATTTTAGAGCTTGTAGCATGCTTATATTCCCACTTCTTTCATGCTTTGAATGCCTTTAAGTGTTGTGCATTGTTGCCTTACTTGAAGCCTAGCATGTATGCCATCTTACCTAGGCCTTTGAGCCTCCGTCTTAGCATGTTTTGGTCATTGTTTTGACCTACTTGAGCTCTATCCATGCTTAGTTCATGCACTTGTACGATGTGTTGCATGCTCCCTTTGTAGTCCTCTTTACTAGCTTCATGCTTTAAGGACCTTTGCATGCTGTGCTTACTTTGTTTGAATGATTTGGCGTCATTTCTTACCTCATTTCAGTGTACTTAGTGTTGTTACACTTCCATGTTTGTCACTCTTTGGGCCTTCTTGGGGGTTGTGCTCTTGTGCCTAGTTGAAGGGCCAATGCATTGTGCATGCGTACCTTGCCTTTTGTGCCTTGATTTCATCACCAATGGCCACTAATTTGGGCATGGCTGAGGCCTATCCATTTTGGTTTAAGTCCATTGTGCATTGTGTATGGCATGTAGTCCATTTGCATTGTGTATGGTAAGTTACATCGCATTGCATGTTTGCATGATTGTCCCTCGCATGTTTGCATGCCATTTCCATTAGATGTTTGCATGTTTACGTTACATAGCATTGTGCATGCCATGTTATGTGTTGCATTTGTGTTTGGAATAGGTGTTAGTCGAAACACGGGAAATTAGGGACGTTTCATACTTAAAGTGATGAAACGTGCCTCAAATTCCGGTCGCCGACGCTCTTGATCATACATGATAGAGTTGTAGGCCTTATGTGTTTACTTGTGCATTCATTTTCATATTGAATTGTGCAACTTCGCCTCTCGGCCATCACACATTGAAATGCGCGATTGGTGGGCCAAAGGTCGAGAACCGCACTCCCTTGAGTTCATGACATGATAGGGAGGATGGTTGTGCACACATATCTTGCAAATACATTGCCATGCCCTTTCTTACTCTCTATTGCAGCAAAGTGGAGTTCAGCAGCAACAACTGGTCGGCCAGCCAGAAAAACTAGCTGGCCGACCACTTTTTCTTGTTTTCAGCTCAAAAAGTGGTCGGCCACCCTCCTACAGGTTCCCAAGGTGGAGTTTCAGCTTTCTGGAGCTTGGTGCAAGGTTTTGAGGACAAATGAAAGCAGAGGCAAATCAGCGCATCACATTGGATTTCCAAACGAGGCGACCGGGCTTGCATGAATCCCTCTCCCTCTGAGGCTCCTGATTTACTGCTTCCTTAGCTGCCATGCTTAGATAGGTAGCTTTTTTTTTGTTTTGTACTGTAATAGTTAATGCGTTTAGCTATTTTCAATTTGTTCTGTAATAATTAGCTAACTAGGATTAGTTAATTAATTGTTTTGTAATAATTAGTTTAATTAGCTTAGATTAGTTAGTTAGCTTCCTATTCGGTCCCTCCCTCGAGAGGGCCAATTATTGTAATAAGCGTGTGTGTGTGTGATGCATGTCTTCCAATCCCTATTTCTTTCTCCCTTTTACTTAACCGCTTACAATGGTTAGTTTTAGGACATGTTTCGTTTAGCATACCTTATGCTTGCATACGTGCATCCATTCATCTGCATAGCATGCACCGGGCTCGGTGCATCATACTAACTGCATTGTATTTCAATTCCAATTTGAATACATATACCAAGTTGTATTTCACATGGCATTCTTAGGATAGCCGAGCCTATCTTAAATGCATTTTGCATGTGTTGCATTAGCCATCTTAATATGAACTAGGATCATGCATGATTTCTAACTAGTTCTCTATTTTGGCTGGGAGTACACTGTGACTATTTAGGCTTTAGCATGCTGCATGTGTGTTAATGTTGCCATGAAAGCATGCTTGCCATGAGGCTAACTGCTTATGTGATGTAACTGCCTGAATGCCTGTGGGTGAAGGTTGGATTACTTGAATTGAAACAATTCATCAAATCCCTAATTTAGCCTACTTGCGAGTAGCAAACTTCAAAACAATTTTCAAACAAACGGATATGCAATGTTTTGTTCCAAAATTAGGCGATCCTGTCTATACTTGTTTGTTGTGCGCATCATGTAGTACAATTTTCTAATTAATCGTAATAAGAACACATGTGTTTTCAAAAACAAAATATCATGTTTAGTACAGGCCGATCTTTGATCGGGCAAGCGGGGGTGCTTATTGCCTGACCTTCCCCTCTCGTACCCAAGTTCCCGAGCCGAGGCAACTTTGGTGACGACGGACACGTGGCCTTAGGCACAAGTCACGGTTTCCTAAATTCCCCAAAAATAAAATATTTAGGTGGCGACTCTGTATCTGGCAAAGCATTCCATGTTTGGCACTTCTTTATAAAAATCAGTTTTCCAAAACGATTTGCCGGATTTGGACTTTTTGTTGATTTATCGGTCTTACATCGTACATTGTAAGATTAGATTCAGAACCGTGACATTTGAGTCCGAACTGTAAAAGCTATAGAGCAAACTAATTATGGGCCTTTCGCGCGCGGAGCTCGGTAGTCCCTCGGGCGCGTCTACAGTGAGCAATTGGAGGATCAACATTAGAGTTTCCCAAGAGTCCACCTCTTTGTCAAGCCACCCAAGAGTGCCTCTATGTAAAGGCTTTGTTCTGTTTTGTTTTGTCAAGCTTGGGATAATCATCGTACTTGGTTAGAAGTCCTTCACATAGTGTGTGAGATATGACATAAAATATGTCTTCGTACATGTATATATGAAAATGTGTTAAGAATGTTTTAATTACTGTAGTTGATCATGTACGCACAGCTCGATGGATATCCTCATTTTTCTTTTGCTTCTGCTTTAGGCCCCGATAAAATTAAATATTTTGAAATTTTGTCTTTGAGGCCATAGGTAATCTACGGATTATTGCCGGTTACGACGCTAAACCTATAGGGTCGGGTTTGGGTTGTGACAGTTAGATTAACATGCTTGTTCGACTTTCTACCTTGAAATCATGTAAGTCAGGCTATGAGCACTGAAAATTTTCCTTTTTTGGGTCCAAGAAATGGTCCAGTTTTGGGAAAATGGAATAATTTTTGACAAAATTAGTCAACTTCACTAAAAATCTTCAAAACTGTTTTTGTAAATGGCCACTACCCGACAAACGAGAAATTAACTCTTGAGATGCACAACCTCATATCTGAACTTGATTTGTCTTGCAGTTGAATATTCTAATAAAATAGGACAATCGATTTTGAACAATGATGAGCACGAAGATGAGCCAATTTGGGCATGGATAGAAGCTGAGTTTGAATAAGGACAAGCCAACCAACATGGATGAGACTGGCAGGTTGAAAATGGTTGGGCTCGAACTTCAAGATGAAGTTGGCTACGTATCCCAAAGTTGGGAATCTGGCCGTACGTAGTTCTGGGGTTAGAGTGCAGTTGGGTATTAACACTTTCCTTTTGCGCTCTAACTTTTGCCAAAGCTGCCCTTCTGGGTTTTCAACCTTGTGAGCTATTTTTCTTTTATTTTCATTTTCTCTATTTTCTCTATTTTCTCTTCTTTTATCTTTGTTTCCATTTTTTCATTTCTTTTCTTTTCTTTTCTTTCTTGCTCTAACTTTTGCCTGGGTCGCCCTTCCGAGTTTTCTGCCCAGCGAGCCTCTCAAGAATAGAAAAGTTTAATTTACCCATGTTGATTGGCCGTAGGATCTCTACGCCATCTGAATCCATGAGAATGGCTGTTGTTCCTGACTAAATATTCTTGATGATGTAAGAGCCCATCCAATTGGGGTCTGAATTTGCCCTTAGTGTCGTGGATAGGAACCTGATTATCCTTCAGCAAAAATTTTCTTCTTTGCATTTATAGGATTTGACTTTCTTGCTGGTCTCCATTAGTTTGAGCAATGACTCATCTTTTGAATCTTCGAGCACATCTGACCTTTTTGCCCCTAGTTCAAGGGCTACTTTTCATCCAGCTTTGCAAGCTTCCTTTGATGACATACGACCTTATTGCCTATAATTCAAGGGCTGTTTCAAATCCGGCCATGCAAGCCTTATATTTTGGTTAACCGTTGAACATTCTGGATCAAGTTTCAAGGTTTGAAAGGAAAGGGGTCGAGTCTTAAGGCCGAGAGTGATCCTATACTGTACAATCTCAAGATCAATTCCAGGCATGTCTTCGTAGGTCCACGCAAAATAGTTTTTCAAATCTTTTAATGAAGCGACTAGTCGCTCGTGCTCTCCTGAAGACAATGCAGAACCAATCTGAACTAAGACAAGATCCTTCTCAACACTCACATTAACAGACATGATCTCATTCATTAAGGGCTTAGTAGGCCTCTCTCCCTCTTAGTCGATCAAATTTTACAAATCTCGAGGAATTCCTTCCTATCTGTTTTCATCACAGTTTTGGAGAAAGTTTCAAAAACTTTGGTCAATGCAATGATTTAAAGGCACAGAGAAGTGGGTAAAAATTACTGTTGTTTCATTAAGATCTTCTGGCCCAACTGGCTGAATGGTAGAAACATACGCAAAAGAAATAGTGAAAAAGGAAAACACAAAACAAGAAAGTGTTGCCCGAGTTAACACGCTAGAAATCATCAACCTCTGACATAACAAGACTGACTAAATACAACGAGCTTGACTCCATACAATAAGATTAACTCAATACCCAAGTCTAAAAGTACAATAAACAGCATTTTCAAAGTGCTAAAACAGTGCGTGCCATCCACCATATCTGTAGTAAAATGGGTGCCCTCAACAGGTGGTTCCTCCCCAATCACATAGTCACACCATCCTCCAAGTTCATCGATCCAGTGCCAATAGACTTTGGAGGACCTAGTGGAGTGATGACCTTATTGTCAACCAGGTCTTGAATTTCACAACGAAGACAAAAACAACTGTCAATGTCATGGCCAGTTTGTTGATGGAAGGCACAGTACTTGGCAGCATTATACTTGGATAGAAGGGGATCAGGGAGAGGCCGAGGGTCAAGGGGTTTGACATGGCCTTATCCTATGAGGATTTGGAGAGATTTGGATAAGGTCATGAAAAGGGGATTGTAGGTGCGGTTACCAGTCCTGGAAGGATTGACAAAGGGGTCAGTAGGTGTTGACTGGGTTTGATGATCTCTTATGAGTGTAGAATTGGAGCTGAAATGGGTGTTTCTGGTATGGCAACCCTTTTCATGGTTTATTCCTGGATTCAAAATGCCCCTAACCTAAATGACAAAAATGTCATCCACAATCTTTGCAACAACTGCAAGCACTTGTTGTTTGTTCAGCCGTTTGACCTGTAAAGCCTTAATAGCCCACTGAAGCTATTCATAAGGATCAATACTTGCCCCGGCCTTATTCTTGTGACTTGCTTCAGCTTTGCCAAGGGACTGGATGACTATATTGAGGCGAGGCCCAATTATTGTTGACATGTTGTCACCTAGACTTGAAATAGCTTCGGGTTAGCCCTTTTCAATTCCAGCTCACCCCAAGATTAGGGACCTTTTTGGCGTGAAATTTCTGGCATGTGATATGGTCGATGATGGAGCCAAAATCCCTAAGGCTAAATCTGCCACAATTCTCTGCAAATCTTCAATCATGCTCATTAGCTCAGAAGTAGTGGATTCATGGGTTTGAGATGATTGGTGTTCGAGGGCATTCATCATGCACAAGTCCGTGCTTTCTGGAATGAACACCTCAGGCTTAGGTAAATGGGCTGGGATGATGTATATGCTGGGGTTGTAGATGGACGATAGTGTATGGATTAGGTTGAGACGTGAAGGCAATGGGTTAGGGGTGGCCTGAGGTCGTTTTGGTGGAGCTATGATCCCTTCGTCAATAAGATCCTAAATCTTATGATGGAGACAGATGCAGCAGTTTGTATCATGACTCGATTGTTGATGATAAGCATAGTATTTAGCGGGGTCATGTCTTGGTGGAAAAGGATTTGGAAGGGGTTAGGGTTCTAGAAGCTCTAGGTGCCCTTTTTCTAGTAGTGTTTTCAAGGCTAGAGAGAGACTCATGAAAAGATGATGGAAAGTTCGAGCTTGGGACCGAGTTGAAGTGGTTGGTCTTTGGCTATTATTAAGAAGTGGGTTTTTGATGAGACTAGTAACAGTGTTTACTTCTGAGCATTTCATAGCTGTGCTACCATTGGTGGTAACATTAGAACTACGAACAATATTCTTCCTCACAGGCTCATTATCTTCCACAATGAGCCCTTGCCTGATGGCATCCTTGACTTGAACCCAATTTCATGGAGGTCCTTAAAGTTGAATTTCATTTTTTGCAATATCTCAACTTGCCTAGCCATTTCTTGCAGCAGCGAACCCACTAATTGTTGAAGACGAATTAGTAAATCCTCTAGATTTGTCGAAGGTTGAGCCATGATAGGGGTAGATGGTCGTGCTCTGAACAGAGGTGATCTAGCCTGGAACAGTGGAACCAATGAGCCCTGTCTAGCCCCTTTTTTGCCTTGCCACCGGCGAAGGAAACACTGGTTGCCTTTGAACTAAATCTCCAACTTGACAAAGTCTATCGACACGAGTCCAAAATACTTGGGAGATATCAGAGCATTCTGAAGCTATGGTTCTAGGACTACCTAGTAAAAAAGAAAATAGACGGCACCTCAGCCTGATTCCAATAGAACAGATATGATCACAGCTGAATGACTATACTTCCCATTGCATTCTGCCCCAAAACAGATACCAACTGTACTACTTATATGAAACACCCCTGTACAGTCTCACTGTAAAGCACATACCAGTTAAAAGAGAGCCAAAAGACCCCTATGAGGGGATAGGGTTACCCTGCCCTAGTTTTTGCCATGATCTAGGATTTCACTACTTCAATCAAGCGGTTTCACACAATCCTGCATACGAGTGAGCATCATGTCCTAAGTTGGAACAATCTCTATGGCTTTCTACATGCAACTAGGCCAAATGGTCAAAAAGAGTGCCTCGGCAAGAATACCTAACATACCTCTCACACCTAACACCGAGAAGTGAAAGGAGGATCAAACGGTACAGCGGTAGTCTAGAGCTAAGGGTTGTGTTCCCGACATAGCAGAGCCCACGACCGGTAAGCCTTTTGGCAAGTTTTTGGGCAAGCCTCCAGCAAACTGTCTAGGAATAGCAGTCGGCAAACACAATGACTTAAGCACACCAATGCAAATGCAATGCAAAAAACATATAAGTCTGGATAAAATGTCACATCATGAAGTTCGAGTCAATTTCTCTAAATTCCCCAGCAAATTCGCCAGAAACTGTAGCTCGACTTTTCACGCTCCTTTTGAAAGACAAATAAGCCCTACAGGTCGGACTCCTGCGGTTCTGAATCTGATCTCACAAATGCAATGCGAAATAGATAAACACCAACGAGTCCAAATCCGACAAATCTTTTGGAAAATCAATTTTGAATCAAAATGCAAAAAATAAATTGCTTTGCCAGATACAGAGTCGCCACTTAAATATTTTTGGGAAATTTAGGAAACCCATGACTCGTGTCAAAAGCTAGGTGTCTGTCATCACCAAGATTGTCTCGGTATGGGAACTTAGGTACTAGAAGGGAATGTCGTGAATTAAGCACCCCCGCTCACCCGATCAAAGATCGACCTCTACTAATCATGATGTGAATCTTTTTTACATTATATACTCTTGTTCCGATTTGTTATTAGGCTAACTTACTATGTGATGCGCACACAAGTATAGACTAATATGCAAAAATTGGAATATTTGATTTCATGTTTGCTTTTGAAAAGAGTTTGTGAATGTGTCACTTGAAAAAGTGGGATCAAATGTACATTAATCAAATTATCCCAATTCAAGCAACTAGCCTTCATCCACAGGCCTTCAAATAGTTTATCACTTAAGCATTTAGCCTCATGGTGAACATGCTTTGATATGACAGCACTAACACACAATGCAATATGCTAAAGCAAGTAAAAGCTCATCTAGTATTCCAAGCCAAAAAAGATAAAAGAGTTAAAAAAAATGCATGATCCTAACTATGCAATGGCTAGTGCAACGCATGAGATATGCAATCTAAATGGGCTCAGCTACTTAACATGGCATGTTAATCAATTTGATAGCATGCGGTAAAGCACGTATTCAAAGAAGTGTAAGCAATAACAATGAAAATTCGAATGATGCACCAAGCTCAATGCATGCAAGACAATGGATGCGAGGCATGAAAGATGCTAAACGAAATATGATGCTCTAAACTAACCATCATAAGCAGGTAAATAAAAGGGAGAAAGATGTAGGGTTGGAAGACATACACATTATTACAACTGTGCCCTCGCGCAGGAGGGTCCGAATAAGCTAACTAGCTAAGCTAATTAACTAGCTATTACAACAACAAATTAACTAACTATTACAATAACAAATAAACGAACTATGCTAGCTAGTTATTACAACATCACAATCAATGAACTATTCTAGCTAATTAGTACACTAATTCGAACTAACGAAATAAGTACACTAATTAATTAATTACAAATTCTAATTTAGCTAACTAATTACAACATGAATACAACATGAAATAAGTAATGAAACTAACTAATCAGCCTCGGGAAGCGAGGAATGCTCATGCGTGCATGGATTTCCATTCCAAAAGCCCACTGTTCTGCTGCCAGAATGCTTCTGTTGCATAATAGAACATCTTTCAACTCATCCTCTGCTCTGTTCTGTTCAAAAAAGGTTGCTGCTCAATTTGACGAAAGTGGACGGTAGGCCAGAAGTGGTGGCCGGGCAGCCACAAATTGTAGCCTACCGTCCAAAAATAATGGCCTACCAGCCACTAAATCTTGGTTCCCCCTACTACAATAGAAAACATACAGAGCACAAAACAGGGTATTCTCAAGGTATGTTTGTACACTTTACCCCTCATCATCAAACAGCTCAAAGGAGTGGAAAGCTCAATTCACAAGCCATCAATCGATGCAATTTCATTGTATGATGGCCTATAAACCAAAGTGTACAATTTCAATAAATGCACAAGAAAAGACTCCCACATCTCCTCCCTATCATGAGTTGATCAAGGGAAGCGGTTGACCTTGAAAACTTGAACCATTTCATCACTAGCAAGTATGAAATGCCTCAAGTTTCCATGTGTTCAATTAACGTCCGATTGAACATCATATTGCTTATTATCTTGCATCATTTTTAGTTCTCATTTTATTACTCTATTTTAATTACCAACCATTCCTTAATCAATTGAGTCCAAAAGTAAGCTTTAAGTCCTCTAATGGAAAGGGGTACCAAACCAAGTGTTGTTTTAGGCATGAGAGAAATGTCATGCCGTTGGTAATGAATCCCCAAAAGGATTAAACCATTAAGCACAATACCTCAATCTCAAGCTTAAACAAGCAACTAGTTTGAAACAACTTTAAAAGAAAAGAAAAATCTAAGAAAAGAGGGAGGTTGCAGAGGTGATTAGAGATGAAAACAAGTATGGAAAGTAAGAAATAAACACTATCAACTTAAATAGGTTGGTGGCTAAGGCCTAAACAACCAAACCTATGAGGACCATTACACTACAAGCATGCTATACAAAGCTCAAATGCAATGAAAAATTTAAAATAGTCCTAAAACAGTCATATAACAGTCCAAAAATGTGTTGGAATGAAAACAAAAATAGCTAAAACAATAAGCTAAAATATCGAACAATTAATACTAGCACACAAGCACAAGGAAGGGAGGCCAACCCCTCCACCTTTGGGACTTCAAAACATGATTTTTGCCTTTGAAAAAACTTTGAAAATCAGTGATAAAAAGCTCAAAAAATGATGATGAGAAGGTGGGAAACACAAGGGCAAAGGCTTTAGAAGCAAGGTGCAAAGAAGGGCTATCAACCCCCCCACCTTTAATGGCCTTAAACCATAAGTTTGAGCCCAAAAATACAGGTAATAAACAGTCCAAAAAATAGTAGAAAAGATGGAAAACAAGTAGTGCAAAGATGGTACAAAATGACTAAAAGGTATACCTCTTGAAAAGGAATGCTTCTTTGAGTTACAAACCACTAATTTCACTCTCAAGTGCCTTAAGAGCTCAAATTCAAACTCAAATCACCACAGCAAGAAGCTTTCTAGGTTTGGTTTAGAGTGTTTAGACAAAGGCTATACAAGTTGTAAGAGAGAGAGAGAGAGAGAGAGAGAGAGAGAGAATTGTAGAGATAGAGGAATTTTCCAAAATTTTCTCTTTAAAAGTATTTTCTCACTCCTAAATTTTTCCAACCTTGAAAATAAGACGGGAGGTCCTCTATATATAGAAAACATGAGCCTCAGTCAAAAATATCTATATACAAACTGGCAACAAATATCTGCACAAATCTAACTTTTGGACACAAGTGGCCAGCAGGCCACTAGTGGGGGACACTTGGTTAGCCAAAACATGCAAAATGGCCAAATTTTGCACAACTGGCCGGTAGGCCACTAAAGTGGCCGGCCACAAAAATCTGCTTCCAAGCTCTTTTTCAAATAGGCATATCTCCCTCATCCGAACTCGATTTTAGGTCATTCTTGAGTCTAAATTGAAGCCCTAAAAGTCTAGTTTCCAATGGAGCTAGCCTCACATCTAAATTCTAAGTGTGCAAAGAGATATTACTATTTTAGTGGAGGCTATTCAGTTTCGTCCTAATGGATTGATGCCTAAGTTTTCCCCCAACTAGTTTTCTTCCCTTCCCTCCAATTTTCTTCAACTGCAAACCTATAAATAAGAATTTCATAAATATTTTTCAAAGTGTTCGCCTCTCTTCCATTTATTTCCACTTTGTCCTTATTAGTTTTACCGAAAAGTGCAATTTTTAACGAAATGCGAGCCTCGGAAAATCGTTAAAACATTTTGAAAAAAATATTTTGAAAAATAGGGTTTTAAGGTCTAAAATAGTTTTGGTCAAAAATGGGGTGTAAGATTTGGATTTAGAAGCTCTTCTTGCTGAAAAAATCGAACATTTGCAGAACATAACTTTCATCATCAAGTTATCAACTAGTGGCGCCCAAGTCTTAAGGGCGGTTAAAAATGGGGTGTCTACATCTGGGTGTGTCTTCATCATATCCTCTTCTATCTCCCATGTTGCATATGTCCTTCCGTGATTTTGCCTATCCACTTTCACTAATGGAATTTTTTTGTTCCTTAATCTTTTGATTCTTTGATTTACAATTTGAATTGGCCTTTCCTTATATGTGTAGTCATCTTTAAAAAGCACATGAGCAGGCTCAATTACATGGAGTAGATCTCGTAAATATTCCCGAAGCATCGAAACATGAAAAATATTATGTATATGTTCCATGACCGGCGGTAAGGCTACCTGATACGTCACTTGGTTGATCTTCCCAAGGATTTCGTATGGCCCAACAATTCTCAGTGCCAGTTTGCCTTTTACTCCAAACTGCGTTTGACTCTTCATCGGAGTTAATTTGATAAACACGTGATCCCCAACTTCATATTCCCTATCTCTTCTTTGGACATCCGCATAACTCTTTTGGAGACTTTGTCCAATTTTCAATCTTTGTTGAATCAATTTCACATTTTCTGTTGTTTCTTGCACAAGTTCCGGTCCCAACAAGGGTTTGTCACCTACTTTAGCCCAACAGATCGGAGAATGGCATTTCTTACCATACAAAGCTTCATAAAGGGCTATATCGATACTCGAATGGTAGCTATTGTTATACACAAATTCAGCCAATGGTAAGTAGGTCTCTCAATTGCCTTCAAAATCTAGGGCACACATTCTGAGCATATCCTCCAACGTCTGTATTGTTCTTTCTGATTGGCCGTCTGTCTATGGGTGGTAAGCTTTGCTCTGTCTTAACTGAGTTCCTAAAGCACTGTAGACTCTACCAGAATCTTGAATTGGACTTAGGGTCCCTATCAGACACTATGGAAATTGGAACTCCATGCAATTTCATAATCTCATTGGCATACAAATTAGCCAATTTATTCGCATTATACAAGGATTTGACAGGCAAAAAGTGGGCAGATTTAGTTAAACGATCAACAATGACCCAAATCGAATCCATATTTCGAGACGAGCAAGGCAATCCCATAATGAAGTCCATAGTAATGTGCTCCCACTTCCATTCCGATATTGGAAGCGACTGAAGTAATCCAGTGGATCGTTGATGTTAAGCCTTTACTTTTTGGCAATGTAGACATCTACCACATAGTCAACAATGCTTTTCTTCACTCTAGGCCACTAGAAATTCAGTTTCAAATCATGGTAAATCTTCGTATTCCCCAGATGCATAGCAAATTTAGAGTTGTGAGCTTCGGTCATAACACGTTTCCTCAAGTCGAGACAATCCGGTACACAGAGCCTATTCTGAAATTTCAATACATTATTATCAAGCACAAATCCCAGCCTCAGTTTTGAGTCAATTTCATCCACAATCTTTTTCAGAAATGTATCTTGCAGTTGTTTCTCCCCAATCTCTTCAAAAATTGCAAGCTAGGTAGGAATGGCGGCTAGAATCCCGCCTTGTTCCCGTAGTACAATCTCAATTCCATTTCTTTCTAGGTCATATATCAACTCTTTCTGACTGGTGAGCAAACATGACAAATTTCCAATGGACTTTCGGCTCAAAGCATCCACAACTATATTTGCCTTTCTCAGATGATACAAAATCTATAAGTCATAATCTTTAATCAACTCTAACCATCTTCGTTGTCTCATGTTCAGCTCCTTTTGGGTGAAGAAATATTTCAAACTTTTATGATCCGTATACACCTCATAAGTCACTCCATACAGATAATGGCACAAAATTTTCAATGCAAAAACTACAGCTGCCAATTCAAGGTCATGAGTTGGGTAATTCCTTTCATGAGGGCGAAGTTGTTGAGAAGCATAGGCAATCACTTTCCCATTCTGCATTAACACACCCCAAGCCTTCATAGGAAGCATCACTATAAATCTAAAACCCAACAGTTCTGTTGGGCAATGTCAGAATTGGTGCTGTTACCAATCTAGTCTTCAGTTCTTGGAAAGCTGATTCCTGCTAATCAGTCCAATCAAAGGGTACATTTTTCTATGTCAATTGTGTCAATGGCATAGCAAGTTTTGAAAAGTCTTTCACAAATCTACGATAATACCCTACAAGCCCTGAAAACTTCTAACTTTAGACACATTGGTTAACCTTGGCCAATCTACAATGGCTTCAATTTTCTGTGGATCCACTGATATACCATCCTTGTCAATCATATGTCCCAAAAATGCCATGCTATCAAACCATAATTCACATTTGGACAATTTTGCATACAACTTCTTTTCTCTCAGAATTTACAAAGCAGTTCTTAGGTGATGTTCATGTTCTTCCCTGCTTTTAGAATAAATCAATATATCATCGATGAACACAACAATAAACTCATCAAGGAATTGTTTGAAAACCCTACTCATTAGGTCTATAAAAGCCACAGGTGCATTTGTTACCCCAAATGGCATTACTAAGAATTCATAGTGTCTGTATCTAGTTTTGAATGCAGTTTTCTCTACATCTTCTCCCTTGACTTTTAACTGGTAATACCCGGATCTAAAGTCTATCTTGGAGAACACTTGTGCTCCTTGAAGTTCGTTAAATAGATCATCTATTCGGGGCAATAAGTATTTGTTCTTTACAGTCACTTTGTTCAACTTACCGTAGTCAATACACAACCTCAAAGACCTGTCTTTCTTTTTGACGAACAACAGAAGAGCACCCCATGGTGAAGTGCTTAGGCGGATAAATTTCTTGTCTAAGATTTGTTGGAGTTGTACTTTCAACTCTTTAAGTTCAGAAGTTGACATTCTATAAGGGGTTTTCGAAATTGGTTGTGTTCCAGATATCACATCAATCGTGAATT
Source organism: Camellia sinensis (assembly GCF_055761805.1). NCBI lineage: Eukaryota > Viridiplantae > Streptophyta > Magnoliopsida > Ericales > Theaceae > Camellia > Camellia sinensis. Next base: position 127,143,901 of record NC_138975.1, read on the forward strand.
CAATCTCTTTATCAATTAAATCCCCAGGTAAGTCATTCGGAAACACATCAAGAAATTCACAAACAACAGGGATGGGTTCCACATTAGGACTATCAGAAGTTTCATCCAACACACAACACAAGTAGCCCCGACACCTTTTTCTTAACAACTTGCTAGCTTTCATAAATGAAAATCGAATATGGAAGATGGACTACCCCATTCCCAATAAAGAAAAATTTTGGCACACCGGGGGGTCAAAACACCATAGATTTACTAACACAGTCAATGGTAGCGTAGTATTTAGTCAACCAATCCATACCTAGAATACAATCAAAATGAGTAATATCCAGTGGTAACAAATCAACATATAACAACATATTCCCAATCATGATGTCATATGCAAGATACACATAAACATATAATAGAGAGCCGCCAGACGGTATAGATACAGATAACAAGTAATTCAATAGCTCTAAAGGTCGAGTTAATTTCTGAGAAAAGGCATGCGACACAAAAGAATGCATAGAACCAGAATCTATCAAGACATATGCATTTTGGTTGCATATGGAAATTATACCTGACATTACAGACTCGGTGTTTTGTACATCCCCAGGTTGTAATGCGAACACTATCCCCTGTCTTAACGTCTCATTTCCCGTGTTACCCCTAGCATTAGCTCTTTCATTTGTTCTTGCTACAGAAACAGACCCGGCCAAACTTGCTGCAGGACGGTTGGCATTGTCGGATCTCAGTGGACAATCTCTAACCAGGTGGCCAGTCTTGCCACACCGAAAATGAGCACATGATGCACAGTAACATGTGCCTTTATGCTTTCTTCCACAATCGGGACAGTTTGGAATGGATCCACTATTTTGGCTAGAGCTACTAGAGAATCCTGTATTCTGTCTTTTTGTAAATGAATGGCCCTTTTTGAAATTAAATCCAGATCTGTTACCCTTCCATTCAGTTATTGGAGCTGGGGCTTGTTTCTTTGTTGCTAAAATGGCCTCTACCATCATTGCTCTATCAAGTACTTCCACATATGTAGGCAACTTTAGAACTCCCACTCAATCAAACACGCCCAAGTCTAATCCCCCTTCAAACTTCCGAGCCTTCTTGTAATCCATGTCAACCATATGAGGAGCAAATCTGCCAAACTCGGTAAACTTAGCCTCATACAAGGCTACAGACATCTTGCCTTACTTTAGTTCTTGAAATCATGACACCTTGCACTCTCTAAAGCATTGGGAAAAATATTTCTTGTAGAATATTCCTTTAAACTGATTTCATATCATAGTTCCGCTGCCATCTTAGATAAGCATCCACCATCGTCTAGCTTCTTCCTTCAGTGTATAGGTGGCCAGAAGAACTTTATGAGTTTCTGAGCATAGAAATACTTCAAATATCTTTCCGGTCTCCAACAGCCATGTTTCATCTTTCAACGGTTCAATCCCACCCAAAAAATTGGCGGCTTTATTTTGTTGAACTTTTGTGTTTGTGCAATAATATCAGTATTTTCCTATTCAACTGGCACCAGAGGTGGTGGGGTAATGGTTGTTGCCTCTGTTGTTGCGTTATTGCGTTATTGCCTCAGTTAGAGCTACAAGCATCTATTCCATTCTGCTCATTCAGGCCTCAGAGAACTTAGTGGCATCATTATTTCTTGTATTTTCCATTTGCTATAGGTAAACAAAGCATTAATAAACAAAGGAATAATCTTGTTCACGATGTTCGGAGTAAGTTCATTCTTTCAATTGCATAAGTTCATAAGTTCACATTCAGATTCATCTTGCACATTTACAGAATATAACACATACTCTCACATGCAGATGTAATGTCCCTAATTCTTTCTAGGACATCATATAGCTCTTATGGACTTGTGTGTGCGGTATAACGCGTGCTCTGATACCACTCTATCACGACCCAAACCCATCCCAATAGAGTTCAGCATCATAACCAGCTAGTAATCCTTAGATTACCCAAGGCCTTTGAACAAAATTAACAAATAATCAGGGGTTGCGGAAGCAAATATATAAAATATACATAGTCCATAGAGCTGTGCAAACATACATGGGATAGAAAGGTTTAAAATTTAAATATACATATGCAAAGTCAAACTTTCATACACCATGTATCATCATATAGATACCGATAGTGTCATAAGTGACTTTGCCCCGATGGACAACAAAAACACAAAACGAAACATCCTTTACATGATTCACAAAACTCGACTTCTATACATGACATCTCAAAAGGGAAACTCCCCGGGAGGCACGGTGGCTGGCTGACCCAAAACTCTAGGCAGTAGCTTAGGCCTTGTCACACACCTGCTCACTACATACACAACATAAATAGCGAGTAAAAGTCCAGTGAATAATAACAGAGTAAAGGATTTAATGAATGATGTCCCATAGCAAAATAAAAATCAGAAACAATTCAATTTCGCATGCTTAACCAGAAATCATAGTAGTTATATGTGATGCATCCCTTACCTGTCATATCATATCAAATTTGCATAGTCGGTACCAACAACCGGATAGGTCCACATCTTGTGCACAAGTAGCCATGGTATTGTTACCCCCAGGCAAGGGCCATGTGAACATAGGCCTCGGTATTGTTATCCCCGGGCAAAGGGCCATATGAATATAAGCCATGACATTGTTACCCCCGGGCGAAGGTCATGTGCATATTGGCCACGGCATTGTTACCCCCCGGCGAGGGCCACATGAGATAAGGATGCCACGAATTCTTTTCAATATATGGACAGTCATTCATTGTATAGAACATAACATTCAGAAAATAGATCTTATTTCCTCATACAGAAAATAATTAAAGTGGAACATAGCTTTACTAAATGTAGGCACCCCATTTTGACCAGCCCTAAGACTTAGGTGCTTTCTGTTGATTACCCGATGATGACAATCAAAATGTGTTCCCCAACAGTCCTCAACAAGAAAAATGGAATTCTAGCTTTAATCCCTACCTTCACACATTTTTGGCCAAACTATTTTAGACTTTAAAACCCTCTTTTCGAAATATTTTTCTAAATGTTTCTACGATGTTCCGAGGCTCCCATTTCAATTAAAATATTGCACTTTTCAGTAAACCGAGTAAGGACAAAGTAGAAACAAATGGAAGGGATGTGAACTCTTTGAAAAAATATTTAAGAAATATCTTCTTTATAGGTTTGGATAGGTTTGGATTTGAAGAAAACAGGAGGGGATGGAAGAAAATTGGTTTAGGGAAAGGATGAGCATCAAATTGTTAAGAAGGAAATGAACAACCTTCACTAAATTAGGCATATCTCTTTGTACACTTGGATTTTAAATGTGAGGCCACTACCATTGGAAAGGAGACTTCTGCGGCTTCAATTTAGACCCAAGAACCACTTAAAACCAAGTCTAGATTAGGGAGATATGCCCATTTGAAGTTGGGCTTAAGAGCAGATTTTGTTAAGCTGGCCCGAGGGAAATGAACAGCTTTAACTAAATTAGGCATATCTCTTTGTACACTCGGAATTTAAATGTGAGGCCACCACCATTGAAAAGTAGACTTTTGGGGTTTCAATTTAGACTCAAGAATCACCTAAAACTAAGTGTGGATAAGAGAGATATGCCCATTTGAAATTAGGCTTAATAGGAGATTTTGTTGACTCGGCGCAAAACATCAGCAACCCCATTTTTCTTGGTTTTGGTTCGGTTGGGACACCCCATTTACCTATTTTCTGATCCATTCAAGTACACCCACTCATCCTCCATTATACCTAATCATTCCTTATTGTCAAAAAGAGGTTTTGCTGGCATGCATAAAGGAGTATCCCATGCAACCACCTTGAAAATTTGCCCTCCTATCACATTCTTGTCTCCCACCTTCTTTTTGACCTTTACTCACCCTCATTTACTATATAGAAGGATCATGTTGTAAGAGAGAGAGAGACCACAAAATTGAAGAGAAAAGAGGGAGAAAAGAGTTAAAAAAGAGAGAAAATTTGAGTTTTTGAGCAAAAAATACTCCTATCTTCCATAAACACCTCATACCTTCCATAGCTACTGAAATTTCTCATTTCTATACACCAAAACTACTCCAAAAATTCTAATATAGCCAAAGATCAATTTCCTGGATCATAAGAAAGAGTATTTAGTGATTGAAAGTGAGAAAAACTAGAGAGTTAGCCACTTTCCATACCATAAACTCCATAATTTCGAATTGAGGATTTGAGAACACACTTCCTAAACTTGAGGGTGATCAAGAGGAAGTTTGGAAATCAAGAAGTTCAACCTTTCTTTGGAAGGTGAATTTTTAGTCTTTTGTTTTCTTAGATTTTCTATCTCATATTTATTTTCTTGCTTCTTATTTCATAGTGTTTTGTTACAATCCACGTGGTTTGTTTATCTCATATTTATTTTCGTACTTTATATTTCATAGTGTGTTGTTGTAACCTAAGTGGTTTGTTTAGCTCATAATTATTTATTTATTTATTTTTATTCACTTGCTTTAATTTCATATTAGTTTTGTCGTAATCTTGCATGTTCTACCTCATATTTGCTTTATTTTATTTTATTTTATTTTAGGTTCATGTTAGTTTTGTTGTAATCTTGCATGCTCTATCTTATATTTGTTTTCTTGTTTTAGGTTCATGTTAGTTTTGTTGTAAGTGTGCACTTTTTTTTTATTTATTTTATATTTGTCTTCTTGTTTTAAATCTAATCGGTAGTGGTTAGTTGAGACACCTACCTATTTCTTGTTTGTTCCATTTCTTGGTTTCACGATAAAACACGTTTTACTAGGCCTAGTTGGCCGGTCGACCTATTTGGCCGGCCGGTTAACTTCTTTTGGGCAAGACGGCGTTGCCCTCCGATGTTAACCAACTTTCGGTGGTTTCCAAGGCACATGAAACTCTTATTTTTATTTTTTTGTTTATTTTATTTTGAGTGTATTGTGAGGTTTTTATTTTGTTGTAATATTCTCCTCACCCACCCTCTAATTTGGTTTGTAATAATTTATTCAAAGTGTTGTAATAATTCCCCCACCCTGCTTCTTTCTGTCCCGTTCTTTTACTTGCTTTCTTTATTTGTGAACATGCATCATATTTCTCCTTTCATTATATCCATGCTTTGCATCCATGTTTCATACATCTTGATTCGGCTAATTTTGCATTTGTGGATTTGATCAATTCTTATGTGATTATGTGCGCTACCTCATGTTCTTGAGATGATGCATATGTCATATCTTAGAAGCTGAATCTTTAGTTGCATCTCATGAGTGAATTGCATTAGGATTTTGTATATAAGGTCATGCATATTTTACTAACTTTGTTTTGTAGTTTGTTCACAGGTCGTCAAACATGTAAGTTTTTTATGCTTTAGCATCCCGTTTGTGTGTGTTTTTCTTACTATGTCTAACATTCTACCATGAGGCTATTTGCTTATGTGATATAACTCTATGAATGCCAGTGGATGGAGGTTGTGTCGCTTAATTTGGAATGATGTACATCTTCAAAACTCCTCCAAAACTACATGAAATCAAATTGTTCCAAAGTGGGTGACATAGTCTATACTTGTATGTTTCACATAGTAAATTTTAGGAGTTATTAAAAAATCAGAACATGAACATATAAAGAAAATAAAATTCATATCATGGTTAGTAAAGGTCGATCGTTTGATCGGGTGAGTGGGGGTACTCAATTAATGACCTTCCCCTCTCATACCTAAGGTTTCGAACCAAGACAACTTTGGTTACGACGAACAGTGGCCTTGGAATGAGTCATGGGTTTCCTAATTTTCCAAAAAATATTAGGTGGCGACTCTGAGATCTGATGACGTAGTCCATTTTTGACAAAATTGCAAATGAAATGGATTTTCAATAAAAGTTGTCAAATCTGGACTCTCATCTATGTTTCAGATTGCACTCGTGAGACTAGATAAAAGAGATCTTGGGAGTTCGAACTGTTTAACACGAGGGTACCCCCCGGGCATGTTACACTAAGTTATTACTCATAGAGGGCTCCACTTACTGAACAAATTAAGCAGATAAACCAAACCGTCTATAGCGCGTGACCTACACAAACATAGAATGGATACGTATTGAATTACACACCCGGAATCATTAACTTAGTTCTTTCTTATCTTGGTGTGTTTCTAACTTTTGTCCTCATTATTGTGTCTTAATCTTGGCCTAGCAATGCCTAGGATGCAATGAGGATGGTAAAATGCACTTGAACACATTTAACAAAACTTGCTGCAAAAAGAGGTCCCGCTTGAGCGGACATGCAAAAATGTGAGTGGTCGCTTGGGTGCTCCTTCTTTCGCTCGAGTGGTCTGTACTAGTTGTGTAATTTTCATGCTCGATGGGCGCTCGACAAACACTCGAGCATGAGACTAGGGTCTTCGCTCGAGCGCAACTCTTGTCGCTCGAGCAGTCTGCAAAACACGTGAACTTCTGGGAGCATGCATTTCACGCTCGAGCCACCGTTTGGTCACTCAAACAGAGTTGTAAAAACAAAGATGGTCGCTCGAGCGCAGGATCTGTCCCTTAAGCGGAGGTGCAGAATTCTGAAATATCCATATTGCACTCCCAAGCTTCAAACTGAAATTCAAAGTCTCAAAATGCAACTTTTGGCCCAAAACTTGGGAAAACACTTGTAAACTAATAAAACATGGTGAATTCAAAATTATTTCACAAAACCAAGGCTCAAAAGCTTTCCAATTGGTCACAATTCAACTTGAAACTTAAGGTATACACATGCATGCAATCTCTACAAACTCAAACCTTCCAACTCATGCTCAAACAAGGTAATTTGTCAGAAAACATGAAAAAACCTCAAAACAAAGGTAAAATGAACACATGCATGAGAGAATTCCATGGAATTAAACTCAAATTGTGATGAAATGGACATGCATGCATGATATGATCTACATTCCTACATTTTAGCTAATTTGTTAGAAAACATGATGAAACCTCAAAACAAAGGTAAAATGATGAAAACACGAGTTCATACCATGTTTGAGCATGGTATGAATTCATGCTCAAACAAGGTAATTTGTCGAAAAACATGATGAAACCTCAAAACAAAGGTAAAATAAACAAATGCATGAGAGAATTCCTTGGAATTAAACTCAAATTGTGATGAAATGGATATGCATGCATGGCATGATCTACATGCCTACATTCTAGCTCAATTCTCGAATTACTCCACTCAACTCTCTTAAATTCATGAACTCACCAACTCAAGACTAAGACCAAAGACTTGAATTCTTACCTTAGACCTTGAATTCACAAGTGCAGAGGCTTAAATTCCTAAATTCTCTTCAATCTTCCAACAATTTCAAGCAATTCTCTCTTGTCCCTTGTTGTTATCTCAACTCTCTTGGTCTTCCACTCTCTCATACATTAGAATCAAAAGATGAGGAATGAGAGTTTGTGGAAAAGGTTCTAAGGTTTACATTAGATTTATATAGGCTCCACTAGTGACTTAATTAACCTTGATTAACTTAGACTAGGCAAAGGTAGTAATTAATCTAAATTAATTCGTCCCGAATTGAATTTCAATTGAACCTGCCATAATGATCTAAAAATTCCAAATAACACATAGTTGAAGTCAATTTCGTGATCGGAGGCCAATAAGGCCTTCAATTCGCAAACCGAAACGAAAACATGAACAGATCTTTCTACGATGGACAGATATAAACACAAATAATGCAACACACATACAATTAATTTAGAATTTCATTTTAGTTACTCATTAGGCATAATTAATTATGGCTAATCATGGTTTAATAGTTAATCATAGGTTGGGGTTGTTACAATAATATTTTGTATTAATTGATGTTTGATAAAACTAAAAACTGAAAATTAAGTATTAAAAATTGAATGGTGAATTTTTTAAGTTCAAAAACTAATTGATAAAAATTTAAATGTTGAATTAAAAATAAGTTATTTGATATGTATAAAATCAAATTTGAAATTTATTATTATTGAATTATATATTTTAATTTTTATATTGTGATGGTAGCGGTGGCAGTGGCATAGTGGTGATGGTGGTGGTAGCTGTAGCGATGGTAATGATAGTAAATGATAGTCTTGTTTATGACAATAATGATAATGGTAATGGTGGTGGTAGCGGTAGTGATAGTGATGGTGGCGGTGGCATGATGGTGCTGGTGGTTGTAGTAATGGTAGTGGTGGTGGTTGTAGTAATGGTAGTAGTGGTGGCGGTAGCAATGGAAGTGCCATGATGGTGGTGGTGGTGGTAGTGGTGGTGGTCGCATGGTAGTCGCGGTGGTAATAGTACTGATGGTGGTGATGGTGGTGGCATGATGGTGGTGGTTATGGTGGTGGTTATAGTGGTGGTAACGGTATTGGTGGTGGTGGCATGATGGTGGTAGTCATAGTAGTGATGGTGGTAGCGGTAGTGGTGGCGGTGGCCTGATGGTGGTGGTCATAGTAGTGATGGTGGTAGCGGTAGTGGTGGCGGTGGCCTGATGAGTTAAGTAAATTTAGTCAGAATTAAGTAAATTTTATAAGAGTTATTTATTTATTTAGATTTTAGCATACATTTTAAGAGGCACATAAATTTTTAAGTGATATCAATTATGGTTATCAAACGGACTTATTTTGTAACGCCCCGAAAATATAACAATGAAACCTTCCCATGACAATCATTAAGTCACAACATATCTTTAAATAAAATGTCATTTCGTTCATCTGATTTGATGTTTACAAAAGATAACACATGCATTGATATATCCATAAGCTCTAACTCTAAATCTATAGCATGTATTACTTACAAGAGGTATGAAATGAACGTTAAGCAAATAATAAATGCCCTAAAGTCTTCACAATTCTCCAAAACTATACTTGGTACATCAAAATGGATTTAAAATCCAACACAGCTAAAGCCCTTGACTTGTACAAGATTAAATACAATAATATACAAAAGAAGCCATCAACTCCAATTCTTCCTAAGCTATTGCCTTAGCGGAGGCATATCATCAACATCTGAAAAATGGTTTTCTCATATAAGGTGAGCCAAAGTCCAGTAGAAATAATCCAACACAATGTATAAATCTTAACAAAGATATAAGGTTTTATGCATATGCAATGACAGTGCCAAAACATTTTATATCCTTTTTCAAAAGTCGTGCTATGCCAAGTTTATATCACAATTCTCAAAATCATGTCATTTACAATAGAAAACAGGAGGAAATCTCAAACCAATACAACCTTTCACTGATATTTCATCTGCAAGAAACCGTCAAATGACACTTATGTAAACGTAGCCTATACAACCATTACTATTGGCATTTTACGAATATTTCATCTGCGAGAATCGGCACCCATGTATACATGTTTTTTTCGGGACTTTCACCTTGGACACACAAGCCAACTTGATTTGGTGATACACACATCTTTCCCACGTTCACCCATTTTTCTCAAAATCTTATACATTTTCAATGTATTAAATAAGAAACAATGCTCAATGCACATAGATGAGAAATTAGTTTTAGTTCACCTAATTCTCATGCAATTTCTACAACACTCATAGCTATCATCCACCAATAGCCCAAAACAGATATATTTAATAAATAGAAAATTTCAATAACAATATACATTATTATAATTTCCAAGATGTGAGCAATATAACATTTCCAACTCCACCATCATTATCAATATCCTCCATCACCATCATCAAGACGTGAGCGATATTACAAAACCAACATCATCCTTCGATATTTTTCCAACACAAGTCAAACCCATGGTTTTAGAACAAAACCTTGTTTTCTTTCAAAATCATTTTTGAGTAGAGAAAATCATTCCAATTACGTAAAACCCAACATCAGTTCTATTATCTTTACAAGATCAACATTTGAGATTTCTAGGGCAAAATCCATTTTTTCTTTACAAATCATTTCCAAAGGTAAAAACCCATCACTTTATCATATATCAACAATAAACACCTTTCTACAAGCATTTCCAACAAACCATTTGAAAACCCCCCTTTTTGATTTCCAATCAATACCCTAGATTTGCCCAAAATCTCCAAAAATCACAATATTCTTTTAGAAATATGAAATAACTAAGTTAAAAATTTTAAGAGGGTACAGAGAATCCTGACATTAAACTTAGAAGAGGAAAAAAAAAAAGAAAGGAAAGCTCAAAAGTAAACGGTGACAAAACAACGATTTTTTCATATCAAAAGGAAGCACTTGACAAGCTCGACACATAATCTCATAGGAGCAAGGTGAGGAGATGCTTCTAAGTGAGTAGATCTGAAGATCTTTGAGCGAAAAAGTGAGTTTAGAGAGAGAGAAGAGTGATTCGTGGTTTAGAAAGGGGAAAGAGAAGATAAAATGAAAAAAAAGGGTAACTGGGGGCCTTATTTATAGTGCTAGGTTAAAGTGAAATAAAGTCCCAAAGTCAACCCAAAAGAACAATTCAAATCCCCATGAAGTATGGCCCAAAACTAAACTAAAATCTAGAAAAAAAAAAAAAAAAAAGCCACAGGGGTCAACCCTTATGTCAGTTATGTTGACCCTTCAAGAAGAATTGACAAAAATTGACAATGCTGGCAGTAAACAAGGTATCGACCCTTGGACCAGAGGTGTTGCCTCTAAATTTCAACAACTAAACCCAGATTCTGCAGTAAACAAGGGTCGACCCTTCCCAGACTGGTGTTGACCCTTGAGGCCAACAAAAGACAAGTGTCGACACCACCAAGGCTGGTGTTGGCCTTAAATTTCAGTAGTTATTCCATGAACATAGTAGTACAATGGTGTCGACACCTCCAATGCTGGTGTCGACCCTAGGAGTAGAACAAAACAAAGAAAAAGAGGTAGTGTCGACACCAACAAGGATAATGTCGACCCTTAAAGCCAAAACCATACATAAAGAGAAAGGAATGACCATCATGAATATGGTTCCTGGATTCAAAAGTAATAAATGGGTCGGGTCTAAATCAAGATCGCTACAACCTCTCTCCCTTAAGGAATGTCGTCCCCGAAATTTTCAATAACAAAACCATGTTTAAAACAATTGTAACAATGATAGTAAATCAAATTTATCATCTTGACCCATCTACCAGTTCTTCATTCTTATTACAATAATAGACATGTCCTCAATATTGAATATACAATTCACATTTCCAAAACATATACAATGTTCATATTACACTAAGATCACAAAATTTTCAATACATACTCAAACATCAACAAATAGGTCTTGAAACTTCTCACAGACTTCCAACTCACACTCCCAAGTTGCTTCCTCAACCCCGTGGTGTCTTAACAACACCTTGACCAATGGAATCGTATTGCCCTTCAAGACTTGATCCTGAGTATCTAGGACTCTAACATCTCTCTCTCGTATAAGGCATTCTCATCGACTTGAAAGTTAGGAAATATGAAGAAAGTCCAACGCCATCCTAAGTCTAAATCCACTTTGGAAAAAAAAAATAAAATTACATGCTCGCAATCCAACGTCTCGGTTACCTGCAACACCTAAACCACCACCGAGTGCTTAACCTTCCAACATAGGGAATAAGGAAACCACTCACACACAAGGCTTTCGGTCAACTCTCGTAGAACGAGAACGCAAAAATAAAACATAGTTTAAACAGATAACATTACAGCACATTAATTTCTGACAAATCCCAAACTCCCTGCAAAATAACCATCTAACACGTAACTAGCAACTCAGGCTAAATCACGAGACACTCCACCATATAAATAAAATACCCCACATTCGGGTTTAAGAAAATTTTCCTCTTTTTTTCATATTTCTTAAAAATACCGCATTTCTCAAAAGGTGTTCAATCTCGCACCACCCACCACTAAAATATCCCAAGGATTCCAAAATAGTGTTCTTTTTTTGAAACCATACGTATAATAATAATAATAATAATAATAATAATAATAATAATAATAATAAAATCCAAGGTTTCCTTTACTTTCATGATTTGTTAGATCCAGCTTTTATCACACGCACGATGATGCCACTATACCAACACAAAGTTTCTACGATGATAATAATCCTTAGAAATTTTCCAGGTGCCATAAACACAATAAACACAAAAAAACAATTTCATAACCACCACTCACATGATGGCGTAACAGCGCTGACAAAACCAAAATTCCTACCTGTAACTCTAATCCGATTACTATAAACGCGCACTATGACATCATTCAATTACACAACCCTCAGGCTCAATTCCAAGTTGTTCCCAAGGTGACTATATGTCAACCATTCGGATATCAATCAATTAATCAACCATATACAACAATTTCAAACTTGGCACCAAATACCAACGTTGGCCCAACTCATTATCTCCAAGATGGAGTTTCTCATTCAAGCTCTCATATTTATTGAATCACACCAGATTCCTCAAGGTTAACCCATACTATGTTTAATCTCAATTAACCCGTTACTCACATACCTATATGGAAAGCGTATCCTCATAACAGATATGAGTCCGAGCTGGACTCCTGAAGACCAAAACACTTAACCCACACCTTTAGATCATCTCACACATATACTCATGGTAACCAATACCTCGCATTACACTTACCCGAACCGATAAGGTCAAAGCAACCCTGACATAGTTCATCAAACACTTTACACCATCTTACTACATCACTCGGAGTGTCACTCCCAAACCAAACAACAACATACACACCCACATGATTCTGCACTATCGAACATTAGACCATTCTTATCAATAAATTAAATACATTATTGCCACACCGAGGCAACCTCTTGGGATAGTCCCATGACCGATCCTCTTCGACATATCATCTAACAACCACCAACCCAGCATTGGTACACCACGTAAAGTCAAATCCCATTGCTCACTACACACATCTCACCCTCAACCCAAAGTGTGTTACTTTAATTCTAGCTTCTTATTCTGTCAATGTACCCTCAATTTCCATCAAATTTATCATAATCGAAGTACGTAACTGTAGACGCGCCTGCGGAGGGGGACCTCGCTACTACAGTTCGGACTCGATTTTGAATGTTACGGTTCTTAATCTGAACCAAAGAGTCCAAATCCGGCAAATCGTTTTGAGAAACAGTTTTTTGAAAAGTAGTGCCAAACATGGACTGCTTTACCACATACAGAGTCGCCACCTAAATATTTTAAAATGGGAGAATTTAGGAAACCCTAACTCGGTGCCGAAGGCCACATGTCCGTCATCACCGGAGTTGTCTCAGCTCGGGAGCTAGGGTACGATTAGGGAAGGTCAGCTATGAGCACCCCCTCTCGCCCGATCCGAAGACCGGCCTCTACTAACCGTGATATCCGTTTTTGAAAACGTTATGTGCTCTTATTCCAGTTATTAGCCTAGAATTACTATGTTATGCGCATAGCAAACAAGTATAGACTAGATTGCCTAATTTGGAAATAAGCATTGCATATCCGTTTGTTTTGAAAAGTGCTTTGGAATTTGCTACTCGCAAGTAGTCTAAAACACGGATTTCAACTAGTTTTCCCAACTCAAACAATCCAACCTTCACCCACAGGCATTCAAACAATTTATCATATAAGCATTTAGCCGCATGGCAAGCATACTGTCATGACAACACTCACACGCATGCGGGATGCTAAAGCATAAATACTTACATCGTGCTCCGTGCCAAAACAATAAACTAGTTAGCAAACATGCATGTCCTAGTTCATGTTAAATTGTCTAATGCAACACATACAAGATGCAATTAGATAGGCTCAGCTAATCCTAAACATGGCATGTGAAATGCAGTCAAACAATTGATGCACGTATTCAATTTTGGAATTGAAATACAAATGTAGTTAGCGTGATGTACCGAGCCCAATGCATGCAATACAAATGCATGAATGCACGCATGTATAGCATAAGGTATGCTAAGTTAAACATGCCCTAATACTAACCATCAAAGCAGGTAAGTAAAAGGGAAGAAAGAAGTGGGGATTGGAAGACATTCTCACCACTCACACACACTTATTACAGATTTGCCCTCGCTCGGAGGGACCAAATAAATAATACAAATTAATTAACTACGCAAGCTAATTAAATATTACAAATTGCCTAATCAACTAATCAAATTAACTAAAGCTAGAAAAATAGTAAACCGCCTCGGGAGGAGAGCCTGATGCAATGCACGCTCGGTCCTGCTCGAAAATGCACCGCCATGCATAGGTTGCCTCTGTTTTCCTTCCTTCACTCCTCTGGAGGTTGTCAAAACCTCAGGACTGCTTCTCTAGACATTAAGGAGTGCCACCGGCTGAATAGGATTGCCACCGGCAGTGTGGTGTAGTCACTGGCACAAGATGAAGCTATCGGCTGAGAAGTTATTGCCGGTCGGCATTTAACACTGCCGGTCGGCAGAGTGTTCCTGCAGAATCTGCAAATGACAGCAACAGAGGGCAAGGCAAAGCATGGCAGCACAATTCAAGGCATATATGCACCATTCATGTCCCTTATCATGGTAATGACTCAAAGGGGCATGTGTCTCGATTCTCAGACCACCAATCACGCATTTCCATGCATGATGGCCCAAAGAACCAAGTATGCAACTTTCATGTCAAATGAAATGCAAACCAAACAAACAAACCAAGGCCCAATTCCTATCACCAAGTCAAGGAACAAGGCATGCATGCAAGATGTAATGCAACCTAGGCATGCAAGCTAAAGATGCAACATGGCATGGCAAGGCACTTATGCAAGCATACAAGCAAACATGAGGCAATACCAACTGTAGACACCCCATTTTTGACCGTACTCAAGACTTGGACGTCACCGTTTGAACACTCGGTGATTATCCATGTTTGTGTTCGTTTGGAGTTCCCGGAGGCCTCGGCTCGCGTGCCTTGCCTCAGGATCTCCGAACTAGACCGTTTAGTGTCTGGTTTTGCACCAAACACTTGCATCTTGCCTTTGAGAGGCAGGGTGGGGCTTGTAGACCATCCCCACCCATCACCGGCAGTGGCTAGATGCCACCGGCTGGTTTTTGCTGCCACCGGCAATATAGTTTGCCGGCCGGCACTATTTTTGCCGGTCAGCACTTTTTAGTGCCGACCGGCACTCTTTTTGGCCAAGATGGCATTTTTGGCCGGCCGATTGCTGTTCATCTGCATTTGCAGATATTTTTAGACAGCTGTATTGCTTTTGCTCCCCTCCATACACGTGTATGGAGGGATCTCCCTCTTGCAAAGCTTGTCTTGTAAGCTTTACAAGTGGCATATAGAGAGGAGCTCTCTCTAAGGCAAGAGGAGAGCTTTTAGACATTTTTGAGGGAGAAAAATACAGACCAAGCTCTGGTTTTTCTAGGGTTAGGGTTAGATATACACTCTCTATCTCTCTTTCCCTCTTATTTGTACACTAGGTGTTTTGTGTCTCACTATTGCACACAAACACCTAGTGTTTCACCTTCCTCTTGGAGCTGAGGTTCTAAGGGCTTGTTCTTGAGTTTCTTGACTGGTTTGGAGCCAAAGGACGCCATTGGAACATCATTTGTGAAGAAGGCTTCAAGGGTGAGATTCTAGTCCCTTTTTCCCCCATTTTCGCATTGATTTTATACCTATCTTAGAGCTGTTTTTGTGATTATTGTATAACATAAAAAGTTTTGTTTTTAGGCCCTCTTTATTGTTTATTAAGAGTGTTTTGTTGTTTGAGGGTTGTTGACCACCCTTAGGCCTCAAAAGGCCTCATTTTGAGCCATTTTGTGTTAGCTCCGGGATTTTGGTGTTGAGGTCTCTTCACCATTGAAATCTTGAGGGATTTCAGTGGTGAAGATGATGCTTTGAAGTCCCAAGAAGGAGAGGGCCACCCCCTCTCCTTGTTGTCCTTGAAAAGGGCATATTTTGGCCTCCTAAGGAAGCCTATGTTTGAGTGTGTGTTGAGCATGTTTGGTTTGTTTTTCATGCTTATATATCCATAATATAACATGATTTTAAGTTGGTTTTGGAACTTCATGCATGCTTAGCATAGTTGCCATGTAATGCCTTATTTGTGCCTTAACATGTTCTAGGTTGTTAGCCTTTGTTGGAGCATGTTTTAGGCTTGTATTTGTGAAGATTATGTGCTTATTTTGCCATGTTTTAGATCTGTCCATAAGTATTTGGGTCGATTTTAGCATGCATTATATAGCTCCTTTGTATTTGGGCTTGTTAGCCTTGAGTATGTGCATGTGTAGCATGCCATCTTTGCATTGTTTTGATGATTTGGGATCATTATACATGCCATTTTAGTCCCATTTCCATGCTTGTTGGATTGCCTTGCATGCCTCTTTAATGCTTCGGAAGCATGTGTAGCATTGCTCCATGTTTTGGTGCCTTTGTATGCCTTTGTTTTGGAGTCATTTAGATGCCATCTAAGTGGTCCTTAGGCCTTGTTTTAATGTCCCAAAACTCTGTTTTTGGTTGATGAGTGCATACCATGTTTGGTTATGTTAAGTGTAGTTCAATGCTCCTTTGATTTGCTTTGAACACTTGGACTTTTTGTTGCATGTTTAGCTTGATTTGTTGCTCGGTTTGGCACCATCCTAACATGCATTTTCAATGCTTATGTTGCATGCTAATTGTCCATGTTTGACTCTTTCAAGTGTGCTTGAATGTTACTTGATTTGTGCTTAAGTGTTGGTCCTTATGTGCATGTGTGCGTGCATGCCATTTAGTCCTCATTTTATAGCACTTATGGCCACTGTTTTAGGCCCTTTTTAGAGTTGCCTAATTCATGTATAAGTCCATCTTGTCATCCATTTGCATTGCCATATGTATGCTTGTATGCTTGCATAAGCTTGTCGCCATGCCATGTTGCATCCTTAGCTTGTATGCCTAGGTTGCATTGCATCTTGCATGCATGCCTTGTTCCTTGAATTGGTGATAGGAATTGGGCCTAATTTGTTTGATTGGTTTGCATGCATTTGAAATCAAAGTTGCATACTTGGTTCTTTGGGCCATCATGCATGGAAATGCGTGATTGGTGGTCCGAGAGCCGAGGCACATGTCCCTTTGAGTCATTACAATGATAAGAGACATGGTTGGTGCATACATGTCTTGAATTGTGCTGCCATGCCTTGTTTTGCCCTCTGTTGCTGTGAGTTGCAGGTTCTGCAGGCTTTCTTTGCCGACCGGCAGTGTAAGGTGCCGGCCGGCAACATTTTATCTGCCGACAGATTCAATTTTGTGCCGATGGATACATACCAGTGCCGGTGGTGATTCCACTCAGCCGGTGGTACTTCTCAGTGCCTAGGGATGCAATCCTGAGGTTTTGACAGCCTCCAGAGGAGGAAAGGAAGGAAAACAGAGGCAGTTTGTGCATGGTGGCGCGCTTCTCGAGACGTTTTCCTGTTTTAATTAGTCTATTTAATTTGTTAATTAAATTAGGCAATTTGTAATATTAATTAGCTTGCGTAGTTAATTAATTTGTAATATTTATTCAGTCCCTCCGAGCGAGGGCAAATCTGTAATAAGTGTGCGTGAGTGTGTGTATGTCTTCCAACCTCACGTCTTTCTTCCCTTTTATTTACCTGCTTATGATGGTAGATTAGGGCACGTTTAATTTAGCATACCTTATGCTATGCATGTGTGCATCCATGCATTTGTATTGCATGCATTAGGCTCGGTACATCACGCTAACTGCATCAATATTTCAACTCCCAAACTGAATACGTGATAATTGTGCATTTTCACATACCATGTTTAGGGTAGCCGAGCCTATTCTAGCAACATTTTGTATGCGATGCATTAGGCACTTAACATGGACTTGGATCATGCATGTTTGCTAACAAGTTCTCTGTTTTGGCACGGAGTACGATGTAAGTATTTCCGCTTTAGCATCCAGCATGAGTGTGAATGTTGCCATGACAGCATGCTTAACATGTGGCTAGATGCTTATGTGTTATAAACTGCTTGAATGCCTGCGGGTGGAGGTTGGATTGTTTGAGTTGGAAAAGCTCGTTGAAATCCGTATTTTAGCCTACTTGCGAGTAGCAAATTCCAAAGCATTTTCAAACCGAACGGATATGCAATGTTTATTTCCAAATTAGGCAATCTAGTCTATACTTGTTTGCTGCGCGCATAACATAGTAATTTTAGGCTAATAAACGGAATAAGAATACATAACGTTTTCAAAATTGGATATCACGGTTTGTAGAGGCCGGTCTTCGAACCGGGCGAAAGGGGGTGCTCATAGCTGACCTTCCCCGATCGTACCCAAGCTCCCGAGCCGAGACAACTCCAGTGATGACGGACATGTGGCCTTCGGCACCGAGTCAGGGTTTCCTAAATTTCCCCATTTTAAGAATATTTAGGTAGCGACTTTGTATCTGGCAAAGCAGTCCATGTTTGGCACTACTTTTTCAAAAATCTGTTTCTCAAAACGATTTGCCAGATTTGGACTCTTTGGTTCAGATTAAGAACCGTGACACAAATCGAGTCCGAACTGTAGCGAGGCCCACGCGGGCGCCGTCTACAGTTTCTGGCGACTCCGCTGGGGATTTTTAGAGAGTTTGACTCGAACTCGTGATATCCTGTTTTGATCTCATTTATGTGTTACTTTGCATTGCATGTGCATTGGTGCGCCTAGGAACACAGTGTTTGCCATCTGCCATTCCTGAACGGTTTGCCGGAGGCTTGTCTTGTCAAGGCATGCCCGTAAGGCTGACCGGCTATGGGCTCTGACTGTATGGGAACACAAACCCCGGTTTTTACCGGGGCACCCTTTTGACCATTCGACCTAGTGCATATTCGGACCCATAGTGACCATTCCAAGCTAGGACAGGTTGCTTACCCGATGTTAAGTTGTTTGAGAACCACTGTGTGCGTAGTGAAACCCTAGCTTCTGACAAAATAGGACAGGGAAACCTTACCCCAACATAGGGGTGTTTTGTTCTCTTTACTTGCTATGTGCTTCTAGAATGTATTTCTACAGGGAAGTACGTATCAGTTTGCAAGTTTGAGTATCAAACCTGAAGACACCAGTATCAGTATCAGTTGTAGGAATCAGTTATCCGCGGGTATCAGATTCAGTATTTCGGGAACAGTGACTTCTGGGAACAGTGATCGGCAGTAGGGTACAGTTGTTTGGCTACACCCGTGTTTGATCAGTTTGGGTTGAAATGCTGTCTATTTTTCTTTCAGTTCAGAGAGTTGCAGAGTTGAAACAGAATAGCCAGTGTCCCCCCTTGCTGAGGCAGGATTTATGGCGGCACAAAGTTCAGAAGAAATTGTGGTTATGGCAGCTGTATCGGAGCAGGGAACCACTCCGCAGAATGAGGCCAGCATCAGTATGTCATATCCGCCCAGGTCGCCCGTTGTGCACCCGGTCTGGGCTCCCCAGTTATACCAAGCTCGTGAGCCCACCACCTTCGAATTGATGGGGATGATAGGCGACCTCCAAAGGTCTGTGGCAGACCTCGCCTATGGAATGCCGGCTTCACCGCCAGCGGCGCCGTATGCCGGGAATTTTGTACCACAAGAGCCCCCGCTACTGGGGCGGATTGTAATAGAGCTCAGCCAGCCAGAGGTGACTTCCGGCTATAGCCACGACATGCCAGCACCAACCCGGACCCTTGATCAGGCTGAGGCCAGAGGAAAAGACAAGGCAAAGATAGATGCCGACCCTATTGAGCAACTGCTGTGGGCAGTCGAGGCTCTGAAAGTCAGAGGGATGAACAAGCAACAAACATCTGCAATAGTGACCAAAGCTGTAGATGATGCTTTCCCCGCTCCAAACAAAGGCAGTTCAAGCCAGGCAGAAAACCGGGATGGGCCCCGTCATGCCCAGACAATTCCAGTAGTTCCCACCCCTGCACCGGGAAAGGTTCAAAAGGCCAAGGCAGCGCCAGCTGATCCTTTCGCCAGCGCATCTGGCAAGAATCCTCAAACTGCAAAGTACCTGCCCCAAGGGCGCAGGGTCTTTCACGACCTCCACATGCCTTTGTCTAGGGCATTGTTAATATTGGCGAAGAATGGGCATCTTAAGCCTTTGGAGCCCCGGCCACTCCCGAAGAATCTCCCCGCCACTCATGGTGCTACCTTGTACTGCGCGTACCATCAACAGTCCGGTCACAGTAGCGACGGATGTTCCCGCCTTCGTCATGAAGTGCAGGATTTGATTGATAACAAGGTTATCCTACCACCCACCTCAGGCAAGCCCGTCACCACTCAGTTGTTGGATTTCGAGGGCTCAGATACTGCGAGTATGTAAAGCGAACCGCCTGCGGGCAACATTTGGTACATTTTGGATGGAGCGTCTGACACGCATTTTTGAGCATCGGTGAAACCGAGTTTTGTAAATCCTGATTTGGATATCGAGTCAGTCTTTGGTTTTGAGTCTGTCTCTTTGTCTTGAGTCAGTCTTTTGCTTAAGGGTCTGTCTGGTTGTATCGAGTCAGTCCCCGTTGTATATAATACCAGGTGATTCTGGGGATGTCGCCCCGAACACCATTTTGTTTTGTAATTATTATCTGTTTTTGTTTTGAGTCTGTTTCTGCCAAGGGGCCAGTTGCACCAACGGAGCCGATTGAAACAGCTGTTGCTATCTCAAACTTCATGCTTGCTTTCAGCATAAGCGCCAGAGAATTTGATTGGGCTGACAGTACATCTCGCCTGCTCTCCTGCGCGCCAAACTCATTGCATTAACCTAAGTTTTTCAAAAAAAAAACTTTTTGAACACTGCGGTGATAAAAACGAAGAGGAAGGAATTCCTCGGGTTTTGCAAAATTTTGATCATTTTGAGAGAAAGAGAGGCGTGCTAAGCCTTTTTATGAATAAAGCCATGCTTGTCGGCGTGAGTACTGAGAAGGACCCTGGCCTGATCCAGATTGGTTCCACACTATCTTCGGCGCGAGCGATTTGTCGCTTTCTTAAAAACTTTCAAAAGCAAATGTTTTACGCGGCCCTGCGAAGACCTGTGTGGAATCGCTCTTGAGATTGCGCAGCCTAGGATCGCTCTCAGCCTCAAGATTCAACCTATTTTTTTTCCGAGTTTGAACCCGTTCAGAATGTTCAGAAAGTTCAACGGACAAACGCCATGAAAGGCCCGTGTGGCCAGTTTTGAGGTAGCCTTCGATCAAGAAGCATCAAGGCCGAATCAGAAGAAGTAGATCTCGCCGGAAGAAGCTCGTAGAGTAACCCTGATGGATTCTCCGCAAATCAGTGCAACAGCCGTTCTCCTAGACACCGAGAGGCTTCAATTTCGAAAACCATTTGGCATGGACTTGCTACACTTTTACCCTTTGAGAGGCTCGCTGGGCCGAAAACCCGGAAGGGCAGTCCAGGCAAAAGTTAGAGCAAGAGAAAAATACAAAAGAAAAAAAAAAAAAAAAAAAAAAGCAAGAAAAAAGAAAGAAAGAAAGAAGAAAAAGAAATAGAAAATGAAAAGAAGCTCGCAAGGTCGAAAACCCGCATTGGGCGCCTTGGCAAAAGTGAGAGCCGAACAAAGTGAAGGTTAAAATACCCGAGTGGACCTTAACCGGAACTACGTAAGGCTTGATTCCCATGTTTGGGATACGTAGGCAACTTCATCATGAAGTCCAGCCCCCAACGCTTTCATAAGCGCCTCAGTCCATGCAATGGTTTCGACTTCATCCCAAAGTCCAGTGGCCAACACCCTTCAAGGTGATTGTGTCCATATATGTGTTGTGACCGTCTTCGTCATTTCGGTGTCTGAGAGCTCGACCACCGCCAATGAAGACTGTCTGCGGACTGCTGCAGCACCATCCAAACAAGGGGCAACTTTCCGTTGCCACGAGCCGCTGTGAGCCGCCTTCCAAACTAGGGGCAACTTTCCGTTGCCTCCCACCCCCCTTCCAAACCAGGGGCAATTTTTCATTGCCTCCGATCCGAGGTTGCGCGTCTCAAAGAGTAAGTTTCATGCTCATTGAGCATTGACTGTTTGAAAAATAGTTTTTGAAAATTTTTACTGAGGTTGACTATTTTCTCGAAAACTATTTTATTTTCCAAAATCGGACCATTGTCTTGGACCCAAAAGAGGAAAATTTTCAGTGCTTGCTGCCTGACTTGCATGCTTTTCAAATCAAAAATCGAACAAGTACGTTAATTCGACTCTCATTTTGATCAAAACCGTTTTAGTAGAAGGCAAAAACAAAAAATGGTTAAAATGATGAACTAGGGGCACAGTTGAGCCAGGCGTTCTATCTTTCCCCCGTCATCGACGTACTTGCCAGAAGAGCGCTCTACCCATCAGAAGAAATAGCTGTGAGCTAACGGCATCGGGCGTGAACCCGCAACTTCCTATTCATCCATTAATCACCCTGGGGAGGGATGAAAAATGAGAGATTGAAGAATAGAGAGGTGTAAGTTGAGAGAAAAGCTAGAAAAAGGGTTTTGAGGGAAAAATCCGAGCTTGAGAGTCGAGTGATGTGAGAATCACAAATCAGACAGGGTGGGAAACAATACCCAGATCGAACTGGCTCCTCGTGGTCCGAGGTCTCCCATCTTCGTTTACGCGTCTGTGTGTCGTGTCTCTTTCATTTGACGGTCTCGTCTTTGTTTTGAGTCTCTCCCGAGCATGTCTCGTTGTGTTAGGTCGTGTACCTTTATAATTGAGTCCTCCCTGCTGTGTTCAGTTGTAGGCTCGATATCCCGGTTTGGAAAACCCTCATTCAATTTCAAAAATCATTTATGCTCAGAATGCTGTGCCATTCTCTACATTTGAGCATGTTTCAACCATAGCTGGTTTCACCTTTGAAGCCCGTCTTGTCAGATTGAGCTGTTTGTTTGAGAATTGCTGTGTGCAGAATGAACCGAATGCTGTGTTATGGGTTGCATGCAGATTAATCCCCAGTGGAGCAAGGGCTGTGTGTCCGGAATCAGGCAGTGGGTTGCTTGGGAGTATTTTGCTGTTGGCTGTTTAAGTTATCTGATTATTGCAGTGCAAGTGTTCAATTTTCAGACAGCTAATCAATTTCATTTACATTGAGGTGTAACATGATGGAATGCGATGCAATACATGAGATATGTGAATGTAACACTTTTTTAGATAAAAAGTCCGTTTCATTTCATTATCTTTTCAAACGTACAAGTTTTGGAAACAAAATCTGCTTGCGGTAGTACAAGGTAATCTATTTACCAACAAAAAGAAAAGTACAAGGAAAGAAAGAAAAGATAGCAAAAATATGCATCCATGTCGAGCGCTCCGGGGGGCCGTCAGTCCGTCCTGGTCGTCTTCCTGGACGAGGGTCCAGGAGCATCATCAGCGTCGTCGTCAGAGCCCGAGCTAGAACCGTCTCCGGTCTCCTCCTCCGATGACTCTGCCTCCGCCTCCGACTCCTCGTCGTCGTCATCATCCGGGACTGGAGCTCGCGAGCTACTCCCGACATGAGTACGCCCACCCCTGGTACGAGGAAATATCCTGCCCTCCTCATCTCTCCCCCGAGCAGGGACAGAAGGTCTGGCCGGAGCACCTCCTGCCATGGGAATCTGGAAAGGAGGCTGAAAAAGTACACAAAAAGGGAAATGCATCAGTACACTGTGAACAGTTTAAAGGTGCAGAATGCAGTGTATGAATACAGTAAGAATGCCGTGAGCAGTTTAGCAATGCAGAATGCAGTGTGTGAATACAGTGTATGAATGCCGTGAGCAGTTTATCAGTGTAGGGTACGGTGCAGAATGCAGTGTATGCAGTGTTCAGATACTGTGAGATCAGTGTATCACGTGTTGTGCCGTGCATCAGATTATGCAAAGCAGTGTATGAATGGTTTGAGGCCAATGTCAGAAGAACAAACCGGTATGCTGTAGACGGCTAGGAGGTCAAATGTCCGCTGGAGCATCCCCATCATCGAGGCATTCATCGCCAACGACTGACGGGTGTACTCAGAAGAAGCCTGCAAAAGTATCAGACACGTCAATATTCTGTGGAATATCAAGTAAACTGAATTGAATAACTGTACAAAAATGCAGTAGTACATACCGGTGGTAAGTCGGGGACGTCAATGAGCTCATGACCAGCCGGTGGAGGGGCGAAGGGGATCTGATAGGTCGACCCACCCTGCCCTTGGAAAGTCAGTACAGCAGGCAGGGCAGGCCAGCCAACTCCTCGTCCTCCCTGCACCCTACCCCTGCCACGGACCCGGGCCCTCCTCGAAGATCCAGCCCCTGCTCCCGCTCCGGCCCCAGCCGCCGATGCTACAGGCCGGGCCCCCTCTGCTCGACGACCACTCAGGGGGCGCATCAGGTACGTCCGCACGTACTCCTGATAGTCGCCGGTGCCTCGGAAACCGGCCTCCTCCCAGCCGATGGAGTAATCATCCAGCTGCTCAGTGGTGAGCCCCTTGGTCTCCCTCATCTCTGCAGGAGGGTGAGCCGGGACTATCTGCTCAGGTAACCCGCGGGTCTGGCGTAGAAAATGCTCCCCCAGGTACCAAGACCGACAGATCGGGCCCTCAAGCAAAATCCGGAAACGCGAGGTCTCCTCAGCACCAGGGAACCGACCCCGCATCGCCGACGGCAAAGAAGCCCATGGCCGCCAAGTGATCTGAAAGTGACAGACAGTTTGTTATCTACTGTTATTGAAATATGCAGTGGGAAAGCGAAGCTAAATGAACTGAAAGTAAAGCATACCTTGGCCGGGGTGATGGTGTCGAAATATCGGCGGAAGAAGCCGAATGTCTCCCGTGGTCGCCGGGTGCATCTCCCGTCGAAGCGACTCGAGAACGGGACAACCGGAGGAGGCTCCGCGACTGGTACGGGCGCAAGCCTAGGAAAGTAGGCGTAAACCCACAACTGGAAAACAGATGTCAGTATGACCATCAGATAAAGCAGGATATACAGAATAAAGCAGAAATAGCAGAGCCGTGTGTTGTGCAGTGTATTATGTGCAGTATACAGTGTGAGCACTGTACAGTCAGTGTAAAGCAGAATGTATGTGTGTGCCGTGTGTACAGTATACAGCAAGTATAAAGCAAATTACAGTGTGTGCGGTGTACTGAGTACAGAAAGTACGAGACAGGAATGAAAAAGTGGAGAAGAAATGTACCTCCCAAGCTCGCCAATAACCTCCAAGCAGCTGGCCGCTGCCACGAGAAGCCGAGCTCATATATCCGTACAGGGTGGCCAGAGTAGCGCCGCCCCAATCGTAGTGCAAGATATCCCGGACGTCCACCAGTGCGCTAAGAAGGCAGAGAGGCACGGTGTTCGCCCGGTCGGCGAAGATGGTAGTCCCGAACAGGAACATGAGGAAGCCGCGAGCATACCTCTCCTCGTCCTCTGGGGTCATCTGCACCTCCTCCAAAACGGGCTGAACCTGAACTGTGTCTCGAACCAGGAGTACCGCACGAAGCTTGGACGAACTAGTGGTGGGGCCTCCCCCAGTAGATGGACCTGAGCGGCGGTCCACTCATCCATGTCTGTGTCAAAAGGGATCGGATCCCCCCCTACCCCGATGCCTGTGAGCATCGAGAAGTCATAAGGGGTCATCGTCATGTCCCCTGCAGCAGAAAAATGAAAAGAATCGGTGGTGTCCCACCACCTCTCCGCCAAAGCGGCAAGAAGAGGTCTGCATGTGGACAACCTAGAGAGCCCTCGGCAGAAGGTGCCGAAGCCCGCCCGGTCCACGATGCGCTGGACCGCATCAGGGAGCTCGTCATACCACTCCCGCGCACCAGTATTCCCATACCCGCGAATGGTATGGGAACCCTCCTGCAAACAGAAAACGACAATTGCAAGACAACATTCAAAATGCAGTTTTGAAAGGACAAATATGGCATGTATGCAAGTTTGTCAGATTCAGGCAAATACCGGGTGCCGGTGTGCTTACAGTAAAATACGTGTGCTGTGCCAGCGTGTTTGGGTGTTTCAGAACAGATGTAGCATATGTGCAAATCTAACAGATTCAAACAAATACTGGGTACCAGTGTGTGTGCAGTAGAATACGGTGAGTGCAGTGCGTTTGAGTGATTCAGGGCTAGTGCAGTGTGTGTGCATGTGTCAGTCTCAAGCAGATATCAGTTGTATGTATGTTTACAGTCAACTACGGTCTACGGCATATCAGATTTCAGCAGTTAGAGAATACAACTAACTATGGCAGTTTTGTATCCTACATTGCGGAAAGTAAAGCAGAAGATGAAAAGTTACCTCGGAAGTGCCGAATGAAAGGTGGGAGGTAGGCTCACGCAGCAGTAGCTCAGGCGCCACATGCCTCTCAAAGCTCCGGAACTGACGCAGGCCGTCTGGGGGCAGAACGTGGATCGCCGGCCGGTAGGTCGCCGGATCAAACGGGCGCTCGCCCAAGGGTAGAAGCTCGACCCCAGGATCCATCTCGTGGTCCGGGGGAGTTTCGCCGCGTGGAATGTC
The DNA here is from genome assembly GCF_055761805.1 of Camellia sinensis. NCBI lineage: Eukaryota > Viridiplantae > Streptophyta > Magnoliopsida > Ericales > Theaceae > Camellia > Camellia sinensis. Next base: position 127,170,170 of record NC_138975.1, read on the forward strand.
GTCCGCCATGAAGGGAGTGGTGTGAAAATGGCCGGAAAAGGAAAACCGAGCCGGAATGTGAAGAGTCAACTGAAAAGTCAACTCCTGAGAAGGTCGGAAATGGCCGGGAAGGCCGGAATGTGAAGAGGCACGAAAATGAAAAGGAAAGTGAGGGGAACAAACCCCGAAAAGGCTAGAATGCCAAACGAGGCACCGAAACGAAAATGTGATCGGTGGAAAACGTCCGAAACGCGAAGAGAAACGCGAATCCGACGACGAAACGGGAGTAGAACGCGAAGAAACGGAGAAACGGGGAAGAGAAAAAGCTCTAGAGAGAGAGAGCAAGGGATTTCGGCGTGGAGGGAATGAGAAAATAGGGCTTGAAGCCCTATTTTATAACACCCAAGGCGAAAAGACAAAACTGCCCCACACCAGCAACTGTTTGCCGGTCGGTAATATTTTGTGCCGGCCGGCACTTTTTTGTGCCGGTGGAATTATTTTTGTGCCGGTAGCCAGCCGGTGGCCTTATCTTTTGGCCGGTGGGGTTCCCACAGCCTTGTTTAGGCCATTTGAATTGTTTTGGGTCTTCATAGCTCAAGAAAGTGCAAGAAAGTGCATCTCCGACGTTTAACCGGCCTCCGTTCTGACCGCGGGCCGTGTCTCCGGTGCGTGGCACTCGAATTCGTGCAAGGTGTATCCTTTTTGTATCCTTTTGAATTCAAAAGTTACCCCATGTGTGTTGCACAAGTTCATCACACTACTTCGGTGCATTGCATTGCGCTGTCATGCGCCACACATTTGCATTGTTATGCACGTGCTACATGCGTTGCAACACGTACCCCTTTGCATTGTCGTGCACATTTCTCATGCATCATCATTGCATTTCCATTCCATGCATTGTCATGCATTCCGGAATACGTGCGTTGTTGCGCATTTAAGCCCATTTACACTCCGTGTGGCATGCGTGTCGCACTTAGCATTGCACTGTTTTGTGCATTTCAAATCGTTGCACAGTTTTGTGCATTTCAAATCGTCGCACTGTTTTGTGCATTGCATTCCGTCGCGCTGTTTTGCGCATCTCATTGCATTTTGCATTGTCATGCATGTTAATTACATTACCTGCGTAGACCGCATGTTTGTAATCATCTCTTTACCTACGTAGACCGCATGTTTGTAATCATTTCTTTACTTGCGTAGACCGCATGTTAATTCTTTATTTGCGTAGACCGCATCTCAATTCTTTACTTGCATAGACCGCATGTTCATTCTTTACTTGCGTAGACCGCATGTTAATTCTTTATTTGCGTAGACCGCATCTCAATTCTTTACCTGTGTAGACCGCATGTTTGTAATCATTCTTTACTTGCGTAGACCGCATGTTAATTCTTTATTTACGTAGACCGCATTTCAATTCTTTACTTGCGTAGACCGCATGTTCATTCTTTACTTGCGTAGACCGCATGTTAATTCTTTATTTGCGTAGACCGCATGTTTAATTTCATTACTTGCGTAGACCGCATGTTTTGATTGCGTAGACCGCATGTTTAATTTCATTACCTGCGTAGACCGCATGTTTTGATTGCGTAGACCGCATGCTTAATTTCATTACTTGCGTAGACCGCATGTTTTGATTGCGTAGACCGCATGTTTAATCTCATTACTTGCGTAGACCGCATGTCTTGATTTGCGTAGACCGCATGCTTAATTTCATTACTTGCGTAGACCGCATGTTTTGATTGCGTAGACCGCATGTCTTGATTTGCGTAGACCGCATGCTTAATTTCATTAATTGCGTAGACCGCATGTTTTGATTGCGTAGACCGCATGTTTAATCTCATTACTTGCGTAGACCGCATGTTTTGATTGCGTAGACCGCATGCTTAATTTCATTACTTGCGTAGACCGCATGTTTTGATTGCGTAGACCGCATGTCTTGACCTGCGCAGACCGCGTTTTTAATATCATTACCTGCGTAGACCGCATGTTTTGATTGCGTAGACCGCATGTTTTGCTTGCGTAGATCGCATACTTGCCAATTTCATTACCTGCGTAGACCGCATGTTTTGATTGCGTAGACCGCGTTTTTAATTTCATTACCTGCGTAGACTGCATGTTTTGCTTGCGTAGACCGCATACTTGTTAATTCTATCACCTGCGTAGACCGCATGTTTTAAATTGCGTAGACCGCTTATTAAGTTTCGTTGCCTGCGTAGACCGCATGCTTATGATCAATTCGTTACCGGCGTAGACCGCATGCTCCACTTACATGTTTGTATTTCCACAGCATTGTTATGCTCCCCACTTGCTTTGCGTTGTCACGCATTTCAAGTACACCACTATTCTTGCATTGTCATGCATGTTGCTAACAATATTGTACCTGTTAAGTTTGTTTTCTTTGCAGGCACGATATTGTATGTACGGTTCATTTGAAGCTGGTGCAACCAGACGAGCCGCACAGGTATTGTATCTCCCGAGTGAGACGTATTGAGAATTCCATAATTCTCTTACATCCTTTCTACATTGTAGTGTAGTTTGGTATGCTAGCTTAAAATTGTCGCATGTTTGCTTCATTACAGCTTTCTTTGCATGATCATAAGTTATGCTCGGCTCTGTGCATTGTCTTGCATTTTGCCCCTGCCTCCGGGCGCATACTTTATTTGTCTTGTATGCTTGTCTAAGTCTTCGGCCTTGTCAAAAATGGGTCGTCTCTGGGCTTTGACATTCACTCCCGTCATTGTTATGACTTTCGAGTTCTGTCAAAGAGGGGCAACTGTAGACACCCCATTTTTGACCGTCCTCAAGACTTGGACGTCACCGTTTGAACACTCGGTGATTATCCATGTTTGTGTTCGTTTGGAGTTCCCGGAGGCCTCGGCTCGCGTGCCTTGCCTCAGGATCTCCGAACTCGACCGTTTAGTGTTTGGTTTTGCACCAAACACTTGCATCTTGCCTTTGAGAGGCAGGGTGGGGCTTGTAGACCATCTTCACCCATCACCGGCAGTGGCTAGATGCCACCGGCTGGTTTTTGCTGCCACCGGCAATATAGTTTGCCGGCCGGCACTATTTGTTGCCGGTCAGCACTTCTTAGTGCCGACCGGCACTCTTTTTGGCCAAGATGGCATTTTTGGCCGGCCGATTGCTGTTCATCTGCTTTTGCAGATTTTTTAGACAGCTGTATTGCTTTTGCTCCCCTCCATACACGTGTATGGAGGGATCTCCCTCTTGCAAAGCTTGTCTTGTAAGCTTTACAAGAGGCATATAGAGAGGAGCTCTCTCTAAGGCAAGAGGAGAGCTTTTAGACATTTTTGAGGGAGAAAAATACAGACCAAGCTCTGGTTTTTCTAGGGTTAGGGTTAGATATACACTCTCTATCTCTCTTTCCCTCTTATTTGTACACTAGGTGTTTTGTGTCTCACTATTGCACACAAACACCTAGTGTTTCACCTTCCTCTTGGAGCTGAGGTTCTAAGGGCTTGTTCTTGAGTTTCTTGACTGGTTTGGAGCCAAAGGAGGCCATTGGAACATCATTTGTGAAGAAGGCTTCAAGGGTGAGATTCTAGTCCCCTTTTCCCCCATTTTCGCATTGATTTTATACCTATCTTAGAGCTGTTTTTGTGATTATTGTATAACATAAAAAAGTTTTGTTTTTAGGCCCTCTTTATTGTTTATTAAGAGTGTTTTATTGTTTGAGGGTTGTTGACCACCCTTAGGCCTCAAAAGGCCTCATTTTGAGCCATTTTGTGTTAGCTCCGGGATTTTGGTGTTGAGATCTCTTCACCACTGAAATCTTGAGGGATTTCAGTGGTGAAGATGATGCTTTGAAGTCCCAAGAAGGAGAGGGCCACCCCCTCTCCTTGTTGTCCTTGAAAAGGGCATATTTTGGCCTCCTAAGGAAGCCTATGTTTGAGTGTGTGTTGAGCTTGTTTGGTTTGTTTTTCATGCTTATATATCCATAATATAACATGATTTTAAGTTGGTTTTGGAACTTCATGCATGCTTAGCATAGTTGCCATGTAATGCCTTATTTGTGCCTTAACATGTTCTAGGTTGTTAGCCTTTGTTGGAGCATGTTTTAGGCTTGTATTTGTGAAGATTATGTGCTTATTTTGCCATGTTTTAGATCTGTCCATAAGTATTTGGGTCGATTTTAGCATGCATTATATAGCTCCTTTGTATTTGGGCTTGTTAGCCTTGAGTATGTGCATGTGTAGCATGCCATCTTTGCATTGTTTTGATGATTTGGGATCATTATACATGCCATTTCAGTCCCATTTCCATGCTTGTTGGATTGCCTTGCATGCCTCTTTAATGCTTCGGAAGCATGTGTAGCATTGCTCCATGTTTTGGTGCCTTTGTATGCCTTTGTTTTGGAGTCATTTAGATGCCATCTAAGTGGTCCTTAGGCCTTGTTTTAATGTCCCAAAACTCTGTTTTTGGTTGATGAGTGCATACCATGTTTGGTTATGTTAAGTGTAGTTCAATGCTCCTTTGATTTGCTTTGAACACTTGGACTTTTTGTTGCATGTTTAGCTTGATTTGTTGCTCGGTTTGGCACCATCCTAACATGCATTTTCAATGCTTATGTTGCATGCTAATTGTCCATGTTTGACTCTTTCAAGTGTGCTTGAATGTTACTTGATTTGTGCTTAAGTGTTGGTCCTTTTGTGCATGTGTGCGTGCATGCCATTTAGCCCTCATTTTATAGCACTTATGGCCACTGTTTTAGGCCCTTTTTAGAGTTGCCTAATTCATGTATAAGTCCATCTTGCCATCCATTTGCATTGCCATATGTATGCTTGTATGCTTGCATAAGCTTGTCGCCATGCCATGTTGCATCCTTAGCTTGTATGCCTAGGTTGCATTGCATCTTGCATGCATGCCTTGTTCCTTGAATTGGTGATAGGAATTGGGCCTAATTTGTTTGATTGGTTTGCATGCATTTGAAATCAAAGTTGCATACTTGGTTCTTTGGGCCATCATGCATGGAAATGCGTGATTGGTGGTCCGAGAGCCGAGACACATGTCCCTTTGAGTCATTACAATGATAAGAGACATGGTTGGTGCATACATGTCTTGAATTGTGCTGCCATGCCTTGTTTTGCCCTCTGTTGCTGTGAGTTGCAGGTTCTGCAGGCTTTCTTTGCCGACCGGCAGTGTAAGGTGCCGGCCGACAACATTTTATCTGCTGACAGATTCAATTTTGTGCCGATGGATACATACCAGTGCCGGTGGTGATTCCACTCAGCCGGTGGTACTTCTCAGTGCCTAGGGATGCAATCCTGAGGTTTTGACAGCCTCCAGAGGAGGAAAGGAAGGAAAACAGAGGCAGCTTGTGCATGGTGGCGCGCTTCTCGAGACGTTTTCCTGTTTTAATTAGTCTATTTAATTTGTTAATTAAATTAGGCAATTTGTAATATTAATTAGCTTGCGTAGTTAATTAATTTGTAATATTTATTCAGTCCCTCCGAGCGAGGGCAAATCTGTAATAAGTGTGCGTGAGTGTGTGTATGTCTTCCAACCTCACGTCTTTCTTCCCTTTTATTTACCTGCTTATGATGGTAGATTAGGGCACGTTTAATTCAGCATACCTTATGCTATGCATGTGTGCATCCATACATTTGTATTGCATACATTAGGCTCGGTACATCACGCTAACTGCATCAATATTTCAACTCCCAAACTGAATACGTGATAATTGTGCATTTTCACATACCATGTTTAGGGTAGCCGAGCCTATTCTAGCAACATTTTGTATGCGATGCATTAGGCACTTAACATGGACTTGGATCATGCATGTTTGCTAACAAGTTCTCTGTTTTGGCACGGAGTACGATGTAAGTATTTCCGCTTTAGCATCCAGCATGAGTGTGAATGTTGCCATGACAGCATGCTTAACATGTGGCTAGATGCTTATGTGTTATAAACTGCTTGAATGCCTGTGGGTGGAGGTTGGATTGTTTGAGTTGGAAAAGCTCGTTGAAATCCGTATTTTAGCCTACTTGCGAGTTGCAAATTCCAAAGCATTTTCAAACCGAACGGATATGCAATGTTTATTTCCAAATTAGGCAATCTAGTCTATACTTGTTTGCTGCGCGCATGTAACAGCGCCCGCGTGGGGCTCGTGCTACAGTCCGAACTCGATTCGTGTCACGGTTCTTAATCTGAACCAAAGAGTCCAAATCTGGCAAATCGTTTTTCAGAGACAGATTTTTGAAAAAGTAGTGCCAAACATGGACTGTTTTGCCAGATACAGAGTCGCCACCTAAATATTTTTAAAATGGGGAAATTTAGGAAACCCTGACTCGGTGCCGAAGGCCACATGTCCGTCATCACCGGAGTTGTCTCGGCTCGGGAGCTTGGGTACGATCGGGGAAGGTCAGCTATGAGCACCCCCTTTCGCCCGATCCGAAGACCGACCTCTACTAACCGTGATATCCGTTTTTGAAAACTTCATGTGTTCTTAAACCGGTTATTAGCCTAGAATTACTATGTTATGCGCACAGCAAACAAGTATAGACCAAATTGCCCAAATTGGAACGAAACATTTCATGTTTGTTTTGAAAATGGTTTGCTACTCGCAAGTAGGCTAAAATGCAGATTTTGCCACTCTCGAGTGTGTTTTTGGAAAAGACGGTTTTGCCACTATCTAGTGGGCTTAAAACAAATATAGTTTTAATGCATTATCCCAATTTAAGCAATTTTGACCTCCACCCACAGGCACTCAAGCAATTTATCTCATGTAAACACTTAGCCGCATGGCAAGCATACTATTATGACAACATTCACACGCATGTTGGATGCTAAAGCATAACCACTTACATTGTACTCCGTGCCAAAACAATAAACTAGTTAGCAAATGTGCATGTCCTAGTTCATGTTATTTTGTCTAATGCAACACATACAAGATGCAATTTTAGTTAGGCTCGGTTAACCTAAATATGGCATACGATATGCAACCAATTGATTCATGTATTCAATTTTGGAATTTGAAAATACGAATGCGGTTAGTATGATGTACCGAGCCCGGTGCATGCCAACAGATGCATGAATGCACGCATGCATATCATAAGGTATGCTAATTTCAAAAATGCCCTAATCTACCATCATAAGCAGGTAAATAAAAGGGAAGAAAGAAATGGGGATTGGAAGACATACACACACTCACCCACACTTATTACATGTTTACCCTCACTCAGAGGATCCGAATTAATATTACAGTCCCAAAATAATGAACAAATAAAATTATTACAAAATTCCGTAATTAATTAAAAGAAAGGAAGCAAAAGAAAGAAGAGGGTGGCCACAGCCTCTGCCTCGGGGTGCGCAGATGATGCATGCTCGAATCCATCCTGCCCGGAAAGCCCGTACTATACTCTTATCGCCTCTGTTTGTACTGCCTTGTCTTTCTGAAAATTTCCAAAGTACTGGAACAAGCTCCTTGCATCCTGCAGAGCACCACCGGCCAGACAGAATTGCCACCGGCACTTCACAATTACCATCGGCACTTTATTGGATTCATCGGCACTCCAGACAGTGCCGGTCGGCACTAAATTCTGCCGGTCGGCAGAAACTTCCTGCAGAAGACAATTTGACAGCAAACAGAGAACAGACAGTGCATGGTATGGAGTTCTTGGACACATGTAAGCATGGTCCTACTTCTTATCATATTTTGAACTCAAAGAAGCATGACCTTCGACCTTTGAGCCATCGATTGTGCATGATGACTCGAGGGATCAAATTTGCTATTTGATATGAAGATGCATGCAACAAACAAGATGAAAACCGAGGCCTTATCAAGTTGGAGTCAAAGGTCCCGATGACCGAGAATCGAGGCACATTGCATCACATGAAGTATGAATGGTCCTTGATTCCCACACTTAGTTTGACACCCCAAACCAAATGAATGTAATGCATGTAATGCTCAACAAGGCTCAAATGTATCATGCCACCAAGATGTAAAGCGCAACAAGCATTATGCAACCAATATGACAAATGTATCATACCAAGCATAGAAGGTACAAACATGATATAAACATGGACCAAATTGACCATGGGATTGATGTGCTACAAAGCTTGATGGAACAACTATGCCACAAACATGGAGCAAGCATGCAAGAGGGCTTAAAATGGCAAAAGGGCAGGCCTTCACCCTTCTCAAAACAGTGGCCAAAAGTGCTCAAAATGATAGACAATCAACTCATGTTAACAAGCAAACCTATGGTCCCAAAGCTAAGGCACAAAAGGAGACAACTTACCCCCACCAACACAACCTCTCATGGCACGATCAAAACAGGTGAAAACAGAGTTTTTGCATGCAAAAATAGGACCTCAAAACTCCTAATATGGCAGCTAAAACATCTCCCATGAAGCATATGCATTAAGGCTCATTCTTAGGCATAAGAGGACACACCCTCAAGGCATTAAAGAGGCCATGTATGCACACATACAAGCATGATTCTTGGACAAAAACAAAGTCCTTAGATGATATTAAATCATGAGGGCAATCACAAACATACATGCTAGAGGCCATCATGCTCAAAGCTTTTAAGCCAAAATACAAAGCAACCTTAACACACATGTCAAGCATGGCAAAATGGATAACCAATAAACCTTAAGCATGGAAAAACATCACTAAGAACTTCATGGAACTAAGCCAACTCTCATAAGAATCATGGCCTAATCATGATATGTATTTCTAAGCAAGATGGAGCAATACAAAGCAAGTATTACAAGCATACAAGGAGGCCCAAATCCGACCAAAAAACAGAGATTATATATGACCTAAGATGCCTAAAAAAATGCTGAAATGAAACCAAGAAACATCAAGCACACATGCTACCCTCTTGAGGCCAAAAAGCAAGGAAACAAACCATGAAGGGAGGGGGGTGTCCCTCCCCTAGGCAAGACTTCAAACCCTCCTTTTTTGACACTAAAATACACTGATTTTTAGTGATGAAAAGATCAAAGTGCTGAAGTGAACAAAGCCTTATCAAAGAGGCACCAAAATAGACCAAACAAGGCCTATGAGGGTGAGTTTGCACTCTAACCACAAAGTGACCTTAATGAAAGTGCTAGAGCAGGAAAATATGAACCTTTTTTATGTTATACACAAGAGCCAAAACAATAAACAAAATAGGTAGAAAATCAATGCAAGTTTGGGGAATAAAAGGGAAGATGCTCACCCTTGAAGAACCCTTGAAGAACAAATGGTCTAGCCTCCTTCTTTGGATCAAAACCAGTCCAAAAACTCAAGAAAGAACCTCCCAAGTCCTTCAATCTCGGAATAAGGTGTAATAGTGTGTGTAATGGTGCAAAAGTAAGGTAAAACACACCTTTTAAGCCAAGAAACACACACAAGAAGGGAGAGGGAGAGAGGTATAGAGATAATATGTATCTCTATCTCTAAAGGCTGGTTTTTGCTTCTGTTTTTCTAACCTAGAACCAAGAGGAAAGCCTCTCTCTTATAAGACTCCCTCTTGCAAAGCTTCTTCAACAAGCTTGGCTAGAGGGAAATCCCTCCATACACGTGTATGGAGGGGAGAAGAGTTGGTGCCAGCTATCACAGCTGGCACAAAATATCTCCATAAAGTGGAGGAACAGTGGTCGGCTGCCCAAAAATGCTATTTCGGCAAAAAACAGTGCCGACCGGCAACATATTATGCCGACCGGCAATAAAGTGTGCCGACCGGCAAACAAAAGTGCCGATGGTAGAAAATGACCAGCCGGTGGCCTCCAGCCACTGCCGGTGGTGTGTGGGGATCCCTTACATGGCATTCCCTGCCTCTCAAAGGCAAGATGCAAATGTTTGGTGCAAAACCAGACACTAAACGGTTAGGTTCGGAGATTCTTAGGCAGGGCGCGCGAGCCGAGTCCTCCGGGAACTCCAAACAAACACAAACATGGATGATCACCGAGTGTTCAAACGGTGACGTCCAAGTCTTGAGGACGGTCAAAAATGGGGTGTCTACAGTTGCCCCTCTTTGACAGAACTCGAAAGTCATAACAATGACGGGAGTGAATGTTAAAGCCCAGAGACGACCCATTTTTGACAAGGCCGAAGACTTAGACAAGCATGCAAGACAAACAAGATATGCGCCCGGAGGCAGGGGCAAAAATGCAAGACAATGCACGAAGCCGAGCATAACTTATGATCATGCAAAGAAAGCTGTAATGAAGCAAACATGCGACAATTTTAAGCTAGCATACCAAACTACACTACAATGCAGAAAGGATGTAAGAGAATTATGGAATTCTCAATACGTCTCACTCGGGAGATACAATACCTGTGTGGCTCGTCTGGTTGCACCAGCCTCAAATGAACCGTACATACAATATCGTGCCTGAAAAGAAAACAAACTTAACAGGTACAATACTGTTAGCAACATGCATGACAATGCAAGAATAGTGGTGTACTCGAAATGCGTGACAGCGCAAAGCAAGTGGGGAGCATGACAATGCACATTGAAATACAACTAGGCAAGCGGAGCAAGCGGTCTACGTAGGCGACGAAATTGATCATAAGCACGCGGTCTACGCATGTGACGAAACAAACAAGCGGTCTACGCAATTAACACATGCGGTCTACGCAGGTAACGGAATTAAACATGCGGTCTACGCAATCAAAACATGCGGTCTACGCAGGTAATGGAATTAAACATGCGATCTACGCAATCAAGACATGCGGTCTACGCAAGTATTGAAATTGAACATGCGGTCTACGCAAATCAAAACATGCGGTCTACGCAGGTATTGAAATTAAGCATGCGGTCTACGCAAGTAATGGAAATTAAGCATGCGGTCTACGCAATCAAAACATGCGGTCTACGCAAGTAATGGAATTGAACATGCGGTCTACGCAATCAAAACATGCGGTCTACGCAAGTAATGGAATTGAACATGCGGTCTACGCAATCAAAACATGCGGTCTACGCAGATGTTGGAATCAATCATGCGGTCTACGCAATCAAAGCATGCAGTCTACGCAATTAAAACATGCGGTCTACGCAAGTAATGGAATTAAACATGCGGTCTACGCAATTAAAACATGTGGTCTACGCAATCAAAACATGCGGTCTACGCAATCAAAACATGCAGTCTACGCGAGTAATGAAATTTAAACATGCGATCTACGCAATCAAGACATGCGGTCTACGCAAGTATTGGAATTAAATATGCGGTCTACGCAATCAAGACATGCGGTCTACGCAAGTATTGGAATTAAATATGCAGTCTACGCAATCAAGACATGCGGTCTACGCAAGTATTGGAATTAAATATGCGGTCTACGCAAATCAAAACATGCGGTCTACACAGGTAATGGAATTAAATATGCGGTCTACGCAGTCAAGACATGCGGTCTACGCAAGTATTGGAATTAAATATGCGGTCTACGCAATCAAGACATGCGGTCTACGCAATCAAAACATGTGGTCTACGCAGGTAATGGAATTAAACATGCGGTCTACGCAATCAAGACATGCGGTCTACGCAAGTAAAGGAACGTACTATTACACAGCATAATCGAAACAATTTGCGGGGCTCATAAAGCATGAAAAGGATACGGGGCGGGACATTCTTCGCACGCATCGCTCGCAGAAGTTGTGGCCTGAGGTCAACTCAAAGGTTCACGTTTCGAAAGTGTGATTTCCCGTATTGTGAGGGCGTCCAACGACGTGGCCGACCCGAACAAAGATGCGGAAGAAGTGTTATCCGCAAGGGGAGTTTCACCGGTATTAATTCTGATACTTGGCTACCCTGTCATTCTACGTTTTATTTCCCTTTTTTACTAGTAGTTTGAGCACATTGCACTGCCTCAGGCAGGTTTTATTTTCTTTCTTAAAATTCACACGCTTTGCAAAACATGTGGTGGAAATGAAACAAATCATTTTATTCAAAAGATGTTGCATTTGTGGATCTTCTGTGCATCGCATCGCAGGGTTTCACACCACAATGTGAACGAAATTGAACCCATTTTGGAAATTTGCCATCGTAATAATCAGGTAGTGAACCGACTTACAACTCGATAAGCAAAACAAGGACATGACACAACCGAACAAGTGTGAATACAACTCGATAATCAAATCAAGAGCTCAAAGAGAGCGAAATACAACTCGATAAACAAATGTTCAAAAACTCGACAAGCAGACAGGCGTGGTTCCGCGAGAGTCTATCGCCGGGGAGGGGGTTGGAGGTGTTGAAGTTCCCAAATTCTTAGCATAAACAGCTCAGGAAACCAGGAGGAAGCCCACCGGCACGGTGTAGGGACCACCGGCTGCAAGGAGTGGCTACCGGCCGTATGTCTGTTTTGTCGGCAAACTAAAATGGCCGGTCGGCATATTTTTCTGGCCGGTCGGCACTAAACGAGGGGGACCACCAGAATGTTGACACCTGTCCCCCACTCAACCTTATCTTCTACAAAAGGTCCCAGCTTCGTAGTTTTTCTCATTTTCACACTGATTTGCTCCAATGGAAGAGTTTCTTGCTCAAAATCTCACAGCTTGGATTGCTAACTTGGACGGCTCGGAGAAAGTGAATTTCCGGGGCTTTGGCATAAATGCACTATTCACTCTGGGTCGTACCCCGTTGCATCTCCCGTTTCTTCATGCCGCGGCAAGGTTTTGGAATCCGGTGACACATGTCTTTAGCTTCGCCGGGCAAGAGATGTGTCCTACCTTCGAAGATTTCCGAGCTTTAATGGAGTCCGAGCGCGACGAGGAGCTCCTGCCCCAACTTAATTTTGGTCATACCCAATCCTTAGGGCGCATGTGCGGACTCAGCATGCGCGATGCTCGGTCTCTGATGGGCGACGGGATGTTAGACATTCCGAGTTTGGCCAATCAATTTTCTGATGCTGGTGATCGCAGCAACCATCACTGGCAAGGCTTCCGACGGCATGCCCTCTGTTTATGCATGCTATCCCATTTTCTATTTGTCTCGGGTTCTGGAGGGGCTAGTGTCCGGCTGATTGAGGTTGCCCAAGGCTTGAGAGAGGGCAAGAGCTGTATTGCCATGGTTCTGGCCGAGACGCTAATGGGTTTAGATTCCTTTTATCGCCATGAGACGACCAGATTAGCAGGAAGTCCACTACTACTACAGGTAATGTTTCCCACCCAATCTCGCATTTATGTATTGCTCACATCACTCGGCTTTCGAGCTCAGTCTTTTCTCACAAAAACCCCATTCGCACTCTTCTCTCCTCGTACATCTCTCTATTCTTTAATCTCTCATTTTTCAATCCCTCCCCAGGTGTGGCTGATGGATAAGCTGCAGGTTGTGGACTCCTGCCCAGTATATTCAGCTCGCGGCTACTTCTTCCGGCGTCTAGTCAATGCCTTGGATGAGGAATGGTGGTTTGCTTGGATGTGCCACTTGTCCGCAGACCGTATTGCTTGGCGGTGTCCTTGGTTGAACCTTCCGGCAATGAGTTACAATATGCCTCGGCAGACTGGGATTCAACTGGTTGGTCTCACCCATTGTGTATTCTATTTCCCATTTCGAATTCGACGCCAATTTGGCCATGATCAGACCTGCCTGCCAGAGGGGATAGAGTATCCTGCTGTATTTCCAGCCCGAGGCGCACAGCTTGCTTGGCAGGCCACCGCGTGGAGGATGAGAGAACTCCTGGCCCCCGCTTCTACTTTCAGTTGCACTTTGTCTGATGAGTGCATGGATTGGCTCAATGAAGAAGCACAGATCGGGCCCAGCTTGGCATCAGGGGTTTCGACCAGCTCCGGGAGGGGGCGCAGGAACACCTGACTTGACCATGCCCTAGATTTATTGCTTTATTAGTACTTTCAAGTTTTCTTTCCTGAATGTAATAAAAAAAAGCAACTTCAATTGTCTGTAAGAGCAGGAGAACTCTGTTTTGAAATCAATGAAATTGAAAGTTCTGGTACTAAGAATTTTCCACTTTGGTCCAGAAATGGTCAAAGTTGTAAAAAGATTATTTGAACAAAGTCAGCTTATATTAAAACTTTTCAAAAACATTTTTGATGTGGATCAGAACTGGACACGCCTGAGATCTGTCACTTGAGATGCACAACCCCAGATCCCGGCAACTGGAAAGTTGCCCCTAGTCTGAAGAGCGCCGCAGCACTGCATAGCAACGGAAAGTTGCCCCTAGTCTGAGTGGCAATCGCACCGGAGATTCCAACGAATGCTGATGAACAAAGATGGCTGAGATGATCAAATGGACAAAGTTGATCGGGGAAGTGTTATGGCTGAACTTCAGGATGAAGCTGCCTACGTATCCCAAACATGGGAATCAAGCCTTACGTAGTTTCGGGTAAGGTACACTCGGGTATTTTCACTCTCCTTTTGCACTCTAACTTTTGCCAAGGCCGCCCTTTGCAGGTTTTCAGCCTTGCGAGCTCAGTTTTTATATTTTCTAATTTTTTATGCTCTAACTTTTGCCTAGGTCGCCCTTTCGGGTTTTCGGCCTAGCGAGCCTCTCAAGGATAGTATTTCTTCAACTTGTCCATATTGATCGGTTGAGAGAATTCTAAGCCATCTAAGTCCATCAGAACCACAGCTCCGCCTGACCAGATAGCCTTGATAATGTAGGGACCAGTCCAATTGGGTCTGAACTTGCCCCTCGGGTCGTGGATGGGAGCTCGGTTGTCTTTGAGTACCAAATCCCCTTCCTTTAGATTTCTGGACTTAACCCTCTTGTTAAAAGCCCGAGCAATCCTGCGCTGATAACTCTGAACATGGTACAACTCTTTCAGCCTTCTTTCGTCGAAGAGCATAAGTTCTTCGAACCTGCTCTGCTGCCACTCTGCCTCAGCTATCTGACACTCGGCCAATACCCGTAAAGACGGAACTTCAATTTTAATAGGTAGAACAGCCTCCATTCCATAAACTAACGAATACGGAGTTGCTCCGGTAGAAGTTCTAATCGAAGTTCTGTAGCCCCACAGAGCAAACGGCAACTTATCTGGCCAATCTCGATAGGTCTCCACCATTTTCCGTAGTATATGCTTGATGTTCTTATTGGCGGCCTCAACTGCTCCATTGGTTTGCGGCCGATACGTAGATGACTTATGAAAAGCCACGTTATACTTTTCCAACAAGTCGACCACTTCTTTCTTAAAGTGGGATCCATTATCCGAAATGATCTCATTTGGCACCCCGTAGCGACAAATGATGTTGTTTCTGATGAACTTTGCGACGTGCGACGCTTTCAACACCGCGTATGATTGGGCCTTGACCCACTTTGTGAAATAATCTATCGCTACCAGGATATACTCATGTCCGTTCGACCCCTTTGGGGTAACAGCTCCGATCACATCGATCCCCCACACGGAAAACGGCCACGGGGAAGTCATGTTGTACAACTTGGATGGTGGGGTATTCATACGGTTTGCGTGGATCTGGCATTTGTGGCACCGCCGAACAAAGCCGATACAATCCTCTTCCATGGTCGACCAGTAGTAACCCTGCCTAAGGATCTTTCTGGCCAACATTACTCCATTCATGTGTGCACCGCACTCTCCTCCGTGGATGGCCTCCATTAGGCGCTTTGACTCTTCAGCTTCTACACAGAGCTTATGCATTCCCAGATGACCTCTTTTGTACAGCTTACCTCCGCAGATGATGAACTGAATAGCCATTCTTCTAATGGCCCTTTTATCCTTGGCACTTGCTCCTAGGGGATACGTCTCCTTTTCCAAGAAGTTCCAAATATCGTAATACCAGGGGTTGCCGTCTTGGGCTTCATCTATGGCGGAAATTGATTCGTATGCTGGCGCAAACTTCTGATCAATGATGACTGGACGCATCTGGACTCCCGATGGGATGTTTATCATGGAAGATAGAGTTGCTAACGAATCTGCAAACCTGTTGTTCTCTCTTACGAGGTGGGTGAAATTTAGTTTCTCGAACCGAGGAATTAACAAATCCAAGGTTTGGTGGTAAATTATCATCCTTTCCTCCTTGACCTTCCAGTCTCCTTTTGCTTGAGACACAACAAGATTTGAGTCCCCAATGACGTCCAACCGTCTTACCCCTAGCTCTAGGGCTGCTTCCAGACCAGCAATACATGCCTCATACTCTACCTCATTGTTCGAGACTCTGAACTGGAGCTTGAATGCTAAAGGGATACGGGAATCGTCAGGCGCTATCAGCAACACCCCTATCCCATACCCATACTGGTTTGACGCTCTGTCAAAGTACATCGTCCAAGTTTCATCTTCGATGTGCAGAATGGCTTCATCTGGGAATAGGTACTCAACCGCTTCATCCCCCTCAACCGGGTGGTCGGCAAGGAACTCCGCTACCGCTCTCCCTTTCACTGACTTGCGTGTTACATACTTCAAGTCAAATTCGGAAAGCAATAGCAACCAACGAGCTAGCCTACCCGTAAGTGCTAGTTTCTCGAAAAGATATTTGATGGGATCCAAACGCGAAACCAACATTACAGAGTGAGCTAACAGGTAGTGCCGCAGCTTCCTAGTAGCCCATACCAAGGCCAAACAAGCCTTCTCCAGTGGTGTATAGCGGGTCTCGTAATCCAGCATCTTCTTGCTCAGATAGTAGATAGCCCTTTCCACTTTGTCTTCTGACTCCTGTGCGAGCATGCAGCCCATGGTGGTCTCAGTTACCGAAAGATACAATATCAGCGGTCTCCCCGGTTCTGGCGGTGACAATACAGGCGGGTTCTATAGATACTCTTTGATCTGCTCAAAAGCTGCTTGACATCGGCCGTCCCATTGGAATTTCTTTCCTTTCTTCAGGAGGCCAAAAAGTGGTTCACAAGTCAAGGTTAATTTAGAGATAAACCGCCTTATGAATTGCACTTTACCCAGAAAGCCTCGCACCTCCTTTTCAGTCCTTGGTGGTGGCATTTCTAAGATGGCCTTGATTTTGGAAGGGTCGACCTCGATGCCCCTTTGCGTTATCAGAAACCCTAGCATCTTTCCTGCTGTAACACCAAAAGTACACTTCTGGGGATTTAGCCATAGCCGAAATTCTCTGATCCTTTGAAAAAACTTTTGTAAGGCGGTGTAGTGGCCCTCTCT
The DNA here is from genome assembly GCF_055761805.1 of Camellia sinensis. Lineage (NCBI taxonomy): Eukaryota > Viridiplantae > Streptophyta > Magnoliopsida > Ericales > Theaceae > Camellia > Camellia sinensis. Next base: position 127,187,167 of record NC_138975.1, read on the forward strand.
TTCTTTGGACTTGACAATCATGTCGTCCACATACACCTCGACCTCTTTATGGATTATATCATGCAATATTGTAGTTGCTGCTCGTTGATAGGTAGCTCCAGCGTTTTTCAGCCCAAATGGCATCACTCGATAACAATATGTACCCCACGGGGTAGTGAATGCAGTCTTCTCCCGGTCCTCGGGCGCCATTACTATCTGATTATAGCCTGAGAAACCATCCATAAACGAAAGCAAGGCGTGTCCTGCCGTGAAATCTACCAGTTCATCAATATGCGGCAAGGGAAAGTCGTCCTTCGGACTGGCCCTGTTCAAATCTCTGAAGTCTACACAGACCCGAATTCTGCCGTCCTTCTTCGGCACTGGAACAATGTTGGCCAGCCAAGTCGGATACTCAGACACCAACAGGAAGCCTGCATCAATCTGCTTGGTGACTTCTTCCTTGATCTTAAAGGCCCAATCAGGGCGGATCCTCCTGAGCTTCTGCTTGACAGGTCGGGCCTCGGGGTCAAGAGGGATCCGGTGCTGTACAATCTCAGGATCGATTCCAGGCATGTCTTCGTAGGACCACGCGAAAACATCTTTGAAATCTTTTAACAAAGCAACTAAGCGCTCGCGTTCCTCAGAAGACAACGTGGACCCGATCTGGACCAGCCGCGGGTCCTTCTCAGTACTAACATTCACAGTAGTGATTTCATCCATTAAAGGTTTAACAAATCTTTCCTGCTCTTGATCAATTAACCGTTGCAAAACCGGAGGAATCTCTTCCTCGTCGTTTTCATCAAAATTTTGAAAATCCTGATTTAAGCAATAAATCAAAGGCACAGAAAAATACTCTGAAACCACATCCATGTCGTTCTCATTAAATACTTCCGAGCCGTCGGATTCCTCTGTTACAACGACTCAAAAGAAAATGAAAAAGAAGACCTAGACAGGACTGTGGCATCCGGGTTATCACCCCCGGGAATACCGGACTCAGACTCAGTTGAGCTGGAATCTGATTCCGACGTACAAGATTCGGCAGAATCAGATTCCGGCTCACTACCTGACCCGGTGCTGCTTGATAAAAAGCCTTCTTCATATTGCCAGATGAGAGAAGGTGCGATGGATGCATCCAAAATAGCTGATGGTAGGCCCGCAGCCGCTTCATTCCCAATCACACATACCGAGGAGCCATCCCCCAAGCACCTCTGTTCGATCGGAGGATCTGAAAGCAGACACGCCAGCGCTGCCCCCGTTTCATTTTCGGCATCCTCAGACTGCACTCCCTTACTTTGCTCAGCCTCAGCCGATAGATCTGCCTACCCTTCGGCGATGTCATCCTCAGGTAACTGTAAATCAAAGAAAATCTCAAATCCCGGTACGCGCTTCTTCTCCGCGTTGAGCCACGGCTCTGGGAAGCCACGGAACGGAAAGTCCTCCCCCTCCCGGACGAAATGTCCGTTTAGGGTCCCCCGGATGGGCTGGTGCATTAAGTCAAAGGGCTTTCCCATCTGTTTCGCCCCGGCCCTTCCGACCATTTCCTTTCCTTTCCTTATCCAATCCTCCTTGGTGGGTAGGTAGCCCAAACCAAAGGTATGGGGGTTATGTGGCACTTCGGCCGACGTTGCGGCACCTTTCCTACCGCTCTTGCCTAATCCCATCCCGGGGATGTGCTGGAGTTTGTTCATGAGATAAACTGCTTGGGCGCTGACATACACCCCTTCGTTAGCTGCCATGATGTTCTGTACAACCCGAGCCTCGGCCAAGGTAAAACCTGATATGAACACATCTTCTATACCGTGCTCAATTTCTAGAACAGGCGTAGATACCTCTGGTGGTGGATGAATTGATGAGTTTCCAAAAACAATGGCTACTCCCTTCCCATAGGGGTATTTCACCACTTGATGTAAGGTAGAGGAGACCGCCTTTATCTGATGCAGCCACGGCCGCCCCAAAAGCAAGTTGAATGTTGCAGGAACCTCCAAGACGTGGAAATCTATCTCGTGCTGTCCTGGCCCAACCTTTGTTTGAATCTTAACCGTCCCCATTACCTCCCGGCTTGTGTTGTCATACGCCCGAATCACCTGGGCCGTTGGTATAAAATCCGCGACTTTCAGACCAATCGCATAAGCTGTCCTTGCCGGGCAGACGTTGATGGCGGACCCCGTGTCGACAAGCACCACAGGTATCCATTTATCCCTGCATTCCACAGAGATGTAGAGTGGCTTGTTATGGTTCGCACCCTCGGGTGGCAGTTCTTTGTCAGAAAAACTCAACGCTGGGGAACTTCCTCCCGAAAAGACTAAGCCCACCAGTTGTTCGGGCGTGGTGTCTATGGACAGTTTGGCCTTGTCCATGGCTGTAAGGACGGCTTGTCTATGTATTCGAGAAGCCATAAGCAGTCCCCAGATGGAGATGTCTGCTTGTATCTTTTTCAATTGTCTCAATACGGCCTCGTCTTCGAGTTGCTTCTCCTTTTGTTTCTCTGCTTCATTATTTTTCCCAGACGCCTCCGGTTGATCTAGGTGTGGAGGCTTGAAATACCGTCCACTCCTAGTCATGTGATCGACTTCGCCGATATACCAGGTATCATCTGGTTGGTTATCTTTCCAATCCTCGTCCGTGTGGGCCGGACATAGATCGTCGTCTTCCCACCACATACCATCGGCGACTGACAAGCATCCGTCTGGTTCTGATACAACTGTCCCGATACTCACAGTACCTTTTATCCCTATGCTCGTAGCATCCTCCATTTCCGCTCTTGCAGCAGTTTCGACCTCTACGTGTCCTTTTGCTTTCCTGATCCTCTCAGAATCCTCGAATCTCTCTTGTTCTGACTGTGTCAATGCAGTAGATTGCTCACTGATCCCTGTGCTTGAAATGCTCCATTCCCGAGCGAAACTCTCGACACCGGCGCTCTCCGGCGATGTATTCTGCTTTTCCACCGTCCCGGCTATTGTTGACATTCTTGCCCCTGCCGGGTCTTGTTCTGACTGGAACTCCCCTATTACATCCGGCTGATCATCTAACCACCCCGTGGCCTCTGCTGATTCTTCGTTATCGTACCAGTTGATGGCTGAGTCTTGGTCATCATGAAATTGGAACTTGACAAAATCCTTTTCCACGGCTGTCAAATCATCCATTCCCTGTCCTGAATTGTCCCCTCGGATTACACACAGCTCTCTCCCGACTGGAAATTCGACATCTGGTCTATTCTGGCCCACTGGTGAAATGTAGTCATTCGGACTGTAAGCATTCCCAACATCATTCTCAGGCTCCACGGACCCTGGTTTGACAACCTCTTTCCTGTTCTCGATGGTCACCACCACTGGCTTGGGTTGGGTTATGGAGACGTCCATCATGCACAAATCGGTGCAATCGGGGAGGAAAACTTTAGGTTTAGGCAGGTAGGAGGGTGTGATGTAGATACTGAGATCGTAGGATGCGACCCCAGTGTAGATGAAGTTGACTCTTTTGGGTGGTGGAACTTGGTTATGTGCGGGGAGAGGATTTGTGGTAACATTAGGTTTCTCAGGGGGGAGAATCACCCCATTATCAATGAGATCTTGAATCTCATGACGTAAACGAAAGCATAGGTCAGTGTCATGACCATGCTGCTGGTGGAACGCACAATATTTGGCTGGGTTGTGGGTGGCGGGTAGTCTTTCAGGTAAGGGCCGCGGCTCTAGGGGCTTCAGATGCCCTTTTCTGATCAAAACCCCCAAAGCTTTGGACAGGGGCATATAAAGTGGAGTGAAGGTTCTGGTGTTTCTGGGAGGGTATTTGGCTGTTTGTGAGTTGCTTCCGGACGCACCGGAGAATGGTGTGGCTGCCGTATTTCTTGGGGAAGGGTTAGTGGTGACCATAGTCACTTCGGAGGTCCTGGCAGTCGTAGCACCGCTCGGGCCTGCATTAGCACTACGATTGAAATTTCTGCGGGGTTGCTCCCGGTCATTATCAATCCAACCTTGTCTCAAGGCGTCCTCGATCTGCACCCCCATTTCATGCAGATCAGCAAAGGTGGGAAAGGGGACTACAATCATCTTTTGCATTAGCTTCGGCTGAAGATTGCGCACAATCATCCGAATCTGGTCTTTGTCTGTGGGTCTCAAGGTCATCATTGAAGCCTTAGCCCGCCATCTAGTTACAAACTCTGAGAAGCTTTCCTTGGGTTCTTGCCTCGTTGTCTCGAGATCCCGGGTCGTGATCTCGATTTGTGTGTTATATGAATACTGCAGGATGAAGGCCTCAGCCATCTCGTCCCAATTTCTCTTGACGTCATCCTCCAACTTGGCATACCATGCGGACGCCACACCCGACAGGGTACGGCCAATTAAAGACAGCTTCTGTAATCTGGTGAGGCCCATTGGCCTTAGGACGTCTGAAAACAGTCGCAGGTGTACCATGGGATCCTCAGACCCGTCGAAACGATCAATTTGGGGCATCTTAAACCGATCTGGCAGCGTCACAGCTGTGTCGATGTACCCATCTCCAATGTCCGGAATGGACTTCGCACCTTGAGATTTCTTGAACAGCTTTTCAAGCTTGTGCATTTTTAACGTCATGGGATCTACCTCAGACTCAAAGGGAGAATCCGATACATTAATGGGAGTGGATGCCTTGGATTTTTGAGGCGGAATCGGGGGTGGAGCCGGCCCCGTTGGGATGCCTGTATCTTCTTGGACATTCCGGGCGTTTGGTGTCTCTTCGGGTATTGGAACCTTTAATGGAGGAGGGATTTGCTGCGAAGGTGATGCTCCAGTTTGCTGTTGCAATCTCCCAATTAAATCTTCTTGCTCACTCATAACTGTAGCTTGTTGCCTGGCAAATTCTGCCTGTCGGGCAGCATCTTGCTGCATCATTTTCATGCTTTCCTGAAGTTGGCGCACCATCTCCTCTAAGCTAGCCATACTGTTCTGCTCTGGTTGAATTGCTGGTATGCGTTCCCTCTCTGTGGGTGAAACGGGATCCTGATCCCTACTGTACACAGGTGGGGTAGACGAAGCCCTCTGTACCGACTGTTGAACCGATATCCTTTGCCTAGTTGCTTTCCGTTTAGTAACCGGGGGTAGAGAATGGTACACTGGTTGTCCTTCTATCAGATCCTCAGATCGATGGAGCCGGCGACCTCTGATCCAGAGTGCTTGGGGAATGTCTACTGGGTTGGACGCAATGATGCTAAACTACCTAGCAAAAAGATAAATAAAGCAATAAATAAACCAACAACCAGACAGCACAACAGCATAAAATAAACAAATAATATACAGTTGGATTTTCAAAACACATAATTGACAAGCCGAACACACGGTTCCCCGATACTGATCACTGTTCTCGAAATCTCTATTCCCAATACTGAACCCTGATACCCGCAGATAACTGATTCTCTCAAAACTGGTACTGATGACCTCAGGCCTGATGCCCAAACTTACAAACTGATGTGTTCATTTCCCTGCAGAAATACATTCTAAAAGCACATAGCAAGTAAAGAGAGCCAAAACACCCCTATGTTGGGGTAGGGTTTCCCTGTCCTATTTTGTCAGGAGCTAGGGTTTCACTATGCACGCAGCGGTTTCAAACAACTTAACATCGGGTAAGCAACCTGTCCTAGCTTGGAATGGTCACTATGGTTCCGAATATGCACTAGGTCGAATGGTCAAAAGGGTGCCCCGGTAAAACCGGGGTTTGTGTTCCCACACTGTCAGAGCCCATAGCCGGTCAGCCATATGGACATGCCTTGACAAGACAAGCCTCCGGCAAACCATTCAGGAATGGCAGATGGCAAACACTGTGTTCCTAGGCGCACCAATGCACATGCAATGCAAAGAAACACATAAATGAAGTCAAAATGGGATATCACGAGTTCAAGTCAAGCTCTCTAATCCCCAGCAGAGTCGCCAGAAACTGTAACAGCGCCCGCGTGGGGCTCGTGCTACAGTCCGGACTCGATTCGTGTCACGGTTCTTAATCTGAACCAAAGAGTCCAAATCTGGCAAATCGTTTTTGAGAAACAGATTTTTGAAAAAGTAGTGCCAAACATGGACTGCTTTGCCAGATACCGAGTCGCCACCTAAATATTTTTAAAATGGGGAAATTTAGGAAACCCTGACTCGGTGCCGAAGGCCACATGTCCGTCATCACCGGAGTTGTCTCGGCTCGGGAGCTTGGGCACGATCGGGGAAGGTCAGCTATGAGCACCCCCTTTTGCCCGATCCGAAGACCGGCTTCTACTAACCGTGATATCCGTTTTTGAAAACTTCATGTGTTCTTAAACCGGTTATTAGCCTAGAATTACTATGTTATGCGCACAGCAAACAAGTATAGACCAAATTGCCCAAATTGGAACGAAACATTTCATGTTTGTTTTGAAAATGGTTTGCTACTCGCAAGTAGGCTAAAATGCAGATTTTGCCACTCTCGAGTGTGTTTTTGGAAAAGACGGTTTTGCCACTATCTAGTGGGCTTAAAACAAATATAGTTTTAGCGCATTATCCCAATTTAAGGAATTTTGACCTCCACCCACAGGCACTCAAGCAATTTATCTCATGTAAACACTTAGCCGCATGGCAAGCATACTATTATGACAACATTCACACGCATGTTGGATGCTAAAGCATAACCACTTACATTGTACTCCGTGCCAAAACAATAAACTAGTTAGCAAATGTGCATGTCCTAGTTCATGTTATTTTGTCTAATGCAACACATACAAGATGCAATTTTAGTTAGGCTCGGTTAACCTAAATATGGCATACGATATGCAACCAATTGATTTATGTATTCAATTTTGGAATTTGAAAATACGAATGCGGTTAGTATGATGTACCGAGCCCGGTGCATGCCAACAGATGCATGAATGCACGCATGCATATCATAAGGTATGCTAATTTCAAAAATGCCCTAATCTACCATCATAAGCAGGTAAATAAAAGGGAAGAAAGAAATGGGGATTGGAAGACATACACACACTCACCCACACTTATTACATGTTTACCCTCACTCAGAGGATCCGAATTAATATTACAGTCCCAAAATAATGAACAAATAAAATTATTACAAAATTCCCTAATTAATTAAAAGAAAGGAAGCAAAAGAAAGAAGAGGGTGGCCACAGCCTCTGCCTCGGGGTGCGCAGATGATGCATGCTCGAATCCATCCTGCCCGGAAAGCCCGTACTATACTCTTATCGCCTCTGTTTGTACTGCCTTGTCTTTCTGAAAATTTCCAAAGTACTGGAACAAGCTCCTTGCATCCTGCAGAGCACCACCGGCCAGACAGAATTGCCACCGGCACTTCACAATTACCATCGGCACTTTATTGGATTCATCGGCACTCCAGACAGTGCCGGTCGGCACTAAATTCTGCCGGTCGGCAGAAACTTCCTGCAGAAGACAATTTGACAGCAAACAGAGAACAGACAGTGCATGGTATGGATTTCTTGGACACATGTAAGCATGGTCCTACTTCTTATCATATTTTGAACTCAAAGAAGCATGACCTTCGACCTTTGAGCCATCGATTGTGCATGATGACTCGAGGGATCAAATTTGCTATTTGATATGAAGATGCATGCAACAAACAAGATGAAAACCGAGGCCTTATCAAGTTGGAGTCAAAGGTCCTGATGACCGGGAATCGAGGCACATTGCATCACATGAAGTATGAATGGTCCTTGATTCCCACACTTAGTTTGACACCCCAAACCAAATGAATGTAATACATGTAATGCTCAACAAGGCTCAAATGTATCATGCCACCAAGATGTAAAGCGCAACAAGCATTATGCAACCAATATGACAAATGTATCATACCAAGCATAGAAGGTACAAACATGATATAAACATGGACCAAATTGACCATGGGATTGATGTGCCACAAAGCTTGATGGAACAACTATGCCACAAACATGGAGCAAGCATGCAAGAGGGCTTAAAATGGCAAAAGGGCAGGCCTTCACCCTTCTCAAAACAGTGGCCAAAAGTGCTCAAAATGATAGACAATCAACTCATGTTAACAAGCAAACCTATGGTCCCAAAGCAAAGGCACAAAAGGAGACAACTTACCCCCACCAACACAACCTCTCATGGCACGATCAAAACAGGTGAAAACAGAGTTTTTGCATGCAAAAATAGGACCTCAAAACTCCTAATATGGCAGCTAAAACATCTCCCATGAAGCATATGCATTAAGGCTCATTCTTAGGCATAAGAGGACACACCCTCAAGGCATTAAAGAGGCCATGTATGCACACATACAAGCATGATTCTTGGACAAAAACAAAGTCCTTAGATGATATTAAATCATGAGGGCAATCACAAACATACATGCTAGAGGCCATCATGCTCAAAGCTTTTAAGCCAAAATACAAAGCAACCTTAACACACATGTCAAGCATGGCAAAATGGATAACCAATAAACCTTAAGCATGGAAAAACATCACTAAGAACTTCATGGAACTAAGCCAACTCTCATAAGAATCATGGCCTAATCATGATATGTATTTCTAAGCAAGATGGAGCAATACAAAGCAAGTATTACAAGCATACAAGGAGGCCCAAATCCGACCAAAAAACAGAGATTATATATGACCTAAGATGCCTAAAAAAATGCTGAAATGAAACCAAGAAACATCAAGCACACATGCTACCCTCTTGAGGCCAAAAAGCAAGGAAACAAACCATGAAGGGAGGGGGGTGTCCCTCCCCTAGGCAAGACTTCAAACCCTCCTTTTTTGACACTAAAATACACTGATTTTTAGTGATGAAAAGATCAAAGTGCTGAAGTGAACAAAGCCTTATCAAAGAGGCACCAAAATAGACCAAACAAGGCCTATGAGGGTGAGTTTGCACTCTAACCACAAAGTGACCTTAATGAAAGTGCTAGAGCAGGAAAATATGAACCTTTTTTATGTTATACACAAGAGCCAAAACAATAAACAAAATAGGTAGAAAATCAATGCAAGTTTGGGGAATAAAAGGGAAGATGCTCACCCTTGAAGAACCCTTGAAGAACAAATGGTCTAGCCTCCTTCTTTGGATCAAAACCAGTCCAAAAACTCAAGAAACAACCTCCCAAGTCCTTCAATCTCGGAATAAGGTGTAATAGTGTGTGTAATGGTGCAAAAGTAAGGTAAAACACACCTTTTAAGCCAAGAAACACACACAAGAAGGGAGAGGGAGAGAGGTATAGAGATAATATGTATCTCTATCTCTAAAGGCTGGTTTTTGCTTCTGTTTTTCTAACCTAGAACCAAGAGGAAAGCCTCTCTCTTATAAGACTCCCTCTTGCAAAGCTTCTTCAACAAGCTTGGCTAGAGGGAAATCCCTCCATACACGTGTATGGAGGGGAGAAGAGTTGGTGCCAGCTATCACAGCTGGCACAAAATATCTCCATAAAGTGGAGGAACAGTGGTCGGCTGCCCAAAAATGCTATTTCGGCAAAAAACAGTGCCGACCGGCAACATATTATGCCGACCGGCAATAAAGTGTGCCGACCGGCAAACAAAAGTGCCGATGGTAGAAAATGACCAGCCGGTGGCCTCCAGCCACTGCCGGTGGTGTGTGGGGATGCCTTACATGGCATTCCCTGCCTCTCAAAGGCAAGATGCAAATGTTTGGTGCAAAACCAGACACTAAACGGTTAGGTTCGGAGATTCTTAGGCAGGGCGCGCGAGCCGAGTCCTCCGGGAACTCCAAACAAACACAAACATGGATGATCACCGAGTGTTCAAACGGTGACGTCCAAGTCTTGAGGACGGTCAAAAATGGGGTGTCTACAGCGCATAACATAGTAATTGTAGGCTAATAAACGGAATAAGAATACATAACGTTTTCAAAATTGGATATCACGGTTAGTAGAGGCCGGTCTTCGGACCGGGCGAAAGGGGGTGCTCATAGTTGACCTTCCCCGATCGTACCCAAGATCCCGAGCCGAGACAACTCCGGTGATGACGGACATGTGGCCTTCGGCACCGAGTCAGGGTTTCCTAAATTTCTCCATTTTAAAAATATTTAGGTGGCGACTCTGTATCTGGCAAAGCAGTCCATGTTTGGCACTACTTTTTCAAAAATCTGTTTCTCAAAACGATTTGCCAGATTTGGACTCTTTGGTTCAGATTAAGAACCGTGACACAAATCGAGTCCGAACTGTAGCGAGGCCCACGCGGGCGCCGTCTACACTAACCAATGAAAAGGTGGTCTAAAACATGATTTGGGCTGCTCTAAATAGGCCCAAAACAGTGGCTAAAATGACCAAAGCAAGGGACCAAAATACACATACACACATGCACATGATAAGGCCAACACTTAGGCACAAATTGGACAACTCTCAAGTACACTTGAAAATGGACATCATAGACAATTAGCATGCAACATAAGCTCTGAAAATCATGTTAAAACAAGGTGCCAAACCAACTAATTAACACAAACAATGCATGTTAGCATGATCAAAACTCAAGGCAAGCTAAAGGGAGTATTGGGTCACACTTAACCGAACCAAACATGGCATGAAAGGAATGATTAAAATCAGAGGTTTAGCATGTTAAAACAAAGCTAAGAGCACAATGATATGACATCTTAGGGGCCTAATCATGATGGCATACATGAAGGCATGAATGTGGGGCATGAGATGACAACCTTACAAGGCATTAAAGGGACATCAAATGCGAGCATATAGGCATATCATGAGGTCTGAAATGACATGTCAAGTGGTTCCAAACCACCGAAACAAAGCAAGGATGGCATGCTAGAAGGGCCAAAGCTTAAGGCATACAAGAGGGATTACATGGTAGCTATACAAAGCGAAGCATGAACGACTCAAATGACTTAAAACAGTCCCTTAGCACATCAAAACATGCACATACGCTTCACAAAGCTTGGCCAAAACACAAAAGCATGGTAGTCTAAATGCTATACATGTATTGAGGCAAATCATGGCATTACATGGTAGGTATGCTAAGCATGCATGGTGTACCAAAACCAACAATAAATAGTGGCATATTATGATATAATAGGCACAAAAAACAGCCAAGGCATGATCAATACACACTCTAACATGGTGCTCCCTCAAGAGGCCAAAAATAGTCCATTTCAAGGACAACAAGGGGAGGGGGTGGCCCTCCCCTTTTGGAGACTTCAAGGCACCATCTCCGCCACTGAAATCCCTCAAGATTTCAATGGTGAAGAGGCCCAAACACCAAAGTCTCGAAACTTGTACAAAATAGCACAAAATGAGGCCTTTCAAGGCCTATGAGGGATCAAACACCTCCAAACCACAAAACACTCTTAATAAACAACCAAGAGGGCTTAAAAACAGAACTTTTTTGTATTATACACTAAGCTCAAAAACGATTTTAAGATAGGCAAAAACAAGATGCAAAAATGGGGTAAAAAGGGGTAAGATTCTTACCCTTGAAGACCACTTCACAAATGATGCTCCAACAGCCCTCCTTGGCTTGGATCCAATACCAAAACACCAAAATCAGCCTCTTTGAACCTCAGGAGCTAAGTGAAGGTGAAACACTATGTGTTTGTGTGCAATAGTATGACACAAACACACTTTAACACACATAAGAGGGAAAAAGAGAGAGATAATGTGTATCAAACCCTAACCCTAGAACTCAAACCCTAACAATGGCTGTCTAAGCTCTCTCAAGTACCTCAAGTGTCTAACCCCCAAGGCCGAGAGAGAAGACCTTCTCTTATAGAGCCTTTTGTCTTGTAAAGCTTACAAGACAAGCTTCACAAGAGGGAGATCCCTCCATACACGTGTATGGAGGGGAGCAAAAAGCAAGACAACTGTCTTAAAATATCTGCAAAAGCAGATGCACAGTAGTCGGCCGGCCAAAGATGCCATTTTGGCACAATTGAGTGCCGACCGGCACTAAGTAGTCCTGACCGGCAACAAACAGTGCCGACCGGCAATATACATTGCCGGTGGAAGCAAAAACCAGCCGGTGGTGTGTGGGGATGCCTCACAAGGCATTCCCTGCCCTTCCAAGGCAAAATGCAAGTGTTTGGTGCAAAACCAGACACTAAAAGGTCGAATTCGGAGATCCTGAGGCAAGGCACGAAGCCGAGACCTCCGGGAACTCCAAACGAACACAAACATGGATGATCACCGAGTGTTCAAATGGTGACGTCCAAGTCTTGAGGACGGTCAAAAATGGGGTGTCTACAGTTGCCCCTCTTTGACAGAACTCGAAAGTCATAACAATGACGGGAGTGAATGTCAAAGCCCAGAGACGACCCATTTTTGACAAGGCCGAAGACTTAGACAAATATGTAAGACAAACAAGATATGCGCCCGAAGGCAGGGGCAAAATGCAAGACAATGCATGAAGCCGAGTATAACTTATGATCATGCAAAGAAAGCTGTAATGAAGCATACATGTGACAATTTTAAGCTAACATACACCAAACTACACTACAATGCAGAAAGGATATAAGAGAATTATGCAATTCTTGATACGTCTCACTCGGAGGATACAATACCTGTGCGGCTCGTCTGGTTGCACCAGCCTCAAATGAACCGTACATACAATATCGTGCCTGCAAAGAAAACAAACTCAACAGGTACAATATTGTCAACAACAAGTGTACTCGAAATGTGTGACAACGCAAAGCAAGTGGGGAGCATAACAATGCTGTGAAAATACAGACATGTAAGTGGAGCATGTGGTCTACGCAATCAACAAAATTGATCATAAGCATGCGGTCTACGCAGGTAATGATATTGAACAATCATGCGGTCTACGTAGGCAGAATGTGCGGTCTACGCAAGTAATGGAATTGAACAAACATGCGGTCTACGCAAACAAAACATGCGGTCTACGCAAGTAATGAATTTTGAACGAACATGCGGTCTATGGAATCAAAACGTGCGGTCTACGCAAGTAACGAAATTGAATAATTATGCGGTCTACGCAAACAAAACATGCGGTCTACGCAAGTAATGAGATTGAAGAATTATGCGGTCTATGCAGGTAATAAAATTAACAAATATGCGGTCTACGCAAGCAATACATGCGGTCTACGCAAGTAATGAAATTGAACAAACATGCGGTCTACGCAAGCAATACATGCGGTCTACGCAAGTAATGAGATTGAACAATTATGCGGTCTACGCAAGCAATACATGCGGTCTACGCAAGTAATGAAATTGAACAATAATGCGGTCTACGCAAACAAAACATGCGGTCTACGCAAGTAATGAAATTGAACAGTAATGCGGTCTACGCAAACAAAACATGCGGTCTACGCAAACAAAACATGCGGTCTACGCAAGTAATGAAATTGAACAATAATGCGGTCTATGCAAACAATACATGCGGTCTACACAAGTAATGAAATTGAACAATAATGCGGTCTACGCAAACAATACATGCGGTCTACGCAAGTAATGAAATTCATTACAAACATGCGGTCTACGCAGGTAATGTAATAAACATGCGGTCTACGCAAGTAATGAAATGATTACAAACATGCGGTCTACGCAGGTAATGTAATAAACATGCGGTCTACGCAAGTAATAAAATGATTACAAACATGCGGTCTACGCAGGTAATGTAATAAACATGCGGTCTACGCAAGTAATAAAATGATTACAAACGTGCGGTCTATGCAGGTAATGTAATAAACATGCGGTCTACGCAAGTAATGGAATGATTACAAACATGCGGTCTACGCAGGTAATGTAATTAGGATGCGGTCTACGCAAGTAATGGAATGATTACAAACATGCGGTCTACGCAGGTAAAGTAATTAGGATGCGGTCTACGCAAGTAATGGAATGATTACAAACATGCAGTCTATGCAGGTAATGTAATAAACATGCGGTCCACGCAAGTAATGAAATGATTACAAACATGCGGTCTACGCAGGTAATGTAATTAGGATGCGGTCTACGCAAGTAATAAAATAGATTACAAACATGCGGTCTACGCAGGTAATGTAATTAGGATGCGGTCTACGCAAGTAATGGAATGATTACAAACATGCGGTCTACGCAGGTAATGTAATTAACATGCGGTCTACGCAAGTAATGGAATGATTACAAACATGCGGTCTACGCAGGTAATGAAATTAAATAATCATGCAAGACAATGCAGGTCACAAGGAATGTAAGACAAATGCAAATGAGGCACGCATGCCAATGCAAGTGAGGCACACGTGCCGGTGCGAATGAGGCACACGTGCCGAACAAATGAGACACACGTGCCGATGCGAATGAGGCACACGTGTCGATGGGAATGAGGCACACATGCCGATGAAAATGAGGCACGCGTGCCGATGAAAATGAGGCAGGCACGCGTGCCGATGGGAATGAGGCGCGTGTGCCGATGCGAATGAGGCACACGTGCCGATGAAATGAGGCACACGTGCCGATGCGAATGAGGCACACGTGCCGATGAAATGAGGCGCACGTGCCGATGGGAATGAGGCACACGTGCCGATGCGAACGATACAAATGAGACACGCATGCCCTATAAGACGTAAAATGATGCGAAGTGTGACACGCATGCCATTGAGGCACGCATGCCAATGCAAATGAGGCACGCGTGTCGATACAAATGAGGCACGCATGCCGATGCAAATGAGGCACGCATGCCAATACAAATGAGGCACGCATGCCGATGCAAATGAGGCACGCATGCCAATACAAATGATACAAATGAGACACGCATGCCTCACGGAATGTAAAACGATGCTAAATGTGACACGCATGCCACCTGGAATGTAAAAAGGATGCTAAGTGTGACACGCATGCCACACGAAATGTAAAAAGATGCTAAGTGTGACACGCATGCCACACGGAATGTAAATGGACTTAAATGCGTAACAACGCACGTGTTTCGGAATGCATGACAATGCACGGTAAGGGAATGCACTACGACGCGAACGATGCGCGAGACGACGTATGCATTGAAATGCATGACAATGCTTGTAATAAAAATGCAATTACAATGCATGAGAGATGTGCATGACAATGCAAGGGGTGCGTGTTACAACGCATGTAGTATGCATAACAATGCAACTGTGAGGCGCGTAATAGCGCGATGTAATGCACCGAGATAGTGCGATGAACATGTGCAACACACACGGGGTAACTTTTGGATCTTGACAAAGGCAAAAAGGATACCAAAGGATACAACATTGCACGAGTTGGAGTGCTACGCACAGAAGACGCGGTCCGAGGTCAAAATGGAGGCCGGTTGAGTATCGGAGATACACTTTCTTGCACTTTCTTGAGCTATGAAGACCAAAAACTTCTCATATGGCCTAAACAAGGTTGTGGGAACACCACCGGCCGGGAGGGGAGGCCACCGGTTGTCCACCGGCTGCAGAATAATTCCATCGGCACAAAATACTGCCGACCGGCACAAAACATTACCGACCGGCAAAAAGTTGCTGAGTCGGGGCAGATTCGACATTTCACCTCGGGTGTTTTAAAATAGGGTTTCAAAACCCTATTCTTCACTTCCTCTCCGCCGAAATCTCATACTCTCTCTCTCTGGAGTGTTTTTCTCTCCTTTTTCGCCCGTTTCTTCGCGTTCTACGCCTGTTTCGTCATCGGATTCGCGATTTTCTTCGCGTTTCGGACATTTTCAACCGAACAAAACTTTGTTTCGGTGCCTCGTTTGGCGTTCCCGCCTTTTCAGGGTTTGTTCCCCTCGCTTTCCTCTTGATTTCCGTGCCTTTTTACATTCCGGCCTTCCCGGCCATTTTTGACCTTCTCGGGGGTTGACCTTTCGGTTGACTTTTCGTATTCCGGTCCGGTTTTCCTTCCCCCGACTATTTTCACATTATTCTTGATGTGGCGGATGACATTCCACGTGGCGAGACTCCCCCGGACCACGAGATGGATCCCGAGGTCGAGCTCCTACCTTTGAGCTAGCGCCCGTTCGACCCGGCGACCTACCGGCCGGCGATCCATGTTCTGCTCCCTGACAGACTGCACCAGTTCCAGAGCTTCGAGAGGCACGTGCCACCTGAGCTACTGCTGCGCGAGCCTACCTCCCACCTGTCCTTCGGCGTTTTCGAGGTAACTCTCTTTCTTCTGCTTTACTTTCTGCAATGTAGGGCACAAAAACTATCATAGCTTATTTATGCTCTTTAACTGCTTTAGTCTGATATGCTATACACCGTAGTTGATTGTAAACATACATACAACTGACATCTGTTTGAGACCGGCACATGCACACACACTGCACTAACCTTGAATCACTCAAACACACGGCGCACACTGTATTTCACTGCAAACACACCGATACCCGATAGCTGTTCAAACCTGTCAAACCTGCGCGCATGCTATATCTGTTCTGAACCACCCAAACACGCTGACTCATCACACGTTGTAGTTCACTGTAAGCACACCGGCACCCGGTATTTGTTTAAATCTGACAAACTTGCACACATGCTATATCTGCTCTGAACCATCTAAACATGCAGACACATCACACGCTGTAGTTCACTGTAAGCACACCGGCACTCGGTATTTGTTTAAACCTGTTAAACTTGCACGCATGCTACATCTGTATGCTTCTTAAAACTGCATTTCGAATGTTGCCTTGCCATTGTTATTTTCTGTTTACAGGAGGATTCCCATACCATCCGCGGGTATGGGAACACTGGCGCTCAGGAGTGGTACGACGAGCTCCTTGACGCGGTCCGTCGTATAGTGGATCGAGCGGGCTTTGGCGCCTTCTGCCGAGGACTCTCCAGGCTTTCTACCTGCAGACCTCTCCTTGCCGCTCTGGCGGAGAGGTGGTGGGAC
Organism: Camellia sinensis; assembly: GCF_055761805.1. NCBI lineage: Eukaryota > Viridiplantae > Streptophyta > Magnoliopsida > Ericales > Theaceae > Camellia > Camellia sinensis. Next base: position 127,203,916 of record NC_138975.1, read on the forward strand.
ACCACCAATTCGTTTCACTTCTCCACAGCCGAGGGCACGACGATGACCCCTTACGATTTCTCGATGTTCACAGGCATCGGGGTAGGGGGTGATCCGATCCCCTTTGATATCGACATGGATGAGTGGACCGCCGCTCAGGTCCATCTGCTGGGGGAGGCGCCACCTCTTGCTCGTCCAGGTTTTGTGCGGTACTCCTGGTTCGAAGTACAGTTTAGGGTCCAGCCCACTCTCGTTGATACAGCGCCGATAACCCCGGAGGCCGAGGAGAGGTACGCTCGCGGCTTCCTCATGTTCTTATTTGGGACGACCATCTTCGCCGACCGGGCGAACACCGTGCCTCTCTGCCTTCTCAGCGCACTGGTGGACGTCCGAGACATCCTGCATTATGATTGGGGTGGCGCCGCTCTGGCCACTCTCTACGGGTACATGAGCTCAGCTTCCCGCGGCAGCGGCCAGTTGCTCGGAGGCTACTGGCGAGCTTGGCAGGTACATTTCTTCTCCGCTTTTCATTTATGCCCTATATTTTCTTTGCTCTGTACACCGCACACACTGTAGTCTGCTTTATACTTGCTGTATACTCTACACACGGCACACACATACATTCTGCTTTACACTGACTGTACACTGCTCACACTGTACACCATACACAATACACTGCATAACACACGGCTCTGTCATTTCTGCTTTTACTCTATACTCTGCTTTATCTGATAAATGCACTGGTATTTACCTTGCAGTTGTGGGTTTACGCCTACTTTCCTAGGCTCGCTCCCGTACTTGTCACAGAGACTCCTCTGGTCGTCCCATTTTCACGCCGCTTTGACGGGAGATGCACCCGGCGGCCACGAGAGACATTCGGCTTTTTCTGCCGATACTTTGACACCATTACCCCTGCCGATGTATGTTTTACTTGCAGTTCATTTAAGCTTCGCCCTTCCATTGCATATTTCAAAAACAGTAGATAACAAACTGTCTGTCACTTTCAGATCACTTGGCGGCCGTGGGCTCCGTTGCCGGCGGTGACGCGAGATCGGTTTGCCGGTGCGAAGAAGACCTCGCGTTTCCGGATCTTGCTGGGGGGCCTGGTCTGTCGGGGTTGGTACCTAGGTGAGCGTTTCGTACGCCAGACCCTGGGGCTACCGGAGCAGATAGTCCCGGTTCACCCTCCTGCGGACATGAGGGAGACCGAGAGGCTCACGACCGAGCAGATGGACAATTACACCATCGGCTGGGAGGAGGCCCGCTTCAGAGGCGTCGGCGACTATTGAGAGTACGTGCAGATGGACCTGATGCGACCTCTGAGCGGCGGCCGTCGAGCGGAGGGGGCCAGGCCTGTGGCGCCAGCGGCTGGGACAGGAGCAGGAGCTGGAGCGGGAGCTTCGAGGAGGGCCCGAGTCCGTGGCAGGGGCGGAGTTCAGGGAGGACGGGGAGCTAGCTGGCCCGCCCTGCCTGCTGCACTGACTTTTCGAGGGCAGGGTGGGTCGACCTATCAGATCCCCTTCGCCCCTACACCAGCAGGTCATGAGTTCATTGACGTCCCCGACTTACCTCCGGTATGTATTACTGCATTTTGTACAGTCATTTCCTTTCAGTTTATTTGATATTCCACAGAATATTGATGCATCTGATACTTTTGCAGGCTTCTTCTGAGTACACCCGTCAGTCATTGGCGATGAATGCCTCTATGATGGGGATGCTTCAGCGGACTTTTGACCTCCTGGCCCTATACAGCATTTCGGTATGTTCTTCTGACACTGGCTTCAAACCATTCATACACTGCTTCACATAATCTGATGCACGACACGACACCCGATCCACTGATCTCACAATATCTGATACACTGCATACACTGCATTCTGCACTGTACTCTACACTGATAAACTGCTCACGGCATTCATACACTGTACTCTACATTCTGCGCTGATAAACTGCTCACGGCATTCTCACACTGTACGCTGCATTCTGCACTGATAAACTGTACATTGTACTCATACGCTGCATTCTGCATTGATGAACTGTTCACAGTATACTGATGCATTTCCCCTTTATGTACTTTTTCAGCCTCCTTTCTTGATTCCCATGGCAGGAGGTGTTCCAGTTAGACCTTCCGTCCCGGCTCGAGGGAGAGATGAGGAGGGTAGAGCATTCCTCCGCACGAAGGCTGGGCGCCCTCATGTTGGGAGTAGCTCGCGAGCTCCAGTCCGGGACGATGATGATGACGAGGAGTCAGAGGCGGAGGCAGAGGCGGAGTCAGAGTCATCAGAGGAGGAGACCGGAGGCGGCACTAGCTCGGGCTCTGACGACGATGCTGATGATATTCCTGGACCCTCGTCCAGGAAGAGGACTAGGACAGACTTATGGCCCCCTGGAGTGCTCGACGTGGATACGTTTTTGTTATTTTTCTCTTTCTTGTACTTTTCCTTTTGTTGGTAGTTAGATTACCTTGTACTGCCGCAGGCAGATTTTTGTTTCCAAAACTTGTACATTTGAAAAAATGATGAAATGAAACAGGCTTTTTATCTAAAAAGGTGTTTACATTCGTATCTTTACATTTCAAACTTTGCATCGCATCACACCATATTACACCTCAATGTAAATGAAATTGATTGGTTGTCTGAAAATTGAACATTTGCACTGTAATAATCAGATAACTAAACAGCCAACAGCAAAATAACCCAAGCAACCCACTGCCTGATTCTGGACACACAGCCCTTACTCTGTTGGGGATTAATCTGCATACAGCCCATAACACAGCATTCCGCTCATTCTGCACATAGCAAATCCCGAACAAAACCGCCCAATCTAACAAGACGGACTACGGAGGTGAAACCAGCTGGAGTTGAAACACAATCGAATATAGAGAATGGCACAACATTCTGAGCATAAGCGATTTTTGAAATTAAAAAAGGGTTTTTCAAACCGGGGTATCGAGCCTACAACCGGACACAGTGGGGAGGACTCAAACAAAGAGGTACACGACCTAAACATAACGAGACACGCTCGGAAGAGACCTAGAACAAAGGTTGTGGTAAACAAAACAAAAGACACGACACACAGGCGCGTTAACGACGATGGGGGATCTCAGATCACGAGGAGCCAGTTTCTCTGGGTATTGTTTCCCACCCTTTCCGATCTTATTATTCTCACATCACTCGGCCCTCAGGCTCGGTTTTTCTCTCAAAACCCTCTGGCTCGCTTTTTCTCTCAACTTACACCTCTCTATTCTTTATTCTCTCATTTTTCGTCTCTCTCCAGGGTGATTAATGAATGAATAGGAAGGTGTGGGTTCATGCCCAATGCCGTTAGCTCGCAGCTATTTCTTCTGGTGGGTAGAGTGCCCTTCTGGCAAATACGTTGACGACGGGGAAAGACAGGACGCCTGACTCAACTGTGCCCCTAGTTCATCATTTTGACCATTTTTTGTTTTGGTTTTCAACTAAAACAGTTTCGATCAAGATAAGAGTCGGATTAACGTACTTGTTCAATTTTCTGATTTTGAAAACCATGCAAGTCAGGCTGTAAGCACTGAAAATTTTCCTTTTTGGGTCCAAGAAAATGGTCCAGTTTTGGAAAACGAAATAGTTTCCAAGAAAATAGTCAACTTCAGTAAAAATTTTCAAAAACTATTTTTGCAAACGGCGGATGCTCAACGAGCATGGAGCTTATTCTTTGAGATGCGCAACCTCGGATCAGAGGCAATGGAAAATTGCCCCTAGTTTGAAGAACGCCGCACGGCAACGGAAAGTTGCCCCTGGCTTGAATGGCGGCTCGCAACGACTGGTGGCAACGGAAAGTTGCCCCTTGTTTGGATGGTGCCGCAGCAATCCGCAGACAGTCTTCATTGGTGGTGGCCGAGCTCTTGGACACAGAGATGACAAAGACGGTCATAACAGATATATGGACACAATCACCTTGGAAGGTGTTGGCGACTAGACTTTGGGATGAAGTCGAAACCATTGCATGGACTGAGACGCTATGAAAGCGTTGGGGGCTGGACTTCATGATGAAGTTGCCTACGTATCCCAAACATGGGAATCAAGCCTCACGTAGTTCCGGTTAAGGTACACTCGGGTATTTTAACCTTCACTTTTCAGGCTCTTACTGTTGCCATGGTGCCTGATGCAGGTTTTCGACCTTGCAAGCTTCTTTTCATTTCTCTTCTTTTTTTTTCTCTTTTTGTATATTTTTTGTATTTTTCTCTTGCTCTAACTTTTGCCTGGGTCACCCTTCCGGGTTTTCGGCCCAGCGAGCCTCTTAAAGGGTAAAAGTGTAGCAAGTCCATGCCAAATGGTTTTTGAAGTTGAAGGTTCTCTGCTTCCAGGAGAACGGCTATTGCAATGATTTGCAGGAGAACCCATCCCGGTTGCTCCACGAGCTTCTTCCGGCGAGGTCTATTCCTTCTGATTCGGCTTTGGTGCCTCTTACTCGAGGGCTGCTTCATGCCTGACCATATAGACCTTGCATGGCGTTTGTCCGTTGAACTTTCTGAACGGGTTCAAGGTTTGAAACGGATGAGTTGAATCTTGAGGCTGAGAGCAATCCTAGGCTGCACAATCTCAAGAGCGGTTCCACACAGGTCTTCACAGGGCCGTGTAAAACATTTGTTTTTGAAAGTTTTTAAGAAAGCGACGAATCGCTCGCGCCGAAGATAGTGTGGAACCAATCTGGATCAAGCCAGGATCCTTCCCAGTACTTACGCCGACAAGCATGGTTTCATTCATTAAGGGCTTAGCATGCTTCTCTTTCTCTCAAAATGATCAAAATTTTACAAAACCCGAGGAATTCCTTCCTCTTCGTTTTTTGTTACCGCAGTGTTGAAAGGGGTTTTTGAAAAAACTTAGGTTAATGCAATGAGTTTGGTGCACAGGGGAGCAGGCGAGATGTACTGTCAGTCCATTCAAGTTCTCTGGCACGATTAACTTACACTGGAAGCAAGCATGAAAATGAGATAGCCACGGCTGTTTCATTCAGATTTGTTGGTATAACTGGCCCCTCGGCAGAAACAGACTCAAAAAACAAAGCAGGTAATTACAAGACAAAACGGTGTTCGGGACAACAACCCCAGAATCACCTAGTATTCTATACAAAGGGGACTGGCTCGATACAACAAGACAGACCCTTAAGCAAAAAAGACTGACTCAAAACAAGGAGACTGACTCAAAACAAAAGACTGACTCGATACTCAAGCCAGGATTTACAAAACTCGATTTCAGTGATGCTCAAAACGCGTGCCAGACGCTACATCCAAGATACACCGAATACCGCCCGCAGGTGGTTCACTTTACATACTTGCAGCATCTGAGCCCTCAAAATCCAATAACAGGGTAGTAACGGACTTGGCTGAGGTGGGCGGGAGGATAACCTCGTTATCAATCAAATCTTGCACCTCATGACGGAGGCGGGAACAATTGTCGGTAGGATGGTCTGTCTGCTAGTGGTACGCGCAGTACTGAGCAACATCATGCGTGGCTGGGAGATTCTTTGGGAGTGGCCGGGGCTCCAAGGGTTTAAGGTGCCCCCTCTCGGCAAGGATCTGAAGTGCCTTGGACAAAGGCATGTAGAGAGCATGAAAGGCCCTGCGCCCTCGAGGCAGGTACTTTGGAGTCTGAGCGCTCTTACTAGTCGCAGAAGCGAAAGGATCAGCAGGCGCCACCTTAGCCTTTTGATCTTTCCCAGGTGCAGGGGTGGGGATAGGAGGAACTGTTCTGGTATGATGGGGCCTATCTCGGTTTTCCGACTGACTTGAACTACCCTCAGGTGGGGTGGGGAAAGCATCCTCCACAGTTTTTGCCACAATTGCGGATATCTGTTGCTTATTCATTCCCCCGGCTTTCAAAGCCTCGACTGCCCACAGCAGTTGTTCGATGGGATCAGCGTCTACCTTTGCTTTGTCTTTTCCTCTGGCCTCGGCCTGATCAAGGGTTTGGGTTGATGTCGGCATGTCATTGCCATAGCTGGAGGCCATCTCCGGTTGGCTGAGTTCAATCACAATTCGCCCCAACAGCGGGGGCTCCTGGGGTACAAAACTCCCGGCATATGGTGCGGCTGGAGGTGAAGCTGACATTCCGTAGGCGAGATCCGCCATAGACCTCTGGAGATCACCTATCATCCCCATTAGTTCAAAGGTGGTGGGCACACGAGCCTGATACAACTGGGGGGCCCAGACCGGGTGCGCAACAGGTGTCCTGGGTGGATGTGGCATATCCATGTTGGTCTCACTTTGCAGAGTGATCCCTTGATCTAATGCTGTCGTCATAACCATGAACTCTTCTGAATTCTGCGTCGTCATAAGTCCTGCCTCAGCAAAGGGGGAACACTGGCTATTCTGTATCAACTCTCTGACCCTCTGAACTGAAAGGAAAAACAAACAGCATTTCAGCCCCAAACGGATCAAACACAGGCGTAGCCGAACAACTGTACTCCACTACTGATCACTGTTCCCCATAAATCACCGTCCCCAAAACTGAACTGATACCCGCAGATAACTGGTTCTCAACAGTACTGATACTGGTGCCCTTGGGCCTGATACTCAAACTTGCAAACTGGTATGTACATTCCTGTAGAGATACACTCTAAAAGCACATAGCAAGTAAAGAGAGCCAAAACATCCCTATGTTGGGGTAGGGTTTCCCTGTCCTATCTTGTCAGGAGCTAGGGTTTCACTACGCACACAGCGGTTTCAAACAACCTAACATCGGGTGAGCAACCTGTCCTAGCTTGGAATGGTCACTATGGATCCGAATATGCACTAGGTCAAATGGTCAAAAAGGGCACCCCGGTAAAACCGGGGTTTGTGTTCCCATGCTGTCAGAGCCCATAGCCGGTCAGCCTTATGGTCATGCCTTGGCAAGACAAGCCTCCGGCAAACCGTTCAGGAATGGCAGATGGCAAACACTGTGTTCCTAGGCGCACCAATGCACATGCAATGCAAAGAAACACGTAAGTGAAATCAAAACGGGATATCACGAGTTCGAGTCAAGCTCTCTAAATTTATCCCCAGCAGAGTCGCCAGAAACTGTAGACACGCCCGCGGAGGGGGACCTCGCTACTACAGTTCGGACACGATTTTGAATGTCACAGTTCTTAATCTGAACCAAAGAGTCCAAATCCGGCAAATCGTTTTGAGAAACAGATTTTTGAAAAGTAGTGCCAAACATGGACTGCTTTTCCAGATACAGAGTCGCCACCTAAATATTTTAAAATGGGAGAATTTAGGAAACCCTGACTCGGTGCCGAAGGCCACATGTCCGTCATCACCGGAGTTGTCTCGGCTCGGGAGCTAGGGTACGATTGGGGAAGGTCAGCTATGAGCACCCCCTCTCGCCCGATCCGAAGACCGGCCTCTACTAACCGTGATATCCATTTTTGAAAACGTTATGTGTTCTTATTCCAGTTATTAACCTAGAATTACTATGTTATGCGCACAGCAAACAAGTGTAGACTAGATTACCTAATTTGGAAATAAGCATTGCATATCCGTTTGTTTTGAAAAGTGCTTTGGAATTTGCTACTCGCAAGTAGGCTAAAACACGGATTTCAACGAGTTTTCGCAACTCAAACAATCCAACCTTCACCCACAGGCATTCAAACAATTTATCATATAAGCATTTAGCCGCATGGCAAGCATACTGTCATGACAACACTCACACGCATGCGGGATGCTAAAGCATAAATACTTACATCGTGCTCCGTGCCAAAACAATAAACTAATTAGCAAACATGCATGTCCTAGTTCATGTTAAATTGTCTAATGCAACACATACAGGATGCAATTAGATAGGCTCGGCTAATCCTAAACATGGCATGTGAAATGCAGTCAAACAATTGATGCACGTATTCAATTTTGGAATTGAAATACAAATGCAGTTAGCGTGATGTACCGAGCCCAATGCATGCAATACAAATGCATGAATGCACGCATGTATAGCATAAGGTATGCCAAGTTAAGCATGCCCTAATACTAACCATCAAAGCAGGTAAGTAAAAGGGAAGAAAGAAGTGGGGATTGGAAGACATTCTCACCACTCACACACACTTATTACAGATTTGCCCTCGCTCGGAGGGACCAAATAAATAATACAAATTAATTAACTACGCAAGCTAATTAAATATTACAAATTGCCTAATCAACTAATCAAATTAACTAAAGCTAGAAAAACAGTAAACCGCCTCGGGAGGAGAGCCTGATGCAATGCACGCTCGGTCCTGCTCGGAAATGCACCGCCATGCATAGGCTGCCTCTGTTTTCCTTCCTTCACTCCTCTGGAGGTTGTCAAAACCTCAGGACTGCTTCTCTAGACATTGAGGAGTGCCACCAGCTGAATAGGATTGCCACCGGCAGTGTGGTGTAGTCACCGGCACAAGATGAAGCTATCGGCTGAGAAGTTATTGCCGGTCGGCACTTAACACTGCCGGTCGGCAGAGTGTTCCTGCAGAATCTGCAAATGACAGCAACAAAGGGCAAGGCAAAGCATGGCAGCACAATTCAAGGCATATATGCACCATTCATGTCCCTTATCATGGTAATGACTCAAAGGGGCATGTGTCTCGATTCTCAGACCACCAATCACGCATTTCCATGCATGATGGCCCAAAGAACCAAGTATGCAACTTTCATGTCGAATGAAATGCAAACCAAACAAACAAACCAAGGCCCAATTCCTATCACCAAGTCAAGGAACAAGGCATGCATGCAAGATGTAATGCAACCTAGGCATGCAAGCTAAAGATGCAACATGGCATGGCAAGGCACTTATGCAAGCATACAAGCAAACATGAGGCAATACCAACCAATGAAAAGGTGGTCTAAAACATGATTTGGGCAGCTTTAAATAGGCCCAAAACAGTGGCTAAAATGACCAAAGCAAGGGACCAAAATACACATACACACATGCACATGATAAGGCTAACACTTAGGCACAAATTGGACAACTCTCAAGTACACTTGAAAATGGACATCATAGACAATTAGCATGCAACATAAGCTCTAAAAATCATGTTAAAACAAGGTGCCAAACCAACTAATTAACACAAACAATGCATGTTAGCATGATCAAAACTCAAGGCAAGCTAAAGGGAGTATTGGGTCACACTTAACCGAACCAAACATGGCATGAAAGGAATGATTAAAATCAAAGGTTTAGCATGTTAAAACAAAGCTAAGAGCACAATGATATGACATCCTAGGGGCCTAATCATGATGGCATACATGAAGGCATGAATGTGGGGCATGAGATGACAACCTTACAAGGCATTAAAGGGACATCAAATGCGAGCATATAGGCACATCATGAGGTCTGAAATGACATGTCAGGTGGTTCCATACCACCGAAACAAAGCAAGGATGGCATGCTAGAAGGGCCAAAGCTTAAGGCATACAAGAGGGATTACATGCTAGCTATACAAAGCGAAGCATGAACGACTCAAATGACTTAAAATAGTCCCTTAACACATCAAAACATGCACATAAGCTTCACAAAGCTTGGCCAAAACACAAAAGCATGGTAGTCTAAATGCTATACATGTATTGAGGCAAATCATGGCATTACATGGTAGGTATGCTAAACATGCATGGTGTACCAAAACCAACAATAAACAGTGGCATATTATGATATAATAGGCACAAAAAACAGCCAAGGCATGATCAATACACACTCTAACATGGTGCTCCCTCAAGAGACCAAAAATGGTCCATTTCAAGGACAACAAGGGGAGGGGGTGGCCCTCCCCTTTTGGAGACTTCAAGGTACCATCTCCGCCACTGAAATCCCTCAAGATTTCAGTGGTGAAGAGGCCCAAACACCAAAGTCTCGAAACTTGTACAAAATAGCACAAAATGAGGCCTTTCAAGGCCTAAGAGGGATCAAACACCTCCAAACCACAAAACACTCTTAATAAACAACAAAGCGGGCTTAAAAACAGAACTTTTTTGTATTATACACTAAGCTCAAAAACGATTTTAAGATAGGCAAAAACAAGATGCAAAAATGGGGTAAAAAGGGGTAAGATTCTTACCCTTGAAGACTACTTCAGAAATGATGCTCCAACAGCCCTCCTTGGCTTGGATCCAACACCAAAACACCGAAATCAGCCTCTTTGAACCTCAGGAGCTAAGTGAAGGTGAAACACTATGTGGTTGTGTGCAATAGTATGACACAAACACACTTTAACACACACAAGAGGGAAAAAGAGAGAGATAATGGGTATCAAACCCTAACCCTAGAACTCAAACCCTAACAATGGTTGTCTAAGCTCTCTCAAGTGTCTCAAGTGTCTAACCCCTAAGGCCAAGAGAGAAGACCCTCTCTTATAGAGCCTTTTGTCTTGTAAAGCTTACAAGACAAGCTTCACAAGAGGGAGATCCCTCCATACACGTGTATGGAGGGGAGCAAAAAGCAAGACAGCTGTCTTAAAATATCTGCAAAAGCAGATGCACAGTAGTCGGCCGGCCAAAGATGCCATTTTGGCACAATTGAGTGCCGACCGGCACTAAATAGTGCTGACCGGCAACAAACAGTGCCGACCGGCAATATACATTGCCGGTGGAAGCAAAAACCAGCCGGTGGCCTTTGGCCATGGCCGGTGGTGTGTGGGGATGCCTCACAAGGCATTCCCTGCCCTTCCAAGGCAAAATGCAAGTGTTTGGTGCAAAACCAGACACTAAATGGTCGAATTCGGAGATCCTGAGGCAAGGCACGAAGCCGAGACCTCCGGGAACTCCAAACGAACACAAACATGGTTGATCACCGAGTGTTCAAATGGTGACGTCCAAGTCTTGAGGACGGTCAAAAATGGGGTGTCTACAGTAACCTTACTCTTTCACCCTGAGCCAACTCACACGAGTATAGCACGCTCCACACTACCATCAACACATAACAAAACCACATCTAATAACAAACAAACTCAACACCCTGAACCCTTTGGTGACCGATAGGGTCAACCTCAAGTCCCAGATTCTATACCACCATATATCACACAGTTCAATCCGAACACTGATTCTCCTGGCCAACTAACTTGTTGCCAACACTTACCGAACAAGTAACCTAACCTAACCCCCAACAACACACACAACACTTAGAGCTCAAAACAACAGACTTCCAAATGTCGTCAATCTTAAAACCAAAGGTTGCCTCATGGGTACAAGTAACTACAGAGAATAACACTGATTTCCCTTAATGGTCAAGAATAGAATTCCACATGAATACCTGTCTTGCAACTATGCCAACGATGCCGAAATACTTAAACACCAATACCATCAACTTCTAACGTTTTTACAAGAATTTCCCAAAAGTTCCCTAAGAACACTGGTTTCAACTACCGTTTCTCCCTTTCTAACACCACTTATTCCACACAAGCATACTACTAACAGCTCTTCACATTCAATACCGGACACAACTATACCCCACGCTATTCACCCTTAAAAATAACATGCTATATTATATTAAACCTAGAGCCAATCACACACTTCACATCCCTTTGAGGAATTCTCATGACAATAAACCGAAACCTTTACCATGAACATAAAACCTAATAAGGAACGCTCACAAAATTACACACACTCGACAAGTATAACTCTTCTCGTTCCATGGTAACCCTAACCAAAGCACACATCACTCAACAACCCTTTTCAATTTCAAAATATAGCTCACCAGCCATCACATTCCCAAACCAAATCACAATCATATATACGCATCAATACAAGAATTTTCTAATTCTACAATAACTTATTATATTAATTAAACTTTAGAGTCATTACATGCTCTAATTTGTCTAATCCATGGAAATAAACAACAAAGGTACATATAAAAACAAGCTATTATGATGTCTCAACATCTCCAAAACACATTGGTTATACAACATAACCTAATGATTACAAAACGATAAGCCACAGTTACAAAAGAGAATAACCAAAATGGAAAATAGCCCACTAATAATACCACTGCTACCGTCCCTCACTGGACAACTAAATTTGGTTATTCTCAAACCTGAGATACCCTAAGAGCTCACAAGCCAAGGACAAGAACTGTTGATGTGTCCTAGCCGGCCACACATGAAACAAACGCTTAATTCCCCACTAAAGGTTTGAGAATTTGGCTTTTCCGAGGCCCTCATAATCTGGCCTTCTTGGTTCCCATAACGGTATTGCCCTTGCCCAAATGAATTAGGCTAAACCCAACTAGGTTGCAAAACGCCCAAAGAAGTCCCTGATTGGGTACAAAAACATTTAGCATGACCTAACTAATTACACACCCAACAAATAAGTGGTCCCCAAAAACGTGACTGGTTCGAAGTTTGAACTAGTGAGGATCCCAATGATTGCTCCCCCAGTGAGCACTCAATCACTCCAAGTCCTGGCCGACTAAATGATCTCGGTGGTGCAACTATTGGTTGAGCCATCAACCCTGTCCTCTTCCCCTGTGGGCAAGCCAGAGACTTGTGACCTAGCTAACCACACTTGGAACAAGTGAAACCTCTCTGATTACCTCTCCTCAAACCGAAACTCGGCACTAGAAAGGTAGATCTAGACTGTACTCCCTGAGATTGCTGCGGGTTGGAACCCCTCTGCCTTTTAAAAGGTCTACTAACACCCTGAGTTACAAGGGTTGCCAAAATGACCTCCTCCCTACTCTGTTCCATGACTAAGACCGCTGCCTTTACATAAGCCACAACTTCAACAGGCACACTATAACTTCTATGCCAAGACCCAGCAATCCTTCCTCGGATGTCGTCACACAACCTACTCTCAAACTCCAAACAATGAAGTTCCTCAGTCTCCACCAACTTCGGAGCAAATCTCGACAGGTTAGTAAACCATACTTCAAATTGTACCAAATGTGTAGTACCTTGGCGTAACTCCACAAATTGTTTCCTCAATTCTTCCCATCTGAAAGGAAGGAAATTGTCACTTCCTCATCTAGGCATCCTAATAAAGGTAACCTAAAGATTAGCATATTCACAAATGTGTCGAAGCCAATTTACTCAAGTCCTAGTACAATGGACAACATTTAATCCACTCTGCATAAGCACATAGTCACATAAACACATACGATTTTTCTTCCTAGATAATAATCGCCCCATGACGTTGCCAAAGTTCCAATTAGAAACAGCAGTGATCAAGTGCTCTTCTAAATGGACTTCTAGAAACTCGTAGACCCAATCAATATCCTGTAAATTAAATCCCATACCCATCTAGTCACATAAGCATGTTATCACATAACAAACAAAAATACAAACGTCTTTATCAAGCAAGACAAACCCATTGTAGTAAAACCACTTCTCACGTACCCAAAGTATTCAAACCCGGTACGCTCTGATACCAAGCTGTAACGCCCCGAAAATATAACAATAAAACCTTCCCATGACAATCATTAAGTAAAAATATATCTTTAAATAAAATGTCCTTTTATTCATCTAATCTGATATTTACAAAAGATAACACATGTACTGATACATTCATAAGCTCTAACTCTAAATCTATAGCATGTATCATTTACAAAAGGTATGAAATAAAGGTTAAGCAAATAATAAAATGCCCTAAGGTCTTCACAATTTTCCAAGACTATACTTGGTACATCAAAATGGATTAAAAATCCAATACAGCTAAAGCCCTTGGATTGTACAACATTAAATACAATAATACACAAAAGAAGCCTTTAGTTCCAAGTCCTCCCAAACTATTTCCTTGGCAGAAGCATATCATCAACACCTAAACATGGTTTTCCCAAATAAGGTGAGCCAAAGCCCAGTAGAAATAATCTAACAAAATTTATATATATCTTAACAAAGATATAAGGTTTTATTCATACACAATGTCAGTACCAAAACATTTTATATCCTATTTCAAAAGTCGTGCTATGCCAAGTTTATATCACAATTCTCAAAATCATGTCCTTGACAATAGAAAATAGCGGGAAATCTCAAACAAGTACAACCTTTCATGGATACTTCATCTGTGGGAAACCTTCAATGGCACCCATGTAAACGTAGCCTATACAAGCACTGTTATTTCCATTTTATAGATATTTCATCCGTGAGAATTGGCACCCATGTATGCGCGTGTTTTTCGAGACTTTCACCCTGGACACACAGGCTAACTTGATTTGATGATACACTCTTTCCCACGTTCACCCCTTTTTTCTCAAAATCATATACATTTTCAATGTATTAAATAAGAAATAATGTTCAATGCACATGGATGAGAAATTAGTTTTAGTTTACCTAATTCTTATGCAATTTCTACGACACTCATAGCTATCCTCCACCGATAACCCAAAACAGATATCACTAATAAATAGAAAATTTCAGTAACAATATACATTGTTATCATTTCCAATATGTGATCGTTATAACATATCCAACTCCACCATCATCATCAATATCCTCCATCACCATCATCAAGACGTGAGTGATATTACAAAACCAACATCATCCTTCAATATTTTTCCAACACAAGTCAAATCCACGGTTTTAGAGAAAACCTCATTTTCTTTCAAAATCATTTTTGAGTAGAGAAAGACATCATTCCAATTACATAAAACCCAACATCATTTCTATTATCTTTAAAAGATCAACATTTGAGATTTCTGGGGCAAAATCCCATTTCTCTTTACAAATCATTTCCAAAGGTAAAAACCCATCACTTCATCATATATCAACAATAAACATCTTTCTACAAGCATTTCCAACAAACCATTTGAAAACCCCTCTTTTTGATTTCCAACCAAAACCCTAGATTTGCCCAAGATCTCCAAAAAACACAATATTGTTTTAGAAATTTCAAATATATAGCGATCCTGATTTAGACCGGACCCATTTATTACTTTTGAATTTGGGAAACAATATTTATGATGGTCATTCCTTTCTCTTTATGTTTGGTTTTGGCTTTAAGGGTGGATACCATCCTTGTTGGTGTCGACACTGCCCTCTTTTTCCTTGTCTTGTTCTGCTCCAAGGGTCGACAACAGCCTTGGAGGTGTAAACACCCTCTTGCTACTGTGTTCCTGGGTAGGTACTGAAATTTGGGGTCGACACCAGCCTTTGGAGGTGTCAACACTTACCTTTGATGTTGGCCTCTGGGGTCGACATCAGTCAGGGAGGTATCGACCCTTGTCTACAGCTGAGTCTGGATTTGGCTACTGAAATTTGGCGTCGACACCTGTGGTCCAAGGGTCGACACCTTGGTTGCTACCAGCGCTTTCATTTTTGTCATTTCTTCTTGAAGGGTCGACACCTCTGGTACGAGGGTCAACGCCTGTGACTCTTTTTCCAAATTTTGCTCAGCTTCAGGTCTACTTTTTGGGAATTTTTGACTTGTTCTTTTGCGTTAACTTTAGGACTTTATTTCACTTTAACCTAGCACTATAAATAGGGCCCTCACTTACCATTTCCTTCACTTCATCTTCTCTTTTCCCTCTCTAAACCGTGAGTCACTTTTCTCTCTTTCTAACTTACTTTTTTTCACCCAAATCTTCAGATCAACTCACCTAAAGGTACCACCTCACCTTGGTCCTTTGAGATAACTTGTAGATTGTGTCAAGAGCTTCCTTTTGAACCAAGTAACTCGTGGTTTCGTTGACGTTGAGTTTTTCCAAGTTCTTTGCTTCCACTTTCTAAGCTTGAGGTAGGGATTCTCCGCACCCTCTTAAGATTTTTAACTTAATTATTTGATATTTCTGAAACAATATTGTGATTTTTGGGGATTTTGGGCAAATCTAGGGTTTTGGTTGGAAATCAAAAAGAGGGTTTTCAAATGGTCTGTTGGAAATGCTTGTAGAAAGGTGTTTGTTGTTGATATATGACGAGGTGATAGATTTTTACCTTTGGAAATGATTTGTAAAGAAATAGAGGATTTTGCCATAGAAATCTCAAATGTTGATCTTGTAAAGATAATGGAAATGATGATTGGGTTTTATGTAATTGGAATGATGCCTTTCTCTATTCAAAAATGATTTTGAAAGAAAATGAGGTTTTGCTCTAAAACCACGGGCTTGACTTGTGGTGGAAAAATATTGAAGGATGATGTCGGTTTTGTAATATCACTCATGTCTTGATGATGGTGATGGAGGATATTGATGATGATGGTGGAGTTGGATATGTTATATTGCTGACATCTTAGAAATAATAATAATGTATATTGTTATTGAAAATTTCTATTTATTAGAGATATCTGTTTTGGGCTATCAGTGGAGGATAGTTATGAGTGCTGTAGAAATTGCATAAGAATTAGGTGAACTAAAACTTATTTCTCATTCATGTGCATTGAACATTGTTTCTTATTTAATACATTGAAGATGTATATGATTTTGAGAAAAAATGATGAACGCGGGAAAGAGGTGTGTATCACCAAATCAAGTTGGCCTATGTGTCTAGGGTGAAAGTCCCAAAAAATAGCCGTATACATGGGTGCCGATTCCCGCAAACAAAATATCTATAAAATGGCAATAATAGTGTTTGTATAGGCTACATTTGCATGGGTGCCGTTTGAAAGTTTCCCGCAGACGAAATATCTGTGAAAGATTGTACTAGTTTGAGTTTCCCCATGTGTTCTATTTAAAGGAAATGATTTTGGGAAGTGTGATATAGACTTGTCATTATATGGCTTTTGGGAAAAAGATATAAAATGTTTTGGCATGAGCATTGCATATGCATAAACCTTATACCTTTGTTAAAATTCTTATACTGTGTTAGATTATTTCTACTGGGCTTTGACTCACCCTATATGGGAAAAACATTTCAGGTGCGGATGATATGCCCTTACAAAGGAAATAGTTTGGGAAGACTTGAAACAAGAGCTTTTTTTGTTTAAATGTATATTTGTTTTGTACTTGCCAAGGGTTTTTAGATGTATTTGGGATTTAAATCCATTTTGTTGTAATAAAGTACTAACTTGGAAAGTTGTAAGCCTTTAGGGCATTTTTATTTGTTTACCTTTCATTTTATGTCTTTAATTTGTATCGCAGGCTATAGATTCAGGGCTAGGACATGTGAATGTATAACTGCATGTGTTACCCCTTTTGTATTATATGATCATATGAAATGAATGTAAGTTATATTGTTAACGCTATGTCTTTTATTTGAAAGTTACAATGGTTATTGGTAATATTTTTGGGGTGTTACAAAATAACTAAGTTAAAAATCATAAGAGGGTGCAGAGAATCCCTACCTCAAACTTAGAAAAAGAAGAATGAAGAAAAGCCCAAAAGTTGACGGTGACGAAACAACGATTTGCTCCGATCAAAACGAAGCACTCGACAAACTCTACACTTAATCTCAAATGAGCAAGGTGAGGAGATGCTTCTAAGGGAGTAAATTTGAAGATCTTTGAGCGAAAAAAGTGAGTTTAGAGAGAGAGAGAGAGAAGAGTGACTCACGGTTTAGAGAGGGGGAAGAGAATATAAAGTAAAGAAAAGGGTAATTGAGGGCCCTATTTATAGTGCTAGGTTAAAGTGAAATAAAATCTCAAAGTCAACCCAAAAGAACAAGTCAAAATCCCTAAGAAGTAGGGCCCAAAGCCGATCTAAAATCTAGAAAAATAAATAAATAAATAAATAAATAAAACTCACAGGGGTTGACTCTTGTGTCTGTGGTGTTGACCCTTTAGGAAGAATTGACAAAAATTGACAATGTTTGCAGCAGACATGGTGTCGACCCTTGGACCAGAGGTGTCGATACTAAATTTCAGTAACTAAACCCAAATTCTGCAGTAAACAAGGGTCGACCCTTCTAGACTAGTGTTGACCCTTAAGGCAACAACAAAAGACAATTGTAAACACCACCAAGGCTAGTGTCGACCCTGAATTTTAGTAGCTATTCCAAGAACATAATAGTAATATGGCGTCGACACCTCCAAAGCTGGTGTTGACCCTAGGATCAGAACAAGACAAAGGTAAAGAGGCAGTGTCGACACCAACAAGGATGATGTCGACCCCTGAAGCTAAAACCAAACATAAACAGAAAGGAATGACCATCATGAATACGGTTTTCCGAATCCAGAAGAAATCAATGGGTCGAGTGTAAATCAGGATCGCTATATATTTGATTATCACTTAATCAATTCATTTTTAATAGCTGAATCATATTATCAAACACCCCCTTAAACATATATGACATAAGTATTT
This sequence comes from Camellia sinensis, assembly GCF_055761805.1. Classification (NCBI taxonomy): domain Eukaryota; kingdom Viridiplantae; phylum Streptophyta; class Magnoliopsida; order Ericales; family Theaceae; genus Camellia; species Camellia sinensis. Next base: position 127,222,032 of record NC_138975.1, read on the forward strand.
GAATTTTTGAAAAGAAAATTGTTAAATAATGTGAAACGTAAGTGAAATATTTATTTTTGGATTTAAAAAGAAACTTGAGATATAAATATACAGAAAAATATTAAAGTAAGAAATAGAGTCTGTTTAGTAACGTTTGCATTCATAATTTTTTAATTTATATTTAAAAAAATTTAAAAAATTGTAAACAAAAATTTATTTGATATCTATTTTGTTTTTCTAAAAGTTATAAAGAATTTACAAAATTTACAAAATTTTTCTAATGAAAAGGAAAGATTTCACTTTTTTTGAAAAATTTTTTTCATTCATTTTCTCTCACCAACCCCATGCGGCTACCATGTATCACTCATTATCACCACTGACTACTACCTCTAGCAATTGATAACCATCACATATTACCATCTCCCACCAAAAACCAACTTTGAAGGCCGGCAACCATCTCTATCCACTGTCTTTAGTTATTGACAACCACTTTTTTACACCACCTCCGTCCATCTCCTCTCACTTACATAAAACCAAAAAGTAACTCCAAAGGCCAGCAACCATCTCTATCCACCATCTTTAGTTATCAACAACCACTTTTTTACACCACCTCCGTCCATCTCCATTCACTTATTTTGAAATAAATTTTTTAGAAAGTGCGTGTCTCAAATATGTTTTATTTTTATCTTTTTTTAATCAGAAAAAATCTTAAATATATTTAATATCAAATATGTTTTATTTTTATCTTTTTTTAATCAGAAAAAAATCTTAAATATATTTAATATCTATCTATCTATCTATTATATAAGCAAAATGGAGTTTTTAGTGAGGAAAGCTAAGAGAGCTTTAAGTGCTCGATCAAAATTTCTTGATTTTCAATTTCAAAAAATAATTAATAAATCAATCACTAATGCTTTCTTTATGAAACAAAGAGTGAATTTTTTATTCCTAAAATCATTTAGTCCTTACCATCAAATAAGGAAGGAGTTTTCCAATTAAGAAAAAAGAATTAATAAATCACACACTCAAAAAAGAAATTTTCAATTAAAAAATATTAATAAATCACACTAAAAAATATTTCATCGTAAAATATTTTCTATTAAAATATTTTAAATTCTTCACCATAAAACATAAAATAATTTATATAATTAAACTTTCGTAATATGTATTTTTTTTTCCTGAACATGGCCATTACTACTCAACGTATATATTAAATCTCATTATTTTCATACACAATAAACGTTAATAAGGTTTCTTTAAGATTCAAACTCTCAACTCAAATTTTTTTTTAATTTTTAATTTTTTTAATAATAAAATTACGAGGTGTCATTATGTGTTGCATTTTAATTAATTCATAATTAAATTCGTGGAGTTTTATATTAAACCCTTAAATTATGCCACCATAATTACGATTTCAAATTTATTTTCAAAATTGCTTCCCTCAGATTGCATTAATGCATGATTTTGATACATTTATGCATACACATATAGAAAATAATTAATTCGTTAACTTAAAATTTAAACATTATTGATTCTTTAACATGGCATGGGGTTCTCTCCAGTCCTCCATTGGACGGGTGAGGTACTGTTGGGCCTTGTTGGCCTACTCTTGGACCCCATTTTGATAATATGAACTATTCATATTTTAGAATTCATCAAGTGCATTATCCCTGTACAAAATCAAGTCAACCAGATGACGATAGCCATGTGTTTATATTAGTTTCATATGAAAAAAAAAATGGACGGTGAGAAAATAACAGTTCGTACAAAATTGATCCAAACACATGATTTCTATTATCTAATTGACTTAATTTTTTGCAGGGATGATGTACTCGATGAACCCTAAAAATGTGAACGGTTCGAATTATCAAAATAGGGCTCAAAATTGGCCCAGTGAATGTTTAATTCGATATTGGAACCCTCAAACTAGCTCATATCAGTCACAAATCGATAAATTATGATATAATTTATACATAATGTTTAAATTTATTATTACCAAATATTTTTACTAACTATGTCATGGCCCGAACCCGCCCTTATGGGATTTGCAACATAACCGGCTAGTAATCAAGGGATTACCTACGACCTCAAACCAAACTAGACATAAATCATTAGAGTAAAGGGGCCAGACGGAGGCAATTTCAAACTTTTGTCCATAGAGATGTGCTTACATGGCACATCATAACAATCCATACATATACATGTTATAACTCACATCAGAATACGTAATCACATAAAGTTCTGTACGTACAGGATCATTCAAATCTAAGTCAGCCAATCAAAACTATGCACAACTGTAATCCAAAGTTCTCACCAACATGACAAAATATAACAAAATAGTAAGAGGGAAAAAACAAGTCTCGTGCGTGAGACGTATGGGCTAACTCTTCAAAACCTTGACTGTTTCTCACAAAATTCACTGAGGCTGGGTTTAGACCTCCCTTGGCTCACCTACAGACACATGAATGAGCATGAGCGAAAGCCTAGTGAATAATATCAAATAAAGAGGATACGCAAACAGTACTTAGAACGACATGCACCAAACGACCTTGGGCCCAATTCATATTTCTATCTAGTATATATATATATAGGTCAAGTAACTGCGGTTCCAAACACATCAGACGGCCTCGGGCCCAATCCATTCGTGTCAAACGGCCTTTGGCCCATTTATCTTTCATTCGTGTCAAACGGCCTTCGGCCCATCAAGTCTTTCATTCATGTTAGATTGGCCTTTGGCCCAACCATTCTTTCATTCATGTCGGATTGGCCTTTGGCCCAACCATTCTTTCATTTATGTCAGGCTGGCCTTTGGCCCAACCATTCTTTCATTCATGTCAGACTGGCCTTTGGCCAAACCATTCTTTCATTCATGTCAGACTGGCCTTTGGCCCAACCATTTGCCATAGCAACCATTTGTCTACAATTCAAATTAACGAACTTATAAGACTTATAGGGAAATAAGCAATTAGACAAATAACATACTTCAAAATATCTTTATTAAGATATTACTCACAGTGTTTTGCCGGTGGATTCACCCTTGAGCTTGACCCTACATATTACACAACACACGTGGGTCACAAATGACTCAATCTGTTCCTTAATTCCTACATCCCTCTTAGGCTTCTTTCTTATTCTTTTAATTCATTCGTAATGCTTAATGTATGCCTAAGAGTACTTAGAAGTGAAAGAGAACGGAAAATGAACCACAAAACACCTTGTAGACACCCCATTTTTGGCTGACCTAAAGACTCAGATGTCATCAATTGAGCGCTCGGTGATGGTGCATGTTGTGCTCGTTCTGAGGTTTCGGAGTTTTGGCTAAGAGCCTTGCCTCCGGGCCTCGGAACTCTTTGTGCTTTGGCTCGGTTTGTGCACCAAGTCTTGTTTTCCCTTCTCGGAGCGATGGGGTGGTCTTTTTGACCATCTCTCTGTGGTCGTAGGCCACTTTTCACGTTTGGAGACTAGTTTTCGATTTTTTGAGCCTTTGGTTGCGCGCCTTGTCTCCGGACCGCTTAACATTCTCTGTTTGGCGTGGTTTTTGAACCATACCTTGTTGCCTCTGCCTAGAGGAACATTGTCGTCCAGGAGACCACTTTTGTGGTTTCATACCACTTTTGATGCTCGTCAGCTAGTTTTCGGAGCTTTTGGCCGCGTGTTTCACCTCCCGATTTCTCATCTTGCATCCGCTTTGGTTTGTTTTGGGTACAAACCTTGTTTTCCTTGTTTGGAAGGTGGTACAAGGGTGGGAGACCAGTATTTCTCCTTGGAGGCCACTTTTCTTTTTTTCAGCCGGTTTTCTTGTCAGATAACTGGCTTTCTTGGTCTTTGGACCATCTTTTCTGGTCAGCCACCACACCACCACCTTGGATTTAGTGTGTTGAGTTCTCCTACCTATGGCCAACCAGTTTTTACTCTGGTTGACCACCTAAAGCGGTCAGCCGACCACTTTTACTAGCAGTCCGACCACTTCAACTAGTCGGTTGCTTTTTGGCATCTTTTTGGAGATATTTTTCTCCAGGTGGCACAGTTGGAGGACATTAGGGCCATCCTCCATAGGGATTTGTTTGAGGCTTAGCTTCTCCAAGAAACTTTGCCTTTCCTTCTCTATAAGAAGGAGGCTCCTCCTCCCTCCTCCAGGTTCAAAAAATCTGAGGAAAGAGGATAGATATAGTGTTGTATCTATATTGCCTTGTTTGCTTCATTTTTGTGCCTTAAAGTGTAGATTTGTCTTACTTTAACACACAAACACACACTCAAACACTATCCTTTTGCTACTGAGGTGCTTAGGGGCTGATTTTGGTGTTCTTGGGAGGCCTTGAGCTTGAAAAACCTATTGGAGTTGCAGTTATAAAGAGGGTCTTCAATGGTGAGCTTTTGACCTTTAAATCCCCCTTTTTTGCTTAAGCTTTTAGCCTATCTTGAATGCTATTTTAAGCTTAACTTATAACTGATAAAAGTTCTTTTTTTGCATGCTTTTGATCTTTGTTTAAGATCACTTTTGTGTTTGGGGTAGTTTACCCCCCTTAGGCCTTGTTTGTCCTTGTTTAGCCTTATTTTTTAGCCTCTTTTGTGAGCTTCGGGACCACCTTGTTTTGGCCTTCTCACCACTGAAATCTAGAGGGATTTCAGTGGTGGGGATGGTGTTTTAAGGTCCTAAGAAGGAGAAGGTATCCCCTCTCCTTGTGTCTTCTTTACATGTCTTAATATGCCTCATGTTTGAGCATTTTTACTAAGCTTGTGTTAGCTTGTTCTTAGCATGTATTTATGGTTATTTTGCAGAGGCATACCACTGTTTTTGCATGGTTTGGTCATTCCATGCATGGTCCATACGCTTGTAGTGTAAATCAGACAAACTAGCTTTGTATGCCTCATGAAGTAGCATGTGATTCTAGCTTGTTTTCTTTTCATTTCAGCATGTTTTTTGTGATGTTTTACCGTGTCATACCTCTGTTTAGGTTTGGTTTGGTTAGCCTTTGCATACTCCTTGCACTTGTAGTGCATTTCCATGAAATAGCCTAACATGCATCATGTTGTGACATGTCATTCTAGCGTGCTTTTGCCTTAACTTCAAGAAGCTTTTGTCCATGTTTTAGCATGCTCTAGCTCTGATTTGTGTTGTTTTGGTCATGCATGCCATGCTTTGTATAGCCATAGAGCAATCTAGCCTGTTAGCTTTGTACACTAAGTCCCCTAGCATGCTCTACTTGGCCTATTTCAATGATTTGGCATCATTTATTATGTGATTTCAACACATGTTTGATGTCAATGTAGTCACATTTATCACTCATTCAATGCATTGGAAGGTTTCCCCCTTTATGTCTTAACATGAACCATTGTGTATGCCTTCATGCCTTTGCTTGTGAGCCACCATTTCAGTGTTTATTTGGGGTTATTATATCATGACATAACTCTAATTTTTGTTGCTTAAGTCATTCCATGCTTGGTCTTAATAGGTGTAGTGTAATCCACCTTATTTGCCTTGTATGAATCATACCTTATGCCCTTCATGCTAGCATGTTTTGGCTTCCTTCCATGCATGTTTTAGACTCATTTTAACATGTTCTAGGACTATTTTGGGTTGCCTTAATCACATGCTTCATGTTTTGTATACTTGTAGTACAAGTGCTCTTGCTTGCTTGAAGCTTTGAGCATCATTGCATGCTTCATTTGTGTTGTGTACATGATTTAGCATCATCTAGCATGATATTTTAGAGCTTATAGCATGCTTATGTTCCTACCTCATTCATGTTTTGAATGCCTTTGAGTATTGCCCATGTTTGCCTAGCTTATGTCTTAGCTTGTATGCTTGCATGCCTAGGTACTTGGGCCCTTATCTTAGCATGTTTTGGTCCATGATTGGACCTACTTGAGCTCTGTCCATGCTTAGTTCATGCATTTGTGCCATGTATTGCATGCCTCCTTTGTGTTGCTCTTTGCTAGCTTTCATGCCTTAGGACCCTAGCATGCTTTACTTATGTTGTTTGAATGATTTGGCATCATTTCTTACTTCATTTTAGTGCACTTAGTGTTGTTACACTTCCATGCTTTTAGCTCTTTAAGTGTTCTTGAGAGTTGCACCTTAGTGCCACAATTGGTGAGCCAGTTGGCATGCATGTTTGTATTTGCTTTCGGTGCCTCTGTTTCATCACCAATGGCCACTGATTTGGGCATGACTGAGGTCTACCCTTTTTCATTTAAGTCCATTGAACACGCCATGTATATTGCATTGAGTATGCCATATTGTTCATTGCATTATGTATGCCTTGTACTTTGCATTGTGCATGCTTAGTTTACATCATTGCATTGTGCATGCTAACTGATATTTGAATTGTGTGTGCATGTCCCTAACATTGCTAATTTGTCCTTGTAGCATTGCATTGTACATGCATGCATTAGCATTGTTCGCATGCCATTAGCTTTGTTAAGTTAATCATGTCACATTGTATTGAGCATGCCATGTAGTTCATTCGCATTGTGTATGCCATGCTTGCTTGCATTGTGTTGGAATAGGTGTTAGTCCAAACACGGGAAACGAGGGACGTTTCATACTTAAAGTGATGAAACGTGCCTTAATTCCCGGTCGACGACGCTCTTGATCATACATGATAGAGTTCTAGGCTTTATATGTTTACTTGTGCATTCATTTTCATAGTGAATTATGCAACTTCGCCTCTCACCCATCATGCATGAAAATGCGCGATTGGTGGCCCAGGGTTGAGAACCTACACTCCCTTGAGTTCATGACATGATAGGGAGGGTGGTTGGGCACAAATATCTTGCAAATACATTGCCATGCCCTTTCTTGCTCTCTGTTGCAGTAAATTACAGTTCAGCAGCAACAATTGGCCGGCCAGCCAGTAAAAGTAGCTGGCCGACGACTTTTCTTGGTTCTCAACAATCAAAAGTGGTCGGCAGGGGTCTGGAGAGACCAAAAGTGGTCGGCCACCCTCCCACTGGATTCCCAAGGTGGATTTTCATCTTTCTGGAGCTTGGTGCAAGTTTCTGAAAACAAATGAAAACAGAAGCAAATCGGGGCATCGCATTGGATTTCCGAATGAGGCAACCGGACATGCATGCATTCCTCTACCTCTGAGGCTCCTGATTTATTGTTTTCCTTAGCTACCATACTTAGATAGCTAGGTTTTGCTTTGGTCTGTACCTTTAATTAGTTAATGCGTTAGCTATTCAATCTGTTTTGTAATAATTAGTTAACTAGGATTAGTTAATTAATTGTGTTGTAATAATTAGTTTAACTAGCTTAGGTTAGCTAGTTAGCACTTTATTCGGTCTCTCCCTCGAGAGAGCCAATTTTTGTAATAAGCGTGCGTGTGTGCGATGCATTTCTTCCAACCCCCATTTCTTTCTCCCTTTTACTTAACCGCTTATGATGGTTAGTTTTAGAGAATATTTCATTTAGCATACCTTATGCTTGCATGTTTGCATCCATTCATCTGTATTGTATGTACCAGGCTCGGCGCATCATACTAATTGCATTGTATTTTCAATTCCAATTTGAATACATGTACCAAGTTGCATCTCACATGACATTCTTAGGATAGCAGAGCCTATCTTAATTGCATTTTTGCATGTGTTGCATTAGCCTCTTGACATGAACTAGGATCATGCATGATTTCTAACTAGTTCTTTGTTTTGGCTGGGAGTACACTGTGAGTGTTTACGCTTTAGCATACTGCATGTGTGTTAATGTTTCCATGAAAGCATGCTTGCCATGAGGCTATTTAATCATGTCATATAACTGCCTGAATGCCTATGGGTGAAGGTTAGATTACTTGAATTGGGACAATTCATCGAAATCCGCATTTTAGCCTACTTGCGAGTAGTAAACTTCAAACCATTTTCCAAACACTCGGATATGCAATGCTTTGTTCCAAATTAGGAGATCTAGTCTATACTTGTTTTGTTGTGCGCATCACATAGTAATTCTAGCTAATTAACCAGAATAAGAACGCATATGTTTTCAAAAACTCGATATCATGCTTAGTACAGGCCGATCTTTGATCGGACGAGCGGGGGTGCTCATTATATGACATTCCCCAATCGTACCCAAGTTCCCGAGCCGAGGCAACTTTGGTGATGACGGACACGTGGCCTTAGGAACGAGTCATGGTATCCTAAATTCTCTCAAAATAAAATATTTAGGTAGCGACTCTGTATCTGGCAAAGGAGTCCATGTTTGGCACTTCTTTATAAAAATCAGTTTTCCAAAACGATTTGTCGGATTTGGACTCTTTGGTGATTTATCGGTCTCACATCGCACATTGTGAGATTAGATTCAGAACCATGACATTTGAGTGCAAACTGTAACAGCAAGCCTAATTCGGGCGCGTCTACACACCTTTACAAATTTTCTGAAACAGGGGTCCCCGCTCGAGCTTGTACTTTCCCGCTCGAGCAAACCCCTTAGGCCTGCAAAAGTACTGGTTACCTCAATTTTACGCTTGAGTGTGAAGTCGGGCGCTCGAGCTGAAAGTCTCACCACATGGCTCCCCGCTCGAGCGTGAATACCCCGCTCGAGCGGACACCCATGTCTGCAAAACTTCTGGGAGCTCGTATTTCCCGCTCGAGCGGTGCTTTCCCCGCTTGAGCGGGCATGCCAAATTCTGGAAAATCCAAAATTGTTCTTGAACTCCAAACTTGCATTCAAATCAACATATCTTGCATATTATGACTCAAACTTCACATGTACATTTACTAACATGATCCAACACCAAATTCATTACATTATAAAGCTCAACTTCATGAATTAATCACATGCATGTCCCAAATTACACCAAACTTATTTCCAACATAACAATTTCATGTATTCAAAACTTATACTCTTATGAATTGTGCATGCATGTGAGATATAGCTCTCATTCTCAATTTAAATGATGAAGAGATGATCAAAAACATGAACTTCAATCGAAGATTTAACATGGATCATGTCTTTCAAGCTCAAACATACAAATTCATGGCAATTTCCTACATGAATGTGTATATTGACTTCCAATTTATCAAACCAACTCATTTTCATCATAATCAATTCAATTCATGTTCTTAATTCTCATTTAATCTTGAATTCACAAAATCACAAGCTCAAACTCATGAGTTAAGGATTGATTACTCACCTAGGAGCTTTAATCTCCTAAACTTATGCTTAATTCTTGAGTTGGTCTTCAAATTATTCAAGCTTCAAGATCAAAACTTCAATTTCCTTTACCCTCTCTCTCTCTAGCCGACCCTCTCTCACTCTAAGGTGTAAAATCTGATTTTTGAGCTCCAAACAACAAAATGAGAGTGTAATTCCCCTTTTATAAGCTCATTCTCAAACACATTTCTTTAATATTAAATAATTGAGCACCATTTTATTAATTTAATCTATTTAATTTGATTCGAATCAATTTTCAATTAAATTTCACCGTAGACTCTAAAAATTACGCCAATCACAATGGCGTAGTCAATTTCGGGTTCTGTGGCCGATAAGACCTTCAATTTAAATTCTAAAGCAGAAAGTCAAACAGATTTTCCTGCGTTGAACAGATAGAAATTCAAAATCACATGTATTCACATAAATGGCACTCAAAATCATATCAAACGCATAATTACAATCATAATTAAGGTTAATTAGCATAACACGGACCAGGGTTATCACAGTCTTCCACCCTTTAGGAAGTTTGGTCCACCAAACTTATTTTACCTTCGTCGGGAAACAAATGCAGATAGCGTAGTCGCATTTCATCCTATTTTTCCCATGTGGCATCCGTCTCATAGTGTTCTTTCCATTCCACTTTCACCATTGGGATGGACTTGCTTCTCAATTGTTTCACTTGCCGGTCAATGATTCGTTCCGGCCATTCAGCGTACTCCATATTTTCATCAAGAGCTACCCGGTGATAATCAATCACATGAAATGGATCTCGAAGATAAGCCCTCAACATTGATACATGAAATGCATTGTGGATTTATTCAAATCCCGGTGGCAAAGTGATTCGGTAAGCAACTGGACCAAGCCTTTCTAGAATTTAAAACGACCCAATGTAACGGGGCGACAACTTGCCCTTCATCCTAAACCTGACTTGGCCTTTCATTGTGGTCATACGGATAAATACATGGTCACCCACCTCATCCCCAAGAGGCCTTCTTTGAACATCTGCATAATTCTTTTGTCGGTCCTGAGCTGTTTTGAGCCTTTGTTGAATAGTTTTGATCTTCTCAGAAGTGTCTTGCACAATTTCGAGCCCAAGTAAAGCTCTATCCCCGACTTCTGTCCAACAAATTGGTGATCTACACCTTCTACCATACAAAGCCTCGTATGGTGCCATACCGATGTTGGAGTGGAAGCTGTTATTGTATGCAAACTCTGTTAGTGGCAAATAGTCTTCCCAACTCCCCTGAAAATCTAAGGCACACATTCTCAGCATATCTTCTAATGTTTGTACGGTCTGCTCTGATTGCCCATCTATCTGTGGATGGAATGCAGTACTAAATCTCAGTTCTGTCCCCGTAGCTTCCTGCAACCTCTTCCATAATATAGCTACAAATTTCAAATCTCTATCCAACACAATAGATATCGGAACTCCGTGTAAACGGACAATCTCATCAACACATATTGTAGCCAGCCTAAAAGGATTAAATGTAGTTCTAACTGGTAGAAAATGAGCAGACTTAGTCAGTCTATCAACTACAACCCAAATAGAATCCATACCTCGAGGTGTTCAGGGTAGACCAACAACAAAATCCATAGTCACATGTTTCCACTTCTATTCAGGAATAGGGAGGGGTTGATGTAGACCGCCTAGTTTCTGATGTTCAGCTTTAACTTGCTGACATTGAAGGCACTTGGACACATATTCTGCAATTTCTTTCTTCATTTTAGGCCACCAATAACTTTGCTTCAAATCCCGATACATTTTATTGTTACCTGGACGCATAGCAAACACTAATTTATAGGCTTCATCTAAAGCTCTTTTCTTTAATTCTAGAATATCTGGGACACACATTCGGTTCCAAAATCTCAACATTTTGCCTTCAAAGCTGAATTCTGCTTTCGGACTTGTCTCGAATTCATCAATCACTTTCTTGAGGAATTCATTCTCTTTTTGTTTCTGTTTGATCTCATCAATGATCGCCGGTTCAGCTGAAATAGTGGCTATCAATCCGCCCTGTTCACATAATATCACTTCAATCTCAGACTTCTCAAAGTCTTGCAAGATCTCTTTCTATTCAGTAAGCAAACAGGCCAAATTCCCCTTTGATTTTCTGCTTAAGGCATCTGCAACTGTCTTAGCTTTCCCGAGGTGACACTAAATCTCAAGATCATAATCTTTTATCAATTCAAGCCATCTCCTTTGTCGCATATTCAGCTCCTTCTATGTAAAGAAGTATTTTCGGCTCTTGTGATCTGTGTAGACTTCACATTTTGCCCCATACAAATGGTGCTGCCAGATTTTCAGAGCAAACACAACTGCGGCCAATTCTAAATCATGTGTTGGTTAGTTTTTCTTGTGTGGTCTCAACTGTTGGGAGGCGTAAGCAATTACCCTTCCATTCTGCATTAACACACAACCCAAACCTTTATAAGATGTGTCACTGAAAATTACAAAGTTTTCCGTACTTGATGGTAGTGTTAAAACTGGTGTAGTGGTTAATCTTGTCTTCAATTCATGAAAGGCAGATTCTCTTTCGTCATTCCATTCAAATGGTTGTCCCTTGCGTATCAGCTGGGTAAGAGGCACAACTATTTTTGAAAAATCTTTCACAAACCTCCTGTAGTACCCAGCTAAACCCATGAAACTGCGGGCCTCTGTTACATTTGTCGGTGTAGGCCAATTCACAATCGCCTCTATTTTCGACGGGTCCACTGATATCACTTCTTTGTTGATTACATGTCCTAAAAAGATAACTTCATCCAACCAAATTTCACATTTCTTTAGTTTGGCAAATAATTTCTTTTCTTTAAGTGTTTGTAGGACAGTCCTCAAATGATGTTCATGTTCAAGTCTATTCCTTGAGTATATCAAAATGTCATCAATAAAAATCACAACAAATTCGTCAAGGTTGGTCTTAAAAATACTGTTCATTAGGTCCATAAATGTTGCAGGTGCATTAGTCACTCTAAATGGCATAGCAAGAAATTCATAATGCCCATACCTCGTTCTAAATGTTGTTTTCTCAACATCTTCTGCTTTTACTTTCAACTGGTGGTACCCAGATCTCAAATCAATTTTGGAAAATACATGTGATCCCTACAACTGGTCAAACAAGTCATCAATATGAGGTAAAGGATATTTATTCTTTATTGTCACCTTGTTCAGTTCTCTATAGTCAATACACAGGCGTAAGGTTGCATCTTTCTTTTTCACAAATAACACTGGTGCACCCCATGGTGAAGTGCTAGGTCGGATAAACCCTTTGTCAAGCAGGTCCTGTAACTGTTCTTTCAATTCTTTCATTTCAGCAGTAACCATTCTGTAGGGAGTTTTAGAAATAGGGTGAGTGCCTGGCACAATTTTAATAGTAAACTCTATCTCCCTGTCCACCAATTCCCCTGGTAATTCATTTGGGAACACATCTGGAAATTCTCCAACAATACGAATATTGTTCAATTCAACATTCACAGATTGTTCAGATAGCACACAACACAAATAACCCTAGCACCCTTTCCTGATTAATTTGCATGCCTTTATTGCAGATATTAAGTAAGGTGGATGCACTACCCCATTACCCACAAACACAATTTCTTTATGTTCTGGTGGTTTAAATATAACCCGTTTTGTCACACAATCAATGGTGGCACAATATTTGGTTAACCAATCCATGCCCAAAATCACATCGAAATGTCTAAAGTTCGAGGGCAACAAATCTACATATAGGATAGCATCCTCAATACGCATGTCACAAAATCGATATACAGATTCACACAATACAGATTCCCCGGATGGAGCAGATACACATAGCAGTTATGGCAATAATTCTAGAGGTCTACTCAGTCTAGATGCAAATGCACATGTTACGAAAGAGTGTGTTGATCCGGAGTCAATTAACACAAAAGGATCCTGATTACATATAGAAATAGTACCTGAGACAACTGCGTTAGCATTCCGTGTATCTCCCGGAACAAGCGTGAAAACTCTCCCTCGCCTCATGGTATCTCCGGTGGTAGTAGATCTCATAGTATTTCCCAGTTGTGGGAGCGATGCAGTGGAACTAGCAGCTATCTTCCCACTGTTCTGATTACAATCTCTGGCCATATGCCCTTGCTTACCACATTTAAAACAAGCTCCTGACACACGGTAACAATCCTCATGATGCCTTTTACTACAAATATTACACATTAGGGATGTATCTGAGGAAGAATTAGAAGTACCCAAGGAGCCCGTATTTTGCTTCTTCAAAAATTTGTTCTTCGAAAAGAAGCCTTGTCTTTTGCTGCTTTTCCAATCTGTTGTTGACTTAGCCTGTCTAGCTATGTTAGCTTATGATATTATGGCCCGGCCTAGCACCCCAATATAGGTTTCCAGCTTCAAGACATTCACCCTTTCTAAAATGTCGCTTCGAAGCCCACCTTCAAAATGCCTCGCTTTCTTACCGTCAATATCGATCACATGTGGTGAAAACCTGGCCAATTCAGTGAATTTGGCCTCATACTCAGCCACTGTCATGCTGTCTTGTTTAAGTTCCATGAACTCCGATACCTTCCTGTCACGGACACACTGAGGGAAGTACTTATCGTAGAAAACTTCCAGAAATTTCGTCCAACTAACATCTTTATGATTTTCACGCATTAACATCCACCATCTACTTGCTTCATCTGCTAGCATAAAGGTGGCTAGAAGTACTTTCGGTGTCTCCGAACAAAGGAACATTTCAAATAGCTTTTTGATGACGAGGACCCATGCTTTGACTTTCAACGGATCTAATCCCCCATGGAACTGTGGTGGTTTCATTTTCTTAAACTCTTTGGTGAAAGCTATTATTCGGTCATCATTCTGATTATCTTCCACAGGTGGCACTGGAGGAGGAGGCGGAGGGTGTGGTTGTTGCCACTGTTGCTGCCACTGTTGTTGTTGCCTCAATGTCTCTGTCATTTCCTAAATCAATCTTTCCATTCTATCCATTCTAGCAGTAGAAGACTCCTCTATTTCATCACCTCTTATTCTCACCATCTAATTAGACTTGCATTATACTTTATACAAAAGTTTCACAAATATGCATATAATAAAGAGCATACATATTCACATAAATTATAATGCAAGTAGTTCATAAACATATAGCGGACAAGCATTTATCTCATAGCATTTAAGCACATTCTTGATGCTTTCAGATTCATACTTATCATATGAATGCATCCTAGACCTTTTCTAGACGCTTATTGCTCATTTGGACAAGTGTGTGAGTTATTAACTTGTGCTTTGATACCACTCTGTCATGGCCCGAACCCGCCCCTATGGGATTTGGGACATAACCGGCCAGTAATCAAGGGATTACCTACGGCCTCAAACCAAACCAGACATAAATCATCAGAGTAAAGGCGCCAAATGGAGGCAATTTCAAACTTTTCTCCATAGAGCTGTGCTTACATCGCATATCATAACAATCCATACATATACATGTTAATAACTCACATCAGAATATGTAATAACATAAAGTTATGTACGTATAGGATCATTCAAATCTAAGTCAGCCAATCAAAACTATGCACAACCATAATCCGAAGTTCTTGCCAACATGACAAAATATAGCAAAATAATAAGAGGGCGAAAACAAGTCTCGTGCATAAGACATATAGGCTGACTCTTCAAAACCTTAACTGTTTCTCACAAACTTCACTGAGGATGGGTTTGGACCACCCTTGGCTCACCTACAAACACATGAATGAGCGTAAGCGAAAGCCCAGTGAATAATATCAAATAAAGAGGATACACAAACAGTACTTAGAACGACATGCACCAAACGGCCTTGGGTCCAATTCATATTTCTATCTAGTATATATATATATAAGTCAAGTAACTGCGGTTCCAAACACATCAGACGGCCTCGGGCCCAATCCATTCGTGTCAAACGGCCTTTGGCCCATTTATCTTTTATTCATGTCAAACGGCCTTCGGCCCATCCATTCTTTCATTCATGTCAGACTGGCCTTTGGCCCAACCATTCTTTCATTTATGTCAAGTTGGCATTTGGCCCAACCATTCTTTCATTCATGTCAGGCTGGCCTTTGGCCTAACCATTCTTTCATTCATGTCAGACTGGCCTTTGGCCCAACCATTCTTTCATTCATGTCAGACTAGCCTTTGGCCCAACCATTTGCCATAGCAACCATTTGTCCATAATTCAAACTGACGAACTTATAAGGCTTATAGGGAAATAAGCAATTACACAAATAACATATTTCAAAATATCTTTATTAAGATATTACTCATAGTGTTCTGTCGGTGGATTCACCCTTGAGCTTAACCCTACATATTACACAACACACATGGGTCATAAATGACTCAATCCGTTCCTTAATTCCTACATCCCTCTTAGGCTTCTTTCTTATTCCTTTAATTCATTCATAATGCTCAATGTATGCCTAAGAGTACTAAGAAGTGAAAGAGAACAGAAAATGAAACACAAAACACCTTTACAAATTTTCTGAAACTGGGATCCCCGCTCGAGCGTGTACTTTCCCGCTTGAGCGGACCCCTTAGGCCCACAAAAGTACTGGTTGCCTCATTTTTACGCTCGAGCGTGAAGTCGGGCGCTCGAGTTGAAAGTCTCACTACATGGCTCCCCACTCGAGCCTGAATGCCCCCGCTCGAGCCTGAATACCCCCGCTCGAGCGGACATCCATGTCTGCAAAACTTCTGGGAGCTCGTATTTCCTGCTCGAGCAGTGCCTTCTCCGCTTGAGCGAACATGCCAATTCTGGAAAATCCAAAATTGTTCTTGAGCTCCAAACTTGCATTCAAATCAACATATCTTGCATATTATGACTCAAACTTCACATATACATTTACTAACATGATCCAACACCAAATTCGTTACATTATGAAGCTCAATTTCATGAATTAATCACATGCATGTCCCAAATTACACCAAACTTATTTCCAACATAACAATTTCATGTATTCAAAACTCATACTCTTATGAATTGTGCATGCATGTGAGATATAGCTCTCATTCTCAATTTAAATGATGAAGAGATGATCAAAAGCATGAACTTCAATCAAAGATTCAACATGGATCATGTCTTTCAAGCTCAAACATACAAATTCATGGCAATTTCCTACATGCATGTGTATATTGACTTCCAATTTATCAAACCAACTCATTTTCATCATAATCAATTCAATTCATGTTCTTGATTCTCATTTAATCTTGAATTCACAAAATCACAAGCTCAAACTCATGAGAGGAGCTTTAATCTCCCAAACTTATGCTTAATTCTTGAGTTGGTCTTCAAATTATTCAAGCTTCAAGATCAAAACATCAATTTCCTTTACCCTCTCTCTCTTTAGCCGACCCTCTCTCACTCTAAGGTGTAAAATCTGATTTTTGAGCTCCAAACAACAAAATGAGAGTGTAATTCCTCTTTTATAAGCTCCTTCTCAAACATATTTCTTTAATATTAAATAATTGGGCACCATTTCATTATTTCAATTTATTTAATTTGATCCGAATCAATTTTTAATTAAATTTCACCGTAGGCTCTAAAAATTACACCAATCATAATGGCGTAGTCAATTTCAGATTATGTGGCCGATAAGGCCTTCAATTTAAATTCCAAAGCAGAAAGTCAAACAGATTTTCCTATGGTGAACAAATAGAAATTCAAAATCACATGGATTCACATAAATGGCAATCAAAATCATATCAAATGCATAATCACAATTATAATTAAGGTTAATTAGCATAACACAGACTAGGGTTATCACAAATTAATTGTTAATTTTTTAGATTAAGTGTAAGATTAAAGATAAAATATGACATACAATTTAGAGCGGCTCTATCTTAGATAATTTTTTAATATATAAATATATGTAACTATTTATTTCATAGTATTAAAAAAATATATAATTTTTTTACCTAAGTTCAAATTTTTTAATAGATATGGATAAAATATGTTCATATTTCTTATAGTAATTCCAGTTTAGACCCGACTCATTTATTATTTTGGATTCTGGATTCCTTGTCTTGAATGGTTGTTTTTGTTCTTATTCATCTTATTCCTTGTGGAGATTGGTTGTTTAGGTATTGTTGTTGTTGTACTTGCAACAGGTTGGGAGTTGGTTTTTTAATAGAGTTGTTGCCTAGATTTTTGGCTTGTTCAATCGAGTGGCCCTTTGTTCGCTTGAGCAGTCCTTGAGAACTTTCAGTATATTTGCAGGTCTGTAAATATACTGGGAGGGTGGTGTTTTTCACTCGAGCGGTCCTTCTTGAGCTCGAGCAGTGTGTTTCAGTCTGCAAAACTTCTAGGAGGGTGTCATTATTAGCTCGAGCGGTCTCACTTATTGTGTCTGGTCGCTCGAGCAGTGTTTTGTTTGCTCGAGTGGTCTACATGTATATCAGTTCCGAAAAGTGACTTTTTAGATCACTTTTTCATTTCTCTCTCTCTCTCTCTCTCTCTCTCTCTCTAAACATTTCAAAATACCTAGTTCTTGGTTTCTAGCCCCAAATACTCCCCATCTACAGATCTCTGCACCATTGTCCTGTGGAGAAGAACGTAGAGCTCAGCGAGGGCTTTCATTTAGTTTGACCGGATTGTGTTTTCGTCATAATGGTTTTTCAGCTTTCTCCTCATTGCTTCAAGAGGCAAGGATTCCTTTTTTTTCTCTTCAATACCTCATCTATAGATAGACATGTGGTAGATTTTATTGCATAAAAAGCATTTTCATTATGAATTTTCGAAAAGCATGTAAAGGGGATCTAGAGTTCGAATGTTTGGAGTTGAAATTGTAAAATTGATGGTTGTTGGGTTAATTGGGAAGTAGTTTAACGTGTTTATGTTGTGAGGAAGAGAAAGCCCTAATTTAACAATTTGACCTAATGAATTAGAAGGGGTAAAGTTGAATAATGTTTGTGTTGGATAATTTGAGTTGTGTCATTGTGTTATTAGCAAAAAGGGAGAATTAATAATGGGATTGGAATTCATTTGGCTAATCATGTTAAGTTAAGTTGGGTCATGGCTTGAAATCCATGGGTGTGATTTTATTGAAATGTGGAAATTGGTTTTTGAAAAGGAAAGGATGTGGGCAGGGTAACTTGGAAAACAAAAGAGCCGGTTTTGAAAAGAGAAAGAAACCATGACGTATTGTAAATTTAGAAGTAAACTTGAGGTTGGATTTTGAAACCGTGGAACTGTTGTTGTTATTATCATTGTTGTAGGACTTAAGGTCAAGTGAACATTGGTTATCATATTACATGTGTTTAAATATTTTTCTTAGAGGTTTTGTCCTTGTTCATCGGTGGAGGATGACATTGTGATGTTGAATAGACTATATGTATGTAGTACGCTCGGGCTATTTGTGTTTGTTGAATTATATGATTGGTTGCAAATGTGCATGCGTTGAGAATAAGAGGTACCATTACCTTTCAGCTAGCGCTTAGAGAATTGGATGCACTGAGAATGTGGGATACTAGTACCTTCCAACTAGCTCCTGGAAAACTTGGCAGGGTTACCATTACCTTCTAGCGAGTGTCTAGTAAATTACCAGAGGTACCATTACCTTCCAGCGGGTGTCTGGTAAATTGGCTTGAGTATTGGAAATCTGTATCCTTGGCTTACTGTAGACGTCCCCGAACGCCCGGGGAGGATGAGTCCCGTTCTGTTCATATTGGGCTCACTACAGTTCGGACTCTCGAATTGTCACGGTTCTTAATCTGAACCAAAGAGTCCAAATCTGGCAAATCGTTTTGAAAAACAGATGTTTTAGAAAGAAGTGCCAAACATGGACTGCTTCGCCAGATACAGAGTCGTCACCTAAATATTTTATTTTGGGGGAATTTAGGAAACCCTGACTCGGTGCCAAAGGCCACGTGTCCGTCATCACCAAAGTTGCCTCGACTCGGGAACTTGGGTACGATTGGGGAAGGTCAGCTATGAGCACCCCCGCTCGCCCGATCAAAGATCGACCTCTACTAACCATGATATCTTGTTTTGAAAACAATATATGCTCTTATTCCGGTTATTAGCCTAGAATTACTATGTTATGCGCACAGCAAACAAGTATAGACCAAATCGCCTAAATTGGAACAAAATATTTCATGTTTGTTTTGGAAATGGTTTGCTACTCGTAAGTAGGCTAAAATGCAGATTTTGCCACCCTCAAGTGGGCTTTAGAAAAGATGGTTTTGCCACTATCTAGTGGGCTTAAAACTCACAGTTTTAGTGCATTATTCCAATTTAGGTAATTCAACCTCCATCCACAAGCACTCAAGCAGTTATATCACATAAGCAACTAGCCTCATGGTAAGTATGCTGTCATAGCAACACTCACACACATGCAAGGATGCTAAAGCATGAGAACTTACCGAGTACTCCTAGCCAAAACAGAAACTAGTTAGTAATCATATGCATGATCCTAGTTCATGTTAAGATGGCTAATGCAACACATGCAAAATGCAACTAAGATGGGCTACGCTAATCTACAATGACATGTGAAATGCTGCAACTAACATATATTCAATTTGGAATTGGAATACAAATGCAGTTAGAATGATGCACCGAGCACAATGCATGCAATACAGATGAATGGATGCAAAACATGCAAGCATAAGGATGCTAATTTAAACATGTCCTAATCTAACCACTGAAAGCGGATAAATAAAAGAGAGAAAGACGTGGGGTTGGAAGACATACACACACCCATGCACACTTATTACACAATTGCCCTCGCTCGGAGGGTCCAAATAATAATACAAACCGAATAAATAATTAACTATCCTAGCTAATTAAATATTACAAAACCTTAATTAATTAAACAAATTAACTAAGCTATGGAAAGCAATAAAAGGGCCTTGGGAAGAGGGGTGCATGCATGCTCGGATTGGCTTCGCCCGGAAATCCCTTGCCATGACACATGTTGCCTCTATTTGCACTGCCCTGCTTCTCTGAAAATTATGCAAGTTTCCAGAACCCTTCTAATCCACCTCATGGATGCTGTAAGAGACCAACGACCAAGAAGGGTGGCCATCGGCCACTGGAAAATCGTCATCGACCAGTTGTGAGGCTATCGGCTAAGTATGAATGGCTGGCCGGCACTGAATGTGGTCGGTTGGCCATGTCTTCCTGCAGAATCTTGTTTGACAGCAGCAGAGGACAGACAGAGCATGGCAAAGCATTTTCAAAGCAATGTTTGCACCACTACCCTCCCTACCATGTTTAAGACTCAAGGGAGTGTAGTACTCGACCCTCCGGCCATCAATTACGCATTTCCATGCATGATGGCCCAAAAGGCCAAGTGTGCAATTTCAATGTGAAATGAAATGCACACAAAACATACAAAGGGGCCCCAACCTCCATCATGTTTGATCAAGAGGGATGGGATACATGCACAATGCTATGCAACCTAAGCATGCATACAAGCTAATGCAACATGAGCATGCAAACAAGCTAATGCAATAGGCATACAACTTAAGCAAGTAAACATGCAAGGCATGAGACAACAATGCCAATGACAAACATGCAACAACATGTAGCCTAACAAGTATGCAAGATGGATGAACATGCAACAACATGTCAATAGGCTTACAACCTAAACAATGCAACCATACATGACACACAAAAATAGGCAAAATGGAGCAAGCATGAAACAACATGCGGGGATGGTCTTAAACCGAAATGGGCAGCTCTTAAATAGGGCCAAATCAGCGGCCAATGCTATGGAAATGAGGGCCTACACACACACACATGTACATGTTGATGGGCCAACACTTAAGCATCAAACAAGCAATCTTTAAGCACACTTAAAAGAGCCTAAACATGGACAATTAGCATGCATTGTAAACTCCGGAAATCGTGTTAATAATGGTGCCAAACCAATTTAAACAAGACAAACATGGCATGCAATTGGTCCAAGTACTTGAGGCAAGCCAAGGAGACTTAAACCATGGCTAAGTCAACCAAGGCTCACAAGGCCAAGAGGACTTAAAACAGGTTCAAGGCAGACTTAGACAATGCTAAGGGAACACCTAGATGGCATCTAAGTGTCTTGAACGCGCAAGCATACAAAGAAGCACATTCATGGAGCATGAGGCAACAACCTTTTAAAGCAACATAGGAGTATCAAATGCAAGTATGCAAGCATGTTATAAGGACTGAAATAACATGGTAAGTGGTTCCAAACCACTGAAATAGTGCAAATAATGCATGCTGCACACTCACACACCTAAGGCTAACAAGCCAAAATGCAAGGTAGCTATACTAAGCATGCTATGGTCGCCAAAAAAACCAAGAACAGAACTTAAGCATGCTAAAACAAACACAAAAGCTTCACAAAGCTTGGCCAAAATCATGCTAGAACAAGGATCAAAACCTAAAGCATGTTAAGGCCAAAACATGGCATTACAAGGCATGTATGCTAAACAAGCATGGTGTACCTAAACCAACTTAACACAATGCTATATCATGGCAATATAAGCACAAAAATCAGTTAAGGCATGATCAACATGAACCTAAACTAGATGCTCCCTCAAGAGGCAAAAATGGCCCTTTTCAAGGACAACAAGAAGAGGGGGTGGCCCTCTCCTTCTTACGACCTTAAGGCACCATCCTCACCCCTGAAATCCCTCAAGATTTCAGTGGTGAGGAGGCCCAAACACAATGGTCCCGGAGCTCACCAAAAATGCCCAAAAATGGAGCCTAACAAGGCTTAAGAGGGGCCAAACAACCTCAAAGCTCAAAACACTCTCAAACAAATATTTAGAGTAGACAAAAACAAGACTTTTATATGTTATACACCAAGTATAAAAATAGTTCCAAGGTAGTCAAAAAAGCTATGCAAAAATGGGGTAAAAAAAGTAAGAATGTTACCCTTGAAGACCCTCTTTCAAGAACAGCACTCCAGCTGCTTCTTTGGCTCCAAACTAGTCTAAAAACTTCGAGAACAGCCTCTTAGTATGTCAGTAGCTAAAGGAAGGTGTAATGGTGGGTGCTTGTGCACAAAAGTAAGACAAAACACACACAAATGCAAGAGAGAGGGAGATATAGATATAGGATAGATACACAACTCAAACCCTAAAACCAGAGCTCTCTATCAAAATCTTGTCTAACCTAAAAGAGGGAGAACAGGCCTTCTCTTATGGAAGGTTCAATCTTGCAAGCTTACAAGACAAGCTAGCCAAGAGGGAGATCCCTCCATACACGTGTATGGAGGGGAACAAAGTGTATGCCAGCTAGCATAAAATATCTGCAAAAGCAGATGAATAGTGGTCCGCCAGCCAAAAATGCAATTTGGCCAAAAAAGATGGCCGGTCGACCATCTATAGTGCCGGCCGGCCAAACATTTGGCCGGTGGCAACAAAACACAGCCGGTGGTCTCAAACCATGGCCGGTGATGTGTGGGGATGGCCCACAAGCCATTCCCTACCCCTCCAAAGGCAAAACACAAGTGTTTGGTGCAAAACCAGACACAAAACAGTCGAGTCGAGAGATCCTGAGGCAAGGCGCGTAGCCGAGACCTCCGGGAACTCAAGACAAACACAAACAAGGATGATCACCGGGTGTTCCATCAGTGACGTCCAAGTCTTGAGGACGGTCAAAAATGGGGTGTCTACAGTTGCCCCTCTTTGACAGAACTCGAAAGTTATAAGTATGACGGGAGTGATTGTCAAAGCCCAGAGACGACTCATTTTTGACAAGGCCGAAGACTTAGACAAAGCATGCAAGATAAACAAGATATGCGCCCAAAGGCAGGGGCAAAATGCAACCGACAATGCACGAAGTCGAGCATAACTTATGATCATGCAAAAAAAGCTGTAACAAAGCATAACATGCGACAGTTTTAAGCAAGCAAATGCAAATCCAACTACACTACAATGTAGAAAGGATGTAAGAGAATCATGCAATTCTTGATACGTCTCACTCGTAGGATACAATACCTGCACGTTTCGTCTGGTTGCACCCGCCTCAAATGAACCGTACATATAATATCGTGCCTATAAAAGAAAGCAACTTAACAAGTATAATATTGTTAGCAACATGCATGACAATGCAAGATGAATGCAAAATGATATGCAATATATAAAAAACTATGTACAATAATGCAAAAGAAAATGCAATGCAATTGAATCATGATCCAATCATGAGCGGTTCGAAACCACACAAATGTCAAATAGATTGATGGAGGTGCAAAGTCCGTTTACCATAGAAAAGGTGCCGCAACCCTCAAAGCGCGTACACATGCAGAACTATGAGTGATGTAGACGGACACAAGAACAAGTAATTGGGTGGAATGACATAAGTGGGGAAGTGACCCGCTAACGAAAGACCAATGATCTTAATGCTGGATGCAAAAATTATACTACAATGTAATATCTACAACGGATATGGCGCGCAGCCTAAACCAAATCTTGCCTAGGAAAGGCATGGACACATACAAGCCGCGTCTAACACAGAAAAGGTGCCGCAACCCTCAAACCAACATAACAGCGTGGAATAGGCACGTACACATGCAGAACTGTGCTTTAACGTGAAAAGTATGGGCACATACCAGACCAAGCTCAACAAGGAAAGGCGCAAGCCATAAATGGAGGTGATGTAGTGGATGCATGCAAGCTATAATGCAAAATGCACTAGAATGGAATATATACAATGGATAAGGCACGCGGGCCAAACCAAATCTTGCCTAGGAAAGGCATGTACACATACAAACCGCGCCTAACACAGAAAAGGTGCCGTAACCCTCAAACCAACATACCAGCGTGGAATAGGCGCGTACACATGCAGAACTATTCTTTAACGTGAAAAGTATGGGTACATACCAGACCAAGCTCAACATGGAAAGGCGCAATCCATAGATGGAGGTGATGCAATGAATGCACGCAAGCTACAATGCAATATATACATTATGCAGTGGATGGGAAGGATACAACGAAATGCATGACATATGCACTATATACAAAGGAATGCATGACATATGCACTATATACAAGGGAATGCATGACATATGCACTATATACAAGGGAATGCATGACATATGCACTATTTACAATGTAATGCATGAAATATGCACTATATACAATGTAATGCATGACATATGCACTATATACGATGTAATGCATGACATATGCACTATATACAGTGTAATGCATGACATATGCACTATTTATTTTTGTTTTGTTTTTTGAAATGCATGAAAAGTGCATGAAAGGGAAAATGCATGGCAATGCATGTTGCTCTTTTTTTGTTTTTCTTTTGAAAATGCATGATAATGCATGATTGTGTTGTTTTTTTTGTTTTTGTTTTTGTAATGCAAATGATGCATGTTGATGCATGCTGATGCAAATGCGTGACAACGCACGCCTTTTGATATGCATGACAATGCATATGATCTTGAATGTGCGACCACGCATGTCGCTCGAAATGCTTATGAACTCGAATGCACGACGACGCGCATCGCTTGAAATGCATGATAATGCATGTGAACTTGAATATGCGACGACGCGAGTCACTTGAAATACATGTACAATGCAACTTACCAAAAGTCGTTCGGGCACGACAAACACCGAAGGACTTGCACCTTCAGAGGATTTAAGGTCTCCTAGACCGAGGTGTGCACAAGAAAGTGCGAGTGAAGAGTGAATGCACAAAACAATGCTAAGAAGATGCACGAAACAGTGCGATGCAACGTACTAACAAGTACAGGTTAGGTGCGCAAGAAAACGTGATAAAATGCATGCAAAATGCAAGTAAGGTGCACAAAACAGTGCGACGCAATGCACTGACAAATGCTACAAGCATTTTCTATGGAAGATGAGAGAGAGAGCATGTAATGAAATGCACAAGATAGTGCGCTACGCTAAACAGCGCGACTGATTTGAAATGCACAAGAAAGTGCGATACGCTAAACAGCGCGATTGATTTTGAAATGCACAAGACAGTGCGATACGCTAAATAGCGTGAGTGATATGCAATGCACAAAATAATGCGAGTGAGATACAACCACAAGATGCACAAGACAGTGCTAGTGAGATACAAAGTGTAAGTGTACAAGATAGTGCGAGTGAATGTATGTTCTATGTAAATGAGGTGCATTTTCTATGCCAAGTATGGAAGAGTGCATTTTCTATGCAAAAGATACGAGCATTTTCTATGCAAGAAACAGGAGCATATTCTATGCAATATTGAAAGCATATTCTATGCAAAATCGAAAGCAAGCATATTTTATGCATGAATCATAACGATGGGCGGCACGCATGTAATAAAAGTGTATATGAAAGTGCACATTCTATGTAATGGAAGGGCATCAAACATGTACTCTAGTGCCTCCGATTTATCTCTGGGAGGGCTTTGTAACACACTCACCTCAAAAAGGGCACACCCTGTTCATATTGGCGAGAGATAACATCTGCTGCTGCTTTAATTGCCATTCTGACTTGAAGCAGGCTTACACTTAGGGTCGAGATACACTCATACTCCAGAGAAATGGCGAGGTCTGAGAAGGTGCACCTGGAATGCAGTCTCGGAATTTTCCGAAGCTGAAACACACTAAGATGCTCCAAAATTTTCTTTTTTTTCTTTTGCTTTGCAGTCTGGAATCCACATAGCTTCAGATAGATCCTTGTTTTACTGTTCACACTTATCGGGGGTGGACCCTGCACTTTATGAAAGAAACAATCCTATTTTGCACAAATGTTGAGAATGGCACAGCACTCTGAGCATAAAACGATTCATTCATTTTTTTTGAAATTGAGAAATGAGAGAAAGTTTTTGACTGGGTATTGAGCTTACGACTGAACACAGCATACAACGACTCGACAAAGAAAACAAGAGGTAAACAACCTAAACACATCGAGAAACACTCGAAACGACTCAAAACAATAATCGAGACAGAACAAAAGACACGACACTCAGACGTGCATAGGGAGCCTGTTTCCTTGGGTATTGTTTCCCACCCTTTCTCATTTGTGATTCTCACATCACTCGGCCCTCAGGCTCTGTTTTTCTGAAAAATCCATTTTCTCACTTTTTCTCTCAGCGCACATCTCTCTATTCTTCAATCTCTCATTTTTTATCCCTCCCCTCGGTGGTTGGTGGATAAACAAAAAGTTGCGGGGTTTTGCCCCTAGCATTCCGCTAGATTCTTCGTCTTGTTCACAACAGTGAGTTTCTTCCAGAGAGGGGCTGCGCTACAACTGGGCGAGTAGCAAATCTACAGCTGACATCAGTTGACGATGCTCTACTTGGGAGTTTGGACGTGATCAGATCTGTCCAGATAAAGGAGTGGAATATCTTGATCCATTCCAATTCGTGCTTCGCACTTGGTTCGATACCTCGTTGCTTGGAGGATGTGAGAGCTTTCTGCCCTTTTGTGATTAGCTTCAGTGGTGCCCTCTTCTGGCGAATACGGTGCCCTTTCTTGGCAAGTATGTTAACAATGGGGAAAAGACAGAACACCTGACTCAATTGTGCCCCTAGTTCATCATTTTGACCATTTTTTTGTTTTGACTTTCTACTAAAACAATTTTGACCAATATAAGAGTTAGATTAACATACTTGTTCAATTTTCTGATTTAAAATCATGCAAGTCCGGCTATGAGCACTGAAAATTTTCATTTTTTGGGTCCAAGGAATGGTCCGGTTTTGGAAAAATGGAATAATTTTTCGAGAAAATTAGTCAACCTCTGTAAAAATTCTCAAAAACTATTTTTGCAAACGGCCAATGCTCAACAAGCACGGAACCTACTCTTGAGATGCACAACCTCAGATCCGAAGGAAAATTGCCCCTTGCTTGAAGAGAGCTGCACGGCAACGGAAAGTTGCCCCTTGTTTGAATGGCACCACGGCACATTGTATGGCAACGGAAAGTTGCCCCTTGTTTGGATAGCATCGCAGTGCATTATAATCAGTCCTCAGAGTGACGATGACAACCGAACTCTCGGATATAGAGAAGGCAAAGATGATCAAAACCACTACATGGACACAGTCGAATTTGAAATGTTTTACGGCTGGACTTCAGAATGAAGTTGCCTACGTATCCCAAACATGGGAATCAAGCCTTACGTAGTTCGGGGTTAAGGTACACTCGGGTATTTAACCTCTCCTTTTGCGCTCTAACTTTTGCCAAGGCCGCCCTTCCGGGTTTTCAACCTTGCGAGCTCTGTTCTTCTTTTCTTTTCATTTCTTTTCTTCTTTTTTCATCTTTTTCTTCTTCTTTTTTTATTTTTTTGCATTTTCTTCATTTTTCTCTTTTGTTCTTTTCTCTTCTTTTTTTTTTCGCTCTAACTTTTGCCTGAGTCGCCCTTTCGGGTTTTTGGCCTAGCGAGCCTCTCAAGGGTAAAAGTGTAGCTTGGTCCATGTCAAATGGTTCTGAGATCTCGAATTCGTCTGAATCCAGGAGAGTGACTGCTGTTCGCTGACAATGCAAGAGTCCATCCCATGGAGGCTGGATTTGCCCCTAGTGTTGTGGATAGGAACTCAGTTGTTCTTCAGCAATACTTTCTTCTTTCTTCTCTTCTGGGGTTTGGCATTCTTGCTAGTCTTCATTGATTTGCAGGATGATCCATCTTCGGCTCTTTGAGCACATCTGGCATTTTTGCCCCTAGTTCTAGGGATACTTCTAATCTAGCTTTGCAAGCTTCTTTTGGCGACATCTGATCTCCTTGATCTGACTTTTCTTGCCCCTAGTTCGAGGGCTACTTCAAATATGGCCACACAGGCCTCCTTTGATGGTTGACCATTGACCATTCTGAATTTAAGTCCAAGGTTTGGAAATGAGGGGTCGAGTCTCGAGGTTGAGAGCGATCCTCGGCTGCACAATCTCAAGAGTGATTCCACACAGGTCTTCGCAGGATCGCACAAAACATTTTTTTGAAATCTTTTAAGAAAATGACTAGTCGCTCGCGCTGAAGACAGTGTGGGACCAATTTGGATCAAGCCAGGATCCTTCTCAGCACTCACATTAACAAGCATGATCTCAATCATTAAAGGCTTAGCATGCCTCCTTTTTCTCTCAAATGATCAAATTTTTGCAAAACCCGAGGAATTCCTTCCTCTTCATTTTCACCGCAGTGT
Organism: Camellia sinensis; assembly: GCF_055761805.1. Classification (NCBI taxonomy): domain Eukaryota; kingdom Viridiplantae; phylum Streptophyta; class Magnoliopsida; order Ericales; family Theaceae; genus Camellia; species Camellia sinensis. Next base: position 127,250,226 of record NC_138975.1, read on the forward strand.
TCAAAAAGTTTTGAAAAACATAGGTCAATGTAATGATTTTGGGGTGCAGAAGAGTAGGCGAAAAGTACTGTCGTTTCATTCAAACTTTCTGGCACAACTGGCACAACTGGCACAAGCAAGCACAAAAGCATGAAAAACCACTGTTGTTTCATTCATAACTGTTGGTATAACTGGCTCCACGGCAGAAACAGACTCAAAAGAAAGCAAAAACACAAACACAAAACAAGGAAGTGATGTCCGAGGTAACACCCCCGGAATCACCCAACTTCAACGCAACAGGACTGACTCGATACAACAAGATAGACCTGACCGACTCAGTACAAAAAGACTAACCATATACAAAACAACAAAACTGACCCAATACCCAAGTCAGAAAGTACAAAAACTAGTGTTCGCACATTGCTCAAAACTGTGCGTGCCATACGCCACATCTGAAGTAAACTGAGCGCCGCCCGCAGGTGGTTCATCCCCCGATCGCATCACATTATCCCCCAGGTTCACTGATCCAATGACGATAGACTTTGCTGAGTTGGTGTGACGATGACCTTATTGTCAATCAGATCTTGTATTTCGTGGCGAAGACGAAAACAACTATCAGTGACATGGCCGACTTGCTGATGAAAGGCACAGTACTTGGCCGGATCATGGGAGAGAGGAAGTTTATCTGGCAGTGGTCGCGGCTCCAGGGGTTTCAGATCCCCCTCTCTAATCAGGATCCTCAAGGCCGCTGATAGAGACATGTACAGTGGTGCGAACACCCTCTGGCCTCGAGGTGGGTGTTTTGAGGTTTGTGGAGTTTTGTTGGATACACCAGCAAAGGGATTGGTAGGCGCTGGCTGGGTCTGCTGATCTCTTCTGAGCAAGGGTTTAGAGCTGAAAGGAACATTCCTGGCACAACGACCCTTCTCTCGGCTTGCCCCTTGATTCAAACTGCTCTCAACTTGAGTGGTGAAAGTGTCATCCACAGCCTTTGTAACGACTGCAATCACTTGTTGTTTGTCCAACCCTTCGGCTTTCAAAGCCTCGGTAGCCCACAAAAGGTGTTCATGAGGATCCATGTCTACCCCTACCTTGTTCTTTCCACTGGCTTCCACTTTGCCAAGGGATTGGCCTTCTTCAAATGTAGCCCATTCCAAGGTTGGGGAGCCTTTAGATATGAACTCCCTGGTACATGATGTGGTCGATGATGGGGCCAAAACCCCAAAGGCCAGATATGCCACAGTTCTCTGAAGGTCTTCAATCATTTTCATCAGCTCAGAAGTAGTGGGTTCGTGGGTTTAAGATGATTGGGGTTCAGATGCACCCATCATACATAAGTCCAGGCTCTCTGGGATAAACACATTAGGCTTGGGTAGATGGACTGGGGTGACGTATACGCTGGGGTCGTAAGGGACGGCCAGTGTGTGGATTAGATTGAGATGTGGATGAGGTACTTGGTCATTGGGGTCTGAAGGTGGAGCTATCGTCCGGTTATCGATGAGATTTTGGACCTCATGATGAAGGCGGTAGCAACGGTCGGTGCCATGACCGCGCTGCTGATGGTACATACAGTACTTGGAGGGGTTATGTCTGGTTGGGAGTGGGTGAGGCAGAGGTTAAGGATCGAGGGGTTTGAGATGCCCTTTTTCCATCAAGACTTTTAGTGCGCTAGTCAGGCTCATATAGAGGGAGTGAAAGTTCTGCCCTGAGCTCGGGGTGGGCCGGGTGGTTGTAGGCTTGGTTTGGCAAAAGGGTTGGCTGTGACGACTGTATTGATTTCAGTGGGTTCGGGAATAGTGCTACTTCCAGCATTGGTACTCCCTGCAATCGCCCTCCTTGTCAGTTCACTTGTTCTGGGAATGATCCCGCTGTTGAACGCATTCTCGACCTGAACCCCTAGTTCATGCAAACTTTTGAAAGTGAATAGTGGAGCGACTATCAATTTTTGCAACATATCATGCTCGAGGTTTCGCATCATCATCTGCACTTGATCCCTCTCAGAAGGGCGATCTGTCATCTGTGCTGCCTTTGCCCTCTACCTTGCAATAAATTCCACAAAAGGCTCTGTTGGGTTCTGGCGGGTTGTTTCAAGCTCTTGCAAGGCCATTTCAACTTGGGTATTGTAGGAATACTGATCGACAAAGGCCTCAGCCAATTCTTCCCAGTCTTGCTTCACTTTGTCCTCCAACATAGTGTACCAAGTGGCTGCTACACCCGACAGGGTTCTTCCATACAGAGAGAGTTTTTGTGGCTTGGTCAGACCCATCGACTTCAGGACATCCAAGAAAAGTCGAATATGTACCATTGGATCTCTAGACCCGTCGAAACGGTCAATATATGGCATTTTGAATCTGTCTGGGAGCCGTACGGCAGACTCAGTGTGGCCATCCTCAATGTCAGGAATGAAATTAAGGCCCTGTGCCTTTTTGAAGTGCTTCTCAAGGTTCGCAATTTTCACTGCAGTCGGATTGAGCTCATTAACATCAAGGGAATAAAGCCTCTCATTAGGCTACACCAGGGGTCTGAGCACCTGAACTTGAGTCAACCTTCGTCGAGGATTCGAACACTGTAAATCTTCAACTGACGGAAATGGGTCAAAGTTCAGCTGGGGTCCCAAAGCTGGATATGAGGCAGATGCCCCAGATGGGCGCTGCGTTTCAATACCGGTCTCAGCCTGCATGGCAGTTCCCTGACTTAACGCCACTATCACGGCCACAAATTCTTCCGAACCCTGTGCCATCACGGTCTACTGAGTCCGAACAAAGGTGATGTGACTGGCGACTGACAGATCAGATGAACCGGTGAGCCCTGACTGGCCTTTCTTTGCCTTGCCTCAGCGAAAGAACACTGGTTGCCCTTGAATTGAATTTCTGACCTAACCAAGTCTATCAGCACTAGTCTAATGTACCCGGGGGATATCGAAGCCTTCTAAAGCTATGGTTCCAAGACTACCCTAGCAAAAGAGAAAACAGACAGCACCTCAGCCTGATTTCACCAAAATAGATATGAGCATACTAGGATGACTGTGCCTCCTACTGAATTCTGCCCCAAAATTTTGCTTGTAAACTGATACCCTCATGTAAAACTGATTCCCCAAATACTGATCCTGATGCCCACAGGCCTGATACTCAAACTTGCAAACTGATACATGCATTCCCTGTAGAGACGCACTCTAAAAGCACGTAGAAAGCAAAGAGAGCCAGAACACCCCTATGTTGGGCTAGGATTTCCCTGTCCTATTTTGTCAGGAGCTAGGGTTTCACTATGCACGTAGCGGTATCAAACAACCTATAATCAGGTAAGCAACCTGTCCTAGCTTGGAATGGTCACTATGGTTTCCGAATATGCACTAGGTCGAATGGTCAAAAAGGGTGCCCCGGTAAAACCGGGGTTTGTGTTCCCATATTGGCAGAGCCCATAACCGGTCAGCCTTATGGCATGCTTTGACAAAGCACGCCTCCGGCAAACCGTTCAGGAATAGCAGACGGCAAACACGGTGTCCTAGGCGCACCAATGCACATGCAATGCAAAGAAACACATAAGTGCAGTCAAAACAAGATATCATGAGTTCAAGTCAAGTTCTCTATTATCCCCAACAGAGTCGCCAAAAACTGTAGACGTCCCCGAACGCCCCGGGAGGATGAGTCCCGTTCTGTTCATATTGGGCTCACTACAGTTCGGACTCTTGAATTGTCACGGTTCTTAATCTGAACCAAAGAGCCCAAACCTGGCAAATCGTTTTGGAAAACAGATGTTTTAGAAAGAAGTGCCAAACATGGACTGCTTCTCCAGATATAGAGTCGCCACCTAAATATTTTACTTTGGGGGAATTTAGGAAACCCTGACTCGGTGCCAAAGGCCATGTGTCCGTCATCACCAAAGTTACCTCGGCTCGGGAACTTGGGTACGATTGGGGAAGGTCAGCTATGAGCACCCCCGCTCGCCTGATCAAAAATCAGCCTCTACTAACCATGATATCTTGTTTTGAAAACATTATATGCTCTTATTCCGATTATTAGCCTAGAATTACTATGTTATGCGCACAGCAAACAAGTATAGACCAAATCGCCTAAATTGGAACAAAAAATTTCATTTTTGTTTTGGAAATGGTTTGCTATTCGTAAGGAGGCTAAAATGCAGATTTTGCCACCCTCAAGTAGGCTTTAGAAAAGATGGTTTTGCCGCTATCTAGTGGGCTTAAAACTCACAGTTTTAGTGCATTATTCCAATTTAGGTAATTCAACCTCCATCCACAGGCACTCAAGCAGTTATATCACATAAGCAACTAGCCTCATGGTAAGTATGCTGTCATAGCAACACTCACACACATGCAAGGATGCTAAAGCATGAGAAGTTACCGAGTACTCCAAGCCAAAACAGAAACTAGTTAGTAATCATATGCATGATCCTAGTTCATGTTAAGATGGCTAATGCAACACATGCAACTAAGATGGGCTCGGCTAATCTACAATGACATGTGAAATGCTGCAATTAACATATATTCAATTTGGAATTGGAATACAAATGCAGTTAGAATGATGCGCCGAGCCCAGTGCATGCAATACAGATGAATGGATGCAAAGCATGCAAGCATAAGGATGCTAATTTAAACATGTCCTAATCTAACCACTGAAAACGGATAAATAAAAGGGAGAAAGACGTGGGGTTGGAAGACATACACACACCCACGCACACTTATTACACAATTGCCCTCGCTCGGAGGGTCCAAATAATAATACAAACCGAGTAAATAATTAACTATCCTAGCTAATTAAATATTACAAAACCTTAATTAATTAAACAAATTAACTAAGCTATGGAAAGCAGTAAAAGGGCCTCGGGAAGAGGGGTGCATGCATGCTCAGATTGGCTGCGCCCGGAAATCCCTTGCCATGACATATGTTGCCTCTATTTGCACTGCCCTGCTCCTCTGAAAATTATGCAAGTTTCCAGAACACTTCTAATCCACCTCATGGATGCTGTAAGAGACCATCGACCAAGAGGGGTGGCCATCGGCCACTGGAAAATGGTCATCGACCAGTTGTGAGGCTATCGGCTAAGTATGAATGACCGGCCGGCACTAAATATGGTCGGTCGGCCATGACTTCCTGCAGAATCCTGTTTGACAGCAGCAGAGGACAGACAGAGCCTGGCAAAGCATTTTCAAAGCAAAGTTTGCACCACTACCCTCCCTATCATGTTTAAGACTCAAGGGAGTATGGTACTTGACCCTCGGGACATCAATCACGCATTTCCATGCATGATGGCCCAAAAGGCCAAGTGTGCAATTTCAATGTGAAATGAAACGCACACAAAACATACAAAGGGGCCCCGACCTCCATCATGTTTGATCAAGAGGGATGGGATGCATGCACAATGCTATGCAACCTAAGCATGCATACAAGCTAATGCAACATGAGCATGCAAGCAAGCTAATACAATAGGCATACAACTTAAGCAAGTAAACATGCAAGGCATGAAACAACAATGCCAATGACAAACATGCAACAACATGTAGCCTAACAAGTATGCAAGATGGATGAACATGCAACAACATGTCAATAGGCTTACAACCTAAACAATGCAACCATACATGACACACAAAAATAGGCAAAATGGAGCAAGCATGCAACAACATGCGAGGATGGTCTTAAACCAAAATGGGCAGCTCTCAAATAGGCCCAAATCAGCGGCCAATGCTATGGAAATGAGGGCTTACACACACACACACACATGCACATGTTGATGGGCCAACACTTAAGCATCAAACAAGCAATCTTTAAGCACACTTAAAAGAGCCTAAACATGGACAATTAGCATGCATTGTAAACTCTGGAAATCGTGTTAATAATGGTGCCAAACCAATTTAAACAAGACAAACATGGCATGCAACTGGTCCAAGTACTTGAGGCAAGCCAAGGAGACTTAAACCATGGCTAAGTCAACCAAGCCTCACAAGGCCAAGAGGACTTAAAACAGGTTCAAGGCAGACTTAGACAATGCTAAGGGAACACTTAGATGGCATCTAAGTGTCTTGAACGCGCAAGCATACAAAGAAGCACATTCATGGAGCATGAGGCAACAACCTTTTAAAGCAAAAAAGGAGTATCAAATGCAAGTATGCAAGCATGTTATAAGGATTGAAATAACATGGTAAGTGGTTCCAAACCACTGAAATAGTGCAAATAATGCATGCTGCACACTCACACACCTAAGGCTAACAAGCCAAAATGCAAGGTGGTTGTACTAAGCATGCTATGGTCGACCAAAACAACCAAGAATAGAACTTAAGCATACTAAAACAAACACAAAAGCTTCACAAAGCTTGTCCAAAATCATGCTAGAACAAGGATCAAAACCTAAAGCATGTTAAGGCCAAAACATGGCATTACAAGGCATGTATGCTAAACAAGCATGGTGTACCTAAACCAACTTAACACAATGCTATATCATGGCAATATAAGCACAAAAATCAGTTAAGGCATGATCAACATGAACCTAAACTAGATGCTCCCTCAAGAGGCAAAAAATGGCCCTTTTCAAGGACAACAAGGACAGGGGGTGGCCCTTTCTTTCTTAGGACCTTAAGGCACCATCCTCACCACTGAAATCCCTCAAGATTTCAGTGGTGAGGAGGCCCAAACACAATGGTCTCGGAGCTCCCCAAAATGCACAAAAATGGAGCCTAACAAGGCTTCAGAGGGGTCAAACAACCTCAAAGCTTAGAAAACTCTTAAAAAAAATATTTAGAGTAGACAAAAACAAGACTTTTATATGTTATACACCAAGTCTAAAAATAGTTGCAAGGTAGTAGAAAAAGCTATGCAAAAATGGGGTAAAAAAAGCAAGAATGTTACCCTTGAAGACCCTCTTTCAAGAACAGCACTCCAGCTGCTTCTTTGGCTCCAAACCAGTCTAAAAACTTCAAGAACAGCCTCTTAGTTCCTCAGTAGCTAAAGGAAGGTGTAATGGTGGGTGTTTGTGTACAAAAGTAAGACAAAACACACACAAATGCAAGAGAGAGGGAGATATAGATATAGGATAGATACACAACTCAAACCCTAAAACCAGAGCTCTCTATCAAAATCTTGTCTAACCTAAAAGAGGGAGAAGAGGCCTCCTCTTATAGAAGGTTCAATCTTGCAAGCTTACAAGACAAGCTAGCCAAGAGGGAGATCCCTCCATACATGTGTATGGAGGGGAACAAAGTGTATGCCAGCTAGCATAAAATATCTGCAAAAGCAGATGAATAGTGGTCGGCCAGCCAAAAATGCAATTTGGCCAAAAAAGATGGTCGGTCGACCATCTATAGTGCCGGTCGGCCAAACATTTGGCCGGTGGCAACAAAACACAGCCGGTGGCCTCAAGCCATGGCCGGTGATGTGTGGGGATGGCCTACAAGCCATTCCCTGCTCCTCCAAGGCAAAACACAAGTGTTTGGTGCAAAACCAGACACAAAACAGTCAAGTCGAGAGATCCTGAGGCAAGGCACGTAGCCGAGACCTCCGGGAACTCAAGACAAACACAAACAAGGATGATCACCGGGTGTTCCATCGGTGACGTCCAAGTCTTGAGGACGGTCAAAAATGGGGTGTCTATACTTACCGTGCTTGACGCAGGTAGTGCATTGTTGGGTTTCTTGTTATCATCTCGGTTCTATTCATGTGTATCATGCATAATGATGATTATGTTGTGGAGGATATAAGTTGTCTTATATGGCTATGTAAGGAGCATTTTATATGTAACGTTACCGTGTTCATTTGGGATGTTGTTATTTGGAAATTATAATATGAAATTGGTTGTAAGTTCGGTAATTGGGGAAAAATAATTGGATTTCGTCGATTAGTTTTCAAATACCTATTAATGTCTAGCAAGTTTAAAACAAGAATGTAACAAGAAGAAAAAAAAAACAAATGGTTTTGGTTATTGGATAAGTTGAGTGATTTTGAGAAAAGTATCTATGTAATTATATCTTCATGTATAAACCGGCACCTATGTATATGACATGACATAAAGCATTCATGATCAAAACTATCTGTAAGTTGTTATTGTTTAGGATTATGTTGGGATCGCTACTGGATTTTATGTTCATCCCATGTTGGTAATCCTTTTTCAGGTGAATATGGAGAAGTGGTTCAAGATCAAGGATCTTCTTTATGTGTTGACCACGGGACCTCTTAACAACTGGCTGAATGTCGTTGTTGTAAAAGGGTTAAACCCTTCTTTTTTATGTACTGATGCAAGCCTACAGGTAATTTATTTTAATTATGTCACATGTTGCATTTGTTTTGTATACGAATAAGAAAAACTTCATTTACTTATCTTTATTAAGACGTTGGAACTTCTTTCGGCTATCTTTGAAATTGGTTATAATATTGATTTTGTAATGTTATCTGAGTAATAAAAAGTGGGGCTTTACAACTTGGTAACAGAGTTAGCCGGGTTTGAATATTTTGGGCTCGTTGGAAGTGGTTTTTACTACATCGGGTTTGCTATGCATGGTAAGGACGTTTGCATATAGTTGGAATTTATATGTTGCATTTATGTGAGTATACAGTTAAGTTTCTTGGATAATACTTGTTGTCAGTGAACTTGTTTTGAGGTCTTATCGGAAACACGCTTTATCAACGTGGTTTCTGATGAGAATTCCTTGAGAGTTCTTGGATGAGTAGTTATCCTTGTGGACTTGATTCGATTATATGACTAAGTGTTTAATTGTTTACATGTAGTGGAACTGTGTGTTTGGGGGTCAGTGTGTCTTGCAGCCTAGAGATGGTGAGTGTGTGCCTCGGGGAAGGCTGTTGTGTTATGTACTAAATTTGGCCTTGTTTTGACTTTATAGGATATCTACACAAAGAAATAGGGGATGAGTTGGGAATAGGAGTACCTGTAGGGGCACAGCTGTTCCTTTAGCACCTATTGTTGCAACATCGGCTGTCGGCGAGGAAGTTGCATATGAGATTTTAAGAGCGATGCAGAATGCTCTAGCTCACAATGAGGGTGACAATGGATGTACCCTTAAGTTTACTAAGGAGTTTCTTCATTCTAATCCACCAGAGTTTTTGGGAGAGGCTAAACCATTAGAGGCAAATGATTGGTTGGAGCAGATTACCAAGACTCTTGATATGTTCAGAGTCGAGGATAAGGAGTTAAGGATTTCTTTGGTGAGCTTTCAATTGAGGGGTGATGCAGGGTACTAATGGAAGTTTGCTAAGAACACTGTAGGTAGATGATTGGTAGCGCCCCTCCTTTTGGAAAGGGTTTGAAAAGAAAAGGCCTCACAGTTCGGACTCCTGTGGTTCTGAATTTAGTCTCACAAGTGCAATGTGAAACTGATAAACACAAAAGAGTTCAAATCCGGAAAATCTTTTTGGAAAATTGATTTTAAATCGAATAATGCCAAAATTAGACTGCTTTGCCAGATACAGAGTCGCCACCTAAATATTTTTTATTTTGGGAAAATTTAGGAAACCCTGACTCGTGCCGAAAGCCATGTGTTTGTCATCACCAAAGTAGCCTCGGCTCGGGAACTTAGGTACGAGAGGGGAAGGTCCTGAAATGAGCACCCCCGCTCACCCGATCGAAGACCGCCCTCTACTAACCATGATATGATATTTTATAAACATTATGTGTTCTTGTTCCGGTTATTAGGCTAGCTTTAGTATGTGATGCGTGCAAGCAAGTATAGACTAGTTTGCTCAATTTGGAACAATCTCAACTCATGTTTGTTTTTGAGAAAATGGTTTGAATTTGCCACCTCAAGTGGACTTAAAACATGCAGATTTGCCACCAAACAAAGTGGGCTTAAAACATGATTTCCCACTCAACAAAGTGGGCTTAAAACACACATTTTGTTGAATTGTTCCAATTCAAACAACAAGCCTTCATCCACAGGCATTTATACAGTTTAGCAGTTAAGCATATAGCCTTATGGTGAGTATGCTAAAGCGTAAAAGCTTGCCGAGTACTCTAAGCCAAAACAAAAACTAGTTAGAAAGATGCATGATCCTAACTATGTTAGATGACTAATGCAACACACATAATAATACAACTAAATAGGCTCAGCTACTGAATCATGGTATTTGCAAGACCTTGATAGCATGTTTTGAAACACATATTCAAAGAAGTATTGAAATTGACAATGCAGTTTGAATGATGCGTCGAGCCTCGGTGCATGCAAGACAAATGAATGGATGCAAACATGAGAGCATAAGGTATGCTAATTGAAAATATCCCTAATCTAACCATCAAAAGCTATTAAATAAAAGGGAGAAAGACGCAGGGTTGGAAGACATGCACACACACACTCACACTTATTACAACATTATGCCCTCGCGAAGGAAGGTCCGAATGAATAAGAGCTAAGCAACTCTAAACTAAGCTAACTAATCTAATTAAACTAATTAGACTAATTATTAGAAACCAAATAATAACTAGCAAGCTCATTACTAATCATTACAATACTTTAATCAACTAGTAAACTAATTAATTAAATTACAAGACAATTGCGAATAAATTAAGTGATTAACATATTAAAATATGCTGCCACAGCTCTGCTTCGGGAGGTGGAAGATGCATGCGCTCGGTTTTCACCTCGAAAAGCCCTCCATTTTGCTCTTAAGAGGCTCTATTTGCAGGGTTGAACACACTTCAGAACCTTTCTGCTCCACCTTACCAATTCTTTTCTAAGAGTTGCACCAGTGGCCTGCCGGCTATGGGAGGTTGCTGCCAGCCACCTACCGACCAAAAGGGTGCCTTGCCGGTCAAAAATGTGGCACTATCGGCCATGGATAGGGCCTTGCCGGCCACTAATGCTCTGGGTCCCCACACTGTAACAGAACACAAACAGAGCAAAAGGAAGGTCTTTCCAAAGGTATGTTTGTACTGTCCTCCTCCTTATCATCTCAAAACCTCAAAGGAGTGACACACTTGGATCCAAAACCACCAATCAAACAATTTCATTGCATGATGGCCAAAGATCCAAGTTGTACAATTTCAATAAATGCCCAAATATGACTCAAAGAACCATCACCCTATCATACATGATGAAGGGCAATAGAGACCTAGGAAAATGGCATATTTCATCACTATTGAGTATGAAATGTCCCATTTGCCTTGTGTTTGAATTAACGCCTGATTCGAACACATGCAATGCAACACAAAAGATTCTTATTCTTACCTCTTTTACTTGTTCATTTTGTTTACTCATTGTACATTATCGATTCATTCTTTAATAGATTAAATCCATTGGGTGAGTGTCTTCTAATGGAAAGAAGTGTCAACCAAGGGGTAGTTCAAGGCATGAGGGAAGCTTCACGTTGTTGGTAATGAACCCTCAAAAGAGGATTAAACCATTAAGCATGAGCCTCAACCTCAAGCTTAAGCAACCCTAAGGTTGAAACAACCCTCAAAGCAAATGCAAAAGTGAAGCAAAGAGGGACGTTACAGAGATTTAAAATGCTGGAATTAGGCATGAAAAAACATTAAAACATGTAACCAAGGCACACAAATGATGCTCAAAGCCTAGAAACACTAAGCTAGTAAAGGAATTAACCCTACAACTATGCAATACAAGCCTCAACTGAATTGACCAGCCCAAAACAGAGCCAAAACAGGTCAAAACAGAGGCAAAAACATGCCGGACTTAAACTAGGGTAAGCTAGAAAAACATGCTAACAGATAAAGCTAACTAGGCATGCAAGCAAGACACAAGGAAGGGAGGCTAACCCCTCCAATTTTGGACTTCCAAAGAAGGTTTTTGTCACTGAAAAACCTCTGAATTTCAGTGGTAAAAAGGCCCAAAAAGTTTGATTTTAAAGTGATGAAAAATGGTGCAAAAGCCTAAACAATTAAGCAACAAGAAGGGTGAGCCATCCCCTAACACAAAATAGCCTCAAAACCACCATTTTTAGGCCTCAAAAATAGAGTTTTTTTGTAGTTGAAAACCAGCCCAAAAACAATACAAAAGGAGGGCAAAACAAGTATTAAAAACAAGCTAACAAGATTAGTTTTCTACCTCTTGAAGCAAGAGCACAAATTAAGCAATAATCCAAGCTTAAACCTTCTTCTAAAGCTCAAACAAAGCTCCAAGAGACCTCAGCTCCAAGGTGAGAGTGTTTGGTTTAGAGTTGATGTGCAAAAGTGTAGAGAAACTAGACTTTGAGGCACAAAATAACAAGGGAGAAAGGAAATTCTAGAGAGAGAATTTTTTTGTCTTCAAAATTTTATGATCCCCCCACATGCAAGAGATGGGTTCTATATATAGAAAATATAAATTTTTCTCACAAAGATCCAGCCACATACGTGTTGGAAGATGCATCAATTTGTGCAAATAGCTAGCACAAAATATCACAAAATATCTATTGGAACATTGCTGGCTAGCCGGCCGTCAGCGATGGCCAGCAAGGCTTCATTGATGGCTGGTCAAGCACATCAATAGCTGGCATGCCAAAAGCCATTGCCAGTAGCCTTCAGTAATAGCCGGCAGGCCATTACCAACCTCATTTTGAAAAGACCTAAGCATGGTCCAAAGATGAGGCAAAAAGGATACAGGGTTTGGAAAACTCAAATCTGTGGCGTTCTTCCACGGACTTAGAGCGTTCGGTGAGCAATCAGACTCGCCTTCGGATGTACCTGCAAGATCATCCAAGTCTTAAAGGGCCGTCAAAAATGGGGTGTCTGCAGCCCCCCCTCTTTGACAAAACTCGGAATCATGAAATGACGTGAGTGAATGTCAAAGCCCAGAGATGACCCATTTTGACAAGGCCATAAGACTTGGATAGACAATCAAAACAACAATAAATAGTTGCGCCTACAGGCTGCCTACGTATCCCTTTGCAAGGAATCAAACTAGCATAGTTTTGGGGCAAAATGCAAATGATATGCATGATGCAAGAACATAACTTATGATCATGCAATGAAGCTGTAAGGAAACATCTAGATGCAAATGTTATGCAAAGAAATGCTACAACAGTCTCTAACATGAAAAGAAATAATCAAACACGCCATGCGTGAGAATCACAAACCGAACCACATTTCATGCAGAAAGGATGTCAAAAAATTATGTAAACTTAACTACGCATCACGCAGGAAAGGCAAAGAATAACACAACCGTCGGACGCATCCGGGGTGTCGAACAAGATCCTATCGCGTCACACAGGGAAGAAAACGAAGTGATAGTATGAACACCAGGACATACCCGACTATTCTTAACCAAAGAGAACAGTGATAAACATCGGAACACATCCAAATGTTTGTAACCAAAACAAAGAGTGGTGATAAACACCGGAGCACATCAACACGCTTTTAACCAAAACAGGGTATGGTGATAAACATCGGAACATGTCCAAGTGCCTCCAACCAAAAGGAGTGGTGTAAACATTGGAACACGTCCAAATACTTCTAACCAAAAGGAGTGGTGTAAACATCGGAACACATCCAAATGCCTCCAACCAAAAGGAGTGGTGTAAACATCGGAACATGTCCAAATGCTTCTAACCAAAAGGAGTGGTGTAAATATCGGAACACGTACAAATGCTTCTAACCAAAAGGAGAGTGGTGTAAACATCAAAACCCGTCCAAATGCTTCTAACCAAACAGGGTGCATAGAAGGACATGAATGATCACACCTGGAACTGCTCTGAATGAATCGTACATACAATATCATGCCTACATAAGAAAGCAACTCAACAGGCATAACACAGTAAGAGTGCATGTTCTATGCACAATACATTCTATGCAAACGTAGTGACAACATGTTCTATGCGAGAGCATGTTCTATGCAGGAGATTGAAAGCATGTTCCATGCAAGAGACAAGAATATTCTATGCAAAAGTACAAAATGCATGTTCTATGCATGCGACGAGCAAATGCATGTTCTATGCACGAAACGAGCATATTCCATGCAAAAGTACAAAATGCATGCGCTATGCATGAGACAAGCAAATGCATGTTCTATGCATGGAACGAGCATATTCTATGCAAAAGTACAAAATGCATGTTCTATGCACAAAACGAGCATATTCTATTGAAAAGTACAAAATGCATGCTCTATGCATGAGACAAGCAAATACATGTTCTATGCATGGAACGAGCATATTCTATGCAAAAGTACTAAATGCATGTTCTATGCAAGAGATGAGCAAATGCATGTTCTATGCACAAAACGAGCATATTCTATGCAAAAGTACAAAATGCATGCTCTATGCATGGGACAAGCAAATGCATGTTCTATGCACGAAACGAGCATATTCTATGCAAAAGTACAAAATGCATGTTCTATGCATGAGATGAGCAAATGCATGTTCTATGCACGGAATGAGCATATTCTATGCAAGAGTACAAAATGCATGTTCTATGTGAGAGACAAACAAATGCATGTTCTATGCGAAAGTAAAAAAATGCATGTTCTATGCATGAGACGAGCAAATGCATGTGCTACGCACGAAATGAGCATATTCTATGCAAAAGTACAAAATGCATGTTCTATGCATGAGATGAGCAAATGCATGTTTTATGCATGAAACGAGCATATTCTATGCAAAAGTACAAAATGCATGCTCTATGCATGAGACGAGCAAATGCATGTTCTATGCAATGGTTTCCATGCGACGACAAAGAAAAACATATTCTATGAGATAACAAAAGCGCATTTGTTAAGATCAATTCAAAAAAACTAATCCCGATGTACCTCCGGAAGAGTTGTAAGATGTTAGAAAGGACACACCTCACTTATGTCGATGAGCAACGAACATCGTACCCTGGAAATGCGATCCTGAGCCTTCGCAAGGACATTCTGAACCAAACACTGAACATTCCCTTCACTTCTTGAGATCCAAGAACACAAAAAAGAACCGGGGACACATAGGAGACTCTTGGACACCTGTCGGCCACTAGGAGGATCCGCAAGCCACCTGCCGGCCACTGGTGGGCCTTGCCAGCCAACAATGCGCAGGACCTCCAAAATGTTGACACTTGGCCGCCACTCACTGCATTATCTTCTACAAAAGTTCCAGCTTTGTGATTTCTTCATTTCAGCTGCTGTTTTGCCACAAATGGAGCCATTCTTCGCCACAAAACTCTCTAATTGGATTGTAGCTTTAAATGGCTCAGAAAGGCTGAATTTCTGGGGTTTCAGGATAAATGTACTATTCCTGCTAAGTCGTTCTCCCCTATGTTTTCCATTCCTTCACGCTGTGGCTAGGTGTTGGAACCCGATTACACATGTGTTTAACTTCGAGGGGCAAGAGATGTGCCCGACGATTGAAGAATTCCAAGTTTTAATGGAATCCTGGCGTGACAAGGAAATCTTGCCCCAGTCCCGTTTTGGTCACATCCAAGCTTTAGGAAGGATGTGTGGGCTCATTTCACACGAGGCTCAATCCTTGGTTCACAACAGAGAGCTGGATATCCCCAGCCTCATTTATCAATTTTCTAACGCCGATGACCACGGCGACCGTCTTTGGCAGAGTTCTCGGCATCATGCCCTTTGTTTGTATATTTTGTCTCATTTTCTTCTTGCCCCCGGGCTTCGGAGGGTCTAGCATTCGACTAATCGAAGTGGCCCAAGGTTTGAAAGAGGGCAAAAGTTGCATTAGCTTAGCATTGGCCGAGACTTTGATGGGCTTGGATGCTTTCCATCGACAAGAGACAACCAAATTCGCAGAAGGCCACCACTTTTGCAGGTAATGTTTCCCTCTCTATCTCATATGTGTTTGTCACATCACTTGGCACTTATGCTCTGTTTTTCTCTCAAAACCCTTTCTCACTTTTCTCTCCACATACACCTCTTTGTTCTTCAGTCTCTCTTATTTTTCATCCTTCCCCAGATATGGCTCATGGACAGGTTGAAAGTAGTGGACTCTTGCCCTGCATATTTAGTACGAGGCTATTTCTTTCGCCAACGGCTAGTTGATTTCCCAAACGAGGGATGGTGGTGCCATTGGATGTGCAACAGGTCTGCTATTGATATTGCCTGGCGTTGCCCCTAGTTTGATCTACCCGAAATGAGCTACAGCATGGCTTGGCAACCTAGCATTCAGCTGATTGGCCTGACACACTGTGTATTCTACTTTCCATTTCGGTTGAGGTGTCAGTTCAGACATGACCAGACTCACCCAGAAAAAGGGGTAGAATACCCGGTTTCATTTCCAATCCGAGGTCACAGTTGGCTCAATACCCTAATGCTTTGAGGACAAGAGAACTTCTGGCTCCCGCACCCAATTTCAACTGCGCCTTATCTGGCGAATGCATAGCTTGGCATGAAAAAGAGGCACAAATCGGGCCTACTTTAGCATCTGAAGCTTCTATGAGCTCAGGGAGGGGACGTAGGAAGACCTGATTGTCTATGCCCCAAGTTTATTGCTTTGATCTATACTTTCAAGTTTTCCTTTTGAATGTAATAAAAAAGAAACTTTGATTTGCATCGAGAGATAGAGAACTTTGTATTGAAATCAATGAATTTGAAGTTGTGGGCATTCAAAGTTTTCCTTTTGGTCCAAAAATGATCTAAGTTGTAAAAAGATTAATTTGAACAAAATCAACTTTTATTAAAACTTTTCAAAACCATTTTCAATAAGGATCACAACTAGACACACACGAAATCTATCCTCGAGATGTACAACCCCGAATCTAAAAAATGGAAAATTGCCCCCTGTCTGAATAGCACTGCACTATATTGTAGCCAGCTCTCATAGTGAAGGTCACAACTGAACTCTCGGATATAGAAAAGACAAAGATGACCTGAATGATCTCGTGGACAGGTGTAGACGCGCACGCGTGGGGCCCTCGCTACAGTTCGGACTCGATTTGTGTCACGGTTCTTAATCTGAACCAAAGAGTCCAAATCTGGCAAATCATTTTGATAAAACAGATTTTTGAAAGAAGTGCCAAACATAGACTGCTTTGCCAGATACGGAGTCGCCACCTAAATATTTTATTTTGGGAGAATTTAGGAAACCCTGACTCGGTGCCAAAGGCCACGTGTCCGTCATCACCAAAGTTGCCTCGGCTCGGGAACTTGGGTACGATTGGGGAAGGTCAGCTATGAGCACCCTCTCTCGCCCGATCCGAAGATCGGCCTCTACTAACCATGATATCCAATTTTGAAAACGTTATGTGTTCTTATTCCGGTTATTAGCCTAGAATTACTATGTTATGCGCACAGCAAACAAGTATAGACCAAATCGCCTAAATTGGAACAAAACATTGCATGTTTGTTTTGAAAATGGTTTGCTACTCACAAGTAGGCTAAAATACAGGTTTTGCCACCCTCAAGTGGGCTTTTAGAAAAGATGGTTTTGCCACTATCTAGTGGGCTTAAAACTCACAGTTTTAATGCATTATTCCAATTTAGGTAATTCGACCTCCATCCACAAGCATTCAAGTAGTTATATCACATAAGCAGCTAGCCTCATGGTAATCATGCAATTATGGCAACACTCGCACGCATGCGGCATGCTAAAGCATAAAAAGGTCACCTAGTACTCCAAGCCAAAACAAAAACTAGTTAGTAACCATATGCATGATCCTAGTTCATGTTAAGATGGCTAATGCAACACATGCAAGATGCAATTATGATAGGCTCGGCTATCCTAAACGTGGCATGTGAAATGCTGCAATTAACAAGTACTCAACTTTGGAATTGAAATACAAGTGCAGTTAGCATGATGTGCCGAGCCCGGTGCATGTAAGACAAATGTATGGATGCACGCATGCATAGCATAAGGTATGCTAAATTAAACATGTCCTAATACTAACCATCAAAACAGGTAAGTAAAAGGGAGAAAGAAGTGGGGATTGGAAGACATGCACACACGCACCCACACTTATTACAAATACGCCCTCACTCGGAGGGACCGAATAAATATTACAGTCCGAATAAATAACTAACTACTTAACTAATTATTGCAGAATTCCTATTTAATTAACAAATTAAATGCAAAGGGAAGGTGGCCACGGCCCCCACCTTGGGATGCGCGAATGATGCATGCTTGACCCATATCGCCCGAAAACTCGCTGCCGTAGCACTGTTGCCTCTGTTTTTCATTGCCCTGCTCTTCTGAGGACTGCCAAAGTCTAAGGACATGCTCTCTGGATGTTGGGGAACACCACCGGCTGGGAGGGATGGCCACCGGTCATGAGAAATGGTCACCGACCGCTGATGAAGTTATCGGCCATTGATGGATTGCCGATCGGCACTGTATTTAACCGACCGGCCAAAGCTTCCAGCAGAACCTGTAATTGGCAGCAGTAGAGGGCAAGCAGTGTATGGCATGGAATTTTTAGGCAAATGTATGCATGGACACACTCCCTATCATGTAATGGACTCAAGGGAGCATGGCCCTCGACCCTCGGGCCACCAATCACGCATTTCGATGCATGATGGCCAAAGAGTCAAGTATGCATTTCAATGTCAAATGCAATGCACACAAAACATACAAGAGACCCAACCTCAATCATGGTTGGTCAAGAGGTGAGGCAATGCACAACAATGCACATGCGACCTAAGCATGCAAGCAAACATACAAACATGGAATACAACTACATGGCACACACAATGCTAACAACATAACATGCACAATGCATTGAAACATGGCATACACAATGCAAGATGGACTTACACCAATGTGAGTGGACCTCGGCCACACCCACATCAGTGGCCATCAGATGAAAATGTGACACTCGAGATGCGTACACACGTGCACGCAAATCGAGGACCGAACCTAAGGAACAAATGCCACTCTAACAAAGCATGGCAAGGCATGAAATATAATATGCTAGCATGCAAATTTCAGCGCTAAAATATGACTCGAAACAACCCCGAATCATGACAATATAGCACCTGATGCATGAAATGGTCCCGAAATGCAAGGTTAAGCGCACGAAATGACTTGTGGCTACATCAAGCATGCATTATTTGATCATGAAATGTGAAGACAGATTCAAGGCAGCCCCAAAAAAAGTATGCTTACAGTTTTAAGCAAGGCCAAACAATGAACACAAGCGGGGCTAAGCTAGCATGCAAAAATGGCCCCGAAAGAGAGGTAATGAAGCAAGTCACAGCTTCTGGCCCCAAACAGCTGAGGGCCCTTCAATAATGTTGAATAGGGGCCCAAAATATGACCTTTTACAGTTTATGACCGAGCCAAAAACAGTGCACAAGTATGCTCAAAATACTATGCAAAACAAGGCCAAAAAGAGAGCTATAACACAAAGTACAAAAAGGATGTCTCAAACAGTAAAAGACCCTTAATGAAATATGAAGAGGGGATCAAAATAAGGCCATTTTCAGTTCGGACTAGAGTCCAAAAGCAGAATCACAAGAGGCTAATAAATCATGCAAAAATGGAGCCAAAAAAGGGATATAAAGGCAAGTGGAAGATAGAAGCCTCAAACAGTGATGAGCCATTCAAAAACATTGAATAAGGGCTCAAAATAAGCCACTTTAAAGTTTATGACATGCCTCAAAACAATTTATACATAGGCCAAAAATACTACACAAGAAAATGGCATACAAGAGAGGCAATGAAGCAAGTGCAACAAGGAGGCCTCAAACAATGAGAGGCCCTTAAACAAACATGAAAAATAGCTCAAAATAAGCCTAGTTCCAGTTAGGGTCAGAGCCCAAAACAGCAAGAAAGTGTGGCTAAGAAAGCATGCAAAAGAAGGCTAGAAAAGGGAAGAGAGTGACTCACCCTTGAAGAGCGGCAATGCAGCAGCCTTTGATCCAAGAAAATGAGCTCCTAACCTCTGAAAATTAGCCTCAAATGGTTGGAATGGAGGATGGAGGCCTTGTGCTATGGGTTGGTGTGTAAATGGCCAAGGATAATGGACTTTAGAGCTTGGAAGAGGGGGGTTGAATGTATAGATATAGGGTTGTATCTATAATGGTGCCTCAGCTGGTTTCTTCAACACTTCAAAATGGTGGTGGAGGGCTGGTTATATAGAGGGAGAGAGGCAAGAAAAAGGGGGGGAACAAAACAAGTTCAAATTTTTCCCCCAAAAGGCAAAATCTCGGACAGAGGATTTGAATGGAGAATAGCTGGCACAGCTGGCATGCACCATGCTTGAGGAGTGAAAAAGGGTCATATCGGCCATGAAAGGAGGTCATCGGCAAAATAAATGGCTGGTCGGCACAATATATTGCCGACCTGCAATTTATACTGGCCGGTCGGATAAATAGAGTACCGATGGGTGCCTGATGTGGTCAAAAAGTGCCAGTGGATGTCCAGATTGAAGCCCCGGAAGTTAGCTTTCCAATGGCACAAACCTTGCATTAAAATTCCTCCTGTGGAAAAAGTTATGCCCATTTTGGTGAAGCCGCGCAGATTCGATCCAACCGGGATGATGCCCAACTTCAGCTGCTCATATCTCCCCCACCCGGAGTTGGCTTTAAGAGATTCTTGAGTGAAAAATGAAGCCCCGGAAGTAAGATTTCCGATGGTGGTTGCCCCATAGCTAAACTCCAAGTGTATAGACAGATAAGCCTGATTCAGCGAGGGCTGCTTGACTCGCTTCTACCCGGATTCATGTCGAACTTCTCCCAAACTAGTTTTCTCCTCTCCTTTCCTCTCTTCTTCAACTCCAAACCCCTAAACAAAGTGTTTTGAAGGATTTGCCTCTCTCCTTGCCGAAGAAACTGAACATTTGCCCTGCACACCTTTCTTCACCAAGTAAAACATCAGTGGTGCCCAAGTCTTAAGGGCGATCAAAAATGGGGTGTCTACAGTTGCCTCTCTTTGACAGAACTCGGAAGTCATAGGAATGACGGGAGTGAATGTCAAAGCCCAGAGACGACCCATTTTTGACATGGCCGATGACTTGGACAAACAAACAAAATACAAATGAAGGAATGGTTGTACCCGCAAGCTGCCTACGTATCCCTTTGATATGTAGGAAGATTTTGATAATTGGACTTATACGCCACGCGAAGCCGACTTGAAAATTGGACTTATACGCTACGCGAAGCCGGTTTGTAATTGGACTTATACACTTTCGCGAAGCCGGTTTGATAAAACAATGCAAGTGGAATGTGCGTGACAACGGAAGTGAAGAGGTGTGCATGACAATGCAACCTAAGATGAATTCCAAACACACTGAAATCGTGTGGGGAAATGGGACAGGGAGAAACATAGGGACATATCCCGGTGTTTCGGAATGGTGTGAGCATTGGAACGTATTCCGAACACTTTTGACCAAAGAGGGAGAGACATAGGGACGTATCCCGAGGATTAGGAAAGAAGGGAGAAACATAGGGACACATCCCGACGTTTCGAAATGGTGTGAGCATTGGAACGTATTCCGAACGCTCTTAACCGAAGAGGGAGAAACATAGGGGCGCGTCCCGAGGATTAGGGACGTATCCCAAGGATTGGGGACGTATCCCAAAGGTTAGGGACGTATCCCAGAGGTTAGGGACGTATCCCAAGGATTAGGGACGTATCCCAAAGGTTAGGGACGTATCCCAAGGAATAGGGGCGTATCCCAAGGATTAGGGACGTATCCCCGTGTTTCAGAGAGGAGGAGAAACATAGGGACGTATCCCGTTGTTTCGGAATGGAAGAAGAAACATAGGGACGTATCCTGGTGCTTCGGAAAGGGAGAGAAACATAGGGACGTATCCCGGTGTTTTGGAAAAAGAGAGAAACGTAGGGACGTATCCCGGTGTTTCGAAAGAAGGGAGAAACGTAGGGACGTATCCCGGTGTTTCGAAAGAAGGGAGAAACGTAGGGACGTATCCCGATGTTTCGAAAAGAGAGAGAAACATAGGGACGTATCCCGGTGTTTCAGAAAGGTATAAGAAACAAAAGGACGTACCCCAGTGTTTCCAAACAAAGGAGCGCGCAAAACAATGCAATGCAGGTGCACAAGACAGTGCGATAAAATATATTTTCTATGCAAGTATGGGGGCATTTTCTATGCAACATTGAAAGCATATTCTCTGCAGAAACATAACGATGCGCGGCACGCATGCAACCGAACTGTATATGAAAGTTCACATTCTATGCCATGGAAGTGCATCAAACATGTACTCTGGTGCCTCCGATTTACCTTTCGAAGGACTTGGCAACACAACTCTGCTCGAAAAAGGGACACCCTGTTTACATTGGCGAGAGATGATATCTGCTGCTGTTTTAATTGCCATTCTGACTTGACGCAGGCTTAAGCTTGGAGTAGAGGCACACTCATTCTTCGGAGCATTGACAAGGCCTGAAGAGGTACATCCGGAGCACAATCACGGAGTTTTCTGAAGTTGAAGCACACTCAGATACCCGATATTTTTCTCTTTTGCTTTTGTTTTGTAGTCTAGAACCCATATAGCTTCAAATAGGTCCTGGTTTTACTATTCTGACATGACTTGGGTTGAACCCTGCAGTTTTATGAAAGAACGAATCTTGTTTTGCACAAACGTGAAGAATGGCACAGCACTCTAAGCACAAAGCGATTTTATTTTTGAAGTTAAGAAATGAGTTCTTAACCGGGTATTGAGCCTACGACTGAACACAGAGCACTATGACTCAACAACGGAAAACAAAAGGTAAACAACCTAAACACATCGAGACACGCTCGGAACAACTCAAAGCAAGAATCGAGACAAACAAAACAAAAAACACGACATACGGACGTGCACAGGGAGCCTGTTTCACCGGGTATTGTTTCCCACCCTTTCTCATTTGTGATCCTTACATCACTCGGCCCTCAACCTCTATTTTTCTGAAAAAGCCCTTTTCTCACTTTTTCTCTCATCGCACATCTCTCTATTCTTCAATCTCTCGTTTTTTTTCAATCCCTCCCCTGGGTGGTTGATGGATAAACAGGAAGTCGTGGGCCCTTGCCCCTAGTATTCTACCAGCTTTTGATTCTTGTTCACAACAGTTAATTCCTCCCACAGAGGGGTTGCACTACAACTGGGTATGTAGCAAATCTGTAGCTGACATCAGTTGATGATGCTCTGCTGGGAAGTTCAGACATGATCAGATCTTTCCAGATGAGGGAGTGGAATATCTCGCCCCATTCCAGTTCGTGCTTCGCACTTGTCTTGATACCTCATTGCTTGGAGGATGAGAGAGCTTTCAGCCCTTTGTTGTTGACTTCAGTTGGGCCCTTTCTGGCAAGTAGAGTGCCCTTTCTGGCAAATGCATTGACAACAGGGAAAAGAGAGGAAGCCTGACTCAACTGTGCCCCTAGTTCATTATTTTGACCCTTTTTTGTTTTGGTTTTCTACTAAAACAATTTTGACCAACATGAGAGTTAGATTAACACACTTGTTCGATTTTTGATTTGAAATCATGCAAGTCAGGCTATGAGCACTGAAAATTTTCCTTTTTTGGGTCCAACAAATGGTCCAATTTTTGGAAAAGATGGAACAATTTTTGAGAAAATTAGTCAACCTCAGTAAAAATTCTCAAAAACTATTTTTGCAAACGGCCGATGCTTAACAAGCGCGGAACTTACTCTTGAGACGTACAACCTCAGATCTGGACGAAAATTGCCACTTGCTTGAAGAGAGTTGCATGGCAACGGAAAGTTGCCCCTTGTTTGAACGGCACCGCAGTGCATTGAATGGCAACGGAAAGTTGCCCCTTGTGTGAATGGCACCGTAGCGCATTATAATCAGTCCTCGAAGTGATGATTGCAACCGAACTCTCGGATACAGAGAACGCAAAGATTATCAGAACCATTACATGGACATGATCGAATTTGAAGTGTTTTAGGGCTGGACTTCAGAATGAAGTTGCCTACGTATCCCAAGGATGGGAATCAAGCCTTACGTAGTTCGGGGTTAAGGTACACTCGGGTATTAACCTCTCCTTTTTAGGCTCTAACTTTTGCCAAGGCGCCCGTTGCGGGTTTTCGACCTTGCGAGCTTTGTTCTTATTTTTTTTTTTCAATTTTTATATCTTTTCATTCTTTTTTTTTTCTTTTTTCTTTTTTTTTCTTTTTTTTTTCTTTTCTCTTTTTTTTCTTTTATTCTTGTTGTTATTTTCTTTTCCTTTTTTTTGTTCTTTTTTTCTTGCTCTAATTTTTGCCTGGGTCGCCCTTCCGGGTTTTCGGCCCAGCGAGCCTCTCAAAGGGTAAAAGTGTAACAAGTCCATGCCAAATGGTTTTAGGGTTTTGCAGCCATCCGTATCCAGGAGAGTGGCCGTTGCATTGATTTACTGAAGGATCCATCTTCAGCTCTTCGAGCATATCGGACATTTTTGCCCCTAGTTCGAGGGGTGCTTTTGTTCTAGCTTCGCAAGCCTCTTCTGATGAAATCTGATCTTCTTGATCTGACTTTCTTGCCTCTTGTTCGAGGGCTGCTTCGAATCTGGCCACACAGGCCTCACATGGCGGTTGACCGTTGAACGTTCTGAATGGGTTCAAGGTTCGAAAACAAATGGATTGAATCTTGAGGCTGAGAGTGATCCTAGGCTGCACAATCTCAAGAGCGATTCCACACAAGTCTTCACAGGACCGCGCAAAATAGTTTTTGAAATCTTTTAAGAAAGCGACAAATCGCTCGCGCTGAAGACAGTGTAGGACCAATCTGGATCAAGCCAGGATCCTTCTCAGTACTCATACTAACAAGCATGATCTCGATCATTAAGGGCTTAACATGCCTCTCTTTCTCTCAATTGATCAAGTTTTGCAAAACCCGAGGAATTCCTTCCTCTTTGTTTTTCTCACAATGTTTCGAAAAAAGTTTTGGAAAACTTAGGTCGATGCAATGAATTCAAGGCACAGAAAAGACACAGCTTCTAGTCAAATACTGTCATCTCATTTAGAATTTCTGGCACAACTGGCACACAGCAGAAGCAAACACAAGAGTGTGAAAATCACTGCTGTTTAATTCAAATCTGTTGGCACAACTGGCTCCCCGGCAGAAACAGACTCAAAGGAAAGCAAAAGGACAAACGCAAAACAAGCAAGTGATATCCAAGGTAACACCCCCGAAATCACCTGAGTCTAACAAAACAGGAATGACTCGATACAATAAGACAGACCCGACTGACTCAGTATGAAAAGACTGACTCTAAACAAAGAGACAGACTCAAAACAAAACAACAGAACTGACTCAATACCCAAGCCAGAATG
This sequence comes from Camellia sinensis, assembly GCF_055761805.1. Taxonomy (NCBI): domain Eukaryota; kingdom Viridiplantae; phylum Streptophyta; class Magnoliopsida; order Ericales; family Theaceae; genus Camellia; species Camellia sinensis. Next base: position 127,275,282 of record NC_138975.1, read on the forward strand.
TACAAAACTAGCATTCACAAATGCTCAAAATAGTGCGTTCCATACACCACATCTGGAGTAAACTTAGTGCCGCCCACAGGTGGTTCATCCCTCGATCACATCACATTATCCCCCACAAGTTCACTGATCAAGTGCCGATAGACTTTGCAGGACCCGGTGCGGGGATGACCCTATTGTCAATCAAATTTTGTATCTCGTGGCGGAGACGGACGCAATTGTCGGTGTCATGACCGGTTTGTTGATGAAAAGCACAGTACTTGGTCGGGTCATGCTTTGGAGGGAGAGGATCGAGTAGGGGCCGTTGTTCTAACGGTTTCAGATGTCCTTTACTGAGTAGGACCCCTAGAGCTTTAGACAAAGGCATAAAGAGTGAGGTGAAAACCCTCTTGCCTCGGGGTAGATAGTCCGAAGTTCGGGGGTTTGAAGTGGATGCACCAACAAAGGGGGTGGCTGCCCCTGGTGTGGTGGTGGCGACCATGCCCACATCAGAAGATCTTGCAGCTGCATCACCACTGGTGGTCGCATTCGAACTGCGGGAAAATGCCCTCCTGGGCTGCTTCTTCTCCTGGTCAAGAAGGCCCTGCTTCATAACGTCCTCGATCTGTACTCCCATCTCATGTAAGTCTGAAAAGGTGGGGAAGGGGAGAACGATCATTTTCTGCATAAGCTTGGGCTGGAGATTGCGCACAATCATCCGAATTTGATCTTTGTCAGTAGGCCTAAGGGTCATCATCGAGGCCTTGGCCCTCCAGCGGGCTACGAAATCAGCAACTCTCCTTAGGCTCTTGCCTTGTCGTCTCAAGATCACGGGTCGTAATCTCGATTTGAGTGTTATAGGAGTACTGTGCAATGAACGCCTCAGCCATCTCATCCCAGTTTCTCTTGACATCATCTTCCAGTTTCGCATACCAGATGGCCGCTACACCTGACAGGGTCCGGCCAAACAGTGAAAGCTTTTGTAGTCTGGTAAGGCCCATCGGCCTTAGAATATCTGAAAATAGTCGCAGGTGCACCATGGGATCCCCGGATCCGTCAAAACGATCAATTTGTGGCATCTTAAACCGATCTGGCAGCGTCACGGCTGCGTCGGTATACCCATCCTCAATGTCCGGAATGGACTTCACACCTTGAGATTTCTTGAACAGCTTTTCAAGCTTGTTCACTTTTAATGCCATGGGGTCCACCTCGGACTCGAAGGGAGAATCCGGTTGATTGATAGGAGTGGGTGCCTTGGATAGTTGAGGTAGAATTGGAGGCGGAGCCGGCCCCGTTGGGATGTCTGTATCCTCCTGAACGTTCTGAACATTCGCCGTCTCCCCGGGTATTGGGACTCTTGGTGGGGGAGGGACCTGGTGTGGAGCAGATGCTCCGGTTTGCTGTTGTAACCGGGCAATTAACTCTGCCTGTTGAGCCATGACCTCGGCCTGTTGCTTGGCGAATTCTACTTGACGGACAGCGTCTTGCTGCATGGCTTTCATACTATCCTGGAGTTGGCGCACCATCTCTTCCAGACTCGACATATTGTCTTGATCTAACTGAGCAACCGGTATATCTGTCTCTGTGGTAAAAGCAGATATCCCAACCCAACTGCACACAGGCGAGATGGATAATGACTGCTGGTCTGAAGACTGTTGAACTGATCATCTGTGCCTGACTGGCCTTTTTACTCTGCCTCTGGCAAAGGAACACTGATTGCCCTTGAACTGAATCTCTGACCTAACAAAGTCTATCAGCACTAGTCAAATGCACCCGGGGGATAGTGGAGCCTTCTGAAGCTATGGTTCCAGGACTACCCTAGCAAAAGAGAAAACAAACAACACCTCAGCCTGATTTTACCAAAACAGATATGAGCATAGCTAAATGACTGCACTCTTTACTGAATTATGCCCCAAATTCTGCCTGTAAACCGATACCCTCAGGTAAAACTGATTCTTCACAAACTGATGCCCGCAGGCCTGATACCCAAACTTGCAAACTGGTATATGCGTTCCTGTAGAGATACACTCTAAAAGCACATAGAAAGTAAGAGAGAGCCAAAACACCCCTATGTTGGGGTAGGGTTTCCCTGTCCTATTTTGTCAGGAACTAGGGTTTCACTACGCACACAGCGGTTTCAAACAACCTAACATCGGGTGAACAATCTGTCCTAGTTTGGAATGGTCACTATGGATTTCAATATGCACTAGGTCGAATGGTCAAAAAGGGTGCCCCGGTAAAACTGGGGTTTGTGTTCCCATACTGTTAGAGCCCATAACCGGTCAGCCTTATGATCATGCTTTGACAAGACAAGCCTCCGGCAAACCGTTCAGGAATGGCAGATGGCAAACACGGTGTCCTAGGCGCACCAATGCACATGCAATGCAAAGAGACACATAAATGAAATCAAAACAGGATATCATGAGTTCGAGTCAAACTCTCTAAAATCCCCAGCAGAGTCGCCAGAAACTGTAGACGTGCCCGCGTGGGGCCCTCGCTACAGTTCGGACTCGATTTGTGTCACGGTTCTTAATCTGAACCAAAGAGTCCAAATCTGGCAACTCATTTTGAGAAAACAGATTTTTGAAAGAAGTGCCAAACATGGACTGCTTTGCCAGATACGGAGTCGCCACCTAAATATTTTATTTTGGGAGAATTTAGGAAACCCTGACTCGGTGCAAAAGGCCACGTGTCCGTCATCACCAAAGTTGCCTTGGCTCGGGAACTTGGGTACGATTGGGGAAGGTCAGCTATGAGCACCCCCTCTCGCCCGATCCGAAGATCGGCCTCTACTAACCATGATATCCAATTTTGAAAACGTTATGTGTTCTTATTCCGGTTATTAGCCTAGAATTACTGTGTTATGCGCACAGCAAACAAGTATAGACCAAATCGCCTAAATTGGAACAAAACATTGCATGTTTGTTTTGAAAATGGTTTGCTACTCGCAAGTAGGCTAAAATGCAGGTTTTGCCACCCTCAAGTGGGCTTTTAGAAAAGATGGTTTTGCCACTATCTAGTGGGCTTAAAACTCACAGTTTTAATGCATTATTCCAATTTAGGTAATTCGACCTCCATCCACAGGCATTCAAGCAGTTATATCACATAAGCAGCTAGCCTCATGGTAATCATGCAATTATGGCAACACTCACACGCATGCGGCATGCTAAAGCATAAAAAACGCACCTAGTACTCCAAGCCAAAATGGAAACTAGTTAGTAACCATATGCATGATCCTACTTCATGTTAAGATGGCTAATGCAACACATGCAAGATGCAACTATGATAGGCTCGGCTATCCTAAACATGGCATGTGAAATGCTACAATTAACAAGTACTCAACTTTGGAATTGAAATACAAGTGTAGTTAGCATGATGTGCCGAGCCCGGTGCATGTAAGACAAATATATGGATGCACGCATGCATAGCATAAGGTATGCTAAATTAAACATGTCCTAATACTAACCATCAAAGCAGGTAAGTAAAAGGGAGAAAGAAGTGGGGATTGGAAGACATGCACACACGCACCCACACTTATTACAAATACGCCCTCACTCGGAGGGACCGAATAAATATTACAGTCCGAATAAATAACTAACTACTTAATTAATTATTACAGAATTCCTATTTAATTAACAAATTAAATGCAAAGGGAAGGTGGCCGCGGCCCCCGCCTTGGGATGCGCGAATGATGCATGCTTGACCCATATCGCCCGGAAACTCGATGCCATAGCACTGTTGCCTCTGTTTTTCACTGCCCTGCTCTTCTGAGGACTGCCAAAGTCTAAGGACATGCTCTCTGGATGTTGGGGAATACCACCGGCTGGGAGGGATGCCCACCGATCATGGGAAATGGTCACCCACCGCTGATGAAGTTATCGGCCATTGATGGATTGCCGGCCGGCACTGTATTTAACCGACCGGCCAAAGCTTCCTGCAGAACCTGCAATTGGCAGCAGCAGAGGGAAAGCAGTGTATGGCATGGAATTTTTAGGCAAATGTATGCATGGACACACTCCCTATCATGTAATGGACTCAAAGGAGCATGGCCCTCGACCCTCGGGCCACCAATCACGCATTTCGATGCATGATGGCCAAAGAGTCAAGTATGCATTTCAATGTCAAATGCAATGCACACAAAACATACAAGAGACCCAACCTCAATCATGGTTGGTCAAGAGGCGAGGCAATGCACAACAATGCACATGCGACCTAAGCATGCAAGCAAACATACAAACATGCAATACAACTACACGGCACACACAATGCTAACAACATAACATGCACAATGCAGTGAAACATGGCATACACAATGCAAGATGGACTTACACCAATGTGAGTGGACCTTAGCCACACCCACATCAGTGGCCGTCAGATGAAAATGAGACACTCGAGATGCGTGCACACGTGCACGCAAACCGAGGACCGAACCTAAGGCACAAATGCCACTCTAACAAAGCATGGCAAGGCATGAAATACAATATGCTAGCATGCAAATTTCAGCGCTAAAATATGACTCGAAACAGCCCCGAATCATGACAATATAGCACCCGATGTATGAAATGGTCCCGAAATGCAAGGTTAAGCGCATGAAATGACTTGTGGCTACATCAAGCATGCATTATTTGATCATGACATGTGAAGACAGATTCAAGGCAGCCCCAAAAAAAGTATGTTTACAGTTTTAAGAACGGCCAAACAATGAACACAAGCGGGGCTAAGCTAACATGCAAAAATGGCCCCGAAAGAGAGGTAATGAAGCAAGTCACAGCTTCTTGCGCCAAACAGATGAGGGCCCTTCAACAATGTTGAAGAGGGGCCCAAAATATGACCTTTTACAGTTTATGACCGAGCCAAAAACAGTGCACAAGTATGCTCAAAATACTATGCAAAACAAGGCCAAAAAGAGAGCTATAACACAAAGTACAAAAAGGATGCCTCAAACAGTAAAAGACCCTTAATAAAATATGAATAGGGGGTCAAAATAAGTCCATTTTAAGTTTGGACTAGAGTCCAAAAACAGAACCACAAGAGTCTAATAAATCATGCAAAAATGGAGCCAAAAAAGGGATATAAAGACAAGTGGAAGATAGAAGCCTCAAACAGTGATGAGCCATTCAAAAACATTGAATAAGGGCTCAAAATAAGCCACTTTAAAGTTTATGACATGCCTCAAAACAATTTATACATAGGCCAAAAATACTACACAAGAAAATGGCATACAAGAGAGGCAATGAAGCAAGTGCAACAAGGAGGCCTCAAACAATGAGAGGCCCTTAAACAAACATGAAAAATAGCTCAAAATAAGCCTAGTTCCAGTTAGGGTCAGAGCCCAAAACAGCAAGCAAGTGTGGCTAAGAAAGCATGCAAAAGAAGGCTAGAAAAGGGAAGAGAGTGACTCACCCTTGAAGAGCGGCAATGCAGCAGCCTTTGATCCAAGAAAAGGAGCTCCTAACCTCTGAAAATTATCCTCAAATGGTTGGAATGGAGGATGGAGGCCTTGTGCTATGGGTTGGTGTGTAAATGGCCAAGGATAATGGACTTTAGAGCTTGGAAGAGGGGGGTTGAATATATAGATATAGGGTTGTATCTATAATGGTGCCTCAGCTGGTTTCTTCAACCCTTCAAAATGGTGGTGGAGGGCTGGTTATATAGTGGGAGAGAGGCAAGAAAAATGTGGGGAACAAAACAAGTTCAACTTTTCCCCCCCAAAAGGCAAAATCTCGGACAGAGGGTTTGAATGGAGAATAGCTGGCACAGCTGGCATGCACCATGCTTGAGGGGTGAAAAAGGGTCATATCGGCCATGAAAGGAGGTCATCGGCAAAATAAATGGTCGGTCGGCACAATATATTGCCGACTTGCAATTTATACTGGCCGGTCGGATAAATAGAGTGCCGATGGGTGGCCGATGAGGTCAAAAAGTGCCGGTGGATGTCCAGAATTAAGCGCCGGAAGTTAGCTTCCCATTGGCACAAACCTTGCATTAAAATTTCTCCTGTGGAAAAAGTTATGCCCATTTTGGTGAAGCCGCGCAGATTCGATCCAACCGGAATGATGCCCAACTTCAGCTGCTCATATCTCCCCCACCCGAACTTGGCTTTAAGAGATTCTTGAGTGCAAAATGAAGCCCCGGAAGTAAGATTTCCGACGGTGGTAGCCCCAGAGCTAAACTCCAAGTGTACAGACAGATAAGCCTGATTCAGCGAGGGCTGCTCGACTCGCTTCTACCCGGATTCTTGCCGAACTTCTCCCAAACTAGTTTTCTCCTCTCCTTTCCTCTCTTCTTCAACTCCAAACCCCTAAACAAAGTGTTTTGAAGAATTTTCCTCTCTCCTTGCCGAAGAAACTGGACATTTGCCCTGCACACCTTTCTCCACCAAGTAAAACATCAGTGGTGCCCAAGTCTTAAGAGCGGTCAAAAATGGGGTGTCTACAACAGGACAGTTGAGTTTGGAAGTGTTTACGGCAAAACTTCAGAATGAAGTTGCCTGCGTGTCCCAAAGATGGGAATCAAACCTTACGTAGTTCGGTTTGGGTTCACTCGGGTATTAACGCTCTCCTTTTATGCTCTAGCTTTTGCTAAAGCCACCCTTTCTGGGTTTTCAACCTTGCGAGCTCAGTTTTTCTTTTTTCTAATTTTTTGTGCTCTAACGTTTGCCTAGGTCACCCTTCTGGGTTTTCGGCCTAGTGAGCCACTCAAGGATAGTATTTCTTCTACTTGTCCTTGTTGATCGGTTGGGAGAATTCTAGACCATCCAGGTCCGTAAGAATAACAGTTGCACCTGACCAGATTGATCTGATGATGTAGGGACCAGTCCAATTGGGTATGAACTTGCCCCTAGAGTCATGAATGGGAGCTCGGTTGTCTTTGAGTTCTAAATCCCCTTCCTTAAGATTCCGAGACGTAACCTTCTTGTTGAAAGCCCTGGAAATCCTACGCTGATATCCTTGAACATGGTACAGTGCTTTCAGCCTCCTCTCATCGAATAGCATTAGTTCCTTGAACCTGCTTTGCTACCAATCCACTTATACTATTTGGCACTCAGCTATAACCCGCAGCGACGAAACCTCTGTTTTAATCGGCAGAACAGCCTCCATCCCATAAATCAGAGAATACGGAGTTGCCCCAGTAGATGTCTGAATTGAAGTTCTGTAGCCCCAAAGGGCAAATGGCAATTTGTCTGGCCAATCCCTGTAGGTCTCAACCATTTTCTGTACGTTGTGCTTGATGTTCTTGTTGGTGGCCTCAACAGCTCCGTCGGTTTGTGGCCGATATGTGGATGACTTATGAAAAGCCACGTTGTATTTCTCCAACAAGTTGATCACTTCTCTCTTGAAATGGGAGCCATTGTCTGAAATGATCTTATTCGGGACCACATAACGACAAATGATGTTATTCTTGATAAACTTCGCTACATGCGACCCTTTCAGCACCGCATAGGAGTGGCCTTCCACCCACTTTGTAAAATAGTCGATTGCCACCAGGATATACTCATGCCCATTCGAGCCTTTCGATGTAATTGCCCCAATAACATCAATTCCCTAGATTGAGAAAGGCCATAGTGAAATCATGTTCTACGGCTTCGACAGCAGGATATTCATGCGATTTGAATGGATTTGGCATTTGTGGCATCGCTGAACAAAACCAATACAATCATCCTCCATGGTTGACCAATAATAACCCTGCCTGAGAATCTTCCGGGCTAGCATTACTCCGCTCATGTGTGTCCCACACTCTCCTCCATGGATGGCCTCCATTAGGCGCTTCGACTCTTCTGCATCAGCACACAGCTTATGCATTCCCAGATGACCTCGTTTGTACAACTTACCTCCACAGATGATAAACTGAACGACCATCCGCCATATTGCCCTTTTATCTTTCGCATTTTCCCCTAGTGGATAAGCTTCTTTTTCCAAGAAGTTCCAGATATCATAATACCAGGGGTTTTGATCTTGTACTTCATCTATTGCGGCGATCAACTCATAGGTCAGCACATATCTCTGTTCGATGATAATTGGACGCATCTGAACTCCAAAAGGGATGTCTATCATAGAAGATAGAGTTGATAAGGCATCAGCAAACCTGTTGTTCTCTTTTAACAGATGCGTGAAGGTTAACATCTCAAACCTAGGAATCAGGACGTCTAGGGTTTGGTGATAGATTTTCATCATTACATCCTTAACCTTCCAGTCTCCTTTCGCTTGAGACACAACCAGGTTTGAGTCTCCGATGACATCCAACCTTTTTGCCCCTAGTTCCAGGGCGACTTCTAAGCCAACGATACATGCCTCATATTCTGCTTCGTTGTTCGATACCTTGAACCAGAGTTTGAAGGCTAAGGGTATATGGGAATTGTCGGGTGCTATCAGCAACACCTTTGTCCCATAACCGTACTGGTTAGATGCTCCGTCAAAGTACATCGTCCAAATCTCTTCCTCGACCTGCAGAATTGCTTCATCTAGGAATAGGTATTCTACCTCTTCGTCCCTTTCCACTGGGTGACCTGCCAGAAACGGTGCTACTGCTCTCTCCCTGACAGACTTGCGTGTCACATACTTCAAATCAAATTTGGAAATGAAAAGCAACCAATGAGCTAGCCTACCCATAAGTGCTGGTTTCTCAAAGAGATATTTGATGGGATCTAATCTCGAAACCAGAATTACGGAGTGAGCTAATAGGTAGTGCCTCAACTTCCTAGTATCCCATACCAAGGCTAAGTAAGCCTTCTCTAAAGGGGTATAAGGGGTCTCATAGTCCAACATCTTCTTGCTCAAGTAATAAATGGCTTTCTCCACTCTATCCTCAGATTCCTGTGCAAGCATGTAACCAATAGTCGTGTCCGTGACTGACAGGTATAGAATCAACGGCTTCACGGCTTCCCTGGCTCTAGCGGTGACAACACAGGTGGGTTTTGTAGGTACTATTTGATCTACTCAAAAGCAAACTGACATTGGTCTTGGAATTTCTTTCCTTTCTTCAAGAGACCAAATAATGGTTCACAAGTTAAGGTTAATTTTGCAACAAACCGTCTTATGAATTGGACTTTACCCAAAAAGCCTTGCACCACCTTTTCAGTCTTTGGTGGTGGCATTTCTAAGATGGCCTTGATTTTAGAAGGATCAACCTCGATGCCCCTCTGTGTGATCAAGAACCCCAGCATTTTCTTTGCTGTGACACCAAAAGTGCATTTCTATGGATTCGACCTCAACTGATATTCTCTGATCCGTTGGAAAAATTTCTTCAAGGCAGTGTAGTGGCCCTCTCTTTCTTTGGATTTGACAATCATATCATCCACATACACCTCAACCTCTTTGTGGATCATGTCATGCAGAATTATGGTTGCAGCCCGTTGATAGATAGCCCCAGCATTCTTCAACCCAAACGACATCACCCTATAGCAATAGGTTCCCTACGGCATGGTGAAGGTAGTCTTCTCTCTGTCCTCGGGTGCCATCAAGATTTGGTTATACTTGGAAAATCCATCCATAAAGGAAAGCAGTGCATGGCTTGCAGTAAAGTCCACCAATTCATCGATGTACAGTAGAGGATAGTCGTCCTCTGAACTAGCTTTGTTCAGATCTCTGAAATCCACACACACCCGAATTCTGCCATCTTTCTTCGGCACCGGAACGATGTTGGCCAACCAAGTCGGATACTCAGATACTAACAAAAACCCTCAATCTATCTGCTTGGTAACCTCTTTCTTAATCTTCAAAGCCCAATCCGAGCGTATTCTCCAAAACTTCTGCTTGATGGGTCAGGTCCTGGGGTCAAGAGGGATCCAATGCTGTATAATCTCAGGATCGATTCCAGGCATGTCTTTGTAGGACCATGCGAAAACATCTTTGAAATCTTTTAATAAAGCAACTAAATGCTCGTGTTCCTCCAAAGACAATGTAGACTCGATTTGGACCAGACGCGGATCCTTCTCAATACCCATATTAATTGGAATGATTTCATCAACAAGGGGTTTTACAAACCTCTCCTCCTCTCAATCAGTCAAATGTTTCAAAACTCGAGGAATTCCTTCCTCACTATTTTCATCAAAATTTTAAAAATCATGATCAATACAATACACAAGAGGCACAGAGAAGTACTTAAAAGTTGTCGTAGTATTCTCATTCAACTGGTCCAGCCCATCCAATTCGTTGGTTACAACCGACTCAAAAGAAAAAGAAAAAGACGACTTGGACAAAACTTCGGCATCTGGGTTATCAATCCCAGGAATACTGGACTCTGACTTAGAAGAACTAGAATTTGATTCCGACTCCACAGACTCTGTGGAATCAGATTCTAGCTCACCACCTGATTCAGAACTACTAGACAGAAAACCCTCCTCCAGCTACCAAGTGAGGGACAGTGCATTAGATGCATCTAGAATAACACTAGAAAGGTTCACACCTGATTGGTCTCCGATCATGGAAATGATTAGGTCATCCCCCAAGCTCTCCGAGTTGATCTGAGGATCCGGCATGAGACATACCAGCACTGCTCCTTCCTCAATTTCATCGCTGTCTAGATCACTTTTTGTGCTTTGTTCAGCCCCAGCGATAACAGATTCTGCCCTTTCCTTTATAGCTTCATTTTCTTGCATTTATAGATCAAAGAAAATCTCAAAGTCGCGTAGACACCACTTCTCGGAGTTCAACCACGGCTCAAGAAAGTCACAAAATGGGAAGTCTTCCCCCTCTCGGACAAAGCAACCATTTAGAGTTCCCTGAATTGGCCTGTGCACAAACTCATAGTGCTTTCCAGTTTTCTTAGCTTTGGCTTTTCCTACCATTTCCTTTTCTTTTCAAACCCAGTTCTCTTTGGTAGGCATGTAGCCGAGACCAAAGGCATGTGGGTTAGGTGGCACTTCAGCCAGTGCAGTAACACCCTTCCGGCCACTCTTTCCTAATCCCATCTCGGGCACATGTTGTAGCTTGTTCATGAGGTAGACTAATTGTGCACTAACATACAAGCCTTCATCAATAGCTAGGATATTCTGCACCACCCAGGCCTCAGCCAAGGTAAAACTAGCCAGGAAAACATCCTCATCGTCGTGTACAATCTCCAGTACCAGCATAGTAACCTCAGGCGGAGGGTATATAGATGAATTTCCAAACACAATAGCCACCCCCTTCCCAAGTAGGTACTTCAGCATTTGATGCAAGGTGGACGAAATAGCTTTTACTTGGTGCAACCACGGCCGTCCAAGGAGTTAATTGAAAGTGGCTGGAATGTCTAGGACGTGAAACTCAATATCCTGTTGTGCCGGGCCAACTTGTGTTCTGATCTAAACTATTCCGATCAGCTCTCGACTTGTGTTGTCGTACGCTCGGATCTCTTGGGTCATAGGTACAAAATCCACTGGCTTCAAGCCAATAGCATAGGCTGTACAGGATGGACAAACATTGATTGTAGACCCAGTGTCAATCAACACAACTGGCAGCCACTTCTCTCTACACTCAACTAAGATGTACAATGGCTTGTTATGTGCAGAGCCCTCAGACGGCAATTCCTTATCTGAGAAGGTCAAAGTCAGCGAAGCACCTCCCGGGAAAACAAGTCCCATTAGTTGCTCTGGGGTTGTGTCTACAGACAGCTTAGCCTTATCCATTGCTGACAGGACAGCTTGCCTGTGTACCCGCGAGGGGATGAGCAACCCTGAGATGGATATGTCTGCTTGGATCTTCTTTAACTGTTTCAGTACAGCTTCTTTTACTAACTGTTTGTCCTTCTATTTTTCGGCCTTCTTATCCTTACCGGATACTTCTGGTTGGTCCAAGTGTGGGGGCTTGAAGTACTGCTCTCTTCTTGTCATCTGTTCCACCTCCGCAGAGTACCATGTATTATTTGGCAGGTCTTGGCCCCAATCTTCATCAGTGTGGGCAAGATGCAGATCATCAGTTTCCCACCATACTCCCCGGGCAACCAATAGTCAATTGTCCGGTTCCGTCGTGATTATTTTCACATCACAATCATCCCCCGCAGGGTGTTTGGCTTTTCCATCTTTTTGACTATTCTCATCTCTTTCCTATTCAAACCGCTTTAGTTCGGCCTCCTATTCAGTGTCCACAATACTTATGACGCCCATTTCTTGAGCGAAATTCTTAAAATCGGCACTCTCTGGCAACTTTCCCTTGTCCACGGCCGTTGTAGCAGTTCCTGCTTCCAGCTTCTCCAACTTTGGTTGAAGCCCCTTGTGGAATCGCCTTTTTTGCGCCCCACCTTTCGGAAAAGGGTTTGAAAAGAAGGCCTCACAGTTCTAACTCCCGCGGTTCTGAATCTAGTCTCACAAGTGCAATGTGAAACTAATAAACACCAAAGAGTCCAAATCCAGCAAACCTTTTTGGAAAATCGATTTTAAATCAAATAATGTCAAAATTAGACTGTTTTGCCAGATTACAAATTCACCACCTAAATATTTTCTTTTTGGGAAAATTTAGGAAACCCTGACTCGTGCCAAAGGCCACGTATCCGTCATCACCAAAGTTGCCTCAGCTCGAGGACTTAGGTACGAGAGGGGAAGGTCCTGAAATAAGCACCCCCGCTCGCCCGATCAAAGATCGGCCTCTACTAATCGTGATATGAGATTTAAAAAAACTTATGTGTTCTTCTTCCGGTTATTAGCTAACTTTACTATGTGATGCGCACAAAGTAAGTATAGACTGGATCGCAAGAATTGGAACATTTCAAGCCATGTTTGTTTTGCGAAAATGGTTTGAATTTGCCAAGTGGGCTTACAGATACGGATTTGCCACCAAACATGGTGGGCTTAAAACATGATTTTTCCACTCAACAAAGTGGGCTTAAAACTCACATTTGTTGAATCGTTCCAATTCAAACAGCAAGCCTTCATCCACAGGCATTCACGCAATTTAGCATTTAAGCACATAGCCTCATGGCAAGCATGTGAAACATGACAATATGGCAATCACACTCATGCAAGTATGCTAAACCATAAAGACTCACCGAGTACTCCAAGCCAAAATAAAAACTAGTTAAAAAGATGCATGATCCTAACTATATTAAGTGTCTAATGCAACACATGCAATATGCAATTAATAGGCTCGGCTACTAATATGGCATATGGATCGATTTGAACAACATGCATTTAAACACTAATTCAAATAAGTATTGAAATAGCAATACAGTTTAAATGATGCGCCGAGCCTCGGTGCATGCAAGACAAATGAATTGATGCAAACATGCAAGCATAAGGTATGCTAATTGAAAATGTCCCTAATCTAACCATCGAAAGTGATTAAATAAAAGGCAGAAAGACGTGAGGTTGGAAGATGTACATGCACGCACGCACACTTATTATAACATTACGCCCTCGTGAAGCAGGGTCCGAATGAATAAGAGCTAACTAACTACACTAATTAAGCTAACTAATTATTACAACACTTGAAATGAATTAACTAACTATTTACACTAACTAGTTATTCGAATTAACGTCTGATTCGAACACATGCAATGCAACATGAAATATGCTTATCTTGCCTTCTTGCCTCTTTTACTTGTCCAATTTTGTTTACTCATTTTAGTTACCAAACCATTCTTTAGTCAATTTCTCCATTGGTGAGTGTCTTCTAAAGTGAAAGAAGTGTCAACCAAGGGGTAGTTCAAGGCATGAGGGAAGCTTCATGCCGTTGGTAAGGAACCCTCAAAAGAGGATTAAACCATTAAGCATGAGCCTCAACCTCAAGCTTAAACAACCCTAAGGTTGAAACAACCTTCAAAACCAATGAAAAAGTGAAGAAATGAGGGAGGTTACAAAGATTGTATGTGCTGAAAATGAGTGATAAAAAGTACCGAAACACGCAACCAACTCACACCAATGCTAGTTAAAGCCTTAAAACACTAAACTAGTGAAGGAATTAACACTATAACTATGCAATGCAAGGCTCAAATGGCATAACCAGCCAAAAATAGAGTTACAACAGTCCAAAAAAGAGCTTAAATCATGCTGGAATTAAGCTGCAAATTGCTAAAAAAAATAGGCTAACACATAGAGCATGTTAAGCTAGTAAACAAAACACAAGGAGGGGAGACTAACCCCTCCAATTTTTAACTTCAAGACATGATTTTAGCCACTGAAATAGCTCTGAAAATCAGTGTTTAAAAGCTCTGAAATAGATGATGCAAGGGTGAAAAACACAAAGGCAAAGGCCCCCATAACAAGGTACATAGAAGGGCTATCAACCCCTCAACCTTTAATGGCTTAGGACCCAAGCTTTAGCCCAAAAACATAGAGTTTTGATAGCCCAAAATCAGTTGGAAAACATGCTGGAATGAAGATAATAGTAGCTAAAACAATAAGCTAAAACATGGGATTACACTACAACAATGCAAAACAAGACTCAAACAAACTAACTAACTAGCCCAAAATAGAGCTAAAATAGGTTATTTTAGAGGCTAAGACATGCTGGACTTAAGCTAAGTTAAACTAGAAAAACATGCTAACATGTGAAGCCAACTAGGCATGCAAACAAGACATGAGGAGGGGAGGCTAACCCCTCCAATTTTGCACTTCAAAATGGGGTTTTCATCACTGAAAAATCTCTGAATTTCAGTGGTTAAAAGGCCCAAAAAAGTTGGTTTTAAAATGACAAAAAATGGTACAAAAGCTTAACAAATGAAGAGACAAGAAGGATGGACTACCCCTTAACACAAAATAGCCTCAAACCACCATTTTTAGGTCATAAAAACAGAGGTTTTAATAGTTGAAAACTAGGCCCAAAATAGTAGAAAAAGATGGGAAAATAAGTGTGCAAAGCAAGCTAGCAAAACAAGCAGTATACCTCTTGGAGCCAAAGCACAAAATGGGCAACAATCCAAGCCACAAACACCTTTTAGAGCTCAAAGAGGGTCTCATGCAAGCTCAGCCCAAAGATAAGCAACTTTGGTTAAGGATTGATAGGCAAACTAGAAGTGTATCTCTACTTGTATGCACAAAAGGGCAAGAGAAAGAGAAATCTAGAGAGAGAGAATTATAGAGAGAGAGGCTCCCAAAATTTCTAACCTTGAAATATGAGAGATAGGTCATCTATATATAGAAATATAAGAGCTCAGGTCAAAAATATGTCAAAATGGACAGCTGGAACAACTGGAGGACAAATATTTGCAGAAAACTGCCTTTTTGCACCAATGGCCGGCAAGCCATCATTGATGGCCGGCAAACATCCATTTTTGGCTGGAAAACAACACTCCTGGCTGGAACATGGCCGGCACATGGCCGGCAAAGCCCATCCATGGCTAGCAATCTCCACCTCTGGCTGGCCAGAAAAATCTACTCTCCATGTCCAACTTCAAATGGGCATATCTCCTTCCTCCGGACTCCTTTGCAAGTCATTCTTGAGTCTAAATTGAAGCCCAGGAAGTATTCTTTCCAATGGTGTCAGCCTCACATAAAAATTCCATGTGTGCAAGAAGATATGCTTATTTTAGTGAATACTTCTCAGTTTCGGTCCTAACTGGATTCATGCCTATCTTCTTCCAAACTGGTTTTCTTCCCTCCTCTCCTATTTTCTTCAAATCCAAACCTCTAAATAAGGTGTTTTGAAATATTTTTGAAAGAGTTCACCTCTCTTCCATCGATTTCCACTTTGTCCTTGCTCGGTTTACCGAAAAGCGTAACGTTTAACGAAATGCGAGCCTCGGAACATCGTAGAAACTTTTTCAAAAATATTTTGAAAGAGAGGGTTTTAAGGTCTAAAATCATTTTGGTCAAAATAGTTTTGGTTCAAAAATGGGGTGTGAGGTTGGGATTTGAAGCTCCTCTTGCCGAAGAAATCGAACTTTTGCACAGCATAGCTTTCGACCTTGAGCGATCAACATGTGGTGCCCAAGTCTTAAGGGCAATCTAAAATGGGGTGTCTACAGTTGCCCCTCTTTGACAGAGTTCAGAGTCATGAAATCACGTGAGTGAATGTCAAAACCCGAAGACGACCCATTTTGACAAGACGGTAAGACTTGGTCAAACAAACAAAATGTAGATGCAATTGGTTGAACCCGAGGGTTGCCTACATATCCCTTTGCAAGGAATCAAGCCAGCGTAGTTCAGGGGCAAGATGCAAAAAGATACACAATGCAATAAAACAATGTAATGATATACAATGCAATGTAATAATATAATCAAACCACAAGCAGTGCTAAACCACACAAATACCATAAAAGGGATGGAGATGCAAATCAAACTACGTTTAACACAGAAAAGGTGCTGGAACTCTCAAACCACAATTCTCTTAGTGGAATAGGTATGTGCACATGCAGAATTATGTGTTTCGCAGAAAGAATACAAGTAATTAGGTGGTATGATATAAGTGAGGAATGATCTACTGAGGAAAGATCGTGATCCTAAATACTGAACACAACAAAACAAAGTACAATGCAATGGATACAGTGAATAAGGCATAAGCCGAACCACATTTTACCTAGAAAAGGGTATGAACACAAAACAAACCACGTCTAACACAGAAAATGTGCCGAAACCCTCAGACCACAATTCTTTTAGTGGAATAGGCACGTACACATTATCACAGAACCATGCTTCAACAAAGGAAGTGTATGTGCACATGCCAAACTAAGCTTAACATGGAAAGGACAATATGATAAAACAGATAATGCAGCAGATGCATGCAATAAATGCTATATGCAATGCGACAGAAGTAATAGATTATGATAGATATGATGATGCAGCTAGGAAGTGATGCTCTCGAAAGTACCTTACAAGGGCAATTGGCGATGACTCACCTTATGCTACTTTGGATCTTCCTCTTCTACATCTTGCGCTTCCAAACTACAGGTACCACTTTTCCCGAGCAATGTTCGCAACTTTCTCTATTCTCTAACAGGGTGACAGACTAGGTTGGTTCGGTATCTAGAATTGAGGCGCATACACACTACCTCAACCTATGGGGCTGCCATACGGATTTCAAGCTGAGGATACACCCCTGGGCATTTAAACCAAACTTTAGTCTAAAAAATTTCAAACCTTTGCGTTCTAGGCATCGGCCATTCGAACTCTAGTTTCCACCGTCTCAGTTGATCTCCTAGGAACTCACCGCAAACACAGGCAGGTGGCTATACCAAACCATTGGAAGTTATTCGAGCATGAAAAACACCAAAGGAATTGCACCTCTAGAGGATTTAAGGTCTTCTAGACCGGGGGAGTGCACAAGACAATGCGAGGCAGCATGAATGCACAAAACAGTGCTATACAGGTACACAAGACAGAGCACGAATGAAAGTGAATGCACATGACAGTGTGATATAGGTGTGCATAAGACAGTGTGATGCAAGTGTGCACAAGACAGTACGATATAGGTTAAATGCACAAAATAGTACGATGCAAGTGTGCACAAGACAGTGCGATACATGGCGAATGCGTAAGACAGCACAATGCAGGCGCACAAGATAGTGCGATACATGGTGCACAAGATAGTGCCACGCAGTAACACACGCCCGCGAGGGACCCGCGCTACAGTTCAGACTCGATTTGTGTCACGGTTCTTAATCTGAACCAAAGAGTCCAAATCTGGCAAATCGTTTTGAGAAACAGTTTTTTGAAAAGAAGTGCCAAACATGGACTGCTTTGCCAGATACAGAGTTGCCACCTAAATATTTTATTTTGGGGAATTTAGGAAACCCTGACTTAGTGCCAAAGGCCACGTGTCCGTCATCACCAAAGTTGCCTCGGCTCGGGAACTTGGGTACGATTGGGGAAGGTCAGCTATGAGCACCCCGTCTCGCCCGATCCGAAGATCAGCCTCTACTAACCATGATATCCGATTTTGAAAACGTTATGTGTTCCTATCCCAATTATTAGCCTAGAATTACTATGTTATGCGCACAGCACAAAAGTGTAGACTAGATCGCCTAATTTGGAAATAAGCATTGCATATCCGTTTGTTTTGAAAAAAATGCTTTGGAATTTGCTACTCGCAAGTAGGTTAAAACACGGATTTCAATGAGCCATTCCAACTCAGACAATCCAACCTTCACCCACAGGCATTCAAGCAGTTTATATCACATAAGCAGCTAGCCTCATGGTAATCATGCTATCATGGCAACGCCCACACGCATGCAAGGATGCTAAAGCATAAATACTTACATCGTACTCCGTGCCAAAACAAAAACTAGTTAGTAATCATATGCATGATCCTAGTTCATATTTGGATGGCTAATGCAACACATGCAAGATGCAACTAAGATAGGCTCGGCTAATCTACAATGACATGTGAAATGCTACAACTAACACGTATTAAATTTGGAATTGAAATACAAATGCAGTTAGAATGATGCGCCGAGCCCGGTGCATGCGAAACAGATGAATGAATGCGAACATGCTGTCATGCTATTATGCTAATTTAAATATGCCCTAGTCTACCATCATAAGCAGGTAAATAAAAGGGAAGAAAGACGTGGGATTGGGAGAGATGCACACACGCACCCACACTTATTACAAATTTTCCCTCGCTCGGAGGGACCAAAAGAATAATACAATCCGAATAATGAATTACCTATCCTTGCTAATTAATTATTACAGACCCTCTAATTTAACAAATTAAATGCGGAATAGAGATGGCCGCAGCCCTGCCTCGAGATACGCGAATGATGCATGCTCGATCCATCTTGCCCGGAAACCCGTACCATGCCACTGCTGCCTCTGTTAGTGCTGCCCTGCTCCTCTGAAAATTGCCAAAGTGTTGGGATATGTTCTCTGCACACTGTAGAACACCATCGGCTAAGAGAAATAACCACCGGCCATGGGAAATTTCCATCGGCTGCTTTCAAGTCTATCGGCCACCAATCCACGGCCGGTCGGCATTCTACAGTGCCGGTCGGCAAAAACTTCTTGCATAAGCTGGTTTTTGACAGCAACAAGGACGGACAGTGTATGGCATGGAATTTCAAACAAATGTATGCGCGGGCACACTCCCTATCATGCAAGGGACTCAAGGGAGCATGACCCTCGACCCTCGGGCCATCAATCATACATTTTGATGTATGATGGCCCAAGAGACCGAGGTTGCAATCCAATGTAAAATGCATGCAAACAAAACACATGAATACTAACACCCTATCATGTTGGAGTCAAGGGGATTGGCGACCGAGGGTTGAGGCGTGTTTCGTCACTTGAAGTACAAACACTCCTCAATCCCCATGCTCGGTTTAACACCCCAAACCAAGCAATGCAATGCGTATATACAAACTTGGCTCAAATGTACAACATGAGGTTAAAATGCAAAACATGCCAAATGTAATGCAACTTAAACATGCAAACTAAGTTAGTGCATTCTAAATGTGCCAAGTATGGTACAATGTATATGAGATGCAACTAGATAAATGCCATGCCAACATGCAAGTGTGATACAATGTAAGCATGAGGACCAAAACAATGCAACATGGTCATGCAATGGTGGTGCTAAACCATGAAGGGAAGACCTCAGTCCATCCCAAAACAGTGACCAAAAAGTGTCCAAAATGGTGAACAAGTACACATGCCAACATGCAAGTCGAAAGGGCCCAAAGCTAAGGCACAAACAAGGGGCATTCTACTACAACCATCATGACCACTTATGGCATGGACTAAGCAACCAAAACAGATGTTCAATGCAGCAAAATACACCCAAAAAACCACTGATATGGCAGCCCCAAAATGCCTTAAACATACAAGCATGCACAATGCCCATTTCAAGGCACAAAACTACAACGCCTTAAAGCATGGGAAGGGACATAAATGACAATATAAGACCACCTTACATGGACTGAAATATGATCTTAAATAATGCCAAATCATGAGGATAGTCTAAGTTAAGCATGCTAGAAGCCAAAATACTCAAGGCCTACAAGCCAAAATGCAAAGCAACTACATCAAGCATGTCAAACATGACCAAAACAGTGGCTAACAGACCTTAAGCATGACAAATCATGACCGAAAGCTTCAACAAGCTAAGCTAAATCATGCAAGCAAAGAAGCCCAAATAAAAGATGCATTTCTATGCAAAAGGGAGGGATACAAAGCAAGGGTATTATGCATGCGAAAGACAACAAACCCGACCAAAGATAGAGATATATTATGATCAAAAAAACACCTAAAAACCTCTGAAATAGGACCAAAATGCATGTTGCCCTTTAAGCCAAAATAAGGATAAAAGAGAGACAAAGGGAAGAGGGGTGTCCCTCCCCTATGCAAGACCTCAAACCATCTTCTTTACCACTGAAAATCCACTAGATTTCAGTGGTGAAAAGAGCAATACAACAAAGGTCAACAAGGCTTAAAGAAAAAGCACCAAAAGAGGCCAAAAGAGGCCTAAGAGGGGGAGTTCGACCCCCAATGCCAAAATGACCTCAATGAGATGTCTTAAGCATGAAAATACAAAGCTTTTTTCAGTTATACACAAAGCCTAAAACAGAAAGCAAGATAGGTCAAAAGCCAATGCAAGATTGGGGAAACTAAAGTAAAGTGATTACCCTTGAAGAACCCTTGAAGAACAGTTGGTCCAGCCACCCTCTATTGACCAAAATCAGTCCAAAATCCCAACAAACAACCCTCAAAGTCCCTTAAGGTCGAAGTAAGGTGTGGTGGTGTGTGTGTTAGTGCAAAACTAATGTAAAAATGCACTTTTAGGCCACAAAACACACACAAGGGAGGAGAGAGAGGGAAATATAGAGAGAGAGTGTGTATGTATATGTGTAAGCTCTGGTTTTTCTTTCCAAAATCACCCACCTAGAAGAAGGAGGAGAGCTCTCCTCTTATAGAAGTTCCCCCTTGCAAAGCTTACCAAACAAGCTTGATTAGAGGGAAATCCCTCCATACACGTGTATGGAGGGGAACAGAGTGGGTGCCAGCTATCACAGCTAGCACAAAATATCTACTAAAAGTAGATGAACAGTGATCGGCCATTCAAAATTGCCATTTTGGAAAAATAAATGGCCGACCGGCAACAAAGAGTGCCGACCGGCAATATACATTGCCGATGGCATAAAATCAGTGGCCGGTGGCCTCAAGCCATGGCCGGTGATGTGTGGGGATGCCTCATAAGGCATTCCCTGCCCCTCCAAGGCAAAACAAAAGTGTTTGGTGCAAAACCAGACACAACATGATCGAGTCGAGGGATCCTGAGGCAAGGCGTGCAACCGAGACCTTCGGGAACTCAAGACGAGCACAAACAAGGGTAATCACCAAGCGTTCCAATGGTGACGTCCAAGTCTTGAGGACGGTCAAAAATGGGGTGTCTACAGTTGCCCCTCTTTAACAGAACTCGAAAGTCATAACAATGACGGGAGTGAATGTCAAAGCCCAGAGACGACCCATTTTTGACAAGGCCGAAGACTTAGACAAACATGCAAGACAAACAAGATATGCGCCCGAAGGCAGGGGCAAAATGCAAGACAATGCACAAAGCCGAACATAACTTATGATCATGCGAAGAAAGCTGTAATGAAGCACACATGCGACAGTTTTAAGCTAGCATACACCGAACTACACTACAATGCAGAAAGGATGTAAGAGAATTATGCAATTCTCAATACGTCTCACGTAGAGGATACAATACCTGTGCGGCTCGTCTGGTTGCACCAGCCTCAAATGAACCGTACATACAATATCGTGCCTGCAAAGAAAGCAAACTTAACAGGTACAATATTGTTAGCAACATGCATATTAATGTACTTGAAAATGCGTGACAACGCAAAGCAAGTGGGAAGCATAACAATGCTGTGAAGGCACAGATATGTAAGTGGAGCACGCGGTCTACGAGGGCAACGAAATTGATCATGAGCATGCGGTCTACGCAAGTAATGAAATTGAGCATAAGAATGCAGTCTACGCAAGTAGAACATGCGGTCTATGCAAGTAAAATATGCGGTCTACGCGAGTAAAACATGCGGTCTACGCAGAGAAAACATGCGGTCTACGCAAGGAAAGCATTACGGTCTACGCAAGTAATGAATTTGAACACAAGAATGCGGTCCACGCAAGCAGAACATGCGGTCTACGTAAGTAATGAAATTGATTACAGACATGCGGTCGCAAGCAAAATATGCGGTCTACGCAAGTAAAACATGCGGTCTACGCAGGTAAAGCATTGCGGTCTACGCAGGTAAAATATGCGGTCTACGCAAGTAAAACATGCGGCCTACGCAGGTAAAGCATTGCGGTCTACGAAAGCAAAACATGCGGTCTACGCAAGGAAAACATGCGGTCTACGCAAGCAAAACATGCGGTCTACGCAAGTAAAGTGTATGAGAAGAGTTGAATGTACACATGTAAGTAAAAACATGTTATTCACGATGCTGGAATGTAAAGTACTGTAACACAGCATGATCGAAACGATTTGTGGAATCCACAGGACATGAAAAGGATACGGGAAGGGACGTTCATCGTACGTACCGAGCATCGCTCACAGAAGTTGTGGCCTGAGGTCAACTCGAAGGTCCACGTTTCAAAAGTGTGCTTTCCCGCATTGTCTAGAGTGATGAAAGTGCCAAACCATGTAGTTGACCTGAACAAAGGCGCGGAAGGTGCGTTGACCGCCAGGGGAGTCTTACTGGTATCAATTCCGACACTTTGCTACCCTGTCATTCTATGTTTTACTTCCCTTTTTACTGGTAGTTTAAGCACATTGCACTGCCTCGGGCAGGTTTTATTCTTTCTCAAAATTACATATTTTGCAAAACACGCGATGGAAATGAAACGACCATTTTGTTCAAAAGATGTTGCATTTGTAAACTTTCTATGCATCGCATCGCAAGGTATCACACCACAATGTGAATGAAATTGAACCTGTTTTGAACATTGAGTACTTGCATCGTAATAATCAGGTAGTGAACCGACTTACAACTCGATAAGCTAAACAAAGGCATGATATAACCAATCAAGTGTGAGTACAACTCGATAAACAAATCAAAGACTTAAAGAGAGTGAAATACAACTCGATAAGCAAATGTACAATAACTTGATAAGCAGACAGGTGTGACTCCGCAAGAATCGATCACCGGGGGGGATTGGAGGTGGTGGAGTTCCCCAATCCCTAGCATAAACAGCTCAGGGAATGAGGAGGATGACCATCGGCCAGGGGTAGAGGCCATCGGCCACAAGAAATGGCCATTGGCCAGAAATTTGTTCTGTCGGCAAAAGGTGATGGCCGGTCGGCATAATATTTGGCCGGCCATCCATGAATGAAGAAATCACCAGAATGTTGACACCTGTCCTCCACCCAACCTTATCTCCTACAAAAGACCTCGGCTTCGTAGTTTTTCTCAATTCCACACTGATTTGTTCTAATGGAAGAGTTTCTTGCTCAAAATCTCACAGCTTGGATTGCTAGCTTGGATGGCTCGAAAAGGTTGAATTTCCGGGGTTTCGACATAAATGCACTATTCACTCTGGGTCGTACCCCGTTGCACCTTCCGTTTCTCCATACTGCGGCGAGGTTTTCGAACCCGGTGACGCATGTCTTTAGCTTCGCTAGGCAAGAGATATGTCCTACCTTTGAAGATTTCCGAGCCTTAATGGAGTCCGAGCGCAACGAGGAGCTCCTGCCTCAACTTAATTTTGGTCATGCCCAATCCTTAGGGCAAATGTGTGGACTCAGTATGCGTGACGCTCGGACTCTGATTTGTGACGGGATGCTGGATATTCCGAGTTTGATCGATCGGTTTTCTAATGTCGGTGATCGCAACAACCGTCATTGGCAAGGCTTCCGGCGACACGCCCTCTGTTTGTGCATGCTATCTCATTTTCTATTTGTCTCAGGCTCTGGAGGGTCTAGTGTCCGGCTGACCGAGGTTGCCCAAGGCTTGAAGGAGGGCAAGAGCTGTATTGCCATGACTCTGGCTGAGATGTTGATGGGCTTAGACGCCTTTTATCGTCATGAGACGACCAGATTAGCAGGGAGTCCACTACTACTACAGGTAACGCTTCCCACCCAATCTCACATATGTATTGCTCACATCACTCGCCCCTCAAGCTTTTTTTTTTTTTTTTTTCTTTTTTCTCACAAAATCCTATTCTCACTTTTCTCTCATCGTACATCTCTCTATTCTTTATTCTCTCATTTTTCATCCCTTCCCAGGTATGGTTGATAGACAAACTGCAGGTTGTGGACTCTTGCCCAGCATATTCAGCTCGCGGCTACTTCTTCCGGCACCGTCTAGTCAATGCCCTTGATGAGGGATGGTGGTTCGCTTGGATGTGCCGCTTGTCCGCAGACTGCATTGCTTGGCGGTGCCCTTGGCTGAGCTTTCCAGCAATGAGTTACAACATGTCCCGGCAGACTGGGATTCAATTGATTGGTCTCACTCACTGTGTATTCTACTTCCCATTCCGGATTCGGCGCCAATTTGGCCATGATCAAACCTGCCCGCCAGAGGGGATAGAGTATCCTGCTGCATTCCCAGCCCGAGGCACACAGCTTGCTCGGCAGGCCACCGCGTGGAGGACGAGAGAACTCCTGGTCCCTGCTCTCACTTTCAATTGCACTTTATCTAATGAGTGCTTGGATTGGCTTAATGAGGAGGCACAGGTCGGGGCCAGCTTGGCATCAGAGGTTTCGACCAGCTCTGGGAGGGAGCGCAGGAGCACCTGACTTGACTATGCCCCGGATTTATTGCTTTATTAGTACTTTCAAGTTTTCTTCATGAATGTAATAAAAAAAGCAACTTCGATTGTATGCAAGAGCAGGAGAACTCTGTTTTGAAATCAATGAAATTGAAGGTTGTGGTACTGAAAATTTTCTGCTTTGATCCAAAAATGGTCTTAGTTGTAGAAAGATTAATTTGAACAAAGTCAACTTTTATTAAAACTTTTCAAAAACATTTTCGATGTGGATCAGAACTGGACACGCCTGAGATCTGTCACCGAGATGCATAACCCCGGATCCCTGCAACTGGAAAGTTGCCCCTAGTGTGAAGAGTACCGCTGCACTGCATAGTAACGGAAAGTTGCCCCCAGTCTGCAAAGCACTGTACCGGAGACCTTTACTGAACTCTTGAATGCCGAATAGACAAAGATGACCGAGATGATCAACTGGACAAAGTTGATCGGGGAAAAGTTTATGGCTGAACTCCAGGATGAAGTTGCCTACGTATCCCAAGGATGGGAATCAAGCCTTACGTAGTTTAGGCTGAGGTTTACTCGAGTATTTTCACTCTCCTTTTACGCTCTAATTTTTGCCAAGGCCGCCCTTTGCGGGTTTTCAACCTTCCGAGCTCAGTTTTTTATATTTTCCAATTTTCTATACTCTAACTTTTGCCTAGGTCGCCCTTTCGGGTTTTCGGACTAGCGAGCCTCTCAAGGGTAATATTTCTTCAACTTGTCCATGTTGATCGGTTAGGAGAACTCCAGGCCATCAAGGTCCATCAGAACCACAGCTCCACCTGACCAGATAGCTTTGATGATGTAGGGACCAGTCCAATTGGGTCTGAACTTGCCCCTAGGGTCGTGGATAGGAGCTCGGTTGTCTTTGAGCACCAAATCTCCTTCCTTTAGATTCCTGGACTTAACTTTCTTGTCGAAAGCCCGGGCAATTCTGCGCTGATAACCTTGAACATGGTACAGTGCTTTCAGTCTTCTCTCATCAAAGAGCATGAGTTCCTCAAACCTGCTCTGCTGCCAATCTGCTTCGGCTATTTGACACTCAGCCAATACTCGCAATGACGGAACCTCAATCTCGATAGGTAGAACGGCCTCCATCCCATAAACCAATGAATATGGAGTCGCTCCGGTAGAAGTTCTAATTGAAGTCCTGTAGCCCCACAGAGCAAATGGCAGCTTATCTGGCCAATCCCGGTAGGCTTCGACCATCTTCTGCAGTATATGCTTGATGTTCTTGTTGGCGGCCTCAACTGCTCCGTTGGTTTGCGGCCGGTATGTGGATGACTTATGAAAAGCCACGTTATATTTCTCCAACAAGTCAATCACTTCCTTCTTGAAGTGGGAACCGTTATCTGAAATGACCTCGTTTGGGACTCCATAGAGGCAGATGATGTTGTTTCTGATGAACTTTGCGACGTGCGACTCCTTCAACACCGCGTATGATTGGGCCTCGACCCACGTTGTGAAATAATCTATTGCGACCAAGATAAACTCATGCCCATTCGACCCTTTTGGAGTAACAGCCCCGATCACATCAATTCCCCAAACTGAAAATGGCAATGGTGAAGTCATGTTGTACAGCTTCGACGGCAGAATATTCATGCAATTCGCATGGATCTGACATTTGTGGCATCGCCGAACAAAGCTGATACAATCCTCCTCTATGGTGGACCAATAGTAACCCTGTCGGAGGATCTTCCGTGCTAGCATTACTCCGTTCATGTGTGCACCGCACTCTCCTCCATGGATGGCCTCCATCAGGCGCTTCGATTCTTCGGCTTCGACACACAGCTTGTGCATTCCCAGATGACCTCTCTTATACAGCTTACCCCCACAGATGATGAACTGAATGGCCATTCTTCTGATTGCCCTTTTATCCTTGGCATTTACTCCTGACGGATATGTTTCCTTCTCCAAGAAGTTCCAAATGTCGTAATACCAGGGGTTTTCGTCCTGAACCTCATCTATAGCAGCAATCGACTCATAGGCTGGCGCAAATTTATAGTCGATGATGACTGGACGCATCCGGACTCCAAACGGGATGTCTATCATGGAAGATAGAGTTGCTAAAGAATCTGCGAACTTGTTGTTCTCTCTTGGAAGATGAGCAAAGTTTAGCTTCTCGAAACTAGGAATTAACAAGTCCAAAGTCTGGTGATACATCATCATCTTTTCTTCTTTGACTTTCCAGTCTCCTTTTGCTTGAGACACAACAAGGTTCGAGTCACCGATGACGTCCAACCGCCTTGCCCCTAATTCTAGGGCTGCTTCTAGACCGGCAATGCATGCCTCATATTCTGCTTCGTTGTTCAAGACTTTGAACCGGAGCTTGAAGGCTAGAGGGATACAAAAATTGTCGGGTGCTATCAACAACACTCCTATCCCATACCCATATTGATTTGACGCTCCGTCAAAGTATATCGTCCAATATTCGTCGTCGATGTGAAAAATGGCTTCATCTGGGAATAAGTACTCAACTACTTCACCCCCTTCCACTGGATGATCGGCTAAGAACTCTGCCACTGCTCTTCCCTTGACTGACTTGCCCGTCACATATTTTAGATCGAATTCGGAAGGCAACAGCAACCAACGAGCTAGCCTACCCGTAATTGCCAGTTTCTCAAAAAGATATTTGATGGGATCAAGTCGTGAAACCAACATTACGGAGTGAGCTAACAGGTAGTGCCACAGCTTCCTAGTAGCCCATACCAGAGCTAAGCAAGCCTTCTCTAATGGTGTGTAGCGAGTCTCATACTCTAGTATCTTCTTGCTCAGATAGTAGATAGCCCTCTCCACCTTGTCCTCTGATTCTTGCGCAAGCATGCAACCCATCGTGGTCTCAGTCACTGAAAGATATAATATCAACGGTCTCCCCTACTCTGGCAGCGATAACACGAGCGGGTTCTGTAAATATTCTTTGATCTGTTCAAAAGCAGCTTGGCATCGGCTGTCCCATTGGAATTTCTTACCTTTCTTCAGGAGACCAAAAAATGGTTCACAAGTCAAGGTTAATTTCGAGATAAACCGTCTTATGAATTGCACTTTACCCAGAAAGCCTCGCACCTCCTTTTCAGTCCTTGGTGGTGGCATTTCTAAGATGGCCTTGATTTTTGAAGGGTCGACCTCAATTCCCCTTTATGTAATCAGAAATCCCAGCATTTTTCCCGCTGTAACACCGAACGTACACTTCTGAGGATTTAGCCGCAACCGAAATTCTCTGATCCTTTGAAAGAACTTTTGCAAGGCGGTGTAGTGGCCCTTTCTTTCCTTGGATTTGACAATCATGTCATTCACGTACACCTCAACCTCTTTGTGGATCATATCATGCAATATTGTAGTCACGGCCCGTTGATATGTAGCTCCAGCATTCTTTAATCCAAACGGCATCACTCTGTAGCAGTAGGTCCCCCACAGAGTGGTGAAAGCAGTCTTTTCCCTGTCTTCTGGTGCCATCACTATCTGATTGTAACCTGAGAAGCCATCCATGAACGAAAGCAAAGCATGCCCCGCTGTAAAATCCACCAACTCATCAATATGCGGCAGGGGAAAGTCGTCTTTCGGACTAGCTCTGTTCAAATCCCTAAAATCCACGCATACTCGGATCTTGCCATCTTTCTTCGGTACTGGAACAATGTTGGCCAACCAAGTCGAGTATTCGGATACCAGCAGGAAGCCTGCATCGATATGCTTGGTGACCTTTTCCTTAATTTTGATGGCCCAGTCCGGACGAATCCTTCTGAGCTTTTGTTTGATCGGTCAGGCCTCGGGGTCAAGAGGGATCCAGTGCTGTACAATCTCAGGATCGATTCCAGGCCTATCTTCGTAGGACCACGCGAAAACGTCTTTGAAATCTTTTAATAAAGTGACTAAGCACTCGCCTTCCTCCGAAGACAACGTGGACCCGATCTGGACCAGCTGCGGGTCCTTCTCAGTACCGACATTCACAGTAGTGATTTCATCCATTAAGGGTTTAACAAATCTTTCCTGCTCTTGGTCAATTAACTGTTGCAAAACCGGGGGAATTTCTTCATCGTCGTTTGCATCGAAATTTTGAAAATCCTGATTTAAGCAATAAATCAAAGGCACAGAAAAATACTCAGAAACCATATCCACATCATTCTCATTAAAAACTTCCAAGCCGTCTGATTCTTCTGTTACAACAGACTCAAAAGAGAAAGAAAATGACGACCTAGACAGGACTATGGCATCCGAGTTATCACCCCCAGGAATACCGGACTCAGACTCAGTTGAGCTGGAACCTGATTCCGACTCACAAGACTCGGTGGAATCAGATTCCGGCTCACTACCTGACCCGGTGCTGCTTGATAAAAATCCATCTTCGTATTGCCAGACGAGAGAGGGTGCGATGGATGCATCCAAAATAGTTGATGGTAGGCCCGCAGCCGTTTCATTCCCGATCATGCATACCAAGGAGTTATCCCCCAAGCACTTCTGTACGATCAGAGGATCTGAAAGTAAACATGCCAGTGCTACCCCCATTTCAATCTCAGCGCCTTCAGAATCCGCTTCCTTACACTGCTTAAACTCAGCTGACGGGTCTGTCTGCTCTTCGGCAACGTCATCCCCGGATATTTGCAGGTCGAAGAAGATCTCGAAACCTGGCACGCGCTTCTTTTCCGCATTTAGCCACGGTTCTGGGAAGCCGCAAAACGGAAAATCCTCCCCCTCCCGGACGAAGCGTCCGTTTAGGGTACCCTGAATGGGCCTATGCATCAACTCAAAAGGCTTCCCAGCTTACTTTGCTCTGGCTCTTCCGACCATTTCCTTTCCCTTCCCTATCTAGTCCTCTTTGGTGGGTAGATAACCCAATCCAAGGGCATGAGGGTTGTGTGGCACTTCGGCCAATGCTGCAACGCCTTTCCGGCCGCTCCTTCCCAATCCCATCCCGGGGATGTGTTGGAGTTTGTTCATGAGATAGACTGCTTGAGCACTGACATATATCCCTTCATTAGCTGCCATGATGTTCTGTACAACCTGAGCCTCAACTAGGGTGAAACCTGATATGAACACATCCTCCATGCCATGCTCGATTTCTAGAATAGGCGTGGATACCTCCGGAGGCGGATGAATCGATGAATTTCCGAAGACAATGGCTACTCCCTTCCCATAGGGGTATTTCACCACTTGATGTAGGGTGAAGGAGACTGCCTTTACCTGATGCAGCCACGGCCGCCCCAAAAGCAGGTTGAAAGTTGCAGGAACCTCCAAGACATGGAAATCTATCTCATGCTGTCCTGGCCCAACCTTTGTTTGAATCTTAAATGTTCCCATTACTTCCCGGCTTGTGTTGTCATACGCCCGAATCACCTGGGCTGTTGGCACAAAGTCCGCGATTTTCAAACCGATCGCATAAGCTGTCCTTGCCGGGCGGACGTTGATGGCGAACCTTGTGTCAACAAGAACCACTGGTATCCATTTATTTCTACACTCCACAGAGATGTAGAGTGGCTTGTTATGGTTTGCCCCCTCGGGTGGTAATTCCTTATCGAAAAATGTCAGCATCGGGGTAGCTCCTCCCGGAAAAACCAGTCCAACCAACTGCTCCGACGTAGTCTCTATTGAGAGCTTGGCCTTGTCCACGGCTGAAAGGACAGCCTGCCTATGTACTCGAGAAGCCATAAGCAGCCCCCAGATGGAGATGTCTGCTTGTATCTTTTTCAATTGTCTCAATACGGCCTCATCCTCGATTTGCTTTTCTTTTTGCTTCTCTGCCTCCCTATCTTTTCCAGACGCCTCTGGTTGATCTAGGTGTGGGGGCTTGAAATACCGTCCACTCCTAGTCATGTGATCGACTTCGCCGACATAGCAGGTATCATCTGGTCGGTTACTCCCCCAATCTTCGTCTGTGTGGGCAAGACATAGATCATCGTACTCCCACCACATTCCATCTGCAGCCGACAGGCACCTGTCCGGCTCTGGCATGAATGTTCTCATACTCGCGGTACCTTCTATCCCTATGCTCACGGCATTCTCCATTTCTGTGCTTATAGCAGTCTCAGTCCCCACATGGGCTTTTGCCTTCCTGATTCTCTCGGAATCTTCGAATCTTTCCTGTTTCGACTGTGTCAATGCAGCCGACTGTTCAATAATCCCCGTACTCGAAATGCTCCAATCCCGAGCGAAATTCTTGACACCGGTGCTCTCCGGCGATGCACTCTGTTCTCCAACCCTTCCGGCTGTCACTGACATTCTTGCCCCTACCGAGCCTTGTTGTGGCTGAAACTCTTCTACCACATCTGGTTGGTCGTTCAACCATCCCGTAGCCTCTGTTGATTCCTCATGATCGAACCAGTTGACGGCTAAGTCCCCTGGATCTTGGTTATTGTAAAACTGGAGCTTGGCAAGGCCCTCTTCCACAGCCATTAAATCATCCGTTCCCTGTTCCAGACCGTCCCCCTGGATCACACATAGCTCCCCCTCTGTTGGTAGTTCCATATCTGGCCTATCCTGGCCTATTGACAAAATGTAGTCACCTGGATTATAAGCATTCCCAACACCACTCCCAGATTCCGCAGACTCTGGCTCAACAACCCCCTTCTCTTTTGGAATCTTCTCTCTCCTGTTCTCGATAGTCACCACCGCTGGCTTAGGTGGGGTTATGGAGATGTCCATCATGCACAAAGCGGTGCAATCGGGAAGGAACACTTCCGGCTTAGGCAGGTGGGACGGAGTGATATAGATGCTAGGATCGTAAGGCATGACCCCAGTTTGGATGAAGTTTACTCTTTTGGGCGGTGGAGCTTGGTTATGTGTGGGGAGAGGGTTTGTAGTAACGTTGGGTTTCTCAGGAGGCAAAATCACCCCGTTATCAATGAGATCTTGAATCTCATGACGTAATCGGAAGCACAGATCGGTGTCATGACCGTGCTGTTGGTGAAATGCACAATATTTGGCTGGGTTATGGGCAGCGGGGAGTCTTTCTAGTAAGGGCCGCGGCTATAGGGGCTTCAGATGCCCTTTTCTGATTAAAACCCACAAAGCTTTGGACAGGGGCATATAAAGCGGAGCGAAGGTTCTGGTGTTTTTGGGTTGGTATTTGACTGTTTGTGGGTTGCTTCCGGACGCACCGGAGAATGGTGTGGCTGCCATAGTTCTTGGGGGAGGGTTGGTGGTGACCATACTTACTTCGGAGGTCCTTATAGTCGTAGCGCCACTCGCGCCTGCATTAGTGTTACGATTGAAAGTTCTGCGGGGTTGCTCCCGGTCATTATCAATTAAGCCTTGCTTTAAGGCATCCTCAATCTGCACCCCCATTTCATGTAGATCAGAAAAGGTAGGGAATGGGAGCACAATCATCATTTGCATCAACTTTGGCTGAAGATTGCGCACAATCATCCGAATCTGGTCTTTGTTTGTGGGCCTTAAGGTCATCATCGAAACCTTAGCCCGCCATCTGGTCACGAATTCTGAGAAGCTCTTTTTGGGTTCTTGCCTCGTTGTCTCGAGATCCCGGGTCGTAATCTCGATTTGTGTATTGTATGAGTACTGCAAGATGAAGGCCTCAGCCATTTCGTCCCAACTTCTCTTGATGTCATCCTCCAATTTGGCATACCATATGGCCGCTACACCCGACAGGGTCCGGCCAAATAGAGACAGCTTCTGCAGTCTAGTGAGGCCCATTGGCCTTAGGATGTCTGAAAACAATCTCAGGTGCACCATGGGGTCGCCGGACCCATCAAATCGGTCAATGTGCGGCATTTTGAATCTGTCAGGCAGCGTCACAGCTGTGTCGGTGTATCCATCTTCGATGTCAGGGATGGTCTTGACTCCCTGGAACTTCTTAAACATCTTTTCCAACTTGCTTAATTTTAAGGCCGTGGGGTCCACTTCGAATTCAAAAGGAGAGTCCGGTATATTGACAGGCGTGGGTGCCTTGGATAGTTGTGGTGGAATCGGGGGCGGAGCTGGCCCCGCTGGAAGGTCTGTATCCCCTTGGACATTCCGGGCATTCGGTGTTTCTTCGGGTATCGAAACCCTTAGTGGGGGAGGGACTTGCTGTGAAGCAGATGCTCCAGTTTGCTGCTGTAACCTCACGATTAACTCTGCTTGTTCATTCATAACCGTGGCCTGCTGTTTGGCGAACTCTGCCTGACGGACAGCATCCTGCTGCATCACTTTCATACTTTCTTGGAGTTGGCGCACCATTTCCTCTAAACTAGCCATATTGTTCTGTTCTGACTGAATTATCGATATATGTTCCCTCTCTGTGGGTGAAACAGAACCCTGATCCCTACTGTACATAGGTGGGGTAGATAAAGCCCTCTGTACTGACTGTTGAACTGATGCCCTCTGCCTAGCTGTCCTCCATCTAGTAACCGGGGGTAGAGAGTGGTACACTGGTTGTCCGTCTACCAGATCCTCAGATCGATGGAACCGACGACCTCTAATCCAGAGTGCTTAGGAAATATCTACCGGGTTGGAAGCAATGGTGCTAAACTACCTAGCAAAAAGATAAATAAAGCAATAAATAACCAGACAATTGGACAGCATAACGGCGTAAAATAAACACATACAACGCACAGTTGGGTATTCATAATACACAGTTGGTAAGCCGAACACACTGTTCCTCGATACTGGTCATTGTTCTCAAATCACCATTCCCAAAACTGAACTTGATATCCGCAGATAACCGATCTCTTAATAACACTGATACTGGTGCCCGCGGACCTAATACTCAATCTTGCAAACTTATATGTACGTTCCTGTAGAGATACACTCTAAAGCACATAGCAAGTAAAGAGAGCCAAAACACCCCTATGTTGGGGTAGGGTTTCCCTATCCTATTTTGTCAGGAGCTAGGGTTTCACTACGCACGCAGCGGTTTCAAACAACCTATAATCGGGTAAGCAACCTGTCCTAACTTGGAATGGTCACTATGGATCCGAATATGCACTAGGTCGAATGGTCGAAAAAGGGTGCCCTGGTAAAACCGAGGTTTGTGTTCCCATACTATCAGAGCCCACAACCGGTCAGCCTTATGGTCATGCCTTGACAAGACAAGCCTCCAGCAAACCGTTCAGGAATGGCAGATGGCAAACACCGTGTTCCTAGGCGCACCGATGCACATGCAATGCAAAGAAACACATAAATGAAATCAAAACAGGATATCACGAGTTCGAGTCAAGCTCTCTAAAATCCCCAGCAGAGTCGCCAGAAACTATAACACGCGCTCGCGAGGGACCCCGTGCTACAGTTCAAACTCGATTTGTGTCACGGTTCTTAATCTTAACCAAAGAGTCCAAATCCGGCAAATCGTTTTGAGAAACAAATTCTTGAAAAGAAGTGCCAAACATGGACTGCTTTGCCAGATACAGAGTCGCCACCTAAATATTTTATTTTGGGGAATTTAGGAAACCCTGACTTAGTGCCAAAGGCCACGTGTCCGTCATCACCAAAGTTGCCTCGGCTCGGGAACTTGGGTACGATTGGGGAAGGTCAGCTATGAGCACCCCCTCTCGCCCGATCCGAAGATCGGCCTCTACTAACCATGATATCCGATTTTGAAAACGTTATGTGTTCCTATCCCAATTATTAGCCTAGAATTACTATGTTATGCGCACAACACAAAAGTATAGACTAGATCGCCTAATTTGGAAATAAGCATTGCATATCCGTTTGTTTTGAAAAAAATGTTTTGGAATTTGCTACTCGCAAGTAGGTTAAAACACGGATTTCAATGAGCCATTCCAACTCAGACAATCCAACCATCACCCACAGGCATTCAAGCAATTTATATCACATAAGCAGCTAGCCTCATGGTACTCATGCTATCATGGCAACGCCCACACGCATGCAAGGATGCTAAAGCATAAATACTTACATCGTACTCCGTGCCAAAACAAAAACTAGTTAGTAATCATATGCATGATCCTAGTTCATGTTTGGATGGCTAATGCAACACATGCAAGATACAACTAAGATAGGCTCGGCTAATCTACAATGACATGTGGAATGCTACAACTAACACGTATTCAATTTGGAATTGAAATACAAATGCAGTTAGAATGATGCGTCGAGCCCGGTGCATGCGAAACGGATGAATGAATGCAAACATGCTGTCATGCTGTTATGCTAATTTAAATATGCCCTAGTCTACCATCATAAGCAGGTAAATAAAAGGGAAGAAAGACGTGGGATTGGGAGACATGCACACATGCACCCACACTATTTACAAATTTGCCCTCGCTCGGAGGGATCAAAAGAATAATACAATCCGAATAAAGAATTACCTATCCTAGCTAATTAATTATTACAAACCCTCTAATTCAACAAATTAAATGCGGAAAAGAGATGGCCGCAGCCCTGCCTCGGGATACGCGAATGATGCATGCTCAATCCATCTTTCCCGGAAACCCGTACCATGCCACTGCTGCCTCTGTTAGTGCTGCCTGCTCCTCTGAAAATTGCCAAAGTGTTGGGATATGCTCTCTGCACACTGTAGAACACCATCGGCTAAGAGAAATAACCACCGGCCATGGGAAATTTCCATCGGCTGCTTTCAAGTCTATCGGCCACCAATCCACGGCCGGTCGGCATTCTACAGTGTCGGTCGACAAAAACTTCCTGCAGAAGCTGGTTTTTGACAGCAACAAGGACAGACAGTGTATGGCATGGAATTTCAAGCAAATGTATGCGCGGGCACACTCCCTATCATGCAAGGGACTCAAGGGAGCATGACCCTCGACCCTCGGGCCATCAATCATACATTTTGATGTATGATGGCCTAAGAGGCCGAGGTTGCAATCCAATGTAAAATGCATGCAAACAAAACACATGAATACCAACACCCTATCATGTTGGAGTCAAGGGGATTGGCGACCGGGGGTTGAGGTGTGTTTTGTCACTTGAAGTACAAACACTCCTCAATCCCCATGCCTGGTTTGACACCCCAAACCAAGTAATGCAATGTGTATATACAAACTTGGCTCAAATGTACAACATGAGGTTAAAATGCAAAACATGCCAAATGTAATGCAACTTAAGCATGCAAACTAAGTTAGTGCATTCTAAATGTGCCAAGTATGGTACAATGTATATGAGATGCAACTAGATAAATGCCATGCAAACATGCAAGTGTGATACAATGTAAGCATGAGGACCAAAACAATGCAACATGGTCATGCAATGGTGGTGCTAAACCATGAAGGGCAGACCTCAGTCCATCCCAAAACAGTGACCAAAAAGTGTCCAAAATGGTGAACAAGTACTCATGCCAACATGCAAGTCGAAAGGGCCCAAAGCTAAGGCACAAACAAGGGGCATTCTACTACAACCATCATGACCACTCATGGCATAGACTAAGCAACCAAAACAGATGTTCAATGTAGCAAAATACACCCAAAAAACCGCTGATATGGCAGCCCCAAAATGCCTTAAACATACAAGCATGCACAATGCCCATTTCAAGGCACAAAACTACAACGCCTTTAAGCATGGGAAGGGACACAAATGACAATATAAGACCACCTTACATGGACTGAAATATGATCTTAAATAATGCCAAATCATGAGGATAGTCTAAGTTAAGCATGCTAGAAGCCAAAATACTCAAGGCCTACAAGCCAAAATGCAAAGCAACTACATCAAGCATGTCAAACATGACCAAAACAGTAGCCAATAGGCCTTAAGCATGACAAATCATGACCGAAAGCTTCAACAAGCTAAGCTAAATCATGCAAGCATGGAAGCCCAAATAGAAGATGCATTTCTATACAAAAGGGAGGGATACAAAGCAAGGGTATTATCCATGCGAAAGACCACAAACCTGACCAAAGATAGGGATATATTATGATAAAAAAAACACCTAAAAACCTCTAAAATAGGGCCAAAATCAGTCAAGCATTCATGTTGCCCTTTAAGC
Organism: Camellia sinensis; assembly: GCF_055761805.1. Lineage (NCBI taxonomy): Eukaryota > Viridiplantae > Streptophyta > Magnoliopsida > Ericales > Theaceae > Camellia > Camellia sinensis. The sequence continues at coordinate 127,311,734 of NC_138975.1, forward strand.
CAAAACAAGGATAAAAGAGAGACAAATGGGGAGAGGGGTGTCCCTCCCCTATGCAAGACCTCAAACCATCTTCTTTACCACTGGAAATCCACTGGATTTTAGTGGTGAAAAGAGCAATACAACAAAGGTCAACAAGGCTTAAAGAAAAACCACCAAAAGAGGCCAAAAGAGGCCTAAGAGGGGGAGTTCGACCCCCAATGCCAAAATGACCTAATGAGATGTCTTAAGCATGAAAATACAAAGATTTTTTTAGTTATACACAAAGCCTAAAACAGAAAGCAAGATAGGTCAAAAGCCAATGCAAGATTGGGGAAACTAAAGTAAAGTGATTACCCTTGAAGAACCCTTGAAGAACAGTTGGTCCAGCCACCCTCTATTGACCAAAAACAGTCCAAAATCCCAACAAACAACCCTCAAAGTTCCTTAAAGTTGAAGTAAGGTGTGGTGGTGTGTGTTAGTGCAAAACTAAGGTAAAAATGCACTTTTAGGCCACAAAACACACACAAGGGAGGAGAGAGAGGGAAATATAGAGAGAGAGAGTGTGTATGTGTATGCGTAAGCTCTGGTTTTTCTTTCCAAAATCACCCACCTAGAATAAGGAGGAGAGCTCTCCTCTTATAGAAGTCCCCCCTTGCAAAGCTTACCAAACAAGCTTGCTTAGAGGGAAATCCCTCCATACACGTGCATGGAGGGGAACAGAGTGGGTGATCGGCCATTCAAAATTGCCATTTTGGAAAAATAAATGGCCGACCGGCAACAAAGAGTGCCGACCGGCAATATACATTGTCGATGGCATAAAATCACTGGCCGGTGGCCTTAAGCCATGGCCGGTGATGTGTGGGGATGCCTCACAAGGCATTCCCTGCCCCTTCAAGGCAAAACACAAGTGTTTGGTGCAAAACCAGACACAACATGATCGAGTCGAGGGATCCTGAGGCAAGGCGCGCAACCGAGACCTCCGGGAACTCAAGACGAGCACAAACAAGGGTAATCACCAAGTGTTCCAATGGTGACGTCCAAGTCTTGAGGACGGTCAAAAATGGGGTGTCTACACATGCAGGGTGTACAAGACAGTGCGATGAAATACATAAGATAGAGCGATACAGGGTGCACAAGATAGTGCGATATATATAGCGATCCTGGTTTTACGCTGACCTTTATTGTGTTCCAGACTCGGGTTTCGTGGTTGTATGTTGTTGTCTATGTGTTGTCTCTTTCTTTTACTTCGTTGAATTTGAGTTTTGGGACATGTTGGGTGAGTTTGGAACAGGTTGGTGGTGAGTTTGTGTAAATGGTTGCTGCCCAGGTTTTGGCTTCTTCACTTGAGCGAGGTTTTTTGCGCTCGAGCGAGCCTTGGGTATTTGTTTCTTCCCTCCAGCGAGGGTTCTTATGCTCAAGCAAGGATGGAGGGTCTTCAAGTTTCTCTCTCAGATGCAGCTTTCGCACGAGCGAGCCTTCTCGCACTCGAGCGAGGCTTGTGTTATTTGTTCCTTCGCTCGAGCGAGAACTCTTGCGCTCAAGTGTGCGTCTACGTTTGTGACATACCTGAAGCTTTGCATTGTGCGCTCGAGCGACGCTTCTTGCGCTCGAGCGAGGCCTTTTGTTGTGTCTGGTCGCTCGAGCGACAACTCCTTCACTCGAACGAGCCTCGCATATATCAGTTCGCAGTAGAGATGAATTACACCATTTTTGACCTTCTTCTTCCCTAAAAACCCTAGATTAGTTGTTTCTCTCTCTAAGACACCCTCTCTCTCTCTCTACAAATACTCCATGATCTAGAGGCTTTCTACCTTACTCCCTTTGTTAAAAAGCTAGAGCATTACGTGGGCTTTTTTTTTATCCGAAAAAGTTCAAGTTTGGAGCATCTTCAAGTTTCTCCTTCTTCCTCTTTGAGCTTCTCCATTTGAGGTAGGGATATTCTACTCTCCTATATGGGTTTTAACATAGATATTGTCATCTATATAAATGGTGAGAGTTGGGAAGGTTTTTGGTGAATTTTGGGTTGGTTCCTATATATATATATATATATAAAAGAGGGGTTTTCATGTGGGTTTCCACATGGGTTTACAAAATAAGTATGGGGCTTATGCATAAGGCTCTCTAATAGTGAAATGGTGAAATTTTAAACTCATGGTTTGACATTTCAGAATTTGGGGGAAATTTGCCCTAGGTTGGGTTAAATTAAATTAATTCGTGTAAATAATGAAATTGATGTAATTCGTGTAAATAATGAAATTGATGTAAGAGAGATGCAATTGGAAGGTTATGAGAATCAATGGTGTGGTTGGTTTGATAAACCACTCATCTATGGAAAATATGATAAATTATCTATTTGATAGATTTATTTATCTGTTTAGAAATATCTGTTTTGGGCTATCGGTGAAGGATAGCCATGACTGTCGTAGAAACTGCATGATGATTAGGTAAATTGAAACTAATCAATCAGATTATGTCATTGAATATGACGATTGGATTAAACAATTGAATATGTGATTTATTTGGTCATTGTATATGACAACGTGTTTAAATACATTGTATATGTATCTTTGTTTGGGAGGAGATAAGGGATGTACTCCATTGTGTGTGAGGAGATAGGAGATGGACTCCATTAAGAATTAAGTTGGCCGGAGTGCCTAGTGTGAAAGTCCCGAAATCTTATCTATTTATGGGTGACGGTTCCCTCAGACGTAATTCCGTAAAATGGCAAGAAATAGAAGTGTTAAACTGATGAATGTATTGAACTGTGAACCTTTGAGTTGTAATCTCATGTTGGTTGAGTAGATGGTTATGAATTTGGTTAATTGATTTACCCAAAATGGAAGAATGGAAATGAATCGAGATATTGGTCATCTATATTGAACGACCTCGAAAAGAATATGTATTGGTTAAGAATGTTGCACATTTATCTGATGCTCATAATTTAATTGATTCTCATATACTGCTTAACATATCTCTACTGGGCTTTGGTTCACCCTACTTGGGAGACCATTTTTCAGGTACAGGTGACACGCCGCCGCGAAAGTCTTAGCTTGGGAGGTTTAGGAGTTGAAGGCTCCTTTTTGTTATTTTTGTTTTGTGTTAAATGTAAATTCCAGCCGAGGGCTTTATATGTAAAGAGTGAGGACTCTTGTTTGTTGTAACCAAGTGATAACTTGGAAAGCTATAAGCCCGTAGGGCATTTACTTTTGTTGTTAGAAGTTAGAGTTATATGCTATAGTTTCAAGATAAACATCTATGAAAATGTAATGCATGTGATATCTTTTGTAAAGAAGACTCTGATGAATGAAAATATAACTTTTCTATTATGTTTTATGGATCTTATGAATGGTTAGTTTATGTCATATTTTGAGGGCGTTACAATGTAAGATAAAATGCACAAGATAGTGCGATTCAAGTTTGCACAAGACAATGCCATATGGGTGAATGCGCAGGATAGCACGATGCAAGTGCACATGATAGTGCAATACAAGGTGCACAAGATAGTGTGATACAGGGGTGAATGCACAAGACAGTGTGATGCAGGGTGCACAAAACAGTACAATGAAATGCACAAGATAGTGCGATGCAAGTTTGCACAAGACAGTGCAATATGGGTGAATGCACAAGATAGCATGATGCAGGTGCACAAGACAATGTGATACAAGGTACACAAGATAGTGCGATGTGGGGTAGACAAGATAGTGCGATAAAATGCACAAACAAGTGCAAGTAAGGTGCCCAAAATAGCGCGATGCAATGCATAAACAAGTGCAAGTAAGGTGCGCAAAATAGCGCAAGCAATGCATGTTCTATGCAAAAGATACGAGCATTTCCTATGCAAGATGAGAACATGTTCTATGCAAAAGATATGAGTATTTTCTATGCAAGATGAGAGCATATAATGAAATGCGCAAGATAGTGCGATACGCAAGACAGCACGAGTGTAAATTGCACAAAATAGTGCAATGCGCAAGAAAGTGCGAGTGTAAATTGCACAAAATAGTGCGAGTGAAATACAAAGTGCACAAAATAGTGCGAACAAAACAAATGCACAAGATAGTGCGAACAAAGTAAATGCACAAAATGGTGCGAGCAAAGTGAGTGATTGTGTGATAAATGTACTAAGTAAGATTATTGTGCGATAGATGCAATATAATGACCATACATGTTCCATGTGAGAGAGGAGCATATTCTATGCAAAATTGAAGGCATGTTCTAAGAGACAAGAATATTCCATGCGAAATTGAAAGCATATTCTATGCATGAATGAAAGCATATTCTATGCGAAATCGAAAGCATGTTCTATGCATGAATGAAAGCATATTCTATGCATGAATTATAAACGATGCAAGGCACGCATGCAACATAAGTTTATGTGAAAATCCACATTCTACACAACAGAAGAGAACAAAATACAGAAAATCGTACAAACGGTGTTGTTCGGCGATAACCTCCGATTTACCTCTCAGAGAATTTGCAACATGCTCAAAAAGGATACATCCTATTCATATTGGCAAAGAGGTGACATCTGCAAGCCACTTTGATCGTCATTCTGACTTGAAGCAAGTTTGAAGTCGGAGTCGATGTACACTTGAGTCAAGGTACACTTATACTCCAGATAAATAATGAGGCCTGAGAAGGTGCACCTGGAATGCAGTCTCAGAATTTGCTGAAGTTGAAACACACTAAGATGCTCCAAATTTTCCCTCTTTTCTTTTGCTTTCCAGTTCGAAACCTATATAGCTTCAGATAGGTCCTGGTTCGATTGTTCTCTCTTGATCGGGGATGGACCTTTCACTTTATGAAATAAAGAATCCTATTTTGCAGATCATGTTGAGAATGACACAACACTCTGAGCACAAAACGATTTATTTTTGAAAATGAAATTGAGAAATGAGTTCCTAACCGGGTATTGAGCCTATGAGTGAACACAATACACCACGACTCCACAAAGAGAAAATGAAGGTAAAACAACCTAAACACATCTATTGACACTCGAAACGACTCAGAGCAAGAATCGAGACAAACAAAGGCAACAAACACAACACTCGGATATTTTCCATTGGTGGGAGACCTCTCAGTTCACGAGGAGCCCACTACTTCTCCAGGTATTGTTTCCTACCCTTCCTCATTTGTGATTCTCACATCACTTTAGCACTCAATCACTTTTTTTCTCTAAAAAACCCTTTCCTCACTTTTTCTCTCAGCGCACATCTCTTTATTCTTTAATCTCTCTTATTTTTTTTATCCCTCCCCTAGGTGGCTGATGGACAAGCAGGAAGTTGTGGGCTCTTGCCCCAAGATTCTACTAGATGCTCCTTCTTTGGCTCACAACTAGTGAGCTTTCCCGCAAAGGGGCTACACTACGACTGGATGTGCAGTAGATCTGCAACTATCATCGATTGATGATGCCCATGGCTTAGCTTAATCGAGATGAGCTACAACATGTCCCACCAGCCAAATATACAATTGATTGGTCTCACACACATTGTGTTTTCTACGTCCCCATTCTGGGTGAGACGCAAATTCGAGCGTGATCATCTAGATAAGGGAACCGAATATCCAGCTACATTTTCAATTTGTGCTTCACACTTGGCTTGATACCTCCCTGTTGGAGGATGGGAAAGCTTTTGGCCCTCTGTTGTTAGCTTCAGTTGTGCTCTTTCAAGTGAGTATAGAAAACCTGACTCGAATGTGCCGCCAGTTCATCATTTTGACCATTTTTTGTTTTGGCTTTCTACTAAAACAATTTTAACCAACATGAGAGTTAGATTAATATGCTTGTTCAATTTTCTGATTTGAAATCATACAAGTCAGGCTATGAGCACTGAAAATTTTCTTTTTTTGGGTCCAAGAAATGGTCCAGTTTTTTGAAAAATGGAATAATTTTCAAGAAAATTAGTCAACCTCATTAAAAATTCTCAAAAACTGTTTTGCAAATGGCCACTGCTCGACCAACATAGAATTTACTCTTGAGATGCACAACCTTAGATCTGAACTTGAATTGTCTTGTAACTGAATCTTGTAACAAAATAAGACACCCAAATTTAAACGAAGACAAGCCAATTTGCACATGGATAAGATAGCCGAGTTTGAACAAGGATGAACCAATCAACATGGATGAGCCAAGCAGAATGAAAAGGATTGGGGCCGAACTTCAGGATGAAGTTGCCTACGTATCCCAAAGATGGGAATCAGGTCATATGTAGTTCCGGGTTGAGGTTCTCTCGGGTGTTGACACTCTCCTTTTGTGCTCTAACTTTTGCCAAAGCCTCCCTTTCTCGTTTTTAACCTTGCGAGCTCTGTTTTTCTTTTCTTCTCATTTCTTTTCCTTTTTTTTTCTTTTTCTTCATTTCTTCTTTGTTTCATTCTTGTTCTTTTCTTTTCTTTCTTTTCTTGCTCTAACTTTTGCTTGGGTCGCCCGCGAGTCTCTCAAGGACAGAAAAGTTTAACTTGTCCATGTTGATTGATTTGGAGATCTTGAAGCCATCTAAATCCAGTAGAATGGTTGTTGTTTGATGATGATGTAAGAGTCCATCCAATCGGGTCTAAATTTGCCCCTAGTGTTGTGGATAAGAACTCGATTGTCCTTCAGTAAAACTTTTCTTCTCTTAGATTCTGGGATTTGGTTTTCTTACCGATCACCATTGACTTGAGAAATGACCCATCTTTTGAATCTTTGAGCACATCTAACATTTTTGCCCCTAGTTCAAGGGCTACTTCTGATTTAGCTTTGCAAACTTCCTTTGATGACATCTGACCTTCTTGATCTGACTTTCTTACCCCTAGTTCAAGGGTTGCTTCTGATCCAGCCATACAAGCCTCATATTGTGATTGATCGTTAAACATTCTGAGTCCAAGTTCAAGGTTTGAAAGCAAAGGGGCCGAGTCTTGAGGCTGAGAACGATTCTATGATGTACAATCTGGAGAGCGATTCCACGCATGTCTTTGTAAGACCCCGCAAAATATTTTTTAAAATCTTTTAAGAAAGCGACTAGTCACTCAAGCTCCTCTGAAGACAGTGTAGAACTAATCTGGATCAAGTCAAGATCCTTCTCAGTACTCACATTAACAAACATGATCTCATTCATTAAGGGCTTAGCATGCCTCTCTTCCTCTCAATTGATCAAATTTTTACAAATCCCAAGGAATTCCTTCCTCTTTGTTTTCATCATAGTGCTAGAAATGTTTTGAAAAAATTAGGTCAATGCAATGATTTAAAGGCACAGAAAAAGTAGGTGAAAATTTATGCCATTTCATTCAGATCTTCTGGCACAACTGGCTTAATGGCAGAAACAGACGCAAAAGAAAAAGTGTAAAAGACAAACACAGAACAAGAAAGTGATGCCCGAGTTAACACACTTGGAATCACCAACCTCCGATAGAACAAGACAGATTCCACACAAAAAGACTGACTCAATATGACAAGACTGACGCAATAAAGCACAACAAGACTAACCCAATACCCAAGTCAGAACGTATAATAAACAGCATTTTCAAATTGTTCGAAACAGTACGTGCCATCCACCACATCTGGAGTAAAATGGGTGCCATCAATAGGTGGTTCATCCCCCGATCACATAATCATATTATCTCCCAAGTTCATCGATCCATTACCGATAGACTTTGCAGGACCTGGTGCGACGATGACCTCGTTGTCAATCAGATCTAGTATTTCATGGCGAAGATGAAAACAACTGTTAGTGTCATGGCCGAGTTGTTGATGGAAGGCACAATACTTGGCAGCATTGTGCTTGGCCGGAAAGGGATCCGAGAGAGACTGAGGGTCAAGGGGTTTGAGATGGCCTTGTCCTACGAGGATTTGGAGAGATTTGGATAAGTTCATGTAAAGCGGGGTGAAGACCCTCTGGCCTCGGGGTTGGTGCTTTGAGGTTTGTGAGGTTGTATCAGATGTACTGGCAAAGGGGTTGGCAGGTGCTGACTGGGTTTGATAATCTCTTCCGATTGTAGGATTGAAGCTGAAAGGGGTGTTTCTGGTACGACATCCCTTTTCCCGGCTTGCCCCTTGATTTAGAATGCTCTCATCCTGAGTGGTAAAAGTGTCATCTACAGTCTTTGCAACAACTGGGAGCAATTGCTATTTGTTTAGTCCTTCGGCTTTCAGAGCCTTAACAGCCCACTGAAGATGTTCATAGGGACTAATGCCTGCCCCTACCTTGTTCTTTCCATTTGCACCCACTTTGCCAAGGGATTGGGTCGCTATATCAGGGCGAAGCCTAGTTGTTATCAATATATCGTTGGCCAGACCTGAGATGGCTTTAGGTTGGCCATTTCCAATTGTAGCTCACCCCAAGATTGGGGAGCCTTTTGGCATGAAATTTCTAGCATGTGATGTGGTCCATGATGGAGCCAAAACCCCAAAGGCTAAATCTGCCACAGTTCTATGCAAATCTTCAATCATGCTCATCAGCTCAAAAGTAGTGGGTTCATGGGTTTGAGATGTTTAGGGTTGATGTGCATCCATCATACACAAGTCCGTACTTTCTAGAATGAACACCTCAGGCTTGGGTAAATGAGCCAGGGTGATGTATACGTTGGGGTTGTAGGTAGGAAGTAGTGTATGGATGAGGTTAAGGTGTGGATGAGGTACTTGGTCATTGGGGTCTTGAGGTGAAACTATGGTTGTCGATGAGATTCTAAACCTCATGACAAAGGCGGTACCAACGATCGATGCCATGACCGCGCTGCTGATGATATATGCAGTATTTGGTGGGGTTATGTCTGGCAGGGAGTGGGTCAGGCAGAGGTTGAGGATCAAGGGGCTTGAGATACCCTCTTTCTATCAGGACTTTTAGTGTGTTGGTTAGGCTCATATAAAGGGCGGTGAAAGTTCTGCCTTGAGCTCGGGTTGGGCTAGCTGTTTGTGGGTTGGCATTGGGAAAAGGGTTGGCAATTTTGGGATTAATGGTAACGGTATTGATTTCAGTGGGTTTGGGAATAGTACTACCGCCAGCATTGGTACTCCGGGAAAACACCCTCTTTGTTGGTGCATTTGTTCTGGGAATAATCCCTTTGTTGAACGCACTCTTGATCTGAACCCCCAATTCATGCAAACTTTTGAAAGTGAATAGTGGAGCAACTATTAACTTCTGTAGCATATCAGGCTCAAGGTTCTACACCACTATCCACACTTGGTCCCTCTCAGAAGGTCAATCTGTCATCTGTGCTACCTTTGCTCTCCACCTTGCAACAAATTCCACAAAAGGTTCTGTAGGATTCTGGTAGGTTACTTCAAGCTCTTGTGTGGTCATTTCAACTTGGGTATTCTAAGAATACTGATTGACAAACGCCTCAGCCATTTCTTCCCAGTTCTGCTTCACTGTATCCTCCAACTAGGCGTACTAAGTGGCTGCTATACCCGACAGGGTTCTTCCATACAGAGAGAGTTTCTAAGGCTTAGTCAGACCCATTGGTTTCAGAACGTCCAAGAAAAGCCGGATATGTACCATAGGATCTCCAGACCTGTCGAAACGGTAAATGCGTGGCATTTTGAATCTGTCTGGGAGCCTTACGGCAGCCTCGGTGTACCCATCCTCAATGTCGAAAATGGAGTTAAGACCTTGTGCCTTTTTGAATTGCTTCTCAAGGTTAGCAATTTTTACCAAGGTCGGTTCGAGATCATTAGTACCAAAGGGATAAAGCCTCTCATTAGGCTGCACCAGGGGTCTGAAAACCTGAGCTTGAGCCAACCCTTCTCGAGGATCCGAACCTTGCAAATCTTCAGCTGACGGAAGTAGGTCAAAGTTCGGCTGGGGTCCCGAGGCTGGATGTGTGGTAGGTGCCCCGGATGGGCGTTGCATTCCAGTATTGGTCTCATCTTACATGGCGATTCCCTGGTTTAATGCTGCTATCATGGCCGCAACTTTTACCAAACTCTGTGCCATCACGGGTCTGCTGAGTTTAATAAAGGTGATCTAACTGGTGACTGTCGGATCAATAGAACCAATGAGCCCTATTTGGCCCTTCTTTGCCCTACCACCGGCGAAGGAAACACTGGTTGCCCTTGAACTCAATCTCCGACCTGACAAAGTTTATCGACACAAGTCTGGAGTACTAGGAGATATTGGAGCCTTCTAAAGCTATGGTTCCAAGACTACCTTGCAAAAGAGAAAACATGCAGCATCTTAGGCCAATTTCACTAGAACGGATATGATCACAGCTGAGTGACCATGCTCACTACTGAATTCTGCCCCTAAACATATACCAACTTGGCCACTATAAAGCACATACCAGTTAATTGAGAGCCAAAACACCCTTATGAGGGGGATAAGGTTACCCTGTCCTAGTTTCGTTAGGAGCTAGGGTTCACTATGCACAACAAGTGGTTTCACACAATCTTGCATTCGGGTAAGCATCCTATCTTAGTTTGGAACAGTCTCTATGGTTTTTGATATACAACTAGGTCGATTGGTCAAATAGGGTACCTCAGCTAGACTACCTAATATACCTCTCACACCTAACACCGAGAAGTGAAAGGAGGATCAAACGGTACAGCGGTAGTCCAAATCCAAGGGTTGTGCTCCCATCATGGCAAAGCCTGTAACCGGTCAGCCTTTTGGCAAGCTTTTCCAAGCAAGCCTCTGGCAAACTGCTTAGGAAGAGCAGATGGCAAACATTGTGACTTAAACACACTGACGCAAATGCAAATGCAAAGAAACACATATTTGTAAATAAAACAACATATCATGAATTCGAGTCAAGTTCTTTAAATCCCTAGCATACTCACCAAAAATTATGGACTCACATTTTTCCGCACCACGCCTTTCGAAAAGGTCTTGAAAAGAAGTCCTCACAGTTTGGACTCCCATGGTTCTAAATCTAGTCTCACAAGTGCAATGTGAAACTTATAAACACAAAAGAGTCCAAATCTGGCAAACCTTTTTGAAAAATCGATTTTAAATCAAATAATGCCAAAATTGGACTGCTTTGCCAGATTACAGAGTCGCCACCTAAATATTTTGTTTTGGGCAAAATTTAGGAAACCCTGACTCGTGCCAAAGGCCACATGTCCATCATCACCAAAGTTGCCTCGGCTCGGGAACTTGGGTACGAGAGGGGAAGGTCCTGAAATGAGCACCCCTGCTCACCCGATCAAAGATTGACCTCTACAAATCATGATATGAGATTTAAAAAACCTTATGTGATCTTATTCCGGTTATTAGCTAACTTTACTATGTGATGCGCACAAAGCAAGTATAGACTAGATCGTAAGAATTGAAACATTTCAAGTCATGTTTGTTTTACAAAAATGGTTTGAATTTGCCACCTTAAGTGGGCTTAAAGATGTGGATTTGCCACCAAACATGGTGGGCTTAAAATATGATTTTGCCACTCAACAAAGTGGACTTAAAACTCACATTCGTTAAATCGTTCAAATTCAAACAACAAGCCTTCATCCATAGGCATTCATGCAATTTAGCATTTAAGCAAATAGCCTCATGGCAAACATGCAAAACATTACAATATAGCAATCACACTCATGTATAAATTGGCACCTATGTATATGATATGACATAAAACATTCATGATCATAACTACCTGTAAGTTGTTATTGTTTAGGATCATGTTGGGATCACTACTGGACTTTATGTTCATCCCATGTTGCTAAACCTTTTTTAGGTGAATGTCGAGATGTGGTTTAAGATCGAGGATCTTCTTTATTTATTGGCCACGAGCCTATGGGAAATTTATTTTGATTATGTCACATGTTGCATTTGTTTTGTATACGAATAAGAGAACCTTCATTTACTTATCATATTAAGCCATTGGAACTTCTATCTGCTATCTCTGAAATTCGTTATAATAATAATTTGGTAATGTTATCCAAGTAATAAAAAGTGGGGCGTTACATTTCTTATTTAAAAAATAAAAAATAGTTATCGATATTTATTTATCAATTTAATAAATAAATAGGTCAAATGATTCTAAGTTGTGTAACGCCCCAAAATAATAACAACCAACCACCTCATGACATTAAATAGAAAAGCAGAAACTTATACAATATTAACCTTTCATTGATTATCTTATAATGTACAAGAGATGACATATGCATGTATATATTCATAAATCTTAGATCATGAATCTATAGTATATGACATGTAGTAATCACATGATAGAAAGGAAAGTAACAGTAAATTTATACCCTAATGGCCACATCTTTCCAAGTCGGTGCTTAGGTATAAGAAAAATCAGTTAAACTTAATACAGATAAAGCCCAAGCTTGTACAACAAATTTTTACATAAAAGAACAAAAAGAAGCTCTCGACTCCAAGGTCCTCGCAAGCTACTTCCTTCGTAAAGGCATATCTTCAGTGCCTGAAAAAAAATTTTCACATAGAGTGAACTAAAATCCAGTAGAGAATACTTGAACACACTGTATGATGCTAAACAAGGTCATATGGTGAATGCATATGCATGCTATTTATCAAAACCTTACACTTTCTCATTCAAAATGATTCAATGCCATAATTACAATTCAATTTGTAAAACAATACTTTTTAAATTAGACAAACAGGGCAGTGGTGTCATGACCCGAATCCGCCCTTATGGATTAAGGTCATAACTGGCCAACAATCATGAGATTACCTACGGCCTCAAACTTGATCAAACGTATTTTCAATAGAATAGGGCCAAAACGGAAGCAGACTTAAAATTTTTCTCCAATGAGCTGCGCTTACATAATAAAACAAACATTCCATAATAACTCGCACGTATAAACAAAATTAACATTTCATGTGTCCAGGAACTTTCAAACATGTAGTCAACCAAACAAAAAGCTTATATACATGATGATCCACATATTCATTAACAAAATAATGAACAAAAGAACAAAAGAAAACAAGGTCTCATGCGTGAGACATGTGGGCTGACTCCACAAAAACTTGACTCCTCTCATGTCTTTCACTGGGGCTGGGTTTGGACATCTCTTCGCTCACCTACACATACATAAATGAGAGTGAGCGATAGCCCAGTGAATAATATCAAAATAAAGGAGTACATGAATAAAATTTGTAGCAGTCATACCAAGCGGCCTTAGGCCCATTCATGATTCTATCTAATACATCAAACGGCCTCAGGCCCAAGCATATCAAACGGCCTCAAGCCCAATTTATCCTTATCAAATGGCCTCGGGCCCAATTTGTTTGTGTCTGTCACAACCCAAACCCGCCCCTAAGGGTTTAGCATCGTAACCGGCCAGTAATCCGTGATTACCAAAGGCCTGCTTAACAGTAATGACAATAATACAGAGTAAGGGGCTGGCGAAAGCCAAACAGTAAATAAAAGATGTCCAATGAGCTGTGAAAATCTGAATACAAAAAGACTTTTATGCACAAGCCACATTCATAACCAAAACATATATACATGTTGGATATACATAACATACAGGTTAGGGATCCAATCCCTTTACCATAACTGTACAATCAAAGGTCTTATTCATCTATTACAAAACAGAGACAAAAAGGGTGAATCTGAAACACCCCAAAATAGCCTTGGCTTGAACGGACTTGGAACCTCGAAGTAAGGCACAAAGGTTGGCTTGACAAAACATAAGCTTAGCTCGACGCTCCTAGCTCCGATCCGGTGCCTGGACACGTACATACATATATAAACAGTGAGCTAAAGCCCAGTGAATAACAAATACGTAAAGGGGTTAAGAATGAATGTCCTTTCATTAATTGAAACAATCATTTGTATCAGTGAATCAATTATTCAATCAGTGGCTCATATTTCATGCCATATCGATCATTCAGAAATCATAACAGTCATACGTGGTACGTCCAATAGCAAAACAGTACAATAGGTCTTAATAGACCGAACAGTCAGTTGATAGCCATCATAACAGTAAACAGTAGTAGTTCCAAACATTGGAACTGACAGAGATGTCTCTAACAGTAGCAGTAACAGTACAGTAACAGTAAGTTGCTATGGATGCCACGAGTACAGTTTACAAATAAAACAAATATTCATTCAGTAAGTAATGTCATTTCAGAAAGCAGTACAGTCAATCGTTCAGAAATAATTATAGTTGAACGTATCTTTACAACATTGTTACTCACAGAGTACTGGGCTATAGACGGTCTAGTCAGCGCCCTCGAGTGCCAACTCTACACAGTTACAGAACGAACACACACTAAGTTACACACTTCGGATTTAATAACTTGGCCCCTATCTTGACTTGGTGTGGTTCCATAACATTATCCTCATTAAGATGCCTTAAACATGGTCTAGGAATACCTAGGATGGGATGAGGATGCAAAAATTGCACTTTGAAACACTTTTCAAAATTTGCTGAAAACAGGGGTCTCGCTCGAGCGTGGCTTTCTACGCTCGAGCGAGCTTACCAAAATAAAGAGGTCGCTCGACCGTAGATTCCCTCGCTCGAGCGGTCTGCAAAAATGCAAAAAGTACTGGTTGCTAAAATTCTCCGCTCGATGCTCGCTCGAGCATGAGACACAGCTCTTCGCTCAAGCGTAGGTCTCGTCGCTCGAGCATGCGTCTGCGTGCACAGAAACCTGAGAGCTTGCAATCTACGCTCGAGCCAGCATTCCGTCGCTCGAGCGTGAAATACTTCGCTCGAGCATGGAAGCCAAAATCTGGAATTTTCAGATTTGCTCCCAAAGCTAAAACCAAGAATTAAACATGCCAAACTCATCCTTTTGGGGCAATTTCCTGGAAAACACTTAGAAACCTATAGTACAACATGTTTTGAAGATCATTTTATCAAATCAAGGCCCAAGAGTATGACAATTGAACACCAATTCAATTAAAACTTCAAAAACATGATGTAAATATATCATGCATGTGTTCATTTCAATTCAAAGCTTCTAACACATGATCAAATGAGTCATTCCCTCCAAAAACATGATGAATTCTTGAACCACAACTAAAATATGAACATGCATGTGAGGATTTCATGAAAACAACCTCAAAATTCTATGATATGGACATGCATGTATGAATTAATTTAATTTCCTTGAATTCTAGCTCAATTAACCCATGAATTCACCTATTTCATGTGTAGACAAGTTCTAGATGGCTCAAAGACAAGATTAAAGGGGTTGAGCTCTTACCTAAACGCCTTAATTAAGCTTTACTTAAGCAAAGTTCTTGAGCAATTCAACAATTCTTTAAAATTTCTTCAATTTCTTCTAATTCTCCAAGCCAATTTTCTTGTTGAACTCAATTTCTCCCATACTCACTCTCTCTCACGGTTTTGCCAAGAAATTGGATGAAGAATGATGTAAAACTAAGCTCTAAACAATGACTCTAAAGGTGCCCCACCCAATGGCAAAGATGTAATAACTCAAGCAAATGTAATTTAACTTTATTTATTCTAATTTAATCATTCCAAATCAAATTTTAATTAAACCTACCATAAAATCCTATAAATCCTAATTAGCATGCAACACAAAACAATTTCTGAATCGGTTGCCGATAAGGCTTTCAATTCGCAATTCGAAATTAAAACACAAATAGATTATTCAGTAATCAAACAGATAGAAATCCATTTTAAAACAACACACTCATGCAATCAGATTAGGATTTCATTCTAATCAATTACTTAACATGTTCAATCACAGTTTAACGCTAACCAGAGGTGGGGGTTGTCACAGTGTCAAACAGCCTTTGGCCCATTCATTCATGTCAAACGGCCTTTGGCCTAAATATACATATCAAATGGCCTTCGGCCCAATCATACATGTCAGACGGCTTTTGGCCCAATCATACATGTCAGACGGCCTTTGGCCCAATCATATATGTCAAACGGCCTTTGGCCCAATCATACATGTCAAATGGCCTTAGGCCCAATTCATTTATGTCAAACGGCCTTCGGCCCAATTCATTCTTTTCCATATTCTTATCCATGTGTGTGTCATACTCATGATCGTAATCACATTCGTATTCAATTTGTCTTGTGTAAAAGACTGTCATTCAGACTATTCACCCATAATTCAAATTACAAATCCATAAGGCTCATACAGAAGTAACGTTTGGAAAGTAAGGTACTTGAACATATCTTTAATAAGATATTACTCACAGTGGTCTGCCAGATGATTTGCCCGTGTGCTTGACCCTACACATTTCATAAACATAATGAGTCACAAGTGATTCAATCCGTTCTTAATTTATACATTCCTCTTAGGCTTCTTTCTTGTCCTTTTAACTCATTTATAATTTTCAATGCATGCCTAAGAGTGTTTAGAAATGAAAGAGAACGGAAAACAAGTCACAAAACCACTTTTCAAAATTTCAGAAACAGGGCTCTCCACTCGAGCGCAGCTTTGGCCGCTCGAACAGACCCCTCTTGTCTGCAAAAGTACTGGTTACCTCATTTTTGCGCTCGAGCGTGACTTCGGATGCTCGAGCTGAGAGTCAAACATGTGACTGGGCACTCTAGCGTAACTCCACCCGCTCGAGTGGACATCAATGTACGCAAAACTTCTGGGTGCTAACATTTCATGCTCGAGCAGTGGATTCCCCGCTCGAGCGGACAAGTCGAATTCTAGGTTTTGAAGCTCAAAACACATCTTCAAATATTCAAAACTCATGTTCTTGGTACAATAACATGGAAAGCATTATACAACATGGGAACATAGGCAAATTGAGCCTAATTTGTCCAAAGCCAAGATTCACTTCCCAAATCATTTCACAATCTTCTTGGTATGTTCAAGGTTCATGCAACCAAACTTCATAATTACATGAATCATGCATGCGTGTGTAACATAGACTTCATTTTCATCTTAAATAGTACAAATGATGATCAACTCCATGACGCTCAACATATTCATGCTTGCATGTGCCAAATAGCCTTCAATTCTTCATAGAGTGCATGTTTGTACTCAACTTATGCAAACTCATGACAATTCTTCACATGCATGTACATACACACTTCAAATTCATCAAATTCACTCAATTCATGCTTTTGACTACCATTTAACTGTAAATTCACAAAATTACAAACTCAAACTCCTAGATTTATGCTCAATTACTCACCTAGGAGCTCCAATCTCCCAACTTCTAGCTAATTCCTTGTGTGTAGCTTCCAAATTCACAAACTTTGAGCCAAAATGCCCAATTTGTGCCTCTTCTCTCTCTAGAACCGTGCACTCTCTCTCTCTCTAGAGTGTATAACCAAATTTTGAGCTCAAAAAGAGGGAGCTAAGTGTGTTTGGCCCCCTTTATATACACACCCTTAATCAAATTTCATTAACATTAGTTAATTGTGCTTAATTAAATCAATTTAATCTAATTAATTCAGTTCGAATAAATTTTTAATCAAACTTTTTTTTAATCAAACTTCACCGTAGCCTCTAAAAATTATGCTAATCATAATGGCGTAGTCAATTTTGGTTTCTGTGGCCGATAAGGCCTTCAATTTTCAGTTCACAACAGTAAGCTGAACAGATTTTCCTACAATATGAACAGATATAAGGCCAAATCCACATATAATCATGCAATTAACACCCAAATTCAAATTAATCACATAATCACAACATAATCATGATTAATTAACTTAACACAAGACAGGGTCATCACAAGTGGATACACAGCACTGGGAATCTCTAGGTATATGTCTGTCAGTAGGCTATACAAGCACTACCAAATCCATTTTACTGGTACTAACCGGAAGGATTGGCACCTAACCGCGCAGGTTTCTAGATTTTCACTAAGAACACACAAGCCAACATAACAATACCACAACCACACCCCTTGACTAGATTCACCAAGGTATTTATTCATTTTTCTCAAAACGATACATTTTTAATGTATAAATATGAAAAAATGTTCAATGCAAGATGCATGAGTAATTAGTTCAGATCAACCTAATCCTCATACAATTTTTACAACAATCAAAACTATCATCCACGGATAGCCCAAAATAGATATCTCTATACAAAAGATAAATCTCCAACAACAATTAAATTTTCAAATTTTCAAAATGAAAGTAATAATACATATCCAACTCTACTCTCATCATCAACAGATACATTCATTTTATTTTTTCAAAACTCAACATCTTTCCCCTTTATTCATAGATCAAACACTAATGATTTTCAATAAAACATCCTTTACTTTTCAAAAACACATTTAAAGGAGAAATTTTTAATATTTCAACACAACTCAACAATATACTTATTCTTGCAACATTCTTCAAGAACCCATTGGAAAACCCCTCTTTTATATTTCAAAAACCAAACCCTAAACCAAACCACTAATACTTTACAAGGAACATATAATGAAGCTAGGAGTTATATAAGGAGATTGAAGAAGTCCCTAACTCAAAAGTATAAGAGGAAATGAACAAGCCCTAACTTTAGACGGAGTCAAAAATACAAAGTTCACCGATTAAAACGTTCACCTTTACTAGCTCTGCACTTTATTCCAAAGCACTAGTGCAGTGACATCAACTAATTTGGGTGTATTTGAGGTATTTAGACAAGAACTAGAGAGAGAGTGAAGACATATGGAAAAGTTAACTTTTAGGGGGAGAGAGAGAGAGAGAGAGAGAGAGATCGAAAGTGACTGAAAAGATCTTTTTCTCGTATTAATATATGAACAAACCGCTCGAGCGACCAAAAAATAGCTCTAATGTCAGACATAAGGAACTAACACAGCTCAAGTGACCAAAACAAGACTCGAACGCGCAATAACTCTCTCCCATAAGTTTTATAGACCTGCAAGAGACTACTCGAGCAAATATCGCCCTACTCCCAGTAGTTTTGCAGACCTGCAAAAATACTGGAAGGAAAAGACCGCTCGAGCAAAGGGAGGACCGCTCGAGTGAACTTGAAGAGAAATAGACAAAAACTCTCTTGAAAATATAGCTTCCAACCTATTCAAAACTCAACTAACAACTCTAAGCAACCAATCTCAACAACAATAAGACAACAAAGAGTATAAACAACAACATAGTCACTGGATCCCGGATCAAAGAATACAAAAGGGTCGGTTTTAAACCGAGTTGCTATAAGTTAGGCTTAGACCAAGACAATTTGTAATGATTAGGTGAATGTTACGTTGGCATAAATATACAAGTCATTTATGTGTAACTCTAAAAAAATAAATAAAATTTAATTTATTATAAAACATTTTGCTACATATTTTAGATAAATTTTATATTCTTATTTAATTTTACAACTATTTTTTGATTATTTATTTATACTCGTGTATAGCACTACCAAGGCCACTTTACCGACTATTAACATAGAGCAAAAATAAAACTAATTAAGATTTTTTGGCTGTTAAAAAGTAACTTTTTTTTATTTAGTAGTTTCAGAATACAAAAATTGCTAAAATTTATAAGTTATTGACACAAAACAAAATTAAAATAAAACAAACTAAAACTTTAAAAATAAAAGTGATGCTATTTTGTTTTTATTTAGTAGTTTCAGAATACAAAAATTATTAAAATTTATAAGTTATTGACAGAAAACAAAATAAAGAAATAAAAAGGTGATCCTTTGAATGTTTTTTTTTTTTTTTAATTAAGTAGCTTTAGAATTCAAAAATTATTAAAAATTATAAGTGGTATACATAAAATAGATTTAAAATTTGTATAATAATATATCATACATGCTTAATTTTTAAATACATGAAATTTAAATTTTTAAAAATTATAGGTGCCATTTAACTCTTATCTAATTTTTAATTTACTACACCTCAGTTCTTATTTTTAAAGTTTTATATTTATTTTTTTTATAAATTTTAAAAAATTATAGGTGACATTTCACTCCTATTCAATTTTTAAACTACTAAACTCTTATGTTTTTCTATTATTAGAGTTATATTAGAATTTTTTTTTCAAGTTTATTTTATTTTATTTTATTTTTTGAATTTCTCAGTTTCAACTTGGTTTATTTTTTTTAATCTTCATTTGATATTTACAGAATTTCTCTCTACTAAATTTTTCTAAGATTTATTTAATTTCCTCTTTCTATATTCTTATAGTTCATCCTCAAATTTAAACTTTTTTTATCATTATCTTATATTTACATAATCCACTCTTACTCTTAATTTTCAATTGAATTTATTCTTTTTGGAAGATTTATCTAATTTTCTTTTTCTATATTCATTTTCAAATTTTTTTTATCTTATATTTATAGAATTTCACTCTTATTCTTCATTTTCAATTGAGTTTATTCCATTGAGTGTATGTCAAAAAAATTAATTAGTCATGCATATCTATATAAATATAGTGAAATCACTCAAATCTATTATTTAAATACCCATCTAAATTAATATCCTAGTATTTAATTAATTTTTAACATGTTTAGTATTGTTTATCACATATTGTTACTTACTCATGTATAGCACAGATTTTACGCTAGTATATTATATAAGCAAAATGAAATTTTTAGTGAGAAGCCTCCTAAGAGCTTCCAACTCTCATTCTAAAATTATTGATTTTTCAATTTACAAAATAAATCAAAAAAAAAACTATTGGTTGATTGATTTATTTAATTATTTGAGAAATAATAATTATCCCTTCATTTATGGATTTAAAATGGAAAGATAACAAAAAAATATTTCATAATCTTTTCATCCTAATCTCTCTTACCAATTTTCAAAAGAAAATATTAAAACGTATCTTCCATCTCTCCTCTCAAAACATCAGATAATATTTTTCATTAGGATTGTGGGTATCTATCTACATCTTGTTATATCTAATATATTATATTATAACATAAGAAAAAATAAATAAATTCAAATATATGAACAAATAAAATTAATAAATTTGATTTCTATTTATTCAGGTAAATTTTTTTTTTGCCTCTCAATATCCAATTTTAATTTTTAAAAATGTTTAAGTCTATCTAAACAAATATAATTTGAAAATATCTCTCACCATTATACTTTAAATTAATAAAACTCACATGTCTATCACATATCTAACCCACATCATAACTTACCTAAATAATAATAAAAATAAATAGAAACTACAAATAAATTAAATTAAAAATAAATGAAAATCCTCAACTCCGTCTTAAATAAATTGAAAAAAAAAAATAGAAACCACACAAAGTTAAAGAATATAAGAATTTAGATATAGATCTAAAAAAGATATAACAATATCTAAATTTGAATTATGATTTAGTAATATAACTATCTATTTTTTTGATGTATATCTATCAAAATTTTAAATCACTTAATAGGACAAATTAATTAATTTTTAAGTCTTATTTAAAAAATAATCTAATTAGTCATCTCCACTCCGAGACTTCGCCGATACTAGCTGAGGAGCTGGTGCATTAGGGTGAGCAAGGTCTAAGTTGTTGGAGATAATATCCTACCACTCAATAAATTTATTTGTTTTTTAATTTTATTTTTTCCATTTGTGATTCTCTATTGTTAGTTTTGGTTTTAGTTTCGGTTTATGTGTTTGCTTACAAATTTGCATGGTGAAGAAGAATTATTGGTAATGATGGTTGCAAGAGAAATATCTATGCCCGTTCTGTGTCAAAAATTTTGATCGGATTTTGATTTCTTCAATGAAAATCATAAAATTGAAGTAAAAAATTAAATAAATAAAGGGGTATCAATTTTTTTTTTATTTTTTATTATCGTTTTATTTTATAGAAAATGTGAAAATTTATTGAAAATTCAAGATTTTTACTAGAAATTAGATTTTTGTATAATTAGGTAAATTTGAAACTTTCAAATATTATTGTGTTCTTTATTTTTCTCCTCTTTCTATCCTACTGTACCATTACTGCTATTTGTTTGTATGTTAATTGTAAATCAATCAATTGAAATGAAAGCTTAGTATAACTTTATATATATATATATATATAATAGTCAATGTGTTACTGCTATAGTTGTATATAATAACATAATATATAAGGATAATCTCTAAATATAATTTTTTTATGTGATTAAAATAGTATATTGAGGAGTCACATGATTTCTTTTATCCCCAAAATGCCCGATCTATTTTTTTTTATTTTTTTAAATTGAAACATCAGTTGTCCATGTTCACAAAACAAAACTAACAAACACATATTTAAAACCTACACATTTGTTTTTTTTCTTTTTCTTTTCTTTTTTCTTTTTTTTAAATAGGTAGGATATTTACAAATAGAAAATGTTTGACACCTCAAAAAAAATTTCAATAATCTGACCTATAATGATGTGATAATAAGTGCCAATTTTTATACAAATGTGAGAAAAGAATTAATCAAATTATAATTTCAACCAATCAATGATAGTTGAGTTTTGAGGACCGCTCAAGCAGTCATTTGATTGCTCAAGTGAAAAGTGGTAGCTCTCAGTGTTATTTTGCAGTCGAGACCGCTCGAGCAGTGAAGCGGTCGCTCGAGTGTAGATTTCATGCTCCCAGTATTTTTCACTATAGCTCTGCAAAACTTCTGGAACCTCTTGTTTTTTGCTTGAGCGGTAAAAAGGTCGCTCGAGCTATCCCCTTGAATTGTGCTGTTCGCTCAAGCGATAGAACATTCGCTCGAGCGATCTGTTCGGGACAACTCACTTAAAAGTCAATCTAACTTATTCTTTCCTCACTTTTTCCAATTGCTCTCCCTCTCTATTACCCATTTCGACACCCTAACACACCAAACACTTTATTTGTTTTCAATTTCTACCTTAAATCTAGCTTAGATCCTCCTAGATAATTGAAGAGCAAGTCAAGTTCAAACTTTTTACCAATTGTTTCGCGGTTTCGTCAAAGTTTCATGTGGATTCTCATCTCTAGCTTCTACTCTTCAGGCAGGGGTGTCCTTAATTTGTTATACCTTTAATTTGGAACTCATATGTGGTATTTTCATTAGTTATTCATTTTGTAGACATATATATATATATATATATATGTATATGTATATGTATAGATTGTGTTTGCTATCAAATGCTTTGAAAGGATATGAGTAATGGTTCATGATTAAGGATAGAGTTATGTTTGTTTTGATGATTATTGTCGTTGGTGAAGGAATTTAGCCTCTAATTTATGAAAGAGATGAAAACCTCACATTTTCTATAAACCCTAGTTTTGAAACTTGTTTTAAAAAAAGGGGTTTTTTTCAATTGATTCTTGGAACATGAAATTGAGGGTGATTGTTCAACCTTGAGGTTGGAAATGGTTATTTTCTGCATACATCTTGTGTTGGCAATAATTGTTGAATAAACCATGGTTCTTATTGAAGGGTGAAGTTCGTGGGTTTTGTATATTGCAAATCATTTTAGGGAAAAGAAGTTTTTTATTATTATTATTATAAATTCATGCATCATATGCATTACTAAAATTTCTTTTGTGATTCAATGGATGGTGCGAACGGTGGAAAACTAAGAATGGGGTAAATACTCTGTGAGTCCAGGTAGTGAGTCGGGTGGTTTTGAGCTGTGTATTGTATTTGGTACCCGAGCGAGGAGTCAAAGTGCCCAATTGCCCTGTCTATGTATATCGCCGGACGAATGTGAGAAAATCTTTTTGGATGTCCACGAGCCTGCTATTTTTGCAGTCAGCAAATGTGGAAAAACATGGTTTTGGGTGTCCACGACCCCGCTGTTTCTGGAGTCGGCAAGTGCGGAAGGGAAAAATATTTTTGGGTGCCCGTTGCCCTACTATTTTTGGAGTTAGCAAATGTGGGACTATTTTAAGTATACAAAATCTATATCTATGTGTGTGTTTTGAATTTCAGCTCTTACTTAGAAGGTCATAACATATTTACTACCTTGTCTGAATTCAGGAAATGTTTACTTAACCTACATTTGCATACTCGTGCATAAGGACATTCATAAATAATCACAATACAATAATTATAGAATAATGCATCAAATGATCATGTGATTTTTAATTAATGTTATAATCTGTTAACCGCATTACCTACTGAGTTTTTGCTCACCTCCAAAACTAACCAGTTTCAGAAAATGAAGATGAAGTGCTCCCTAAATGAGCGTTTTGGATTGAAGAATACTTGTGGAACATGAAAGCTTGTGTTGAATCATATTTTGTGTGTGCCAGAGACAATTTCTGTGCGACCTTGTGTAACCAGATATTTTGATGTAACAAGGATGAAGAAGTTTTTTTTTGTAGAATCTCTCCTTACTCATTGAACTATTTTATTTTTGGTTGTATGTGTAATGAAACAACGTTGTAAAGTTTGCAAATAGTTCAACAAGGAAGGAATGTTGTTCATGTTATATAATTCTTATGAGTTTCGTTGTGTTGTTTATTTTATACTGGTAATGCCCGGATGAGCAGGGGAATAGGAAGGTGCATCTAGCAAGGTGTTACACAATCATATACTCAAACTTTCACTATTTTAAGACGCTATTTCAATATAATTCTAATTAAGAGAATCTTCAACCCATAACATTTTTTTTTTATCAAATTATAATTTGATAAAAATTTATAAAGATGAGGTGTTCAAAATTATTTTTTTCCCTCAAAATTGATGAAAAGAAAAAAAAAATTGAAATAAAAATGAATTTTATTTAATAATTGATAAAAATTTAATGAAAAAGTTAAAGTAATTCATATCAAATCAAATTTTTATTCACATTTAAAATGAAATTAGATAAAAATAAAATAAAATAAAATGATGAAAGGTTGAAAATAATGTGAAACCTTCTTATTTTTAAAGACTTGAAATCCGTGTGCGTATTATATTCACATTATAATTTTAGTTATGAAATTGAAATCAAAATAAATGTAACTTAAATTATTGGATTAATAATAGAGATACCATATCAATTATTGTTAAATATCACTTCACTTCACATTTAATAATAAAATTTTATATTTGCCTTAATTATAATTTTTAAATTTGTATATTTTCATAACAAAAGAGATATGTTATAACTCATTTAACCTTATTTAATCAGGTTTAACCTTTTTTTTTTAATACAAATTATCAAAATTGCACTAACTAGATTTATATATATATATATATATATATTTTAATTTTTTAAACTGATAATTTTAAAAGTTATAAACATAAAAATTAACTTATAAATTTCATGTCTAGCAAAACAAAATATTAAATTATTTGAAAATAATTATAATAATATTTTTTTTTTTCATTTATAAAGTTTTGTACATAGTACGGGCTTACGGCTAGGCTTTTTATAAACAACAAATAGTAAGTGTAAATGTTATCAAACCACACTTAGATATCACAAATTTTTTGTGGTCATTTTGTATGACCATCTAGGTAGATATTCATGATTAATTCTCTTATTTGAAGATAATTATTAAGAAATCAATAAAAATAAGTTATATTTTATCACATACTTCGGTGATATAAAATGTTGAAAAAAATAGGTGATATAGGAAGTCCTCAATTTTTGTTTTTTGTTTTTTCTTTTTCTTTTTCTTTTTGATACCGAGAAATCCCTTGAGTCCACTCTCCATGAAACTGGGTAAAATTGAAATAATCTATCCTCAAAAGCATATTTACCGAAGATTTTTTGATAACAAATTCGACCAGATCAAGTTATTATAGTTTTCCAATCAATTTAATATTTTGCATAATTAACTTTTTGTAGGACCTTATAAATTAAACAGTTAAAAACCGCAGCCCAGTTGGCTTTCCCTCTCATCTAGGACGACAATTTCTACAACTAGAGAAAATTTTCATTTTTTTATGGTGAGAAAATACCATCCTCAAATATTTGATGATGTTTTAATTATTGCCTTTGTTCATTTATTTGGTAATTTGAAATGGAATTTAAAAACTCTAAGACTGTATTTGAATTATGAATTTAAGTAGAAATTTAAAAATGAATAGAGAGAATGTAAATGAAATTTAATTATATTTCTTTTACATTTCACTCAATTTTGTCTTATTTTCTTTTTCAAGTTCGTACCAAAATACATAATTTAAATACAATCTAAGACTTAACGTAGTTACATCTAAACAGTAAGTAAAAGCTTGTGGATCAAACCGGTTGCTATAGAATTTCTCAAACAGAATAGTTGGATTATTCTTTATTCCCTATCTTTTAATTGTTGAATATGATAATCACTTTTTTACACCACCTCCCTCCATCTCTTCTCCCTTATTTTAAAAAAGTGCGTGTATTAAATATGTTTTATTTTTATCCAAAAAAAATATATATATTTAATATTTTTTATAAACAAAAAATAATAAAGTGTAAATGTTATCAAATTGCACTTATACATTATCAATTTTTTGTCATCATTTTTTTTTTTTTTTGTTACACTCATAATATGCTTTGTAATAACTATATACTAGCGTAATACTCGTACTATCACTACAGGAAAAAGAGAATTTGGTGGCGTTTTTGTAACGACGTTTATTTAAACGTCACTGTTATGAGTATTTAACGGCGTTTTATAAAACGCCGCCTATTCTATTTCACAAAACGACACCATTTTATAATGGGAGGCGTTTAAAAACGCCTCCGAATGCGGTAGCCACACGCGCCTCTTTTTTTTTTCTTTTTTTTTTTTGAACAATAGCACGCACCTCCGAAATGAAATAGGAAGGTTGAATCTTAATACATACGGACAGATCTCTCCCCCCGTCTCTCTCTCAACCCTTAATACATACGGACAGATCTCTGTCTCTCTCTCTCAACCCTCTCTAAGCTCTATCGAAGATTCAGATCGATTCAGATCAAAGCTCCATCGAACTTTCAGATCTAAGCTTCATCGAAGATTCAGATTGAAGCTCCATCGCCTGCGATTTCGAAGCTCCATTGAAGCGATTTCGAAGATTCAGATCTGAACTCTGACCCCTCGATTACTCGCATTTCAACCTCCATTGAATAGTCTACTTTGTTTCTGAACTGTAATCGGTACCCGCTCTCTCTCTCTGTCTCGCTCTATTTCTGGTTTTTTGGAAAAATGAAGACTGTCTAGCTCTCTGTTGCTGAACTGTAAGAGGCAATGCTTGCTTTCCTTTGTATTCGGGATTAACATTTAAGATTGTCTAGCTCTCTGATTAATATTTTTCACTTACTCAAACAGAGCATAAGTATTCAATTTGATTTAATTTTTGAAGATTTTTTGAAATTTAAGTTTGAGAAAATTAAACTGAAATACAAGGTGGATGCAGGTAATCGCAATCATGCCAAGTGGTTTTAAGCAACAGAAATTAGATGATGAATTTTTTCAAATAGTGGAGAATGATGTAGTCGAGATTTTAGGAAATTCATAATCATAATTTATTATTTTGAAATCTATAGTTGATTAGAAAAATGTAGGTTTAGAATAGAATATGCTACAATAGTTACATTCCCTATTTCATATTGATTTAGTTTTCCTATTTTATATGTTTTTGTTTTATAAACTAGGGTTAATTTATTATAAATAATGATATGAATAATTTTTTTTTTTAACTTTTTTTTTCAATCTATGAGATACCAAAAATTCATTGGAGAGCCAAGCTTCAGAATGTGCCTTGCTAATCCATCCTTAATCCAAGACTTTGAGGTTCACAAGTGTAGGTACAAAATTCAAAACCTACTAAGAGAGTAGTCAATACATTTATTAGCAAGGCCATTTTATTTTATTTTTTCTTCCTACAAGTGATATCATGAGATGAGTGACAAGTGGATGAAACATGCATACCATTTTGTTTGAGCTGATTCACACCATTAGGAGCTCGGACCAATATATTCTTTTGAGCTTGCTGGAAATTAGAGAGCTAGACAATCTTCTCACATGAGTGTACCAGTGGGAATGTTGTTTTGCTATCAACATTATGATTAAACTTTGAGTGTTTGTTCTTTTGCTCCATCAGTTTAGGTGGGTTTCTGGGCTAGTTGATCTAGGCCAAATTTGGCGTCCTGTCTGTTAATAATTATTCTCTCCAATTCTAAAACTCATTAATATTAAATTAGGCACTGTTCATTTATTAGTTCAGTATGGAGGCATGACTTCTGGGCTCTTCCTAGGATTAGGAGTAGAAAACAAACTGACTCTCTGTGCTCATTGAATACAACAGTTGCTCATTCTTTAATGAGTACCCATTATCATTTTCATTGATGCCCTGTTTGTTTGAAGTCATAAGTAAGTGAGGTAACAATGCCCTTCCTCACTCTTCATTATGATTTTTGAACTAAAATTAGACTTTTCATTATGATGTTGGAAATTATAGGTTTATTTTGTTCAATAAAAAAACACTTTCATTCTGGTCCTCTTTTCTTTTTAATCCTCTCTTTGTCAATGTTTTGCCAGCAAAGGTGTGCCAGTCTCTTCATAGGGTATTTGATTTTGTTAATTGTTACTAATTTATTTGATCTCAATTCCTTTATCTTACTCTCCTATAATCTTTGTTTTTGTGAAATATATGTGTATATATATAGTGCTTGATGAATCTTTTTTCCGTAATGATCAATTATTGTGATATTAACCATGGATTGCCCCCTTGAATATGATAATAGGGTGATTTTGTCTGTGAATTGTTAATTTAGTTGGTCTCAATTACCCTCAGAAAAAAATTCATTTATTTTTTGTGCTTTATTTTTTAGTAGCTCGTTTATGTTTATGTTGGGTTTTGAATTTTTCAAGAAACTATGATTGTCTTTCTCATTGGATGTTCATCAAAACTATGACTAAGTTTATAGATTTTTCACTTTCTCTTGAGTTCCAAGAGTCTGACTTTGGTAGTTTATGTGTCCTTGTATGAGCATTAATTTAGAAGCAAAGCAATTTCTTATCACATCTTATGTTGTGCTTTTAGTTGATAAAAATAATTTTGTTCTATCATATGATTGTGGTTGTGGTTGTGATTGTGATTGTGAATGTGATTCCTCATTTGGTGGCTGCTCTTTGGTGTTTTTTGAATCATCATCAGAAGTATTCGAGCTTTGGTACAGTTATTGGTTTGGGTAGTGGGTTTGAACTTCCCACATCCATGAGTTCCTGCCAAAATTATTCTATTATTGATGGATTTGAGAGAGCAATGTATTTCTTGAATCTATAATAATCTATCAAGAGCATTGTAGAAACTTTTGGTTTCTTCATTAATATGCTTCATACTAGATATGCTTCTAGTATGCTTGATAGTACTAATTTAGATTGCACTACCGGGATGCAATCATTAATGGTGCATGCATGCATAAATAGCCTTAGACCCGTCCAAGAATCTTCATTAGAGATACCTAGTCATCTTTGATGAAGCTCTTCTTGGATTGTCCAGTTTGGATAGTTCAGGAGCACAAGTCTGTATTGTAATTAGTAGTTCTACTGCTGATAGTCCATCTCGTAGAGATTTCGTGTAGCAACTCCTTGTGTTCTCCGAGTGCATACTAGACAAGGTGTAGCAGTACACCTAGTCTATGTCGTGTATTTGGAGAACCATGGGGAGATGCTGCCGAAATTTTGTTAGAGATGAACAAAGCGGTATGAACTGCTTTTTACAATATAGACCGTGCATTCCTGAATGGGAAAGTAGGATGAACCAACATATTAGAGACCAGTTAGAGGTGAATGATGTCATGTCGCATGCATTATAAGGTACTTAATTGAGGTTGAGATTAATTAAAATGGAATCGTAATTTTAAACTTTGTTGATTTGGCAGTGACATTTGTAGTGTAAGACGGAGTCAGATGGATAAAAGTTGGATAAATCAGCATAGGTTGCACCCGGAATACATACAAGGGGTTAAGGAATTTATTAAATTTGCATGCGAAAATAAGCCGTTGTTGAATGAAGTCACATGCCCATGTAAACGGTGTCGTAATGTCAAATTGGTGGAGAAAGGCCTGTTAGGGGAACATTTAATGATCAACGGGTTTCTTCCAAGTTACACCAGTTGGATTTTTCATGGGGAGAATTTGTCATCGCCTGTGCCACACAATGTGAATGTCGGGCAAACTGATTCGAACGATGGTGATGAAACTTATGAAATGCTATACGAAGGATTTGGACTTCCTCCACCAAGCTTTATTCACGAGGCAGCAAGTTCTGGTATTAAACAAGGTCCAGATGAGAAAACCGAAAAATTCTTCAATTTATTGAAAGAGGCCGAAAGAGAGTTGTATCCTGAGTGTCAGAAGTTTTTAACGCTCTCATTTATTGTTCGGTTATTGCACATCAAGTGCCTTAGTGGATGGAGTGACAAGTCTTTCACGATGTTGCTTGAGCTTTTGAAGGATTCATTCCCAAAGGGTGAAACTTTGCCAAAGTCATTTTATGCAACAAGGAAACTTCTTAGGGACTTGGGCCTCGATTATCATAAGGTACATGCATGCCCAAGGGATTGTTCACTATATTGGAAGGAAACAGCTGGTATGGATGATTGCATAGTGTGTCATATGCCTAGATACAAACAGTTTGAGGGGGAGGAGAATGATGTTAAGAAGAAGCAACAAAGAATTCCGCATAAGATTGTTAGATACTTTCCATTGATTCCAAGGCTTCAAAGATTGTTTATGTCATCCAAAACATCTTCTTTAATGAGATGGCATGCTGAGGGCCGAATTGATGACGGCAAAATGAGACATCCTGCTGACTCTCCAGTTTGGAAAAATGTTGATAATTTGTATCCCAAGTTTGCGAGTGAGCCTCGCAATGTCAGACTGGGTTTAGCAGCGGATGGATTCAATCCATTCAAGGCAATGAATGTCTCTCATAGCAGTTGGCCAGTTATTATAATGCCATACAATTTGCCACCATGGTTGTGCATGAAGCAGCCTCATATGATGATGACATTGCTCATCGATGGTCCTTCTTCACCTGGAAATAATATTGACGTCTACTTACGCCTTGTAGTAGATGAATTGAAAGAACTGTGGGAAAACGGTGTTGACACGTATGATGCGGAAACTAATCAGATGTTCCGAATGCATGCTGTGTTATTGTGGACTATAAATGATTTTCCTGCCTATGCAATTTTGTCTGGGTGGAGCACAAAAGGCGCTTTAGCTTGTCCTTGTTGTAACACACATACTCGTTCTCGATATTTGAAGAACGGAAGGAAATTATGTTACATGGGGCATCGTCGCTGGTTGAATGGAGGTCACAAATTTCGGAAAGCTAGTGCGTCTTTTGATGGCACTTGTGAATTCGAATCATGTCCAACTCGGTTATCAGGGGCTAATGTGCTACAACAGCTAGGCCCTAAGTTCAAATTGAATTCTAAGCGTCAACAATCTAGCAAACGGAATAGAAAGGGGAAAGAAAAGGAGGAAAACGAGGGCTCGGGTCATAATTGGAAGAAGAAGAGTATTTTCTTTGAGCTATCATATTGGGAGCATAATTTGATTCGCCACAATCTTGATGTGATGCACATTGAAAAGAACGTGTGTGATAATGTATTTTGGACGATATTAAATGTTGATGGGAAAGGGAAGGACAATTTAAATACTCGTCGAGATTTGCAAGATATGGGAATTCGGAAGGCACTACATCCTCAGAAAAGGGTTGGGAACAAGTATTATTTGCCTCCTGCATGTTTTGCCATGAACAATAGAGAGAAAAGTCTATTCTGCACACTTCTAAAGAATATCAAAGTTCCAGATGGTTACGCATCCAATATTTCTCGTCGGGTTAACCTCAAACAGCGGAGCATATCTGGACTGAAAAGTCATGATAACCATATACTCATGCAACAAATACTTCCAATA
The DNA here is from genome assembly GCF_055761805.1 of Camellia sinensis. Classification (NCBI taxonomy): domain Eukaryota; kingdom Viridiplantae; phylum Streptophyta; class Magnoliopsida; order Ericales; family Theaceae; genus Camellia; species Camellia sinensis. The sequence continues at coordinate 127,343,283 of NC_138975.1, forward strand.
GCAGTGAGAAATTTGTTACCGAAGAAAGTGGTTGAACCATTAATTGAGTTAAGCAATTTCTTCAGGCATTTGTGTTTCAAAACCCTAGAGGTGGATGGTCTAAATCGTCTTCAGTCCCAAATCGCTCTTACACTTTGCCATCTTGAGAGAATTTTTCCTCCATCATTTTTCGATATAATGGAGCACTTACCCATTCACCTAGCAGAGGAAGCAAAGATTGCCGGTCCAGTGCAATATCGATGGATGTACTTTATAGAAAGGTGTGTAATCTACTCCAATGTCCATTTTGTATATATTTGATTGTTTATACTTGGAAGTCATGTATGCATCTTTTTGTTTATAGGTACCTTATGACACTTAAATCATACATGCGTAATCGAAGTCATCCTGAAGGTTCAATTGCACAGGGATACTTGGTCGAAGAATGTATGACATTTTGCTCAAGGTACTTGCATGATGTTGAGTCGAAATTGCATCGACCGTTAAGGAATTGCGATGTTAGTGACAGTCCTGAGATATTAATGGGGCGGGCTTTAGGAAAAGGAAAAGGGTTTGTTATTGATAACACAACATGGGTACAGGCTCATCGGTATATGTTATTTAACATTGCTGCGGTTGTCCCATATCGAGAGTAAGATAGATGCAACCTTCGTCTCATTGTGAATGTATTTATACCAACTATAATTATCGTGCATTTTACAAGTAGTTTAATTGTGTAGGGAACATCGTGAATTTATTAAGCGGTCACATCGTCGTCTTAGAGATTATGATGTGGATCGTCGTCACAATGATGAGTTTCCCAAATGGTTCAATTCTCATGTAAGTGCATGTTAAGCACAAGTCTTCTATATTTTTGCAATCCATGTGCTTCTATGTTTTTGAAGTTGTTAATTGATGTTTAATATTGATAACTTTTTTTGAAAAATAGGTTGCTGAGCTATTAGCTACTGAAAATGTAGCGTTGTCAGAAGAGATTAAAATTTTGGCTTTGGGACCCAGCCAAAAGGCCACCAGATTTAATGGGTATATAATTAATGGTACTAGGTATCATACTAAGAGTTGTGAGTTGAGAAGAAAAACTCAGAATAGTGGGGTTATGGTGAAGGCAAAGACTTCTAGCTATGCAAGTGCGAAAGACATTAATCCAGTGGAACGTGATGTAGCGTACTATGGATATGTGACAGATATTATTGAATTGTATTACTCACACGACCATAGATACATGTTATTCATGTGCAACTGGATTGATAACAATAAGGGACTCAAGCAGGATGATTTTGGTTTTACACTTGTTAATTTCAATCACTTGTTATATGCGAAGAAACAAGACAGTGATGAGCCATTCATCCTAGCATCTCAAGCACAACAAGTCTTTTATGTTAATGATTCTGTTGATGAAGATTGGAATGTTGTACTCAAGATGAAACCTAGAGACTTGTATGAGGTGTGTGGAGAACAACCAACTATTGATGAAGGACTACATCACAACGAAGTGGAAAGATTTGGTGATCAAGAGTTAGATGTAGCTTCCTTCACTTGCGAGGAGGACATGGATTGGGTTAGGAAAGGTATTGATGGAACAACTGTTGATGAAACTATTGGACCTCTTGAAGCATCGGCAGAGGCACAATTTGAAGATGACGAAGAACTGATCTGATATTGTAATTGGCCGCATATTCACTTTTACATGTGTGTTTTCTGTATGGATATTCATATTAATAAAATCTTTGCTTTTGTACCTTTGTACCTTTCTTTAAATGGCCATTTTTACCTTTCATGTACTCTTATTTTGTTTTGAATGCAGTAGATATTTATAGATTATCATGTCCTCACTCTTATGTTTGTAGTTTTTTTATAGATATTATCTATGAGTTCTAGCTTCGACCATTCTTCTAGTGAAAGTGAGCAATCAAGCTCTAGTAGTTCTAGTTCAGATGAGACTCGGACCACACTCAAGATGAAAGTCATACCCGATCCACCGGCATCATGGCATCCACCAGGCAGTCTTCCTACCACATCACGTAGCGGTAGTATATCACATGGCTCTGTTTCAGCTGGTATGTATCAACTTTGCTTGATATTTTCTTATGGTGTTTTTGAGTTAGATTTGTAGTCCTATCTATCATACATAATGCATGGTTATTTTTAAAAAAATTGAGTTTGGATAATTAAAAGCATAATGTGTGGTATAGAAGCAAGGATAGCAGAATTTTAACACCCCATGATATGATATGTTGAAATTTATTGAAATTAAAAGTATAATTCAGATATTCAACTGAAATTTGAAGCTTACTACTATTGTTTTGTAGGTCCTAGCTCAAGTCAAGCCAAACAAAAGCAGACAAGGGGTCCCACATATGTGCATGGTCAATGGGGTACTAGTGAAGATGGCATTTTAAAAGTTGTTCCAAATCAGTTGAATCAAGTAGTTGAAGGACACACATCCCTTGCTTCACATTTGGGCGTTTTGGCACGAGATGGGAGTCTTGCACCACTCACTTTTATGACTTGGCATTATGTTCCAAAACAAAACAAAGATAACATATGGAGGGAGATAAAGGTATATATGGATATTTAATATGAAATAAGTTACAATTGTATTCCATATGAAATGCATATTACAAGTGTAGTTGACATTGCATATTACAAGTGTCTATAATTGTAATGCAGGCTCATACGGATGCAGATGAATCCATGAAGAGAACAATAATGGCTTCATTTGGAAAGAAATGGAGAGATTGGAAAAGTCGAGTGAAAACAATAGGATACAAACCCTTCAAGAATGATGCAGAAAGGTTGGCTCATCGACCAGATAGAGTACATGAGGATCAGTGGCGGGCTTTGGTCTACTATTGGGGCACTCAGAGTGCATCGGTAAAATTTTATTTATGTGAAAAAATGTTTATATATGATAATTTTTTATAACATCTTAAATAAATTTCATATTTGACAGAAATCAAGCAAGAAGAATAGAAAAATCCGGAAGAAGAAGACATTGCATCACAGAACAGGCCGAAAGCCTTTCTCAGTAGTTCGACTGGAGGTATAATTATTCTCTCAAAGTTTGCTTACACTGTCTCAAAGTTTGTTAATTTTTTATAACATCTTAAATAAATTTCAGTTGACTTGTCATCATCATCCATATTGCTTCATTTTCCAAGCACCTGCATCATGAAATCCATCCACAAGGATGTTGCCAAACCAACCTGTTCAATTACTACTCACAACAATAGGGGCATCTTTTCATCCTTTCCAGATATTTTCATATTTACTTAACTTGTTCACATATTTAATTGCTTAATTATTTAATTTTCTTATTTATCTTAAGATTTTGGTTGTCTTTCATTTATAGGAGACAAAAAAGAACAATGGGGTTCCTGCTAGTCGGTCACAAGTGTGGATGGCCGCATACATGAAAGATGGGACGTCAAATAGTGATTCAGTTAATGAGGTTATGGTATGTGATACTACTTTATCTTTGGACTTTTAATATGATTTATATTTATATTGGAGGCTAATTATTGAATTCAAACTTGCAGACTCAAATGAATGAGTTAGCAGAGCACATGGAGGGATCTTCTACTGACCCTGCAGCATTACAGGAGCAAATCTTCACACAAGTTATGGGCCCAGAGCGACCTGGCCGTGTTCGGACATTTGGATTGGGACCGTCACCCACTGATGTTTTTGGAGGTGGATATAGGCGGTCACAAGAGCAGAATCGTCTCTTCCAAACTCAAGTTCAGGAACAAGTTCAAGAGCAACTTCATCGGTATCAAATGCAGTTTGAGTCGAAGATGAATGAAGTAATGGAGAAACAAATTCAGGCTATACGCACAGATTTTCAGTCACGAATTCAGTTTTTGGAATCTCAATTGCAAGCTGCAGGCATGCCCGTTGATCCAGTTGTTGCACCATCAAACCCATTACATAGGCAGCAGGTATTTTAATTATTCTTACTAGTTATTACTTTAAATTGCCTAGAGTTAATATACAACTTAAGTCTCTTATTGAATGATAGGTTGTGGATTCACTTAGTAGTCATCCCACTGTTCGACCAATGTCACATCAACAACAATCTCATGCATTTTCATCCCAAGAGGTGAGCAATCATTTAATCAAAGCTTTTTTGACAAATAACATGTCTTATTAATTACAATACTTGCGCTTATTAAATATAGGTTCACCTTTCAAAGAAAGAGAAGAAGAATAAGAAGAAGAAGAAGAACTAACAAGGTAAACGTACTAATATCACTAGTTCGTGGTTTATGTTCATTTGATTTGTAAGGCAGCAGCATTAGTGAAACAGCTATTAGTAGCAGCAGCATGAGCTGCAGCTGCAAGTAGTCCAATGTGCATGCTATCACTAGATAAATTTGACAGTTCGCTGCTGTTTTTGTCGAACTTTGTCTGCTTGATGCAAGAATGCTATGCTTAGGTGCTAGACTGTTCATGACTGCCATGGTTAGACTGCTATGCTTGACTGTTTTTTTCCACACTCTCTCTGTTTATGGTTTTTATGTTTTTAGAAGAGCTTGTGTTGTGTGGGTTTGTTTAGGTGTGTGTGTGTGTGAAGAAGATGTGTGATTTTGTCAAAGATATTTTCTCAAAATATGTTGAAATGTATAGTCTATTCAGTGCATGACTTACAAGCATATGGTCTTACAAAATAAAAAGTCAACCTTATAATTAATCACCCTTTGAGTTTTCTGAGATAGTGTTAACCTGGAATAATATGTTTGAATGTCCTATAATGATTTTTGAGCTTTCTCAACTATGTTTGGATGGCTGGAATATTAAGGCAGAATGAGAATCTCATTCTGGGTTATCACAACATAAAATGCAAATATCATGAAAAGAAGTTACACTGCAATTACATGGTTGTTTGATGTATTAAAATTCATAACGATGAAATACTCAGGACAAAGTTAGCAAAATTGATGTCATGAGTTTTGCTGATTAATGAACTGCAGCTGCATTATTAGGCAAGGCAATTGCATTATTAGGCAAGGCAGCTGCATTATTAGGCAAGGCAGCTGCATTATTAGGCAAGGCAGCTGCATTATTAGGCAAGGCAACTGCAGCTGCATTATTCCTCATCATATAGTCTCACATGAACACTCACATTTGTTGCTGGTTTTCTTTATGCTGAGAACATGCACATTTGAGAAGTCATTAAAAAACGGCTAGGTCTATGAAATCTTTCTGGGGAATTAGAAAGGTTTTTTCTGGAGGATATTAGTCAGGTAAACATTTTCCTCTTCAGTTGTGCTGTGTGCACGTGTGTGTGTTTGTCAGCCTGTCTGCGAACACATGTTTGATGTTTTAGCGATGTGTGATATCCCTGACATAGTTGTTTTCTTTCCATATAAAATGAGTGTGATAACTTGAAAGGTGAAGATAAGACATTGACAGCAACAATGGCTGTGCTAGTTGTTTTTGGATTTATTTATTTATTTTTGGTATTTAGTGAATTTTTAAAATATTTTTTTTACGATTTTTTTACTTTTTAGGTATATTTACGTTAGGTGTGTCTAAAAAGTAAAAAAATTGCTTAAAATATTTAAAAAATTCAGTAAAAACAAAACAACATGGAAAATAAGAAAGTAGAATTTTCTGAAAAGTGTTTTTTGAAAAATGAAAACAAGCAATATTGTTCATAAATGAAGCTGATTAGCAAACAAAGAATCTGTATTAGGAGAGATTTTACATTTTGTTACAGCCCATTCCAACATTGAGTTTGGCGGGTTTTTCAGAAACACTTGGCACTTACTAAAACCAGAACACTCCAATTCCAAGTGTTATACCCTCAATTATCAAATAGTTTGGTTTGAGCCTAAATCATTGATACTTGATTCATGAAGTTAATGTTTGCTTCTGTTGTATTGTCATTGGATAATTTTCATAGGTTGCATAAGAATTCTATTTATTTATTTGTGCATAGCATTTTTGGGAAGGTTGCTGAAGTAATAAGGTAATGCATGTTTATGGGAGCTAAAAGGGAGCTTGTTATGCTGTATGATGTCATAGTGCTTTGCTAATTTACTGTTATTCAAACTCTCTGCTACCCACATGCTAATCAATAAAAATCAGGCATTTATGTGACTATGCATGTGGAACGCAAAATATAAGTTACAACTCTATCAAACTATGGGGGTTTTTCTTTCTGTATGTTGATCTTGTTTAGGTATACTTTGTCTTCATTTTTTTATCTGCCATTCCATTTATATTTCTTTTCTCTATTAATAAATTGAAAAACATCTATATTTCTGAAACCCAAATATTTGTGTAAAGAAAAAGTTGTTAAGAACCTACTGTTCTGCTCAAGTATCATCATAAATAAATGCACTTGAGCATCCACATTTTATTGTCCCTATTGATGGTTACTAGCAGAAAATTCAGGTTGAGGTGGTAGTTTTACCGTGTAAATTTAATTTTTTATCAGCTAATAAAATACAATTATATGTTAGAACATACTGGTGTGTAATTGGTATTAGAGGAATGCATGTTCTGTTATGGTGAAAGCATATGTGATTTTTTGTGCACAGCTGGCCTGTGTGACTTGTTCATGCATCAGAATCCAAGATTAGTGGTTCTGGTACAGAGAGTTCAGTGGTGGTAATGTGCAATTTTACTGGACTTGATCAATTTACATTTCACCATTTCATGTTGTGATAGTCCCCAACTTCCTTTATGCATGTCATCTTTTCATGTTCAAATGGTGATAGCAAACAAGAAATACTGGGCAACCTTTTTGCTTTCAACCTCAGCTCAGTTTGAACCGTGACTCTACTAATTAGTCCACCAACAAGATGTGAACTCCGAGCTTGTAAATGGTATATTTACGTCTTTATGTATATGCACCATTTGCATTCTCCAGGTTCCAGTGAAAATCTCATGCACTTGTAATTAGTTTAAGTTGTTCAATCAAATTATTTTCAATCTTAATTCTCATGTTTGTGTGCTAATATGACTTCGCTCAACCTCATTCCTTGCTTCCGAAATCTTGTTCAACAAGAGCAACTTCATTACATCACCTGAGCATTACTTTAGACATGCTAATGCTAACAATGGATAACAGCATCTAAACTTCCCAAACGTATATGAAACTTGATGGTGCCGTATGTTTGGGTTAACTGCAGTGTATGTTGTGTCGTATCTGATTGTTCATTCACAACTGGTTTTTTAGTGATTTATTTGACTTAGTGTTGTACATGTGATGGGATGTCAATGTCTGCGCATAATTGAATGCATATCTCTAATCATCTTATTTATTATTATTATTTCATCTTTTGATGCTTTGCAGGAGTCTTCTATTTATATATGAAAACTATAGAAAGGGCTCATATGCCAAACAAATTGTGGGAAAGAGTTAAGCTGCCGAGAAATTATGAGAAAGCCCTTGAAATTATTGACAAGCATATGGTATTGTAGTTCTAGCACATTCTAGCAGTTTGACTGGGGTTTTGTAACGCCCTCAAAATAAACCCATTATATATATATCAATGACATGCATTATTTAATGAAAACATTTTATTAAATTGTTCATCAGAGTATTACTAAATAAAAGCATCACATGTAACATCGAATAAAATGCCCTACAGGCTTACATCTTTCCAAGCCAACACTTGGATACAAAAATATGAGTTCTAACTCAATACAAGAAAAGCCCTAAGCTTGAATGTTTACATGTATTAATAAATAAAGACAATTAACTAAAGATAGTCTTCTTCAAAATCCGGAAGCCAAACCCTCCCAAGCTAAGTCCTTGGAGGTAGCTTATCACCTGAACCTGAAAATGATATTCCCATAAAGGGTGAGCCACAGCCCAGTAGAAATATACTAAACCACATATAAGCAATGAATAAAGCAATAGCATTCAACAGATGGTTAACCAAGATAATCAATTACTTCATTTTACAGTCTCCTGACACTATGGTCTAAGATACGTTTTACTTTCCAATTTTATCAACATGGCTCAGAACCTAGCCAAACTTACAACAGTGAATTACATATATCATATTCACATCCTTCCAATATCAATAAACAAATGAGACTCAAGCTCAAATCAAAACACTTCATACTTCCAGATTGATACACATTTTAGTGCTGTATCAATAAAACACTTCTATATAAATAAGCACACATAAAAGTGATGCTAATGGAGTCCATCCCCTATCTCCTCCCAAACAAAATCCGGTTTAGAGGTCCATCCCCTATCTTCCCCTAAACCGTGGAGTACATCCCCTATCTCCTCCCACACAAAACAATGTATGCAAATGCAATGCTCAATCAATATACGTATTTTCTGTATCAATGCAATTGTCAAAATTAATGACTTAATCAATGTGATTAGTTTCAGTTATTCCTAATCCACATGCAATGTCTACAACAATCACGACTATCCTCCACCGATAGCCCAAAACAGTTATTTCTAAACTGAAAATAACTATGTCAACAATTCAATAAACAAATGATTCAAATTATCCAACTACGCCATTTAATCAATGAATTCCCCAATTCCATGAATTAATTATACAAATTAATTTAATAGTACAACTAGGGTTTTTCCCAAAAATTTACCAAAGTATCCCCAACATATCAAAATACCAAAACTTAGAACAAAACCTATAAAATGGAGTAGGAAATTCCAACCTCGAAGAAATAACCCCAAAAGAGAAGATGGAGATGAATGCCCAAACTCCAAAGTGCTCCAAACTACCAATAATTCAGATTAAATGGAAGCCCTCGACCCACTCTATCTTTTTAATGAAGGATCTAGGGTAGAAACACACCCTAAGTGGATCAAATCTAAGAGATAAGGTGAGTAGGGAGAGAGAAAAGTCGAACCTAGGGTTTAGAACCAAAAAGAATAAGAAAAAGACTGATCAAATCCCGCTGCTGCGAATATATACTGGACAGGCTCGCTCGAGCGAAGACTTGGTCGCTCGAGCGACCAGACACAGAGAAACAACGCTCGAGCCAAGGAAGCCTTGCTCGAGCCAACAACTCAAAAGCTCGCTCGAGCGAAAGAAAGCTCGATCGAGCGAAGAACTCAAACCCTCAGGTCTGCAACAAGACACACGCTCGAGCGAAGGAACTATTGCTCGAGCGAAGAACGAACTAACTCGCTCGAGCGAAGAAAATCTCGCTCGAGCCAAGAATGCAAAGCTACAGGTCCAAACCAGACGCAAACTCTCGCTCGAGCTACCAAACCCTGGCTCGAGCGAATAACCAAAAACAACAGCTCGCTCGAGCGACAAACTCCTCGCTCGAGCGAAGATCTAAAATTCTGGACAGCAACACTTGATTCCTAAACCCAACCAACCTGAAACAAACCTGCCCAACACATCCTATAATTCCAAATGAAAAAAATAAGGGACAACAACAACCATCATACAATGACAGAATCTACGGAACCTATGTTCGGACACAATAGTCAAATGAAAAGACCGGGGTCGCTATAACCTCCCCCCCTTCAAAGAATTTCATCCCCGAAATTAAGCATAAATTTTTGAAAACAGTTTTTTTTTTTATTAGACAGTTCATTAGTAAACATCTTGACCCAAAACTGGTCATTTCATCTCTTTATCAAGAGGCATCACACAATATACAAAATAACATGTATTTCAGCCTGTATCATTATTATGCTTTCTTTCTTTCAATGTTGACAATTCTCATATCATATTCAATCGCATGATATATATAACCCATTCAACAATGTAATCAACATATGCAATATTACACTAAACTTCTATAATGAAGCAAGTTTCAAGATACACCCATTTACCAAAACATACTCAATGTTTTACAACTTAAGACATATGTAAGGCTCTTAAGTTCAACAATATTACAAAATTTAAATACAAGATTACAAATCAATAAACATGTCCGGGTATTTTTCGCGAACTTCCAACTCACGTTCCCAAGTGGCTTCCTCCACTCCGTGATGTTTCCACAAAACTTTGACCAAAGGGATGGTTTTGCCTCGCAAAACTTGGTCCCGCCTATCCAAGACTCGAACCGGTCTCTCCTCATACGATACATCCTCATCAACCACTAAATCATTCCAATCCAACACATGTGATGGATCCGGCTCATACTTCCGAAGCATACTCACATGGAACACATCATGTACTCCGGACAACTGTGGTGGCAAAGCTAAACGATAGGCAGCCTCGCCAATCCTCTCAAGGATCTCAAACGGACCAATGAACCGAGGGGACAACTTCCCGCTCTTCCCAAATCTCATCAAACCCCGTCTAGGTGATATCTTCAGTTTTATTACAGGTATTTGAATGGGAGTTAATATTTTGTATGTTAGTTTTATTACAAGTATTTTTTTATTAATTGAATGAGAAACCAAATTCAATATTTTCTTACAGGTATTCTTTTTAATTTAATAAAATAAAATTAGCACAATCTCACCCAAAAAAGAGAAAAAAAAAAAAAAAAAAGATATGACGGCGTTTCTATAAACGCCTCCTAAACCCTCAATAGTAACGGTCATATTTTTTACACAGATACAACGGCGTTTCAAAAACGTCGCTACATATCGTTTGTGACGTCAGCGTGTGTATGGTGGGATATTTTGCGGCGTTTTTTAAAACGCCTCCTATACTAATATCACGACGTTTTTAAAACGTCGCAAAGCTACAGCGACGGCCGCAGCTTCGACGTTTGGTACTAAACGCCACAAAATGAATTAACGGCGTTTTTGATTGATATCGCGGCATTTTTAAAACGCCGCTAAAAGCCCGATTTCTAGCAGTGTATACACGGTTTCAAATAAATATATAATAACTAATTTTAAAATTAAACAGTAAAATAATTAAAATACACAAAAGAATAGAATTAATTAAATTTTAACTATTTTATCAAAATTTCACTTATGTTTTTTTCCCCATCATTAATTCTATGTTTTAAGCTCTAAATAACAAATACATGAATCATAATGTAATTAATAAAAATTAAATAAAAAATATGGTAAATTATAAATGTATTATTATTTTTTAGGGAGAGTTACCCATAAATCCTAAATATTGAATTTGTGTACCATTTGGTCCCAAATTAATACTTGTGATCCATTTAGTCCTTTATGTTATGTAAAAGACATAAGTGACCTTTGTTTGACTTTATCAGTGTGATAGATGTGTGATTTAAATTGGTGTGTTCATGTGTGGCTATATATAAATGTTTATCCGTTTGTATGATGAACACGTGGCAAATTGTGTGCTTGGATGGATGCCACACAACCCAAAAGTGCACTATAGGTTTTTTATGCTTTCTGCTTTGTGTGTGGTGTAGTGCACGTGCCACACAACCATCTTCCTAGCCATCCGGCCCAACCCGTATACGCAAATCAAAATGGGGATACGTATCTAAGACGTTTCGATTTGGGTTAAGTTTGATTTGTAACCCATAGCTTATTGCAATTTGCCCTATATTCGTTCCCAAAAATCTAGAATTACCGATTTCAGTTTGACGACTGTCCTTGATTGCGGATTGAGATGTGAGCTATTTACGATTTGGTTGTGTGACTGTGGTGAGTCATTGCCACATTGACGGTGAGGCAGTGGGAGATATCTACAGTAGGGGGCTGTGACAGTGCCAGAGCTGTGTGTTGTGTCATATTTGGTGATCATTGATGGGACGATAACGGCGGGATATGTTGGTCTGGGTGTGTTGTTTTATTTGTTTTGGTTTGGTGTGTGTTTTATGTTGGTTGTATGGGACATGCTCTGTTTTTTGGTGGGTGTTTACATTGTGACAGCATGATGTGTGGGCCTGGGTGTGTTGTTTTATTTGTTTTGGTTTGGTGTGTGTTTTATGTTGGTTGTGTGGGACATGCTCTATTTTTTGTTGGGTGTTTACATTGTGAGAGCATGATGTGTGGGCCTGGGTGTGTTGTTTTATTTGTTTTGGGTTGGTGTGTGTTTGATGTTGGTTGTGTGGAACAGGCTAATCCCACCAAAAACGGGCGTGTGTGCAAGGAAGGGAACAATTGTCTCACTAAATTAGGCCAAACAAAGGAAATAGGATCAAACGGGAATATATTTCCCCACTAACAAGACTAATGAGAATAATAAAACAATCTTGGGACCAACTGGTAAAATTGTTTGTAGGATGGGATTTATCGGTAACTATCCCTATTTTTTAAGAGTTTCATAATTTTAATTTGTCATGTATTAGATTCACATGATGATATAGTAAACTATGTGTATAATAATTACTTCCTTTTTTCTTTTTCTTTTTCTTTTTTTGAAACTCAAAATCAAAAAATTTAATAACAAAATGAAAATGATAAATAATGAACTACCAGTGACCCTTATCTTCCTGTCCTTCCTAAAATCAACCTTTACCTATCAAGTATTGCTTCTAAATTTTAGCGGCCCACATTGAGCTCTTTTCTTGTTCTCCTCTCTTACCCACTTTGGGACTTTCATGATCCCAATCATCTAACTTTTCTCCTGCTTGACATCTTAACTTCTCTTTGTCAATTGTCCTTGCTTTGTCACCATCATTTTGCTAAACCCCTAAACTCGGTTATATTCATATATAAAATACTGAATTTGTTTAGTCTAGATTTTTATATATTTTTAAATTGAGTAATGTTATAATTTTCATATTTTTATATTTTACATCGTTACTAATTACATCATTTGATAGGCTCTACATGATATACATTGTGACGACCGGGTACGTAATCCATCTTGTTCCTCCTTGATTTACGTTGGGTTTGCCTTGGTTAGAGTGTCGAGTTGTAATATGAGGTTTTGTTAACTATGGAGTTCATTGTGTTGAAAACTTCCTCCCAAAAATCTATCGTCCTTATTTATTTCAATCCCGAGTATTCACTTGTTTCGGAAGGTGCGAGGTTGGGTCTGGAGTGTCTTGAGTTGAGCTAAAATTTTCCTGGCTGGAGGGCAGAGCCGCACGTGCGGGAGCTTGGGCCGCACGTGTGGAGAGGGGGGCCGCACGTGTGAAAAATAGGGATTGGTCGAGTGTACTGCTGCAATAAATGAAGGTGTGATTGAAGGTGCGGGGTGAGAGTGCCGCACGTGCGGCACGTACGGGAAGCACACTCCGCACGTGCGGGAATGGGTGCCGCACATGCGAGACTCCGCTGTGTCCGAAAAATTCTCTCTTTTCTCTCTTTTGGGCTGAGTGTATATCACTTTTAAATTATATCTCTCTCTCTAAAAACACTTTTCTCTCCCTTCCTTCTACATTTCTTACCAAAAACCTCACAAGATCTTTGATTTCTCCAAATCGATTAGCATTTTGACCCAAGTTCCTTCATCAAAGTTGGATAATTTCTCAAGGGCTTCGTTGTATGCAGTGAAGATCGGATTTAGAAACTGTGAAATTTGAGGGTTTCATCTCATTTCTTCTTCAAAACTTAAGGTAGGGATTTTCTTAGAGTTATATATATTTTTGCAAGATTTAGTTGATTTTCGAAACCCCTCTTTTATTGTATTGAAACTTGATTGTTGGTTCAAAAATGTGGGTGATTTTGAAAGTGGGTTTAACCTTATTTCTTATGAAAAAAAAATCTTTTGAGGGTTTTGGAACTATATTGATTGAGGAAGATGTTTTTTTTTTTTTTTTTGAAAGACTCTTTCAAATAGTTTGGGTGTTGTATAGTTATGGTGAGAAAACCTAAAAATTTAAGGGTTTTAAAAGATGTTGAGAACCCATGGATGACATTGTTACTATTATTTCTTTTTTGGGCCAAAATGAAAGCATGATTGGAAAATCTCTTATTATATATATATATATATGTCGAATTTCATGGAATGTGAGAATTTTTTAGTTTGGAAGTTATTGTTCAAATGTTGGTATAGTCTTGTGATGACTAAATTGTTGGAAAAGCATGACGTGTGAGAATGTTGCTACACATTGATAGATTTAAATGAACATGTGACTATTTTGTGATATGTCATTGAAAGGAGAAATGGAAATTTTGATTATTATGGAATTATTGTATGAGATAATTGAAAATGGAGAAACGCTATGTGGCATTGATAATTGTTACATTACATATCCATTCAATTGGTTGTTACAAATTTTGAATTGAATTTGGAAACTTTTGCATTGAGAAAAGAACGTTTGTGATAAACTTTTTATGGAATTGCTTTGGGGTAAATACGTTGGTAAGTCCGGATAAGAGGTGTAGATGAAATTGATTAAGCTCGCCTGAGTGTCTAGGATAAAAGACCAAAAACACGCACGGAGGAGGTACCATTTCCCTTTCGGTTAGCAACCGGTAAAGTGGGATTTTGGTAGTGCTAGTCATGCCTACTTGCAAACACCAACCTAGGGATTATCTGAGTCATATTTACCGCCCCTTGAGTTAAATTGATAAATTTTGAATTGTGGAGATTTCAAGATATCATTGAGCATGATGGTTTTCAAAAGATGAAGATATGATTTTCTTTCAAAAAGCATAGCATGGCACTTGCATTTCACTTCGTGAGGCTTGTATAAAATGTATATACTTTGTTAAGAATTTCCTACTGGGCTTTATGCTCACCTTATGGGATTTTTGTGCAGGAAAAGATGTGATTCCGCCTAATTAGGGCGTGGATGTTTATGTTGAGAGCATAAGGCTCTTGTTTTGGTTGGGGTATATTTTGCTAGCTAAGGGCTATAATTGTATGGGTTTGAGAAACCATTTTTGTGCAACCAGGCTTTAGCCTTGGAATTTGTAAGCCCTTGAGGGTATTGATTTATTTGTGGATTTAACGTTCTACATACTATAGATTCATGTACTAAAAATCATTGAATGTATACTCGCATGTGGAATTATTTTGTATAAACCTCATGATCATATAATGCAGGTGCTGGAGATTTATTATGGGTTATCATAAGGAACCATGGTATTTGTACTACTATTATGCATGAAAATTTTGGGCGTTACATACATGAATAGTGTCATCTAAAATACAATATCAAATGTGGTCAGTATAAATTATTAAAATTTAATTTTGAACATTCTTTTTAAAGATTGCAAATTTAAATAACTAAAATTTAAGTAAGAAAATGTATATTACCATGTATAGATTCTTTCTAAAGTGTTTTTCTTATAAAAATTTCATTTATGTGATAGAATATTTATAAAAATAAAATTAATAAAAAAATAAAGATAACTATTTTTTTATCATATTCTTCTTAAACTTCAAAATTTGAATTCCAAAATCTATCAATTATTGCTTATATTAGATTTGACTTATAAACTTTCATCTATTTTTTTTTAAAAAAAAATTAAATTATAAGTTTGGATGGGTTAATAATTTTATGCAATTTATATTTATTAATTTTTATAAACTGAAATTAGTATTTTGAAGTGTTGGAAAATAATGGATTTTTGGCAACTTTAATTCAAAATTAAAATGAGATCCAATCGCCAATTGAGGTGGGTCTGAGTGGTTGAGGTGGGTCTGAGTGGTTGTTATGATCCAAAATATTTTTTTTAAATAGTCAGTGCGTAAATTAATTGAGTAATATTTGGATTAGAGTATTATGTAAAGTTATGTGCGAAAATGGTTCAATTTGGTAATAATTTTTTTTTAAATATAATTTTTGATCTCAGAAACTATGAATTTTTTTTTTTTTGGGTGTTGTTATGTTGAATAAAAATTTCAGAATTTAATGGTGAGTATTTATTTTATGAGAATTTGCAGACTGATTGGTATTCAGTTCAATTTATAGCAGAATTTGAAATTGAGTTTTGGGTGTTTGGACCATGATTTGAGATAAATTTGGTGGGTTTATTTTGATATATAACTGGACCATGCTTGGTATATAGGTGAGACCCATGACTTAGATTTAATTAATTTGAGTTTGTTTAATTACTCGTATTTAACTATTTGGTCCTTTTTGATTATGTGATTGATAGTAACCACCTTAAGAGTTGTTATTATTTATTATATATGATTATAGTAAATATTTGATAGTTGATTTCATGATGTGTACCATATGGTGAAAAATTACATATTTTTGTAGTGAATAAAATGGGTATATATTTCGTAGTGAGCAAAATATTATATTCTGTGGTGTACAAAAATATTATATTTTGTGGTAAAAAAACTACATCATTTTATAATTTCTATTATGAAATTTTGAGGTATTCTTACAGAAATTATTTTTATAAAAAACCCATTCTTGGGAAAGCAAACCCACGTTGTTTTCCCCTTTTTTTTCCTTCCCATCATTTCCTTTTCTTTCTTTTCATTTTGGGTTTGGTAGAGAGCTCAGCTCTGTGATGACCGATTACGTCGTGCGTCTCTTCACTTGTTGTTCTCATTGGATTTGTTGTGTTCGGAATTTTTTCTCAAAATTCTTGTTCTTGTTTACTCCGGTGTTGAGTTTCACTTGTTTCAGAGAGTGTGGGGTCAGTCTGGAGTGTCAGGGGTTAATCTGAGAAAATTATGGGCTAGAGGACCAGGGCCGCATGTGTAGGGCCTCAAGCCGCACGCGCGGGAGAGGGGCCGCAAGTGCAGAAAATAGGGGAGGGTTGAAGAGCACACAACAATATATGCAGGTGAGGAAGTGGAAGTGCGGGGGAAGGGGCCACATGAGCGGAGATGAAGCCCTCACGTGTGGGAGGCACGCTCCACACATGCGAAAGTGAGGGCTACACATGCGGGACATGCTGAGTTCGAAAATTTACTTTTTTTTCTTTCCTTTGGCTGAGTGTATATCATTTTATAAACCTCTCTCTCTCTCTAAAAACCCTTTTCTCCTCCTTCTCTCCACATTTCCTACATCAAGGCTCACTAAATCTTTGATTTCTCCCAATCCATAAACATTTTGACCCTTGCCTCTTGATCAAAGTTGGAAAACTCTTCGAGGGCTTAGTGTGCGATGGATATCGGATTTCAACACCATCAAATTTAGGGCTTTCATCTATTTTCTTTCAACAAGATTGAGGTAGGGACTTCTTTGAGTTATATATATGTTTTTGCAAGGTTGATGATGATTTTGGAGTTTTCTTGATGACATTAAGAAAGTTTTGATTTTTGGCTCAAAAATGATAGGATTTTCAAAAGGGGTTTTAAATCCCAATTTTTCTAGGTTAATCCTTGACGGTTTCAACTTCATTGTATGAGAAAAGATGTTTTGTGTGAGTGCCCTTTTAAAAAAAAAGGGGGGCGGGGGGTTGAAGAGATACATATTTTTAGGCAAGAAACCTAAAATTTATGAATTGTTGGAATGGGTTAAGGGTCTATGAAATTAGTCAATGGTTGATATGTCACAATGGAAGAATAAAATAGAAAATACCTTTTGCTATTTGCGAAAATGATGAATTTCGTGGAATGTGTGAAATATGGAGATGGAAACTTATAGTTGAAATTGTAGACAAAGTCATGAAATAACAAATTGTTGGATTAACATGAAATGTGTTCATTTGTTGATGGATTTAAATGAAAATGTGGTTATCATGCAAGATAGTATTGAAAGAGGAGTGGAAATTTTGATTATGATGAATTATTGTTGAGATATTGGAAGATGGATAAATGCTATGGAGTAATGATAATTATTGCATTGCATATTCATTCAATTGATCATTACACATTTTAAAATTTCGCTTGGGAAACTTTTGCATTGAGAAAAGTAAGTTTGCGAATGAATTTATTGAAATGTGTTGGGGTAAATACGTTGGTAAGTCCGGATAGGAGGTGTAGATCAAATTGATTAAGTTGGCCTGAGTGTCTGGGGTGAAAGACCAAAAACATGCACGGAGGAGGTACCACTTGCCTTCCGGTTAGCAACCGGTAAAGTGGGGTTTTGGTAGTGCTAGTTATGCCTACTTGCAGACACCAACCTAGGGATTACATGAGTCGTATTTACCACCTCGTTGAATTAAATGGATAAATTTTGAAGTGTTGAGATTTTAATTTATCATTGAGTATGATGATTTCAAAAGGTGAAAAATGTGATCTTCTTTCAAGAAAACATAGCATGGCATGCACATTTCATTTTGGGAAGCTTGTATAAAATGTATATACTTTGTTAAGAATTCTCTACTGGGCTTTATGCTCACCCCTATGAGATTTTTGGTGTAGGAAAAGACGTGGTGAATCCCCCAAATTAGGGCGTGGATGAATGGGATGAGTGAGCACGAGGCTCTATTTTGTTGTGACTATATTTTTGTAAGCCAAGGGCCATATATATGTGGTTCGAGAAACCATCTTTTGTGTAACCGAGCTTAAGCCTTGGAATGTGTAAGCCCCTTGAGGGAATTTATTTATTTTTGACTGAAAATTCTATATGCTATTGATTCATGTACTAGAATTCATTGAATATATAACCGTATATGAGATTATATTGTATAAACATTGAGATCATGTAATGGAATGTGTTAGGGATAATTCTGGTATCTCTTAAGAGCCTTGGTTATTATTATATCCATTGTATTTTTATTTTATTTTTTTGGGCGTTACAACTTGGTATCAGAGCTACCGGGTTTGAATATTTGGTTCTCGCGGGGAGTGGTAGTTTTACCACAATGGGTTTATTTTGCATGATTAGGAGATGTTTGTATTTTGTGGCTATGTGATAACATGTTTATGTGACTAGATGGGTATGGGATTGGACTTTTAGGATGTTGTTTGTGCCTATTAAATTCCTTGAGATCTTATTAGAAGGGTACTTGATCAACACACATTCTACTAAGAATTCTTGATTTTTCGTGGAACGAATCTCATCACAAAGGAATAACCTCTGTGTGCTTACGTGACTAAGTGCTTATGTGGAGTGAAAAATTAAATTGTTTGTATGATAGAGAAATATATCGAATTGTTGTGGTCAAACGTGTGAGGCGAGTTACGAGCACATTTGGGATTATGTGCTAAATTGTTTATCTTGTTCCTTAAGTAGGATGTTAGGAAAGGGTCAAACTCGTGGTGGTAGAGGCGGGAGGCGTGGTAGGGCTTACCGGTGTGCATGAAGTACCGGTCCATGAGGTTCCGGTGCAAGATGAAGGGTTCGGCCAAGCTAATGCGGCCAGACAAGCGGGCCAAGCTAATGTGGTCGAGCAAGTGGGGCAAGCAAAAATTTTGGGGCAAGCGAGTCAAGCCGCAATGGGGGCCCTAGCCCGGGAAATGTCTGGGGCCTTGAGGGAGTCAATGAACATATTGAGGGCAGAGAACCAAGCTAGAGAGAATGCCGTAGAGACAAGGGCGAGTTTTCTTACTAGAGAAATTTTGCGGGCCAAACCGGATGAATTCCATGGTGGCCCCGAGCCCAAGAAAGCAGACGAGTGGCTCGGACAAATAGTGAAGACATTCGAGATTCTTCACATCGAGGACAGTGAGCTAAGAGTGACTCTTATGAGTTACTACTTCAAAGGAGATACAGGCCAATAGTAGAAGTACGCCAAGGGTCGAGTAGAACTGATGTGGGAAGCATTTGTGGTTGCTTTCCAAGACAAGTACCTACCTCCCACTGTTAGGGAGAGGTTGAGGAAAGAATTTCAAGACCTCAAGCAACTCAATATGTCTGTGCTCGAGTTTGAAGCGGCCTTCTCTAGTTTGTCCCGGTTCGCACCAGAGGTGGTGGCAATAGAAGAGTGTCGTTGCATTGAATTTGAAAAGAAGTTGAGAACCAAGATCTTGTTCAAGGTTGCTGGGAATATGATTCGGAACTATGACCGCCTTGTGGAGGCAGTGGCACATATAGAGATTATCGTAGAGGCTGAGAATGAGAGACTTCAGAGTTCGAGGTCGAGGGGTCAAGGGTCACAAGGGGACTATAGACCCAACAAGAAGTGCAGAAACACCTTTTCATCCCAGTCCCAACCACAGCAGTCTAGATCTACCTTTCCCTTGCTTAGTGCGGGCTCAAGGAAGAGTACACCGAGTGGTTTTTCATGTTTTAAATGTGGCCAACCGAGTCACAAGGTCTTTGCATGTCCACAGAAGGGAGGAGGACAGCAGATGTTGCCACCACCACCACCTAACCGATCCCAGAGTCAGTCTCAAAGTAGAGGGCAAGGACTTACTTGTTATCAGTGTGGTCAACCAGGGCGCATGAAGAAGGTTTGCCCACAGTTGGGAGGCACCTCTGGTGCATCAGTGTCGAGGCAGACTTAGAGCCACCAGCAGGCTCACTCAATCTAGACTTCGCGAGCTAATCAGGTAGCCACTTTAGCTCAATCAGTGCAGCAGGCCTATGCTCTGAGGGATGAACAGGTTGATCAAAGGCCACATAGGCGTGCGTATGTTGTTACCGCGCTAGAGCAGTTGCCAGGATCCTCAGTTGTGAGAGGTATTTTTGTTGTGTGTAATTCTTTGGCTAATGTGTTGACAGATACGGGTGCGTCTCATTCATTCATATCTACTACATTCGCATCTGTATTGGGGTTAGAGGTGGCACGGTTAGCGTCTCCGCTCAGAGTAAAGTTGCCAGTTGGGGTACAATTGATTTAGACCGGGGATGTCATGGTTGTGAGATAGAGGTTACCGGGCATCGACTTCCGTTTACTTTTATATTGGTAGACATGTCGAGTTTCGATGTTATTCTAGGTATGGATTGGTTATCTTCGTACCGGGCTGTAATTGGTTGTTATTGTCACAGAGTTACAGTGTGCACCTCGGGTGGTGATTGTTTTATTTTCTGGAGGACCAGGTTGATAGGATCTGTTCACCAATTTTTGACCCTTGTAGTAGAAGCAAGCTTAGTGGCCTTCTTGAAACCCTCTTGGATAGTGAGAGTGACGGGGCCCGTGTTGAATTGCCCATGGTAATTTGTGAATACCCGGATGTCTTTCCCGAGGATCTTACTAGTTTGCCACCCCACCTGGAGATCGAGTTCTCCATTGACTTAATGCCTGGTATGGCACCGATTTCCATGGTGCCATATAGATTTGCACCCGCCGAATTGCATGAGTTGAAGATTCAACTCCAAAAGCTTTTAGACAAGGGCTTTATTCGCCTTAGCACATCACCTTGGGGAGCGCCGTGTCATGGACTGAGAAATCCTAATGCCGCCCTCACTAGAAAGCGTTGGAACCAAAGGAGATTGCTAGAACGCTCTAGAGAATGGCTAAAAGATGGGAGGCTAATAGAAGAATCTAGAACTCTCTAGAGTACTCAAGAGGATGGTGGAACTAGAAAGCTCCGAGAGATTGTAGAGCATGCCGGAAGCTTCTGGAACTCCTTGGAGCATTGTGGGAACTTGTACATACTTGTAGATACTAGTAGACTCTTCTAGACATGTACATACTAGAATAGTCCTAGAATACTCTAGCTGGGGGAAGTGTCTAGAACACTCTCCATTAGTATAGTTCTAGAATCTTCTTTGTAAGGCTATATAAAGGGGAGAGCCTCCTTTTCCCAAACCACCCAAGTACCAAGTAACCAAGCATTGTAAAGTATTCAAGCAATACAAGCGAAGTATTCTCTAAGTCTCTCTCGTGTGCAATCTTCTCCTAAGCTCCCTTCCACAAAAGGCTTACTTAGGTGCAAGCAAGGCGTGCTATAAGCATCTAAGGCCGCACGATTGGCTTGGAAAGACTGAGGGTTGGTTCAGAAAATCCAAGACCGTGACAGTTGGTATCAGAGCCAAAGTTACGAAGGCATCGTAATTAAGGAAGGAAGAGCCCTATATCCGAAGTGATTCACACCGAGGAGCACCGCAGAAGGGAGACTGCTGCAAACTTGGGCAAAAAGGTGAAAGACAAGTCAAGTGACATCATGAGTGCCATGGAGACCCGAGTGGTCAAGGTTGAAGTGGCTATGGCCGATGTCAAGGAGCGTCTTGATCGACTAGAACAAGGGATGGAGCAACTCGATGGCTTTTTGGGAAGCCAAGTCGAGGAATTGCTTGAGTCCATGCGGGACACCATCCGGATCAACCTTGAAGCTCAGAGACAAGAAAGCTATGACTTCTAGGAATGGATCCTGAAGGCTATTTGTCAACTCCAAGACCAAGTCCAAGAGCTGAAGGAAGGCTTGGAGGAGACACGGGCGGATTGGGCCATATGCAAGCGAGCTGTGGCTAGTGGCGGTGTTACCAATGCGGGATTCACTCCAAGGCTGGAAGCGCCAAAGCCTAAGGAGTTTGATGGCACGCGGGATGCCAAAGAACTGGATGACTACCTTTGGTACTTAGAGACGTATTTTGAAGCTTTAACCTTAAACGATGAGGTTACGAAAGTACGCACTGCTTCTCTCTACCTCACTAAGTTAGTTGGAGTTTGGTGGCGTCGTAAGCACGCTAAAATGGAAAGAGGCATTTGCACTATCTCTTCATGGGAACAATTCAAGAATGAACTTATGAGGCAATTCTATCCTGAAAATGTGGCATATGAAGCACGTTTAAAGATGAGGGAGTTGAAGCACACCTACTCTATCCGGAATTATGACCAAAAATTCTCTGGGTTAATGCTTCAAATTCCTAACATGACAGATGATGACTTGCTCTTTAACTTCACAGCTGGGCTTAAGTAGTGGGCACAATTGGAACTACAATGATGAGGTGTTAAGGATATCTCCACTGCACTCACCGTGGCCGAGACATTGGTGGAACACACTAAGCCGGAAGCTTCTAACTCGGAGTCCACCAAGGAGGGTCAAGTCAAAGGTGGGAGAGCCACATGGGCCAAAGAATGGAAGGATTCTAAGGCTCCAAGGTACAAAGAAGGTAGAAGCAAGTCACCAACGGGTAAAGATTAGAGGAATGAGGCAAAGAAAGAAAGCAAGCCCAAAGACAACTGTTTCATCTACGATGGGCCACATTGGGCACGCGATTACCCTAAGAGAAAGAGTCGTGTGCAATGCTGGAAAGGCAAGAAAGGGAAGAGCAAGCTTGCATGGAATCTCTATAGCTGATGGGTGCCATCGAAGTGAAGCCTACTGCATCAACTCAATGGGACAAGGGTTTGATATATGTAGAGGGCAAGATCAATGGGAAGGCGACCCAAGTCATGGTAGACACAGGGGCTTCCCACAACTTTAGCAAGGCGGAAGAGGCCAAAAGGCTTGGTCTAAAATTTGACAAGGGAAAAAGATTAATAAAGACAGTGAACACCAAGGCAAAGCCCGTGGAGGGTCTGGCTCGAGGGGTTGAGTTGCACCTTGGTGGATGGCGCGGGAAAGTGAACTTCTCAATAGCATCACTCGATGACTATGATGTGGTGTTAGGGATAGAGTTCCTGCAAGAGTTCAATGTGGCAATATTGCCTCGTGACAACACTATGTGCATCATGGAGGGTGGGCCTTACATGGTGTCAATGGTGAGCAAGGAAAATACTAAACTCCAACTTCTATCAGCTATTGAGTTGGGGGCGAACAAGAACAAGGTAGAAGGCGATACCAAAAAGATGATTAACAGGCAAGCGGCCAAGAAGGTTCTCTCCGCAACGCAAGTCAAGGAAAACTCAAAGAAGGGACAGACTACCTATCAAGCTATCCTCCAAGGCAAATGAGGAAAGAGACCTAAAGGACATCCACCTAAGAGAAAGGCAGATCACAAGAGGAAAGGACTACTAGAAAGCAAGATAGACGCTTTGTGGTGGTTCCAAAAAGCAAACACAAAGACTTTGCGAGGAAGGCGCGATGAGGGTGTCGCCGCATTAGGTGGGGGAGAATGTCACAGACCGAGAAATCCTAATGCTACCCTTACTAGAAAGAGTTGGAAACCAAAGGAGATTGCTAGAACGCTCTAGAGAATGGCTAAAAGATGGGAGGCTAATAGAAGAATCTAGAGCTCTCTAGAGCACTCAAGAGGATGGTGGAACTAGAAAGCTCTGGGAGATTGTAGAGCATGCTGGAAGCTTCTGGAACTCCTTAGAGCATTGTGGGAACTTGTACATACTTGTAGATACTAGTAGACTCTTCTAGACATGTACATACTAGAATAGTCCTAGAATACTCTAGCTAGAGGAAGTGTCTAGAACACTCTCCATTAGTATAGTTCTAGAATATTCTTTGTAAGGCTATATAAAGGGGAGGGCCTCATTTGCCCAAACCACCCAAGTACCAAGTAACCAAGCATTGTAAAGTATTCAAGCAATACAAGCGAAGTATTCTCTAAGTCTCTCTCGTGTGCAATCTTCTCCTAAGCTCCCTTCCACAAAAGGCTTACTTAGGTGCAAGCAAGGCGTGCTATAAGCATCTAAGGCCGCACGGTTGGCTTGGAAAGACTGAGGGTTGGTTCAGAAAATCCAAGGCCGTGATAGCCGGCTCTCTTTGCGAATAAGAAGAATAGGTCATTGCGGCTGTATATTGATTATTGCAAGTTGAACCGGGTTAACGTCAAGAACAAGTATCCTCTACCCAGAATAGATGACTTGTTTGACCAACTTAGAGAGCCTTGTTGCTTCTCGAAAATAGATTTGAGGTCGGGGTACCATCAGTTGAGAGTTCGGGACGAGGACATCTAGAAAACGGCCTTTTGTACGCATTATGGCCACTATGAATTCCTTGTAATGCCTTTTGGGTTGACTAATGCACCGGCCTCCTTTATGGATTTGATGAACTGAATTTTTCGAGAATACTTGGATCGTTTTGTGGTCGCCTTTATGGATAACATCTTAATTTACTCAACTTTCGAGGAGGAACACGAGGCTCACTGCGGGTAGTACTCGATTTGCTTAGAGAGCACCAATTGTATGCCAAATTTTAGAAATACGAGTTTCGGTTAACTGAGGTGAAGTTTTTGGGTCATGTGGTGTCGAGAGAGGGAGTAACTGTAGATTCCTTGAAGATAGATGCAGTACAGGATTGGGGACAACCCAAAAATGTTTTTGAGATCCGGAGTTTCTTGAGATTAGCGGGGTATTATCGACGTTTTGTAAGGGACTGCTCTAGACTAGCCGCGCCTTTGACTAGGTTGACTAGAAAGGGTGTCAAATTTGTATGGAGTGAGGCTTGTGAAAGGTCATTCCATGAACTGAAGACTAGATTGACTACCGCACTGATCTTGATAATTTCGGAAAGAGGCTTAGGTTACATCGTTTATTGTGATGTATCTCAGGATGGGTTTGGTTGTGTCTTGATACAAGGGGAAAAGGTTGTGGCCTACGGTTCACGACAATTGAAAATTCATGAGAAGAACTACCCCACCCATGACTTGGAGTTAGTAGCGATAATTTTTGCCTTGAAAAATTGGAGGCATTATTTGTATGGCAAGAAGTTTGAAATTTTTTCTGATCATAATAGCCTAAAGTATTTGTTTTCCCAAAAAGACTTGAATTTACGCCAACAGAGGTGGATGGAATTTATGGAAGATTATGATTTTGAACGACACTATCATCCGGGAAAGGCCAATGTAGTGGCCGATGCGTTAAGTCAAAAATCCACGAGTAGTTTGGCAAGTGTGGCTATCTGGGAATGGGTTATGCTTGGTGACATTGGCAAGTTTGATTTACACTTGGGTGAGTCCGGTGAGAACGTAACCCTGTTTACTTTGAGTGCTCAACCTACCTTGATTAGTAAAGTCATAAAGGCGCAACAAAGGGACCGTGAGGTGGAGTCAATTCGAAATAGAATTTCCAACGGGAAGGAAGATAAGGGTTTAAACATTCACTCGAATATGAGCGTATGCTATCTAGACCATTTGTTTGTACCAGAATCTTGTAGAGAGGACGTACTTCAGGAGTTCCATCACTCACGCCTTACGGTACATCTGGGAGGCACAAAAATGTATCATGATCTTAGTCATCAGTTTTGGTGGTGGGGTATGAAATAGGACGTCGCTTTATTTGTATCGAAGTGCTTTACTTGTCAACAAGTGAAGGCCGAACACAAAAGACTAGCGAGTTTGTAACAACCCTTACCGATAGTCGAATGGAAATGGGAGCACGTTACCATGGATTTTGTAGTTGAGCTACCTAGAACACAGCAAGGCAATGATGCTGTTTGGCTGATTGTCGATAGGTTGACTAAGTCTACACATTTCATTCCAATGCACACTAGCGGCTCAGTTGAACACTTGGCAGAGTTGTACATTATAGAGATAGTTCGACTTCATGGGATTCCTGTAACCATTGTATCGGATAGAGACCCTCGTTTTACCGCCTGGTTGTGGCAAAGCCTTCAAGAGGCGTTGGGAACTAAGTTGACCTTTTGCACTGCTTATCATCCTCAAACCGATGGGCAATCGGAGCATACCATTCGGATTTTGGAGGACATGCTTAGCGCTTGCATCCTTGATTTCAAGGGGTCTTGGGAGAGGCACTTACCGTTGATTGAGTTTGCCTATAACAATAGTTACCAAGCTAGCATCGAGATGGCACCGTTTGAAGCCTTGCATGGCCGACCTTATAGATCACCGATTTGTTGGGCCAAGTGGGTGATGCACCATTGTTGGGCCCAGAAATTGTTAGAGAGACAACCGAAAAAGTTGCTCTCATTCAGAAGAGGTTAGCTACGGCCCAAAGCCGACAAAAGAGTTATGCCGATAAGAAGAGATGACCTTTATCTTTCGAAGTTGGTGACCATGTGTTTCTTAAAATCTCACCAAGACAAGGTTTGAGGAGATTTGGTAAGAGTAGTAAATTGTCTCCGATGTTTATTAGGCCTTTCGAGATATTTGAGAGAATTGAGGAAGTGGCATACCGGTTAACTTTACTGCCACAACTTTCGGGGGTCACAATGTGTTTCATGTATCTATGCTTAGGAAGTACGAACCCGACCCTTCTCATGTACTAGATTGGGTTGAATTGGAGGTAAATGAGGATGCCTCTTACGAAGAGTGACCGGTCGAAATACTAGACACCCGGGAGCAAATACTACGGAGCAAAACTATACCGTTGGTAAAGGTGTTATAGAGACACCATGGGGTAGAGGAAGCAACGTGGGAACGGGAGGCAGAAGTCCACTCCAAGTATCCAGATTTATTTGAACATGCTTAACTTGCTTTTCCTTGATATTGTTCTCTAGCATTGTGGGTAAATGTATTAAAATTGTTAATTATGTGTTGTTATGTACATTATTATTTCAAGCATGAGGTTGTTATGGATTGTTACTACTCTTATTACAAACCCCACGTGTATGCTTGTTTTGAACAGTTATTGTTTGTGAAATAACCATGAGGGTGATAGTGAATTTTGTTGAAAATCTACTTTGTAATTTGAAATTGTATTAGCATGGTTGTGATTGCTAAGAACTCTTTTGCTTCAGTTATTGATTTAATTTCGAGGACGAAATTTCCTATGGTGGGGAGGTTGTGATGACCGGTTACGTCGTGCGTCTCTTCACTTATTGTTTTCATTGGGTTTGTTGTGTTCGTAAGTTTTTCTTAAAATTCTTGTTCTTGTTTCCTCCGATGTTGAGTTTCACTTGTTTCGGGGGGTGCGGGGTCGGTCCGAAGTGTCAAGGGTTGAGCTGAGGAAATTCTGGGTTAGATGACCAAGGCCGCACATGCGGAAGAGGGGCCACACGTGTGGAAAATAGGGGAGGGCTAAAGAGCACACTGCAATATGTGCAGGTGAGGAAGTGAAAGTGCGGGGGAAGGGACCGCACGTGTGGGAGTGGGGGCCGCACGTGTGGGAGTGGGGGCCGCACGTGTGGGAGTGAGTGCCATACGTACGGGGGATGCTGAGTCTGAAAATTTGCTTTTGCTTCTTTCCTTAGGCTGAGTGTATATCATTTTATAAACCTCTCTCTCTCTCTCTCTCTAAAAACCCTTTTCTCCTCATTCTCTCTACATTTCCTACATCAAGACTCACTAAATCTTTGATTTCTCCCAATCCATAAACATTTGGACCCTTGCATCTTGATCAAAGTTGGAAAACTCTTCGAGGGCTTCGTTGTGTACGGTGGAGATCGAATTTCAACACCGTCAAATTTAGGGCTTTCATCTATTTTCTATCAACAAGATTGAGGTAGGGACTTCTTGGAGTTATATATATGTTTTTGCAAGGTTGATGATGATTTTGGAGTTTTCTTGATGACATTAAGAAAGTTTTGATTTTTGGCTCAAAAATGATAGGATTTTCAAAGGGGTTTTAAATCTCAATTTTTCTAGGTTAATCCTTAAGGGTTTCAACTTCATTGTATGAGAAAAGATGTTTTGTGTGAGTGCCCTTTAAAAAAAAGGGGCAGGGGGGTGAAGAGATACCTATTTTTAGCCAAGAAACCTAAAATTTATGAATTGTTGGAATGGGTTAAGGGTCTATGAAATTAGTCAATTGTTGATATGTCACAATGGAATAATGAAATAGAAAATACCTTTTGCTATTTGTGAAAATGATGAATTTCAAGGAATGTGTGAAATATGGAGATGGAAACTTATAGTTGAAATTGTAGACAAAGTCATGAAGTAACAAATTGTTGGATTAACATGAAATGTGAAATGTGTTCATTTGTTGATGAATTTAAATGAAAATATGGTTATCATGCAAGATAGTATTGAAAGAGGAGTGGAAATTTTGATTATGATGAATTATTGTTAAGATATTGGAAGATGGATAAATGCTATGGAGTAATGATAATTATTGCATTGCATATTCATTCAATTGATCATTACACATTTTAAAATTTATCTTGGGAAACTTTTGCATTGAGAAAAGTAAGTTTGCGAATGAATTTATCGAAATGTTTTGGGGTAAATACATTGGTAAGTCCGGATAGGAGGTGTAGATGAAATTGATTAAGTTGGCCTGAGTGTCCGAGGTGAAAGACCAAAAACACGCGCGGAGGAGGTACCACTTCCCTTCCAGTTAGCAACCGGTAAAATGGGGTTTTGGTAGTGCTAGTTATGCCTACTTGCAGACACCAACCTAGGGATTACCGGAGTCGTATTTACTGCCTCGGTGAATTAAATGGATAAATTTTGAAGTGTTGAGATTTTAATTTATCATTGAGCATGATGATTTCAAAAGGTGAAAAATGTGATATTCTTTTAAGAAAACATAACATGGCATGTGCATTTCTTTTGGCAAAGTTTATATAAAATGTATATACTTTGTTAAGAATTCTTTACTGGGCTTTATGCTCACCTCTATGGGATTTTTGGTACAGGAAAAGAAGTGATAAATCCGCCAAATTAGGGTGTGGATGTATGTGTTGAGAGAGCACGAGGCTCTATTTTGTTGTGACTATATTTTTGTAAGCCAAGGGCTATATATGTGTTGTTCGAGAAACCATCTTTTGTGTAACTGGGCTTAAGCCTTGGAATGTGTAAGCCCCTTGAGGGCATTTATCTATTTTTGACTGAATGTTCTACAGACTATAGATTCATACATTAGAATTCATTGAATGTATAACCGCATGTGGGATTATATTGTATAAGCATTGAGATCATCTAATGGAATGTGTTGGGGATAATTCCAGTATCTCTTAAGAGCCTTGGTTATTATTATATCCTTTTTTTGGGGGGGGGGGGGCATTACAAGCTCGCTCCCTCTCTCTCTCTCCCTCGTTCTTTGTTCTCCACTGTTGCTCGGTCTTTGAGCTTCAAAGTGGAGTCCTTAGAGTGAAATTTTGTAAATGAAAGTCAAAGAGCTTGTCGTGATCTTCGCAATTGTGGTCTCGAATTCATCATCGGTCGATGTTTGCATTTTCAGATTTGCTTTTCTTCATATTTGATGTAGGGACTTTCTTCATATTATTACATTAAAGCTATGTTAGGGATATTTTGAGAAAACATATCATTACAAGAAGCTTTGTATATATGTATTTCTCAGATTTTTGTTTGGTTAATTTTTGGGAGAAAAATTATGTGAAATGTTAAAAATATTGGTGTATTGAACTTGATTTGGGGAAATCATCTTGTGTTGATAATTTTGTAAAAAATCCAAAAATAAAATTAAAAGTTGTATGGATTGTGTCTACATCATATTATGATTAGAAAATTTATTTTGAGAAATAAAAAGTTGAAATATTTTTTTCATCGTTGATTTGGAATTTATTTTTGAGAAAAATAAATTAATGTTGATGAATATTGAGTACATGCTTAAGTTGGAATTATAGAGTTGTTTTGGGATTAAACACTCTAAAAGTGTTATATTCATGGTATTTTATGAAAAATGATATGTTGATGATTAAGTTGTGTTCATTTTTTTTTTTTTTTTTTGTGAAAATAAAAATGTGAAATGTGGACTTTCGAACTTATAAGCTTGAAAATGTTACGCTTGGGCATATTTCATAATTTTTGATGTAAATATCATGTTGGTTAGATAATTTTAGAAAAAGTTGTGAAATTGTTATTGGTAGAAAATATGGGGAAAATATTACCTCTTTAAGTAGCTTGGCATGAAAAATGGTTATGTTGAAATATGGTTATGTTTGAGGGATGACGCATGTGAAGTTAGGTTTGGTATTATAAATTTGAAAATTTTTAATATAATAAACTTACTAATTTAGTGGATTAAATCAGTTTTGGTTAAAAGGCTATATCCGTTATGGTTAAAAGTGTGCTATTGAGATTATACCATAACTTTTGATATAGTATGATAGTTCTAATATTTGGTGTATGCTAATATGTTGTTTTTGAACATCAAATTCATATGTTAGATGTTTGAAGTGTAAATTGAGGGTTTGGTTAAATTGTGAGTTGTTTACGTATAATCTTGCTATTTAATGCATTTTTGTATATAAAATTACACGTGGATATTTGAAAGTGAGAAAGCCCCAATTTGTGAAAAATCCTAAATGGTAATGTTTTGGGAGTTGTCGGATTATTGAGAAAAGACTTTGTTTGGTTTCAAAATTAAGGATTTGATTCAGAAAACACTTATGAAACTTTTGGAATATCGAGTATTAGTTACTCCTTTGAAATGTTGAGTTTAACGGAAAGTTATATAGGTCTTGAAAAGTTATCTTTAAATGTGGAATATGGGTTGTTTCTAAATGTTGGGAATCATGGGAGATTCCAGATTATAGTTATATGTTGGATTATATATCCATGTTGTTATCTTTTAATTAATATATTAGAGATAACTATTTTGGCTATCGATAGAAATTTACCATGTTGCATTTAAATGAGGGATTTCTTAGAAGGATGAAAAATGTTGGAACTTTGGAAGTTTGATATATAATATCTTATAGATTTGTCTTGAAATGACTAAATTGTGAATGTTGATTAACATGTGGAGACTATACGAATATACATATTATTGTATTATCTCTTGAAATTGTATTATGATATTACATTGATAGAGATATGGAATTTGATCATAATGGAGCATTGTGTGGTGGAATTGAAATTGGAACTATTATAATGCATTGTTACATATTGCATTGTCATTTCATTTCATTGTCATCATGGGTTTCGTATTGCACTTGAAAACTATTGTTTTGAAAAAGGAATTGTTTTTGTGAAACAAGATCATTTTGATTTGTTTTGGGTGAATACGTTGTAAGTCTGGATAGGGGGTGTAAGTTGATGTTGGTTAAGTTAGCCTGAGGGTTCAGAGTGAAAAACCGAAAACACATGCGGAGGAGGTACCATGTGCCTTCTGGTGAGAGACCGGTAAAGTGGAGATTTTGTAGTGCTTGATATACCTACTTGCAGACACCAGCGTAGGGATTACCTGAATCGTATTTACCACCCTTGAAATTATATTGAAATTATTGGATTAATGTGTTTTTAAATTGGCATTGTGCATAAGATTTTCAAAAAGATGAGAAAAATATTTTGAGTATGACATAGCATATGCATTCTTCTCATAAGACTATATAAAATGTATTTGATGCCTTGTTAAATGTCATTATGAATTGTTTAATTATTTGATTCAATTGACAAATGGGTAATTGAATGAATTGAAAAGGATGTCATGTTGCTATTGAAGCATGTTTATTTATTTAGGTTAACTAGTTGTGGTTAATTAAATAAATTGTATTTAAGAGAATATGTAATAGAATCATATGGTTTTGACATGATATAATTTCACGTATATGTACGACTATCCTTGTACCTGCATATCTTCTAATGTATAATACGAGATTGTTTGGTGAGCTAGTGGTTGATCACCTCCTACCTATACATGTGTACAAGGAGTATTTTCAAATTTGAGGATCAAACCGTTTGGCATGGCTATAAAGTGGTGATAAGCTGTAGTGCTTTTAATTGTTTCTTTGGTTGAGCCCTATGCCTGTAAAGGGGCAACATTGTCTTATTTATTGTAAGCCTCTGAGCATTTCTTTTATTTGTATGTAAATGTCTTTGTTGTATAACGAGAGGGAACATGTATATTTAATTATTCATCATTTCATTCAAGGATGAATTATCATTTATAAATGGACTTAATAAATGAATATTGATAATGTTATCCAAGTAATAAAATACGGGGCGTGACAGTGGTTTTGTATTCTCTTAAGTGAGAAGAATTCAATACAAAAATAATGAGCCGAAACCATTAAGTTGTGAATGAGAATTGTCTCATAAATTGGGCATCAATAAAGTTGGGCTTAGATTTGTACTTAATCTTAGTTTGGACTGGGACTGGGCCTGGGCTTAGGCTTATGCTTGTGTATGTGCATGTGCTGGGTTTGGTCTTGGACTTAATCTTGAACTTGGGCTAAGCTATGTTGTGTTGGGTTTAGCTTGTGCATGTGTTTTAAAATTGGGCTTAGATCGGGTTGTGACCGAACATTAACATCCATTTGGTGACCCATCTAGTTGGTTCA
Organism: Camellia sinensis; assembly: GCF_055761805.1. Lineage (NCBI taxonomy): Eukaryota > Viridiplantae > Streptophyta > Magnoliopsida > Ericales > Theaceae > Camellia > Camellia sinensis. The sequence goes on from NC_138975.1 coordinate 127,375,865, forward strand.
TTAAACATCATTATATACATATTTATTTGTATATATTAAGAACACAAGAAATGTAAGGTTTTGTAACTCTCATATTTTGATGATGGAGTTGATGACCATATTAGTGGCCATAGGTTTTCAACCTTTGTAACTCTAGCCCTAATAGCTAGAGTTGATGGCCTTGGTTAATGTCATTTGATGGCCCTATTAATGTATAGCCTTCATGGCTAGGGATTCCCCTACTTATATAAATAGAGGTCTTTCCCCTCCAACTTGGTAGAATAATTTTGGAGAGGTTTTGATAGAAAATGGAGATGTTGTTTTGAGATAAAAAGTTAGAGATATTTTTTTCCACCAAAGAAAATTTTTCCTATCTTCTTTTGCTAGCCCCTTCTTTAGTTCTTGTTAGAGAGAGTGCAACCATTGTTAAGTTCCTCGAAACTATTCAGAATGTGCTTCTACATTAGCTGACTTCGATCGTCGTATCCTACGAGACAGATGCCGATGTACCTCCAGCATCCATCGGGAGGAGGTGAATCTGTTTTAAAGAAATTGTCTAGTGTAGGTTTCAGTCTGCTTCTTTTCTTATTATTTGTTCTTATTTTTTCAAAAAGTTAGTTTACAAAAATGAGTTCTAATATTTAGTTATCCATGTTAACAATTTTCGCTATTAGTAATATAATCTAATTCATTTCTATATTTTTTATTGTGTATTTTATTTTATATTTCATTCTTTAAATAAATAAATAAAATTATTTTGTTATTTCTATTTAATTTATTTTATATATTTTTGTTGTATTATTATGGAAAAATACGAACAATCTTAAAACATATTTTTTATAAATAGTTTTTGAAAAAACAATTTAGTTTTATTTTAATTTATTCTAGTAACTCCTGGAATTAAAATTAATTTAATTGCCTAGAGTTATTGGATTGTTTTGAATTGTTTATTTCTAATAATTTATTTATGCAATTTATTTTATGTTAATTAGTTGTTATTGCATGAGTTATTTGACTGTTAGTGTTTAAGTTGGTAGGAGTTTATAAAAATAAAAATTTTATTATGTAAGATTCTTATTATTTGATTTGATTTGTTTGATTGTTTTCTTTTGTAACTAAGTTTCTTTACAGGTTTACCTAAGCGAGAAAGGATGATATAGAATACGAACAAATAAAATAAATTCGAATTAGTAAATTGGACTGCTAATTTTTTATTTGAACAGGATTACCTTTGCGTGGAATAAGGAATAATATTGGACTTTTGGATTTTAGTGAATTTAATTATTCACTTTATAGTTCAGTTTGATTTCGGATTTATTCCATATGTTATTTTGAAAGTGTGGTGATAATTTCGATTTAATTTGATTAATTAAATTATGGGAAAAACTAATAGCTAGATTTTGAGAATTTCAAGTGATTTGACTAGTCGAGAGGTTTTTGACAGTATAAAGTGTCTCCAAACAAGTTTGTTTTAGGAGAAATTTTAGAAAAACAATGATCTTATTCCTGTGATTGCTTATGATTATGTTGCATTATCACGTGGTAGTATAGCTTGGCATTGTAATGATATTAACTCTTATTCATTCTATTTATTTTTGGCTGTATCAATTGTGAGTTCTTTCATGTTGTGATGGGTAATCAAGGAAATTACTCCAAAATATTTTTTGTATTCATGGAATGGTAAGTGGAAGTTTAACTCTATTGTTATATATATTTGCCCATAATTGCATGGTTGGATTGATAATATTATGACCATAATATTCCTTTATGTATAATTGATTTATGGCCATACAACTCATGACATTCTGTGGGGACATATTTTCTGAATACCAACACATGGCATGGTGACGCCGACGTGTCAGCCGAGGTGCCACGTGCCCTGGTAGTTAAGCCGAGGTAATCTCGGAGAAGCCGAGGTCATCTCCGAAGATATCGGAATCCGAAGATAAGGGACAAGAGTCCTGAAGCAAAGAGGGGACTTAAGTAAGATAAGGATAAAGCTCTTAGGGAGTTTATCTCTATCTCCTAAAGAGTCCAGAGTAAGCACTAAGATTGGGGTTCATAGAAGTCATACTTCCAGTTGGACTTGGATTGAGTATATTATAAAAGAGAGGCACCCCCGTGGGTCTAAGGTATGCAATTCATACTTTGAATATTCAGTTTAGTACTTGATTATTCTTGAGAAACATACTGACTTGATCGTCGGAGTGCCCCCGGGTGGAAGACCCACCGCCGGAGCTTTTTCTTTCTGTTACAGGTTGCTAAAACCATCTATTCTGCCGGTGCCTTGCTGCTGATCACTAAACGGGCAGTGTGGTCAGATTTTTACCCACACAATTTGGCGCCGTCTGTGGGAACGAAGGAAGAATAGATGGCCAGTAACGGACAACAGGGAAATATCGGGGATGATGCTCCTTCTGGGAGCAGCAGACCAATTAACCTTGACACTGAAGGAGACAATCACAATACAGAAGCCCGTGACCAGGGTCACAGGGAGAACGACGACATCCAGGAAGGCGACACAGCAAAGAGGTCAAACCAAGGAAAATACTACAATGAAGACAACCTCCAGGTATGGAGGGACAGGTGCCTACGCAGAGACGAGGAAGTAAAAGAATTAGCAAACAAGTTGGCGAACCTCCAGTCAGTCGTCAACTTCATGATGCAGAATAATGTTATGCAACCACCATACCCGCTGCAAGATACGCCGACACCAGCAACCAACACCCAGAAGGGTGGAGGAAAAACAATCCCCGAGGTCCCTCAACATACCAGGAGCGGAAGGCATTCTCACCGGTCTTCCAGGGAAGTCGGACGAGAAAGGCCGAGGCAAGAAGAGTCCCGAAGGACGCAACACATGAAGAATCCAGACCCCAAAGAACATCGACATATTCAGGGGCAAGTACTCCACTTTGACACAACCCATGAAGAAAGACCCAAACGGACCCACCTCGAGGCCGAAAGCAGTATACCAAAAAGACTAAAATCTAAAGACAGCCGAGCTCCAGGGAGGAGCAAAGAAGACTTAAGGGACTACCTCAAGAGGAGGCAGCAGAATGCAGAAGCCGAGGTAAACTCTCCAGTAAAACCGAAGACAGCCTTCTCGGTGGAACTGGACAAATTCGAACCGCCCAAGAGGTTCAGTATGCCGAGGTTTCAAATCTATGATGGTAAGTCAGATCCAAACTTTCATGTTGGGCTATACCTAAATTCAATGGCACTATATAGCGGGAACGAACCGTTGCTCTGCAAGGTATTCCCCTCATCCTTTGGGGAAATTGCATCTGATTGGTTCCATAAGTTACCGAAAGGAAGCATAAAGACATGGGAAGGCTTGGCCGAGATGTTTGTGGCCAGGTTCGTGACCAACAAGCTGCAACCCCTGAGGGTTGATGCTTTGATGGCTCTAAGAATCACCAAGGAAGAAGGCCTTAGGGCCTATGCAAAGAGGTACTACGAGGTGTTCAACCGAATACCTGAATGCAACCAGGAAGTAGCAGTCGTGTCTTTCAAGAACGGCCTAAAAGATGACTGCCCACTACGGAAGTCTCTGGCAAAAACATTGCCAAAAAGCATGGAAGAACTCATGGCAAGAATTGAGAAATACGCCAGGGCCGAGGAAGATACATCGGGAAACAAAGAGGTAAAACAAGAAAAGGGAAACGGCTCACCAAAGCGAGCCCGAGTCAACAGTGGGCCGACCAAACAAGAAATAGAACTAAGAAATAAACAGGCGGTAACAACGGTATTCCGGATCCCAATCCATAAAATTTTAGATCGGATTCGAAATCAACCATATTTCAGGGCTCAGGCAAGAGCACCGGGGGAATTTATGGGAAGGAATGTTGGTAGACGATGTGCCTACCACAATGAAGAAGGGCATCCAACTCAAGGTTGCAGAGCCTTAAAAGCACACTTGGAGGACCTAGTCAGACAAGGCCTTCTGAGGGACCTGGTCGATGAGGCCAGAACAAGGGAAGAGCAGGCAAGGTTGCCTCAGGCACCAGCAGCACCCCCTCCCCCAGCACAGCTACCACAAGCAGGAGAACCAAGGGTGGTTAATGTGATCCACTCAAGGGTCAACGAAAACGAAGTCAGAGGAGAAACCCAGAGGGTAAGACATTTACAGCATATCTACCAAGTTGGGGAAAAGAGACATCGGCCAGATGAATGCCAAGGGCCAATGATAGCCTTTACTGAAGCCGACCTAGAACTGGTCCAACATCCGCATAATGATGCCTTGGTAGTATCCCTCCAGGTTGGGGAGTGCCAGGTAAAACGCATCCTAATAGACCAAGGCAGCTCCTGTGACATCATGTACATCAGATGTTACAAAGAGCTAGGCCTTCACCCCGATGACCTAGAACAGTCCAGCGGCCCGATGGTCGGCTTTAATGGAACGCCGACATGGCCACTGGGTGCAACAAGTATAGAAGTACAAGCCGGCACTAAGAAGATCAGGACAGAATTCCTGGTAATTGACACACCCTCACCCTACAACATCATCTTGGGAAGGCCGTGGTTACATGCAATGGGGGCAATTCCCTCGACGTTGCATCAACTACTCCGGTTCCCAACAGAGAATGGGATTGAAGAAGTCAGAGGGGATCAACTACAAGCCAAAAATTGCTCCATGGCAGCAATAAAGTCCACCTGTAGTATACAGGAGCCAAAGAAAGCAGAAGTTGAAGATGGAGACATGAAAGTCCTGGGAGACGTCGGGAAAGAACCGACCGAAAAAAGCGAAGAAGCGCTAAAGAAAATCCTCGTCCAGGAGGGCGACGAAGAACGATTTTTTCTTCTCGGCTCTGGCTTAGCTAAAGAAGAAGAAAAGGAACTGGAAGATTTTTTAAGGGCAAACATAGAGGCGTTCGCCTGGACACCCTATGAAATGCCTGGCATTGACCCCGAGGTCACTTGCCACAGTCTGAATGTCGACAGATCGGCAAAACCAGTGATTCAACGAGCCAGAAGGCCGACGTTATTACACGTCGAAGCAGTGGAGGAAGAGGTAGACAGACTCCTTGAAGCCAGGGCCATCCGAGAAGTTCATTACCCAACGTGGCTGTCCAACACAGTAGTAGTAAAAAAGAAGAATGGCAAGTGGAGGGTTTGTGTGGATTTTACCAGCCTCAACAAAGCTTGCCCCAAGGACAGCTTCCCTCTGCCCAAAATCGACCAACTGGTAGACGCCACTTCGGGACACGAAAGGATGAGTTTTTTAGACGCATACAGAGGGTACCACCAGATTGCTATGTACCCCCCAGATGAGGAGAAGACCGCGTTCATCACGCCGAAAGGCCTGTACTGTTACAAGGTAATGCCTTTTGGGCTGAAAAACGCAGGAGCAACCTATCAAAGGTTAGTAACAAAAATGTTTAAACATCTGATTGGCAAAACAGTAGAAGTTTACATCGATGACATGGTCGTAAAGACCAAGGAATCAAAAGGTCATCTTGCCGACCTAAAAGAGGTCTTTGACATACTCAAAAGATATCGGCTCCGACTCAACGCCGCAAAGTGTGCCTTCGGAGTTGGGTCAGGTAAGTTTCTAGGCTATTTGGTAACGAGAAAGGGCATTGAGGCCAGCCCAGACCAAATCAAGGCCATCCTGGAATTACAAAGTCCAACATCGGCAAAGCAAGTCCAAATGCTCACTGGAAGGGCCGCAGCCCTAAACCGATTCATCAGCAGAAGCTCAGACAAGTGCAGACCCTTCTTTAACCTGGTGAAAAAAGCCACAGACTTCCTATGGACAGAAGAATGTGAAGCTGCCTTAGCCGACCTAAAAAAGTACCTGACCACAACCCTGGTCCTTTCTAACCCAGTCCCAGGGGAGGAATTATTTTTGTACTTAGCAGTCTCTGAACACGCAGTCAGTGCAGTGCTAATCCGAGAGGAAAAAGGGGAGCAAAAGGCTGTCTATTATGTAAGTAAGACTTTGGCAAATGCAGAAACAAGATACCTACCACTGGAAAAATTAATGCTAGCCCTGGTAATGGCTTCAAAGAAATTAAGCCATTACTTTCAGGCACACAAGATTGTGGTTCTAACAGAGCACCCACTGAAGTCCTTATTGCATCAAGGAGACTTAACAGGAAGGATAGCAAGATGGGCAGTGACACTGGGCCAGTTTGACCTGGAATTTAGACCAAGAACAGCAATAAAGGGCCAAGTTTTGGCCGACTTCGTCGCAGAACTCACACCTGAAGCCATCACACCTCGGGCTCCGTCGAGCCAAGATGAGCACCATCCCAACAAACAGAAAGAATCCCAGTCAAAGACAAAAAAACAAGAGGAAGAAAAACTCAGACCGTGCAGCATCTACATCGGCGATTCATTCAGACTATTCGTCGATGGAAGTTCAAACCACCAGGGGGCAGGAGCAGGAGTACTGCTGATATCTCCAGATGGGGAAATATTACAACAGTCCATCCGTTTGGGGTTCAAAGCCTCCAATAATGAAGCAGAATATGAAGCATTAATTGCAGGACTAAAGCTAGCAGCAGCAGCTGAGGCAGACGAGGTAATTGTTTTTTGTGATTCACAATTAATTGTTAACCAGTCAACAGGAGAATTTACAGCCAGAGATGAAAGAATGTCGGCATATGCAAAGGAAGTCATCCGACTGGCAGCCCTATTCCAGAACTGCAGATTACTCCAAGTCAGCCGAGATGACAACACCCACGCCGACGCGTTAGCCAACCTGGCCAGCTCAATTCAAACTGGAAAAACAAGGACAATTATGATCGACTACATGTCGGCCCCGAGTATAGACAAACAGAGCATCGAACAAGAAACAATGTGCGTGGGCCTTGGACCAAGCTGGATGGATGCAATCATTGCATTCCTAAAAGAGGGGAAGCTGCCAGAGGACCATAAAGAAGCACATAAAATTAGGCTGAAATCGGCCAGATTCAGTCTAACAGCGGAAGGCCATCTCTACAGGAGGTCCTTCACTAGACCACTCTTAAGGTGCGTACACCCTTTGCAGGTTGAAGATTTTCTTTATGAGATTCATGAAGGAATTTGTGGAAGCCATGCTGGGGGCAGATCATTAGCCCATAGGGCCATTACCCAAGGGTATTGGTGGCCCTACATGCAAAAGGATGCCGAAGCCTATGTAAAGAAGTGTGAGCAATGTCAAAGGTTTGCACCTTTGATACATCAGCCAGCTGCCGACCTAAACCCAGTATCCAGCCCCTGGCCGTTTGCCCAATGGGGCATGGATCTGGTTGGACAACTTCCCCAAGCAACCGGGCAAAGAAAATATTTACTGGTAGCAACAGACTACTTCACAAAATGGATAGAGGCAGAACCTCTTGCCAAAATCCGAGATGTGGATGTCAAGAATTTTATTTGGAGAAACATAATTACCAGATTTGGGATTCCAAGAGCAATAGTTGCCGACAACGGAACACAGTTCGACAGCAAACTTATCAAAAAGTTTTGTGCGAAATTCAAGATCAAGAACTATTTCTCAACCCCAAGTTTTCCTCAAAGCAATGGGCAAGCAGAGGCGTCCAACAAAGTAATCCTGGATGGAATAAAGAAGAGGCTCCAGGCAGCAAAAGGGAAGTGGGTAGACGAACTGCCTAACGTACTTTGGGCATATCGGACTACGCCGAGAAGATCAACAGGAGAATCCCCCTTTGCCATGGCCTATGGCACAGAAGCAGTCATCCCATTGGAGATCGGCATCCCAGGGATCAGAACCCAGGGAGTAGAGAATGGCACCAATGACATACTCTTAGCCCGAGACCTGGATTTATTGGAAGAACGAAGAGAGAAGGCTGCAATTCAGCTTGCAGTATACCAGCAACAACTTGCCAAAGCTTACAACAAGAGAGTCAATCCAAGAGATTTTCAAGTTGGCGACCTAGTCCTAAGAAAAGTCGTCGGGAACAAGAAGGATCCCAGGGAGGGCAAACTTGGCCCAAACTGGGAAGGACCCTACAGAATTACTTCAGTATTAAGCAATGGAGCATATCGGCTTGAGGACAATGAGGGCAAAGCATTACCCAGACCTTGGAATACTTGTAATTTGAAATTCTTCTATCATTAGATAAACATCATTGTTTGGCCGATATCATCAATAAAGTCTTTTCAGAATTCTTTCAACATATATGATTGATAAAGTTATGCATGGATGTTTATTGACGACATGTCAAACTCAGGCAAAGCTAGACCGATGTTATTCCTTAATTCACTTGTTGAAATTTGTAGCAATTTACAAGTTGGAATTAAGCTGATTCCTTATCTTCACTTGTTGAAATTTGTAGCAATTTACAAGTTGAAGTTAAGCCGATGTTATTCCTTATCTTCACTTGTTGAAATTTGTAGCAATTTACAAGTTGAAGTTAAGCCGATGTTATTCCTTATCTTCACTTGTTGAAATTTGTAGCAATTTACAAGTTGAAGTTAAGCCGATGTTATTCCTTAATTCACTTGTTGAAATTTGTAGCAATTTACAAGTTGGAATTAAGCTGATTCCTTATCTTCACTTGTTGAAATTTGTAGCAATTTACAAGTTGAAGTTAAGCCGATGTTATTCCTTAATTCACTTGTTGAAATTTGTAGCAATTTACAAGTTGGAATTAAGCTGATTCCTTATCTTCACTTGTTGAAATTTGTAGCAATTTACAAGTTGAAGTTAAGACGATGTTATTCCTTATCTTCACTTGTTGAAATTTGTAGCAATTTACAAGTTGAAGTTAAGCCGATGTTATTCCTTAATTCACTTGTTGAAATTTGTAGCAATTTACAAGTTGGAATTAAGCTGATTCCTTATCTTCACTTGTTGAAATTTGTAGCAATTTACAAGTTGAAGTTAAGCCGATGTTATTCCTTAATTCACTTGTTGAAATTTGTAGCAATTTACAAGTTGGAATTAAGCTGATTCCTTATCTTCACTTGTTGAAATTTGTAGCAATTTACAAGTTGAAGTTAAGCCGATGTTATTCCTTATCTTCACTTGTTGAAATTTGTAGCAATTTACAAGTTGAAGTTAAGCCGATGTTATTCCTTAATTCACTTGTTGAAATTTGTAGCAATTTACAAGTTGGAATTAAGCTGATTCCTTATCTTCACTTGTTGAAATTTGTAGCAATTTACAAGTTGAAGTTAAGCTGATGTTATTCCTTAATTCACTTGTTAAAATTTGTAGCAATTTACAAGTTGGAATTAAGCTGATTCCTTATCTCCACTTGTTGAAATTTGAAGCAATTTACAAGTCGAAGATAGGCCGATGTTATTGCTTAAACCCTCATAGCAATTTGTGGGTTGTTTGAACCCCAATAAAGATGCTTAACACTTGTTAAAATTTGTAGCAATTTACAAGTTTATGTTAAGCCGACATAAGATCACCCGCAGAGGTATGCAGAAAGACACAGGTTAAAATAAAGGCTAAGTATATTGTTCATTACTTGTTGAAATTTGTAACAATTTACAAGTAGATTACCATTTAGTACTTGTTAAGAATTAAGAAGAAGCTTGCAAAGTTTACATTCCGAAATATATGTTCTATACTTGTTGAAATTTATGAGAAGTTTGCAAGTTAGTATCCTGCCGAAATAAAAGTTTTGTGGTTGTACCCGAGGTATGAAACCCCAAGAAGATTGCACCAAGGAAGCAACATGAAGAAGCATGCAAAAATTTTCTAAGTACAAAACTGTGCAAAAGCAGTCAACAGAATATCACATCCAGGGGAAGAACTGTTGCAATTACACATTGAAGAAACCATGTCGGCCAAAAGAAAGAATTTTTACATTATCCAGAAAGTAAGAAAGTACAAAGCGCAAAAAACAGTAGAAAGAAGGAAAAAAATACAAAAGACAATTTTTTCAAGATTCTTCAGTGTTGGCCACTACAGAGACTGGGACCTCGGATGACTCCGGTGGTACCTCGTCGGCTACCTTTTCCGCCTGTATCTCGGCGTCAATCTCCGCGATTGTATTCTCCACACTTCTTTTTGCCAATAGAAGATCAGACGATAGCTGCCCAGCGGCAATTTCTTGGATTACCCCCTCAACCTCATCACCCTCCTCATCCAAGGTTAAATCCATAACTTGCCCAGCAGGAGGAGGGGACCTGACCTCGGCACCATTCTTGGGTTTTCTCACTAAGGCTTCCTCATCATTTTTCTCTTCGTCCTCACCCTCAGCCTCTACCTCGGTCTCTGATTCGTCTTCAGTCTGACTTGAAGGAGGAAATGGTAAAGGAATAGCGTCGGCCTGGCGCAATGGCGAGTCAGCAGGAAGATCAAGCTTCTTTACCAAGGACATCCAACCAAGGGAAAATCCCCTGTTGCATGCCTGCCTGACTTGAAGCTTGTAGTCTTCTGCAACGTCGGCCATGCCTTGAGCATAGGCCTTTTCATCGGCCTCTTTGACTTCGACCTCCTTGGTGGCCAGAGCTTGTTGAAGTTCTTTTTGCGCTTGGACCTTCTGAGCCTCGGCCTCCCTTTTCTCGGCTTCAGCTACTTTTTTGACGGCTTCAGCAACTTCGGCCTTCTCAAGAGCTAAAGTTTGGACTTTCGTTGCAGCCTCAGCCTGGTCCTCCAGTTTTTTCATTTTTGCTTCAAGGGCCCTTATCTCTCTCTTCATTGAAGAAGCTTCCCTCTTCATATCAACCAACCTTTGACGATTTTCAAAGGATTGCATTGAAAATGAATGGGCATGTTGGATAGCCTGAATAAAAACAGAAGTGTCAGAAAATTTCTCAGAAAGAAACAAAAGGAAAAAACACAAATGCAAACAGAAATACTTACTTGAGCAGAGTGTTGGAGCATAATGGCGTAATTTTCATACTCACTAAGCTTGCTATTTCGCTCCAAGTCATTTGGTAGAAGAAGAGCAATGCTAAGGGCGACAGCAACATTAATGTCATCAGCACTTTCACTAGCCATGATGGGCCTATCCTCCAGGGATAGATCAGGGGCCCGGGGGACATCGGGCTTCTTCGAAGCCGAGGTCGTCGCAGACGATGACCTTGGCCTCTTTGTCTGTGTAGACCCTGAGGGTTGACCCTCAGCAGACCTCTTGGTGGAGACAGAGGCTGATTTCCTGCTTTCTGCCAGCTTTGAAATAGGCACAGTATCCTCAGCTTCGGCATCTGTAGCCTTGGCCTTAGGCTGAGCCTTTTTAACTCTCTTTTGTTTCGGTGGGAGCATTGATTGCACTGGCGCGGCCTCGGCATCAGTTGGAAGATCGGCAAGCAGGTCTTGAACGACAGGCCGTGGACGTACCATCTCGGCAGTTTTTATTAGTCTACGTCGGCGTTTTCGTTCAGGAACTGGTATCAGGAAGGGGGCCGAGGTTGATGGAAGATCGGCAGGGTCAGATGTAGACTCTTGATCTGTTCGGGATGTAGAAGCAGTTAAGGTTGTGGCTGTGGGTGGAGAAAGACTCTTCTTCCTTTTTCTTGGGACGTCAGGTAAGGTGGATTTGTATGTAGGGACGAAGTTTAATAATACTGGGGCTTTTCGTTTAAGGATTGGAAGGCCAAGAAGTGTTTTCAAATCTGGTCCTGGGAAGAAGGATTGACGAAAATTTTTCGGTGGTTGATGAAGATCTGCAAAGAAACAGACGTCAGAAACAAAAAGTATTCAAGTCTGAAATAAAAAACTAAGTGTTTACTCAGGGCTCTTACTCTTGCCCTCTGTAAGTGTTCGAGGAAGAGGGTAGAGGTGGACATCTTCATCTGGGCCAAATTCCCAATTTCCAGAAGCAATGAGAAAATCATCTCCAGCCCCCTTGTTGGAGTCTGGGAGGTCGGCTATAATTTTGTACTGAGTGGATCTCGGCTTAAGATAATAGACAAAACCCCTATCCTTCAGATCAAGAGGACACATGGTATAACAATATTGAAGGTCGGCTAGGGTGATTCTAAGGTTTTCTTGCCTAGCTAAGGCTATAATACCGTTAATCACCCTATAGGAATTGATAGTAAGTTGCATGGGGTTTAGCTTATAGAAATGGAGAACTTGACGAAAAAGGGGATCGAGTGGAAGCCGAAGTCCACATTCGGTAAAAGCAACTATTGGAAAAGGCATTGTACGGTCTATGTGCACGATGGTATCATTATCCCCAGCCAGCTTAAGATGAACGTCGGCTGGGATAGAGAATTCCTCCCTAAAGTGTTCAAGTTTTGTTGGGGTATTGACCCTATGCCTCCACATACCCATTATGTCGGCTTGGACTAAGAGGAATATGTTTCAAAAGATGGGCGTTTTTCAAGTTTCCCTAAAGATTAAGGGTTCTACAGACAAATCCCAAAACTATGAAGTATGAAGATAAAAATCGAGGGCACAAATCTGGGGTAGACACAAAAAAAAAAGAGAAAACAAAGACAAAGTTTCAGATTCAAGAACAGAGGTATAGTTCTCAGAAACAATAGAGATACAGAAACAAATCAAGAAACAGCGGTAAAGAGAATGATGAAAAAGCATAGAGGTTCAAAGTATAGCCACAAAATTCAAGATACAGATAAATCCCAGACCTCGAATAAGATCAGTAATGGCAACAGACAGACAATAGCACATAAAGAGAATGGAAGAATTAAAGGAAGGGGTCTTACCAGGACAAATGAAGCTGAGGCAATACTCGTCGAGCCCAGAAACCAGTTGCGACAGCAAAGAAGGCTTTGCAAGAATACGGGACTAAGAACAGTTCCAGAAGAGAAATTGAAGCAATGGCAGATTCGAAGAAGAAGAACGAGCTTTCGGAAAGAGAAAGAGTAAGAAGATGGAATGAAAAAGTGAAGAGAGGATAGAGGCAAGAGAAGTTTTGTCAAAAATGTGAAACGGCGGCAAAATTAGGGCAATCATTACGCCTAGGGTAACGCACGCGTCAGACGGCGCAGACAAATGAACAGACAGACGCGTCACTGACACGCTCCAATAAAGACGAAACACGTAAAAGAAACAGTTAGATATGCATGACAGCTCATGCGCGTAGGGGAGTACGACCGAAGCCTCGTTCTCCGAAAAGAACACGTCGGCTGAAAATAGATAAACTTGGCTAATTAGCTTTAGAGCCATTACTCAGAAAAGAAGTGACAGATTAAACGGAGTAGGTTCCATCACCTCAGAATGCCGAGGTAATAGAACCTAGGGGGCAGTTGTGGGGACATATTTTCTGAATACCAACACATGGCATGGTGACGCCGACGTGTCAGCCGAGGTGCCACGTGCCCTGGTAGTTAAGCCGAGGTAATCTCGGAGAAGCCGAGGTCATCTCCGAAGATATCGGAATCCGAAGATAAGGGACAAGAGTCCTGAAGCAAAGAGGGGACTTAAGTAAGATAAGGATAAAGCTCTTAGGGAGTTTATCTCTATCTCCTAAAGAGTCCAGAGTAAGCACTAAGATTGGGGTTCATAGAAGTCATACTTCCAGTTGGACTTGGATTGAGTATATTATAAAAGAGAGGCACCCCCGTGGGTCTAAGGTATGCAATTCATACTTTGAATATTCAGTTTAGTACTTGATTATTCTTGAGAAACATACTGACTTGATCGTCGGAGTGCCCCCGGGTGGAAGACCCACCGCCGGAGCTTTTTCTTTCTGTTACAGGTTGCTAAAACCATCTATTCTGCCGGTGCCTTGCTGCTGATCACTAAACGGGCAGTGTGGTCAGATTTTTACCCACACACATTCTTATAACTGAAATGCATCTATAGCCTTTGAATTACACATTGCAAGTTATAGTTGAAATTACTTGTGTAATATTTACTTTATTGGTTCATTAACTCATCTTATATTAAAGTGTGTATATGAACAATGGGTATGGAGATTTAGCGGCAATGAGAATAGAGTTTTGTAATGTGTTTTATACAAAGATAGGCATTACAAGTGGAGAAGTGTGTTCTTGGCTAAACAGACAATTTTAGATGTAACCATGAACTTCGTTTTGCAGATTTAGATAATTTGTAATTGTAACAGTTGTAGTTGCAGTTCCATTTCTATTTGTAGTGGTTTTAATTTCTAATTTATAATAGTTTCACCATAGTGAAAGGAAAGAGGAAAGAAATAAATTATAAACCTTCGGGTTTAGAGAAAATTTTTGAGATTAATTTTATTATTCCCAAAGTGGTTTAGTTTTATGTAATAGAAACCAAAATGTTTAGCTTTGGCTAAAGATTATTTCTGAGTTATGTTCAAAAATGATAACTAAGATGGATTTGGTTTCAAACCTATAGGGTTTGAGGAAGTCTTTGGGTTTAATCCTTTTATTCCCAAAGTGTTGGAAAATCAAGTTTGGAGAAAGTTTTTGATTATAATCTGATTATTTCCAAAGTGTTTTGGTTTTGAGAGAAGAAACCAGATTTTAGCATTAGCTAAAATATTTTTTATTTTTATTTAAAAATAATGAGCTCAGTTCCAGGAGTACTGGTTAACTTTTATGAGTGGTGTAATTATGGTAGAAATTTTTATTTGCTTGGGAATTGATTTGTTTTAACCTAGTTTATCTCCTGAAAAACTTAATTCTAAATTTTTTTCCGATGGACGAAAAGTCAACATGCTCTTGAAAGTTTTGTCTAAGGTTAACTGGGTCTTAAATGGGACCGGTGTGACCCCTCCAATCTTCTTAGAAACTTTCCTGATCATGTTCAATTATAGGGTAAGTGATGAGATCAGTTTTGAATTGAATTTCAGACTTTGGATTTTCTAGTGTTAAGTTTTATAATGATTCTGGTTTAAGACCCAACCCATTTGATATTCTGGATTCGGGTTTCTTGGTTTTGTACTGTTGTTCTTGTCTTATTCATTTTTTTCCCTCCTTGAGTTTGCCTATTGGGATGTGTTGATTGTGTTTGAAATGGATCGGTAGCTTGTTTTTCAAAACTTTAGTTACCCAAATTTTGACCTCTAAGCTCGAGCGGTCTTAACAAACTCTCAGTACTTTTGCAGGTCTACAAAACTACTAGGAGAGTGTATTCTACGCTTGAGCGGTGCTTACTGCACTCGAGCGGTCTTGGCTCGAGCGACCAATCTTGCTCTCGAGCGTTGGTCTGTTATCTGCAAAACTTTAGGAAGTGTGTATTTTGCACTCGAGCGAAGCTTCTTGTGCTCGCGCAGAACAACTTACTGTGTCTGGTTGCTTGAGTGACATATCTTGTGCTCGCGCGAAACAACTTATTGTGTCTGGTTGCTCGAGTGACATATATTGCACTTGAACAGACTGTGCGTATATCAATTTGTAAAAGTCACTTTTTACATCACTTTTTCACCTCTGTCTCTCTCCCTCTAAACATTTCAAGACCCTAAATCTAGAGCTCCTCTCTCTAGAACCTACTCTCTCTTTACAAATACACCAAGATCTACCCATTTCTCCACCCTACTCCCTTTGTTAAAAAGGTAGAGCTCACCTAGAGCTTTGTTTTCATCCGAATAGAGTTGGATTTCAGCTTCCTTGAGGTTTCTCCACTCTTTCCTTGGTCTTCTAGCTTTGAGATAGGGATTTTCTACACTCTATTATGATTTTTAACTTAGCTATTTGTTTTCATAAACAATCTTGTGGTTTTGGAGGATTTTGAAAAAACCTAGGGTTTTGGTTTAAAATTAAAAGAGTGGTTTTCAAATGGATGTGTGGAAAATGGCTACCGGAGTGGAAATGAGGTTCAGTTGTGATAAAATTATTGATTTTGATACTTGGATTGGATTTTGGAAGAAAAATAGGTTTTTCCCTAAATGTTTCAAATATTTATTTTGTATAAATAAATGAAATTAATGTTGGAAATGTGAAATTGAATGGATTGATATGGATGGTGGAATTGGATATGTATTATCACTCACCTTGAAATTTGAAAAGTTTATCTATATTGGAGCTTTTATATTTGTTTAGAAATATTTGTTTCAGGCTATCGGTGGAGGATAGTTATGATTGTTGTAGAAATTGCATGAGGATTAGGTGAATTAAAACTAACTTCTCATCCATGTGCATGGAACATTATTGCTCACTTAATACATTGCATATATATGTATGAATTTGAGTAAAATGGGTGAATATTGGAAAGATGTGTGTATCACAAAATTAAGTTTGTATATTCGTAAAATGTGCGTATACATGGGTACCGATTCCTGCAGATGAAATATCCGTAAAATGGCCATAGTAGTGATTGTGTAGACTACATTTAATGGGTGCCATTTGACGGCTTCTCGTTGACGAAATATTCATGAAAGGTTGTACCAGTTTGAGATTTTTCTTTTATTTCTATTATAAAGAGCATGACTTGAGAATTGTGATCTCAGCTGAGAATGGCATTGTTTTCGGAAAGAAAATGTAAAACGTTTTGATAAGGGCATTGTGTGTGCATAAAACCTTATGTCGTTGTTTAGATTCATATATTGTGTTGAATTATTTTTACTGGGCTTTGGCGCACCCTATTTTTAGGTGTTGGTGAGATGCCTCCGCCAAGGCAACAACTTGGGAGGATTGGAGCAAAGGCTTCATTTTGTTTACTTGTTATTATTTTGTATAAGCCTAGGGCTTTATATGTATTGGATTTAAATCCATTTTGATGTAACCAAGTATAGTCTTGGAAAGTTGTAGCCTTCATGGCATTTCAATTATCTGTTTAACTTCTATCTCATGTCTTTGTTGTTGACACATGCTATAGATTCAGGGTTAGGACTTATGAATGTATATTCGCATGTGTCACCTCTTTTGTACCACTGCGTCCGCTATTATGGAAGGATATTATACTCTAATTTATATTGTCATTTAATTGTCGTTATGAATATTTTATTATATTTATTTCCGGGGGATACAACTTGATATCGGAGCGTACCAAGTTTAAATACTTTGGGTACGTGGGAAGTGGTTATTACCATAATGGGTTTCTCTCGCTTAGCAGAGATGTTTGTATGTATAGTATGCTTACATGATGACAGGCTTATATGATTATATGGGTATAAGATTTAATTCCCAAGATATTGATTGGGACTACGGGTTTCTAGAAGCCCTATTAGAAGAGCACTTGATCAGTGTTGTTTCTAATTGGAACTCTGGCAACGCCACGAGATGGTCATTATCTAGAAAGGAAATTCGTATATGTTTATGTGATTGTGTTTATGTAGAGTGAATTACAGTTGTCCACCGCATTAGGACGCAAGTGAGTTAGTTTCGGCATATTTATAAATGTTCTAATCTCTTTTGTTACCTTCATTAGGATGTCAGGACGTAAACATGGTGGTGGTAGGCGTGGTAGGCATAAAAGGCATGAGGTGCCTTTACCAGATGATATTCCAGCGTAAGAGGAGGGAGTTAGTTAGGCCAATGTAGCCCTACTGACTGGTCAGCAGGCCATGGGCGCTTTAGTCCACGAAATGGCCGGAGCATTACGGGACTCTATGGATATTCTCAGGACTGAGAATCAAGTCTAGGCCCAAGTAGCTGAGGCAAGGTCGTCATTCTTGAAAAGAGAGTTCTTCTGGTCCAACCCGGATGAGTTTTTTGGCGACCCCAAAGAGCTCTTAAAAGTGGATAAATGGCTCGATCAAATAGTGAAAACTTTGAGATGCTTAGCATCGAAGACAATGGTTTGAGAGTGACCTTAGCGTCCTTCCAGTTGAAAGGAGATGCTGGTTAATGGTCAAAGTATGCATGTAGGCACATTGGAGTAATTTGGGAGGCTTTCGTCGACGCCTTCCAAGACAAGTTTTTACTCCCATTGTGAGGGTGAAGTTGAGGGACCAGTTTTCTTAGCTCAAGCAGTTAAGCACATCGGTGGCCAAGTGTGAGGCCACATTTACTAGTTTGTCGAGGTTTACACCAAAACTCATTGTTTAGAGTTTGAGAAGAGATTGAGAACCGGGCTTATGTCCAAAGTGGTCGGGTCAATGATTAGAGATTATGGACGCCTGATGGAGGCAGCAGCTCATCTTGAGACCGTAATGCAGATAAAGGAGTGGATGAGGGGCTCTAGGAAAAGTCAGGATGTTCAAGGGGACAGTAAGAAGTAGAGTGGTTCTAACCCATACCAGTCCTAGGTAGCTGAGTCGAGGTCCACTTTTCCTGTATCGAGTTTGGGTTCTGGGATAGGTGGTCAGGGAGATTTCACTTATTTTAAGTGTGGTCAGTTGGGCCACAAGTCTCTAGCTTACCCACAGAGAGGAGTAGGGCAGCGATCTGTATTGTCTTCAGCTCATTCTCAGAGCTAGAGTCAAGAGAGAGGGCAGCCGCTCACTTGTTATCAATGTGGGCAGGCAGGGCACATGAAGAGGTTTTGCTCTTAGTTGGACGGCACACCTGGTGCATCTAGTTCGAGGCAGACACCAAACCACCAGCTTGCACAATCAGCACAGGCCTCAAAGGCCAATCAGGGAGCCTCTTTAGCTCAGTTAGTACATCAGGCTTATACTCCAAGGGGTGAGCAAGTAAAGTAGAGACCTTCAGGGCGTGTGTATGCTATTACTGCACAAGACCTAGTACTAGCGCCTTCAATAGTGGGAGGTACTTTTTTGTTAAGCAATTCTATTGCTAATGTGTTGATTGATACAAGTGCATCCCATTCATTTATCTCGTCTACATTTGCATCAGCTTTGGGGTTAGAATTGGCTCGGTTAACATCCTCTCTCAATGTAGACTTACCTATTGGTGGTGAGATTGTTTTGGAAGAAAGGTGTCAGGGTTGTGACATAGAAGTTGTTAGTCGTCGACTTCTTTTTTTATTTGTGTTGATTGACATGTCAAGTTTTGATGCTATTTTGGATATGGAATGGTTGTCATCATATCGGGCTGTCATAGATTGTTACCATCAGAGAGTTACTATATGTACCTTGAGTGGTGATTGTTTTTATTTCATGGGAGATATAGCCAATAGAGTCTTATCACCGGTGTATGATTCGTGTGGGTGGAGTGAGCTTAGTTGTCTTCTTGCAAATTTCTTGGTTAATGAGTGTGATGAAGTCCGAGTTGAGTTGCCAAGGGTAGCTTGTGAATACCTAGATGTGTTTCCTAAGGATCTCACTAGTTTATCACCTCACTGAGAGATCGAGTTCTCTATTGACTTAGTACCTGGCATGGCACCAATTTCTATGGCTCCATATAGATTTACACCCACCGAGTCGAGTGAGTTAAAGGTTCAAGTCCAAGAATTATTAGATAAAGGTTTTATCTGCCCTAGTGCTTCACCTTGTGGAGCACCAGCTCTCTTTGCTAAAAAGAAAGATAGTGCGTTGCGACTTTGTATTGATTATCAAAAGTTGAATCGGGTAACTGTTAAGAACAAGTAGCCAATGCCTTGTATAGATGATATGTTTGATTAGTTGAGAGGGTCGTGTTGTTTTTCCAAGATAAACCTAAGATCGGGTTATCACCAGTTAAGGGTAAGGGAGGAGGATATCCAAAAGACGGCATTCCGTATGCAGTATAGCCATTATGAGTTTCTAGTGATACCATTTAGGCAAACCAATGCACCAGTCGTGTTTATGGATTTGACGAACCGGATGTTCTGTGAGTTCCTAGACCGATTTATGGTCGTCTTTGTTGATGACATGCTGATTTACTCACCCTCTGAGGAGGAACACGTGCGGGTAGTACTTGAGTTACTTAAAGCCCACAAACTTTATGCCAAGTTCGAGAAGTGTGAAATCTGGTTGGGAGAAGTAAAGTTCTTAGCCTATGTGATATCCAGGGGAGGAGTGACTATAGATTCATCCAAGATAGAGGCAGTGCAAGATTAGGAACAAACTAAGAATGCTCTTGAGATTCGTAGTTTCTTGGGATTGGCCGGATATTACTAGCGGTTTGTGAAAGATTTCCTTAGATTAGCCTCACCGTTGACTAGACTGATGAGGAAAAGAGTTAAATTTATGTGGAGTGAGATTTGTGAAAAGTCGTTCTAAGAGCTTCACGTTAGACTTACCACTGCTCCAATATTGATTATTTTGGAGAGGGGTTTGGGCTACTAGGTGTACTACAATGCTTCGGGAGAAGGTTTGGGTTGTGTATTGATGCAAAAGGGAAAAGTAGTAGCTTATGACTCACAATAATTTAAAACACATGAGAGGAACTACCCTACTCATGACCTAGAGTTAGCAGCGGTGATCTTTGCTTTAAAGATTTGAAGGCATTATCTGTATGGTGAGAAGTTTGAAGTGTTTTTCTGATCACAATAGTCTGAAATATCTATTTATAGAAAGACTTGAATATGAGGCAGAGGGGGTGGATGGAGTTTATAGAAGATTATGACTTTGAGTTGTATTATCATCCGGAGAAGGCCAATGTTGTGGCCGATGCCTTAAGTAGGAAATCCATCAATTGTGTAACTAATATTTCCATTCAAGAATGGGAGATGATGGGTGCTATTAGTGAATTTGATTTGCATCTTGGCAAGTCTGTTAAGTCTGTAGTCTTGTTTTCAGAGGTTGCACAACATACACTTGTGAACCGGGTGATAAAAGCACATAAGAGTGATCTTGAGGTAGAGTCTCTCTGGGAGAAAATCTCTAGTGGAAAGGTAAAAAAAGGCTTGAATCTGTATCCCGATTCGAGTGCTAGATACCGTGACTGTTTTTTCGTGCCGGAGTCTTATTGAGAGGAAGTACTCCGAGAGTTTCACAATTCACGCCTTGTGGTGCATCTGGGAGGCACAAAGATGTATCACGACCTTCATCGCCAGTTTTGGTGGAGGGGAATGAAAAAGGATGTGGCCGTGTTTGTTTCGAGGCACCTTACTTGTCAACAAGTGAAGGCCGAACATCAAAAGCCAAAGGATTTGTTGCAACCCTTGCCTATAGCTAAGTGGAAGTGGGTGCATATTACAATGGACTTTGTTCTGAGTCTTCCTAGAACTCAACAGGGTAGTGATGTGATTTGGGTAGCAGTTGACCAGTTAACCAAGTCGACGCACTTTGTACCTATACGCGTGAATGACTCGGTAGATTATCTTGTCAACTTTTATATTAGAGACATAATGAGGTTACACAGGATCCCGGTGACAATTGTTTCGGATAGAGATTCACGTTTTACGGCTCGATTATGGCAGAGCCTACAGAGTGTCTTGGGCATGAGATTGACTTTTAGCAATGCGTATCATTTTTCGACTGACGGGCAATCTAAGCATACTATTCAGATCCTTGAGGATATGCTTCAAGGTTGTATCCTTGACTTTAAGGGGTTGTGGAAGAGGCACTTATCTTAGTGCAGTTTGCCTATAATAATAGCTTCCAGTCGAGTATTAGATTGGCGTCGTTTGTGGCCTTGTATGGCTGACCGTGTAGATCTCTTGTGTATTGGGCCAAGGTGGGTAATGCATCAATATTGGGCCCATAATTAGTTCAGGAAACGATGGAGAAAGTTGCACTTATCCATAAGAGGTTGGTTACAGCCCGGAGTGGCTAGAAAAGTTATGCCAACTATAGGAGGAGACCTTTATCTTTTGAGGTAGGAGATCATGTCTTCCTAAAGATATTACCTAGACGGGATTTGATGAGGTTTGGGAAGAGTGAGAAATTGTCTCTTAGATTGATTGGGCCTTTTGAGATCTTTGAGCGGATTAGAGAGGTAGCTTATCGTTTGGTCTTGCCGCCACAGCTTTCCGGGGTTCATGATGTGTTTCATATTTGTATGCTTCAGAAGTATGAGCCAGATCCATCGTACGTGTTGGATTGGACCGCCTTAGAGGTAGATGAGGATGCCTCGTATGAGGAGAGACTGGTGAGAGTCTTGGATACTCAAGACCAAGTCTTGCGAGGCAAGACAATTCCTTTAGTTAAGATATTGTAGCGACATCACGGAGTTGAGGAAACAACTTGGAAACGTGAGTTAGAAGTCCGTGAGAAGTATCCAGACCTATTTGTTAATATTTGAGCATGTATTAAAACTTCTGTTATGTTGATTTAATATCAATATTGTATATGTTTTGGAAATGTGAATTGTATATTCAGTATTAAGAACTTGTTTATTAGGTTAATGAGAATAAATGACCGAATGATGGGTCATGGCTTTGGAATTGATTAATTATCATTGTTGTACTTGGCTTAAACTTGATTTTAAAGTTTGATTCGTAATTTCAGGGACAAAATTCCTTAAGGGGAGGACATTATAATGATTCTGGTTTAAGAACCAACCCATTTAATATTCTAGATTCGGGTTTCTTGACTTTGTACTGTTGTTCTTGTCTTATTCCACTTTCTCCCTCATTGAGTTAGCCTATTAGGATGTGTTGGTTGTGTTTAAAACGGGTTGGAACTTGTTTTTCAAAACTTTGGTTACCTAGATTTTGACCTCTACGCTTGAGCGTAGCTTCTTGTGCTCAAGCAGTCTTTGCAAACTCTCAGTACTTTTTCAAATTTGCAAAACAACTGGGAGAGTGTATTCTATGCTCGAGCGGTGCTTACTGTGCTTGAGTGGTCTTGGCTCAAGCGGCCATTCTTGTGCTCGAGCGTTGGTCTGCTATCTGCAAAACTTTTGAGAGTATGTATTCTGCACTCGAGCGAAGCTTCTTGCGCTCGAGCAGAAGACATATCTTGTGCTCGAACGGACTATGCGTATATCAGTTCGTAAAGTCACTTTTTACATCACTTTTTCACCTCTCTCTCTCCCTCTAAACATTTCAAGACCCTAAATCTATAGCGCCTCTCCCTCTACAAATATACCAAGATCTACCCATTTCTCGACCCTACTCCCTTTGTTAAAAAGGTAGAGCTCACCTAGAGCTTTGTTTTCATCCGAATAGAGTTGGATTTCGGCTTCCTTGAGGTTTCTCCACTCTCTTCTTGGTCTTCTAGGTTTGAGGTAGGGATTTTCTATACTTTACTATGATTTTTAACTTAGCTATTTGTTTTCATAAACAATCTTGTGGTTTTGAAGGATTTTGAACAAACTTAGGATTTTGGTTTAAAATTAAAAGAGGGGTTTTCAAATGGATGTGTGGAAAATGGTTGTTGGAGTGGAAATGAGGTTAAATTGTGATAAAATTATTGATTTTGGTACTTGGATTGGATTTTGGAAGAAAAATGGGTTTTTCCCTAGATGTTTCAAATATTTATTCTGTACAAATAAATGGAATTAATGTTGGAGACGTGAAATAATTAGATGGATATTGATATGGATGGTGGAGTTGGATATGTATTATCACTCACCTTGAAATTTGAAAAGTTTGTCTGTATTGGAGATTTTATATCTGTTTAAAAATATCTGTTTCAGGCTATCGGTGGAGGATAGCTATGATTGTTGTAGAAATTGCATGAGGATTAGGTGAATTGAAAATAATTTATCATCCATGTGCATGGAACATTGTTGCTCACTTAATACATTACATATATATATATATGAATTTGAGAAAATTGGGTGAACGTTGGAAAGAAGTGTGTATCACAAAATTAAGTTGGCCTGTGTGTCCAGGGTGAAAGTCTTGAAAAATGTGCGTATACATGGGTACCGATTCCTGCGGATGAAATATCCGTAAAATGGCCATAGTAGTGCTTATATAGACTGCGTTTAATAGGTGTCATTTGAGGGTTTCCCACGGACGAAATATCCGTGAAAGGTTGTACTGGTTTGAGATTTTTTTCCTTGTTTCTATTATAAAGAGCATGACTTAAGAATTGTGACCTCTACTGAAAATGGCATTGTTTTCGGAAAGAAAATGTAAATCGTTTTGATAAGGGCATTGCATGTGCATAAAAACCTTATATCTTTGTTAAGATTCAATATTGTGTTGGATTATTTCTACTGGGCTATGGCTCACTCTATATTGGAAAACCATTTTCAAGTGTTGGTGTGATGTCTCCGCCAAGGTAGTAGCTAGAGAGGATTGGAGTAAAGGCTTCATTTTGTTTACTTGTTATTATTTTGTACAAGCCTAAGGCTTTATATGTATTGGATTTAATGCCATTTTAATGTAACCAAGTATAGTCTTGGAAAGTTGTAGCTTTCAGGGCATTTCAATTATTTGTTTAACTTCTGTCTTATAACTTTGTTATTAACACATGCTATAGATTCAGGATTAGGACTTATGAAGATATATTCACATGCGTCACCTCTTTTGTACCATTGCATCTCCTATTATGGAAGGATATTATACTCTGATTTATATTGTCATTTAATTGTCGTTATGAATGGTTTATTGTATTTATTTCAAGGTGTCACAAGTTTAGTTTCTAGAAAAACATAATAGTTGAAATTCTGTTGTAGTTTTCAGAAATTGCTTCAAGAGGTGACAATAGAAAATATTATTCCACCTGATGACCTTAAGCCTTGCGAGGTTCTTAAAAGAAGATCAAGAAAATCAAGTGTGATTAGAGGAAATCATAAGATTACATGATAATATCTCTGAATTAATTAGTGGCAATTAGTATGTTATCCTTGTATCAATTATAGCATGTATGATTGCTATGTGACTTTGCTTAAAAACAAAGATAAGACAACCTGTTAGAGTGGGTGAATATATTTTTGAATTTTTAAATTCCAAATATATTCTTAAATTGGTGGCTCCTAGTGAGTACAAGATCACTGATCACAAAGATAGAAAATTGGCGGTTCCTAGGAGGTGTTGGACCACTAGCTGCACAATTATGAGATTGTGATTCCTAGTAGTGAACAGATTACTGATCACATGTCAAGACATGACAGTTCCTAGTAGTAGAGAGACTACTGATCATATGTTAAGACATGATGATTCATAGTAATGAAAGAGTTTATTGATCCTATGTCAAGACGTTGTGATTCCTAGTATTAAAGTGGCTACTAATCACAGGTCAAAATATTTTGACTCTTAGTAGTAGAAAGTCTACTAACCACATGCTGAGAAATTAGTGTTTCCTAATGATAAGACTATTGGTCATGTTATGAAGTTCTAAATAGTAAACTATTGAACACTAGATTTGTGTTTATTAATAGTAAGACTATTGGCTTCAGAGTGATAGGTTGGACTAAATATGTTTGGGTACCTTGAATTTGAGACCTAATTCGGTTGATGACGGTCTGGAAATGTACTTTCTGTGATATGATTTTGAGAGTTTTATAATCATTGTGACATCAGGAATTATTTAAAGACCCTGTATGAATTTTTGAAAAGGTCAAAGCCTTCGTATAAATTCTACAATTGTGGGGGTGTCATGCAAAAGTTGGTAATACCTAAACCCAAGAGGTTAGGATAAGCTTAAAAATCCATTGACTTTATATTCAACGGTTATAAACAATATAGTAGTGCATATCTATTTTTTTATAGACAAATCTAATATTCAGATTTACACAAGAATATTATTATAAAATTGAGGAAATGGTTTCCATGAGAAAATAGATGAGCCTAGAAGATATTAACATGCTAGGACTTTAAAGTTCTTCTATCTAAATCTTCTTAAACCTATATGGTGCCTAGTGAGGCTAAAAGCTTCTTTGAAGCTATGATTTCTTTAAAAATAAGTTATTAATTGAGTTTTATCTTACATAGGTAGTAAGCCTTGGAATGCAAGTGAATGAAAGCTAATGAGATAGGCTTATTATTAAGGGATACCAACAAAGAGAAGGCATGGATTACTTTGATACGTGATCACTAGTGGATCACTTTGATAGGTGACATGCTCATTAGTGGTAGATATGACAAGATGTTCAATACTACCAAGTGGATGTTGAACTCTAAGTTTGACATAGGTCTTGCAGATGTATATCGAAGAATTAAGATTTCCTAACCATCTGCTGGTAGTGTACTTTCTCAGTCTCATTATTTTGATAAGAGTCTTGAGAAGTATAAGTCAGATACAAGTGTGTTAAAGACTTTGATAGACTTTAGTCTCCGTTTGACCAAGAATAATGGAATATTCTCGGGTCATTAGAAGTTTGAAGTATCTGATGAGTTGTACAAAGTCGGGTATAACCTACTCAGTTATTAGGCTAAGTAGATACACAAGTAATCCCAATGTCTATATTTAGAAGTCGTTTGTGCTAGTACTAACGTACTTACGATGAAGCTGGGATTATGGGTTGCATCACACTTGATATCTAGTTGTACTAGAAGGGTACAAAGGCGCCTATTGGATATCTGATATAAAGACTACAAATCCATTAGTGGATATGTTTTCTCTAATTAGAGTTGTAATTGTGTCTTGGAGATCTTCTAAGCAAATGTGTATCACAAGATCAATGATGGAATCGGAATTCAGTGCTTTAGATAAAGCTACTAAAGTAATTGAATGGCTTCACCGTTTTCTTGAGGATATTCCATGTTGATCAAAACTTGTGCTAGTAATTTTGTATACTTTGCGACAACCAATCAAGTATTGGTAAAGCGCAAATGGAAGGTCTAGACATTTTCGTCAAAGGCATAGTTCCATACGACGACTACTCTTGTGTGTTGTCATTAAAGACTACATATAGTGTAAAGAAGATATTACGGATCCATTAACCAAAGGGTTAAATCAAGAGTTAGTACAAAAGTTGTCAAAAAGAATGGGGTTATGGCCTTTAGCGAATGTTACCGGAACGGAAAACCCAACCTAATTGACTAGAGATCCCAAGATCAAGGTTCAAAGGGATAACCTAATTGCGTGTAACGGGTGAGTCACTGTGGAGGTAAATTTGCCTACCCATTCTTTTATACAGTGATACCTTGTGGGGTGGAAGGTTAAGCTGAAGTTTTTAATGACCTAAGTGCTGTAAATAGTCAACTGTGGTATAACAAGATACCTTATGTAGGTCACCTATGTGAGTGTGAAGTGGGGCTGCTTCTTTAAGAATTAACAAGGCCGAATTCTTTAAAAACACTCACTGAACCAAGCTAGTGTCCTAGGGCCAAACCGGACACAAAAGTGAGAATAGAATGATAGTTGGAGTAATTCCTGTGTGAAGTCTATTGTCTTGGTTTACACAAACGGCAGAGCAGTTCAAGACATCACGTTCACTGGTCAGCTAGTAAATCCGATAGGCTTTCACTACGAAAGGTTCAAGGCCAATGGCTACCTTTTCTGATGCAGGGTTATTCTATGTACTCTCTCTCTCTCTCTCTCTCTCTCTGAGTCTTTGTTTTTAAGCTTTGTCTATTTTTGTTTATTCGGTCAATTTTATTCATGTGGGGGATTGTTAGAAAATAATGGGTTTTCAATAACTTTAATTTGAAATTAAAGTGGGACATAACCGTCGATTGAGGTAAGTCTAAGTGGTTTTGTATTCTCTTAAGTGAGAAGATTGCAATACAAAAATAATGAGCCAAGGCCATTGAGTTGTGAATGAGAATTGTCTCATAAAGTGGGCATCAATAAAGTTGGGCTTAGATTTGTACTTAATCTTGGTTTGGACTGCGCTTAGGCTTGTGCTTGTGCATATACTGGGTTTGGTCTTGGTCTTGGACTTGGATTGTGCTAAGTTATGCCGTGTAAGGCTTAGCTTGTGCATGTGTTTAAGAATTGGACTTGGATTAGGTTGTGACCCAACATTAGTATCCATTTTGTGACCCATCTAGTTGGTTTATTTAAACATCATTATATACATATTTATTTGTATATATTAAGTACATGAGAAATATAAGGTTTTGTAACTCTCATATTTTGATGATGGAGTTGATGACCATATTAGTAGCCATAGGTTTTCAACTTTTGTAACTCTAGCCCTAATGGCTAGAGTTGAAGGCCTTGGTTAATGGCATTTGATGGCCCTATTAATGTATAGCCTTCATGGGTAGGGATTCCTTTACTTCTATAAATAGAGGCCTTTCCCCTCTAACTTGGTAGAATAATTTTGGAGAGGTTTTGATGGAAAATGGAGATGGTGTTTTGAGATAAAAAGTTAGAGATGTTTTTCTCCACCAAAGAAAATTTTTCATATCTTCTTTTGCTAGCCCCTTCTTTAGTTCTTATTAGAGAGAGTGTAACCATTGTCAAGTTTATCGAAACTATTCAGAAGGTGCTTCTGTATTAGCTGGTTTCGACGGTCGTATCCTATGAGACAGACACCGGTGTACCTCCAGCATCCATCAGGGAGGCAGTGAATTTGTTTTAAGGAAACTGTCTAGTGCAGGCTTCGGTTTGTTTCTTTTCTTATCATTTGTTCTTATTTTTGCAAAAATTTAGTTTACAAAGACAAGTTCTAATCTTTAGTTATCCATATTAATAATTTATTCTATTAGTAATGTAATCTAATTCATTTCTATATTTTTAGTTATGTATTTTATTCCGTATTTAATTCTTTAAATAAATAAAAAAATAATTTTTTTGTCATTTCTATTTTAATTATTTTATATACTTTTCTTGTATTATTATGGAAAAATACCAACATGAAGCTCTTAAAACATTTTGGACAAAAAGTTATTTTACGTTAATATATAGATAAAAATAGATTTGAAAAAATTATCACCCACAAATGATAATTATAGTTTCATTTGTCAATTAAAAATAAAGTGACAATTTCAAAACATGTATGCTTTCTATTATAGAAATTATTGGATTATTGCTCATTGTAGATTGATGATTATAACCAAACAAAACTAAAAATTTACCATACTGATTAACAAAATATTTAAATTAAACGAAAATAAGAAAGAACTAAAATATAATTAAAGAGCTCATAATATTATAAATAATGTTATTAATTTTTATCATTTTATATCTAGTGTATTTTCATATAATAAATTTTTAATAAATTTTTTTTTAAAAAGTATCATGATTTTAGAGAATATATTACCTTATTGATCAATAAATGATGTGATTTTAATAATTTAAATGCTAATCTGTCAATAATTATTAATCATTTAAATAATTTACCGTATTGTTTCTCTTTTCCAATTTGTCAATAATTTAAATGCCACTTGGATGCTAATTACCTATATAACTAATGGTAGGGGTGTAAAAATGGCCCACGGCCCATTGGATGCCCGAAACCCGCCCGTTGGTCTGGGTGGGCCAGGTCGGTTAGGCCCGAGCCTAACCCAAGACCCTCCCGGGCCATCATTTTGAAGCTTAGCCCAACCAGCCTAGCCTAGCCCATTGCCCGCCCCATCGGCTCGCTCAAGACCCACTCAAAGTTCAGTCCACCTAAGGCCTAGTGTCATTTTTAGTGGAAAATAATAGAATTTTGATAGAAAAAAATAGAAAAAAATGTTTAGGCCTGGCCCAAGCCCGAGCCAAGGCCACAACCCGTCGGCTCGCCCAAGGCCTAAATTCCCCCTAGGCTTGGGTCTGGGCCTGTGCCTAACTTTCTAGTTTGTGAGCTCGGCTGAACCGGTCCAAATTTTGGCTAGAGTCCGGGCGGCTCGACATGGGTTGGCCTGAGCTTGAGGTCGAGTGGGCTGGGCCGGGCCTAATTTACACCCGTAATGATAGTTTAGTCTACAATTTTTTAAGGTAGTAGAAATCCAAAGGATTCGGAGATAGGTAAATACTTAAGGATAAAATCCAAAATTTCAAGCTAGGGTCATTTTAAGAGTTACCAAAGGTTTGTTTGGCGCTTAATTTCAAGGTCTTAAAATTAATCGAAATACGTGCAACCTGACCCAAAATTTGAGTTTACAAAAAAAGAAAGAAAGAAAAAGACGGTGGACTGAATTATTGTTATATTTCATTTATGTAGGTTGCAGGCAAAGATCAACGATGAAGAAATAGATCAACGGATCATATTAGAAAATACACACCCTCAAAAGGGGGTATACAATATACAAGTTAATTACTACAAAAATTATAACTAAATAATTTTCAATCATAACTAAAAATAAAAATAAAAATAAGTTATAACCAAACACCACAAAAAATATAATTGAAGACTTTTTTAATCATAATTAAAATAATAATCACAATGAGTCATAACTAATATTACAATGAGTCATCACTAAGTCATAAATAAATATCACAAATATCATAACTAAGGCATATAATACAAACTCCAAAATAAGGTGTGTATTATAAAATTTCAGGTAGATAACCACGTTGTTTTCTTTCTTATATTTTATTTATTTTAATATAAAATAGTTAATTACCTGTCAATTTTATTTAGTTTTTTATTTTAGGTTTATTTTTTTTAGAATCATGAAACACTATTATTATAACTTCTAATAATATGTTTACGTGTCTGAGCTGGCTTAATTATTTTATTTTTAAGTTTATATCATTCTAAAGATAAACAACTAAACAACGGAAGAAACAAACGAAATTTTGAAATAAAATGATATATATATATATATATATATATATTGTCTTAGGTGACATTTGTTTAGCGGATTAGATTGGAGAGAATTGTTAGTAAGAGGATGGTTACTAAAGAGATTGTTAATGTGAAAATTGTTAATGAGGGGATTAAGTAAAATTGTGTTTGTATTAATAATATAAAATCATGAAATACTGCTTGGTTCCCATTTTTTAAAAACAGCTTTCAGAAAATTCTACACTCTTATTTTTCGTGTTTTTTTGTTTTTACTGAATTTTTTAAATATTTTATGCAATTTTTTTACTTTTTAGACACACCTAACATAAATACACCTAAAAAGTAAAAAAATTGTAAAAAAAATCTTTCAAAAATTCACTAAATACCAAAAATACAAAAAAAAAAATACAAGAATTTAGTATATTTTTTGTATTTTTATTTATTTCTTAATTTTTAAAAATATTTTTTCACAATTTTTTTACTTTTTAGACACATCTAAGTAAGGTGCATCTAAACAAGTAAAAAAAATGTTTAAAATTTTAAAAATATTCATTAAAAATAAAAAAACACGAAAATAAAAAAATTCAATTTTTAAAAAACTTAATCAAGAAAACTCAAGCCAAACACGGTGATTATTATAACTTCTAATAATATGTTCACGTGTCTGAGCTGACTTGTTTGTTTTATTTTTAAGTTTATGTCATTCTAAAGATAAACCAAACAACGGAAGAAACAAACGAAATTTTGAAATCAAATTTAATATGATATATATATATATATATATATATTGTCTTAGGTGACATTTGTTTAGCGAATTAGATTGGAAAGAATTGTTAGTAAGAGGATAGTTAGTGAAGAGATTGTTAATGTGGGGATTGTTAGTGAGGACATTAAGTAAAATTGTGTTTGTATTGATAATAGTCACTACAAGAAATGTCACTTTTGGCTACCAAAATATTGGTCGCCAAAAGTCAAATATTTAGTCATCGAAATGATTTAGCGACCAAAATTTTTTGTCGCTAAGCTCGTCGCCTTTACCCTGTCGGCGATAGTATTGGCGACTAAAATTTGTTTGGTCGCCGAAAGTGCACACATTTGGCTACTAATTTTAGTTTAGTCGGCAAAAGGTATGTTTCCGCCACTAAAGTATTAGTCGCCGAATAAGTCTTTTTGGCTACTAACTTGTTGTGGTCAGGGAAGGTATCACTTTTAGCTACTAAATAATTGGTCGCCGAAAGTACATATTTGGCTACTACTTTTAGTTTAGTCGGCAAAATATATGTTTCCGCCACTAAAGTAGTAGTCACCGAATGAGTCTTTTTGGCTACTAACTTGTTGTGGTCGGGGAAGGTATCACTTTTAGCTACTAAATAATTGGTCGCCGAAAGTACATATTTGGCTACTACTTTTAGTTTAGTCGGCAAAATGTATGTTTCCGCCACTAAAGTATTAGTCACCGAATGAGTCTTTTTGGCTACTAACTTGTTGTGGTCGGGGAAGGTATCACTTTTAGCTACTAAATTGGTCGCCGAAAGTACATATTTGGCTACTACTTTTAGTTTAGTCGGCAAAATGTATGTTTCCGCCACTAAAGTATTAATCACCAAATGAGTCTTTTTGGCTACTAACTTGTTGTGGTCGGGGAAGGTATCACTTTTAGCTACTAAATAATTGGTCGCCGAAAGTACACATTTGGCTACTACTTTTAGTTTAGTCGGCAAAATGTATGTTTCCGCCACTAAAGTATTAGTCACTAAAAGTGCTACCATAAGTTGAGAATAACTATTATAGACCAAACATTTTTGTCACCAATAGAATACATATTTTTAGCGACTAAGTAATTTTTTTCATTGTTACTTTTGCCCACTAAAAGTTTCGTAGCCAAAAGCCTCCTCACATTCACTTCTTCATTTTTTGCCACCAAACGTTTTAGTCGCCAAATGATACCATTTTTTTCCGTGACTAAAAAATTTATTGGCCAATACTTTCTTTCTCTCATTCTCAATTGTTTTAGCTACTAATTATTTGGTCGCAAAAAATTAATGGGTTATGTTTTTGCTACTAAATTCTTAGTCACCAAAACATTTGATTATGTATTTAGCTACCAAAATATTTGGTGGACAAATACTTTAACGTTTTTTTTTTAAATAAATATATTGTACTTGATGTAATTTAAAAAATAAACGATTGAAATTATCAAAATAAGATCTAAAGTGAACCTAAAAGGCTACACAATGGCAGCCACCGTGACTCCACTGAGTGAAAACTTAAATTTGAGTTAGTTAAAATTCTAAGTCAAAACATTTTAAACCTTACTTAAATCTTGAATGAAAACTTAAATTTGAGTAAGTTAAAATTCCACCCACTCATTTATTGACATCTATACAAAATTTAGTTGTACTCTAATTTTGACTCAATTCAAGGGAGATACATCCCTTTTTACTCAAATTTCTATGCAATCAGAGCTTGACACAGTTGCTTTTATCCAAAATTTTCAAATTATCGTTCACTGCAATTCCTAGCTACAACCACTCAAAACTTGACAATTTGGACATAAATTTGAAATTTTCCATTGAAATATAAAACCTCATAATATTATAATTTTTTACTCAAACTCATACCTCATTTTCAGTAAAACTACAAAGGGTTGGAAATAGATTTAGAAAAATAAGTGGTATGGACAGGGTTAGTGATGGGCTACTGAAGATGGGGAAGAAATGCAAAGGAAGAAGAGAGAGAACAAATAGAGCAATTCCATCTTAGAAAATAAAATAGTGAAAAAAAAAATCTATATATATAAGATCATCGCATATGGTAAATGGTTGGCCTAATTTCAGCATTTCTGTAAGTAGTATACCCAAATTGAATAACATTGGCCTAATTTCGAAAACATCTCAACCCAAGCATTGCCCTAAATTTTAATTTCAATCACAATGCCCTAATTTCCAGCATTCACATTCTGATTTCTGTGTGTGTATATATCGCATATGTATGTATGTGTGTGTGTGTGTAAACAGAGAGAGACCGAAAGAGAGAGAGAGATACAGAGAGAGGGAGAGACAGATGCGAAATGGAGGACATACCTAGGAGGGAGACTATGCGATGATCCTGATGAACTTGCGGTGATGGCAATTTTTGTACAAAGCTATAGAGAAGAGGGCAGAGGCGTGAGTGAGACCCAATCAAAAACTAATGTAAACAACGAGTGAGAGAAAGATGGAAACCGAGAGGCCATACAGGAAGGGGAAACAAATCGAGAGGGAGAGAGAGAGAGGCGAAATAGAGGACATACCTGAAGGGAGGCGAAATGGAGATGGAAACAGCGCAAGTGACAGAGGCGGGAGTGAGAGAAGGAGGGAAATAAAACCAGGAAATGTTTATTCCCGACCAAACTTTATTTTGGTCGGTAATATATTTATGAAAATTAAATATTCCCTCCAAAATCGATTTTGGCCCCTTTTGGCTACTGAATTGCAGTCGGAAAAGAAAACAAATTTAGCGACCAAATTTTAAATAGTCGCCCAAACCCTATTTTGCACGACTGGCACACATTTGTAGCCAAAAAGTCATCAATAATATCTCCGAAAAGGTTCTTTTCCACGACTAACACAGAATTAGTAGCGAAAAATTAAATGAAAACCAATAAAAAAAATTTATAATTTATAATGACAGTGCAATTAGCGATCAACATCATCTTTAGTCGCCAAAAGTGAAGACAATTCCGACAACATGTATATTTAGTAGCAAAAAAGTGGTCTTTTACCGACCAAAAAGGTTTGGTAGCTGATGCGTGTACCTTTGGCGACCAAATGTTGTTTGGTAGCTAATCTGTCCACCATTGGCGACCAACTTTATTTTCGTAGCTAATTGGTAGACATTTGGCGACTAAATTTACTTTAGTTGGCAAAAGTAGTCGCCGAATGTGTTCTTTGTTGTAGTG
The DNA here is from genome assembly GCF_055761805.1 of Camellia sinensis. Lineage (NCBI taxonomy): Eukaryota > Viridiplantae > Streptophyta > Magnoliopsida > Ericales > Theaceae > Camellia > Camellia sinensis. Next base: position 127,409,856 of record NC_138975.1, read on the forward strand.
AGTGTTAGAGATGGTTAATGATGGGATTGTTCAATTATTTTTAAATAAAATAAATTAAAAAATTATTTCTATATTAAAAAAATTAAAATAAATATTAAAACAAAAGGAGCACTTAGGATTGTTAAAAAAAAAAAAAAAAAGTTGCCAGCTAGCTACTTTTTTGGCCTGCCGGCTATGTTTCAAAAATAAAAAAATAATAAAATATATTGTTCTGATTAACCGGCCAGACGTTTGGGAGGATGTCTGGGCAAACGACTATTTAGACCCAATCCCCTCACTACTTTCCTAATCCTACACTTTTGCTAGCCAACCTAAGACTCCTATTGAAGGAGATTAGTAAGCCGCTCGCACTATAAAGCGGCTCTTTTAAGTAATCACTAAACATATTGTGGGTGAGACACACAGCCATCCTACTCCAGTCCAGCCACTTACGCGGCCAAACAAAGCGGCGCCTTACTATCTTGGGTCTATGCCGATCTATATGTACCCATGCACTGGTTCTATTTATTTAGGTGGTGAAGTAACTTTATGATATAGCCTACCATTCAATCAATTCAGGTGCACACAAATCAACTTTCTTTTTTTATTTTTAGGGTTATGATGTTGCAGTTAAAAAATGACTAGAAGAGTAATATATTGTGGAGTTGATAATAATTATTTTTTTCTTGTCCTAATCTTATTTCAATCAAAACTTCTAATATATATAAATTTTTCTAATCATTTGACTATTGTTCTTCTTTTCCAATCCTGTCAATAATTTAAATGCCACTTGGACGTTAATAACCTATCTATCTATACTTTATATTAACAAAAAGAGAGTTTTTAACTTTAAGAGCTTTAGAAGTTTCAAAATTTTAATCCAATTGTGTTGATTTTTGTGAAAATAAAAAAGAACTAATAGTATAATAAAAGAGCTCATACTAATATAATATAATGTTATTAAATTATATCATTTTATAACAGGAGTATTTTCATATTATAAACTTTTGATAAATTATTTTTAAAAAAGTATCACGATTTTAGAGAATATATTACTTTATTGATCAATAAATGATATGATTTTAATATTTTGAAACAAAATATTAATAATAATAATAATTTGATTTCCATATAAAATGCTTCAAAAAAGTTAAGTTTAAATGTTTGAATACGTTACCATATTGATCAAATGACCAATAGTTTATTGACATATGTATTTTTATATTTTTTAAATTCAAAAAATTGAGAAAAAAATAGCGACAATTTATAATTAGTGACATTTTTTTGTGACAAATTTTTTAATTTGTCGCTAAAAAATTAAAAATTAGTGACTTTTTTTATGATAATTTTTTTTAAACTGTTGCTGAAACTTATAATTAGTGGCATTTTTGGGACAATTTTTAAACGCTCGGTAATTAGTGACGTTTTTTAATAGTGTTTGATGAAAAATGTCAATAGTTATCATAGAACCTATTGGACAATAAGTTTACCTATGAAGACCTATACGTAAGCCCCCTAATTTAAATGCCACATGAACGTTAATTACCTATATAACTAATGGCAGTTTAGTCTTCAATTTTTTTGACGCGGTGGAAATCTAAAAGATTGGTAGATAGGTAAAGACTTAAGGATAAAATTCAAAATTTTAAGTTTGTGTCATTTTATGAGTTATTTGAGATTTGTCTAGTCTTTAATTTCAAGGTCTTAAAATTTATCAAAATGTGCACAAATTGATCCAAAATTTGAGTTTAAAAAAAAAAAAAAATTTAAAAGAAGAAGAAGAAGAAGAAGAAGAAAGAAAGAAAGAAAGAAAAAGTCGTTGGACTAAATTATTGTCACATTTCATTATGTAGGCTGCAGGCAAAGATCCGCGGTATAGAAATAGATCACGGGATCATATTAGAAAATACACTCTCAAAAGGGGTATACAATATATAAGTTAATTATTATAAAAGTTATAACTAAATAAATTTCAATCATAATTAAAAATAAAAATAAAAATGAGTCATAACCAAATACCATAAAAGATATAATTAAAGACTTTTTGAATCATAATTAAAATAATAATCGTAATGAGCCATAATTAATATTACAATGATTCATCATTAAATCATAAATAAATATCCCAAATATCATAACTAAAACATATAATACATACTCCAGAATAAGGTGTGTATTATAAAATTTCCAGTAGGTAACCACATCGTTTTCTTTCTTATATTTTATTTATTTTGATATAAAAATAGTTAATTGGTTCGGGTGTGAATTGAGTTGATTTGTTGACCTGTCAATTCTATTTATTTTAGGTTTTTTTTTTTTAAAAATCTTTTAGAATCATGAAACACTATTATTATAACTTCTAATAATATGTTTGTCAGGCCCTAAATCCAAGTATGACAGGTCGTGGCCCACAAAAACTTAGTCTAAGACACACGTAAGCCTAAACATGAACTCAAAATCACAAAAAAATAAATGTGACCATAACCCAGAAATAAATAAATCAAAACCCAAATCAGTGACAAATCAGAAGTATAAATGGTAAAACCAGCCATAACCAACTTTCAAAAATATATATACTAAATGGAACACAAACTGCCCATAAAATAAAATAATAAATGTCCTAGAGGTCCATGCAATTGAGTCTCCGCTACGCCATAAGTCTACTCTAAGTTCTTCTAACACCTAGAAATGATAAACAACTAAGTCACCTGATAACTCAATGAGTAGTAACATAGATAGTAAACACAATTTTGAAAACAAGTTTCAATTCTAAAATAAGATATATATCATAGAAACTAGATTGATATACAATTTTGATAAAGATAATATGTTTCAAAAAGAAGGTTTCACAGTTCAACATTTAAAATACTCATGTATCTGAAGAACATGATAAATGACATTTTCCACTTGAAACAGATTACAACATAAACACTAATAATTTTCTGAGTATCAAGAATAACAAGTAACATGCCACACAGTTCTCAAGGCAATAAGCCCGTTAGATCCAATATCGAACCAAGATTCATCCTTAGGGTGGCAACCCGGGCCTTTTCTCTAAGACGATTTGATTGAAGGTCACCTAGCTTGGCCTAGGTCTTTTCCTTACAATCGTTGAGCACTAGAGTCATTATGGGCCAACTTGGATCTGTTCCCTAGTGGCCAGAGTCACCACACACAGTGGAATAATTTTCCTAGACTAAAATATACAGATGGTCCCAATAATCAATACAATTCAGTTTCGCAAAACATGGCAGTTCACCATTATAAACATGAGACCATAACAAATAGTTTACAGTATGCCAAGTTTACATGTTTCAGAAATAATTTAATTCCATTAATAATATAATAATTTATCAAAACAGTTTAGTCCTGAAATAAAAATTTAATTTTCCAACAGTTCAAGATAGGGGAACATTTATAAAAATATATAGCATGCAACTACTCACCTGAAAACAAAATAATATAATCCTCAAATAAAGTATGAAAGTCCAACTAGAGCCCTGAACAAAGTATTAAAACTATACGCCATTACTAATTCAAACATACTAAAAAGAATAATAAACTAAGTAACCCCAAACTAAAGTGCACAAACACAGCTCAACCCCACTCACTATTACTCTTAAATAATACCTAAGTTCATGTTTTTCAAAGTCTAAAATTACTCATAAAATGGGTTCAGATCGAAACTTAATTAAAAGTAACTTTAAAATAAAACAGAGTTTTAAACAAGTTTTTTCAATCTATTCGGTAACTTTGAAAATTAAAAACCATTCCACACTGTTCAAAAAATTTCAAAACCCTCCAAATATCGACTAATATATCCTAAGTTTCAAACCCAATTGGTTTCACTTCATTTGCTTAACAAAATAATTATCTACAATTAATTATGCCCAAAAAGATTGTTTTCTGTTGCACTTTAAAGAAATTAATGGTTCTATTAGTATACATGAGAAATCAATGCAAGGCCAAAAATTTAAGAAATTAGACTCGTAACCGGTTCTAATGACGCTAATTTGATAATTTTCGGATTTATACCCAAAGAGAACAACACTTCCGAAGTTACTGTTTTAAATCAGTTTTTTGGACAGATTTGAACGCATCAGTTAATATAGATTTTGACTCCCAAAAATTACGAAAAAATTCAGATATGCAATTCAATATGTTAATTATCTGCTGTAAAAATTTCAGTGCAAAATTCATTCGTTTGATATGATTCCTCGATTTTTAAAGTTTGTGATTCTGTGCAGAATTTTTGAACTAAGAATTACATCCATTCTTTACACATGAATTTAGCTCCTCAGACTTCTTAACAGTATATATATATATATATATGTATGAAATACATACACCCACAACCTCTCCATCAATGCATAAAATAATAATAGAATAAGGATAAAAGAAAACAAAAACAAAAGGAAGAGCTATGGTTTTTTCTTTTCTTTTCTTTGTTATACATAACACAAAAGATTCTAAATAATTATCCTTTGTTTTATTTTATTTTCCCTCTCCGTTAATTTAAATAATATATAACTATTATTAGATCAAAATATACTTACTAATTTGTCCCTTTTTTTAAAAAAAAAAATCTTGCCTCTAAATTAAAGACTTTCACCATAAATTTATTTTAGGTTTTAAAATTAATTGAAAGACCCTCCAATAAAATTTAATTTGCACTTAAAGATTTACAAGCAAAATATTTGAGATTGTAAAAAAATTATTATTTAATTATTTATTTGATTTGTATATTTAGGTTCTCACAATGTTTACGTGTCTGGGCTGACTTAATTATTTTATTTTTAAGTTTATGTTATTCTGAAGATAAACAACCAAATAATGGAGGAAAGAAACGAAATTTTGAATTCAAATTTAAAATGATATACATTATATTACTATCTTTGGTCTATGTCGATCTATATGTACCCATGTACTGGTTCTATTTATTTTAGGTGGTGAAGTAACTTAATGATATAACTTACCATTCAATCAATAATTTCAGTTCCACACAAATCAACTTTCTTTTTTTATTTTTAGGGTTATGATATTAGCCGATAAAAAATGACTAGAAGAGTAATATATTGCGAAGTCAATAATAATTATTTTTTCTTTGTTCTAATCTTTCAATCAAAACCTCTAATATATATAATTTTTTCTATTAATTTGACTATTGTTCTTCTTTTTCAATCCTATCAATAATTTAAATGCCACTTGGACGTTAATTACCTATCTATACTACATATTAAAGAAAATGGAGTTTTTAATTTTAAGAGTTCTAGGAGTTTCAAAACTCCAATCCAATTATATTAATTTTTGGTTATTTTTTAAAAAGAAAAAAAAAATATCATTGGCTACTAAAAACTGAAATTGAAAGTTTAAAATTTAAAATTATAGTCAACAAATAATTTATTGAATTCACCTATCATTTAGGCATTTAAATTTTAAAATACACATGATTTAAGGAATTGTTTTCCATAAGTAAACTACACTATATATTTTACCTAGCTAATTAACAGAAATTTACTTTAAAAAAGAGGGACGTTTACACAACAAACATTTTTCATTGCTTTCAAATAAAATCTTTTTTATTGCTTCATCTCTACCTAAATAAATATTCTCTCTCTCTCTCTCTCTCTCTCTCTCTCTCTCTCTCTCTCTCTCTCTCTCTCTCTCTCTCTCTCTCTCTCTCTCTCTCTCTCTCGTTCAAAATGGTGATTGTGAAAAGGTGAAACATCAATAAAAATAAAAATAAAAATAAAAATGAGTCATAACTAAATACCATAAAAGATATAATTAAAGACTTTTTGAATCATAATTAAAATAATAATCGTAATGAGTCATAATTAATATTACAATGATTCATCATTAAATCATAAATAAATATCCCAAATATCATAACTAAAACATATAATACATACTCCAAAATAAGGTGTGTATTATAAAATTTCCAGTAGGTAACCACATCGTTTTCTTTCTTATATTTTATTTATTTTGATATAAAAATAGTTAATTGGTTCGGGTGTGAATTGAGTTGATTTGTTGACCTGTCAATTCTATTTATTTTAGGTTTTTTTTTTAAAAAAAAATCTTTTAGAATCATGAAACACTATTATTATAACTTCTAATAATATGTTTGTCAGGCCCTAAATCTAGGTATGACAAGTCGTGGCCCACAAAGACTTAGTGTAAGACACACGCAAGCTTAAACATGAACTCAAAATCAAAAAAAAATAAATGTGACGATAACCCAGAAATAAATAAATCAAAACCCAAATCAGTGACAAATCAAAAGTATAAATGGTAAAACCAGCCATAACCAACTTTCAAAAATATATATATTAAATGGAACACAAACTGCCCATAAAATAAAATAATAAATGTCCTAGAGGTCCATGCAATTGAGTCTCCGCTACGCCATAAGTCTACTCTAAGTCCTTCTAACACCAAGAAATGATAAACAACTAAGTCACCTGATAACTCAATGAGTAGTAACATAGATAGTAAATACAATTTTGAAAACAAGTTTTCTATAAATAGAACCACTCCCCTAGCATTTCTTGCACATCAAAAACACACACACACACACACTAATTTCAGCATAGAGAGGGAGGAGAGATAAAGAGAGCTTTGGTGGCAGAGGAGGAAAGAGAAAGGAATTCTTGAGAAAATACTTCACTAGACATTTAAGTAAGTCTTCACTAGGCATTCAATTAAGTTATAACACAACCCATTCTTTTATTTTCTCTTCTAAATACATGGAATTAGATGTTTAGAATATTATTTTCAGATTGTTTGCATGGTGTTCTTGTGTTAAAAATGAAGAGAGTTGAGCCTTGTTCCACCCTTATTTGTGTTTCCTCTTAATCGGTATAAAATTATCTTTTTCTACACCTATCTCACATAATTTCCAAAGGAACACATTGAATCTAAAATTCTGAGTTAAATATATATTATTTAGCATGTTTTCATTATAATGGAAGTGAAAAAATATCTATGGTTACCCACTTTTCTTACTTTTTCTTTTACTTTAAACTTTGTGCTCAAAGGATCGGTTTTTACAGCCCACTTACAAAAACTATATAAAAATGAAGAAAAATCGTCTTGATCTCATTTTTATGTCAAAACTTTTCCTTAAGTGTTAGCTTTCATGGAAAAAGTTTTTATCGAAAAAGAGTGAGCGGTTTGAGAGAAAATCCTATTTTTATAATAGTCGATCAATTTGGACAGCGCTGGCGTATTTCTTAAATAACTAAAAGTCTAGGAAGGTTATGCCACTTCTGAAAAATGTGCTAAAAACTAGATAAAAATCTCTACAAACCATGGCAAGGCCAAGTTTGGAAAAAATCTGAAAATGTCTCTTAGATTGTGATCTCTAAAGTGTATCTAATCTAAAAATTTATGTTGTTAGTGATCTCATTTTATTAATTTCATGAATATGCTTCTTATCACTTGTTTGAGTTTCAGTATGGCAATTACATATGTTGTGGCTATATTTCCTTGCAATGGTGCTTGATGATGCTCATACTTGTATGGAATTATTGTCTCGATAAATTGTTCTAACCTTAACTTAAAACAATTAACACAATGGGAAACTCAATTGAGGTGGTGATTGGGTTTCGATCACTTGAATTATATTATGAGGAAATGTTGTAATAAATTGATGGTGGGACGTGTTCCCTATTCGAAGTAAAGTCTTGCACAAACGGTTGTATCGGAACCCTTGAATGGATCGGTTGTATTCGGACCCTAGGTATTTATGATGAATAAGGTTGGAGGAGGTTATGGGCAAGGATCTTGTTTTTATCGTCTTTTTGAGGTCCTCGGTTGGTGCTTCCCGGTTTGTTACTATTAGTAGGAATCTAGGGTAAGGTCTACAAAGCAACAAAAGAGGGAGTATGCTAAGGGGTTGTTTGGGGTGTCCTAAATAAGTGCACTTTTTGTCTTTTTGAACTAAAAAATTGAGGAAGAAAATATAGATGTTTAGGTTAACTTTTTGACTTTTTATGAAAAAATGTGTAATAAAAAATTGTAAAAATTGGTTTGTAAGAGAAAATTAGAATTGGGAGTTGTGCAGCCGTAATTGTTGACTTTTGGTGAATAGTGTTAACTTTTTAACTTTTTGAGTAACTTTTTGGCTTATTCTGGACTTGTCAAACTTGGCCTAAATAATCCGGGTCCAATTCTTATGGTTGAGAGAATAAAATCTTTTTGGGGGAATCTAGATTACTAACCTCTAATCTTGTAATCATTTGTTATTGAATAATTATTATGCTTCATTACTTATTTGTTATAATTGTGATGGTGTATTAGATTGGAAAAAATGGACAGGGTGTGTGTGCATTTACTGGGCATTCAAAACTCATAGCGTTTCATACTAGGTATTGAAAACTATTAGACCGATCAAAGGCAAAGCTGAAGCATCTAAGAACGTATGGATACCCTAGGAGATTTAAAAACTAATTTGTAAACATGTTTTGAGATTGTAAATGATGAATCTCTTGTTATATTTGAGACATGACTATGTAATTAATATTTTATATATCTTTTGTATTACCTGTCCCTTATATTCTTGTCGACTTATGTGAACCTTGTGTTAATGTCTCATTAAGATCTGTCAAAAAGTAGCTTTGCTATCTACGGTGGTTGGATTTGGAAGAGAAGCTATATAACTCTTCTGATCTTCCTAGGATCTTACTTGATTATTGGCCAAATGACTTTTTTTTTTTTGATCAGCAAAGAAAAATTTCATTTAACAGCATGAAATTAAAGGTACAAGAAGATGACATGCATCAAGAGAGATTCGGAAGTATAAAAATACCCCTACTACTACTACTCGCACCCATACAACCAACCCCTAAGCCTCTCGATTTTTTAAACAACCATGTTAAGAAGAATTTAACTAAAAAATTAAACTACATGAATCCCCACATAATCATCCCACCAAAACCCCCAAAACAAACTAAACAGAAACCAAACAACACCCAGCAACCTCAACCACCAAAAACAAAATCTAGTCTAATCTAGTCAACCCACCAAATCAAAGCAACAGACCACGCCTCTGCCAAGACCCACTCCACTTGCTGCTACAACTCCCAAAGTCCCACGCCTCAGCTGCTAGCTCATGCTACCCCTAGGCTGCTGCAACTCCCATCTCCCCATGCCCACACTGGCTGAGAATACTCCATAGCCACCACCGGGAAAGCTCCATGCTTCAACACCCCTACTGTAACACAAGAAAACTCCAAGCTGCTGCAATTCCGCTGCTGAAGACAGCTACACCCACTGCCAGGAAGACTCCAAGCTTCAACACCCACTGCCAAATGACTTATTAGTAACGTTTCCTTCTTTTGTAACCTTAGATAAATCACGTTTTTATTTGTTAATATATTCATTGATATTCCCGATTTTTGGGGCGTCACACACCGACTAACCCAAACCCCTCTCCAAGATAGTCAACATTGGAGTAGTGGTAAGTCTAGTCTTAAGCTCTTAGAATGACTTTTCACAAGTCTCACTGCAAACAAACTTAACTCTCTTCCTCGTCAATCTAGTCAAAGGAGAAACCAACCTAAAGAAATCTTTCACAAAGTATTGGTAATACCCAGCTAAGCCTAAGAAATTTTGAATCTTAAAGGCATTCTTAGATTCCTCCAAATCCTGTACTGCATCTATCTTAGATGAATTTACAGTCACCCTTTCCCCATATATAACATGACCTATAAATTTAACCTTCTTGAGCCAAAGCTAACACTTCCTGAACTTAGCATACAAGCAGTGTGTTCTAAGTAATTCAAGTGCAACTCACAAGTGCCCCACGTGTTCCTCCTCGAAGGGTGAGTAGACTAAAATCGTCAACAAAGACAACCACAAACCGGCCTAGAAAGTTACGGAAAACTTATATCATCGGATGTATAACAAATTAAAACCAAACATCTATTATGCCACATTACTATGGTTAAATTATAAGAACTTTTTAAAAAAATTCAAACATTTTTCTTTATAATTTTCTATGGCTCGCACAAAGACACTGTCACCCTCATTTTAGGATTGACGCTAGATATCACTAATATATTACTCTTAAATCTATTTATATAGAATTGGGAGGCATTAGTTCTTACAAAAATATTTTTTTAGTGATTTTGGCATCCTACAGTTGATTTGCAAGTTGCAACATAAAATCCGATCTGAGGATGGATTTTTGCAATTAGCTCACCCTCTTTAAAGGAATAAAAAATGGATATGTCAATAACTCACGTGCCATTGTAAGTAGTTTAAAGGTAACATTTTGGAGGTGTTAAGCATTTTTTAGTTCTTTTGGATCATGTTTATTTGGGCGGACTGCATTAACATTCCTATGACTAATAGTCCTAGGACTACGAATCCGTTGGATTATGTATCCTATCTTAACTAATAGTCAAGTTTAAAATAATTAGTCCGTACTTCAATTGTTTAACCAAACATCAGATTAATAATTTTATTGGACTATTAGTCCAATCCCAAGCTCATGTCCACGCAAACAAACATGGCCTTAATATATGAAAGTTTGTTTTCTAAGCCTCGTTTGTTAACATTTTTATTTTTATTTTTTCTTAAATTGAAAACAAAAAAAAATATTCAATATAATCTTAGCCAAAAAAAAAAAAGGGAATTGATTCAATGATCTTTTTAAAAAATTCAACAAAAAAAAAATCATTTTTTTAAAGCCAATTATAACTCTCTTTTCCCAACTAGAGACGATCACTACTTGTGTCATGACCTCCACGACCACCTCCAAGTGCCCCTCTAGCCACCTCGTAACCTCCCCTGTAGCCACCCCAGAACCTCTGGGCACCCTCATTGTTGGCCATCACATGCATCCACCTTCTATTGTTGATCATCTCTAATTATTACCCAAACATGTTTTATTTTTATTATTATTTTCAAAACATCAATGTACACTAATCAAGTTTTTTAAGCCATGTTTGGTTTGATTTTTAAAAATTTATTTCAGAATTATTTTTTATAAAATTAAAAATTAATTTGGTAAAAGAAATTTAAAAAAATAAAATCACTTATCATTTTTATATAATTTTATCTTTTGGAGGATCAAAAATATTTTTTAAAAATATATTTTTTTATATTTATTTTTATCAAATTAGTTTCTATTTATTTTTTTTTAAAAAAAAAATTTGAATTATTTTTTCAAAAACCATACCAAACATGGCCTTGTTTTTCTAGTATTTCATAAACAATTAAAAGAAAACTGACTGCATTACCAAACAAAAATGTTTTAAAAAATTTTGTTTGATAATTTAGGCCTCGTTCGCTAACATTTTCAATTTACAAAAAACAAGAAAGAAGTTTTTATTTATTTTGTAAAAAAATAAAACTGAAAAATTGTTAGGTGAACACAAATATTTTGAAAATAAAAAATATATATATACATACACAAATATATTTGATGAGTTGCCAAATTTTGTGGCTCAAGATAAGAGGGTGGACGGATGTGATGACCAGTAATGGCGCATAGTCGAAATTATCCACTAGAGTTAGTTGTAAGATGTTGGAGGGCATGAAGTGGCGAAGATCGCGATGGTGACCACCCCTGTCGGAGGGCCACCGGTAGTTGGTGGGCGATCGTGGCAGTGGGTAGTGGAAAAAAATAAAAATTTATTTTAAAAACAAGTGAAAATAATTTCTTTGCATTTTTAAAAAATTTAAAAATTTTGAAATCAATTTTATTTTTTTAAACGAAAACAACAATATACCAAATATTTTGGTTTCAAATTTTTTTTTTAAAAATGAAAACAAAAACAGAAAATAAAAAATAAAAATGTTAACAAAAGACTCTTATTAAGTGACAATTTTGTTTTTGTTTTGTTTTTTGTTTTTTGTTTTTTTTTTTTTTTGGTAGGAGAGTAATGACAAATTAATGGTTGTTAGGGGTTGGAAATGTCAAGTAGTTTTTGCACGCGGGCCACATGTGCGGTTGCTCGACGTCAAAGACTTGTCACGACTTTTGTGTCTGTCCACTGTGGACTTTCCATGCCATACGCTTCACTGATTTATAGGCTTGTTTGTTTTGGGGAACAAGAGTTCGAAATGGAATTGAGATGGAGGTAGGATTTATTGTATATTGTGTTTATTTTGAGAGATAGAGAGAGAATTCATAATTTTATAAGATTAGGATGAGTCTTAGTGTTGAGATTGAGATGGAAGAGATGGAGACGGTATTAAAAAATTAATTCTACGACTTAAGATTTTTTTTTATTATTATTATTTACATGTTGGATATTTTTTTTAATATTAACGTTTAATGTTTTCATATTTTTTGATAAGTAAAAATCATAATTTTATTTATATTAATATTTTATAATTTTATTTATTTGAATATTTTATATGATAATAATTTAACAATTCTCACACGAACAATTATCATATCAAAACAAACACAATTTTGTTTAATCTTTTCATTACCAATTCACTTCATTCCATTTCTAAAAACAAATAAGGTTCATTCTTTTTATTACATTTTCCAAGACTCCACTCTTCTTTGTGATTCAGCTCCTTCAGCTCCTTTCTTCATTTGAAGACAGTATCAGAGATGGATGAAGAGGAAGAAATAAATCTAAACCGTGTCGATTTCTCAACGGTACAGCATAAGATTATGATGCTAAATTATGCCAACCGTTCAAGTTCCTCAAGAGTACAGTTGCTACAGCAGATGATTACGAAGCAAACATACGGCAACCGTGCCAGTTTCTCAAGAGTACAGCATATGAAGCAAATTGAGAAAGGAGGCCATTCCATCTTTAAGGTTCCCCAGAGCCTCAAAAAACTCGAACTCGATGCATTTGTACCCCACATTGTTTCAATTGGCCCTTATCATTGGCACAAGGACCATCTCATGGAGATGGAAACCTACAAGTGGATACTTCTGCAACATGTCCTCAACCGAGCAGGTATGCCACTTAGAACCCTCAAAGAGAAAATGTCTAAGTTTGAAAGGGCCACACGGAAGCACTATGACCAGCTCTTTGAAAATATCAACGATTTTGTGCAAATGATGCTTCTCGATGCTTGTTTCATACTCGAGTTGTTTTGTGTTGATGCCCATGGATGGAAGAAATACAGGCACACCTCAGACCCTTCTGGTCGGCTTAATATGAAGGGTTTCATGCCCTTTATTCGACGGGATTTGTTAATGCTTGAAAATCAATTACCACTTTTTGTACTTCAAGAAATGTTTACCCTCCTTGATTGGAAAAAAAGAACACCGAATGAATCGGTTCATAGCCTTGCTATTAAGTTTTTCGACCAACTCATACCTGGGATTTCCATAAATCTACCCGAGCATCTAAAAAATAGACCTCCACCACCACCACTAGCAGCAGCAGAAAATAGACGACTGGCATCAGCAGAAGAAAATAGACGACCACCGCCACCACCAGCAGCAGAAGAAAATAGACCACCACCCCCACCAGCAGCAATAGCAGAAAATAGACCACCGCCCCATCCAGAAAACAGACTATCCCCGCCACCTCATCCAGAAAATAGAGCACCACCACTATCAGCAGAAGAAGAAAATAGGCCACCACTGCCACCGGCAGCAGAAGAAGAAAATAGACTACCACCCACACCAGCAGCAGGAGCAGCAGAAGATAGACCACTACCACCAACAGAAGAAAATAGACCACCAGCAACAGCAGCAGCAGCAGAAGAAGAAAATAGACTACTACCCCCACCAACAACAACAGCCGAAAATAGACCACCACCCCAACCAGAAAATAGACCACCACTACTAGCAGAAGAAAATAGACCACCACCACCACCAGCCGAAGAAGAAAATAGACCAGCACCAGCAGCAGCAGCAGAAGAAGAAAATAGACTACCACCACCACCACCACCACCACCACTACCGGCAGCAGCAGCAAAAAATAGACCACCAACCCCACCACTAACCCATCTAGAAAATATACCACCACTGCCACCCCATCTAGAAAATAGGCCACCACCACAAGCAGAAGAAAATAGACCACCACAAGAAGCAGCAGCAGAAGAAAATAGACCACTATTACCACCAGTAGCAGAAGAAGAAAATAGACTACCACCCCTACTAGCAGTAGCAGCAGAAAATAGACCACCACGCCCACCACCACCCCATCCAGAAAATAGACCACCACCACCGCCTCCATCACCCCCCTATCCAGAAAATAGACCACCACCACCACCACTCCATCCAGAAAATAGACCATCACCATCGCCACGACGACGACCACCACCACCACCACCACCACCACCATGCCTTCACGTTCTTGACATTGTTCACCAGTCCCTAAAACCATCCCCATTGGCCAAGCCCAACAAACATTGGATTTGCACTCACGGTAACTGTCTCATTTCTTCTCCCATATCGCTTCCTTGTTTTTCCATGACTATTTGTGTACAGGACAGCGAGTGGGAGAGAGCATCATCCTCATCATCATCCGATCTACCTGACATAGTGATGCACTCTGTTACAAGTCTAAGGAGTACAGGCATTGGATTTAAAGAAATTAAGAATTGGAAAAAATTCACTGATATCCAGTTCGACCACAGGAATCGTTTGCTCTTAATCCCACGCCTTCATATCAATGGCTCTACTAAGTCCATCTTGCTTAACCTCATGGTTTTTGAGCAAGGTTATCCATTATGTAGCAGATATATCACTTCGTACACCAGTTTCATGGACGGATTGGTAGACTCTCCTAAAGATGCACAGCATCTGGTTGAGAAACGAATTATATCTCACGAGCTGGGAAATGAAGACAATGTAGCTACTCTCTTCAACAATATTCGCAGAGAAATATACTTCAAACTCGTACCCGATGATTACTATCTCTATGATGTATCCCAAAAGCTGAATGAGCATTACAAACAAAAATGGAGAAGTTGGTTCGCCACATTGAAGCATGAGCATTTCAAAGACCCTTGGAAAACTACTGCTCTCTTTGCAGCTACTCTTCTTATTCTTCTCGCAATAATACAGGCCGCCTACACTGTGTTTGGTCATTCCTTTAATCATTCTTAAAATCTTTTCCTCTCCAGAATATTGTATGATCATCTAATAAAGCCACTGACTCATGATGTCCCCTATGGTTGGGTTGAACACCCGGCTGTGGCTACCGTGGTAAAGGAGGAGCAGAGTGCTGCGTGGTGGAGCGTGGATTGGAAAGCGTGGGAGACGCCGCGAAATAATTTTCTATTGGCATGGGAGACAGCTTTGGGCTACGGTGGAGAGACTGTTTGGGGCTCAATGTATTTTGAATTTTATTTAAGATGTACTTCACATTTTTTTTTAATTTTTTTTTTAAATGAACGAGAGGTTGGTTGTACGGATGTGGCCGAGAAGTTGGTTGTACAGATGTGAGTAGTAGTATAAGATAATTTTTACTTTCTAGATCTCTCTCAATGTATTTTTTTTCTTATATCTTTAGTTTCATGTTTTTAATTAAATTAATACTTTGCTGATTAAAAAAAAAAAAGTATGTAAAAAGTGTTTTGAAAATATATAAAAATATTTAAAAAATATATTAAATTTAGTAAAAAGTGTATTACGTTCTACAATTTTTTTGTCTTTTACTTCTATCCTAAAGACAATTGTTAGTAAGACTCATTAAATTTGATCCTCATTATTGAGCAAAGCATTTACGTTAAAAAAAATCAAAATCATCATAAATTAGTGGTTGCATAACCGTGTCACATTTTTATTAAAATCGTTGGACCGTTTATTATTAAAATTATATGTAGTCATTCAACCTTTTAAAAATAAATTCCATCCGTTCATATAAGTATTACATTCAATTAATTTTTCACATAGATTCTTTGCTCGATGAACTTTATTTACATGATAAATGCATCAAATCACCAATATACGCTGACCAAGCCCTAGATGCCTAGCTACATAGAAGTGATTTCCTTTGGTTTTACACTTATAGTCAGCTCCATGTCCATCAATTTATTAAGACTCCGCTTATTTTGATATAAAATATTTTTATCTTAATAAATTTTTTTATGTAAATTAATTATACACACAAAAAATATTTTTCTTCTTATTTTTTCACGTTTAGTTGACAAAACAAAAATTTTCTATTGTCTCCATTACGATATAACAAGCAGTTTGTGCGCTTAAAGATTAAAAAGGTAAACTTTGCTAAAAGTGACAGTGTCGAGCGTGTTGAGAGCTTGCTCAATATAAACTTACAGCTTTTCATCGATAAGTCGGTTTTGGGAACGTGATGGAAAAAAATATTTTATATTGAAACAAACAGGGCCTAAATTAATAAAAGAAAAATATCCCATCAATGGAATTTGAAAAAAACAATTGAGAAATTTTATAAATATCAATAATTATAATTATAATTTTTTTAATGTATATGCTTCTTTTTCTTTTTCTTTTTTCTTTTCTTTTTTTTTTCTAACATCCATTAGGGTATAATTATCCCATTAATAAAGCTCGTGACAATTATTTACTTATTTATTTTAAAATCAAATTTCATTAAACTGATTTACAAAATATAACATTTTCCATATACAATGCCCCTATGCAGAATTAACATAAAATGAACTAGCTCAAGCGTTTTGAGTAATATGTATAAGGCAAGGCAAAATCACTATTTGGACAGAATTATTACATGCACTACAACAAAAGTAGGCTTACAAGACGGAACTTTTTGCGACGGCACATTTGCCGTCGCAAAAACAACTTGCTGTCGCGAAAAATAAAATATTTGCGACGGTAGAAAATACTGTCGCAAAAAAGGAGAGCATTTGCGACGGCATAAATTGCTATCGCAAAAAAATAAGAGTATTTGCGACGGTAGAGATTGCTGTCACAAAAAAATAGAGAGGATTTGAGACGGTAAAGATTGTTGTGGCAAAAAAATAGAGTTTTTGCAACGACACCAGTTGCAGTCACAAAAAAAATGAGTTTTTTGCGGCTGCAATAGGTACCCTTGCAAAAAAAAAAGGTAAATATACATATATATATATATATATTGTGGCTTTGAGACGGCTTCATATATATATAGTCACAAAATGGTTTAAATAAATGCAATGGTATTTTTCTGTCACAAAAAAAAAAATTAAAAAAAATGACGTCGTCTTACTCTTTTGATATAACATTTCTCTTTTCACCCATTTTTTCATCTTCCTGTCTCTTTGTCTCTGTCTCTGCCTATGTCTCTCTCTCTCTATCTCTCTTCTCTTCCTCTTTCTCACTCATCACTTTTCTCTGTCCGTCTGTCTGTCTGTCTCTCTTTCTCTCTATGTTTCTGTCTCTCTTCTCTTTCTCTCTCTCACTCATCACTCTTCTCTGTCTGTCAGTCTGTTTCTCTATTTCTCTCTGTGTCTCTTGCCCGTCTCTCTCTCTCTCTCTCTCTCTCTCATTTATCTCTTTTTGCTCTCTTTGTCCCTCTCTCTATCTCTCTTCACTTTCTCTCTCTCACTCATTACTCTTGTCTGTCTGTCTGTCTGTCCGTCTCTCGCTTTCTCTCTGTGTCTCTCGTTTATCTCTCTTCTCTCTATCTTTCTCATCTCTCTTCTCTCTATCTCTTTCATTTCTCTTCTTTCTTTGTCTGTCTCGCTCATGTCTCTTCTCTCTATCTCTCTCTCTTGCATCTCTCTTCTCTCTGTGTCTCTATCTTTTTCTATGTCTCTCTCTCATTCATCTCTTTTCGCTCTCTTTCTCTCTCTTTGTCTATCTCTCGTTCATCTTTTGTTTCTCTCTCTCTTTTTGTCTCTCTCTCTCTCTCTCTATCTCTTTCTCTTTCACTCATCACTATTCTCTCTCTCTCTCTGTCTGCTTGTCTGTTTATTTGTCGCTCTTTTTCTCCCCCATTGTGTTCGCCTTGCTCACTTTCTCCCTCATCTCTTCTCTATTTACCAAGCTCTCTCTCAATTTATCGATCCACTACAAGAAAATGCACTTTTAGCGACCACTTTGTCTCTCTCTCTCGTTCATCACTCTGTCTGTCTCTCTCTCTATCTCTCTTCACTATCTGTCTCTCATTCATGTCTCTCTCTCACTATCCATCTCCTCTACCACCTTCACCACTACTGTAAATGTCACTCCACCACCACCACTGTTGCCACTCCACCTCTATGACTACTATTACTACCAACATTGCCACCATTCCACTGCCACCACCACTACCACTACTGCCACTACTACCATCATTACCTCTCTTCTACCATCACCACTCCATCATCTCTACCACTACCACGACTTCACCACTAATCTCCTTCGCCATCACCACCACCATCACCTCTTATCCACCACCTTCACCACTACTGCCGCTCCCTCTGAAACTTGATTCAAATTTATTTTTTAAAGACTAAAAATTAGTTTCATGAAAAAATTTAAAAAATCAAAACTACCATACTTGTCAATTTTATATAATTTTACGAAGGATATGATCAGCTTGTTTGGTTTAGATTTTCAGTATTTATTTTTCAGGAAATTGAAAATTTTTATTATGTGTGTGTGTTTTTTTTATTTTCATTTTTTATGTTTTCACTATTTTTTTCTAATATTCAAAGAATTTTTTTAAATTTTTAAATACACCACACATAAATACACTTTAAAAATATAATATTTGTGATTAAATCGTATTCTTGTGCATTTATTGATTTTTAAATTCTTTTTGGACAAATATTTTACTTTTTAGATACATCTAAGTAAGGTGCATCTAAAAATATAAAAAATAAAAATTACTTAAAATTTTAAAAATTCACTAAAAATAAAAAATATACGAAAAATAAAAAACCCAATTTTTAAAAAATTAAATCAAAAAAATCAAAATCAAACAATTTTTAAAAATTCAAAAATACATTTTTTAAAAGAAAATCAACCAAACATGATCTCAAGTTTTTATCTCCTTCCCAAATTTCCCAATGTCCGAATTTCCCACAAAACCCTATCTCTGTGATTTCGTTTTCCCTCTTTCTTTTCACGCTCAACTCTCTGCCTCTCTCCTCATCCTCTCACTCATCTCCGCCATTTCCATTGGTCATGTTTGGTGTAGCTGTTAAAACAGATTATAGATTATACCTTAATAGATTATAGATTATGACTTTAATCAGAAGCTGTTAATCTATTTGGTGTAGCTGTTGGATTGTAGATTTAAATTGCTAAGTAGTGTTTGTTAAATAAGCTGTGAAGTAGTTTTTTCAATTAATTTTTATTTTTTGTTATTCACTATTTGTTTACATTTCTTATAAAAAATAATAATAATATTCTATAATCCATTTGGGTCTTTTCTATTTTTAAAAAAATAAAAAATAAAAAAATCTAAGAGTATAACCGTGAATTAACATGTTCATAGCAGAAACTGATAATCAGAAGTAAGGGGTGAGCAGTTTCTCAGAATCAGCTTTTTTAACTTAAAATAAGTTATTAGAATCAGAAGTTGTTTGAAATAAGTTTAACCAAACAGCTCAAAATAACTTTTCAAAAGGCATAAGCCATAAGTTAGCTCACAAAAGTCCAAACAAACACCTCCATTATCTCACCAAAGCCACCGATCCTCACCGCCACCTTCATGATCATCACCACGATCACAACCACCATTACCAACACGATTATGGTGGCCATGCCAAGCTGACTAGGGCACATGAACCGTTTCTTCGATTCGCCGAAATGATTAGGTGGACCAATTTAGCGGACTTCTTGTGGGAACACTTGGAGCTGTGCTGCTGTGCCACGGCTCTATTTATCGCTACCGCAGCTTGTCTCTACTTGCTTCCGAAGCCAACTGCGAAGCCTCTACAGCATGTTTTCATTCTCATTGCTTTCCCTCTCGTTGGGGTATGAGTATTCTCTCCCAATTTTTCCTAATTTTGATTATGGATTGATAAACTGATATAATTTCATACTCAATTGGCCTGAAGGTGAAAAGCAAAATTTGATGGGTAAGGTGACAATTTTTGTTATTTTGGGTTAGATTTGGCCATGAAATTGGACTACTATGAATGTAATGGAGGAATATATCAAGAGGGAGTGAATAATTTTTATTTTATTTTATTTTTTAAAATTGCTATTAATGCCTGCTATGTCTTATGGTATAAGGCCTTAGGCAGCTAAGAAGCAATATGTTCAAATGATGATTGAAACTAAAATGAGAATGTTTTTATGAATGGGTGGTGTTATTAGAAAAGATAGACTAAGAAATGATGGTATTGATGAGCATATGGTTTGGTATTTTTTCTTTGCTGAGTTGTAGTGCTTACACCACGTCATGAGGAAGCTGGAAGACTCAAGTTTGTATGTGTTTCAAATGATGGTATTGATGAGCATATGGTTTGGTATTTATTTCTCTTTCTCAAGTATCCATTTTTTACCTACTTTTTTTTTTTTTTTTTTTGGTTTCCTCAGATTAATATACACTGGTACTTTTTTTTTTGCATTTGACAAACTGGCAAATATGCTATTAAGTTTTGATCATTCACCAGGATAGCATTGCATTAAGATGGAGTTCGTTTTATTTTTCCACCTCTCAAGTTAAAAGGATTGAAGAATATATTTGCTAGACAATTACCTAACATGCCTAAGGAGTACATGGTTCGCCATATAATGGATAGGTATGTTTTGTGAAAGCTTTCTTAAAACTTAAAAGTGTTATATCAGTAAGAAATATGTTTAAACCTAGTTATCAAATAAGTAAGTAGTATTCTTAAAACTATGTTGTTGTTCGAATGGATTGCGGTATGATCAAACTGTTTGATGACCCAAAAAATAATAAATGAATAGCTGAATGAAATAGAATTGATGAAGAGTAAATATATTCATACTTTTCTTTTTTATCCCCTTTTACACCCCTCGTGAGAGGTGAAAAGACAAAAAAAAAAAAAAAAAAAAAAAAGAGGAAAAAAGAAAAGAAAAGAGTGAGTGGTTGTAGACGCGCTCCCGGGAACCCTCCGACATCCGTGCGCGCCTGCGAGAAGTGGCGGGGATCTCGTTTTGTTCTGAGCTACTACAATTCAGACTCAAATGTCACGGTTCTGAATCTAATCTCACAATGTACGATGTAAGATCAATAAACCACCAAAGAGTTCAAATCCGACAAATCGTTTTGGAAAGTTGATTTTTAATAAAGAAGTGCCAAACATGGACTGCTTTGCCAGATACAGAGTCGCCACTTAAATATTTTATTTTAGGAGAAATTTAGGAAACCCTGACTTGTGCCTAAGGCCACGTGTCCATCATCACCAAAGTTGCATCGGCTCGGGAACTTGGGTACGAGAGGGGAATATCATGCAATGAGCACCCCCGCTCGCCTGATCAAAGATCGGCCTGTACTAAGCATGATATTTTATTTTTGAAAACACATGTGATCTTATTCCGGTTAATTAGCTAATCTCACTACGTGATGCGCACAACATACAAGTATAGATTAGATTGCCTAATTTGGAACAAAACATTACATATTTGTTTGAAAATGGATTTGAGTTTGCTACTCATAAGTAGGCTAAATAAGGGATTTTAATGAATTGTTCAAATTCAAGTAATCCAATCTTCACCCACATGCATTCAGGCAGTTAATCACATAAGCAATTAGTCTCATGGCAAGCATGCTTTCATGGCAACATTAACACACATGCAGTATGCTAAAGCGTAAACACTCACAGTGTACTCCGAGCCAAAATAGAGAACTAGTTAGAAATCATGCATGATCCTAGTTCATGTTAAGACGGCTAATGCAACATAGGCAGAATGTAGCTAAGATAGGCTCGGCTACCTAGAATGTCATGTGAAATGCAACTTGATAACATGCGGTTGAACACGTATTCAAGTAAATGTATTGAAAATACAATGCGATTTTGTATGATGCGCCGAGCCTGGTGCATGCAAAACAGATGAATGGATGCACGCATGCAAGCATGAGGTATGGTCAACAAAATATGCCCTAAAACTAACTATCATAAGCGGTTAAGTAAAAGGGAGAAAGAAATGGGGATTGGAAGACATACATCACACACACGCACGCTTATTACAACAATGCGCCCTCTCGACGGAGGGACCGAATAAAAAGCTAACTAGCTAATATAAGCTAATTAAACTAATTATTACAAAATAAACTAATAAACTAATCCTAGTTAACTAATTATTACAAAACAAATTGAAAAGTTAACGCATTAACTAATTAAGGTACAGACCAAAGCATAAGCTAGCTATCTAAGCATGGCAGCTAAGGAAAGCAATAAAACAGTGGCAAAGTCCTCAGAGGGAGAAGACTGGATGCATGCTCGGTAAAAAGACCAAAACATGCTCAGATGGAGGCTCAAATACCTAGGCAAGATGGCATACATGCTAGGTCACAAACAAGGCAACAATGCACAACACTCAAAGGCACTTAAAGCATGAAAGAAGTGGGAACATGAGCATTCTATAAGCTCTGAAATGAAGTATTAAATGATTCCAAATCATCTAAATAGCTCAAAGATAGCATTCATGAGTCAACAAAACACAAAGCTAGCAAGGCCAATTGCACTACAGCTATACAAAGCATGAAGGATATGGAAAAGGCAACCCAAAAAAGTCCTAGAACATGTCAAAATGAGTCTAAAATATGCATGAAAGGAAGCCAAAATATGCTAGCATGAAAGGCATAAGGCATGATGCATACAAGGCAAATAAGGTGGATTACACTACACCTATTAAGACCAAGCACGGGATGAATTAACCAATAAAAATCAGAGTTATATCATGGCAAAATAGCTCCCAAAACACATTGAAATGATGGCTCGCAAGCTAAGGCATGAAGGCATACGTAATGATTCATGTTAAGGCATAAATGGGCCAACCCTCCAACGCATTGAATGGATGATAAATGCAAATGCATGACCATGAAACATGGACTGAAATCACATAATAAATGATGTCAAATCATTCAAATGGTCCAAGTAAAGCATGCTAATGGACTTGGTGCACAAAGCTAACAAGCTAGATTGAACCATGGCTATACAAAGCAAGTCATGCATGGTCAAAACAACCTAAATCAGAGCTAGAGCATGTTAAAACATTGACAAAAGCTTCTTTAAGTTAAGCCAAAAGCATGCTAAAATGACATGTCAAAGCATGATGGATGTTAGGCTATTTCATGGAATTGCACAACAAGTGCATGTGGCATGCAAGGGCCAACCACACCAAACCTTAACAGAGGCATGCTAGAAAAACACCAAAAACATGTTGAAATAGAAACAAATCATGCTAGAAAGGCATGCTACTTCATGAAGCATACAAGACTAGTTTGTGAGAAATACACTACAAGTGTATAAAGCATGCAAGGGGTGACAAAACCAAGTCAAAACAAATCTAAGGCATGTTAAAAAAACACCAAAAATCTAGTGAGATGGACCTGAAACATGCTAGAAAGACATGCTACCTCATAAGGCATACAAGGCTAGTTTGCAAAATTTACACTACAAGTGTATTAAGCATACAAGGGGTGACCAAACCAAGCCAAAAAAGAGTTATGGCAGGTCCTAAAAGTCACAAAAAAGCGCTTGAACTAAGCTTAAAAGAAGGAGAAATACATTCTCTTTTGATTAGCCATCAACACGAGTAAACAAGAGAAGGGGAGGAGGGACAACCCCCACCCATTTGGGACCTCAAAACCCCCTTTTCATCACTGAAATTCCTTTGGAATTCAGAAGTTTAAAGGAAAAAAAAAGTTGGTTTGAAAGGTGGTGAAAGATGGCTCAAGAAGCTTTACAAGCCAAGGAGCAACAGGGAGGAAAACCCCCTAGCCAAACAAGGCACAAACCAATACTATTAGGACTGAGAAATAGAGGAAAAACAAAAAGTTTTGTTGTTCAACACCATCCCAAAAATAGTTTACAAAGGTGGTAAAACAAGCATGCAAAGCAAAGGTTTAAAAGGACAAGGGCTTACCCTTGAAGCACCTTGAAGGACAGCAGCAAAACCAGGCAAAATCTGAGCCAAAATAAGCCTTTTGGAGCTCCAAATGATCCTCAAAGAATCTCAGCCCAATGGTGGTTAAGTTTGGTTAAGGGTGCCTAGGCAAAGGAGAGGTATATCTTCAAGTATATCTCTTGTATGCACACAAGGTCAAGAGGGAGGGCCAACTAGAGAGAAAAAACTAAGATTTAGCTTTAAAATTTCTAGAGAGAGAACTTTTTAGAGAGAGAGGCTCCCAAAATATCTTTAATCTTCTCCTTTGCAAAAAAATGGGAGACATAACTCATATATAGCAATATACAAGAGTTGGTTCAAAATATCTGAGTTTGGAAATATCTGGAGCAGTGCACAACAGCTGGAGGGAAAAGATCTTCGAAAAATCTGAGTTTGGGACCTGTAGACCACTTTTCTGGTCGGCCAGCTACTTTTTCTGGTCGGCAGGAAAATTCTGCTTTCCTAGTCCAACTTCAAATGGGCATAACTCATTTATCTGGACTCATTTTCAGGTCATTCTTGTGTCCAAATTGAAGCCCCGGAAGTAAGCTTTCCAATGGTGGCATCCTTGCATCAAAATTCAAATTGTGCAAAAAGTTAGGCCTATTTTGGTGAAGCCGCTTAGTTTTGATCCTTCTCGGATTCATGCTGAACTTCTCCCAAACTAGTTTTCTTCTCTCTTTTCTCATTTTCTTCAACTCCAAACCCCTAAGCAAGGTTTTTTGAAATATTTTTCGAAGATTTCATATCTCTTTCATTCATTTCCACTTTGTCCTTGCTCGATTTACCGAAAAGCGCAACATTTAACGAAATGCGAGCCTCAGAACATCATAGGAACTTTGTTTCAAAAAAGTTTTGAAAGAGTGGGTTTTAAGGTCTAAAAACTATTCAAAATAGCTTTGGTCCAAAATGGGGTGTGAGGTTAGGATTTGACTCTCCTCTTGTCGAAGGAATCGAACCTTTGCACTGCACAACTTTCAACACCAAGTAAACCATCAGTAATGCCCAAGTCTTAAGGGCGGTCAAAAATGGGGTGTCTATAGTTGCCCCTCTTTGACAGAGCTCGAAGTCATGAAATGACGTGAGTGAATGTCAAAGCCCAGAGAGGACCTATTTTTGACAAAGCTGAAGACTTGGACAAATAAACAAAATAATAAAGAGATGCGCCTGCAGGCAGGGACAAGATGCAAATGACATGCACAATGCTGAACATAACTTATGCTCTTCCAAAGAGAGCTATAACGAAGCAATTATGCAAAATAAATGCAACGTTTTAAGCGAATGCGATGCAAGCAAGTAAACATAAACCAAACTACATCTCATGCAGAAAGGATGTAAGAAAATTATACAATTCTCACTGCGCCTCACACGGAGAAGGCTAAAAGCGACTACGGAGAACACCCAAAGTCTCAAACAGAACAACGTCTCACAACGTACCACACGCAGGAGAGGAGAAAGCAACATCTCTCAGCATATCACACGTGAGGGAGGAAAAGAAAACCTCTCAACGTATCACACGCGAGAGAGGAAAGGGTAAACCTCTCAGTGTATCGTGAGAGAGGAAAGGTAAACTTCTCAGCGTATCACACACCAAAGAGGAAAGGGAAAACCTCTTAGCGTATCACACGCGAGAGAGGAAAGGTGAACCTCTCAGCGTATCATACGCGAGAGAGGAAAGGGTAAACCTCTCAACATATCGCACGCGAGAGAGGAAATGTGAAACCTCTCAGTGTATCACACGTAAGAAAGGAAATGTGAACCTCTCAACGTATCACATGCGAGAGAGGAAAGGCAAACCTCTCAGCGTATCACACGGGAGAGAGGAAAGGTGAAACCTCTCAGCGTATCACATGCAAGACAGGAAAGAAAGCATCACTCAACGTATCGCACACAAGAGAGGAGAATGGTATCTCTTAGCGTATCACACACAAGAGAGGAAAGAAAGCATCTCACAGTGTATCACACGCAAGAGAGGAAATGTAGTATCTCTCAGCGTATCACATGCAAGAGAGGAAAGAAAGCATCTCTCAGCGTATCACAAGCAAGAGAGGAAAGGTAGCATCTCCCAGTGTATCACATGCAAGAGAGGAAAGAAAGCATCTCTCAGCGTATCACACGCAAGAGAGGAAAGGGTAAACCTCTCAGCGTATCATACGCAAGAGTGAAAAGGTAGCATCTCTCAGTGTATCACACGCAAGAGAGGAAAGGGTAAACCTCTTAGCGTATCATACGCAAGAGAGGAAAGGTATCCAAACGCGCGCCAAACGCATGAGGAGAAAGGTATCCAAACGCGCGCCAAACGCGAGAGGGAAAGGGTATCCAAATGCGCGCCAAACGCGAGAGGAGAAAGGTATCCAAACGCGCGCCAAACGCGAGAGGAGAAGGGTATCCAAACGCATGCCGAATGCGAGAGGAGAAAGGTTGCAGTCAAACGAAACGAGAACTTCCCTCGAATGAACTATACATACAACATCGTACCTGCACAAAAGAGAGAATTTGACAAGTTCAATGTAATAGGAAAACATGATCAACGCTACATCAAGGTACAATTTAAATACAAGATAAACACGTGCACATATGGTGCCAATGGGAAGGTGCATAACAATGCATGGGAGATGTGCATAACAATGCAAGTGAAACGGTGCATAACAATGCAGGTAGAACAGTGAATAGCAATGCAAGTGAAAAGGTGCATAACAATGCAGGTGAAGTGTGCATAACAATGTAAGTGAAGTGTGCATAACAATGCAAGTGGAGAGGTGCATAACAATGCAAGCAAAAGGGGTGCATAACAATGCAGGTGAAGTGTGCATAACAATGCAATTGAAAAGTGCGTGACAATGCTACTAGAGTGTGCATAACAATACAACTGAAAAGTGCATGTATATCTGGTGCACAATAAACAATGCATATTCGAAGCACTATGTTCAGTGAAGAAATGTGCGTCTTGGTAAGACCGAGTCAGTTATGACCTCCGATTTACCTCTCGGAGGGGTTACAATATATTTCAAAAAGGATACACCTCGTGCATGCGAACTGGCGATGAGCTACGCATCGAAGACATGAGTTGAAACTTTCGCAGAAACGTTTTGATATGAAAAGTGGGTTCTTCTTGCACTTTCTTGATTATACTTCCAAACCACAGTTACTACCTTTCCTTCCTGGCCATGTTCACAACTTTCCTTATTCTCCAACGGGGTAACAGACTAGGTTGGTTCAGTATCCAGAATTGAGGCGCATACACATGCTATCTCAACCTATGGGGCTTCCATACAGATTTCAAGCCGGGGATACACCCTTGAGTATTTAAACCAGACTTTAGTCTCGAAAATCCCGAACCTTTGCGTTCTAGGCAACAACCATTTGAAACTCTAGTTTCCACCGTCGCAGTTAGTCTCCTAGGAACTCATTGCAAGCACAGCCAAGATGCCCCTGGCAGGGAATGGTACTCAGGGAGAGCACTTCTGATTGCCATTCTAGCATTGAAAATAGTCAACTTAGTATTTGGTTCACTTTGAACACACAGCTCGTATAACATACTGCCCATTTTGAACACACAGCTCAAAACACAGTACTCTTGTTAGTTCGAACACACAGCTCATATAGCACATTGCTCATTCTGAACACACAGCTCATAACACAGTACTCGGTTTACTTTGAACAAATAGCTCATACGGCACACTGCTCACTCTGAACACACAGCTCATAACATAGTACTTGGTTTATTTGGCACATAGCTCATTTTGAAGACAGTTCATTCAGAACACACAGTTCATTCTGAATATACGAGATGTAGTAACGGAACTTGCAGAGGTTGAAACAAACTCAAATACTCCAAATTTTCCCTTTTGCTTTTGTTTTGCAGTCTGGAACCCATATAGCTTCAGATAGGTCCTAGTTTTTACAGTTCTCACATGACCTGGGTTGAACCCTGTGGTTTTATGAAAGAACAAATCCTGTTTTGCAAACGTGCAGAGAATGGCACAGCACTTCGAGCATAAAACAAATCATTTTGAATTTAAGAAATGAGTTTTTAACCGGATATTGAGTCTACGATTGACCACAGCAAAAACAACTCAACAACAAAAAACAAAGGTAAAACAACCTAAACACATCGAGAAACACTCGAAACGACTCACAACAAGAATCGAGACAAACAAAATAACACATGACACTCAGATGTGTTACAAAGATGAGAGACCTCTCAGTTCGTGAGGAGCCAGTTTCTCCGGGTATTGTTTCCCACCCTTTCTCATTTGTGATTCTCACATCACTCGGCCCTTAGGCTTTGTTTTTCTGAAAAAGCCTTTTTCTCACTTTTTCTCTCAGCGCACATCTCTCAATTCTTCAATCTCTCATTTTTTATCCCTACTTTAGGTGGTTAATGGATAAATTGAAGGTTGTGGACTCATGCCCAGCATATTCAACTCACGGCTATTTCTTTCGATGACGACTAGTCGATGCCCTTGATGAGGGGATGGAATATCTTAATCCCTTCCAATTTGTACTTCGCACTTGACTTGATACCTTGTTGCTCGGAGGATGAAAGAGCTTTCAGCCCTTTGTTGTTAGCTTCGATGGTGCCCTTTTCTGGGAGACAGAGTGCCTTTTCTGGCAAGTATGTTGACCGTGGGGAAAAGACAGAACATCTGACTCAACTGTGCCCCTGGTTCATCATTTTGACCATTTTTTTTGTTTTTGGCGCTTCTTGCTAAAACAATTTTAATCAATATAAGAGTTAGATTAACATGCTTGTTCGATTTTCTGATTTGAAATCATGCAAGTTAGGCTATGGGCACTGAAAATTTTCCTTTTTTGGGTCCAAGAAATGGTCCAGTTTTGGAAAAATGGAATAATTTTTGAGAGAATTAATCAACCTCAGTAAAAATTCTCAAAAACTATTTTTACAAATGGCCACTGCTCGACCAACACATAATTTACTCTTGAGATGCACAACCTCAGATCCAAAACAATGGAAAATTGCCCCTTGTTTAAATGGCACTGCATGGCAACGGAAAGTTGCCCCTTGTCTGAATGGCACCGCAGCACACTGTAACCAGTTCTCAAGGTGACAATCACAACCGAACTCGTGGTTACAGAAATGACAAAGATGACCCGTTCAATCTCATGGACAAGACAGTTGAATTGGAATTGTTTACAGCTGGACTTCAGAATGAAGTTGCCTACGTATCCCAAACATGGGAATCAAGTCTTACGTAGTTCAGGTTAAGGTACACTCAGGTATTAACCTCTCTTTTTGCGCTCTAACTTTTGCTAAGGCCGCCCTTTTTGGGTTTTCAACCTTGCGAGCTATGTTTTTCTTTTCTTTTCAATTCTTTTCACTTCTTTTCTCATCTTTTCATTTCTTTTCTTCTTTTTTTTGCATTTTTTATTTCTTTTCTTCTTTTTATTTCTTTCTTTGTCTTGCTCTAACTTTTGCCTGGGTCGCCCTTCTGGGTTTTCGGCCTAGCGAGCCTCTCAAGGGTCAAAGTGTAACAAGTCCATGTCAAATGGTTTTAGGATCCCGAAGCCATCTGAATCTAGAAGAGTGGCTGTTATTTGCTGATGATGTAGAAGTCTAGCCAACCGGGTCTGAATTGCTCCCAGTGTTATGGATAGGAACTCGGTTGTCCTTCAGCAATACTTTCTTCTTTTCTTCCTTCTGGGATTTGGCATTCTTGCAGATCTTCATTAACTTGAGAAGTGTCCCAATTTTTGACTCTTCAAGTGCATCTGGCATTTTTCTGGCCCCTAATTCAAGGGCTACTTCTGATCTAGCTTCGCACGCTTCCTTTTGATCATATCTGATCTTCTTGCCCCTAGTTCGAGGGCTGCTTCAAATCTGGCCTGATAAGCCACCTTTGATGATTGACCATTAAACATTCTGAATCAAAGTTCAAGGTTTGAAAGCGAGGGGGTCGAGTCTTGAGGCTAAGAGCGATCCTAAGCTGTATAATCTCAAGAACGATTCCACACAGGTCTTCGCAGGATCGCGCAAAATATTTTTTGAAATCTTTTAAGAAAGGGACTAGTTGCTCGCACTGAAGACAATGTAGAACCAATCCGGATTAAGCCAGGATCCTTCTCAGTACTCACATTAACAAACATGATCTCATTTATCAAGGGCTTAGCACATCTCTCTTTCTCTCAGTTTGATCAAATTTTGCAAAACTCGAGGAATTCCTTCCTCTTTGTTTTCATCACAATGTTCAAAAAGTTTTGAAAAACTGAGGTCAATACAATGATTTCAAAGCACAGAAGAGCAGGTGAAAAACACTGTCGTTTCATTCAAAACTTCCGGCATAACTAGCTCAAGGTAGAAACAAACACAAAAGCATGAAAAACCACTACTGTTTCATTCAGATCTTCTGGCGTAACTAGCTCCAATGCAGAAAAAGACTCAAACTAAAGTGAAAAGACAAACACAAAACAAAATAGTGATGTCCGAGGTAACACTCCCGGAATCACCCGACTCCTATACAATAGGACTGACTCGATATAACAAGACAGACTCAACTGACTCAGTACAAAAAGACTGACTCAATACAAAACAACAAGACTGACCCAATGCCCAAGTCAGAAAGTAAAGTAAACAGCATTCGCAAAATGCTCAAAACAGTGCATACCATACGCCACATCCGGAGTAAACTAGGCGTCATCCGCATGTGGTTCATCCCCCGATCACATCACATTATCCTCCAAGTTCACTGATCCAGTGCCGATAGACTTTGCAGAGCCTGGTGCGACGATGACCTTGTTGTCAATAAAATCTTGTATTTCGTGGCGAAGATGAAAACACATGTCAGTGTCATGACCGGTTTGCTGATAGAAGGCACAGTACTTGGGAGCATCATATGAGAGAGGGAGGTTATGTGGTAATGGCCGCGACTCTAGGGGCTTGAGATGGCCTTGCCCTATAAGGATTTGGAGAGCTTTGGACAAAGTCATGTAGAGGGGATTGAAGGCCCTCTGGCCTCGGGGTGGGTAGTCCGAAGTTCGGGGGTTTGGATTGGGTGTCCCAACAAAGGGGGTGGCTTTTTTCGAAGTGGTGATGGCCATTCCAACTTCAAAAGATCTTGCAGCTGCGTCACCACTGGTGGTCGCATTCGAACTGCATGTATAACCCTTCTTGGGTGTCTCCCTTTCGTGGTCAATCAGACCTTGTTTCATTGCATCTTCAATTTGTACCCTGATTTCATGCAAGTCGGCAAAGGTAGGGACGGGTAAGTATAGACACCCCATTTTTGACCGACCTTAAGACTCAGACGTCACCGATTGAGCGCTTGGTGATGTTGCATGTTGTGCTCATTCAGAAGTTTCAGAGTCTCGGCTGCGAGCCTTGCCTCCGGACTTCCGAACTCTTTTGTGCTTTGCCTCGGTTTGCGAACCAGGCTCTCCTTTCCCTGTTTTCTCTTCCCGAAGGGAGGGAGAGGTCTCGTAGATCATCTCTTAGTGGCCGTAGGCTACGTTTCATGGTCGTAGGCCATTTTGCCCGTTTGGAGCTCAGTTTCCGGTTTTTCGAAGCCGTTGGCCGTGTGCCTCGGTTCGAGACCGCTTAACCACCTCCGTTCGCTCCGGTTTTTGGCATACGTCTTATTTTCTCCCTTTTGAGGGACACTGTGGTCCAAGAGACCAACTTCGTGGTCGAACACCACTTCCGGTGCCTAACAGTCAGTTTTCGGGGCCTCGGGCTGCGCGTTTCGGCCCCCGAACCTTCATTTTGCATCGGTTTTGGTTCATTTTTGACAGGGACCTTTGTTTCATTGCTAGGAAGGTCATAGAAGGATGGGAGGCCAGTAATTTTTCTGTTAGCCAACTTTATCCCTTAATCGCCCTCCGTCACCCGATTTCTCCCACTTCAAAGCCAATGTTGACCACCCTTGGGCCATTTTCTTGCACCCTAAACCCCATATTTGTGATGTACACATCTGGGAGGCCACCAATATTTGGTGGCCGGCCAGTAATCCTTTCTGCCCCTTTTGAACCCCTCCTAAAAGTGGGTTGTTCTTTCTCCTGGCTCACTTTCTCTAATTTTTTACTACAGGGTTGTGTTGTGCACACATGAGAGGCCCTCTTTCTGTGGTGGCCGGCCACTAATCATACTTGACCCTTTTGACCCTTGGCCGGCCGGCCGGCTATGAAGAAAGCTGGCCGGCCACCTACAACCTCAATAACCAGCCGGCCTTGCTCCTTGCTGCAAGTACAGTGCAAATACACCCTCTTTTTCCCCACAGATTTTGTATCCGGGGGGCTGCATTTTTGGGGGGAAACTTGATTAATTTCCCTCTATTTTTCCCCCCCTTTCCCCCCCTTTTTTGCCTATATAGCAGGCCCTCCAGCTACATATTTAGGGTTGCAAAAATTTTCCCCAAGCCTCTTGCCTTGTATCTCTCTCTCTATATTTCCAAGCTTCAAACTCTCAAGTCCCACACTCATTTCTTCACCAACCCATAACCCCACCCTTCCATCCTCCATTCCAGTAGCTGGAGGTTGTTCTTCAGAGCCTAGGAGTGCTGCATCTTGGTCCAAAAGGGTGTCAAAGACTAGTCTTCAAGGGTGAGTCCCTATTATCCTTTTTTGTGCTTTATTTTGTTCAATACATTAGCCATACTTGCTTGCTATTTTGGGCCCCGACCCTAACTGGAACTAGGCTTATTTGAGCTATTTTTCATGTTTGTTTAAGGGCCTCTCACTGTTTGGGGCCTCCTTGTTGCACTTGCTTCATTGCCTCCCTTGTATGCCATTTTCTTGTGTAGTATTTTTGGCCTATGCATAAATTGTCTTGAGGTATGTCATAAACTGTAAAGTGGCTTATTTTGAGCCCTTCTTCAATGTTGTTGAAGGGATCATCACTATTTGAGGCTTCTATCTTCCACTTGCCTTTATATCCCTTTTTTGGCTCCATTTTTGCATGATTTATTAGCCTCTTGTGCTTTTGTTTTTGGACTCTGGTCCGAACTAAAAATAGCCTTATTTTGACCCCCTATTCATGTTTCATTAAGGTTATTTTACTGTTTGAGGCATCCTTTTTGTACTTTGTGTTATAGCTCTCTTTTTGGCCTTGTTTTGCATAGTATTTTGAGCATGCTTGTGTACTGTTTTTGGCTCGGTCATAAACTGTAAAAGGTCATATTTTGGGCCCCTCTTCAACATTGTTGAAGTGCCCTCATCTTTTTGGGGCCACCAGATGTGACTTGCTTCTTTATCTCACATTTAGGGCCATTTTTGCATGCTAGCTTAGCCCCATTTGTGTTCATTGTTTGGCCTCACCTAAAAATGTAAACATTCTTGTATTGGGGCTTCCTTGAATCTGTCTTCATACTTCATGTACAAATAATGCATGCTTGATGTAGCTACAAGTCATTTCATGTGCTTAATCTTGCATTTCGGGACCATTCCTTGCATCGGGTGCCAGGTTTTCATGATTCGGGGCTGTTTCGGGTCATATTTTAGCGCTGAAATTTGCATGCTAGCATATCATATTTCATGCCTTGCCATGTCTTGTTAGAGTGGCATTCGGTGCCCTAGGGTCGGTCCTCGATTTGCGTGCATGCGTGCATCGTGTATGCCATTTCACAGCATTGCGTATGCTAGGTTGTATGTTAGTGCATCGTGTATGCCATGTTATCTCGTGCATCGTGTATGCCATTTCATAGCATTGTGTGTGTTAGGTTGTATCTTAGTTGCATTTTATGCATATCATGCATATTGCATTGTGCTCGGGATAGGAGTTAGCCTGAGCACGGGAAACGAGGGACGTTTTGTACTTCGAGTGACGGAACGTGTCTCAATTCCCAGTCACCGACACTCCGGATTATTCATGATGGAGTCTCGGTCTTGTTGTGTTTATGTGTGCATTCATTTCATATTAAGTCGTGCAAATCGACTCCTCCGCCATCATGCATCGATATGGGTGATTGGTGGCACGAGGATCGAGGACTACACTCCCTGAAGGGTAGTCATGCATATATATGTGAAAATACTTTGCCATGCCCCTTTTTTGCTCTCTGTTACAGAAAATCAAGAGTCAGCAGCCTTCCGGAGCTTGGCACACATCCCAAGAACAATTGCAAACAGAGGCTAATTGGGGCATCGCAATGGATTTCCGTGCAAGGCAGCCCAAACATACATCATTCATCAGAGTCGAGACAGTCCCTGGCTTGCATACCAGTTTATAGCTTTCTTAGATTAATTTGTAAATTAATTAGGATTTTTGTATTTATTCGGGACTGTAATTATTTATTTGGGACTGTATATTATTTATTCGGACCCTCCGCGCGAGGGCATAACTGTAATAAGTGTGCGTGTGTGTGATGTATGTCTTCCAACCCCACGTCTTTCTCCTTTTTATTTACCAGCTTATGATGGTTAGATTAGGGCATATTTCAATTAGCATACAGTATGATAGCATGTTTGCATTCATTCATCTGTTTTGCATGCACCGGGCTCGGCGCATCATACTAACTGCATTGTATTTTCAATTCCAAGTTGAATATATGTTAGCTGTAGCATTTCATATGCCATGCTTAGAATAGCCGAGCCTGCTATAGTTGCATTTTTGCATGTGTTGCATTAGGCATTTCTGTATAATTAGGATCATGCATGGATTTCTAATAAGCTTCTGTTTTGGCTTGGAGTACTCGGTAAGTTTTATGCTTTAACATCCTTGCATGTGTGTGAGTGACTGCCATGAATAGCATGCTTACCATGAGGCTATACGCTTATGTGATATAACTGCCTGAATGCCTGTGGGTGAAGGTTGGGTTATTTGGATTGGAACAATTCATCAAATGTGTGTTTTAAGCCCACTAGATAGTGGCAAAATCATGTTTTCTAAGCCCACCCGAGAGTGGCAAATCCACGTCTTAGCCTACTTGCTGGTAGCACCATCAAACCATTTTCAAAAACAAACATGAAATGTTTTGTTCCAATTCAGGCGATCCAGTCTATACTTGTATGCTATGCGCATCACATAGTAAATCTAGGCTAATAACCGGAATAAGAACGCATAATGTTTTCAAAAATAGATATCATGGTTAGTAGAGGCCGATCTTTGATCGGGCGAGCGGGGGTGCTCACGAAGTGACCTTCCCCAATCGTACCCAAGTTCCCGAGCCAAGGCAACTTTGGTGATGACGGACACGTGGCCTTAGGCAAACGAGTCAGGGTTTCCTAAATTTCCCCAAAATAAAATATTTACGTGGCGACTCTGTATCTGGCAAAGCAGTCCATGTTTGGCACTTCTTTCAAAATCTGTTTTCTCAAAACGATTTGCCGGATTTGGACTCTTTGGTTCAGATTACGAACCGTGACAATTTGAGAGTCCGAACTGTAGTGAGCCCAATATCGAACGGAACGGGGGGGACTCGTTCCTCCTCGGGGGCGTTCGGGGACGTCTACAGTTTCTGGCGACTCTGCTAGGGATTTAGAGAACTTGACTTGAACTCATGATATCTTGTTTTCACTACACTTGTGTGTTTCTTTGCATTGCATTTGCATTGGTGCGCCTAGGACACCGTGTTTGCCATCTGCTATTCCAGAACGGTTTGCCGGAGGCTTGTCTTGTCAAGGCATGACCATAAGGCTGACCGGTTGTGGGCTCTGCCAGTATGGGAACACAAACCCCGATTTTACGGGGGCACCCTTTTTGACCATTCGACCTAGTGCATATTCGAATCCATAGTGACCATTCCAAACTAGGACAGGTTGCTTACCCGTTTATAGGTTGTTTGAAACCGCTGCGTGCGTAGTGAAACCCTAGCTCCTGACAAAATAGGATAGGGAAACCCTACCCCAACATAGGGGTGTTTTGGCTCTCACTTATCTGTTATGTGCTTTAGAGTGCGTCTCTACAAGGGAAATGCATGTATCAGTCTATGAGTTTGGGCACCAGGCCTACGGGCATCAATCAGTGATTGAGAATCAGTTATCTGCGGGTATCGGAGATTCAGTTTTCGAGAACAGCGATTCAGGGATATTGATCAGTGTTTGAGGACAGTGTGTATTCAGCTTATCGACCGTGTGTTGTTATGCCCGGCTGTGTGTCATGCATTTACTTTAAGCTGTTATGCTGTCCGTTTATCTGTTTATTTATTTCCTTATTGCTTTATTTATCTTTTTGCTAGGGGCAGTTTTAGCACAATTGCTTCCAACCCAGTAGATATTCCCCAAGCACTTTGGACACGAGGTCGTCGACTCAATCGATCTGAGGATCTAATTGACGGACAACCAGTGTTCCATTCTCTATCCCCCGTTGTCAGAAGAAGGCCAATAAAGCGCAGCGTGTCAGAACAAAGGTTGCTAGAACAGTGGGTTACTCTATCAGAGGGCAATAGGACTGAGGTCTCGATTGTTGCTATAGAAATAGACATACCAGTTAGTCGGATGGATCAGCAAAATACATCAGGGATGGAAGCCCTGATGCGCCAAATGCAGGAGAGCATGAGACAAATGCAGGACGATGCCGCCCGTCAAGCGGAGTTCTCCAAACAGCAGGCCGCGATCATGGCCCAGCAGGCCGAGCTAATCACTAGACTGTAACAGCAGAATGCGGCATCTGCTTCACATCAAGTCCCTCCTCCGCCAGGGGCTCCATTACCCGAACAGGCACCTGCTATCTAGAATGCTCTGCCAAACACCCAGAACACCGGGCCAAATGTCCAGAACATACAAGAGGACACGAACCTTCCAACGGGGCCAGCTCCGCCCCCGCTTCCACCTCAACTGTCTAAGACCCATACACCCAACCACCCGGACTCCCCCTTCGAGTTTGAAATAGACCATACAGCTCTGAAACTGAACAAGCTTGAGAAGCTCTTGAAGAAATCACAAGGAGTAAAGGCTATTCCGGATATCGAGGACGGGTATACCGATGTGGCCGTAACATTGCCAGATAGGTTCAAGATGCCGCAGATTGATCGTTTCGATGGATCCGGGGATCCCATGGTCCACCTCCGGTTATTCTCAGACATCCTGCGGCCAATGGGCCTAACCCGACCACAAAAACTTTTGCTGTTCGGCCGAACCCTGTCGGGTGTGGCCGCTATCTGGTACGCGAAGTTGGAAGATGAGGTGAAAAGAAGCTGGGATGAAATGGCCGAGGCCTTTGTTGCACAGTACTCGTACAATACCCAGATCGAGATTACAACTCGTGATCTCGAAACGACGAGGCAGGAGCCCAAAGAGACTTTCTCAGATTTTGTAACTCGATGGAGGGCGAAGGCATTGATGATGACTTTGAGGCCCACTGATAAAGACCAAATTAGAATGATTGTGTGCAATCTCGAACCGAAATTGATGCAGAAGATGATTGTACTCCCCTTTCCCACCTTCTCAGATTTACACGAGATGGGGGTGCAAATTGAGGATGCGATGATGCAAGGTCTGATTGACCAGGATAGGGAACAACAGAGGAGGATTTTCAACCGTAACAACAACGCAGGCCCGAGTGGTGCTGCAACTGCAAGAGCTTCAGAGGTGAGCATGGTCACCACTATTCCACCTCCTCTTCCGAGACCTATGGTAGCCACACCCTTCTCCGGTGCATCCGGAAGTAATACCCAAACCACTAAACACCAGCCCAGAGGCCAAAGAACCTTCACCCCACTATACATGCCTTTGTCTAAGGCTCTGGGGGTCTTAACCAGAAAGGGGCATCTAAAACCCCTAGAGCCGAGGCCATTACCAAATCCACTTCCACCCACTCACAACCCAGCCAAGTACTGTGCATATCACCAGCAGCACGGTCATGATACTGACCAATGTTTCAGGCTGCGTCACGAGATTCAAGACCTCGTTGACAAAAATGTGATTCTACCTCCAGAGAAACCTAACGTCACAACCAATCCACTCCCTACACACAACCAAACTCCACATCCCAAAAGAGTCAATCTTATCCAGACCGGGGTCGTGTCTTACGATCCTAGCATCTATATTACTCCTACCCACCTACCTAAGCCAGAGGTGCTCTTTCCCGACTGCACCGACTCTTTGTGCATGTTGGACATCTCCACAACCCAACCAGAGCCGACGGTGGTGACCATCGAAGATGGGGCAAGACAGACTTCAGAAAAGGATGGAATTGTTGATTCTGGGATTGGACAGAGTTTTGCTGGGGAAGTCTATGATCCGAGTGAGTACATCTTGTCAACAGGCCGGATTGGGCTGGGCTTACAATTGCCAGAGAAGAAGGAGTTGTGTGTGATCTAGGGGGACGGATTTAAGCAAGGGGCAAATGATTTGACGGCTGTGGAGGAGGACTTTGCCAACCTACAGTTTTTCGATGACCAAGAATCAGGGGGCGCAGTAGTCAACTGGTTTGATTATGAGGAATCGGCAGAGGCTACTGGATGGTTGGATGATCAGCCAGATGTGGTGGAAGAATCCCAACAAGAACAGGGCCCGGCAGGGGCGAGAGTATCAACTGTGGCCGGAAGGGCTGGAAATCAGATTACATTGCCGGAGAGCGCCGGTACAAAGAATTTCGCTCAGGACAGAAGCATTGTGAATGTGGGGAAAGTTGAGCAACAAACTACACTGACGCAGGTAGAACAACAGGGTTCTGAGGGAACCGGAAAAGCCAAAATCCATGAGGGGATCGAAAGTGCTGTGGGCACAAGAACGGAGGATGCTGTGAGCATGCAGGCTGAAAGTGCTGTGAGTACAAACATGCCCGAGACAGATAGGTGCCTTTTGAATGCCAACGGAATGTGGTGGGAAGACGACGACTTATGTCTTGCCCACACAGACGAAGACTGGGGAAGCAATCAACCGGATGACACCTGGTACCTCGATGAGGTTGATCACATGACAAGAAGTGGGCGGTACTTCAAGCCCCCACACCTAGACCAACCCGAGACATCGGGGAAAGACAAAGAAGCCGAGAGGCAAAAAGAGAAGCAGATCGAAGAGGAAGCTGTACTGAAACAGCTAAAGAAGATACAAGCAGACATCTCTATCTGGGGACTACTTATGGCGTCGCGAGTACACAGACAGGCTGTCTTATCTGCCATGGACAGGGCCAAACTCTCTATAGATACTACACTAGAACAGCTGGTTGGGCTGGTTTTTCCGGGAGGAGGTTCCCCGGCATTAACCTTTTCAGACAAAGAACTACCGCCTGAGGGCACAAATCATAATAAACCCCTCTACATTTTCGTGGAATGTAGAGACAAGTGGATACCGGTGGTACTTGTTGATACCAGGTCCGCCATCAATGTCTGTCCAGCCAGAACAGCATATGCAATCGGGTTGAAGCCCACGGACTTCGTGCCGACTACTCAGGTGATCAGGGCATATGACAATACTAGCAGGAAAGTGATGGGGACTGTCAAAATTCAGACTCAGGTTGGTCCAGGACAACACAACATTGAATTCCATGTCTTGGACGTTCCTGCAACCTTCAACCTACTCTTGGGGCGGCCGTGGTTGCACCAAGTAAAAGCAATCTCTTCCACTTTGCATCAAATGCTGAAGTACCCTCACGGGAAAGGGGTAGCTATTGTCTTCGGGAATTCATCAATACATCCACCGCCGGAAGTGTCCACACCAGTCTTGGAAATCGAGCATGGCACTGAGGATGTGTTCTTATCAGGGTTCACTTTGGTTGAGGCTCGAGTGGTGCAGAATATTATGGCTGTGAATGAGGGGGTGTACGTCAATGCTCAATCTGTCTACCTCATGAACAAGTTACAACACATCCCCGGGATGGGATTGGGAAGGAGCGGCCAGAAGGGCGTCGCAGCATTGGCCGAAGTGCCACATAACCCTCATACCTTTGGCTTGGGTTATCTGCCCACCAAAGAGGACTGGGTGAGGAAGGGAAAGGAAATGGCCGGAAGAGCCAGAGCAAAGCAGGCTGGGAAGCCTTTCGAATTAATGCGTAGGCCCATTCAGGGTACCCTGAGCGGACGCTTCGTCCGGGAGGGGGAAGACTTTCCGTTTTGCGGCTTCCCAGAGCCATGGCTAAACGCGGAGAAGAAGCGCGTGCCAGGTTTCGAGATCTTCTTCAACCTGCAACTACCCGGGGATGACGTTGCCGAAGAGCAGACAGACCCATCAGCTGAGGTTGAACAGAGTAAGAAAGTGTAGTCTGAGGACACCGAATTTGAAATGGGGGCAGCGCTGGCAAGTCTACTCTCAGATCCTTCGATCGACCATAAGTGCTTGGGGGATAACTTCTCGGTATGCGTGATCGGGGATGAAACGGCTGTAGGCCTACCAGTAACTATTTTGGATGCATCCATCGCACCCTTTCTCACTTGGCAGTACGATGAAGGATTTTTGTCCAGCAGCACCAGGTCAGGTAGTGAGCCGGAATCTGATTCCACCGAGTCCTGTGAGTCGGAATCAGGTTCCAGCTCGACTGAGTCTGAGTTTGGTAATCCTGGGGATGATAACCCGGATGCCATAGTTATATCCAGGTCATCTTTTTCTTTCTCGTTTGAGTCTGTTGTAACTGAGATTTCGGACAATTTGGATGAGCCTAATGAGAATCAAGTAACTGTGGTTTCTGAGTACTTTTCTGTGCCCTTAATTTATTGCATGAACTCAGACTTTCAAAATTTTGATGAAAACGACGAGGAAGAAATTCCTCCAGTTTTTGCAACGTTTAATTGAGCAGGAGCAGGAGAGATTTGTCAAACCCTTAACGGACGAAATCATTACCGTGAATATTGGTACTGAGGAGGACCCGCGGCTGGTCCAGATCGGGTCCACGTTGTCTTCGGAGGAACGCGAGCGCTTAGTCGCTTTATTAAAAGATTTCAAAGATGTTTTCGCGTGGTCCTACGAAGACATGCCTGGGATCGATCCTGAGATTGTACAGCACCGGATCCCCCTTGACCCCGAGGCCCGACCTGTCAAACAGAAACTCCGAAGGATCCGCCTGGACTGGGCTCTCAAGATTAAAGAAGAGGTCACCAAGCAAATCGATGCAGGCTTCCTGCTGGTTTCTGAATACCCCACTTGGTTGGCCAACATCGTTCCAGTGCCGAAGAAGGATGGCAAGATCCGGGTGTGCGTGGATTTCAGGGATTTAAACAGAGCTAGTCCGAAGGACGACTTCCCCTTACCGCATATTGATGAGTTGGTGGATTTCACAGCAGGGCATGCTTTGCTCTCATTCATGGATGGCTTCTCAGGGTACAATCAGATAGTAATGGCACCAGAAGACAGAGAAAAGACTGCTTTCACCACCCCGTGGGGGACTTACTGCTACAGAGTAATGCCGTTTGGGTTGAAGAATGCCGGGGCTACCTATCAACGGGCCGCGACCACAATATTGCACGACATGATCCACAAAGAGGTTGAGGTGTATGTGGACGACATGATTGTCAAGTCCAAAGAAAGAGAGGGCCACTACACCGCCTTGCAAAAGTTCTTTCAAAGGATCAGGGAATTCCGGTTACGACTGAATCCTCAAAAGTGTACGTTCGGTGTTACAGCGGGAAAAATGCTGGGATTTCTGATTACACAAAGGGGCATCGAGGTCGACCCTTCAAAAATCAAGGCCATCTTAGAAATGCCACCACCAAGGACTGAAAAGGAGGTACGAGGCTTTCTGGGTAAAGTGCAATTCATAAGACGATTTATCTCAAAGTTAACCTTGACTTGTGAACCACTTTTTGGTCTCCTGAAGAAAGGCAAGAAATTCAAATGGAACGGCCGATGCCAAGCTGCTTTTGAACAGATCAAGAAATACTTACAGAACCCGCACGTGTTGTCGCCACCAGAGCTGGAGAAACCATTGATGTTGTACCTTTCAGTGACTGAGACTACAATGGGCTGCATGCTCGCACAGGAATCAGAGGATAAGGTGGAGAGGGCCATCTACTATCTGAGCAAGAAGATGCTAGAGTATGAGACTCGCTACACACCATTAGAGAAGGCTTGCTTAGCTTTGGTATGGGCTACTAGGAAGCTGCGACACTACCTGTTAGCTCACTCCGTAATGTTGGTTTCACGACTCGATCCCATCAAATATCTTTTTGAGAAACCGGCACTTACGGGTAGGCTAGCTCGTTGGCTGCTGTTGCTCTCCGAATTTGATCTAAAATATGTAACATGCAAGTCAGTCAAGGGAAGAGCAGTGGCAGAGTTCTTAGCCGATCATCCAGTGGAAGGAGGTGAAGCAGTTGAGTACTTATTCCCAGATGAAGCCATTTTGCACATCGACGACGAATATTGGATGATGTACTTTGACGGGGCGTCAAATCAATATGGGTATGGGATAGGGGTGTTGCTAATAGCACCCGACAATTCCCGTATCCCTCTAGCCTTCAAACTCCGGTTCAAAGTCTCGAACAATGAAGCTGAATATGAGGCATGTATTGCTGGTCTAGAAGCAGCCCTGGAACTAGGGTCAAGACGGTTAGATGTCATCGGGGATTCGAACCTTGTTGTGTCTCAAGCAAAAGGAGACTGGAAAGTTAAAGAAGAAAAAATGATGATGTATCACCAGACCTTGGATTTGTTAATCCCTAGGTTCGAGAAGCTAAACTTTGCTCATCTTCCAAGAGAGAACAACAGGTTCGCAGATTCTTTAGCAACTCTATCTTCCATGATAGACATCCCGTTTGGAATCCGGATGCGTCCAGTCGTCATTGACCAGAAATTTGCACCAGCCTACGAGTCGATTGCTGCTATAGATGAGGTTCAGGATGAAAACCCCTGGTATTATGACATTTGGAACTTCTTGGAGAAGGAAGCATACCCACTAGGGGTAAATGCCAAGGATAAAAGGGCAATCAGAAGAATGGCCATTCAGTTCATCATCTGTGGGGGTAAGCTGTATAAAAGAGGTCATTTGGGAATGCATAAGCTGTGTGTTGAAGCCGAGGAATCGAAGCGCCTGATGGAAGCCATCCATGGAGGAGAGTGCGGTGCACATATGAACGGAGTAATGCTAGCACGGAAGATCCTCAGACAGGGTTACTACTGGTCCACTATGGAGGAGGATTGTATCGGTTTTGTCCGGCGATGCCACAAGTGTCAAATTCATGCAAATCGCATGAACATCCCGCCGTCGAAGCTGTACAATATGACTTCCCCATGGCCATTTTCAGTTTGGGGAATTGATGTGATCGGGGCTGTCACTCCAAAGGGGTCGAATGGGCATGAGTTCATCCTGGTTGCGATAGATTATTTCACAAAGTGGGTCGAGGCCCAATCATATGCGGTATTGAAGGCATCGCACGTTGCAAAGTTTATTAGAAATAACATCATCTGTCGCTACCGGGTCCCAAACGAGGTCACTTCGGATAAC
This sequence comes from Camellia sinensis, assembly GCF_055761805.1. Taxonomy (NCBI): domain Eukaryota; kingdom Viridiplantae; phylum Streptophyta; class Magnoliopsida; order Ericales; family Theaceae; genus Camellia; species Camellia sinensis. The sequence continues at coordinate 127,453,025 of NC_138975.1, forward strand.
GGTTCCCACTTCAAGAAGGAAGTGATTGACTTGTTGGAGAAATACAACGTGGCTTTTCATAAGTCATCCGCATACCGGCCGCAAACCAACGGAGCGGTCGAAGCCGCCAACAAGAATATCAAACACATACTACAGAAGATGGAGGAAACCTACCGGGATTAGCCAGATAAGTTGCCATTTGCTCTGTGGGGCTACAGGACTTCAATTAGAACTTCTACCGGAGCGACTCCGTATTCATTGGTTTATGGGATGGAGGCCGTTCTACCTATCGAGATTGAGGTTCCGTCATTGCGAGTATTGGCTGAGTGTCAAATAGTCGAAGCAGATTGACAGCAGAGCAGGTTTGAGGAACTCATGCTTTTTGATGAGAGGAGACTGAAAGCACTGTACCATGTTCAAGGTTATCAGCGCAGAATTGCCCGGGCTTTCAACAAGAAAGTTAAGTCCAGGAATCTAAAGGAAGGAGATTTGGTGCTCAAGGACAACCGAGCTCCCATCCACAACCCAAGGGGCAAGTTCAGACCTAATTGGACTGGTCCCTATATCATCAAAGCTATCTGGTCAGGTGGAGCTGTGGTTCTGATGGATCTAGATGGCTTGGAGTTCTCACAACCGATCAATATGGACAAGTTGAAGAAATATTACCCTTGAGAGGCTCGCTAGGCCGAAAACCCGAAAGGGCGACCTAGGCAAAAGTTAGAGCACAAAAGTTGAAAAATATAAAAACTGAGCTCGCAAGGTTGAAAACCTGCAAAGGGCGACCTTGGCAAAAGTTAGAGTGTAAAAGGAGAATGAAAATACCCGAGTGAACCTAAGCCTGAACTACGTCAGGCTTGATTCCCATCTTTGGGATACGTAGGCAGCTTCACCCTGAAGTTCAGCCATAAACTTTTCCTCGATCAACTTTGTCCATTTTGACTATCTCAGTCATCTTCATCCATCAGCATTTATCGCAATCTCCGGTGCAGTGCTATTCAGACTAGGGGCAACTTTCCGTTGCCACACGTTGTCGCGGTACTATTCAGACTAGGGGCAACTTTCCAGTTGCTAGGATCCGGGGTTGTGCATCTCAGTGACAGATCTTAGGCGTGTCCAGTTTTGATCCATATCGAAAATGGTTTTGAAAAGTTTTAATAAAAGTTGACTTTGTTCAAATTAATCTCTTCACAACTAAGACCATTTTTGGACCAAAGCGAAAATTTTCAGTACCACAACCTTCAATTTCATTGATTTCAAAACAGAGCTCTCCTGCTCTTGCATACAATCGAAGTTGCTTTTTATTACATTCATAAAGAAAACTTGAAAGTACTAGTAAAGCAATAAATCCGGGGCATAGTCGAGTCAAGTGTCCCTACGCCCCCTCCCAGAGTTGGTCGAAGCCTCTGATGCCAAGCTAGGCCCAATCTGTGCCTCCACGTTGAGCCAATCCAAGCACTCGTCAGACAAAGTGCAACTGAAAGTGGGAGCAGGGGCCAGGAGCTCTCTAGTCCTCCATGCTGTGGCATATCGGGCAAGCTGTGCACCTCGAACCGGGAAACCAGCCGGGTACTCAATCCCCTCTGGCGGGCAAATCTGATTATGACCGAACTGGCGCAGGAACCGAAACGGAAAGTAGAACACACAGTGGGTCAGACCAATCAACTGGATCCCGATCAGCCGGGACATGCTATAGCTCATTGCCGGGAGGTTGAGCCATGGACAATGCCAAGCAATGCGATCTGCAGACAAATTGCACATCCAGTCAAACCACCACCCTTCATCAGGGGCATCGACTAGGCGCTGTCAAAAGAAATAGCCTCGAGCTGAGTAGGCTGGGCAAGAATCCACAATCTACAATTTGTCCATCAACCATACCTGGGGAGGGATGAAAAATGAGAGAATAAAAAATAGAGAGGTGTACAATAAGAGAAAAAGTAAGACAAGGGTTTTGTGAGAAAAGCCGAGCCTGAGGGCCGAGTGATGTGAGCAAATACATATGTGAGAATGGGTGGGAAACATTACCTGCAGCAGTAGTGGACTCCCAGCAAATCTAGTCGTCTCCTGGCGATAGATAGCATCCAAGCCCATCAGTGTCTCGGCCAAGGTCATGGCGATGCAGCTCTTTCCTTCTTTCAAGCCTTGAGCAACTTCAATCAGATGAATGCTGGATCCGCCAAGGCCCAGGGAAAGCAGAAAGTGAGACAGCAGACACAAGCAAAGGGCGTGTTGTCGGAGACCTTGCCAATAATGGTTGCTGCGGTCACCAGCGTCAGAAAAGCGATGAATCAGACCGAGGATATCCAGTTCCCCATTACAGATCAGGGACCGAGCGTCGTGTGCGGTGAGTCCACACATTTGCCCTAAAGCTTGGGCGTGGCCAAAGCGAAACTGGGGAAAAATCTCTTCATGACTTTCAGATTCCATCAAAACTTGAAAATCTTCAAAAGTCGGACATACCTCTTGCCCGCCAAAGCTAAAGACATGCGTCACCGGGTTCCAAAACCTCGCCGCGGCATGGAGGAAAGGAAGGTGCAGCGGAGTGCGACTCAGCGTGAACAGTGCATTCAAGCCAAAACCCCGGAAGTTCAGCTTTTCCGAACCATCTAGAGAAGCGATCCAAGCTGTGGGATTTTCAACGAGAAACACCTCCATTTTTGGTGCAAAACAAAGGTGAATTGAATGAACCACGGAGCTAAGGTTTTTAAAGAGGGAAAGACACTATTCGAGGGACAAGTGTAAAAAATTTGATGGTTGCTGGACTAAGTGGCCGGCCGGCCACCTTTTCTGGTACGCCGGCTATTTTCTTTTTCAAAAACTGGCCGGTGGTCTCCCCTTTGCAATAAATCTGGCCGGCTGGCTCCCAAAAGTAGCCGGCCATGCTCCAATGTGTGTCTTTAGCCTTGTTGTACCCTCCGAGAGAAAGTATCAAGCATCTCCCTGCAATGGGTGTGTCGAAGGCCTCCAATCCCCTCTATTTCGGATGTGTTCCGTTGCCCAGATCGTCCGAAGTACACTTTGTTTTGTTAAGTTTTGTTTGTCGAGTTGTTGTTTTGTTTATCGAGTTGTTGTTTTGTTTATCGAGTTGTCGTTTTGCTTATTGAGTTGTTTGTCGAGCTGTCGTGTTTCGTGTTTTTGAGTTGTTACTCTCTGTTTAAGTAATTTTGTTTGAGTCTTGAGTTGTCAATACTATTGTGTTTTGCTTATCGAGTTGTAAACTTGCTAAGGTTTTGTTATATCTTAGAAAGTTAAGTTGTTGCGTCGGTTCACTACCTGACTGGGCAAAATGCACAATGCACATTTCCATTCAATCTCATTTTGGTGCAAAATGATGCGATATGATGCTAAGAGTTTAAAATACAACACTTTTTTCAAAAGCTGTTTCATTCCATCATGACATTTTACAGACTAAGGCACAAGTTTTACAAAAAATAAAACTGCCCAATAATGTACAAATGTGCTACAACTACTAGCAAAAAGATAAATAAAACAGGAAACAGCTGCATTTGTGCTCTCAAGAGCAGGAATAAGAGGCCCTCCTCGTCCTCTTCTGCGGAATAGACTCTCTGCCGCCATCGCCATCATCATCATCTGAATCGGAATCGTCATCCTCGGGATCCCCCTCAGCCTAGCCTCCACTCCCGGAACCAAGGCCGGAGTCGTCCTCTCTATCGGCAGATGTCTCCGACTGACGATCTGCAACCTCCTCCTCCTCGTCCTCACCAGGCTCCTCCTCTATAATGTGTGCCCTGCGCCTACGAGACGGTCCCCCTCCAGCTCCTCGAAAAGGCCTAGATGGCCCAGCCCCTCGAAAAGGCCTGGATGGCCCAGCTCCTCGAAAAGGCCCGGGTGGTCCACCCCCCCGAGAAGGCCCAGGTGGCCTGGCCTGCGGCTGAGCATATACCGGGGGCATCTGAAAATAAAGAGTTCAATTCAAATACATCAGTCCAAATATGTACATCAGATGCAGATGCGAGAAAACTACATGAAGTGGCTACATATAAACACAGTGTATAAATGAGGTGTGTGTCAGATGTGCTCTACACAAGTAGCCTATCAATGCAGTAGAAATCAGCATATCATCAGAAGTATGATAAATGCCAAAAAACTAAAGAGTACCTGGAAACCCATGACGGACAGCTGCGCCTCTCTCCGCAAGACCATGCCCTCAAGTGAGGCCACCAATCCGATCACCCCCTTCATGTACTCTCTGGGTGGCTGCAGATACGAGCTCATAATCATCAGTGGATAAAGAAATGTCTAAGTGTTTGAATGATAGATGAAAAACAGTAGGGCATACAGGCGGTGAGTCGGGATCGATGACATATCGATGGTCAGGCATGGGAGGCTCTATCGGAATCGGGTAGGAGGCCCCGTATCGCCATCCTGTCAACTCGGTTGGCATGTCTGGCCATCCGGCATGATGATGAGTCGGAGGAATCGGGGGGACCAATCCACCCCCACCTCTTGATGTACCAGCCCTGCTGGTAGAAGGGGCATCTGCAGCCCGAGCCCGGGCCTGGCTCGAAGATGGCATGCCAGCAGGCCTCATCGTCGGAGTACGAGCTCCCGTCAATGGAGGCATCAGGTATATGTGGCGGTAGGTAGCGTAATCCCCCTCCTCCAGATGTAGCAAGGCATCAGTACCCAGCATAGCATTAACAACATCCCGGGAAATGAGCATATCAGCAATCCGCATATCATCTGGGGGTGCTGAAGGAGGGTCCTGAGAAGTGTACCCCCAGACCTGACGCAAGAAGCGGTCTCCCAAAAACCTGGCCCTGCCAACTGGCCCTTCAAACAGGATCCTATACCGGGAGGCACCCCACCCTCCAACAAACGGGAATCGGAGACCCTCACCTAAAGGCGCCCATGGCTGCCATGTAATCTGCAGATAACAGACGCATAAACCAAGCAGAAATCGAAAATGTACTGGACAAATCAAAGGTGAAAACAAAAAGAACTGAGAATTCTGAAATACCTCCGACGACCGCACCGTGTCGAAATACTGCCGCAGATAAAGGAGAGACTCCCGAGGTCTTGGCCGGTGCTGGCCTTCAAATACCAGTGAGTATGGGGTCACGAGAAGTCCCTTTACCACCATCTCCGGGGCCAATGTCGGGAAATACACATAGGCCCACAACTGTGGAAAACAAAGCAGAATACGAAGTGCTGAGGGCAAAGTGCACGATACAGAGTATAAAGTGCGTCGTGTGTGCAATGTGCAAGTAATGAGGAGCAGAAATGTAAATCAAGAGGGCAGAAAGTACCTCCCAGGCTCTCCAGTAGCCGCCAAGTAAGTCCCCCTGTCCGCGGGAAGTCGCGCTCATATTGCAATAAAGGGTAGCCATGCCGGCGCCACCCCAGTCGTATCGTCTGACTTGTGATAGGTCCACCAAAGCACTCAGCAGATAGAGCCCTACAGTGTTCCCCCTGTCGACAAACAAAGTGGTCCCAAAGAGGAACATCAAGAAGCCGCGGGCATACTGTGCCGCCTCATCAGGAGTCCCGGGCTCCATCTCCACCCGCCGGAAATGGGAAGAGAACCAGGTATATCGGACTCTCCTCGAGGCTCTATCAACAGGCGGGCGAGCCCCCAGCAAATATATCTAGGCAGCCTCCCACTGACCCATGTCCTCATCGTAAGGGATAGGCCAACCTCCCATGTCCAGGCCAGCCAGTACGGCAAAATCAAAGGGGGTCATAGTCAAGTCCCTCGTAGCGGAAAAATGGAAGGAGTTGGTGGTGTCCCACCATCTCTCCACCAAGGCAGCCATCAGCGTCCTCCTGGCAGGGCAACGGGATAGCCCAGTACAGAAGGGCCCAAACCCCGCCAAGTCAACTAAATCCCGAACAGCCTCCGGGAGCTTGGCATACCAGTCTCTCGCCGCAGTAGAGCCATGCCCCCGCACATTGCGAGAAGTCACCTGCATTCAGAATGAATAGGTGTTTCGGCATAAAATGAATAAACTGCGTGCAAATGAAATGAATAAGCTGCGTGCAAATAAAATGAATAGGCTGCGCGCAAAGTAAAGTAAGTGGGCTGTGTGCTCTAAAAATCAATTTGGGCTGTGTGCTCTGAAAATCAGTGTGGGCTGCTTGTTCACCTTCAATTTGGGCTGTGTGCTCTGAAAGTCAATTTGGACTGTGCGTTCAGAAAATCAGTGTTTGGGCTGCTTGTTTAACTCTCAATCAGTGTGGGCTGCGTGTTCACCTTCAATTTGGGCTGTGTGCTCTGAAAATCAGTATTTGGGCTGCGTGTTCAACTCTCAATCAGTGTGGGCTGCGTGTTCACCTTCAATTTGGGCTGTGTGCTCTGAAAATCAGTGTTTGGGCTGTATGTTTAACTCTCAATCAGTGTGGGCTGCGTGTTCACTTTCAATTTGGACTGTGTGTTCAGAAAATCAGTGTTTGGGTTGCGTGTTCAACTCTCAATCAGTGTGGGCTGCGTGTTCACCATCAATTTGGACTGTGTGTTCAGAAAATCAGTGTTTGGGCTGCGTCTTCAACTCTCAATCAGTGTGGGCTGCGTGTTCACCTTCAATTTGGGTTGTGTGCTCTGAAAATCAGTGTTTGGGCTGCGTGTTCAACTCTCAATCAGTGTGGGCTGTGTGTTCACCTTTAATTTGGGCCGTGTGCTCTGAAAATCAGTGTTTGGGCTGCGTGCTCAACTCTCAATCAGTGTGGGCTGCGTGTTCACCTTCAATTTGGACTGTGTGTTCAAAAAATCAGTGTTTGGGCTGCATGTTCAACTCTAAATCAGTGTAGGCTGCGTGTTCACCTTCAATTTGGGCTGTGTGCTCTGAAAATCAGTGTTTGGGCTGCGTGTTCAACTCTCAATCAGTGTGGGCTGCGTGTTCACCTTCAATTTGGACTGTGTGTTCAGAAAATCGGTGTGTGAGCTGCGTGTTCACCTTCAATTTGGGCTGTGTGCTCTAAAAATCAGTGTTTGGGCTGCGTGTTCAACTCTCAATCAGTGTGGGCTGCGTGTTCACCTTCAATTTGGACTGTGTGTTCAGAAAATCAGTGTTTGGGCTGCGTATTCAACTCTCAATCAGTGTGGGCTGCGTGTTCACCTTCAATTTGGGTTGTGTGCTCTTAAAATCAGTGTTTGGGCTGCGTGTTCAACTCTCAATCAGTGTGGGCTGCGTGTTCACCTTCAATTTGGGCTGTGTGCTCTGAAAATCAGTGTTTGGGCTGCGTGTTCAACTCTCAATCAGTGTGGGCTGCGTGTTCCCCTTCAATTTAGGCTGTGTGCTTTGAAAATCAGTGTTTGGGCTGCGTGTTCAACTCTCAATCAGTGTGGGCTGCGTGTTCACCTTCAATTTGGGGCTGTGTGCTCTGAAAATCAGTGTTTGGGCTGCGTGTTGAACTCTCAATCAGTGTGGGCTGCGTGTTCACCTTCAATTTAGGCTGTGTGTTTAGAAAATCAGTATTTGGGCTGCGTGTTCAACTGTCAATCAGTGTGGGCTACGTGTTCATCTTCAATTTGGGCTGTGCGCTCTGAAAATCAGTGTTTGGGCTGCGTGTTCAACTCTCAATCAGTGTGGGCTGCGTGTTCACCTTCAATTTGGACTGTGTGTTCAGAAAATCAGTGTTTGGGCTGCATGTTCAACTCTAAATCAGTGTAGGCTGCGTGTTCACCTTCAATTTGGGCTGTGTGCTCTGAAAATCAGTGTTTGGGCTGCGTGTTCAACTCTCAATCAGTGTGGGCTGCGTGTTCACCTTCAATTTGGACTGTGTGTTCAGAAAATCGGTGTGTGAGCTGCGTGTTCACCTTCAATTTGGGCTGTGTGCTCTAAAAATCAGTGTTTGGGCTGCGTGTTCAACTCTCAATCAGTGTGGGCTGCGTGTTCACCTTCAATTTGGACTGTGTGTTCAGAAAATCAGTGTTTGGGCTGCGTATTCAACTCTCAATCAGTGTGGGCTGCGTGTTCACCTTCAATTTGGGTTGTGTGCTCTTAAAATCAGTGTTTGGGCTGCGTGTTCAACTCTCAATCAGTGTGGGCTGCGTGTTCACCTTCAATTTGGACTGTGTGTTCAGAAAATCAGTGTTTGGGCTGCGTATTCAACTCTCAATCAGTGTGGGCTGCGTGTTCACCTTCAATTTGGGTTGTGTGCTCTTAAAATCAGTGTTTGGGCTGCGTGTTCAACTCTCAATCAGTGTGGGCTGCGTGTTCACCTTCAATTTGGGCTGTGTGCTCTGAAAATCAGTGTTTGGGCTGCGTGTTCAACTCTCAATCAGTGTGGGCTGCGTGTTCCCCTTCAATTTAGGCTGTGTGCTTTGAAAATCAGTGTTTGGGCTGCGTGTTCAACTCTCAATCAGTGTGGGCTGCGTGTTCACCTTCAATTTGGGGCTGTGTGCTCTGAAAATCAGTGTTTGGGCTGCGTGTTGAACTCTCAATCAGTGTGGGCTGCGTGTTCACCTTCAATTTAGGCTGTGTGTTTAGAAAATCAGTATTTGGGCTGCGTGTTCAACTGTCAATCAGTGTGGGCTACGTGTTCATCTTCAATTTGGGCTGTGCGCTCTGAAAATCAGTGTTTGGGCTGCGTGTTCAACTCTCAATCAGTGTGGGCTGCGTGTTCACCTTCAATTTGGACTGTGTGTTCAGAAAATCAGTGTTTGGGCTGCATGTTCAACTCTAAATCAGTGTAGGCTGCGTGTTCACCTTCAATTTGGGCTGTGTGCTCTGAAAATCAGTGTTTGGGCTGCGTGTTCAACTCTCAATCAGTGTGGGCTGCGTGTTCACCTTCAATTTGGACTGTGTGTTCAGAAAATCGGTGTGTGAGCTGCGTGTTCACCTTCAATTTGGGCTGTGTGCTCTAAAAATCAGTGTTTGGGCTGCGTGTTCAACTCTCAATCAGTGTGGGCTGCGTGTTCACCTTCAATTTGGACTGTGTGTTCAGAAAATCAGTGTTTGGGCTGCGTATTCAACTCTCAATCAGTGTGGGCTGCGTGTTCACCTTCAATTTGGGTTGTGTGCTCTTAAAATCAGTGTTTGGGCTGCGTGTTCAACTCTCAATCAGTGTGGGCTGCGTGTTCACCTTCAATTTGGGCTGTGTGCTCTGAAAATCAGTGTTTGGGCTGCGTGTTCAACTCTCAATCAGTGTGGGCTGCGTGTTCACCTTCAATTTGGGCTGTGTGCTCTGAAAATCAGTGTTTGGGCTGTATGTTTAACTCTCAATCAGTGTGGGCTGCGTGTTCACTTTCAATTTGGACTGTGTGTTCAGAAAATCAGTGTTTGGGTTGCGTGTTCAACTCTCAATCAGTGTGGGCTGCGTGTTCACCATCAATTTGGACTGTGTGTTCAGAAAATCAGTGTTTGGGCTGCGTCTTCAACTCTCAATCAGTGTGGGCTGCGTGTTCACCTTCAATTTGGGTTGTGTGCTCTGAAAATCAGTGTTTGGGCTGCGTGTTCAACTCTCAATCAGTGTGGGCTGTGTGTTCACCTTTAATTTGGGCCGTGTGCTCTGAAAATCAGTGTTTGGGCTGCGTGCTCAACTCTCAATCAGTGTGGGCTGCGTGTTCACCTTCAATTTGGACTGTGTGTTCAAAAAATCAGTGTTTGGGCTGCATGTTCAACTCTAAATCAGTGTAGGCTGCGTGTTCACCTTCAATTTGGGCTGTGTGCTCTGAAAATCAATGTTTGGGCTGCGTGTTCAACTCTCAATCAGTGTGGGCTGCGTGTTCACCTTCAATTTGGACTGTGTGTTCAGAAAATCGGTGTGTGAGCTGCGTGTTCACCTTCAATTTGGGCTGTGTGCTCTAAAAATCAGTGTTTGGGCTGCGTGTTCAACTCTCAATCAGTGTGGGCTGCGTGTTCACCTTCAATTTGGACTGTGTGTTCAGAAAATCAGTGTTTGGGCTGCGTATTCAACTCTCAATCAGTGTGGGCTGCGTGTTCACCTTCAATTTGGGTTGTGTGCTCTTAAAATCAGTGTTTGGGCTGCGTGTTCAACTCTCAATCAGTGTGGGCTGCGTGTTCACCTTCAATTTGGGCTGTGTGCTCTGAAAATCAGTGTTTGGGCTGCGTGTTCAACTCTCAATCAGTGTGGGCTGCGTGTTCCCCTTCAATTTAGGCTGTGTGCTTTGAAAATCAGTGTTTGGGCTGCGTGTTCAACTCTCAATCAGTGTGGGCTGCGTGTTCACCTTCAATTTGGGGCTGTGTGCTCTGAAAATCAGTGTTTGGGCTGCGTGTTGAACTCTCAATCAGTGTGGGCTGCGTGTTCACCTTCAATTTAGGCTGTGTGTTTAGAAAATCAGTATTTGGGCTGCGTGTTCAACTGTCAATCAGTGTGGGCTACGTGTTCATCTTCAATTTGGGCTGTGCGCTCTGAAAATCAGTGTTTGGGCTGCGTGTTCAACTCTCAATCAGTGTGGGCTGCGTGTTCACCTTCAATTTGGACTGTGTGTTCAGAAAATCAGTGTTTGGGCTGCATGTTCAACTCTAAATCAGTGTAGGCTGCGTGTTCACCTTCAATTTGGGCTGTGTGCTCTGAAAATCAGTGTTTGGGCTGCGTGTTCAACTCTCAATCAGTGTGGGCTGCGTGTTCACCTTCAATTTGGACTGTGTGTTCAGAAAATCGGTGTGTGAGCTGCGTGTTCACCTTCAATTTGGGCTGTGTGCTCTAAAAATCAGTGTTTGGGCTGCGTGTTCAACTCTCAATCAGTGTGGGCTGCGTGTTCACCTTCAATTTGGACTGTGTGTTCAGAAAATCAGTGTTTGGGCTGCGTATTCAACTCTCAATCAGTGTGGGCTGCGTGTTCACCTTCAATTTGGGTTGTGTGCTCTTAAAATCAGTGTTTGGGCTGCGTGTTCAACTCTCAATCAGTGTGGGCTGCGTGTTCACCTTCAATTTGGGCTGTGTGCTCTGAAAATCAGTGTTTGGGCTGCGTGTTCAACTCTCAATCAGTGTGGGCTGCGTGTTCACCTTCAATTTGGGCTGTGTGCTCTGAAAATCAGTGTTTGGGCTGTATGTTTAACTCTCAATCAGTGTGGGCTGCGTGTTCACTTTCAATTTGGACTGTGTGTTCAGAAAATCAATGTTTGGGTTGCGTGTTCAACTCTCAATCAGTGTGGGCTGCGTGTTCACCATCAATTTGGACTGTGTGTTCAGAAAATCAGTGTTTGGGCTGCGTCTTCAACTCTCAATCAGTGTGGGCTGCGTGTTCACCTTCAATTTGGGTTGTGTGCTCTGAAAATCAGTGTTTGGGCTGCGTGTTCAACTCTCAATCAGTGTGGGCTGTGTGTTCACCTTTAATTTGGGCCGTGTGCTCTGAAAATCAGTGTTTGGGCTGCGTGCTCAACTCTCAATCAGTGTGGGCTGCGTGTTCACCTTCAATTTGGACTGTGTGTTCAAAAAATCAGTGTTTGGGCTGCATGTTCAACTCTAAATCAGTGTAGGCTGCGTGTTCACCTTCAATTTGGGCTGTGTGCTCTGAAAATCAATGTTTGGGCTGCGTGTTCAACTCTCAATCAGTGTGGGCTGCGTGTTCACCTTCAATTTGGACTGTGTGTTCAGAAAATCGGTGTGTGAGCTGCGTGTTCACCTTCAATTTGGGCTGTGTGCTCTAAAAATCAGTGTTTGGGCTGCGTGTTCAACTCTCAATCAGTGTGGGCTGCGTGTTCACCTTCAATTTGGACTGTGTGTTCAGAAAATCAGTGTTTGGGCTGCGTATTCAACTCTCAATCAGTGTGGGCTGCGTGTTCACCTTCAATTTGGGTTGTGTGCTCTTAAAATCAGTGTTTGGGCTGCGTGTTCAACTCTCAATCAGTGTGGGCTGCGTGTTCACCTTCAATTTGGGCTGTGTGCTCTGAAAATCAGTGTTTGGGCTGCGTGTTCAACTCTCAATCAGTGTGGGCTGCGTGTTCCCCTTCAATTTAGGCTGTGTGCTTTGAAAATCAGTGTTTGGGCTGCGTGTTCAACTCTCAATCAGTGTGGGCTGCGTGTTCACCTTCAATTTGGGGCTGTGTGCTCTGAAAATCAGTGTTTGGGCTGCGTGTTGAACTCTCAATCAGTGTGGGCTGCGTGTTCACCTTCAATTTAGGCTGTGTGTTTAGAAAATCAGTATTTGGGCTGCGTGTTCAACTGTCAATCAGTGTGGGCTACGTGTTCATCTTCAATTTGGGCTGTGCGCTCTGAAAATCAGTGTTTGGGCTGCGTGTTCAACTCTCAATCAGTGTGGGCTGCGTGTTCACCTTCAATTTGGACTGTGTGTTCAGAAAATCAGTGTTTGGGCTGCATGTTCAACTCTAAATCAGTGTAGGCTGCGTGTTCACCTTCAATTTGGGCTGTGTGCTCTGAAAATCAGTGTTTGGGCTGCGTGTTCAACTCTCAATCAGTGTGAGCTGCGTGTTCACCTTCAATTTGGACTGTGTTCAGAAAATCGGTGTGTGAGCTGCGTGTTCACCTTCAATTTGGGCTGTGTGCTCTAAAAATCAGTGTTTGGGCTGCGTGTTCAACTCTCAATCAGTGTGGGCTGCGTGTTCACCTTCAATTTGGACTGTGTGTTCAGAAAATCAGTGTTTGGGCTGCGTATTCAACTCTCAATCAGTGTGGGCTGCGTGTTCACCTTCAATTTGGGTTGTGTGCTCTTAAAATCAGTGTTTGGGCTGCGTGTTCAACTCTCAATCAGTGTGGGCTGCGTGTTCACCTTCAATTTGGGCTGTGTGCTCTGAAAATCAGTGTTTGGGCTGCGTGTTCAACTCTCAATCAGTGTGGGCTGCGTGTTCCCCTTCAATTTAGGCTGTGTGCTTTGAAAATCAGTGTTTGGGCTGCGTGTTCAACTCTCAATCAGTGTGGGCTGCGTGTTCACCTTCAATTTGGGGCTGTGTGCTCTGAAAATCAGTGTTTGGGCTGCGTGTTGAACTCTCAATCAGTGTGGGCTGCGTGTTCACCTTCAATTTAGGCTGTGTGTTTAGAAAATCAGTATTTGGGCTGCGTGTTCAACTGTCAATCAGTGTGGGCTACGTGTTCATCTTCAATTTGGGCTGTGCGCTCTGAAAATCAGTGTTTGGGCTGCGTGTTCAACTCTCAATCAGTGTGGGCTGCGTGTTCACCTTCAATTTGGACTGTGTGTTCAGAAAATCAGGATTTGGGCTGCGTGTTGAACTCTCAATCAGTGTGGGCTGCGTGTTCACCTTCAATTTCGGCTGTGCGCTCTGAAAATCTGTGTTTAGGCTGCGTGTTCAACTCTCAATCAGTATGGGCTGCGTGTTCACCTTCAATTTGGGCTGTGTGTTCTGAAGATCAGTGTTTGGGCTGCATGTTCAGCCCTCAATCAGTGTGGGCTGTGTGTTCACCTTCAATTTGGACTGTGTGTTCAGAAAATCAGTGTTTGGGCTGCGTGTTCAACTCTCAATCAGTGTGTGCTGCGTGTTCACCTTCAATTTGGACTGTGTGTTCAGAAAATCAGTGTGTGAGCTGCGTGTTCAACCCTCAACCGGTGTGTGCTGTGTGTTCACAATCAATTTATGGGCTGAGTGTTCAGAAATTCAAGTGATTGAACCGTGTGTTCAGAGTGCAAACAGAATACCAGAAAAATTCATAATACGTTACAGAAAAGGTAAAAACGAAGTAAATACCTCTCGTGCCTCATGGGAGAGATGATACTCAGGCTCCCGCAGGAGGAGATCCCCGGGTGCTCGCTCGTCGAACTTGGTGAAATGATGAAAAACAGCCCGCGGAAGAACGTGTACTGGTGGGTCATACCTCTCGGGTATGAAGGGGCGAACCCTCGGAGGCAGAGACATGATGTCAGGCTCGCCTCCGGCGCCTGGAGAACCTCCGCCGTGGGGTAATTGACCCACCATTTCCACACAAAAAAATCTGTAAAAGGGGCAAAAATGAGCCAAAATTGGAAAAAGGCAACAAAAGTCAACTCTCGGGAAATGAAAAAGTCAACAAAAGTCAACTCCCGAGAAAATCTTCCAAATATTGAGACAAACTCACCTCAAGTGGCGAAAATGAGAAAAGAAGCCCCGAAACCAAAATTTAATCGGTTCAAAGTGCTTAAAACTGAAAGATTTCGCGATAACAACTTGCGTGGGACGTTGGAAAACGCGTATAGAGCACAGATCTGAGGGAGAAAATGGTTTGGGAAGCTAGGGAAGAGGATTTCAGAGCTGCACTTATGAGCTCAAAGTGTTTGGATATGTGTATTTAAAGAAAAGAGGCCGAAAAGACAAAACCGCCCCCGGATTTGGCAAACTGGCCGGCCGGCCACTTTTTCTGGCAGGCCGGCCATTCACTTTTCAAAAAATGGTCAGTGGCATCCCTCTCCCAATAAAACTGGCCGGTGGTGTTCCCCACATGCCCCCCAAGGTCCCTGCAAATTTTGAGGAGGATTGGAGTCCCCGGGACCTGAAAAAGTACAAGAGAAGTGCACTTCCTGTCGCGGAATCGCTCTACCGGGACCTCAGCTTTAACTTCCGATGCGTGTCTCATCATTACTCGCCAAAAGTGAGATGTGTCCTTTTTGAACATGTTATAACCTCGCCGGGAGGTGAACCGGAGGTCGCGATCAAATCGCCCCCGTCGAAATGCGCATTTCCTTGCTCATTGTTTTGTGACGAACATGCATCTTGGTTTACGCTTGTTCTGCATTATCATGCACATAACTTGCGTTCTCATGCACATACCTGCATTGTTATGCACGTCTCTTTGACATCACCGAGCCTCCGTGCTTGAACCCGCGTTGTTACGCGCGTTTCTTCCCGCATTGTGATGCACTTTTCCATCAACACCGCGATTGTCTGCACTCGATATCACATTAGGTATATGTTGTTAGATATGTTGTGCTTGTTGAGTTTCTTTATTTTGCAGGCACAATATTGTATGTACGGTTCATTTGAAGCTGGTGCGACCAGACGAACGGCGCAGGTATCGTATCTTCTCCGTGTGAGACGTGGCGAGGATTGAATAATTCTCCGCATTTTTAACTGAATGAAATGTAGTTGTTGCTTTGCATTCTTGCTTAAAACTGTTGCATCTATTTGCGAATACTTGCTTCATTACAGCTTGCTGCGTTTGCATGATCATGAGTTACCTTCGGCTTCTTGCATTGTCGGTTGCATTTTTCCCTTGCCTGCGGGCATGCCTACGGGCACACCTGTGTTATTTTGTATGTTTGTCTAAGTCTTTGGCCTTGTCAAAAATAGGTCATCTCTGGACTTTGACATTCACTCTCGTCACTTATGACTTTCGAGTTCTGTCAAAGAGGGGCAGCTGTAGACACCCCATTTTTGACCGACCTTAAGATTCAGACGTCACCGATTGAGCGCTTGGTGATGTTGCATATTGTGCTCGTTCAGAAGTTTCAGAGTCTCGGCTGCGAGTCTTGCCTCCGGACTTCCGAACTCTTTTGTGCTTTGCCTCGGTTTGCGAACCAGGCTCTGCTTTCTCTATTTTCTCTTCCCAAAGGGAGGGAGAGGTCTCGTAGATCATCTCTCAGTGGCCGTAGGCTACGTTTTGTGGTCGTAGGCCATTTTGCCCGTTTGGAGCCCGGTTTCTGATTTTTTGGAGCCGTTGGCCGTGTGCCTCGGTTCGAGACCGCTTAACCACCTCCGTTCGCTCCGATTTTTGGCATACGTCTTATTTGCTCCCTTTTGAGGGACACTGTGGTCCGAGAGACCAACTTCGTGGTCGAACACCACTTTCGGTGCCTAACAAACAGTTTTCGGGGCCTCGGGCTGCGCGTTTCGGCCCCCGAACCTTCATTTTGCATCGGTTTTGGTTCATTTTTGGCAAGGACCTCTGTTTCATTGCTAGGAAGGTCATAGAAGGATGGGAGGCCAGTAATTGTTCTGTTAGCCAACTTTATCCCTTCATCGCCCTCCGTCGCCCAATTTCTCCCACTTCAAAGCCAATGTTGACCACCCTTGGGCCATTTTGTTGCACCCTAAACCCCATATTTGTGATGTACACATCTGGGAGGCCACCAATATTTGGTGGCCGGCCAGTAATCCTTTTTTCCCCTTTTGAACCCCTCCTAAAAGTGGGCTGTTCTCTCTCCTGGCTCACTTTCTCCAATTTTTCACTACAGGGTTGTGTTGTGCACACATGGGAGGCCCTCTTTCTGTGGTGGCCGGCCACTAATCATACTTGACCCTTTTGACCGTTGGCCGGCCGGCCACCTACAGCCCCAATAACCAGCCGGCCTTGCTCCTTGCTGCAGGTACAGTGCAAATACACCCTCTTTTTCTCCCCAGATTCTGTATCCGGGGTGCTGCATTTTTTGGGGGAAACTTGATTCATTTCCCTCCATTTTCCCCCCCTTCCCCCCCCCTTTTTGCCTATATAGCAAGACCTCCAGCTGCATATTTAGGGTTACAAAAATTTCCCCCAAGCCTCTTGCCTTGTATCTCTCTCTCTCTCTCTCTCTCTCTCTCTCTCTCTATATATATATATATATATATATATTTCCAAGCTCCAAACTCTCAAGTCCTACACTCATTTCTTCATCAACCCATAACCCCACCCTTCCATCCTCCATTCCAGTAGCTGGAGGTTGTTCTTCAGAGCCTAGGAGTGCTGCATCTTGGTCCAAAAGGGTGTCAAAGACTAGTCTTCAAGGGTGAGTCCCTATTATCCTTTTTTGTGCTTTATTTTGTTCAATACATTAGCCATACTTTCTTGCTATTTTGGGCTCCGACCTAACTGGAACTAGGCTTATTTTGAGCTATTTTTCATGTTTGTTTAAGGGCCTCTCACTGTTTGAGGCCTCCTTGTTGCACTTGCTTCGTTGCCTCCCTTGTATGCCATTTTCTTGTGTAGTATTTTTGGCCTATGTATAAATTGTTTTGAGGCATGTCATAAACTGTAAAGTGGCTTATTTTGAGCATTTATTCAATGTTGTTGAAGGTCTCATCACTGTTTGAGGCTTCTATCTTCCACTTGCCTTTATATCCCTTTTTTGGCTCCATTTTTGCATGATTTATTAGCCTCTTGTGCTTCTGTTTTTGGGCTCTGGTCCGAACTGAAAAAAGCCTTATTTTGACCCCCTATTAATGTTTCATTAAGGGTATTTTACTGTTTGAGGCATCCTTTTTGTACTTTGTGTTATAGCTCTCTTTTTGACCTTGTTTTGCATAGTATTTTGAGCATGCTTGTGTACTGTTTTTGGCTCGGTCATAAACTGTAAAAGGTCATATTTTGGGTCCCTCTTCAAAATTGTTGAAGGGCCTTCATCTTTTTGGGGCCAGAAGCTGTGACTTGCTTCTTTATCTCACATTTAGGGCCATTTTTGCATGCTAGCTTAGCCCCATTTGTGTTCATTGTTTGGCCTCACCTAAAACTGTAAACATTCTTGTCTTGGGGCTGCCTTGAATCTGTATTCATACTTCACGTACAAATAATGCATGCTTGATGTAGCTACAAGTCATTTCATGTGCTTAATCTTGCATTTCGGGACCATTCCTTGCATCGGGTGCCAGGTTTTCATGATTCGGGGCTGTTTCGGGTCATATTTTAGCGCTGAAATTTGCATGCTAGCATATCATATTTCACGCCTCGCAATGTCTTGTTAGAGTGGCATTCGGTGCCCTAGGGTCGGTCCTCGGTTTGCGTGCATGCGTGCACGTACTTCGAGAGTCTCATTTTCATCTTATGGCCTCTTATGTGAGTGTGGCTGAGGTCCACTTGTGTTAGTGTAAGTCCATTTATGCATTGTGTCTGCCATTCCATTTCATAGCATTGTGTATGCTAGGTTGTATGTTAGTGCATTGTATATGCCATGTTACCTCGTGCATCGTGTATGCCATTTCATAGCATTGCGTATGCTAGGTTGTATGTTAGCGCATCGTGTATGCCATGTTATCTCGTGCATTGTGTATGCCATTTCATAGCATTGTGTATGTTAGGTTGTATCTTAGTTGCATTTCATACATATCATGCATATTGCATTGTGCTCGGGATAGGAGTTAGCCCGGGCACGGGAAACGAGGGACGTTTCGTACTCCGAGTGACGAAACGTGTCTCAATTCCCAGTCACCGACACTCCGGATTATTCATGATGGAGTCTCAATCTTGTTGTGTTTATGTGTGCATTCATTTCATATTAAGTCGTGCAAATCGACTCCTCGGCCATCATGCATCGATATGCGTGATTAGTGGCACGAGGATCGAGGACTACACTCCCTGAAGGGTAGTCATGCATATATATGTGAAAATACTTTGCCATGCCCCTTTCTTGCTCTCTGTTACAGCAAATCAAGAGTCAGTAGCCTTCCGGAGCTTGGCACGCATCCCAAGAATAATTGCAAACAGAGGCTAATTGGGGCATCGCAATGGATTTCCGCGCAAGGTAGCCCAAACATACATCATTCATCAGAGTCGAGGCAGTCCCTGGCTTGCATACCAGTTTATAGCTTTCTTAGATTAATTTGTAAATTAAATAGGATTTTTGTATTTATTCGGGACTGTAATTATTTATTTGGGACTAAATATTATTTATTCGGACCCTCCGCGCGAGGGCATAACTATAATAAGTGTGCGTGTGTGTGATGTATGTCTTCCAACCCCACGTCTTTCTCCTTTTTATTTACCAGCTTATGATGGTTAGATTAGGGCATATTTCAATTAGCATACAGTATGATAGCATGTTTGCATTCATTCATCTGTTTTGCATGCACTGGGCTCGGCGCATCATACTAACTGCATTGTATTTTCAATTCCAAGTTGAATACATGTTAGCTGTAGCATTTTATATGCCATGCTTAGAATAGCCGAGCCTGCTATAGTTGCAAATTTTTGCATGTGTTGCATTAGGCATTTCTGTATAATTAGGATCATGCATGGATTTCTAATAAGCTTCTGTTTTGGCTTGGAGTACTCGGTAAGTTTTATGCTTTAGCATCCTTACATGTGTGTGAGTGACTGCCATGAATAGCATGCTTACCATGAGGCTATATGCTTATGTGATATAACTGCCTGAATGCCTGTGGGTGAAGGTTGGGTTATTTGGATTGGAACAATTCATCAAATGTGTGTTTTAAGCCCACTAGATAGTGGCAAAATCATGTTTTCTAAGCCCACCCGAGGGTGGCAAATCCACGTCTTAGCCTACTTGCGGGTAGCACCATCAAACCATTTTCAAAAACAAACATGAAATGTTTTGTTCCAATTCAGGCGATCCAGTCTATACTTGTATGCTGTGCGCATCACATAGTAAATCTAGGCTAATAACCGGAATAAGAACGCATAATGTTTTCAAAAATAGATATCATGGTTAGTAGAGGCCGATCTTTGATCGGGCGAGCGGGGGTGCTCACGAAGTGACCTTCCCCAATCGTACCCAAGTTCCCGAGCCGAGGCAACTTTGGTGATGACGGACACGTGGCCTTAGGCAAATGAGTCAGGGTTTCCTAAATTTCCCCAAAATAAAATATTTAGGTGGCGACTCTGTATCTGGCAAAACAGTCCATGTTTGGCACTTCTTTCAAAATCTGTTTTCTCAAAACGATTTGCCGGATTTGGACTCTTTGGTTCAGATTACGAACCGTGATAATTTGAGAGTCCGAACTGTAGTGAGCCCAATATCGAACGGAACGGGGGGGACTCGTTCCTCCCCGGGGGCGTTCGGGGACGTCTACAGTAAGACTATCATTTTTTGCATTAGCCTGGGTTGGAGGTTGCACACAACTATCCTTATCTGGTCTTTGTCGGAAGGCCTTGTAGTCACCATCGAGGCCTTTGCTCTCTATCTCGTCACAAACTCTGAAAAACCCTCATTTGGCTCTTGGCGGGTGACTTCAAGATCACAAGTTGTGACCTCGATTTGTGTGTTGTAAGAGTATTGAGTAATGAAGGTCTCAACCATCTCTTCCCAGTTCTGTTTCACAGAGTTCTCCAATTTCGCATACCAGATTGTAGCTATCACAGACATGGTTCGGCCGAATAGTGACAGCTTCTGGGCTGTGGTCAAACCTATTGGCCTCAAGATATCAGAAAACAGGTGGAGGTGCACCATAGGATCTCCAGACCCATCAAAGCCGGCGATGTGCGTCATTTTAAACCGGTCTGGCAACGTCACGGCCGAGTCGGTATATCCATCCTCTATATCTGGAATGGATTTCACACCTTGAGACTTCTTAAAAAGCTTTTCTAGCTTGCTCACTTTTAATGCCGTTGGATCCACCTCGAACTCAAATGGTGAATCCACTAGGTTGGTGGGCGCTTTAGACAGTTGGGGTAGGATTGGGGGCGGAGCTAGCCCCGTTGGAATGTCCGTATTTTCCTGGACGTTGGCTGTTTCCTTGAGTATTGGAACTCTTGGTGGGAGAGGGGGTGGATGCGAAGCAGACGCTCCGGCTTGTTAGGGTTACTATTGCTGCTGAAGCCTGGCGATTAAGTCTACTTGTTGAGCCACAACCTCGGCCTATTGTGCAGCAAACTCTGCCTGGCGGGCAGCATCCTGCTGCATGGTGTAGACATCTCCGAACGTCCTAGGAAAATCCCGTTTTGTTCATTGGGCTTACTACAGTTCGAACTCAATGTCACGGTTCTTAATCTGATCTCGCAAAGTGCAATACGAGATTAATAAATCACCAAAGAGTCCAAATCCGGCAAATCATTTTGAAAATTTGATTTTTAGAAAGAAGTGCCAAACATGGACTGCTTTGCTAGATACAGAGTCGCCATCTAAATATTTTATTTTGGGGGAATTTAGGAAACCCTGACTCGTGCCTAAGGCCATGTGTCCGTCATCACCAAAGTTGCTTCGGCTCGGGAACTTGGGTACGATTGGGGAAGGTTATTTCATGAGCACCCTTGCTCGCCCGATCAAAGATCGGCCACTACTAAGCATGATATCTTGTTTTTTGAAAAAAACACATGTGCTCTTATTCCAGTTATTAACCTAGAATTACTATGTGATACGCACAGCATACAAGTATAGACTAGATTGCTTAAGTTGGAACAAAGCATCGCATATCCATTTGTTTTGAAAATGGATTGATGTTTGCTACTCGCAAGTAGGCTAAAACATGGGTTTCGACGAATTATTCCAATTCAAACAACCCAACCTTCACCCACAGGCATTCAGGCAGTTATATCACATAAGCACATAGCCTCATGGTAAGCTTGCTATCATGGCAGTCACTCACACGCATGCAAGGATGCTAAAGCATAAACACTTACCGAGTACTCCGAGCCAAAGAAAGAAGCTAATTAGAAATCATGCATGAATCCTAACTATGCTAAGAATGCCTAATGCAACACATGCAAAAATGCAACTACAATAGGCTCGGCTATTCTAAGATGGCATATGAGATGCAACAATCGATACATGTATTCAACTTGGAATTGAAATACAATGCAGTTAGCATGATGCGCCAAGCCCAGTGCATGCAATACAGATGAATGAATGCAAACATGCGAACATATAGATGCTAATTGAAACATGCCCTAAAACTAACTATCATAAGTTGGTAAATAAAAGGCAGAAAGACGTGGGGTTGGAAGACATGCATCACACACGCACACTTATTACAAAGTTCGCCCTCTTGCGGAGGGTCCAAATAAATAATACAGAACCAACTAGCTAATCTAAGCTAATTAAACTAGGTATTACACAACCAAAATGAATAACGAATTACAGCTAAATATTACACAACATTAATTAATGAACAAATTAAACTAAGGAAGCAAATCAATTAGCATGCAAGCTACATGAAATGGATTGCCTCAGCTCTGTTTCAAATGATAAAGGATGCATGCATGCTCGAGTCGCCTTGTCGGGAAATCCATCGCGATGCCCCAGCTCGCCTTTGTTTGCAATTGAACTTAGAAACATGCACAAAGCTCCAAGGAGATGAAACTCTACCCTGGGAATCCAGGGGAAGGCGACCGACCAGCTGTAGGCATTGGAGACCACCTACCGACCACCCTTGGTGGTGAAAACCAGAAAAGGTGGTCGGCCTGCCAGAAAACCTGGTCGGCCGGCCAGTTTCTTCTCCTGGTTTCTGCATTTTCTGCAATAAAGGCAAGAGAGAGAGAGAAGGAAAAGTATTTTCAACATATGTGTGCCCGACCACTCTTCCCGTCATTGCATAAGCTTTAGGGAGTGTAGTCCTCGGTCCTCGTGCCATCAATCACGCATCCCGATGCATGATGGCCGAGAAGTCGAATTGTACGACTCAATGTGAAATGAATGCACATGTAAACACCTAAAGCCAACAACTCTATCATGGATAGTCAAGAGTGTCGGTGACCAAGAATTGAGGCATGTTTCGTCACTTTGAGTACAAAACATCCCTCGTTTCCCGTGTTTGGACTAAACCCTACTCCAAACACAATGCAACAAATAATGTATGGACAAATACAACTCTAGCATGCGATCTAAATGCAATACAACTAAGTGATGCGAAGATGCACGGAATGACATGCAAGCATGCAAATGGCATACATAATGCTATGAACTAATCAATGGCATACTCAAAGCACATGGATTATATGGCATACATACACAATGCACTAACATACGTAATGTTATGAATGAGGCATACGCAATGCAATGA
Source organism: Camellia sinensis (assembly GCF_055761805.1). Lineage (NCBI taxonomy): Eukaryota > Viridiplantae > Streptophyta > Magnoliopsida > Ericales > Theaceae > Camellia > Camellia sinensis. The sequence goes on from NC_138975.1 coordinate 127,475,518, forward strand.
TCAAAAATGTGATAACATGGACTATAGGACATACACAATGCAAGATGGACTTAAACCAAGATGGATAGGCCTCAGCCACACCCAAATCAGTGGCCAATATGATGAAAATGAGGCAACAAGGTACATGCAAACATGCAAAAATGCAAGGGACCAAACCTAAGAAACAAAGTGCAACTCTACCAAAGCATGACAAGGATAAAATATGGCATATAATGACACATGTTCCAGCTCTGAAATGACATACAACATGGTCCCGAATCATGCAAACAACTCACCCGATGCATGTTGGATGGCACAATTACCAAAACTAGTGAAGTGCATTACACTAGAGGTATGCAAAGCGATGCCCAAATGACCAAACTAACTCCAAACAGTCCCTATGACGACCCAAAACAGTGGCAAAATGGACTAAAATGATGGCTTGCAATGCACAAAAATGAAGCTCATGCAATAGCCCAAAAATGAGGCAGACAAGCACAACTCTCAAACGCATTTAAAGAGTGGAAACATAGGAATATGGCACAAGTATAAGCTCTGAAATAACATGTTCAATGATGCCAAAACATGAAAACAACTCAAGTTAAGCATGCAAGAGGCTCCAAAACTTGAAGCTAGGTAAGGGCATTACACTACAAGCATGCATGGCAAGCATCATTCGACCATGGGACCTCAAAATAGAGCTAAGGCAGCCCAAATCATGAATAAAATCAGTTTAGAACATGGCCAAAATATGCTAGAATCAATGGCCAAAACAACATGCAATGGAAGCTAGTGAGCATGGTTTACACTACAAGCATATGAAGCATTCAAAAGGCCACTAAACCAGCAAAATTCAGAGACATGACATGCCAAATAAAGCCCAAAAACCCACTGAAACCTGATCAATGCATGCAAGAATGTCATGCTCCTTTGATAGGCTATAAGAGGGTTTATTCTACACATGCAAGAGACACACCCAAGGTGACAAAACCAACTCTGGACAGAGACTAGGTAGGCCCTAAAAGTCACTGAAAAGGGCCTGAAATAAGGCTTGGAGATATGCAAATGAAGGCTCCTTTGTAAGGCCAAAAATGCTAGTGAACAAGACAAGGAGGGAGAGGGTGGTCGGCCGACCAGTTCAAAAGGTTCAACTCAATGAAAGGTGGTCGGCAGCCCTATTTGATGGTCTCCCAATTGAATGCAAGCTAGTGGTATGGTGGGAGACTCGCAAATGTGGCTCAAAAATCAAGGAGACCAGTTTCCCGACAAGAAAATCGGCTGGCGGAGAGAGAAGTGGCCTCCAAGAGAAAAGGTGGTCTCCAACCCTTGTACCACCTTCCAAACAATGAAAACAAGGTCCATGCCAAAAATGAACCAAGACGGATGCAAAACGAGGGTTTGGGGGTCAAAACGCGCAGTCGGGTGCCCCGAAAATAGGCTGTTAAGCACCAAAAGTGGCGTGCGACCACAAAGGTGGTCTCCCGGGCCGCAGTGTCCCTCTAGACAGATGAAACAAGGTGTGTTCCAAAAATTATGCCAAACGAAGAATGTTAAGCGGTCCCGAACCGAGGCGCGCAGCTAACGGCTCCGAAAATCAAAAATTGGTCTCCAAACAAGAACAGTGGCCTGCGACCACGAAAAGTAGCCTACGGCCACTGAGAGATGGTCTACAAGACCTCTCCCTCCCTCCGGGAAGAGAAAGCAAGACCTGGTCTGCAAACTGAGGCAAAGCACAAAAGGGTCCCGAGGTCTAGGGGTAAGGACCTCAGACAAGAACTCCGAAACCTCAAAACAAGCACAACATGCGTAATCACCGAGCGCTCAATCGATGACGTCTGAGTCTTAAGGTCGGTCAAAAATGGGGTGTCTACACATGGCTTGCATGGTCTCTTGGATTTGATGCATCATATCCTCCATTTTAACTGAAAATTACAGATTTGACTGAACAGGTGTGTATTCCCTCTCTGAGGTGGAAACAGATATCTCAGCCCAACTGCGCACAGGTGAGGTGGATGATGACTGTCGATCCAGAGACTGTTGAACCGGTGATCTGTACCTGACTGGCCTTTTTACCGCCTCTGGCAAAGGAGCACTGATTGCCCTTGAACTGAATCTCTGACTTGACAAAGTCTATCAATACAAGTCCAATGTACCCAGGGGATGCTGGAGCCTTCTGAAGTTATAGTTCCAGGACTACCTATCAAAAGAGAAAACAGACAGCACCTCAACTTGATTTCACCAGAACAGATATAAGTATAGCTGAATGACTGTGATCTCTACTGGATTCTGCCCAAAATTCTGCCTGGAGCTAGGGTTTCACTACGCACGTAGCGGCTTCAAACAACCTACAATCAGGTAAGCAACCTGTCCTAGTTTGGAATAGTCACTATGGATTCTGAATATGCACTAAGTCGAATGGTCGAAAAGGGGTGCCCTGGTAAAAATCAGGGTTTGTGTTCCCGTTATGGCAAAGCCTACAACCGGTCAGCCTTATGGCACACTTCTCAAAGCAAGCCTCTGACGAACCGTTCAAGAATAGCATACGACAAACACGGTGTCCTAGGCGCACTAATGCAAATGCAATGCAAAGAAACAAATAAGTGTAGTCAAAATAAGATATCATGAGTTCAAGTCAAGTTCTCTAATTCCCCAATGGAGTTGCCAGAAACTGTAGACGCGCTCTCGGGAACCCTCCGACATCCGCGCGCGCCTACGAGAAGCGGCGAGGATCTCGTTTTGTTCTGAGCTATTACAGTTCGGACTCAAATGTCACGGTTTTGAATCTAATCTCACAATGCGCGATGTAAGATCGATAAATCACCAAAGAGTCCAAATCCGGCAAATCGTTTTGGAAAACTGATTTTTAATAAAGAAGTGCCAAACATGGACTGATTTGCCAGATACAGAGTCACCACCTAAATATTTTATTTTGAGGAAAATTTAGGAAACCTTGACTCGTGCCTAAGGCCATGTGTCTGTCATCACCAAAGTTGCTTTGGCTTGGGAACTTGGGTACGAGAGGGGGAGGTCATTGTAGACACCTCATTTTTGACCGACCATAAGACCCAGACGTCATCGATTGAGCGCTCGGTGATGGTGCATGTTGTGCTCATTCTGAGGTTTCAGAGTTTTGGCTGAGAGCCTTGCCTTCGGGCCACAAAACTCTTTGTGCTTTGGCTCGATTTGCGAACCAAGTCTTATTTTCCCTTCCCAGAGGAAGGGAATGGTCTTGTAGACCATCTCTCTGTGGTCGTAGACTACTTTTCGTGGTCATAGGCCACTTTTCCCGTTTGGAGACTAGTTTCTGGTTTTTGGAGCCTTTGGCCGCACGCTTTGTCTCGGGATCACTTAACATTCTCTGTTTGGCGTGATTTTTGAACCACACCTTGTTGCCTCTGCCTAGAGGAACACTGTGGTCCAGGAGACCACTTTTGTGGTTGCATACCATTTTCGATGCTCATCAGCTAGTTTTCGGGGCTTTTGGCCGCGTGTTTCGCCTACCGATTTCTCGTCTTGCATCCGCTTTGGTTTGTTTTTGGTACAAGCCATGTTTTCCTTGTTTGGAAGGTGGTACAAGGGTGAGAGACCAGTATTTCTCCTTGGAGACCACTTTTCCTTTTTCCAGCTAGTTTTCTTGTCAAATAACTGGCTTTCTTGATCTTTGGACCATCTTTTCTGGTCAGCTACCACACCACCACCTTGCATTTAGTGTGTTGACTTCTCCCACCTATGGGCGACCAGTTTTTGCTCTTGTTGACCACCTAAAGTGGTCGGCCGACCACTTTTACTAGCAGGCCGACCACTTCAATTGGTCAGTTGCTTTTTGGCACCTTTTTGGAGATATTTTCCTCTAGCTGGCACAGTTGGAGGACATTAGGGCCATCCTCCACACACGTGTATAGAGGGATTTGTTTGAGGCTTAGCTTCTCCAAGAAGCTTTGCCTTTCCTTCTTTATAAGAGGGAGGCTCCTCCTCCCTCCTCCAAGTTCAGAAAATCTGAGGAAAGAGGATAGATATAGTGTTGATCTATATTGCCTTGTTTGCTTCATTTTTGTGCCTTAAAGTGCAGATTTGTCTTACTTTAACACACAAACACACACTCAAACATCATCATTTTTCTACTAAGGTGCTTAGGGCTGATTTTAGTGTTCTTGGGTTGCCTTGAGCTTGAAAAACCTGCTGGAGTTGCAGTTATAAAGAAGGTCTTCAAGGGTGAGCTTTTGACCTTTAAATCCCCCCTTTCTTGCTTAAGCTTTTAGACTATCTTGCATGCTGTTTTAAGCTTAACTTATAACTGATAAAAGTTCTGCTTTTGCATACTTTTGATCTTTGTTTAAGATCACTTTTGTGTTTGGGGTTGTTTACCCCCTCTTAGGCCTTGTTTGGCCTTATTTTTTAGCCTCTTTTATGAGCTTCAGGACCACCTTGTTTTAGGCTTCTCACCCTCTGGATTTCAGTGGTGGGGATGGTGTTTTAAGGTCCTAAGAAGGAGAGGGTTATGCCTCATGTTTGAGCATCTTTACTAAGCTTGTGTTAGCTTGTTCTTAGCATGTATTTGTGGTTATTTTGCTAAGGCATACCACTGTTTTTACATAGTTTGATCACTCCATGCATGCCTTATACACTTGTAGTGTAAATCACACACTCTAGCTTTGTATGCTTCATGAAGTAGCATGTCATTATAGCTAGGTTTGTGTCCATTTCAGCATATTTTTGGTGATGTTTTACCATGTCATACCTCTATTTAGGTTTGGTTTGGTTAGCCTTTGCATGCTCCTTGCACTTGTAGTGCATTTCCATGAAATAGCTTAACATGCATCATGTTATAACATGTCATTCTAGCATGCTTTTGGCTTAACTTCATGAAACTTTTGTCCATGTTTTAGCATGCTTTAGCTCTGATTTTGGTTGTTTTGGTCATGCATGCCATGCTTTGTATAGCTATAGTTCAATCTAGCTTGTTAACTTTGTGCACCAAGTCCACTAGAATGCTTTACTTGGACTATTTCAATGATTTGGCATCATTCATAATGTGATTTCAGTACATGTTTCATGTCCATGTAGTCACATTTATCACTCATTCAATGCGTTGGAGGGTTTCTCCCTTTATGTCTTAACATGAACCACTGTGTATGCCTTCATGACTTTGCTTGCGAGCCACCATTTCAGTGTTTATTTGGGGTTATTATGTCATGACATAACTCTGATTTTTGTTGCTTAAGTCATTCCATGCTTGGTTTTAATAGGTGTAGTGTAATCCACCTTATTTGCCTTGTATGAATCATGCCTTATGCCCTTCGTGCTAGCATGTTTTGGCTTCCTTCCATGCATGTTTTAGACTCATTTTAATATGTTCTAGGACTATTTTGGGTTACCTTAATCACATGCTTCATGTTTTGTATACTTGTAGTACAAGTGCTCTTGCTTGCTTCAAGCTTTGAGCATTATTGCATGCTTCATTTGTGTTGTGTACATGATTTAGCATCATCTAGCATGGTATTTCAGAGCTTATAGCATGCTTATATTCCTACTTCATTCATGTTTTGAATACCTCTGAGTGTTGTCCATGTTTGCCTACCTTATGGCTTAGCTTGTATGCTTGCATGCCTAGGTACTTGGGCCCTTATCTCAGCATGTTTTGGTCCATGATTGGACCTATTTGAGCTCTATCCATGCTTAGTTTATGCATTTGTGCCATGTATTATATGACTCCTTTGTGCTGCTCTTTTCTAGCTTTCATGCCTTAGAACCCTAGCATGCTTTACTTATGTTGTTTGAATGATTTGGCATCATTTCTTACTTCATTTCAGTGCACTTAGTGTTATTACACTTCCATGCTTTTAGCTCTTTAAGTGTTCTTGAGAGTTGCACCTTAGTGCCTCAATTGGTGAGCCAGTTGGCATGCATGTTTGTATTTGCTAGGGTGCCTCTATTTCATCACCAATGGCCACTGATTTGGGCATGACTGAGGTCTACCCCTTTTAGTTTAAGTCCATTGAACATGCCATGTATATTGCATTGAGTATGCCATATTGTTCATCGCATTATGTATGCCTTGTACTTTGCATTGTGCATGCTTAGTTTACATCATTGCATTGTGCATACTAACTGATATTTGCATTGTGTGTGCATGTCCCTAACATTGCTAATTTGTCCTTGTAGCATTGCATTGTGCATGCATGCATTAGCATTGCTCGCATGCCATTAGCTTTGTTAAGTTAATCATGTCAGATTGCATTGAGTATGCCATGTAGTTCATTCGCATTGTGTATGCCATGCTTGCTTGCATTGTGTTTGGAATAGGTGTTAGTCCAAACACGGGAAACAAGGGACGTTTCAAATTGGCTCTTTCCAAAACGATTTGCCGGATTTGGGCTCTTGGGTGATTTATCGGTCTCACATCGCACATTGTGAGATTAGATTCAGAACCGTGACATATGAGTCCGAATTGTAGCAGCAAACCTAATTCGGGCGCATCTACAGTCATGCAATGAGCACCCCCGCTCGCCTGATCAAAGATCGGCCTATAATAAGCATGATATTTTGTTTTTGAAAACACCTGTGCTCTTATTCCAGTTAATTAGCTAATCTCACTACGTGATGCACACAGCATACAATATTAGACTAGATCGCCTAATTTGGAACAAAACATTGCATATTTGTTTGAAAATGGTTTGGAGTTTGCTACTCGTAAGTAGGCTAAATCAGGGATTTTAATGAATTGTTCCAATTCAAGTAATCCAACCTTCACCCATAGGCATTCAGGTAGCTAATCACATAAGCAGTTAGCCTCATGGCAAGCATGCTTTCATGGCAACATTAACACACATGCAGTATGCTAAAGCGTAGACACTCACAGTGTACTCCGAGCCAAAACAGAGAACTAGTTAGAAATCATGCATGATCCTAGTTCATGTTAAGACGGCTAATGCAACACAGGCAGAATGTAGCTAAGATAGGCTCGACTACCTAGAATGTCATGTGAAATGCAACTTGATAACATGCTGTTGAACACGTATTCAAGTAAATGTATTGAAAATACAATGCGATTTTGTATGATGCGCCGAGCCCGGTGCATGCAAAACAGATGAATGGATGTACGCATGCAAGCATGAGGTATGGTAAACAAAATATGCCCTAAAACTAACCATCGTAAGCGGTTAAGAAAAGGGAGAAAGAAATGGGGATTGAAAGACATGCATCACACACACGCACGCTTATTACAACAATGCGCCATCTCGACGGAGGGACCGAATAAAAAGCTAACTAGCTAATCTAAGCTAATTAAACTAATTATTACAAAACAAACTAATTAACTAATCCTAGTTAACTAATTATTACAAAACAAATTGAAAAGTTAACGCATTAACTAATTAAGGTACAGACCAAAGCATAAGCTAGCTATCTAAGCATGGCAGCTAAGGAAAGCAATAAAACAGTGGCAAAGTCCTCAGAGGGAGAAGACTGGATGCATGCTCGGTCGCCTCGCTCTAAAATCCGTCACAATGCCCCAACTTGCCTCTGCTTGCAGTTGTTCTCTGAACCTTGCACTAAACTCCAGAAAGCTGAAACTCCATCTAGGGGACATCTAGGGATGCTGCCGACCAATTATTGGTGTCACCAGCCACCTGTCGACCACTTTCTGTGTTGGAAGCCAGAAAAAGAGATCGGCCAGCTAGTTTTTCTGGCTGGCCGACCAGTTATTGCCACTGAATTCCAGTTTGCTGCAACAGAGAGCAAGAAAAGGGCATGGCAATGTATTTGCAAGATATGTGTGCACAACCACCCTCCTATCATGTAATGAACTCAAGGGAGTGTAGTTCTCGACCCACGGGCCACCAATCGCGCATTTCAATGCAAGATGGCCGAGAAGCAAAGTTGCACAATTCAATATGAAAATGAATGCACAAGTAAATACATAAAGCCTAGAACTCTATCATGTAGGATCAAGAGCGTCGGCGATCGAGAATTAAGGCACGTTTCATCACTTTAAGTATGAAATGTCCCTCGTTTCTCGTGTTTGAACTAAAACCTATTCCAAACAAAATGCAACAACATGGTATACACAACGCAAACAACAACATGGCATACTCAATGCAATGTGACATGATCAACTTAACAAAGCTAATGATATGCGACCAATGCTAACACATGCATGCACAATGCAATGCTACAAGGGCAACTTAGCAATGTTAGGAACATGCATACTCAATGCAAAGAAACAACTTGGCATACACAATGCAAATAACCACGTGGCATGCACAATGCAATGTAAGGTGGCATACTTAATGCTATGAATAATACGCATGCGAACAACATGTAAACAAACATGTTAAATGGACTTAAACCAAAAGGGGGTAGACCTTAGTCGTGCCCAAATCAGTGGCCATTAAGGATGAAACAAAGGCACCAAAAGACAAGGCATGCATGCACAATGCATTGGCCTATTAACAAGGCCTAAGAGCACAACCCTCAAGAAGGCTCAAAGAGTGACAAACATGGAAGTGTAATAACACTGAAGGCTCTGAAATAAGGTAAGAAATAATGCCAAATCATTCAAACAACACAAGTATAGCATGCAAAGGTCCTAAAGCATAAAGGCTAATAAAGAGGACTACAAATGAGGCATACAATACATGGCAAATATGCATGAACCAACCATGGACAGAGCTCAAATAGGTCTAAACAAAGACCAAAACATGCTGAGATAGAGGCTCAATTACCTAGGCAAGATGGCATACATGCTAGGTCACAAACAAGGCAACAATGCACAATACTCAAAGGCACTTAAAGCATGAAAGAAGTGGGAACATGAGCATGTTATAAGCTCTGAAATAAAGTATTAAATGATGCCAAATCATATAAATAGCTCAAAGATAACATGCATGAGTCAACAAAACACAAAGCTAGCAAGGCCAATTGCACTACAGCTATACAAAGTATGAAGGATATGGCAAAGGCAACCCAAAAAAGTCCTAGAACATGTCAAAATGAGTCTAAAACATGCATGGAAGGAAGCCAAAATATGCTAGCATGAAAGGCCATAAGGCATGATGCATACAAGGCAAATAAGGTGGATTACACTATGCCTATTAAGACCATGCATGGGATGACTTAACCAATAAAAATTAGAGTTATATCACAGCAAAATAACCCCAAAAACACATTGAAATGATGGCTCGCAAGCTAAGGCATGAAGGCATATGCTACGATTCATGTTAAGGCATAAAGGGGCCAACCCTCCAACGCATTGAATGGATGATAAATGTGAATGTATGACCATGAAACATGGACTGAAATCACATAATAAATGTTGCCAAGTCATTCAAATGGCCCAAGTAAAGCATGCTAATGGACTTGGTGCACAAAGCTAACAAGCTAGATTGAACCATGGCTATACAAAGAAAGTCATGCATGGTCAAAACAACCTAAATTAGAGCTAGAGCATATTAAAACATGGACAAAAGCTTCTTTAAGTTAAGCCAAAAGCATGCTAGAATGACATGTCAAAGCATGATGCATGTCAGGTTATTTCATGGAATTGCACTACAAGTGCATGAGGCATGCAAGGGCCAACCAAACCAAACCTTAACAAAGGTATGACATGGTAAAAAAAACACCAAAAACATGCTGAAATAGAAACAAATCATGCTAGAAAGGCATGCTACTTCATGAAGCATACAAGACTAGTTTGTGAGAAATACACTACAAGTGTATAAAGCATGCAAGAGGTGACAAAACCAAGTCAAAACAGATCTAAGACATGTTAAAACAACACCAAAAACCTACTGAGATGGACCCAAAACATGCTAGAAAGACATGCTACCTCATAAGGCATACAAGGCTAGTTTGCAAAATTTACACTACAAGTGTATTAAGCATGCAAGGGGTGACCAAACCAAGCCAAAAAAGAGTTATGGAAGGTCCTAAAAGTCACAAAAAAATTCTTGAACTAAGCTTAAAAAAAGGAGAAATACATGCTCTTTTGATGAGCCATCAACACAAGTAAACAAGAGAAGGGAAGGGGGGACAGCTCCCACCCATTTGGGACCTCAAAACCCCCTTTTCACCACTGAAATTCCTCTGGAATTCAGTGGTTTAAAGGTCAAAAAAAGTTGGTTTGAAAGGTGGTGAAAGATGGCTCAAGAGGCTTTACAAGCCAAGGAACAAAAGGAAGGAAAACCCCCTAGCCAAACAAGGCACAAACCAATACTATTAGGACTGAAAAATAGAGGAATTTTTTTTTTTTTTTTTTTTGTAGTTCAACACCACCCCAAAAATAGTTTACAAATGTGGTAAAACAAGCATGCAAAGCAAAGGTTTAAAGGGACAAGTACTTACCCTTGAAGCACCTTGAAGGACAGCAGCAAAACCAGCCAAAATCTGAGCCAAAATCAGCCTTTTGGAGCTCCAAATGATCCTCAAAGAACCTCAACCCAATGATGGTTAAGTTTGGTTAAGGGTGTCTAGGCAAAGGAGAGGTATATCTTCAAATATATCTCTTGTATGCACGCAAGGTCAAGAGGGAGGGCCAACTAGAGAGAAAAAATTGAGATTTAGCTCCGAAATTTCTAGAGAGAGAGAACTTTTTAGAGAGAAAGGCTCCCAAAATATCTTCAATCTTCTCATTTGCAAAAAAATGGGAGATATTACTCATATATAGCAATATACAAGAGTTGGTTCAAAATATCTGAGTTTGGAAATATCTGGAGCAGTGAACAACAGCTGGAGGGAAAAGATCTTCGAAAAATCTGAGTTTGGGACTTGTAGACCACTTTTCTGGTCGGCCAGCTACTTTTTTTGGTCGGCAGGAAAATCCTGCTTTCCAGGTCCAACTTCAAATGGGCATAACTCCTTCATCTGGACTCCTTTTTAGGTCATTCTTGTGTCCAAATTGAAGCCCCAGCAGGAAAATTCTGCTTTCCAGGTCCAACTTCAATTTTGATCCTTCTCAGATTCATGCCGAACTTCTCCCAAACTTGTTTTCTTCTCTATTTTCTCATTTTCTTCAACTCCATACCCCTAAGCAAGGTGTTTTGAAAGATTTTTCAAATATTTCATCTCTCTTTCATTCATTTCCACTTTGTCCTTGCTCGGTTTACCGAAAAGCACAACATTTAACGAAATGCGAGCCTCGAAACATCGTAGGAACTTTGTTTCAAAAAAGTTTTGAAAGAGTGGGTTTTAAGGTCTAAAAACCATTCAAAATAGCTTTGGTCCAAAATGGGGTGTGAGGTTAGGATTTAACTCTCCTCTTGCCGAAGGAATCGAACCTTTGCACTACACAACTTCAACACCAAGTAAACCATCAGTAACACCCAAGTCTTAAGCGCGGTCAAAAATGGGGTGTCTATAATGGTTTAAACATTGACAAAAAAAATACAAGTTTAGTTACATGGACTCTTCTACTTACTTCAATGTACCAGTGCCCACTAGGTAATTGAATCTTGATTACTCACTCTAGGCAAACTAGTTCCTTAAGAAACTTAGAATGAAACTTGGCACACATGACCGCTTTGACACGAGAGACTTGTGGGAGAAGACAGGACACGAATCGGGTTCCTGGTTTGGAAGTTAGAGCCAGATTTCACTCTAGGCAAACTAGTTCCTTAAGAAACTTGAATTCAAGGTGTTGACGGCCCAAAACCACCAAACGGAGTCGGATTAGCACGAAACTTGGACACACAACCGCCTAGAAACGAGAGACTTGTGGGAGAAGACGAGACTCTAATCGGGGTCCCAGTTTGGGAGTTAGAGCTGGATTTCACTCCAGGCAAACTAGTTCCTTAAGAAACTTGAATTCGAGGTGTTCACGCCCCAAAATCACCAAACGAGATCGGATTAGCACGAAACTTGGCACACACAACCGCCTAGGCACGAGAGACTTGTGGGAGAAGATGGGACTCGAATCGGGTTCTCGGTTTGGGAGTTAGAGCTAGATTTCGGTCTACGCAAAATAGTTCATTAAGAAATTTGAATTCGAGGTATTGACACCCCAAAATCACCAAACAGGGTCGGATTAGCACGAAACTTCGCACACACAACCGCCTACGCACGAGAGACTTATGGGAGAAGACGGGACTCAAATCGGGTTCCCAGTTTGGGAGTTAGAGTTGGATTTCACTCTAGGCAAACTAGTTCCTTAAGAAACTTGAATTCAAGGTGTTGACGCCCCAAAATCACCAAACGCCGTCAGTTTAGCACGAAACTTGGTACACATGACCACCTAAGCATGAGAGACTTGTGGGAGAAGATGAGGCTTTAATCGGGTTCCCGGTTTGGGAGTTAGAGCCGGATTTCACTCTAGGCAAACTAGTTCCTTAAGAAACTTGAATTCGAGGTGTTGATGCCCCAAAATCACCAAATGGGGTCAGATTAGCACGAAACTTGGCACACACGACCGCCTAGGCACGAGAGACTTGTGGGAGAAGATGGGACTCGAATCGGCTTCCCGGTTTGGGAGTTAGAGCCGGATTTCGATCTAGGCAAACTAATTCCTTAAGAAATTTGAATTCGAGGTGTTGACGTCCCCAAATCACCAAATGGTGTCGGTTTAGTATGAAACTTGGCACACACGACCCCCTAGGCACGAGATACTTGTAGGAGAAGACGGTACTCCAATCGGGTTCCCAGTTTCGGAGTTAGAGCCGGATTTCTGTCTAGCCAAAATTATTTACTTAATTATCTTGTAATTATATAGTAGTTAATTTTTTGTGTTTTTTTGTAATTAAAATATTAACACATAATTATATTGTCATTAATTATTTTTATTTTTTGTTTACAGATATTTCCCGAGTAGCAGTTTGCTTCTTGTGGAATGTAGGCGTGTGAAGATTGTGACTAACTTTTGTTTTTGATTTACGTTATTTTGATTGTGAATAACATTATGTATTTAAACATTGTATATGTATAATGCAGCATTATGTAGTGGGATAATTTTGTTGATGTGTTGTTATGAATGGAAGAATATTTTTATTATGGATGAATTGTTATTTTATACTGGAATTTTTATATCATTATATAATTATCGGTTTCTTTTTCAGTTATTTTTCATTTAATACAAGTAATTTTCATATTTTTAATAATTTTATTGTGATTTTTTTTTTTTTTTGAGACGACACCACACCGTCTCAAAAAAACATTAGAACCAGATTTTTTTTTTGCGACGTAACCAATGACGTCACAAAAGATATTGGCAACAGCTGAAACAAAAAACCTTTGACGACGGTATTCTTTGCCGTCGCAAATAATCTTTTAGCAACGGCATGTCGTGCTGTCTCAAATAACCTTTTAGTGATGGCAAGTATCCAGTCGCAATAAAAACACTTTAGCGACGGCATTTTTTGTCGTCGCAAATAACACTTTTAGCGACGGCAACACAGTGCCGTCTCAAAAAATCTCAAATTTTACATATTAATGCCGACAGCATAATTCCGTCGCAAAAAGGCAACTTTGTCGTCGCAAAAAAAAGGCGACAGCAAAAAACTTTTACCAACGCCCTTTGTTGTGAACCCCCACTTGCCGTCGCTAAAAGTCAATTGCTGTAACAAAAAAGCTTTTGAGACGGCATTTTGAGTATTTGCGACGGCATTTTTCCGTCGAAAAAAATCAAAATTTTTGTAGTGATATGTTTGGAATGCTATATAATTAGTGCTCAATTAATAATGTTTCGTGATTTATTTTATTATTTTTATTTTGGATCATATAAGTGTTTAGTGTCTTACAATTGGAGTTATAAAACACCTATATAATGTTAGGAAAGATTGAATAATTATGTAGATTCTATTATAAAACTAAAGAAAATAAAGAAAAAAGAGTCATAATTAGGAGGAAACAAAGGACCATACATTTAATACATAGTTTTTTTTATGTTTTCATTAGCATGCAAACTCACCTATTTATGGGAGATTAAACCGTCACTATTCACTATTCTTCATCACACCATGTGGTTTACTACATGGCATACCACACTTTTCACATGATAAAACTTTTCTCTATTTTCACTTTATCCCAAAAACTCATTAGAATTCCAATTGTATCTCTTTTAATGATTATCCAAATATTTCACAACACTCCCTTTTGGATAACCATATACTAAGAATATGACTCGTCAAAACCTTACCAAGGAAAATCCAATGAAAAAAAGCCTTTGGTGAAGGGAAAAAAGAACAATATTCTTGTATGTGATTTGTTTAGATTGTCTTATTAAAACCTTGCTAAGGAAAATCTAGTGAAAAAAAAAAAAAAAAACCTTAGACGAAGGAAAAATAGTACAACCTATAAATCTACTTAAATAGATGACTCCCTCTCAATGCTGCATAATAGATCTTTATATCGACACATCCCAATATGATGTACCAGCTTCTTAAATGTTGCAGTCGGTAGTGCTTTGGTGAATAGATCTACCAGATTATCATTTGAGCGTATCTATTGAACATCAATATCACCATTCTTTTGGAGCTCATGTGTATAAAAGAATTTTGGTGAAATGTGTTTTGTCTTGTCACCTTAGTCTCCTTTGATCTGTGTGATACACGCATCATTATCTTCATATAATATGGTTGGACTATTTTTTGTTAAAAACTATCCACATCTTTCTTGAATGTGATGGATCATGGATCTGTGCCAAATACATTCTCAACTTGCTTCATGAATTGCAAGTATCTCTAAGTTATTTGAAGAAGTAGCAGTAAATATTTGTTTTACTAATCGCCAAGATATAGCAGTATGCCCATAGATAAAAACATATCATGTTTGAGATTTGGCTTTATATGGATTAGAGAGATATCCAATATTTGCATATCTGATTAACTACGGCTTAGATTTATTTGAATAAAATAAACTCATATCAATTTTTCCATGAAGATAATGTAATATTTGCTTTACTTCATTTCAATGCCTTTGGATTGTCTTGCTAATAAATTGACAACAAATGCAATATCAGGCCTGATATAATTTGTAAGATACATGAGAGTACCAATTGTACTAAGATATGGTACTTCAGGATCAAGGAATTATTCATTATCTTCTTAAGGTTGAAAAAAATCATTTTTCACATCAAGAGATGAACAATCATAGGAGTACTCAAAGTATGAGCTGTATCCGTATAAAAGTTCTTTAAGACTTTTTCTGTATATGTTCATTGATGTACAAGAATCCTATTTGGCAAATGTTCGATCTGCAGGCCGAGACAAATTTTTATTTTTCCAAGATCTTTCATTTCAAATTCCTTCTTTAAATATTCTACAATTTTTGGAAGCTCTTCTGTAGTTCCTACAAGATTTAAATCATCAACATATACTACAACAATTGTAAATAAAGATTTTGATTTCTTAATAAAAATGCATGGACAAATTGGATCATTCACATATCCTTCTTTCAGTAGATATACACTGAGCCGATTATACCACATGTGTTCGAATTGTTTCAACTCGTATAGAGATCTTTGTAGCTTGATTGAATAAACACTTCTGAGTTTTGAATTAGATGCTTTTAACATTTTAAATTCTTCAAGGACTTATATATATATATATATATCACTATCTAGTGATCCATATAAATATGTTGTGCCTACATCCATTAGACATATATCTAAATTTTCTATGATTATTAAGCTAATAAAAAATCTGAATATAATTGTATCCACTATAGGTGAATATGTTTCCTCATAATCAATACCAGGTCTCTGTGAGAAACCTTGCACAACAAGTCATCCTTTATGTCTTACAATTTCATTTTGCTCATTGTATTTTATAACAAACACCTATTTATATCCCACAGGCTATATCCCTTCAGGGGTTTGGACTACAGGTCCAAATACTTCACATTTTATAAGCGAGTTTAACTCTGCTTGTATTGCTTCTTTCCACATTGGCCAATCATTTCTCTGTCGACATTCATCGACAGTTCGTGGTTCATTGTCATCATCACTTTTGATAATGTTTTCAACATTACTCCCGGTAATGTTAAGAGCAACTTTAAACGAAAATATGTTATCGACAACAATTTGATTTTTATCCCAAACTTCTCCTGTACTCATATAATGTATTAAGATCTCATTATTTTCAGGTACCTTTTCCACTTCAAGAAATAACTCTACAGGAGATTCTTCTTCTAGAGGTTCATAAGTAAGAGATTTGGATAGAATTACTATAGCATGTTTTGTGGTTCTAACCTTTTCAGGGATGTTTTCATTTATAGGTATGATCTTTCTAGGAAATCCATTCATGGTTTATTCTAGAGTGCCAACTATTTGTTCTTGAGTTTTCCTCTTTCAAGGAATTTTGTCTTTTATACCGATGGGTCTCCCACACTTTTGGTATGCCTTAGACTCATTTGCTACTGTACCCACTGATTGTCTGACAAGAATATCAACTCTTGTTAGGGTATTAAACGCTAGTATGTAAGATTTTGTCACATTTTTTGTGTCGGTGAATGCATTCGGTACCTGATTTGCTATACTTTGCAAATGAATGATCATTTGAACTTCTAGTTCACATTGATTAGTACAAGGATCAAGATGAGATAACGTCAAAGTATTTCAAGTGATTTCCCATCGAGTTTCAGGCTACGACTTGTCTCCCCCTAATGATTGGAAAATTCTTTCATCAAAATGACAATCCTCAAATCGTGCCTTAAACACATCACCAGTCAAAGGTTCTAGATATCTAATGATTGATGAAGAATCAAAACCAATATAAGTTCCAAGCCTACATTGTGGACCCATCTTAGTCTGTTATGGAGGTGCAATAGGGACATAAACTGCACAACCAAACACTCTAAGGTGACTAACATTTGGTGGTTAACCAAATACAAGTTGTAATGGCTAGTACTCATGATATGTAGTTGGTTTGAAACGAATCAAAGATGCCGCATGCAATATAGCATGACCCCATGCTAAAACAGGTAATTTACTTTTCATTAGCAAAGGCTGAGCAATCAACTGAAGTCTCTTAATGAAAGATTCAGCTAAACCATTTTGGGTATGAGTGTGTGCAACAGGGTGTTCAATATCAATGTTAATAGATATGCAATAATTATCAAATGCTCAAGATGTAAATTCACTGGCATTATCAAGACGAATTATCTTGATAGGATGATCTGAAAAATGTGCTCGCAATCTAATTTTTTGAGCAAAGAGTTTGGCAAATGCAACATGACGTGTAGAAAGTAAACAAACATGTGACCATCTAGTTGATGCATCTATTAAAACCATAAAATAGCAAAATGGTCCACAAAAAAGGTGTATGGGCCACATATATCCCCTTGAATTCTTTGCAAAAACGATGGAGATTCAACAATTACTTTTGTAGGTGATGGTCTGGTAATTAGTTTCCCCTGTAAACATGAAGAACATGGATAATTAGTTGGTAAAAGAATCTTTTGATTCTTTAATGAATGCATGTGAATTTTTAATTATTTGACGCATCATTATAGATCCCAGATGCCTAAGTCAGTCATGTCATAGCATAAACATTTTTGGGTTAGAACACTTTTGGTGCATGGCAATATGTGACTCAATCATTTTTATTGTCGTATAATATAATCTAGATGAAAATGCAGGAAATTTTTCTAATACTAATTTCTAGCTAGAATTCGTTGAAGTGATCAATAAATACTCTTCCTGACCTTTATTTATAATTTCAATATGATAATCATTACGATGCATATATTTGAAGCTTAATAGATTTCTTCTAGATCTAGTAGAAAACAAAGTTTCATTAATACAAATTTTTGTTCCATTTGGCAACATAATATTAGCTGTTCCAAAGCCCTTAATCAGGTTTGCAGAACCTAAAATTGTATTGACATTAGCTTTTTTCATGATTAATCATATAAAATATTTTGCATCACGTAAGATTGTGCGTGTGATTGCACTGTTCACTAAACAAATATCATCACCAATCATGTTTAAATTGGTCAATGTATCAATGAAAGCCTTGCGTATATAAAATTAAAAAAAAAAAATTGAAATTCATTATTCTCAAAACTTAAAGCAAGAAAATACAAACTAGTAAACCCAAAAATACAAATTTCAAAATTATAATCAAAACAGGACAATACATCATGATATCTAGAAAATCAAGTTAATTATTGTAAACATGTATATCTCCAATTCAATGATCAATTTTTCCTTCAGAATCTTCAAAGAACTCGGAAACATCAAGATGATTAATGTTAATTGGTTCATAATGATCTGCAAAATGCATCTCAATTCCTTTTCCGTTTTCTTTTATTGATACTTGATAAAGATCAACCAAATGTTTGGGCGTACAATAAGTACGTGACCAATGTTCTTTCATACCACTTCTGAAAACATTTTCATGATTCTTAGGAGGTTTATTCTATAAACATTTTCCCTTTCCTTGTAATGGCCTAGGATTATTCCTCTTTTAGTGGAATGGTATGTTATTTTTCTGAACATATCCCCCACAGATTGGATAATTATTTCTACCCCAAAACCATGGCCTCTCCCTCGTCCACGAACATGAACTACAACCTCATTCACTTCAGGGAATGGAGCAAAATCGATTGGACGAGATAGATGATTTTTCAATAGCAATTGATTAGTTTGTTTAGCCACAAGAAGGTATGAAATCAATTCAAAGTACTTTGAAAAACGACACTCTCTATATTGCTGCTGTAGGAGCACATTATCGGCATGAAATGTGGAGAATATTTTTTTAAGCATATCTTCTTCAATAATTTTTTCTCCACATAATTTTAATCGAGAGATTATTTTGAATAAAGAAAAGTTGTACTCATTAACTGATTTATAATCTTACAACCTTAGGTGTAACAAATCATAACGAGCTCTTGGAAGGATTACGATCTTCTGGTGCTCATATCTATCTTTCAAATTATTACACAGAATAAGTGGATTTTTCACCATGAGGTACTCATTTTTTAATTCTTTTTAGAGATGATGGCGAATAAATATCATTGCCTTCACGCGATCCTGCAGGGATGCTTCATTTTCATGTTTTATGGTATCTCCATGATTCATTACCTCAAAGTGGATCTCAACATCAAGAATCCATGATAAATAATTTTCTCCAGAAATGTCAAGAGCTGAGAATTTCAATTTTGAAAGATTTGACATGTTTACTAAATTTAACAAATATATATATATATATATATATTTAGTATCACGTAAATATATTAAGAAAATATAAAATTAGTTTTAGAATTTATTTATACTTACTTCAACCACTCAGTAGTTGTTTCTTCTCAGCTGGCTAGAATCTCGTACTGATAACGTATTATAAAACTAAAGAAAATAAAGAAGAAAGAGCCACAATGGAAAAGGAAATAAAGGACCACACATTTAATACATAGTTTTTCTATGTCTTCATTACCATGCAAACTCACCTATTTATTGGTGATAAAACCCTTACTATTCACCACTATTCATCACACCGTGTAGTTTTTACCACATGGCATATCACATTTCCCACATGGTAAAACTTTTTTTTTATTTCCACTTTGGCCCAAAAACTCATTAGAAGTCCAATTGCATCTCTTTTGATGATTATCCAAATATTTCACAACAGATTATTGATTTTGAACTTCTATTTATTTTAGCAACCATCTTTGTGAAAAACTATTAAACATTAGGTTTTTTGTGTAGTTAATTGTAAGGGTTTGTGTCAATCACAACGTATGGTATCAACAATTCTAGGGAGCCAAAAAAGAAAATTTTTAAAAGCAGTTAAATTTAAGTTTGTGTATCAGATTTATTTTGGAGGTAACTCAAAACACACTAACTTTGAATATACATTAATGTACTGAGGCAACTTTTCATGGTCCTATACTATTTTGTTTTTTTTCATTTTTATTTTAACAATTAGAAGTGGTAATGTTATTTAAGTTAGGGTTTTAAGCTATAAAATAGTTTTTTTAATCAAATTATTCTTTTCCTCTAGATTTAAGGTTTTTTTTTTTTTTTGTGCAATAAAAAGGCAAATTGTATTTCAGTGATAAAATTTATGAGTTTTAATAATTGAAGTGATAAAATTTTCATAATCTTATAATTTTTTTTTTTAAAATCTTACCATTGATTTATAATTTTCCTTTAATAAAATTTCGAACATCATCACCAGAACTTGAGTAGTCACACTCACACCCAAACCCACTCCCTTTCAAGAGCCTACTTATTTTTAAAAACTCATTCCCTGTCAAGAGCAGACTTATTTTTAAAAAATCATTTCAGATCGCGGTCGAACCAGTCAATCCGGCACCAATTTGAGCTAATTGCCGTGTCTCTACTTTAAAGAGTGCAACACGTCAATAGAAAAATACTTGAGTCCCCCATTTTTTGAAGACCCCCACAACCCCCTTTGGATCTTCATCCATTTATCTTCCTCATCTCTGCTGCTTCTTTTATTTTTTTTTCCCGTCCCATTCGTCTCTTTCTCTCTGTCTCTCCATTTTAAAAGAGAAATCCATTTTCTCCCTCTGTGTGTGTGTGTGTGTGTGTGTATGTGTGTGTGTGTTTTAAGAGACAACCCATCTCTTACTCTCTTCTTCATCTTAGTAACAATGGTAGTAGTTGTGGGGCTGCGTTGAGCGATGATTGTATGGCCTGGACAATCAAAGAGGGTATGGTGAGTTGCATTGTGTGGTTGTTGTGTAGAGAGGCTTCACTAGCTTAATGTTTTAGGCTTTTTGGCATGAATTGCATGAGTTACTTGCATGTTTTAGTGACTTTTTACACTCCATTTTAGTACTGAAATCTCTGCAATCTCCCTCTATTCTTCAGTCTTTCATTTATTTTGAAAAGGGCATTGAACCCCTTGTTGGCTTGAGTGTGAAATTGAGACACTCATGCTTAATAGTTTCAATCCTCTTTTGAGGGTTTCTACTAACCAACGGCATGAGGTCTCTTTCATGCTTAAGGCACTTGTAGTTTGAACCCTCTTCCATTAGAGGACACTCACCTTTTGAACTAATCAATTAAAGAATGAATTGGTAAGCTAAAATGAGTAAATGAAACATGACAAGTAAAAGAGGCAAGATAAGCATCTTTGTGTTGCATTGCATGTGTTCGGATTGGATGTTAATTCAAACACGAGAAAAATGGGACGTTTCATACTCAAAGTGATGAAACGTGTCACTTTTCTTGGTCACTGTCACCCTTGATCATACATGATAGGGTTGCGGTTTTGTTGAGTCTTGTTTTTCACTCATTAAGCATCATCAATGGTGGAGATCCAAAGCGAGTTGTGGGGGTCTCCACCATTGATGTATGTATGGGACCCACTCATGTATGTTTAGGGTCCACACCATCAATGGTGGAGATCCAAAGGGGGTTATGGGGGTCTCAATCATTGTTGATGTCAATATTACAAGAAGCTCTTCCTGGGAGTCAAACCCTTGTTTTGGACTTGCAAGCATATATACAACCACTATGCTGTCTTGCTAATGATATAATGTATATGAAAAGTATAATATTTATGTAGTTCGTGATTTTTTTTTTCCATTTTCAGATACATAAATATTTAAAATACTAAACTTAAAATAAATTAATAATATAATCATAACTTTTAAAATTTATATATATTTTAAATTATTTATGACGTCTTGGTTTGACCCGACAGTTGAACTGATAACCCATCCACCCAATCTATTTTCCTGTTCGTTCGCCAATTCAAATTTCAAAACATTAGTCGCCACCCCCCCCAAAAAAAAAAAAAAAAAAACCAAAGCCAGCACAGAACTACTTTGAACACCCCTCTTGACAAAACTACAGCATTCTAAATCATACTAAATTTTACATCTAATCTCGAGCTAGTTCACGCATCTGAAATTTCCAAGGCAAACCCATTTCATATCGCACCATAAAATGGATGTTGGCTGTTGGAGTAAACTAAGAAAAATTTAAAATGTTAAGACTAAAATGAAAAACAAATTTGAAGGGCAATGTAGAAAAATATTGAAACTTAAAGTGGCAATGTATTATTCACTTAAACTTGTATAAGAATATCACACACACCATTTTATAGAGTGAGCCTGGTTTTTTGAAAAATAAATAACAAAAAGTTAATTTGATCCCATCTTCTCTAAATCAAAAATTAGATTAAGATGTTACTTAAAATAAAATAACAAAAAATACAAGTAAAGATTGATCTAAAATAAAAATTATAATTAAGGAGTGATTTAAAATATAATTAAATTAAAATAAAAAATAAATAATAATTAAGGGTTGATCTAAAATATAATTAAATTAAAATTAGATTAAGGTATTAGGAATTACAATAAATAATTAAGAATTTACGATTAATTGTTATCTGAAATGTAATTAAATTAAAATTAGATTAAAAAGTTAGGAATCACAATAAATGATTAAGGATTTAGGATTGATTGTGATTTAAAATAGAATTAATTAAAAAAGTTGGACATTACAATAAGTAATTAGGAATTTATGATTAATTGTAATTTAATTGAATTAATATTAAAAATTATAAATTATTTGTAGGAGAGAGGAGAAAGAAAGAAAATAACAACAAAAAATAAATATATAAAGTTTGAGGATATTATAAGCATTTCACATCAGTAATTAACAGTTGTACTTGAGTCTAAAACCACATAAAAGCTTTCTAACTATATTTGAATAATAACAGATAAATGCTCTAGCCTCAAAACACAAAAAAGTAAAACAAATTTTATCTGTTATTTAATATTTTGAGGGAATATGACTTCTGAACTACAAAATTATCTACTAATTAACAAGGAGAGAATAAACAATTTTCTAGATTGTTTCACTAATATTAACACCTCCCTCAAATTGTCAAAACTACAAGCTATATTTGATTTCACGTGATGTGATAACCCAACCCGTACTCTATTTAATTGTACGTGTGATTATGTGTTTGACATGAATTTGTAAGTTTGAATATGTGAATTTGGAATAATATCTGTTGAACGTAGGAATATCTATTGCAGTTACAACTTTGAACGGAAATTGAAAGCCTTAAAGGCCCGATAAACAAAAACTGACTTCATATCTGTGGTTAGCATAATTTATAGAGCTTATGGTGAAATTTTGAAAAATTACGATTCGTAATGTTTAATTAGCCTAAAATATATATCTCTAGCCCTCTTGTGTTCTTCTTTCTTGTTGAGACTGCTAGAGAATGAGTTAGAGAAAGAGGAAGAGAAAAAGCTAGGATTTTGCTAGTCTTTCAAAGGGCAAACCCTAGATTGAAGCTGAGGTATGGAACTTTACTTATAATCTTTATCTCTAACTCATCTTTGTCATGGAATCAAGAAGTAATTGGGAGATTGGAGCTAGGGTTTTGAGTTATGTAATGACTAGAGCTTAATGTATGAGATTGAACCCTAATCTCTTCGTCTTTGTTTGATTTGAGTTCATTCTTGTGATTGATCCGTAAAATAAACCCTAGATGATTCGTACAACCAAGATATGTTTGAAGATTTACCATGTTTGTATGTATATTGAACTTGTTTATGTAATTTATGAATATGAAAAAGATGAGACCATGAATCTAAACTTGAAGCAAGATTGGCATGTTTGAAATGAAATTACATTTGCATCATGCTAATACATCATGTTTTGGGGTTGGTTTTTCATGAATTTGGGGTTGGAAATGAGTTTGGAAGATTTCATTTTTATACATTTTTGGAACTGTCTGGTTTTGCCCAGACCGCTAATGCAACCACAGGCTACGCACAAGTGAAGCATGAACAAGATTGGTGGATTTGGAACTGTGCGCTCGAGCGGCCTGAACTTCGGCACGAGCGGAGCCAGACCACTCGAACGGTTGGCTTGGTCGTACGTGCAGCCAAGTAGAGGAGAAAATCCTACTTTCTTCAATTGACCACCCCGACCTCCCGAACGCATTTCCAACCTTATGTAAACCCTCCAGAGTATGGAATGATGATTAAAAACCTTTGAAAATGGTTGTGAATCGCTAAAATAAAACTATACATAATAACGAATTATTTATCGAATATGTGTGTGACATGTTTTGTGTAGGTCGTGTGCCGGACGAAACGCCACAAGATCAATTGCACTATGAGTTACAAAATTGTACAAATATGCTCTTTATTGTTTACCTCGAACCATGAACAGTGAATTGTGATGCCCCAAAATTCGGCAACATCAGATAATATATTAATCATTAAATACAGGGTTTATCTAAGGTTACAAGAGTAGGAAACGTCACTAATGAGTCTTTTGGATAATAACCAAACAAGATCCCAAGAAGGTCAGAGGAGTCAAAATAGCCTCCCTTCAAAGTCCAACCACCTTAGATAGCAAAGCTACCTTTTTGACAGATCTTGACAAGGTATTAACACAAGGCCTGCATGAGTTGACAGGGTATAAGGATAGGTTACAAATGTTATATATATACAAATTACAAAATCATGTCTTAAATACAACATGGGATCTATCACTTACAATCTCAAAACACGTTTACAAACTAGTTTCTAATCCTTCTAGGGTAATCGTACGTCCTCAAATGCTTCAACTTTGCCTTCGACCGGTGTAATAGTCTTCAATACCTGGCGTTTCTAAATGCCCAGTAAACGCACACACACCCCGTCCCTTTTTCCCAATCCAATACACCATCACATTTATAGCAAGCAAGTAATGAAGCATGATATTCAAGTCATCAAATTTCTTATGGCACTTATATTTTTGCTTGGGCATGAATATGTATTAATATGTTTTGAGGTTAACTTTATAATTTTGCTCATGATTGGCACAACTCAATGGACTTCTCGTTATTATATGCTTTCGTTTGTGGCCCCATTACCATAAATATTTTGTATGATTGTGTGAGGCTTTCGGTAATCTAGGATTACTGGTCGGTTATGACCTAAACTTTAGGAGTGGGTTGTGGTCATGACAGAGTGGTATTAGAACACGAGTTAATCTCTCGCACACGAGTCCATGTAAGCAATAAGAAGTCTAAAAAAGGTTTAAGTTGCATCCATAATGCATTCACAATCAAGTATGACATGAAAATGTGTATTTGTATATGTGACTTATGTGCATACTATCTGTGAAAGTTATAATGTATGTTTCTCTGGATCGTGGTGAGAATAGGGGTGGAAGATGGGGAGGATTCAACCTCCACACGACTTGATAGGATGGAGGCAATGATTATGGACATGGCTGAGGCTTTTAGACAATAATAACAACAACAACAGCAACCACCACCGCCGCCACCAATGCTGATGCCACCACCTGTAGTACAAGACCACCAAGCTGACGACCAAACTATTGCTCTCACAAAGGAATTTAAGAAGATGAAACCATCATTGTTCAAAGGGGGAATCGATCCATTGAAGGCAGAGGCATGGGTGCTTGGCATAGAGAAATTGTTTGAAGTCTTTCCATGTATGGAGGGACAGAAGATTTTGC
Organism: Camellia sinensis; assembly: GCF_055761805.1. NCBI lineage: Eukaryota > Viridiplantae > Streptophyta > Magnoliopsida > Ericales > Theaceae > Camellia > Camellia sinensis. Next base: position 127,500,890 of record NC_138975.1, read on the forward strand.
TTGCTACTTTTACACTGGAAGATGAGGCACACCGTTGGTGGATGCTTATCTGAAAGGAACATCAAGGAATGAATTGGGCTCAATTCTTGGAGATTTTCTATGAAAAGTACTTCCCACAAAGACAGGAAGGTGTCGAAGTTTGAAAACTTGAAGTATGGGAACAAACCGTAGCAGAGTATGAGGCACAGTTTACTAAACTAGCCGGTTTCACACCACATCTGGTCGATACGAACTACAAAAATGTGAGGAAATTTCAGGGAGGCCTCTGACACTCCATTCTTAAGAAGATTAATGTGTTGAAGGTACAGAAATATGTGGATGTATTGGATAGGGCCATCATAGCGGAAGGTAACCAAGCCAACCGCAGCCAGTACTCAAATTAGAAGGGCAAAAGGCAAGGCTCTAGTGTGCACAAAGGGTTGGCGTCCTCACAAAATAAGAAACAAAATTTGGAAACTTCCAACACTGTGGGGTCTAACTGTGATTCACCACCAACTTGCCCGGAGTGTAGGAAGAAACATTGAGGGGTTTGCCATCGCGCAATAGGAGCTTGCTTTAAGTGTGGGAAGACGGGACATATGATGAGAGATTGTCCTATGTTTGGGTAACAAATAGGGGATAGGCCAACTACTAGTTTAGCCGGTTCCACTCCTGCAACAAAGACTCTAGCAAGGCGTACTACTTATAGAGACAATGTTAGGCAAGGAAGAGTCTTTGCTCTTGTTCTGGGTGATGTTCAAAATTCAGATGTTGTAGTTTTAGGTACACTTTCCATCAATGGCCAACTTTCTTATGTGCTACTTGATTCAGGTTCCACTCATTTCTTTGTTTTGAAAACATTTGCTCCTAATTTGAATAGATCTATGGAACCCTTGATTTATGTGTTGTGCGTGTCTCTCCCATCTGGGGACTATATGTTATGTGCTTCTATGTATCCTGCATGTGAGCTTTTACTTAAAGATATTCCACTATGTGCTAATTTGATGCCTCTTGATATGGTACACTTTGATATAATTTTGAGGATAGATTGGTTAGCTAAGTATCATGCAACCATCGATTGTATGTCTAAGCAAGTTGTTTTTCACCCACCGAGTCAAGATGAGTTTACTTTTGTGGGACATGGGGTAGTCCCTCCACCGTATTTGATATTGGCTACGAAAGCTAGCAAACTACTTCAGAAAGGTTGTAGGGGTTATTTGTGTAGCATTTTGCATGTAGAGACAACCGAGGTGGGTATTGAAAATATTCAAATTGTTAGTGAGTTTTCATATGTATTTCTCGAAGAATTGCCAAGAGACTTGATAGACCGTGAGATTGAATTTGTCATTGATATTGTACCAGGTACTCAACCGATTTCTAAGGCTCTGTACAAAATGTCTACGATAGAAATTAACGAATTGAAAATACAGTTGTAAGAATTGCTTGACAAAAGGTTCATTCGATCAACTACATCGCCATAGGGCACACCCATTTTGTTTGTGAAGAAAAATGATGGGACCATTCGGTTGTGTGTTGATTACCGAGAACTTAATAAGGTAACGGTGAAGACTAAATATCCTCTACCATGGATTGATGATTTATTTGACCAATTACAGCGGGCACAAGTGTTTTCAAAAATTGACTTGAGATCCAGGTACCATCAATTGAAAGTCAAAGCAGAGGATGTTGAGAAGACTACCTTCCGAACCGGGTACAACCATTATGAATTTTTAGTCATGTCATTTGGGGTTACAAATGCACTGACAACTTTTATGGATTTAATGAATCAAGTTTTCAACCCCGTCTTTGGATGAGTTTGTGGCGGTATTCATTGATGACATTCTTATTTATTTGAATAGTAGAGGAACATGAAAAGCACTTAAGATTAATTCTTCAAACACTTAGGGACATGAAGTTATATGCTAAATTGAAGAAATGTGAATTTTTGTTGAATGAAGTTGTGTTTTGGGGGCATGTAATTAACAAGGATGGTGTATCTATCGATCCGCAAAAGAAAGAAGCTATTGTGAATTGACCGTTTCCTACCAATATTACAGAAGTACGCAGTTTGATGGGTTTGGCAAGTTACTACCGAAGATTTGTTAAAGATTTCTCCAAGATTACAGTGATGCTTATCCAATTGACTCAAAAAGGTGTTCCACTCAAGTAGACAGAACAGAAGGAGTCCGCCTTCCAAGAATTAAAGATAAGGCTCACAACAGCACCGATCCCCGCCTTACCATCAGGTACAGAAGGGTTTGTTATTTATAGTGATACTTCTCATAAGGATTTGGGATGTGTACTTATGCAGAATGGAAGGGTAATTCCGTATGCATCTCGACAATTAAAGCTAAATGAAAAGAATTACCCTACTCATGATTTGGAATTAGCTGTTGTGGTATTTGCATTAAAGATATAGCGGGCATTATCTTTATGGAGCAACATGTGAAGTCTACACCAATCACAAGATCCTCAAATATTTCTTTACTCAAAAGGAGTTTAATATGCAGCAAAAGACGGTAGTTAGAACTCATCAAAGATTATGACTTGCAAATTCATTATCATCTTGGCAAAGCCAACATGGTAGCGGATGCTCTTACTAGAAAGTCAACGAGGAATTTAGCATGTTTGTTTACGGAGCTGAATGAGCTATTACTTGACTTGGAAAGAATGGAAGTGGAAATTGTGCTACATGAACGAGGTGGAATGTTAGCTGCAATGGCAACACAACTGGCTATTATTGGGGAAATTAAACAAAGGTAATTTGAGGATGAATTTCTCAAGAAAGTATATGATGAGATGGAAACAAAGCCAATATTGGGATTCTCTTTGGAAGCTCAAGTGTTGAAATTCAAGGGAAGATTGTGTGTTCCTAACATCCCCGAAATTAAATAAAGAGCCTTGGAAGAAGCTCACAAGTCCAGATTTGCTGTGCATCCCGACAATACCAAAATATACCAAGATCTCAAGCAAGCTTTTTGGTGGCCCAAATGAAGAGAGAAATTGCGAAGTTCATTTCAAGATACCTTCAATGTCAGTAACTGAAAGCAGAGCACCAAAGACCGGCAGGGTTACTTTAACCTCTCTCTATTTCGGAATGGAAGTGGGAGCATATAATTATGGATTCTATTGTGGGTTTACCCTGAACACATCGAGGTATGGACTCTATATGGGTTATTGTGGATAGATTGACTAAGTTTGCTCACCTTTTGTTTGTAAAGACTACTTATAATGCTGATAGACTTGCAACTGTGTACACTACTGACATTATTCGATTGCACGGTGTTCCGATTTCTATTGTGTTGGATAGAGATTCTAAGCTTGTGTCAAGATTTTGGCAAAGCTTACGAAAAGCATTGGGGATGGAGTTGAGGTTTAGTACTATATTTCATCCACAAACCGATGGACAATCTGAAAGAACTATACAAACGTTGGAGGACATGCTCCGGATGTGTGTTTTGGAATTCTGTAAAAGCTGGGAAACTCATTTACCTTTGGTGGAAGTTGTAAATAACAACAGTTTCCACCCCAGTATTGGAATGGCACCATATGAAGGTTTGTATGGGAGAAAATGTCAAACTCTGGTGTGTTGGATCGAGGTTGGAGATGGGTCTTTGATTGGGCCTGAAATTGTACAAGTTGCTATGGAAAAGATTCAGATCATCCAATAGAGATTGAAAACTACTCAAAGATGACAAAAAAAGCTATGCAAATCAAAGAAGGAGACACTTGGAATTTGAAGTTGGGGATTATGTTTTTGTCAAAGTCACCCCAATGAAAGGGCACACAAGGTTTGGGAAGAAAGAAAAAATGTCACCTCGGTACATAGGGCCATTTCAGATTTTAGAAAGATTGGGTCTGGTTTCCTAGCGGATTGTTTTATCGCCGGGCATGGAACAAGTGCACAATGTGTTCTACATATCAATGTTGCGACGCTACCTTTAAGACCCTTCTCATATTATTAACTATCATCAGATTGTGCTAGATGACGATATGGTTTACGTGGAGAAACCTATCAAATCCTTGATCGACAAGTCATGCAACTAAGGAACATGACTATCCCAATGATAAAAGTTGAATGGAGGGAACATCATGAAAATGAAGCCACTTGGAAACGGGAAGAAGAAACCAAAATTGTTCTTAACTTGAGGTAAACAAGTCTGGAGGACCAAACTCCCTAAAGGAGGGAAGACTGTGATAACCCAACCTGTACTATGCTTAATTACACGTGTGATTATGTGTTTGATATGAATTTGCAAGTTTGAATATGTGAATTTGGAATAATATCTGTTAAACGTAGGAATATCTATTGCAATTACAACTTTAAACGGAAATTGAAAGCTTTAGAGGTGCGATAAACAAAGATCGACTTCATATCTGTGATTAGCATGATTTATAGAGCTTACAGTGAAATTTTGAAAAACTACGATTCGTAATGTTTAATTAGCCTAAATTATATATCTCTAGCCGTCTTGTGTTCTTCATTCTTGTTGAGATTGCTAGAGAGTGGGTTAGAGAGAGAGGAAGAGAAGAAGCTAGGATTTTGCTAGAGTTTCAAAGGGCAAACCCTAGATTGAAGCTAAGGTATGGAAATTTACTTATGATCTTTGTCTCTAACTCATCCTTGTCATGGAATCAAGAAGTAATTGGGAGGGTGGAGCTAAGGTTTTGAGTTATATAATGACTAGAGCTTAATGTGTGAGAGTAAACCCTAATCTCTTCATCTTTGTTTGATATGAGTTCATTCTTGTGATTGATCCATGAAATAAACCCTAGATGGTTCATGCAACCAAGATATGTTTGAAGATTTACCATGTTTGTATGTATATTGAACTTGTTTATGTAATTTATGAATATGAAAAAGATGAGACCATGAATCTAAGTTGAAACAAGATTGGCATGTTTGAAGTGAAATTACACTTATATCATGCTAGTATATCATGTTTTTGTATAGCGACCCTGGTTTGAATTTGACCCGTGGATGTTTTGGATCCGGGTTCCATTGCCTTTTTGGTTGTTCATGTCTTGCCTCTACTCATTGTTCATTGGGTTTGGTTATTGGGGTGTCTTGGTTACGTTGGAAACAGGTTGGTGACTTGTTTCTCAAACTGTTGTTGCCTAGAATTTTTCTTCTACACTCGAGCGGCATTTCTTGTGCTCGAGTGGTCATTGTGAACTTCCAGCACTTTTGCAGGTCTACAAAGATGCTAGGAGTTGTCATTTTTCGCTCGAGTGGCCATTTTTGCACTCGAGCGGTACTTCTTGTGCTCGAGCAGTAGTCACTTGCCTGTAAAACTATTGAGAGTTTCTATTCTACACTCGAGCAGCACTTCTTGTGCTCGAGAGCGGTCACACTTTTGTGTCTGGACGCTCCAGCGTCACATCTTGCGCTCGAACGAATTGTGTGTCTATATAAGGCTGCAGCACACTGAAAAAGTAACTTTTTTCTTTTCTGTCCCTCTCTCTCTCTCTCTTCTCTCCCTTTTTGCCATTTTTAGGGTTACCTGGACCTAAAAGCTTGGGTTTTATCTAGTTACACCCATTTTCTACCCCTAGTCCTATAGATCAAAATGCAGTGGGTTCCGAGGGCTTCGATTTAATCTGAGCAAATCACGTTTTCGTCCCCGGTGGATTTTCAGCTCTTCTCCATGTAGACACCCCATTTTTGATCGTCCTTAAGACTTGGATATGCTTGCAGGTACATCCAATGACAAGTTCGATTGCTTGTCGACTATCCGAATTTCGCGGCAAAATGTCACATGTTTGAGTTTTCCAAACCCTGTATTCTTTTTGTCTCATTTTTGGACCATGTGTTGGTCCTTTCAGCATGCTTCTTGTGAGGAACTGCCGACCACCTTTTGGCCATGCCTGCTATGGATTTGTCCCTACCTGCCATTAATGAAGCCTGTCGGCCATCAATGAGGCACTGCTGGCCACCACTGATGGCCAGCAGAACACCTTGTCTCAACAGATTTTGTGCTAGATCTTTGGAGATAGCTGGTTTTCACTAAGCCCTCCTCCATACACTGTATGAAGGGATAAAGCCCATTCCAAGCTTGTTTAACAAGCTTTGCATTGCATGCTTCTATATAAGGGGAGGCTCCCCCCCCCTTTTGTAGGGGTTTGGCAACTTTAAAGACAATAGATCTCTCTCTCTATATATATATATATATTCCTCACTCTCTCTCTCTATATTATGTTAGTTTGTGCCTTAAAGTGAAATTTCTCTTCACTTTTGCATGACAACACCTAGTAACACACCACCATCTTTGAGCTGAGGTTCTTGGGAGTGTTATTTGAGCTCTAAAAATTGGTTTTTGCCTCAGAAGTTGCTGGTTTCGAAGTTGTGCTTCAAGGGTGTGTATATTCCTGTTTTAAGCCTCTATTTGTATACCATATTGGCCATCCTTGCATATTGTTTTAGGCCTTGCTTTCAACTGAAAAAATTCCTGTATTTTAATGCTTATGATGGTTGTTTAAGGCCTCTTTGGTATTGAGGGTGTTCTACCCTCTTGGGTATCTTATTTGGCCTTGTTTTGAGCCATCTCTTAAAGCCTTTGAGCTCATCTTGGTTTAGCCTTTTAGCCACTGAAATCCAATGGATTTTCAGTGGTAGAGATGTGGTTTTGAGGTCTCAAACGAGGGGGTGGTCCCCCCCCTCTTCTTGTCTTGTTTGTTTGTGTTATTGGCCTATCAAATGATCATGTATTTGTATCCTGTTGAGGCTTAGTGTGAGTATGTTTTTGTGAGTTTTTAGGTCTGATATAACTCTATTCATGGCTGGTTTGGTCATCTCATGTATGCTTTTTACACTTGTAGTATAAATTTACCATTTAGCCTTGTGTATTCAATGCCATAATCCATCATGCTAGCCTATTTTAGTTCTATCTCAGCATGTTTTCGGTGTTATTTTGGCATGATACAACTCTTTTTTTGGTGGGTTAGAGCATCCCTCATTTTCTTCTTACACTTGTAGTGTAAATCTTGCTCACTAGCCTAGTATACTTGGTGTTTTGGCCCATTATTCTAGCATGTTTTGGCTCCACTCCAGTAAATTTTCACTCATGTTTTAACATGTTTTAGCTCTATTTTGAGGCTTCTTGGTCGAATGATGCTTGTTATGCATGCTTGTAGTGTAATAGATTTGACTAGCTTTGAGTTTTGAGGTATCTTGCATGCTTGACTTGAGGTATTTGCATGTTTTGACATCATTTGGAATGATATTTCAGAGCATATAGTGTTGTTACACTTCCATGTTTTTCACTCTTTAAGTGCTCTTGAGAGTTGTACCCTTATACCTTATTTGGGAGCCATTGCATGAGTCTCATTTTCTTGCCTTTCAAGCCATCATCTCAGTCTATTTTGGCTACTGTTTTGGCTTGCACAAGGCCTATTTGGGGCCGGTTTGGCCATTTGAACATTGTCTTGCATGCCTCTATTGTAATACACTTCACTAGCTTTGATGCTTAAGCCTTGCAACATGCATTACATGGGTTGATTTCAAGTCATTTAGCATGACATTTCAGTGCTGGAACATATGCCATTGTACTCCATGTTTCACTCTTTCAATGCCTTTGGAGAGTTGTGTCTTGTGCCTTAATCTTGGATTAACATGTATGCATGTTTGTCTAGTCCTTTGAGTCTCCATTTCAGCATGTTTTGCCACTATTTTGGGTATGATGTAACTCTGTTTTGATCTGGTTTGGATGTTTAAGCATTGTGATGTGTGTTTATAGTGTTATCCTCTTCACTAGCCTTGGTGTTCTTGGCCCATTAACATGTTGTGCATGAGTGTTTGCATGATAGAGTCTTGCATGCCATTTTAACATGTCAAGATTAGCATTGAGAGTTTTGCAAGTCATGTTGTTTGTGTGCATTGCATTGTGTTCAACCCGGTGTCGTGTTTGAACACAAGGTGGATTAGCTCATTTCATACTTGAAGTGATGAAACGGGCCGATCTCCCTTAGTCTCCATTGCCTGTGATTTCTCATGATAAGGAGATGGTCTTTGTGTCTTGTTTGTCATGCATTTATTGAATTTACACATGTTGGATCTTTGGCCATTATGCATCGAGATGCGTCATTGATGGTCTTGGATCCAATGATGCCCCCTCCATTGATGTTTTAAAGTGATATGGAGTGGCATAGTGCGTACATACCCGTGGCAGACCCTCCATTTTCTCTATTTTGTGCTCTGCTGCAGCTTGGTGTCCTAGCACATCAGTGGCTGGCACCCTTTTATTTCTGGCCGGCATCCCTTCATCCTTGATTGGCAGTGTGCATATTTGGTCAACAGGGGGGTCGGCAGCAGCTTCTCATGGCCGGCAGGCCACTGGTGCACTCCGCAGCACTGTTTTGGTGAGATCCAACAGCTAGTTCTCAAGGACACCCTGCAGGCAGAGCCTCTAAAGAGCATTTGGAGGGCTTTTCGGGACGGGAATCCAGCATGGATCTTCAACTTTTTCAAGGCAGAGTTGAGGCAGCCTAGTTCACACTTTAATGCTTAGCATGAATTTGTAATTTAATTAATTCATTTGATTAGTTAAAGTTTTGTTATAATTAGTTGTAGCTAGTTATTCAATTTTGTTTTGTAATAATTAGTCTAATTTGATTATTAGATTATTCGATTAGCTTAGCATTTCTAGCTTAGCTTATTCATTTGGACCCTTCGTCGAGAGATCAAATATTGTAATAAGCGTGCAAGTGTGTGATACATGTCTTCCAACCCGACGTCTTTCTCCCTTTTACTTAACCGCTTTCGATGGTTAGTTTTAGGGCATGTTTCAATTAGCATCCTTATGCTTGCATTTATGCATCCATTCATCTGTCTTGCATGCCCCGGGCTCGGTGCATCATACAAACCGCATTGTATTTCATCCTATTTGAATACATGTATCAAATTGTTGCATTTCATATGCCATTCTAGAATAGTCGAGCCTATCGTTGTTGCATTTCGCGTGTGTTGCATTTGGCATTGTTAACATAACTAGGATCACGCATTGATTACTAACTAGCTTCTATTTTGGCTCGGAGTACTCGGTGAGCATTTATGCTTTAGCATCTTGAATATGTGTAAATGTTCCCATGATAGCATGCTTGCCATGCGGCTAACTGCTTAAGTGTTTAACTGCTTGAATGCCTGTGGGTGAAGGTTTGATTGCTTGGATTGGAACAATTCATCGAAATGTGCGTTTTAAGCCCACTTAAGGGTGGAAAATCCACGACTTAGCCTACTTGCGAGTAGCATTTTCAAACCATTTTCAGAAACAAACATGAGTTGTTTTGTTCTAATCTGCGTGATTGAGTCTATACTTGTATGCTGTGCGCATCACATAGTAAGGTTAGCTAATAAACAGGAATAAGAACGCATATGTTTTCAAAAACAACATATCTTGTTAGTAGAGGCTGATCCTTTGATCGGGTGAGCGGGGGTGCTCATTTCAGGACCTTCCCCTCTCGTACCCAAGTTCCCGAGCCGAGGCAACTTTGGTGATGACGGACATGTGGCCTTAGGCACGTGTCAGGGTTTCCTAAATTTTCCAAAACAAAATATTTAGGTGGCGACTCTGAAATCTGGCGAAGCAGTCGGTGTTTGGGGCTTTTTGATTCAAAATTGATTTTTCAAAACCAATTGCCGAATTCGGACTCTTTGGTGATTTATCAGTCTTACATTGCACTTTGTGAGATTAGATTAAGAACCGTGATGGGAGTCCGAACTATAGTAGCTAGAACCCAATTCCCATCCTCTCCGAAAGGGGGGCGCGCGGAGCAAGTTTCGGGCGGTCTACAGTTTCTGGCGACTCTGTTGGGGATTTAGAGAACTTGACTCGAATTCACGATATCTTGTTTTGTCTACACCTATGTGTTTCTTTGCATTGCATTTGCATTGGTGCACTAGGACACCGTGTTTGCCATCTACTATTCCTGAGCGGTTTGCCAAAGGCTGCGTGCCATAAGGCAGATCGGTTACGGGCTCTGCCACGATGGGAACACAAACCTTGTTTTTACTGAGACACCCTTTTTGACCATTCGACCTAGTGCATATTGGAATCCGTAGTGACCATTCCAAACTAAGAAAGGTTGCTTACCCGATTGTAGGTTGTTTGAAACCGTTGTGTGCGTAGTGAAACCCTATCTCCTGACAAGATAGGACAGGGAAACCCTACCCCTCCATAGCGGTGTTTTGGCTCTCACTTGCTTGCTATGTGCTTTTAGAGTGCGTCTCTACAGGAATGCATGTATCAGTTTGCAAGTCTGGGTATCAAGTCTCTGGGCATCAGTATTTGGGGAAATCAGTTTTACCTGAGGGTATCAGATCTAAGGTAGTGATTTGGGAACAGGAATCAGTATTGAGAATAGTGTGTTCAGCTTACAAATGCCAACTATGTGTTGTCTTTTATTTAAGCCGTTATGTTGTCCGTTTTTCTGGTTGTTTGTTTCCTTATTATGTTTTATTTATCTTTTTGCAAGGTAGTTTAGCATAATTACTTCCGACCATGCAGATATTCCCCAAGCACTCTGGGTTAGAGGTCAAAGACTTCATTGATCCGAGGATCTGATAGACGGACAACCATTGTTCCTTTCATTACCCCCGGTTAGTAGACGGAAGTCAGTTAGGCATAGTTTAGTGGTACAACAGTTATCAGATCAGCAGTCCATATCTACCCCACCAGTGAGTAGTCAAGTTAAGGCTTCTGTGTCTACCGCAGAGAGAGATACCCCTATTGTTCAGTTAGATCGGCACCTTATGGCAAGTATGGAGGACATGATATGTCAGCTCCAAGAGACTATGCAAGCCATGCAGCGAGATGCTGCCCGCCAGGCAGAGGCTGCTACACGTCAAACAGAGGTTGTGGCACAATAGGCAGAACTAATCGCCAGGCTTCAACAGCAGCAACAACCACAACAAGCCAGAGCATCTGCTTCGCATCCAACCCCACCCCTACCTAGAGTTCCGATACTCGGGGATACTGTAAACGTCCAGGAAGATACGGATGCCCCAACGGGGCCAGTGCCGCCACCAGTTCTACCGCAGATTTCAAAGACACCGGCCTTCTCCACAGATACACCGTTTGAATCTGAAAAGGACCCAACTGCTCTGAAGATGAGTAAGCTTGAGAAGTTGTTCAAACGGGCCCAAGGGGTCAATTTCATTCCGGACATAGAGGATGGATACACCGACTTAGCGGTGACGTTGCCGGTTCAAGATGCCGCATATAGACTGTTTTGACGGTTCTGGGGACCCCATGGTACATCTGCGTTTGTTCTCAGATATCCTAAGGCCGATGGGCCTCACCAGGCTGCAAAACCTTTCCCTCTTCGGCCAGACCATGTCGGGTGTCGCCGCTATCTGGTATGCGAAGTTGGAAGATTCTACCAAGAGAAGTTAGGAAGAAATGGCTAAGGCCTTCGTAGCTCAATATTCCTACAACACGCAAATCGAAATCACAACTCGTGATCTCGAAACAACAAGACAGGAGCCGAAAGAGAGCTTCTCTAACTTTGTAACCCGCTAGAGGGCCAAAGCTTCTATGATGACCATCAGGCCGATTGACAAGGATCAGATACGGATGGTTGTGCGCAACCTCCAACCCAAGCTCATTCAAAAGATGATCGTCTTACCCCTCCCTACCTTCGCAGATTTACACGAGACCGGGGTACAGATTGAGGACGCCATGAAATAGGGTCTGATTGACCACGAGAGAGAGCAGCCCAGGAGGGTGTTTACCCGCAGTTCGAATGCAAGCACGAGTAATGCAACTGCCAGAACATCCGATGTGGGCATGGTCACCACCACCACACAAAAAATAGCAACCCCATTCACCGGTTCGTCCAGTACTAGCTCACAAATAGCCAGATATCCACCCCGAGGCCAGAGACCCTTTAATCCACTATACATGCCCATATCCAAAGCTCTAGGGGTTCTAATCAGGAAAGGGCATTTGAAGCCCCTGGAGCCGCGGCCATTACCAGACAAACTTCCTGCTTCCCATAATCCAGCCAAATACTATGCCTTTCACCAACAGCGTGGTCACGATACCGACCAGTGCTACAGACTACGTCACGAGATCCAGGATCTTGTTGACAATAGAGTGATCGTACCCCCAGAAAAACCAAATGTCACAACCAACCCTCTCCTACCACATAACCAAGCTCCACCACCTAAGCGTATCAACCTGATCCAAGCTGGGGTTGTGTCATACGACCCTAGCATATATATCACACCCTCCCACCTACCCAAACCTGAGGTGCTCATCCTGGACAGCACAGACTTGTGCATGTAGAGCACCTCCCAAACGCAACCTAAACTAGTGGTGGTAACCGTTGAAGGCAGAATTGGGCTAACTTTGGAAGAAGATAAGAGTGTTGATTCAGAGCCCGAGGGGTCTAGGAGCTTTGCGTATAACCCGAGTGGTTATATCACATCAACAGGTCAGCTTAAGCCGAGGGTAGAGTTGCCGGTTGGGGCAGAGATCAGTGTGGTACGGGAAGATGGACCTAGCCAAGGGTTAGATGACCTAGCAGAGTTGGAGGAGGATATCGCGAATCTGCAATTCTTCAATGAACAGGATCCGAGGGACGTGACTGTCAACTGGTTTGATCTGGATAGATCGGCAAAAAATACAGGGTGGCTTAGCGATGAGCCAGATGTTGTTGAGGAACCTTAGCCAGTACAAGGGCTGTCAGAAACAAGGGCATCAGCAGTGGCCGGAATGGCCAGAAATCAGGAAGCATCCCCAGAGAGCACTGGTGCGAAGAATTATACTCGAGAACCGGGCAGTGTATGTACAGCACACGCCGAACGGGAGGCTATATTGAAGAGACTTGAGCAGGAAAAGATCGAGGATCTTAAGAAAGTTAGGAAGGCCAAAGCCCCTACGGGGATGGAACGTGCTGTGCGCACAGAAACAGTTGTAACGGAACCGGACAGCTGTCTGTCGGTTGCCAACGGAATATGGTGGGAAGACAGCGACTTATGTCTCCCACACTGATGAAGATTGGGGTCGGAACCAACCAGATGACACCTGGTACGTCGAGGAGGTTGACCACATGACTAGAAGTGGGCAGTATTTCAAGCCCCCACACTTAGACCAACCAGAGGCGTCCAGAAAGGACAAAGAAGCGGAGAGGCTGAAGGAAAAACTGCTCGAGAAAGAGGCTGTGCCGAAACGGCTTAAGAAAATTCAAGCAGACATCTCCATCTGGGGACTACTTATGGCCTCAAGAGTTCACTGATTGGTCGTCCTTACAGCCATGGACCGGGCCAAGCTTTCAATCGATACCACGCCCGAACAGTTGGTAGGGCTATTTTTTTCGGGAGGAGCTTCCCCGACGTTGAACTTCACTGACAAGGAACTACCGCCTGAGGGCTCAAATCATAACAAACCACTCTACATCTCTGTTGAGTGTAGGAAGAAATGGATACCGGTGGTCCTTGTTGACACAGGATCTGCTATCAACATGTGCCCGTCGAGGACGACATATGCTATCGTGTTGAAGCCTGTGGATTTTGTGCCTACGGCCCAGGTGATACGGGCGTATGACAATACTAGCAGAGAGGTGATGGGGACTATACGGATTCGGACTCAGGTTGGTCCAGGGCAACAGGATATTGACTTTCATGTCTTGGATGTTGTTGCAACTTTTAATCTACTCTTAGGGGGGCCGTGGCTGCACCAGGTAAAGGCGGTCTCTTCTACCCTACACCAAATGCTGAAGTACCCCCATAGGAAGGGGTGGCCATCATTTTTGGGAATTCTTCAATCCATCCACCGCCAGAGGTTTCTACACCAGTTTTGGGGATTGAGCATGGCGCGGAGGATGTGTTTTTGTCAGGGTTCACCCTAGCCGAGGCCCGGGTTGTACAAAACATACTAGCTGTTAATGAGGGGCTATATGTCAGCGCACAATCTATCTCTCTTATGAACAAGCTCCAGTACATCCCCGGGATGGGATTAGGACAAAGTGGCTGGAAGGGCATCGCAACATCGGCCGAAGTGCTGCACAACCCACATACCCTTGGATTAGGTTATCTGCCTACCAAAGAGAATTGGGCGAGGAAAGGGAAAGAGATGGCTGGAAGAGCCAGAGCCAAGCAGGCCGAGAAGCATTATGAGTTGATGCACAGACCTATCTAGGGGACCCTAAACAGACGCTTTGTCTAGGAGGGGAAAGATTTCCCATTCTGCAGCTTCCCAGAGCCCTGGCTAAATGCAAAGAGGCAACGCTTGTCGGGGTTTGAAATTTTTTTTGACTTGTAATTGTCCGAGGATGATGTTACTGAAGAGCAGACAGACCCACCAGCTGAGGCTGAGCAGTGCAAGGAGGAGGATTTCGAGAGCACAGAGATTGAAATGGAGGTAGCGCTGGCTTGTCTACTCTCAGATCCTCAGATCATACAGGAGTACTTGGGGAATAACTTCTCAGTTTCCATGATCGGGAATGATGGAGCTGTGGGCCCATCTTTTAACATTCTGGATGCATCCATCGCACCCACCCTCATCTAGCAATACGAGGAGGGCTTTTCATCGAGCAGCACCGGGTCAGGTAGTGAGTCAAAATCTGATTCCACCGAGTCTGTGGAGTCAGAATCAGGTTCCAACCTGTCTGAGTCTGAGTCTGGTATTCTTGGGGGTGATAACCCGGATGCCACTGTCCTGTCCAGGTCGTCTTTTTCTTTTCCTTTGAGTCTGTTGCAACAGAGGAATCAGGCGGACTGGATGTTATTAATGAGAATGGTACGGCTGTGGCTTTTGAGTACTTTTCTTTGCCTTTAATTTATTACATTAATCAAGACTATCAAAATTTTGATGAAAACGACGAGGAAGAAATTCCTCCGGTTTTGCAATATTTGCTTGATCAAGAGCAGGAGTGGTTTGTTAACCCTTGGTTGATGAGATCACCACAATTAATGTTGGTACTGAGAAGGACCTGCAGTTGGTCCAAATCGGATCCACATTGTCTTTAGAGGAGCGCGAGCGCTTAGTCGCTTTATTAAAAAATTTCAAAGATGTTTTCGCGTGGTCTTATGAAGACATGCCTGGAATCAATCCTGAGATTGTACAGCACCGAATCCCTCTTGACCCAGAGGCCCGACCTGTTAAGCAGAAGCTCCGAAGGATCCACCTGGACTGGGCTTTGAAGTCAAAGAAGGGGTCACCAAGCAGATTGACGCAGGGTTCCTATTGGTATCTGAATATCCTACTTGGTTAGACAATATAGTTCCGGCGCTGAAGAAGGACGGCAGAATTCGGGTGTGTGTGGACTTCAGGGATTTGAAGAAAGCTAGTCCGAAGGACGACTTTCCTCCGCCGCATATTGACAAATTAGTGGACTTCACTGCTGGGCATGCATTGCTCTCATTCATGGATGGGTTTTCAGGCTACAATCAAATTTTGATGGCACCCAAAGACAGGGAGAAGACTGCTTTCACTACCCCGTAGGGAACCTATTGTTATAGGGTGATGTCGTTTGGGTTGAAGAATGCTGGGGTTACGTATCAACGGGCTGCGACCACAATTTTGCACGATATGATCCATAAAGAGGTTGAGATGTACGTGGCCGACATGATTGTCAAGTCTAAGGAAAGAGAGGGCCACTACACCGCCTGGCAAAAATTCTTCCAAAGGATCAGAGAGTATCGGTTACGGCTGAATCCTCAGAAATGTACATTTGGTGTTACAGCAGGGAAAATGCTGGGGTTCTTGATCACACAAAGAGGTGTCGAGGTCGATCCTTCCAAAATCAAAGCCATCTTAGAAATGCCACCACCGCGGACTGAAAAAGAGGTGCGAGACTTTCTGGGTAAAGTGCAATTCATAAGACGGTTTATTACAAAATTAACCTTGACTTGTGAACCACTCTTTGGTCTCCTGATGAAATGAAAGAAGTTCCTATGGGACGAACAATGCCAAGTTGCTTTCGAGCAGATCAAGCAATATTTATAAAACCCACTTGTGTTGTCACTGCCTGAGTCGGGGAAACCGTTGATTCTGTACCTATCAGTGACTGAAACAACAATGGGCTGCATGCTTGCATAGGAGTCTGAGGACAAAGTAGAGATGGCTATCTACTACCTGAGCAAGAAAATGCTGGATTACGAGACCCACTACACTCCGCTGGAGAAGGCTTGTCTGGCCTTGGTATGGGCTACCAGGAAGCTGAGGCACTACCTGTTTGCTCACTCTGTAATACTGGTTTCAAGATTAGATCCCATCAAATATCTTTTTGAGAAACCAGCACTTACAGGTAGGCTAGCCTGTTGGTTGCTTCTCTTTTTCGAATTTGATCTGAAGTACATGGCGCGCAAGTCAGTGAAAGGGAGAGCGGTAGCGGAGTTCCTAGCCGACCACCCAGTTGAAGGGAATGAAGCAGTTGAGTATCTGTTCCCAAACAAGGCCATTTTGCATGTTGAAGAAGAGACCTGGACGATGTACTTTGACAAAGCGTCAAACTAATACGGGTATGGGATAGAGGTGTTGCTGATAGCACCCGACAATTCCCGCATACCCTTAGCGTTCAAACTCTGGTTCAAAGTATCGAACAACGAGGCAGAATATGAGGCATGTATTACTAGACTAGAAGCCACCCTGGAACTAGGGGCAAAACAGTTAGATGTCATCGGGGACTCAAACCTTGTTGTATCTCAAGCTAAAGGAGATTGGAAAGTTAAAGAAGAAAAAATGAGAATCTATCACCAGACCTTGGACGTGCTGATTCCTCGGTTTGAGAAACTGAACTTCGCTCATCTGTTAAGAGAGAACAACAGGTTCGCTGATTCATTTGCAACTTTATCTTCTATGATAGACATTCCTTTCGGAGTCCAGATGCATCCGATCATCATCGAACATAAATTCGTGCTGGCCTACGAGCTGATTGCTGCCATAGATGAGGTACAAGATGAGAATCCCTAGTATTACGATGTCTGGAACTTCTTGGAAAATGAGGTGTATCCAGCAGGGGCAAATACCAAAGATAAGAGGGCAATTCGAAGAATGGCTGCTTAGTTCATCGTCTGCAGGGGTAAATTGTACAAGAGGGGTTATCTCGAGATGCATAAGCTGTGTGTTGATGCTGAAGAATCTAAGCGCCTGATGGAAGCCATCCATGGAGGAGAGTGCAGAACGCACATGAACGGGGTGCTGCTAGCCCAGAAGATCCTTAGGTAGGGTTATTACTGGTCAACTATGGAGGAGGATTGTATTGGCTTTGTCTGGCGATGCCACAAATGTCAGATCCATGCAAACCGCATGAACATTCCACCATCGAAGCTGTACAACATGACTTCGCTATGGCATTTTTCAGTCTGGGGGATTGATGTAATTGGGGCTATCACTCCGAAGGGGTCCAACGGGCATGAGTACATTCTGGTAGCGATAGACTATTTCACGAAGTGGGTTGAGGCCCAATCTTACACGGTGTTGAAGGCGTCGTACGTTGCTAAGTTCATCAGGAACAACATCATCTGTTGCTATGGGGTCCCGAATGAGATTATTTCGGATAATGGTTCCCACTTCAAGAAGGAGGTGATCGACTTGTTGGAGAAATACAACGTGGCTTTTCATAAGTCATCTACATATCGGCCGCAAACCAACGGAGCAGTTGAGGCCGCCAACAAGAGCATCAAGCACATTCTACAGAAGATGGTGGAAACCTACAGGGACTGGCCAGATAAATTGCCATTTGCTCTTTGGGGCTACTGGACTTCAATACGAACTTCTACTGGGGCAACTCTGTATTCCTTGGTTTATGAGATGTAGGCTATTCTGCCTATCGAAGTTGAGGTTCCGTCATTACGGGTATTGGCTGAGTGTCAGATAGCTGAGACAGATTAGCAACAAAGCAGGTTCGAAGAACTCATGCTCTTTGATGAAAGAAGAATGAAAGCACTGTATCACGTCCAGGGTTATCAATGAAGAATCGCCAGGGCTTTCAACAAGAGGGTTAAGTCCAAGAATTTGAAGGAAGGGGATCTAGTGCTCAAAGATAACCGAGCTCCCATCCATGACCCTAGGGGCAAGTTCATACCCAATGGGACTGGTCCCTACATCATCAAGTCTATCTGGTTAGGTGGAGCTATTGTTCTGATGAACCTAGATGGCCTAGAGTTCTCCCAGCCGATCAACATGGACAAGTTGAAAAAATACTTTCCTTGAGTGGCTTGCTAGGTCGAAAACCCGAAAGTGCGACCTAGGCAAAAGTTAGAGCATGAGAAATTTGAAATAATAAAAACCGAGCTCGCAAGGTTAAAAACCCAGAAAGGGCGGCCTTGGCAAAAGTTAGAGCGCAAAAGAAGAGTGTTAATACACTAGTGAACCTGAGCCGAACTACGTAAGGCTTGATTCCCATCATTGGGATACGTAGGCAACTTCATCCTGAAGTCCAGCCATAAACACTTCCCCGATCAACTTTGTCCGTGTGATCTTGTCGGTCATCTTTGTCCATTCAGCATTCAAGAGTTCGGTTGTGATCTCCAGTGCAGTGCTATTCAGACTAGGGACAACTTTCCAGTTGTTGGGATCCGGGGTTATATATCTCAGTGATAGATCTCGGGTGTGTCCAGTTGTGATCCATATCAAAAATGGTTTTGAAAAGTTTTAATAAAAGTTGATTTTCCTCAAATTAATCTTTTTACAACTTAGACCATTTTTGGACCAAACGAAAAATTTTTAGTACCCACAACCTTCAATTACATTGATTTTAGTACAGAGTTCTCCTACTCTTGAATACAAATTGAAGTTGCTTTTTATTACATTCATAAAAAAAACTTGAGAGTACTGATTAAAGCAAATAAACTCGAGGCATAGTCAAGTCAGGTGTTCCTGCGCCCCCTCCCAAAGTTTGTGGAAGCCTCTGATGCCAAAGTAGGCCCAACCTATGCCTCTTCATCGGGCCAAGCTATGCACTCATCAGAAATGGCACAACTGAAAGTGGGAGCGGGGGCCAGAGGCTCTCTCGTCCTCCATGCTGCGGCATACCGAGCTAGCTATGCGCTTCGAATTGGAAATGCGACAGGGTACTCTATCCCTTCTTCTGGGCAAGTTTGATCATGGCCAAATTGGCACCGGAATCGGAATGGGAAGCAAAAGACACAATGTGTCAAGCCGATCAACTGAATCCCAGGTTGGCGAGACATGCTGTAACTCATCGCCGGCAGATTCAGCCAAGGGCAGTGCCAAGCAATGTTGACAACGGACAAACTACACATCCATTTGCACCACCATTCCTCGTCAGGGGCATCGACTAGACGTCGCCGGAAGAAATAGCCGCGAGCAGAATATGCTGGGCATGAGTCCACAACCTTCAACTTGTCTATCCACCATATCTGGAGAGGGATGAAAAATGAGAGATTAAAGAATAGAGAGGTGTAATTGGAGAGAAAAGTGAGAAGAGGGTTTTGAGAGAAAAACCAAGCCTGAGGGCCAAGTGATGTGAGAAATATATGTGAGATAGGGTGGGAAAAATTACCTGCAGTAGTAGTGGACTCCTCGCGAATCTAGTCGTCTCTCGGCGATGAAAACCATCCAAGCCCATCAATGTCTCAGCTAGTGTCATGGGAATACAGCTCTTGCCCTCTTTTAACCCTTGGGAAACCTCAATCAAATGGATGGTAGACCTACCGGAGCCTGGGGCAAGCAAGAAATGAGACAACATGCACAAACAAAGCGCATGTCGCCGAAAACCCTACCAGTGATGGTCACTGTGATCACCGGCGTCAGAAAATCGATGAATCAAGCTGGGGATGTCCAACTCTCCATCGCGGATCAAGGACCGAGCGTCATGCAAAGTGAGCCCGCACATCCGTCCTAAGGCTTGGATGTGGCCAAAGAAGAATTGGGGTAAGATCTCTTCCTCACGCTCGGATTCCATCAAAGCTTGGAAGTCTTCGAAAGTGGGACACATCTCTTGTCCGCCAAAGATAAAAACATGAGTTATCGGATTCCAACACCTAGCCGCAGCATGGAGGAACGGAAAATGCAGCGGGGTCCGGCTCAGCGTGAATAGTGCATTTATTCCGAAACCCCCAGAAGTTCAACTTTTTCGAGCCATCTAAGCTTGCGATCCAATTTGTGAGGTTTTGGGCGAGAAATGCCTCCATTCGGTGCAAAAACTGAGTTAGAATGAGGAATTCCCGAAACTGGAACTCATATAGAAGATAAGGCAATGAGTGGAGGATAGATGTCGACGTTTCGAAGAGTCTGCCATCGATGGCCGGCACCTACATATTAATGGCCAGCAACGGCTCATCAGTGGCGGGCAGTGGCGCACTGATGCCCGGCAGGCCTTCCCCTGTGGCCGGCAGCCTTTCCCTCATGCTCACTGACCTTCTTGGTGAAGATCCAATTGTTTGCTACAATGGAGTCCTGTTATTTGCACCTTTTAAGGTCTTGTTTTTGTCCTGTTGGACTATGTTGTGTCTCGTTTAAGACGTATTAGTCTTTATTTTTATATCGAGTTGTAATCATCTTCCTTTCATTTATCGAGTTGTCGTAATTTGCTTATCGAGTTGTAAACTTGTTAAGGTCTTGTTGTTGCTTATTGAGTTGTTTATTCCAGTTGTTAGTCGGTTCACTGCCTGATTCAGACAGACGCATGCACAATTTTCAAACAAAGTTCAAATCTCATTTACATGATGTGTGATGCGATGCGATGTGATGCTTAGAATTTAAAATGCAACACTTTTTTACAAAAAGTTGTTTTCATTCCATCATAGTTTCCTTTCTTTTTACAAAAGAGCACAAGTTTTAAAGAAACTAAAACTGCCTGAGGATGTACAAAGTGCTAAAACTACTAGTAAAAAGAGAAATAAAGCAAAAACAGAACATCTGAATCGGCGCCAGTCACCTCGAGATTGAGAGGCCCTCCTCGCCCTCTTCCTCGACTGAGAGGACTCTAGAGCATCGTCACCACCAGCACCTGAGTTTGAACCTGAACCATCTCCAACCTCATCTCTATCCTGAGACAACTCTGACTGCAGACTCACTGCCTCCTCGTCAAACTTGTCATCATTTGGGGAAAGGCCCCCGTGGACTACTCCCGGTGTGAGCACGCCTAACTCTGCTTCGGCTGTGCACTGGAGTCCCTCGTCCCGCTTCCCCTGCTGCTCGGGGAGGTGCTGAAGGACCTGTCTTTACTCCTGCTGGGTCATCTGATGGTCCTGGCATCAGGAAGGGATTCTGAAAAGGGCAATTCGCCAAAATGCATTAGTAATGAAATGTATCAGATGCAAAGAATAATGTGTTATAAGCAGTGAGTGATCTACAAAGTATGTATGACATAAGCAGTGTATGGGAGCAATGTATCAAATCAGTGTAGTGTGGAACTGTACAAATGCTAGTATGTCAAGAGAAGACTACGTGGCATAAAGTACAATTCGAAAGAACTCACCGGGATCTTGTAGAGGCTGAGCAGATCCAGACTCGTCTCTATCATCTCTGTCATGGATGCCACTAGATCAATGGCTTGCCCTGTGTACTCAATGGGTGCCTACGAGTGCATCGAAAACATCAGTATCCGATGAGGCATAATTGAAATGAAGTAAATATGAAAAATGTGGGGTTTAGTACATACTGAGGTCGGGCCTCGCATCCCGGCAAGTGCACGCCAAGCTGATGCAGGCACAATAGGGATCTGATAAGTCTCCCCAGAACGTCTCTGATAAGTCAATGAAGTAGGCAACTCTGGCCATCCAGTCCCCTGCCTCTCCTCAAGATCTTTCCTCCTACGAGATCTAGTCACTCCGCCTCTGCCTCTCGCAACTGGAGCCCTCGCTCCCTCTCCTCCCCGGACACCGGACAAAGGTGGCATCAGATACGTCTGAATAAAGGTCGCGTAGTTGTCTCCATGCGAAAATAATCCGTCTCCAATCCTATCATGAATTGAATCACCTGGTCGACAGACAACCTGTGTGTCTCCCTCATCGATGGTAGAGGTGTCGTTGGTACAAATTGAGCAGGCAATCCCAAGGTCTGGCATACGAAGCGCTCACTCAAAAACCAGGCACGACAGATCAAACCCTCGAAGAGGATGTGGTAGCGGGAGACAGTCCGGGCAGTGTGGTACTGATCTCGTAGCCCTAATGGTATCACATCCCACGGCTGCCACGTGATCTGAGAAAAGAGAGAATGGACAAGATGATCAGTCATCAAATAACTAATGTGGGTGCATCAAGTTAATTGAAATAATTTCGTTGTGGAATTACCTTGCACGCCGTGACCGAATCGAAATACTGCCGGAAGAACATAAAGCTCTCTCGGGTCCTACGATGAAGCTGGCCGTCGTATACATCAGAGAATGGGACTGTCACTAGGGTCTCCTCCATAGACTCTGGAGCAAGTGTCGGGAAGTATGCGTACACCCACAGCTGTAAGAAAGATGTGATCAATACAATATATGAACAGAGTGTAGAACATGCAGAAAGCAGAACGCAGTACAATGCATAAGGAGTGCAGGTCTAGAGCAGATATCAGATTTTGTGTGTACAGTGTATGGTATGCAATGTGTAGTATGTATGGTGTACAGAAAATGCAACGCAGAAAGCATATAGTGCAAGAGCAGATACAGAGAACGTAGAAAGTACAAGTGTTGAACAAAGTGAAAGCAAAAAATGCTAAGCAGATAATGAAAAGGGAAAACTAAGCTGTATACCTCCCAAGCTCGCCAGTAGCCGCCGATCAGGGTCCCGCACATCCGACAGGTCGAGCTCATGTACCCACACAGAGTGGTAAGGCCTGCTGCACCCTAGTCATAGAAATGGACCTGCTGGAGCACCACCAAAGCGCCTAGGAAGTATAAACCCACGATATTCCACCTGTTCAAAAACAAGGTGGTACCAAAAAGGAACAGGAGAAAGCCCCTGGCATACTGCTCCGCCTCCTTATCAGTCTCGGGATGCTCCCCTCTGTAACACTCCTTGAACCAGGCATATCTAACCATACCGGCTCAAAGTGTCGGTGGACGCGCTCCAAGTAGCATATCCCATGCGACCACCCACTCTCCCATGTCGGGATCAAGAGGAATCGGATCACCTCCTACGCCCAGGCCAGTGATCATGGCAAAGTCAAAGGGAGTCATCGTCATCTCTCCCACCGAAGAGAAGTGGAAGGAGTTGGTGGTATCCCACCACCTCTCCACAAGAGCCCCTAGGAGAGGGCGACTCGCTATAACCCGTGTCAAGCTGGAGCAGAATAGGCCAAAACCGGTCTCGTCTATGATTTGGCGGACCCTTGCGGGAAGCTCATCATACCAATCCCAAGCTGTCGTCGCACCATAGCCTCTGAAGGAGCGCGATTCGCCCTGTGGCAGTGTATGTGACGTAATCAGATCAAGTGACAAAAGTACAGTTAAAAATACAATTGAATGCAAATCAATGATGTATTGAAGATACAATTGAATTCAGAGCAGTGATGCATGAGGTACAGTCACATACAGTAGATGTAGAGTAGTGATGTGTGAAGTACAGTTGAGTGCAGAGCAATAATGTATGAAACACAGTCAAATCAAAGCATGTGATGCAATCAGATCAAAATAGTGCAAGAAATGCGAATAGTTGAAAGTAATATTGCAGAAAAGTAGAGTTGGTACCTCCACGGCAATGGCCGACAAATGAGACATCGGCTCCCTCAACAAGAGCTCTCTGGCGCGTCCTCATCAAAATCACTGAAGGCGTGGATGCCTTCCACCACTGGTATAATATGAGTCTCCGAGTGATAGCTCGCCATGTCGAAAGGGTAAATACTATGCGATAAAGGCTGAGGCTCAACCCCCGGCTCGGCCGCGAAGTCTGCTACCAACTCTATTGGAGGGAGTGCGGGGAAGCCCGCATCATGCGAGATATCGTCAGCCATCTGAGATAGATGCAAAAATGAACAAAAATGAGAAAAGATGAGCAAAATGGCAAAGTTTTGAACAAATCAAACCCTAAGAGAGAGAAAAGTCAAAGAAAATCAAAAACCCGGGAAAAGTGAACTAACCTGGAGAGAAGCTCGGGGGAAATGATCCTTGAATGGGGGAAATAATGAAAGGGGCCTTAGAATCAATTTCTGATCGGTTCAAATCGAAGAGAACAAAGGGGTTTTAGCGATTCAAGGTTGTTTAGAGTGTTGGGAAACGCGTAAAACACACAAATCTAGAGAGAGTGTGCACCTAGAGGGCAAGGGAAATGTTTTCTATGCAAAGGTTTGTGAGCAAATGAGGTAATTTTGGGTGTGTATGAAGACCCACGGCCAAAAAGACCAAAATGGCCAAATTTGCCAACGGTGGTCGACACCCCCCTCATCGGTGGATGGCACCCCTTTATTGATGGCCGGCAGGGGGCCGGCAGATTCCCCTGATGGCCGGCAAGCCCCCACCAGCTTCCCCTGCCTCTTTTACCTTGGTATGTGTCCTTGGATTCCAACAATTCCAAGGAGTGTTCAACATTTGATTCAGAATGCCTCCGTGGAAGCCCGGATTCATATTCTCAATATACGGTGGTCAACGCTTATCAACCCGCACAAGGTGTACCCTTTTAATGCACCGCAACACTTCCGAGAGGTAAACCAGAAGTTGCTTTCAAGTTGTCTTTATCAAGCATACTTTTGTTGTCGCATAGCATTTGCTTGTTGTATTAAACATCCATTCTATATTCCTGCATTGAATATACATCACTGATTATCTTGCGTTGAATATGCATTGTTGAATATCTCTCATCGAACATGCTTCGGTCCCGTCTCTTGCATTGTTATGCACACTCTTTACCTGCGTTGTCACGCATGTTACTTGCATTGTTATGCACCTCTTTACCTGCGTTGTCACGTACATTACTTGCGTTGTCACGCACCTCTTTACTTGCGTTGTCACCCACATCACTTGCATTGTCATGCACCTTTTTACCTGTGTTGTCACGCACGTTACTTGCATTGTTATGCACCTATTTACCTGCGTTGTCACGCACGCTACTTGCATTGTTATGCACACTTTACCTGCGTTGTCATGCACGTTACTTGCATTGTTATGCACCTCTTTACTTGCGTTATCACGCACGTTACTTGCATTATTATACACCTCTTTATCTGTGTTGTCACGCACGTTACTTGCATTGTTATGCACACTTTACCTGCGTTGTCACACACGTTACTTGCATTGTTATGCACCTCTTTACCTGCGTTGTCACGCACGTTACTTGCATTGTTATGCACACTTTACCTGCGTTGTCACGCACGTTACTTGCATTGTTATGCACCTCTTTACCTGCGTTGTCATGCACGTTACTTGCATTGTTATGCACCTCTTTACTTGCGTTGTCACGCACGTTACTTGCATTGGTATGCACCTCTTTACTTGCGTTGTCACGCACATTACTTGCATTGTTATGCACCTCTTTACTTGCGTTGTCACGCACGCTCCACTTGCATTGTCATGCAACCCCTTCATTTGCGTTGTCAGGCACGTCACTTGCATTGTCATGCAACCACTTTACTTGTGTTGTCACGCATACTTGCATTGTCAAGCAACCTTTTCACTTGTATTGTTATGCACACTTCACTCGCATTGTTATGCACACTTCACTTGCATTGTCACGCATGTTCCACTTGCATTGTTATGCACCATTCCACTTGCATTGTTATGCACGTCTCCCATGCATTGTTATGCACCTTTCCTTTTGCATTGTATATGCACGTGTTTATCTCGCATTGAAATTGTATCGTTATGTAACATTGAATCTGTGTTCCTAATATATTGTACCTGTCAAAATCTCTCTTTTGTGCAGGCACGATATTGTATGTACGGTTCATTCAAGAAAGTTCCGGTTCAGTTTGATTGATACCCTTCTCCACTCACATTTGACATGCGTTTGGACATGCCTTTCTCCTTTTGCGTTTGATACGCTAGAAGGTGTTTTATTTGAGACTTTGGGTGTTCCCGATAATCTCTTTTAGTCTTTCCTACGTGAGCCGCATGAGAATTGCATAATTTTCTTACATCCTTTCTATTGAAACGTGTGAGATTTCTGCAACTTGTCAGTTTGCTTAAATTGTTGTATTTATTTTCCATAAATGCTTCATTACAGCTTTCTTTGCATAGTCATAAGTTATGCTCTTGCATCATGCATGGCATTTGCATTTTGCCCCAACCTACAGGCGCATCTCTCTATGATTATATTGAATGTTTGCCTGAGTCTTCGGCCTTGTCAAAAATGGGTCGTCTCTAGGCTTTGACATTCACTCCCGTCACTTTGTGACTTTCGAGTTCTGTCAAAGAAGGGCAATTGTAAACACCCCATTTTTGACCGTCCTCAAGACTTGGATATGCTTGCAGGTACATCCAATGAGAAGTTCGATTGCTCGTCGAGTATCCGAATTTTGCGGCGGAATGTCACAGGTTTGAGCTTTCCAAACCCTGTATTCTTTCTGTCTCATTTTTGGACCATGTGTTAGTCCTTTCAGCATGCTTCTTGTGAGGAACTGCCGACCACCTTTTGGCCATGCCGGCCATGGATTTGTCCCTGCCTGCCATTGATGAAGCATACCGGCCACCATTGATGGCCGGCAGAACACCTTGTCTCAACAGATTTTGTGCTAGATCTTTTGAGATAGCTAGTTTTCACTAAGCCCTCCTCCATACACGTGTATGGAGGGATGAAGCCCATTCCAAGCTTGTTTAACAAGCTTTGCATTGTATGCTTCTATATAAAGGGAGGCTCCCCCCCCCCTTACAGGGGTTCAGCAACTTTAGAGACAATAGATCTCTCTCTCTATATATATATTTCTCACTCTCTCTCTCTATATTGTGTTAGTTTGTGCCTTAAAGTGTAATTTCTCTTCACTTTTGCACTACAACACCTAGCAACACACCAACATCTTTGAGATGAGGTTCTTGGGAGTGTTATTTGAGCTCTAAAAATTCATTTTTGCCTCAGAAGTTACTGGTTTCGAAGTTGTACTTCAAGGGTGAGTATATTGCCGTTTTAAGCCTCTATTTGTATACCATATTGGCCATCCTTGCATATTGTTTTAGGCCTTTTTTTCAACTGAAACAATTTCTATATTTTAATGCTTATGATGGTTGTTTTAAGGCCTCTTTGGTATTGAGGGTGTTCTACCCTCTTGGGTATCTTGTTTGGCCTTGTTTTAAGCCATCTCTTAAAGCCTTTGAGCACATCTTGGTTCAGCCTTTTAGCCACTGAAATCCAATGGATTTTCAGTGGTAGAGATGTAGTTTTGAGGTCTCAAATGAGAGGGGGTGGCCCCCCCTCTTCTTGTCTTGTTTGTTTGTGTTATTGGCATATCAAATGAGCATGTATTTGTATCCTCTTGAGGCTTAGTGTGAGCATGTTTTTGTGAGTTTCTAGGTCTGATATAACTCTGTTCATGACTGGTTTGGTCATCTCATGTATGCTTTTTACAATTGTAGTGTAAATTTACCATTTAGCCTTGTGTATTCAATGCCATGATCCATCATGCTAGCCTATTTTGGTTCCATCTCAGCATGTTGTCAGTGTTATTTTGGCATGATACAACTCTGTTTTTGGTGGGTTAGAGCATCCCTCATTTTCTTCTTACACTTGTAGTGTAAATCTTGCTCACTAGCCTAGTATACTTGGTGTTTTGGCCCATTATTCTAGCATGTTTTGGCTCCACTCCAGTAAATTTTCACTCATGTTTTAACATGTTTTAGCTCTATTTTGAGGCTTCTTGGTCGAATGATGCTTGTTATGCATGCTTGTAGTGTAATAGATTTGACTAGCTTTGAGTTTTGAGGTATCTTGCATGCTTGACTTGAGGTATTTGCATGTTTTGACATCATTTGGAATGATATTTCAGAGCATATAGTGTTGTTACACTTCCATGTTTTTCACTCTTTAAGTGCTCTTGAGAGTTGTACCCTTATACCTTATTTGGGAGCCATTGCATGAGTCTCATTTTCTTGCCTTTTAAGCCATCATCTCAGTCTATTTTGGCTACTGTTTTGGCTTGCACAAGGCCTATTTGGGGCCGGTTTGGCCATTTGAACATTGTCTTGCATGCCTCTATTGTAATACACTTCACTAGCTTTGATGCTTAAGCCTTGCAACATGCATTACATGGGTTGATTTCAAGTCATTTAGCATGACATTTCAGTGCTGGAACATATGCCATTGTACTCCATGTTTCACTCTTTCAATGCCTTTGGAGAGTTGTGTCTTGTGCCTTAATCTTGGATTAACATGTATGCATGTTTGTCTAGTCCTTTGAGTCTCCATTTCAGCATGTTTTGCCACTGTTTTGGGTATGATGTAACTCTGTTTTGAGCTGATTTGGATGTTTGAGCATTGTGATGCATGTTTATAGTGTTATCCTCTTCACTAGCCTTGGTGTTCTTGGCCCATTAACATGTTGTGCATGAGTGTTTTGCATGATAGAGTCTTGCATGCCATCTTAACATGTCAAGATTAGCACGAGAGTTTTGCATGCCATGTTGTTTGTGTGCATTGCATTGTGTTCAACCCGGTGTTGTGTTTGAACACAAGGTGGATTAGCTGATTTCATACTTGAAGTGATGAAATGGGCTTATCTCCCTTAGTCTCCATTGCCTTTGATTTGTCATGATAAGGAGATGGTCTTGGTGTCTTATTTGTCATGCATTTATTGAATTTGCACATGTTGGATCTTTGGCCATCATGCATCGAGATGCGTCATTGATGGTCTTGGATCCAATGATGCCCCCTCCATTGATGTTTTGAAGTGATATGGAGTGGCATAGTGCATACATACCCTTGGGAGACCCTCCCTTTTCTCTATTTCGTGCTCTGCTACAACTTGGTGTCCCAGCACATCAGTGGCCAGCACCCTCTTATTTCTGGCCGGCAGCCCTTCATCCTTGGTCGGCAGTGTGCATATTTTGTCGGCAAGGGGGTCGGCAGCAGCTTCTCATGGCTGGCAGGCCACTAGTGCACTCCCCAGCACTGTTTTGGTGAGATCCAGCAGCTAGTTCTCAAGGACACCCTGCAGACAGAGCCTCTAAAGAGCATTTGGAGAGCTTTTCAAGATGGGAATCGTGTCACGTCCCAATTTTTTTAATTACTCAGAAACATTACCAAAGCCTGTAATTTTGGTCCTCTTTTTTTTTTTTTTTTTTCTTTTTTTACAAACATCCATTACCCTTGAGTAATAGAAATACAATGATACATGTTCTCTCTCTCTCTCTCTCTCTCTCTCTCTCTCTCAATGAATACAATAATAACAATGATACATGCCAATCTCCTACTGAGAAGCTACAATTAAATAAACACGAATATCAATATACAACAATTACTTTCTTCACATCCACAATGAGATTATACACATAGACTTATGGACTTCGTAACTCTTCAACTACAGAATTCACACTTTCTTCCTGTAAAAAGATAAAAACAACAGGGATGAGCACTAATGCCCAGTAGGAATCTCATAGTTCTAAATCAATAGCTAACACAGAGATAGAAATGATCATGCATGCTGGGTGATACCATATAGTAGGGTGATATTTTATAATTTCAAGATATCATACATAAAGTACCTTTTCTCAAAATCCATTTGAACAGTTTAAGGAAAACCCTTAACCATCAAAAACCATCCTATTTATTTGAAAACCAAAAATCCTTTTTGGAAACAAAATGTTTAAGGAACCACATCATTTTATACTTATTAACCCATTCCAAAATTTTCCTTATTAAATATCCATCTTAACATTTTTCCTTTTATTCCCATTCTCCTCTTTTACTAGTTAAATTTATTACAACTCCATGACCTCAAATCCATGTTCCCTTAATACTCAAAGCAACCCTCGTACACTCTATTCCCACCTGCCGATCTTTTATTGCTATAACTCTTTAACGTATAAATCCAAGAACACTTACATCACATCCACATTTGCATTACCAACTATAATTTGATATATCACTAGGATAATAAATTCCTTTAATTCAATTTCTCAATTAATCATAAAGCAAAACTCTTAAGTTTTCTTTATAGATACAAATGACCCGGTGAGTTCTTTATCACCAATCCCTTATCCAGCTACCATTTCATTATCCATTTGTTTCAAATAATTCCCATAAGCATTTCCATTCCATACCAATTCACACATCAAATGGTAATTTCACAAGTTCATCACAAGTCACATATATCATCATTGACCTCAACACACGTCACAACACACTCCACCTTTTGCCGGCTTGATATGGCAGGATAGCAGGCACCCAATTCATAGCACATTCCACCTTTTGCCAGCTATTATACAGCGGGAAGTGAACTCCCAAAAATCATTTTCTCAAAAACCATGTCTTTTCCGAAAACCATTTTCAACCTTTTAAAGCCATCCCCCACATTTGCCGGCTATCATACGGCAGGACGTGAGCACCCAAAACATTTTCGAAAACCATCCGTTTTTTCACTTTTGTCAGCTACAATACGGCAGGACTGTATGGACACCCAAAAACATTTTTCCACTTTCGCCGGCTACAATACAGTAGGACTGTGTAGACACCCAAAATCATTTTCCCACATTCGTCCAGCGATAAGCCTAGACAGGGCAATTGGGCACCTCGAATGCAAACCACCCCCACATTTACTGGCTATTATACGGACGGTTGTGGGCACCGAAAAACCATTTTTCAATTTTTAAAAACAATCCCCCACTTTTACCGGCTATGATACGGACGGTCGTGGGCACCGAAAAACCATTTTTCAACTCCCCGCACGGGTACCAACACAACACCACCCAACACAACTCAACCCAAACTCAACACAACCGAACAAAACACCACTCAAACTCAACATAACCCAACACAACACAATTCAAACTCAACAAAACACCATTCAACACAACTCACCATGATTCAACACAATTCAACACAGTCAACTCACTTCAACATAATCAACACAATTCTACATAACTCAATACAATTCAACATAATCAACACAATTCAAGGTGAACTCTTAAACTTTCATTTCATCCTTTCACTCCAAGACTCGTTTCATCCATATCATTAATAAATCATTTTTCCCAATCTTCATTTCACATTATAGCATGATTTACAATGTCCATAATAAGGGTTCATTCGCTAATTTTTAACATAATCTTCAAACACGTCCAAAGTTCAATTAAACTTGTATATATATAATTCAATACCTCAATTTCATGATTTTACTTTCAATTTGGGCAAAATCATTAATTATCATCATGAATCAATTTAGGGTTTTTAAGAGAAATTAAACCTTTTCACAAAACACATTTTATTCCAACCCTTCTATTATTTTTACACCCAAACTCATGCCCTAAGATAATAACCCAACAAATGATCCCAACTCTCTTCAAACCCCAACCCCCAATCTCGTGATTCATCACAATATGCATAAAAATATAAACTTTTGTGTTTAGATAAAGAAAATACCACAAATCTATCCATAGACGAAGCTATTGAAAGAGAACTAGAAACCCCTACCTTTTGAAGCCAAGAGATGACGACCCATAAGCCAATGGTGACGAAACAACGAACCAATCGGACCAAAAGAAAGCTTTTGATGAGATTTACACTTTTTCTCAAAGGACCATGGTGAAACAATCACTCTAGGTGAGTAGATCTAGAGATCTTAGTGCCAAAAGCTTGAGTTTAGAGAGAGAGAGAGAGAGAGAGGAGAGCTCACGGTTTGAGAGAAAGGAAAGAAGAGAAAAAGTGAAATCAAACATGTTTGGAGCCTATTTATAGTGGTAGAAAAGTGGCCCTAAAGTAAATAAAATAATGGGCCCAAAACCCCTCAAAAGTAGGGCCCAAACCGGCCCAAAAATCTGGAAAAAAAAAACACGCAGGGGTCGAGCCTTTCGGGCAGAGGTGTTGACCCTCAAGGAAGGAAAGCAATATGTGCAACAGGCAAGGTGTCGACCCTTTGACAGGAAGGGTCGACCCTATTTTCCAGCAACCAACAATACAGATTTTGCAATATACAAGGGTCGACCCTTCCTAGACTGGTGTCGACCCTTGTGGATAGCAACAAGAGGCAGGTGTCGACACCACCAAGGCCGGTGTCTACCCTATTTTCCAGCAACACTACAACATACAAGGGTCGACCCTTAGGAAGGCTAGTGTCGACCCCAAGGCAAAATTTCTAAGTTTCCAAGGAACTTTTGACAAGAACAAACGCAAACGAACAAACCCAATGAGTTTAAATCGGATCATACTCCTTTGAAACCAAAATTCAACAACACCTAGGACTCCCAAAAAAATGAAAATAAGGGAATTAGATACACTCTCCAATGGATTAAAGGATGTGGGTGTTACAAATCGAGCATGCATCTTCAACTTTTTCAAGGCAGAGCTGAGGCAGCCTAGTTCACACTTTAATGCTTAGCATGAATTTGTAATTTAATTAATTCATTTGATTAGTTAAAGTTTTGTAATAATTAGTTATAGCTAGTTATTCAATTTGGTTGTGTAAAAATTAGTCTAATTAGATTATTAGATTAGTCGATTAGCTTAGCATAGCTAGCTTAGCTTATTCATTTGGACCCTCTGTCGAGAGGGTAAATGTTGTAATAAGCGTGCGTGTGTCTGATGTATGTCTTCCAACCCCACGTCTTTCTCTCTTTTACTTAACCGCTTTCGATGATTAGTTTTAGGGTATATTTCAATTAGCATCCTTATGCTTGCATTCGTGCTTCCATTCATTTGCCTTGCATGCACCGGGCTCGACGCATCATACAAACTGCATTGTGTTTCAATTCCTATTTGAATACATGTATCAAATTGTTGCATTTCATATGTCATTCTAGAATAGCCGAGCCTATCTTAGTTGCATTTCACGTGTGTTGCATTAGGCATTGTTGACATAGCTAGTGTAGACCGCCTGGAACTCCGTTCCGTGCGTGAGGGCGCGAATCGTTGTTCTTAGCTACTACAGTTCGGACTCCTATCATGGTTCTGAATCTAGTCTCACAGAGTACAATGTGAGACTGATAAATCACCAAAGAGTCCAAATCCAGCAAATCGTTTTGGAAAATCGATTTTGATAAAGAAATGCCAAACATGGACTGCTTTGCCAGATTTCAGAGTCGCCGCTTAAATATTTTATTTTGAGAAATTTAGGAAACCCTAACTCGTGCCTAAGGCCACGTGTCCGTCATCACCAAAGTTGCCTCGGCTCGAGAACTTGGGTACGAGAGGGGAAGGTCATGCAATGAGCACCCCCGCTCGCCCGATCAAAGATCGACCTTTACTAACATGACTTGTTGTTTTTGAAAACACATGTGCTCTTATTCCGGTTTATTAGCTAGCTTTACTATGTAATGTGCACTGCATACAAGTATAGACTAGATCGCCTAAGTTGGAACAAAACATCTCATGTTTGTTTGTTTGAAAATGGTTTGAAAATTGCTACTCGCAAGTAAGCTAAGTCGTAGATTTGCCACCCTCAAGTGGGCTTAGAAAAACATGATTTTGCCACTTCAAGTGGGCTTAAAAACGTACATTTTGATGAATTGTTCCAATTCAAGCAATCCAACCTTCATCCATAGGCATTCATGCAATTATAGCAATTAAGCAGTTAGCCTCATGGCAAGCATGCGATACATGACAACATACACATCTCATGCAGTATGCTAAAGCGTAAAAGCTTACCTAGTACTCCGAGTCAAAAAAGAAGCTAGTTAGTAATCATGCATGATCATAGCTATGTCAAGAATGCCTAATGCAACACATGCAAAAATGCAACTAAAATAGGCTCGGCTATCCTAAAATGGCATAAGAAATGCAACTTGATAACATGTATACAAATAGGAATTGAAATACAATGCAGTTAGTATGATGCGCCGAGCCCAGTGCATGCAAGACGAATGAATGAATGCAAACATGCTAGCATAAGGATGCTAATTGAAATATGCCCTAAACTAACCATTCAAAGCTAGTAAATAAAAGGGAGAAAGAAATGGGGGTTGGAAGACATGCATCGCACACACGCACACTTATTTACAACATTGCCCTCTCGGAGAAGGGTCCGAAAAAATCAACTAACTAGCTACGCTAAGCTAATTAATTACAAACCAACTAATTAATCAAATTAATTAAATTACAAACCCAACTAAGTAGGAAAAGCGTCTAAATTAGGCTGCCATAGCTCCGCCGTGAACATTGAAGGATGCATACTTGGTCGCGTCCTCCCGAAAATCCACTACCTTGCCTCAAGATGCCTCTGTTTGCACACTTTTGTACTTCTGAAAATTCTGACCCACCTTAGGAACATGCTGAGGGATGGTCAGCCAAGAGGAATGGCCATCAGCCAGAGTTTATGGCCATCGGCCAATTGTGACAGTCGATCGGCAATCTTGGTGGCCGGTCGGCAGCTTTGATTGTCAGTCGACTGCTGTTTCCTACAATTTCTCATTTTTGCTGCAACAGAGCACAAACAGTGGCATGGTAGTGTATTTGCAATGAATGTGTGCACAACCACCCTCCTTATCATTTCTTAAGCTCAAGGGAGTGCAGTTCTCGACTTTCGGGCCACCAACCGAGCATCGCAATGCACGATGGCTGAGAAGTCAAGTTTGCACAAGTCAATGTCAATGAATGCACACAAACAACACATAAGGGCCTTAACCTCTATCATGATTAATCAAGAGGGTCAGTGACCGAGAAATGAGGCACGTTTCATCACTTCAAGTATGAAACGCCCCTCGTTTCTCGTGTTTGGATCAACATCCGATCCAAACACAATGCAACAAATACAACATGATCAACCTATCAATGCTAATGGCGTGCACGAGATTCTATCATGTGAACAATGCATGATTGGCATGTTTGAAGGCTAAAGCATCAAAGTAAGTAAAGAGCATCATACAAGAGGCATGCAATACCAAGTTTAAATGGCCAAACCAACTATGGACAGACCTAAACCATGCCAAAACAAAGGCCAAAACATGTTGAAAAGGGAGTTCAAAATGCTAGAAGAACATGCACACATGTTGGCCTATGAGCAAGGCATAATATACAACCCTCAAAAGCTATGAAGAAGTGAAGTGTATAAGAGTGTGACTACACTATATACACTGAACTTACATGCCAAATGGTGCCATACTATGCAAACATCACATACACAACATGTTAAAGGCCCCAAAACTCAAGGCTAGTCAAGGCTCTTTACACTACAACCATACCAAGCAATGCTCAAATGACCTTAAGCACTCAAAACAGACCTAAGGTAGGTCAAAATGGTAGCAAAAACATGCTAGACTTGCAACATAGATGGCAAGAAAGATAGGCTCCCGAATTAGCTCATAAACAAGGCATAATGGCACAACTCTTAAACACAATGAAAGAGTGATAAACATAAGAGTATGGAAGAATTTTATGCTCTGAAATCACATATCAAATGAAACCATATCATGCACATATCAAAAATATAGCATGCTAGGGGTCTCAAAGTGCAAGGCTAACAAAGCCAAATACACTATAGCTATACAAAGCGAAGCTCATATGACCAAGAAGGCTCAAAATAATCCTAAAGTAGGTCAAAATAATGCTAAAACATGTATGGAGTATAGCCAAGACAAGCTAGCATGAAGGGCCAAAACATCAAGTACATTAGGCTAATGAGTGAGATTGCACTACAAGCACATGAAGCATGCAAGAGGTGACCAAACCAGCCCAAAACAGAGTTATATCAAGTCCTAAAAGTCACAAAAACATGCTTGAAAAGCGCTAACATAAGCCGCAAAAGGATGCTACTTTATAGAGCTAGCAAGGCATGGCATGGAGAGACAAGGAGGGGAGCCTATCCCCTCCCATTTGGAAACTCAAAACAAGCTTTTTGTTACTGAAAATTCTCTGGATTTCAGTGGTTAAAAGGCCACGAAAAGTTGTTTTGAAAGGCCTTGAAAGATGGCTCAAAAGCTATACAAGCCAAGGAACAAAGGAAGAGACAACCCCCTAACACAAAATAGGCCTAAACCATCATTTGTAGGACTGAAAAACATAGTTTTCTTCAGTTCAAAACTAAGCCAAAAACAGTTTGCAAAGGTGGTAAAACAAGCATGCAAAACAAAGCTTTGGAGGGACAAGTGCTTACCCTTGAAGCCAAACAGCAAAACAGCAAGATTTCTGAGTTAAAACCAAGCTTTAGCAGCCCAAAACAAGTTCTAAGTAAGCTTCAAGCAACCTCCTCCCAAAGATAGGCCACTTTGATCAAGGATGCATAGGCAAACTAGGCATGCCTCTCTACTTCTATGCACAAAAGGGCAAGAGGGAGAAGAAACTAGAGAGAGAGGCAGAGATTTAGCTCTGAAATTTCTAGAGAGAGAGGCTCCCAAAAATGCTTCAAGGTTCTAACCCTTGACTATGAGATATAAGGCTCTCATATATAGCAAAGTATCAACTTTGGTCGAAAATATCTGAAATGGGACAACTGGAGCAAGTTGGAAACAGCTGGAGGAGAAATATCTTCAAAAAATATGAATTTGTGTCACTCTTGGCCGACCGGCCATCTTTAGTGCCGATCTGCTACTTGTGATGGCCGACTGTGCACATTTGTGGCCGATAAGATATTCTGCTCTGCAGGTCCAACTTCAAATAGGCATAACTCCTTCATATGAACTCATTTTCAGGTTATTCTTGTGTCCAAAATGAAGCCCCGGATGTACGCTTTCCAATGGTGGAAGCCTTGCATCAAAATTCCAAGTGTGCTAAGAGATATCCCTCTTTTAATAAGACTGCTCAGTTTCAGTCCATCCGGAATGATGCCCAACTTCAACCAATCATATCTCCCCCATCCGGACTCGGCTTTAGGAGATTCTTGGGTGTACAATAAAGCCCTGGAATTCTTCTTTCTAATGATGGTGGCCTCATAGCTTAAATCCAAGTGTATAGATAGATAGGCCTGATTTAGCGAAGACCACTCGACTCTCTCTTAGCGATTCATACCCGCCTTCTTCTTCAACTTGGTTTCTTCCCTCTTCTCCTCTTTTATTCAACTCCAATCCCCTAAACAAGGTGTTTTGACAGATTTTTCAAAGATTTCATCTCTCTTTCATTCATTTCCACTTTGTCCTTGCCCGGTTTACCGAAAAGCGCAACATTTGACAAAATGCGAGCCTTGGAACATCGTAGAAACTTCTTTCCAAAAACTATTTTGAAAGAGAGGGTTTCAAGGTCTAAAATCTTTTGATCAAGATTGTTTTAGTCCAAAAGGGGTATGAAGTTGGGATTTCACTCTCCTCTTGCCGAAGAAATTGAACTTTTGCCCTACACACCTTTCATCACCATGCAAACCATCAGTAGCGCCCAAGTCTTAAGGGCGGTCAAAAATGGGGTGTGTACAACTAGGATCATACATTGATTACTAACTAGCTTCTATTTTGGCTCGAAGTACTCGGTGAGCATTTATGCTTTAGCATCTTGCATATGTGTAAATGTTGCCATGATAGCATGCTTGCCATGAGGCTAACTGCTTAAGTGTTTAATTGCTTGAATGCATGTGGGTGAAGGTTTGATTGCTTGGATTGGAACAATTCATCAAAATGTGTGTTTTAAGCCCACTTGAGGGTGGCAAAATCATGTTGTTTTCTAAGCCCACTTAAGGGTGGCAAATCCACGACTTAGCCTACTTGCGAGTAGCATTTTCAAATCATTTTCACAAACAAACACGAGTTGTTTTGTTCCAATCCGCGTGATTTAGTCTATACTTGTATGCTGTGCGCATCACATAGTAAGGTTAGCTAATAAACTGGAATAAGAATGCATGTGTTTTCAAAAACAACATATCAAGTTAGTAGAGGCATGTTTTGTGTGTGACATGTTTTGTGTAGGTCATGTGCCAAAGGAAACGCCACAAGATCAATCACACTGTGAGTAATAATATTGTATAAATATGCTCTTTATTGTGTACCTCGAACCATGAATGGTGAATGTTGCCGACAATGTGAATTGTTTGAAATGAAGAAACTTCATTAATATTATATGACATATGCAATATGATTGGGCCCAAGACCACTTGTTATATGATTGAGCCCCAGGCCGCTTGCTATATGATTGGACCCGAGGCCGCTTGCTATCTGATTGGGCCCGAGGCCGCTTGTTATGTGATTGAGCCTGAGGCCGTTTGTTATATGCTTGGGCCTAAGACCGTTCTATTCGTATAATTATAGATATTGTGAGAACCTTATGATCATCTATTTACACTGCTTTATTGTATTATTACTTATTGAGTTTTGCTCACCCAATATTATGTATACACATGTAGGTGATTAACAACATGGAGCACACCCTTAGAGTCAGCGTAAGGAGCTATTTTTGTGACCCAATCGAGTCATGTCTCTGAGACGGAGTTTTGTCTATGACTCACACCACACCTCGACCTTATTTTGTTTTTGCTATTATGGTCTTGGGTTGTAATCAATATGTACAAATTTCTTATGGAACTTATATTTTTGTTTGGGCATGAATATGTATTAATGTGTTTTGGGGTTTACTTTATAATTTTGCTTATGATTGGCACAGCTCAATGGACTTCTCATTATTATGCTTTCGTTTATTGCCCCATTAGTATAAATATTTTGTATGATTGTTTGAGGCCTTCGATAATCTACAGATTACTAGCCGGTTATGACCTAAACTTTTAGGGGCGGGTTTGGGTCATAACACATGATAAGGTAACAAAACAAATACTATATAATTTTAATAAAGTTATTTTGACTGTCAACCTCATCACCCACATTCCCTTTTCCTCAACAACCCAATCATCCCAACCACCATCACCTCTACCATCCATCACTATTACTACTGTCACTAATACGAATACTAATGTATTAGTTTTAAGGTCGCGATTCAGTATGGGAAACTATTTTTTAAAAAAAAAATTAATGCATTCGTCGAAATAATTAGAACATTAATCTTTTATCATTTAGTTCCGAATAATCTTATTTTTAGATAATGATCGCAAAAATATTTGGTTAATTATAATAGATGTTGAATGTCATTGAATTAGATGGAATGAAATGAGATTATTATTATCTAATAAAATAATCTTTCTATTATATTTTTATTTTATTAAAACAAGCATTTTTTTCAAGTAAAAAATTTAAATCAAATTCTTAGAAGGAAAAGGTTTGAGATCCACAAAAAAAAGAAAATTACAATTCGGCCTACAATAATATAGTATGATAAGTACTAACTTTTCATTTCTTACACACCCAATGATATAAGACCCAACCATTATGGGTAAATTTGTGATTTTAAAATTATGAATTTTTAACATTTCTCTTTTTAAAAATATTAAATATTCTATACAACTAGCCCGTGCCTTACAGTTCACTAATATATATATATATATATATACACGCATAGGTTCGATGTTGTGGGGATGAAAGAAATGGAAGAAATGGACAGTGGGAAAGCGAAGGTCAAACAAATAATTGATTAGAGGTTTAAAAAGATGATCATGCAATCAGTCAGTCTTCATAATTTGGTATATAAGTGAGTTATATTATATTTTAAGCTATTCTAAACTTTTCTTTTCTATTTTTAAAGTTAAATCATAGTTTTTAATGTAACAATCTATTTTGGGAGATCGCTCGAGCAATCAATCGGTTGCTCGAGCGGTGATATGAAACTCCCAGTATCTTGTATATTTTTAGGCTAGACCGCTCAAGCGGTAAAGTGGTCGCTCAAGCGTAGAAATGAGTCTTCCAATATTTTCACTGTAGCTCTGCCAAATTTCTAAGACATTGCGTTTACTGCTCAAGTGGTGGAAATTCACTCGAGCGGTCTGTCCATGACAACACATTTAAAAGTTGATCCAAATCCATTTCTCTCTCACTTTTTCACATCCTTTCTCTCTCTAACACCATTTTTCGTAGCCCTAACCCTAAAACACTTGATTTCCCTTAGTTTTACCCAAGATCCACTTTAGACCTTTGAAAAGGGTTGAAGAACAAGCTTGATTTTAAAGTTCTACCAATTATTTCTCTTTTTCTTTGTGAAGCCCCTGAAAAACGTATTTTCTTTAAAAACCCTTATGTTTGAATTATTTCCTTAAATCCCCTTAATTTCTTAAATTATTTCGAATCTTACCGGTTAGCATTTTTAATTTTTCTCGGAACAAGAATATCCTAACCGAATTAGGTTCCTTAGCCTAATTTAATTTAATTCTACATAAATAAGGTACCAATACATGAGTTTAATTCCAAGCCCTCGCTTCTTTATTAACTTCAAGATTTGCCCCAAAACTAGTACATGTACTTTTTACACTATAGTACCATCAAATCAATTTGTGGATCTATATATATATATATTGGGAATATCTCCATAGTACACATATATTGAATAAAATATTCTCCATTTCCCTTCCCCACGGCCAACCTAGGAGAGTGTGAAGGATCAATTTCCAAGGCTTGTAATCATGGCATTCTAGAAGCGAAGTACCAAGTACAACGGTTGTGTTCCCAACCTAGTTCCATTCCAACTAGAGGCTAACTAAATCTTGTCTAATCACATAATTAAGCCACGTAATCACTCCCTATTCCTTTAGACTCCAAGTAAATCCCAACTTTCCAATCCAATTCCAACTAATGGGCCT
The DNA here is from genome assembly GCF_055761805.1 of Camellia sinensis. Taxonomy (NCBI): domain Eukaryota; kingdom Viridiplantae; phylum Streptophyta; class Magnoliopsida; order Ericales; family Theaceae; genus Camellia; species Camellia sinensis. Next base: position 127,541,428 of record NC_138975.1, read on the forward strand.
TTGTGTCTTTTCACACCAAATTTGCCTATATATACAACCACTCTCTTAGCATAACATACACAAACAACACACACACACACACCTGTATTTAGCCTAGAGGAGAGAAAGGAGAGCAAGAGAAAAGTCTTGAGAGAGAGAGGAAGGAAGAGGAGAGCAATCTTGTTCAACTTGGCCTAGCCTAGCAAGTAAGCCACAACACAACTCTCTCTTTTATTTTCCTTTTCCAAATACATGTTCTTAAGGGTTCTACACATTGTTTCAGATGTGTTTTAGTGATTTTCTTATGTTAAAAATGAAAAGAAATGAACCATGATTCTACTCTTCTTGTAGTTCCCCTTATTCGGTACAAAGCTATCTTTTTCATACCGATCTCTCAAACTTTCCAAAAGCTCACCTTCAAGATAAATTTCTGAGTTTAATATATATTATTTAGCATGTTTTCATCACAAAGAAATCAAAAATTTTTCTTAGTGGATCTCTTTTCTCACAAATCTTCTTGTTTTAGGTATTATGCCTTAAAAATTTGTTTTCACAGCCAACTTTTAAAATTTCTATAAAAATGTAGAGAATTATTCTGGACCTAATTTTTATGCCCAAATCTTCCTTAAGAAGTTATTTTTCAAGAAAAATTGGTTTTATGGAAAAAGAGTGAGCAGTTTGTAAGAAAATCCAATTTTCGTAACGGTTGACGAATCTGGACAGCGCTGGAGTGTTTCTTAAATAACTAAAAATCTAGAAAAGCTATCCCATTTCCGAAATATGTTCTGTAAACTAGATTAAGTTCTCTTCGAATCATAGGAAGGCCGAGTTCGGGAAAAATCTGAAACAACCCTTTTGATTTTAATCTTTAACGGGTACTAAATCTGAAATTTCTGTTTGGCATTGGTATTTCATGCTATTGCGTTAATGAATATGCTTGTTAATATATATGAATGTGTCTTAATATGATATCACACTTGCCATGGTTGTATATCTTATAGTTTAGCCCTTCAATGATGCTTACACTTATGCAAGTTTATTCTTGTTACTTGCTTGTATATTCTTGTTACTTGCTTGTACTAACTAACTTAAACACTAATCCAAATGGAAAAATTAATTAGGATGGTATTGGGTTTTCAATCACTTGAATCATGAAGAGATGATATTGTGTTATGTATGGATTGATGGGATGCGTTCCCTATTTGGAAGTTAAAATCTTGCGCAAGTGGTTTTCGGAACCCTTGAATGGAGCGGTTGTATTCGGACCCTAGGTGGTTTGGTATAAGCAGGGATATGGGCTAGGCCCTATTTTATCGTCTCTTTTGAGGCCCTGCGGTTGGCGCTACATGGTACATAACCGTTGGTAGGAATCCAAGGTTAGGTCTGCAACAAAGCAACAAAAGAGGGGGCATACCGAATAATCCGCGCCCGATTCTTGTGGTTGGGAGGACGAAGTCTCTTTGGGGGATTTCTAGTTTACTAATATCTAACTTTGTAACCCTTTAATTGTTTAGTTGAATATCATGCTTCATTACTTGTTTGTGATTGTGTATTAGACTGGGAAAAAAGAACGGGATGTGCGTATGTTTACTAGGCATTCAAAGCTCATGGCATATCATGCCAGGTGCCGAAGAGGAGCTTATAGCTGGAGACGACGAGCCGGAAGCCTTCGAAGACTTTTGGCTATCTTAGAAAAGTTAGAAATTTCCCTTTTGATATTTTGTGAGGCTCATATGAAGATTTAAATTTTCTTTTGGGATGTAATGTAATGGAACGAGCTTTTGTAATTAAGGATATTCTTGGTTATTATGTACTTATATTCTAACACCTATATAACCCCTAACGTTGCTTATGAGACCTTGTGTCAATACCTCTTAAGATCTGTCAAAAAGGTAGTGCGCTACCTAAGAAAGCTGGACTTAGAAGGGCGGCTAATTTGACTCCTCCGGCGATCTGGGATCTTACTTGGTTGTTGACCATAGGACTTATTAGTGACTTTCCCTTGACTACAACCTATAGTGTAGATTTGGGGCGTCACATTCTTGAAGTTTAAAGTTGGGTTTTCATCTCTTGTCTTCAATTTTAAGGTATGAGTACTTTTAACTTATTATATCCATGACTTAGGTTCCGTAGATTCTATCATTGTATTGTTGTTGTTGTTGTTCCTTATTTGCTCATTTGGACTTATGGGATGTGTTGGGCAGGTTTGTTTCAGGTTGGTTGGGTTTAGAAACCAAGTGTTACTGTCCAGAATTTTGGGTCTTCGCTCGAGCGAGGAGTTTGTCGCTCGAGCGAGATGTTTTTTTTGGTTATTCGCTTGAGCCGGGGTTTGGTAGCTCGAGCGAGAGGTTGCGTCTGACTTGGACCTGTAGCTGTGCATTCTTGGCTCGAGCGAGATTTTCTTCGCTCGAGCGAGTTAGTTCGTTCTTCGCTCGAGCAATAGTTTCTTCGCTCGAGCGTGAGTCTGGTTACAGACCTGAGGGTTTGAGTTCTTCGCTCGATCGAGTTTTCTTTCGCTCGAGCGAGCTTGTGGGTTGTTGGCTCGAGCAAGGTTTTCTTGGCTCGAGCGTATCTTTTCTGTGTCTAGTCGCTCGAGCGACCAAGTCTTCGCTCGAGCGAGCCTGTCAGGTTTAAATAGGCAGCAGCGTGTTTCAGATCTGTTTTTCATACACTTTCATATTCCAAAACCCTAGTTACGAGTTTTCTCTCCCTATACACACCTTCTCTCTTAGATTTGATCCACTTAGGGTGTGTTTCTACCATAGATCCTTCATTAAAAAGATAGAGTGAGTCGAGGGCTTCCATCTAATCTGAACATTTGGCGATTTGGAGCACTTTGGTATTTGGGTATTCATCTTTGTCTTCTCCATTTGGGTTGTTCTCTTCGAGGTAGGGATTTCCTACTCCATTTTATAGGTTTTGTTCTAAGTCTTGGTCTTTTGATATGTTGGTGATACCTTGGTAAATTTTGAGAAAAACCCTAGTTGTATTATTAAATTAATTTGTATAATTAATTCATGGAACTGGGAAAAGATGGTTAAATTCATGGAATTGGGGAAATTATTGATTAAATGGCGTAGTTGGATAATTTGAATCATTTATCTATTGAATTGTTGACAATAGTTATTTTCAGTTTAGAAATAACTGTTTTGGGCTATCGGTGGAGGATAGTCGTGATTGTTGTAGACATTGCATGTGGATTAGGAATAACTGAAACTAATCACAATTGGTTGAGTCATTAATTTTGACTATTGCATTGATACAGAAAATACGTGTATTGATTGAGCATTGCATTTGCATACATTGTTTTGTGTGGGAGGAGATAGGGGATGTACTCCACGGTTTAGGGGAAGATAGGGGATGGACCTCTAAACCGGACTTTGTTTGGGAGGAGATATGGGATGGACTCCATTAGCATCACTTTTATGTGTGCTTATCTATATTGAAGTGTTTTATTGATACAGCACTAAAATGTGTATCAATCTGGAAGTATGAAGTGTTTTGATTTGAGCTTGAGTCTCATATGTTTGTTGATATTCGAAGGACGTGGATATGATATATGTAATTCACTGTTGTAAGTTTGGCCAGGTTCTGAGCCATGTTGATAAAATTGGAAAGTAAAACATGTGTTAGACAATAGTGTCATGAGACTGTAAAATGAAGTAATTGATTATCTTGGTTAACCATCTGTTGAATGCTATTGCTTTATTCATTGCTTATATGTGGTTTAGTATATTTCTACTGGGCTGTGGCTCACCCTATATGGGAACATCATTTTCAGGTTCAGGTGATAAAATACCTCCAAGGACTTAGCTTGGGAGGGTTTGGCTTCTGGATTATGAAGAAGACTATCTTAGTTAATTGTCTTTATTTATTAGTACATGTAAACATTCAAGCCTAGGGCTTTTCTTGTATTGAGTTAGAACTCATATTTTGTATCCAAGTGTTGGATTGGAAAGATGTAAGCCTGTAGGGCATTTAATTTGATGTTATCTGTAATGTTTTCATTTAGTAATCCTCTGATGAATGAATTATTAAATTGTTTTCTTTGAATAATGCATGTCAATGAAATGTATATAATGGGTTTATTTTGAGGGCGTTACAACTTGGTATCAGAGCGTACCGGGTTTGAATACTTTGGGTACGTGGGAAGTGATTAGTATCACAATGGGTTCGTCTCGTTTGGTAGAGACTTAGTGTAAAGTTATATGTTTATGTGATAACATGTTTATGTGATTATATGGGTATGGAATGTAGTTTCTAGGATGTTGATTGGACCCTTGAGTTTCTAGTAGTCTTGTTGGAAAGGCACTTGATCACTGCTGCTTCCAACCGGAACTATAGTAACGCATTGGGACTATCATTATCCAGGAATGAAATTCGTAGGTGCTTATGTGATTATGTGCTTACGTGGAATGAATTATTGTTGTCCAATGCATTAGGACGCGAGTGTTTAGCTTCGGCACATTTATTAATGTGCTAATGTCTGTGTTTCCTTTATTAGGATGTCAGGACGAGGACGAGGACGAGGACGAGGACGCGGTAGGCGTGGTAGGCCGGGTAGGCAGGAGGTGCCTGTACCAGAGGAGATTCCGGCAGTTCCGGAGGGAATTGGCCAGGCCAATGTGGCCGAGCCAGTAGGCCAGCAGGCTATGGGCGCTTTAGCCCGAGAGATAGCAGGGCCATTCAGGGAATCAGTAGGTATCCTCAGAGCTGAGAATCAAGCTCAGGTTGTTGTTGCGGATACTGGACCTGCCTTTCTGAAGAGGGAGTTCTTCCGGTCTAATCCGGATGAATTTGTGGGTGATCCTAAAGAGCCGCTTAAGGCAGATGAATGGCTCGAACAGACAACGAAGACGTTTGAGATGCTTGGCATCGAAGACGAAGGGTTGAAAGTGACCTTGGCATCTTTCCAGTTGAAGGGGGATGCGGGTCAGTGGTGGAAGTTTACTAAGGGGCGTATAGGAGGTACGTGGGAGGCTTTTGTGAATGCTTTCCAGGAGAAGTTCTTATCTCCAGCAGTCAGGGAGAAGCTGCGAGACCAGTTTTGTCAGCTTAAGCAGGCGAGTTCTTCAGTGGCCGAGTTTGAGGCTGCATTTACTAGTTTGTCCAGGTTTGCACCTGAGTTGGTGGCGTCTGAGGAACGCAGTTGTATTGAGTTTGAGAAGAAGTTGAGGCGTGGCCTCAAGCTGAGAGTTGGGGGTACTATGATTCGAGATTATGGACGTATGGTTGATGCTGCAGCCCATATGGAGATCATGATGCAGGAGGAGGAGGAAGGACAGAAGGGCTCCAAGAGGAGTCAGGATAGTCAGAGTGATGGCAGGAGACAGAAGGGTTTTAATCCTCAGCAATCTCAGAGTAGCTTTTCTAGATCAACTTTTCCTGTGCCAAGTGCTAGTTCGGGGAAAGGCAGTCAGGGAGACATTACCTGCTTCAAGTGTGGCCAGCTAGGCCACAAGTCTCCAGTTTGTCCTCAGAGGGGAGGAGTTCAGAGAGCAGCATCATCTTCGGCTCGATCTCAGAGCCAGAGTCAGGGTAGAGGCCAGCCACTCTCGTGTTATCAGTGTGGTCAGCCAGGGTATATGAAGAGGTATTGCCCGCAGTTAGGTGGCACACCTGGTGCATCTGGTTTGAGGCCGATTCAGGGTCAGCAGCCAGCTCAGTCAGGTCAGGCCTCGAGGGTCAATCAGGGAGCTTCATCGTCCCAGTCAGTGCAGCAATCTTATGCACCTAGGGTTGAGCAGGTTGATCAGAGGTCGTCTGGGCGCGTGTATGCTGTTACCGCGCAGGATCTTGTGCCGGCACCATCAGTTGTGAGAGGTACCTTTTTGTTTTGCAACTCGGTTGCTAATGTTTTGATTGATACGGGTGCATCTCATTCCTTTGTGTCTGCTGCATTTGCATCTGTTTTGGAGTTGGAGTTAGCACAGTTAGCATCTCCTATATGTGTAGTGTCACCTCTTGGAGGTGAATTGATTTTGAAACAAGGTGTTAGGGGTTGTGATATTGAGGTTGATTATCACAGAATCCCATTTTCCTTTGTAGTTATGCCTATGAAGGGTTTCGATGTTATTTTGGGTATGGACTGGTTATCGTCATACCGGGCAGTTATTGATTGCTACCGCCAGAGGGTCACTTGTTGTACTGTGAGCGGAGAGTATTTTCATTTTCTGGGGGACCGGGTTGGTAATGTGTTGCCACCGGGGTATGTTCCGCGAGGACGGAGTGAGCTTAGTGGTCTACTTGCTAACCTTTCAATTAGTGAGGATGATGAGACACAGATTGTGTTGCCAAGGGTGGTTTGTGAGTACTCGGACGTTTTTCCCGAGGATCTTGTTGGTTTGCCACCGCATCGGGAGATTGAGTTCTCTATAGACCTAGTGCCCGGTACAGCGCCGATTTCCATGGCACCTTATCATTTTGCCCCAGCCGAGCTAGTTGAGTTGAAGATCCAACTCCAGGAGTTGCTAGATAAGGGTTTTATACGTCCTAGTGTTTCGTCGTGGGGAGCACCGGCCCTCTTTGTTAAAAAGAAAGGTGGTGCTTTGAGACTTTGTATAGATTATCGGAAATTGAATCGGGCTACGGTTAAGAATAAGTATCCTATGCCTCGTATAGATGATCTGTTCGATCAGTTGAAGGGTTCCCGTTGTTTCTCGAAGATAGACTTGAGATCGGGTTATCATCAGTTAAGAGTCAGGGAGGAGGATATTTCGAAGACGGCATTCCGTACGCGGTATGGCCATTATGAGTTTCTGGTGATGCCATTTGGGCTCACCAATGCACCGGCAGTCTTTATGGACTTGATGAACCGGATCTTCCGAGAATTCTTGGATCGGTTTGTAGTCGTTTTTGTGGACGACATCCTTATCTATTCGCCTTCTGAGGAGTAGCATGAGGCACACTTGAGGGTGGTGCTTGAGTTACTTAGAGCACATAGGCTGTATGCCAAGTTTGGGAAGTGTGAGTTCTGGCTGAGGGAAGTCAAATTCTTAGGTCACGTGGTGTCTGGGGAAGGAGTGTCTGTTGATACATCCAAGGTAGAGGCAGTGCAGGATTGGGCACAGCCTAAGAATGTGTTTGAGATTCGCAGTTTTCTGGGATTAGCTGGTTATTACCGTCGGTTTGTGAAAGATTTCTCCAGATTAGCTTCGCCTTTGACTAGATTGACTCGGAAGGGAGTCAAATTTGTTTGGAGTGAGACTTGTGAAAAGTCGTTTCAGGAGTTGAAAGTTAGACTGACCACCGCTCCAGTCTTGATTATTCCAGAGAGAGGGTTGGGTTATGCAGTCTATTGTGACGCCTCACGAGAGGGTCTGGGTTGTGTATTAATGCAAGAAGGGAAAGTAGTTGCCTATGGTTCACGTCAGTTGAAAATTCACGAGCAGAATTACCCTACGCATGATCTAGAGTTAGCAGCTGTGATATTTGCCTTGAAGATTTGGAGGCATTACCTTTATGGTGAGAAATTCGAGGTATTCTCGGATCATAAGAGTCTGAAATATTTGATTACACAGAAAGACTTGAACTTGAGGCAGAGGAGGTGGATGGAGTTCATAGAGGATTATGACTTTGAGTTGCATTATCATCCGAGAAAGGCCAATGTGGTGGCCGATGCTCTTAGCAGAAAACCTGTTGGTGTCATAGCTAGTATAGCCATCCGAGAATGGGAGATGTTGGGAGCACTTGGTGAGTTTGATTTGTTACTGGGCGAATCTGTTGAGGCTGTGGCCTTGTTTTCTGTTGTTGCACAGCCTACACTTGTGACTCGAGTGTTAGAGGCTCAGAGGGGCGACCTTGAGGTAGAAGCTCTCCGTGAGAGGATTTCCAGTGGGAAGGGTGAGAAGGGTTTGACGGTGTATCCCGACCTGAGTGTGAGATACCGAGACCGTCTGTTTGTGCCTGAGTCTTGCCGAGAGGAAGTACTCCAAGAGTTTCATCATTCGCGCCTTGCGGTGCATCCGGGAGGTACTAAGATGTATCAGGATTTGGGTCGCCAGTTTTGGTGGCGGGGTATGAAGAGAGATGTGGCGGTTTTCGTATCGAAGTGCCTTACTTGCCAGCAAGTGAAGGTCGAACATCAGAGGCCAGCGGGTTTGTTGCAACCCTTGCCTATTGCCGAGTGGAAGTGGGAACACGTCACTATGGACTTCGTTGTGGGTCTTCCGAGGACTCAGCGGGGTAGTGATGCTATTTGGGTGGTTATAGACCGGTTGACTAAGTCGGCACACTTTATTCCTATGCGTGTGAGAGATTCGGTGGATCATCTTGCCGACTTGTACATTCGGGACATAGTGAGGTTACACGGGGTTCCAGTGACGATTGTCTCAGATAGAGATCCTCGTTTTACTGCCAGGTTGTGGCACAGTTTGCAGAGTGCCTTGGGCACTAAGTTGACCTTTAGCACGGCTTATCATCCTCAGACTGACGGACAGTCCGAGCGTATTATTCAGATCCTTGAGGATATGCTTCGGGGTTGTGTTCTAGACTTTAGTGGGTCGTGGGAGAGGCACTTGCCATTGGTGGAGTTTGCCTACAACAATAGTTTCCAGTCTAGTATCGGTATGGCACCGTTTGAGGCCTTGTATGGCCGACCGTGTAGATCTCCTGTTTGTTGGGCTGAGGTGGGTGATGCACCTTTGTTGGGTCCGGAGTTGGTGAGGGAAACGACGGAGAAAATTGAGCTTATCCGTAAGAGGCTTGTTACAGCACAGAGTCGTCAGAAATCTTATGCCGACCGTAGGAGGAGACCTTTGGTGTTTGAGGTGGGTGATCATGTCTTTCTGAAGATATCACCTAGACGGGGTTTGATGAGATTTGGGAAGAGCGGGAAGTTGTCCCCTAGGTTCATTGGTCCGTTTGAGATCCTTGAGAGGATTGGCGAAGCTGCTTATCGTTTAGCTTTACCGCCGCAACTGTCCGGAGTACATGACGTTTTTCATGTGAGTATGCTTCGGAAGTATGAGCCGGATCCATCACATGTGTTGGATTGGACCGATTTAGTGGTTGATGAGAATGTCTCATATGAGGAGAGACCGATTCGAGTCTTGGATAGGCAGGATCAAGTTTTGCGAGGCAAAACCATCCCTTTGGTCAAAGTTTTGTGGAAACATCACGGAGTAGAGGAAGCCACTTGGGAACGTGAATTAGAAGTCCGCGAGAAATATCCGGACATGTTGGTTGATTTGTAATCTTATGATTAGATTCTGTTATATTGTTGAACTTAAGAGCTTTATATATGTCTTAAGTTATAAAACATTGAGTTTGTGTTGGTAGATGGGTGTATCTTAAAACTTGCTTCATTATAGAAGTTTAGTGTAATATTGCATCTGTTGAGTACATTGTTGAATGGGTTGTTTATATCATGCGATTGAATATGATATGGGAATTGTTAACATTGAAAGGAATAATGCATAATAATGATACAGGTTGATATATAGGTTGTGTTATATATTTAATGTGAGATGCCTCTTGATAAAGAGATGAAATGACCAGTTTTGGGTCAAGATGTTTACTAATTTCGGGGACGAAATTCTTTGAAGGGGGGGAGGTTATAGCGACCCCGGTCTTCTCCCATTTGATTATTGTATCCGGACTTAGGTTCCGTAGATTCTGTCATTGTATTGTTATTGTTGTTGTTCCTTATTTGCTCATTTGGACTTATGGGATGTGTTGGGCAGGTTTGTTTCAGGTTGGTTGGGTTTAGAAACCAAGTGTTGCTGTCCAGAATTTTGGGTCTTCGCTCGAGCGAGGAGTTTGTCGCTCGAGCGAGATGTTTTTTTTTGGTTATTCGCTTGAGCCGGGGTTTGGTAGCTCGAGCGAGAGGTTGCGTCTGACTTGGACCTGTAGCTGTGCATTCTTGGCTCGAGCGAGATTTTCATCGCTCGAGCGAGTTAGTTCGTTCTTCGCTCGAGCAATAGTTTCTTCGCTCGAGCGTGAGTCTGGTTACAGACCTGAGGGTTTGAGTTCTTCGCTCGATCGAGTTTTCTTTCGCTCGAGCGAGCTTGTGGGTTGTTGGCTCGAGCAAGGTTTTCTTGGCTCGAGCGTATCTTTTCTGTGTCTAGTCGCTCGAGCGACCAAGTCTTCGCTCGAGCGAGCCTGTCAGGTTTAAATAGGCAGCAGCGTGTTTCAGATCTGTTTTTCATACACTTTCATATTCCAAAACCCTAGTTACGAGTTTTCTCTCCCTATACACACCTTCTCTCTTAGATTTGATCCACTTAGGGTGTGTTTCTACCATAGATCCTTCATTAAAAAGATAGAGTGAGTCGAGGGCTTCCATCTAATCTGAACATTTGGCGATTTGGAGCACTTTGGTATTTGGGTATTCATCTTTGTCTTCTCCATTTGGGTTGTTCTCTTCGAGGTAGGGATTTCCTACTCCATTTTATAGGTTTTGTTCTAAGTCTTGGTCTTTTGATATGTTGGTGATACCTTGGTAAATTTTGAGAAAAACCCTAGTTGTATTATTAAATTAATTTGTATAATTAATTCATGGAACTGGGAAAAGATGGTTAAATTCATGGAATTGGGGAAATTATTGATTAAATGGCGTAGTTAGATAATTTGAATCATTTATCTATTGAATTGTTGACAATAGTTATTTTCAGTTTAGAAATAACTGTTTTGGGCTATCGGTGGAGGATAGTCGTGATTGTTGTAGACATTGCATGTGGATTAGGAATAACTGAAACTAATCATTGGTTGAGTCATTAATTTTGACTATTGCATTGATACAGAAAATACGTGTATTGATTGAGCATTGCATTTGCATACATTGTTTTGTGTGGGAGGAGATAGGGGATGTACTCCACGGTTTAGGGGAAGATAGGGGATGGACCTCTAAACCGGACTTTGTTTGGGAGGAGATATGGGATGGACTCCATTAGCATCACTTTTATGTGTGCTTATCTATATTGAAGTGTTTTATTGATACAGCACTAAAATGTGTATCAATCTGGAAGTATGAAGTGTTTTGATTTGAGCTTGAGTCTCATATGTTTGTTGATATTCGAAGGACGTGGATATGATATATGTAATTCACTGTTGTAAGTTTGGCCAGGTTCTGAGCCATGTTGATAAAATTGGAAAGTAAAACATGTGTTAGACAATAGTGTCATGAGACTATAAAATGAAGTAATTGATTATCTTGGTTAACCATCTGTTGAATGCTATTGCTTTATTCATTGCTTATATGTGGTTTAGTATATTTCTACTGGGCTGTGGCTCACCCTATATGGGAACATCATTTTCAGGTTCAGGTGATAAAATACCTCCAAGGACTTAGCTTGGGAGGGTTTGGCTTCTGGATTATGAAGAAGACTATCTTAGTTAATTGTCTTTATTTATTAGTACATGTAAACATTCAAGCCTAGGGCTTTTCTTGTATTGAGTTAGAACTCATATTTTGTATCCAAGTGTTGGATTGGAAAGATGTAAGCTTGTAGGGCATTTAATTTGATGTTATCTGTAATGTTTTCGTTTAGTAATCCTCTGATGAATGAATTATTAAATTGTTTTCTTTGAATAATGCATGTCAATGAAATGTATATAATGGGTTTATTTTGAGGGCGTTACATTATTTTATTGTAGATATTTATATTATGGTTTGTTATATATTGAAACCACTTTAGGGAAATTGAAATTTGGAAATTCATGCATCGTATGCATTTATAATCTTACCTTGTGGCTCTTAATTGTTAATGTTAGGAAAGTGTTGCAATGGGGTAAATAGCATATGAGTTCAAGTAGTGAGTTGGGTTTTGGTTTGTGCTATGTATGATATAATGGTACACGCACGAGGAGTCAAGATGCCCAATTGCCCTATCTTGTGCATATCGCCAGACGAATGTGGAAAAGGTTTTAAGGTATCCACAAGCCTGCCGTTTATAAAGTCGGTGAATATGGAAAACATAATTTTGGGTGTTCACGAGCTTGCTATATCAGGAGTCGGTAAATGTGGAAAAAGGAAGGTCTTGGGTGCCTATCACCCCGCTGTTTTGAGAGTCAACAAATGTGAGGACTATTTTAAGTATATAAATCTATATTTGTATATATATATATATATGTATAGTATGCAGCTCTTGTATCGAGACGTCATAGTGTATTTACACTCCATGGTTTGGTTATGATATGTTGTTGGTATTGAGCATTTCATATCATGGTTTTATAAAGGAAAAAGGCTTGGATTTTCTCATCTCTAGCATGACATGATCATATATGTTTTGATTAATTATATAACTTGTTAATGGTATTTTCTACTAGGCAACTGCTCATCCCAATACTAACAACCTTTCAGGAGATGATACTATTGTGCTGCCAAAGTGAGTTGGCTAGGGATGGATTTTTGGATGGGAGCATGAAGGCTCTATGAATGTTACTTGTTGAAGCCTTGGGCTATTTTTGTGCTGGAGATAGAACTCTATCATTTGTGTATTCAAGGAAATTCCTTCAAAAAATGTAAGCCCTCAGAGCATTATGTTTTGTATTATCTCTTGTGTTTTGAACTATTTATTCTTTCAATGAATGTACTTGGCAATGATGCAATCACTCAAATAGTTCAACGAGGAAGAGATAACTTTTGAAATTATGAAATGGACTTATTTAATGAATCAACTTGATTTTATAAATCAAATTGTTTTTGAACTAATGTTGTGAAAGGATGATAATTTTCGAGGTGTTACAAATTGGTATAAGAGCTAACTAGGTTTGAATACCTAGAGCTCGTGAGACGTGGCTTTGTCACAATGAGTTTATCATGCTGGGAGAGGACGTTAGTTACATTACATGTTTATGCGGTTACGTGATTATGTGGATATCGGATCAAGTTTCTAAGATACAACTTGCATCCATTATACTCATTGAAGTCTCTTTGGAAAGGCACTTGATCAATACTTTTTCCACTTGGAAGTCCTTGAGTGTTGTGGGACAAGTTGATATCTTAGGAGGGGGATCCGTATGTGCTCTATGTACTTATGTGTTCATGTGGTTTGCTTTATGTGAAATACATGCATGAGTAGGGTTAAGATTATTCAAGTGTGACATGTGGAATGACGTGTAAGTGTGTGAATTGTGAGTTAATTCTACTTTACCTTTACTCTTACATAGGATGTCTGGACATGGTCACGTGGCAGACCTCGTTGGGATGGTCGGGGTATTCCAGACCAACAAGATCTTCCTTCCCAAGAATAAGGAGTAGGACAAAACAATGTGAGCGCACCTACGGCCTACGATGCAATGGGGGCACTAGCTCGAGAAATGGATGATAATTTTTAGAGTGTTACATGTAAATTCTGTTATTATTTTAAAGATATTATTTGATTCATAAACCTTATTTGTGTAAGAAATAGAAGTCATAGATATAACTATTTTTTAAATATGGTTTTGATAATTAATAATATGAACAAATATTTATGTAACCATCACCATGAAAGTCTCATCTCTTGGGAGACTTACATGACCATTGACTTTCTGATTATCATTTTAGTGGCCCTCTGTTCATCATAAATCTATTAATTCACTAATCTATCGTCATTGTTTGTGTGACCCTCTGATCTGTACTTTCCATGTATATGGTTATATGCCTTGTATGTTATCTTATATATCTAATTTCTAAAATGAATTCCTATTATTTGAAGTGACCATGAACAATTCATTTGTTTTGACTGAAGCATTTATTATCTTATCAACTCTCTATTCATAGTGATTTCATAACCCCAACTCTCTTGGTATAATACTCATAACTCTACAATATGCTTATAGTTGATTTACCAATTTTGAAGGTGTAACGGTTAGAGCGAGAGGTGTATGGTTCACTTTGGGAATGAGGTTATGGATTAAATGCACAATACACTTTGTAAAATTTACAAAGTAGTTTATATAAATTTAATTTCTTATTTTGTAAATCTTAGCAGAATGCCCTTTTTGTTATAAATATATAGGACCCCCAATATATATTTATGTATCTTATTTAAATAATTACTTTCGTTTGCATTTGTTAATCTATTTTGTTTTTAATCGGCATTGGATATATAACTATGGCTACTAGCCGGTCGCAATGCCTAACCTTTGATATTGGGATTGGATCATAAAAATATATACATAGAGCCTTTTAAAATGAATGATTTGAATCATTGAAACAGAATCTATGATAGTATGTGACCACCATGAATAATTGCCATAATTATCACATCTAATTATAAATTGCACTACGTGGCCACGGCTAGTTTAAAAATCGACTTGACAAGATCAAAGTTGTGGCCATTTACAAATCAGTCTTGTAAATTGGATTTATTTATCAAAAAAATTTGTTATAACTTTCAGTTGTAAATTTATTAATATAAAAAAAAATTATAAAAGTACAATTAAACTATTTACGCATTTCATATTATATTTCAATATAAATTAAAACATAGAAATAAAATTCAAAATATTATAATTATTATACAGTGTCATTACTAGTCACAAAATATGTTTTAAAAAATCTCCAAAAAAAATTATTATAATAAAAAATAAATATATAAAACAAATTTTACTTAAAACTATGAATAAATAAATTCAATCAACAAAGTTATCCATTAAATGTTTTATTTGATTTTTTTAAATTACATTACTTATCTATTTTTTTATATATTCTTTTAAAAAAAATATAAAAAAAATTAACTTTTCAACGTGCTTTTTAAAATAGACCATAACTAAAGCAGCACCAATCTTGATACAAACCCTTAGTGGGAGTGACCCTACTACCCCTACATACACGTGAGGGTCAAAAAAAAAAAAAAACAAAACAAAAATTATTATTTTGAATCAACAATAATGTTTCCAACCCCCTCAAAAACAGACCCCCTCGACCCCCTCTAAGCTGGACAGGCACGTGATGGGTCACATGACATACAAAGCCGACGCTCCTCTTTCGGAATTCAAAAACATTTTTTAACGGGAAAATATAGCTCTATGACAATGAGAGATGAGAGGCAGACAACTCCCTCACTCAACGGACAGCTCCCCCTCACTCGACGGACAGCTCCTCAACTCCCAACTCCGACGGCCGACTCCCTCAGCTCCTCCCTTTCACTCCGACGTCCTTGACTACGACGCCCGACTCTCGACTCTCTCTCTCCCTCTCTTTTCATCTCATTCGACGAAAAGACTCCTGCCCTTGACGCTGACGACAAGTCCTTCTGCCGCCCTACTCTGTCCTCCCGAGTCCTGACTCCCTCTATTTCAATCCCATTGACAACGAGGTAATCTGGTGTATATATATATATATATATACGTTGATTTTGCCCTAATTTTGTAAAATCTGAAATTAGGGCAACATGTTGATTTCTTCTCTTCCAATTTTACAAATTTGGTGTATCTTGCTGAAATTAGGGCAAAATAAGGGCAAAATTCCTCAATCTGAAAGATTTGGTAGTGAATCAAACCAACGAGTCATTGAATCAAATTTTGAATTTGTTGAATGTTATAAATTTCTGAAATAAAATAACAAATTTCTGAAATCAAAATTTGATTCAATTTCTTCTTAGGAACGAATGAGAAATTTGTTTAATGGTACAAATTTCTGAAATTGAATCAAATTGAAATTTGTTGAATCAAATTTCAAAATTTTCTGATAATCTGAGATGCAATTCAATTTTACATAATCTGAGATGCAATTTTACACGTATAATTAGAAGTGAACTGCTGGATAATTGTGTTATCTCATTAGGTAATAAGTTAACTGATTAGATAATTGTTGAATCTGTTGGATAAAACATAACTGATTCAAAATTAGTGTACTCTCATTAGGTAATAAGCCTACACCAATGCAATTTTACATGTATAATTTTGAATTTGTTGAATCTGTTGGATAATTTTATAATTGGAAGTGATACATAAACTGATTATTCACTGATTCTCAATAGCTGATTCTCATATTCTCAATAGTTGGACTAACAATTTGATTAGTGTATCCAATTATTAAGTCCAATTTTCATCATACTCGGACTTAATAATTGGAAGTGATACATCACTAATTATTCACTGATTCTCAATAGCTGATTCTCATAACTGATTCTCAATAGTTGGACTTAATACTTTGATTAGTGTATCCAATTATTAAGTCCAATTTTCATCATATTCACCTCAAACATATTCATTGAACTTATACATAATGAAACAGAGCATATTCACTAAACTTATTGTCAACTTGAATGTAGAATAATTATGAGACTAAACATGGAATTGAGTATGGGAATTGAGCATGGCTTTTTGACATAGGAAGGAAGATTGAAAAAGTGGTGAACGTCCCTCTTAAATGCAGTCTTTACTCACTATACATCATGAGCTGAAATTATTTTTATTCACTAGTTTAATGAGGATAACTTGTTATTGCAGATGTCAAGTTCAACTGTCAACGCCAGTAGCTCAGATCGGTTGATGTACTTCAACAAAAATTGTCCTACATGTAAGAAAAAGGCCACGATTCAAATTTCTAAGACCGATCGAAACAAAAACAAGCTATTCTACTCTTGTAATGGTTGTGGTATTTTCATTGGATGGTGTGTGCCTATGAATTCACAATGTGGAGATCAAGAAATTCCAAGACAAGTAGAAAGAGAACTGCTAAGATCTATGACGGAACAAGTTCGAGCTATGACCGAACAACAAAGATCTATGACGGAACAACTTGGAGCTATGACCGAACAACAAAGATCTATGACGGAACAATTTACCTTTGTTAGTGCAAAGATGCAAAAACTAGAATTTCTGATGTTTGTCTTGCTTGTAATTGGTGTGTTATTACTTATAAAGATGTAATACTAGTTAGAAGTAGAAGTAGAAGTAGATTGAACTATGTTTTGTTGTGGAATGGAATATGTATTAGTAAGAAACAGTTGAATTGTTGAATTTTTGAGTGGAATGGAAATGAATTGTTGAATTGTTGAATGAAGATGTGGAATGAAGATGTGTTGAATTGTTGAATGAAGATGTTGAATTGTTATTGTTTAATGAAGATGTGAATTGTTGAATGAAGATGTTGAATTGTTATTGTTGAATTGTTGAATGAAGATATGAATTGTTGATGAGTTATTGTTGAATTGTTGAATGAACCATGAACCAACACAGTTTGTGAACTGAACCATGATAGATTTTTGCTGAGATAGGTGTTTTAATAGATTGAAGCACAGATTTAAGCATGAACCATGAATTGAACCATGAACCAACATGAACTGTTGATGAGTTATTGTTGAAAATGAACCATGAACCAACATGAACTGAACCATGAATTGTTGATGAGTTATTGTTGAATTGTTGAATTGTTGAATGAACCATGAACCATCACAGTTTGTGAACTGAACCATGACAGATTTTTGCTGAGACAGGTTTTTTAACAGATTGAAGCACAGATTTGAGTATAAACCATGACAGTTTGAGCATGAACCATGACAGATTTTGGCAGTTTGAAACATGAACTGATAGGCACAGATTTTGGCTGAAATGTTGTCAAAATAAAAAACTAAAATACAGATTTGAGTTGTTTTTCAAAGATAGATTTTTAAAGACAGTTTGGCAAACTGAAAAAATCATATTTTGGCTCAAATACTGTCAAAATAGAAAACTAAAAAACAGATTTTCAGATTTTCAAAGACAGATTTTTAAAGACAGTTTGGCAGTTTGAACCATGAACTGAAAAAATCAAATTTTGGCTCAAATACTGTCAAAATAACAAACTAAAAAACAGATTTTTTTTACAGATTTCTTAAACCATGAACTGTCAACAGATTTTTTTGCATGAACTCTCAAAAAATCAGGCTCAAACACTGTCAATATGCTAAAACACTGTCAAAATAGGAAAATGAAAAAGATTTTTTTCCAGATTTTTTTAAACCATCACCTGTGAACTCAAAGACAGATTGTCAAAATAAACCATGAACTCAAAGACCAATCTTGCATAACCAATAAAGTGGGACTTAATAATAACCAATCTTGCAAATTCGTACACAACATGTGTTACACATCTAACACGGGACTTAACATAATAAGTTTCAATCTCAAAAACAAAATGTCAATGCTCAATAAACTAGTCAAACACTTCTCCAATGTCCATCATTCATTCGCGCTGTGCAATGTCCATCATTCATTCCTGGTGTGCATGCATTAGAACCCGATGGGGTTAGAGATCCAGACCCAAACATTTGAGTTGGAACACTCATCAAACTTCTCGGTGTGCCGCTTACAAAGTCCAATGGGATAAAAAATGTGCCTCCAATAGCATTTACGACCTGTCAAAATTGAAGTAAAAAAGTACATGTTACAAAATATTTGTAAATGAAAACAAAAAATTGATGTAAAGTCGTCTTATGAACACATACCGATGCATACACACTATTTTGCATGCCAACCATATAAGGATAATATGATGTATAAGCTTGAGCTTGCACTTGAGCTTGAGCTTCAGCTTCAAATTGAAGCACCTTAGCAGCCTATATTGGTTCAAGAGTTTGTAAAAATGTACTTCAAAAGAGTTTGTTAAAAAAATAAAAAACAAGTTTAATTCAATATACAAGTTCAATTCAATATACAATTTACCTTTGCTTTTGTTTATTTTTTTGCCGTTGCCTTGAACCGATTCACTATTTGATCCACTTTGGCAACCTTTCGTTTCGTAATTGGACGACCTCTTCGCCGAACAACCAAAGGACTAACCACCTTCCTCGTACTAGCACCCGATGTACAACCGGTGGCAATTGGACTTTTTCTAGATGATGGTATCCTATTAGTAGAAGGTGGCAAACTACTCCCATCACCCAATTCATCGTGCATGACTCTATCCTTCATTTCATCCAACCCAAGGTCTATAATTTTAATTTTCCCTTCCGAACTACCAGCAAGTTGTACAATGGCGATCAATTTCTTGTTCATCCTCTCATAGCAACTTGTATTGAAATCATCCCCAAAGCCAGTGTACGTGGTTTTGATGCATGTGTACTCTCGAACCAAATCTTTCCTCCAACGTGGCAAAATGTACTTACTTGGCACCTCATTTATGTACCTTCTCACAAGCACCGCGAGTGAGTAAGCACACATAATGCCTCTAAACTGAAACAACCGACACATACATTGAACTTCACATTCGATTGAATTAAAATGCACAACAAAGTCCACATGCTTCATCTTGTCACAAACTACCATCGCTTCTTGGACATTATATGTACGAATTGCTTCCTTCTCTTTGATAATCAAGGCCTGACAGTACACTAATCTCTTCAACTCTCCTTGAACTTCTTTGAATTTTGCATTGGTGTAGGCTTGCTGAAATTGCTTCTCCAAGAGCCATATATAGTTAGACAATCAAACAATTTGTGTCGAGACTTGAAGTCTGATTTCTTCTCTTTCTCTACCTTACTTCTCAACACATTGTTGTATTGTTCAACAAATTGTTTCCATGTAGTCTTCGGGTTGACATATCCATCAAAAAATGCATTCATGATTTCACTTCATTGTGTTGTTGACATGCCAGCCCAAAAAATGTCTTTAACATATACAGGAACCCATCGATGATACTCATGATATAGTACCCCCAACCACTCATTATCATAAAGATTGAATTTAGTAAGCATCTCTTCTCATTTTTCCTCAAATTCATCTCTTGTCAAACAATCATAAATTGCATTTTGCATAGCCAACTTTATGGGTTCATACTGAGCATATCCTTTCAACTTCTCGGATATTTTCTTCATTACATGCCATAAGCACCATCGATGTTGGGCCTATGGAAAGACAATTTCTATAGCATTTTGCATAGCTCTGCACTGATCTGTTATGATAGCTTTTGGAGGATTATTTGACATGCAACATAACCACGACTTAAATAGCCAAACAAATGTGTCGGTGTCGTCACTAGATAACAATCCACAACCAAGCAAAATAAACTGTCCATCGTGATTGACTCCTACAAATAGCGCAAATGGCATGTCATATTTGTTCGTCAGACAAGTTGTGTCAAATGAAACAACATCTCCAAATGATTCATACATAGCCCGACTCCTTGCATCAGCCCCAAACAAGTTTCTAATACAAAACTCCTTATCAACATCAATCACATAAAAGAATTTCTCACTATGTGCTTGCATCCTCATAAAATAACTTTGAAGTTATTCGGCATCACCTTCACCAAGCCTTAATCTTCTAGCTCTATTAATGTAATTCCTTGCATCTCGCTCATCAAATGTCAATGACTCGTATCCCCCCGCTTCAACAACCATTGAATAATAGTTCCTAGACACCCCAATCCCTGCTTGATCATTGATTTCTAATCTTCTCTTCACATGAGTACGAATTTTCTTATTCATTGCAAAATGACGAGAGTCGGTGGGAATCAAATCATGATTATGCTCAAGGTTAACTGTGGTTAACATATATGTCCCATTCTTTTGTAGAGTACCTTGTACCCTTGCTTTGCAACTAATTTTTAAAGACAAAGATGGCTTCAAAGGGTTCACTTCTGATTTCTTTTTTCTCTCCCCCGTTCAAGAACATTCAATTGAAAAGTTTTTTAATTCGCCATCATCCCCAAAAATGTTGTGCTCTATGAGCTATAGAAAATCCAACATGCTTAGCATATGTGGCATAAAATGTGTACACTTCTTCTCTTAAGCTAAAACACATACCCTTCTTAGGTTCTTCAACTTGTTTTTGAGGGGATCGGAAATCAGATTCAACTTGTTTACCCTCATTTACTGAAGGATTGTCACCACCATTTGAATTAACCTCCATTCTATCAGAATCAAAAATGAAATTAAAAAATGATGATTTTAGAATAATTATTTTATAAGATGATTGGAAACTTTGAAACTGTTATGAAACTAATAATTTTAGCTCATAATAAAATTGAAACGTCTGTATTTCTTATTAGTTTTAGCTGTTGAAATGTCTGTATCGCCACGAATGTTGAAATACATACATTAGTTTCATACATTTCAACATTCAAATTCGTTTCATTATGAAACTAAGAAATACAGACATTATGTCTGTATCGCCACTATATTTCAATTATCATCAAGAAATACAACCATTAGGTCTGTATCACCACTATATTTCATCTTATAAAATACAGACATTAGTCTGTCTAAATTATTATCAAGACAGACATTGTATTTCAATCATCACAGATGTTTCATAATGAATAATTGCAGGTGTTACATCACAGTTTCTTCTTGGTTTGGTTATGCATCACAGTTTTTCTTCTCACATTATGAAGTTTATCAGGTGTTACATAATGAATAATTGCAAGCAACACCGAGCATAAAAAGATAGCCTAATTTACAATCAAAATTTGCACATTTGCAACCTATGAAGGCAGTTTCCAAATGAGTTACCAAATATCATCCTATAGTGTGAAAATATGATTTTGAAAATAACTTCAAAATTCTTACGGAAATTTTTATTCTGGGACTGGATGTACCTTTTTTATATACTTCATCTTCTTCCTTTTTTTCATTTTTGTTTGACCCCTTTTAGTACTCTATTATAACCATTTGTGGTTTCGGTCTACAAAGATTGATCAATGTATGTAGATAGAGAGAGAGAGAGAGGGAGAATCAGGGGTTTTCGAGTAACATTACCTGACAAAATGCTATCGGAATGTGATCGAAGATCCGTTGAGCAAGATACAGAGAGTTATGGCCGGAGAGCTATGGTCGACGGAAAAGAGCTATGGCGGACGCACGATGGAAGAGGGAAAAGGGAAGAGAGAAGACGGACAGGGGTGGGGAAGAAGGTGCACAATGCGATGCGATGGAGGAGAGCTATGGCGGACGCACGATGCGATCGAAGATCCGTTCCCGCTTTTTTTTTGTCTTTGTTTTTAGTATATTTTTTTTGTCTTTCAGGTGCGTGTATCACACCTTCTTCATTGTGCAATTCTTCTTTACATGACTTCAGCAGGTGCCACCTCAGAGGGGGTCAAGGGGGTCTGTTTTTTAGGGGGTCTGTATCGCCACTGTTTGAATCAATTAGCGTTTACTGGGGGTGATGGGGTCACCCTCACTGAGGTCTCACTCATTTCATTTCTAAAAGCAGCACATGGAGATGCCTATTCCATCCAGAGGAAAGTTGACTTGATTTGTCGCAAGGCATGACATATAAATCTTATCGTAAAGTAAGTTTTGAAACTGACTAAGTATAAAATAGCACAATAATCACTAGTCTTACAAACAATATAAAAAAAACATCAAACCTTCTCATTTCTGTGAAACCAAGACTTTTCCTTCAATTTTTGTTATAGCCATGTCTACTACACCTCGTAATTCCGATGCACATATCCTCGTCTACCCATTCCCTACGCCGGGGCACATTATATCTCTCCTCGATCTCACCCGCCTGTTAGTCACCCGCGGCCTCACCATCACCGTACTGGTCTCCCCATCTCACCTCCCTCTTCTCCAACCAATCCTCTCTAGCCACCTGTCCTCCTTCATCCAACCCCTGGTTCTCCTTTTTCCACACTCCTTCACTTCCTCACAATCAAGCCTTCTCGGTAAAATACGCGCCACGGGTGAACTTTACGATCCTATCCTCCAATGGTTTCGATTCCGCCCTTCGCCCCCTGTGGCCATCGTATCTGATTTCTTCCTCGGATGGACCCACCGCCTCGCAACCCATCTCGGCATGCCACGTCTTGCCTTTTGGCCATCTAGCGCTTTTACCGCGTCGATTTTGGATTCCCTGTGGCGCGGCCTACCCAAGAACAATGATCCGAACAATGAAAATTTTTTGATTTCATTTTTGGAAATTCCTAATTCTCCGATTTACCCTTGGTGGCAAATAACACCTTGTTGTCATGATTTCAAGGAAAAAGACCTAGAACTGAGTTCTTCAGAAATGGGATGTTGGCTAGTAATGAGAGTTGGGGTGTCGTGTTCAACTCGTTCACTGAGTTAGAACAAGTTTACATTGATCATATCAAGGAATGGGGCACGATCGGATTTGGGCTGTCGGACCCTTATTGCCACCAAAAGATAGTGATCTAGTGGGACCCACTAACCGCGGTGGATCGAGTACGGTGCCAGCTCATGAGGTCATGACGAGGCTCGATGGTAAGGCTGATGATCCGATTGTCTATGTGTGCTTCGGGAGTCGTATGGTACTAACAAGTAAGCAAAATGAAGCGTTGGCGGCTACGCTTGAGTGCAGTCGGGTGCATTTTATTTGGTGTGTGAAGGCATCTGATCAAAGACACGTGGCAGGTGATGATGGCGCCATCCCAAATGGGTTCAAGGATCGTGTGGGAGATAGAGGTTTCATAATAAAGGGGTGGGCCCCGCAAGTGGAAATATTGAGACGTCCAGCTGTCGGTGCGTTCGTTACTCATTGTGGTTGGAACTCAGTGCTAGAGGGTATATCAGCTGGGGTACTTATGCTGACCTGGACAATGAATGCGGACCAGTTCACCGACGCTAAGTTGTTGGTGAACCAACTCGGCGTGACAATTCGAGCTTGTGAAGGAGGATCACAGAATGTTCCAGATGTAGACGAGTTGACTCGGGTGTTGGGTGAGTCGGTAATTGGGTCTCGGACTGAGAGAGCTCGAGTTATGCAGCTACGTAACATGGCCAGGAATGCTCCTGTGAAAGGAGGAAGCTCAACCAGAGAATTGGAGAAATTCGTGAAGCAACTAGGTGAGCTCAATAACAGATATGTCGTGTGATTAATTCAGTTCCTTGGGGACCTCGGATTTGAAATAAAGTTTGTTCTTGTGTGATAAATTTTGTATGATTATAAATTTTGTTATATATATATATATATTTAAATATAATAGAGCATTGAATTTATATTAGCAAAAGCAAGGAAGCTAGTGAGTTGTATAAGAGTATCCAGTACGGAGGTCGATGTTTGAGTTTATGTGGTTCAGTATGGATTTTATTTTAATAATTTAAATAATTTATTTTGTTAGAAATTTTATATATTTTATTTATAAAAAAATTAGATTAATTCAATAATTGTAATTTCTTCAATTTATTGTATTTATCACTAAAAATAAAAAATAATTATATTTTTTAAAATAAATCATCCATATTTTTTTTAAAGACAAATGTAATAATAAATTTTATATATTTTATTTGTTTAATATAACAGAGCATTGAATTTATGATTAACAAAATCAAAGGAGTTAGTGAGTTGCGAAGACTGAGTTTTATATATGTATGTCAGAAGAGAAGATGCATTCTATTGATCAATTGTTGACTTTTGGTCTAATTTCTGAGTGAACTTAAACGTGTGCCTGAGTAATTGGATAAGTAAAGTTTGACTTTGCAAGAGCCCAGAAGATGCCCATTCACAACGCACACCAAACCAAACATTTATGCCAAATTTAGAATTAAATTTGTTATATAGATCATTGTCAAATGATAATAGAGCACTAATAACATTTGATCTGAGGCGTGGAGTTTAGTTATGATTTTGTGGGATTCATGAAAGAAGAGAATCAAAAGAGTTTAACATCAAATAGAAAATGCAATCTTTATTAAGGAGTTGCCTAGAATAATTTAAATAAATATATTTTTAAATTTTTTATAAAAAAGATGTGTAATATTAATTGATAGAGAAATAATGTAATTTAAATAAGAAGTGATATAATCTAAATAAAATAAAATAAAAAATAAAAAGATGTACTAAAATAGCACATGCCAAACAACCCTAAGTACCATGTGGTCATGCCCATGAATATATGGAATAAATTCTCATTGATTTTCCGATTTTCCGCTTTGTATGATGGAAAATTTTGGAATAGAAGGGAATGTGGGTAATTTTAACTTGTTTTCCAATTTGCCTCCTCCTGATGGCTCTTTGGGACCATTAATTGTTGTTTTTTCATGTATTTGGATGGAAAAGACTTTTCTTCTAAAATTTGTATAGAATTATTCATCATAATAATGTGTTAGTTCTTTTGAGACTTTAGGAACTGAACATCCCAATCTGTCCTTACTTGTGTCTGCTTCAGAATCTTGGGAGCATAGTGTGTTGGATTTGTGGAGATCAACTGACTCCTTCACTGAATTGCCCAGTCTTTTGGAGCCCAACTGTTTGGGCTTTAATAAGCTTGCATCATTCTGTGGAAAAGGTAAAGCGAAAGTTGAGTGTTGGTGTGTTTGGTAATATTTACGTTTTCAGTTTATATTTATAAAAATTTTATAAATTGGTTTTTGTTTATTTTTTGTTTATTTTTAGAAAAACATAAACTACAAACGCGTTTGGTAATTGACAAAATGTTTAAAAAAATTTAAAAATATGAAAAAGAGTGAGAAATAGCAAGTGGCGGCAGAAGACGGTAGTGAAAAGTGGTAACGGTGGGTGGTGGGTAGCTGGTGGTGGCGGGTGGGCGGTGGTGGTGGTGGGTGGATGGGTGACGATGGCGGGTGGTGGGTGGTAGCGAGTAGGTGGTGGTGACGAGTGGTGGGTGGTGGTGGTGTTAGGTGGGTGGCGGGTGGTGGTGGTGGTGGTGGTTGGTTGGTGGGTGGGTGACAGTGGCGAGTGGTAGGTGGTAGCGAATAGGTGGTAGCGAGTGGGTGGTGGTGGCAGGTGGGTGGCGGGTAAGTGGTGGTGGGTGATGGATGGTGAGTGGTGGTGGCAAGTAGGTGGCGTGTGGTGGTGGCGGGCGGTGGATGGTAGTGGCGGGTGGTGGGTGGTAGATGGTGACGGGTGGATGGCTAGTGGGTGGTGGTGGTGGTGGTGGTGGCAAGGGGTGGGTGGTGGCGGGTCGATGGTGGTGGTGGTGGTGGTGGCGGTGGGTGGGTGGGTGGGTGACGGTGGCAAGTGGTAACGAGTAGGTGGTGATAGCAGGTGGGTGGCCGATGGCGGGCGGTAGTGGGTGGTGGCGGGTGGTGATAGTGATGGGTGGGTGGGTGGGTGACGGTGGCGGGTGCTAGGTGGTAACGAGTGTGTGGTGGTGGTGGTGGGTGGTGGGTGGTGGCGGCAAGTGAATGGTGGGTGGGTGGTGGCAAGTAAGTGGCGGGTGGTGGTGGCGGGCGGTGGTGGGTGGTGGCGGGTTGATGGTAGGTGGGTGGTGGGTGGTGGTGGCGTGGGGTGGGTGGTGGTGGCGAGTGGGTGGCAGGTGGGTGGTGGTGGCGGGTGGTGGATGGTGGTGGTGGGTGGTAAGTGGTGGTGGCAGGTGGTGGTGGGGGTGGGTGGTAGTGGCGGAAGACGGTGGTGGAAAATGGTGGCTGGTGGTGGCTAGTGTGGGGTGGTAAAAAAAAAAACTCAAAACTCAAAACGGAAACACATTTTTTGTGTTTTCATTTTTTGGCCAAATTTATAAACTGAAACCACTGATTTATAAATCAAAAATTTTACCAAGCAAGTTTTTATTTGAGTTTTTAAAATTTTTGTAAATATAAACAAAAAACTGAAAACGTAAGTGTTACCAAACAGCACCAAACAAATAAATTTTTCTTTATAATTTTTCTTGGGTTCCTATATGAAAAATCTAGAAATCCCCTACATGTTGATTTATGATTATATATCAATTTTAAGCAGTATATAACAATCTCAATCAAACAATCAAGACAAATCGATACAATGATTTTACGTAGAAAAACCACAATTGGACACCTCCAATTGTGATAAAAAAAACCATGGGCAACAGTCACAAAACAATCCACTAAGAAGATATAAAGGAAATACACAAGTATACTCTCAATTACCTAGCGAATCCATGCCCGAATTGAACCAACCTCTATGTGCCTCTTCCAACCCCGTCTTCACCTCGGAATTATCTTGACGATGAGCCACTCCGGAATCCACCAAAACTTCAGGCTTGAATTCTTCAGAATCCGCCGAAGATCAACTCTCTCTTTTGTGTAGAACAATCAAATAATCCTTTGATGTATACTCTTTAAACCATGAGTTGAATACTCAATCAAAACACCAAAGAAAACTAGCAAAATATCCCTAGATATAAACCCTAGAACCCAAGAAGAAGATCTGGAGAAGTAATCCTAAAATCTGACAGAAATCCATACTTATAGAAATCTGAATCGCGATGCTCGCTCGAGCGAAGAGATTAGACAAACCTAACACTATAGTTTCATTTGCATCTGTTTGTCATTTTGTTTTTTATATTGTGTCAATCTAATTCAATTAATAATGTTTGTGAAGAGATTAGACAAAATTCAAGAGTCATTAAAAAATGAATGAATTATATCAAATTAAATGTGTACCTCTCTATCACCTTAGTCCTCAAAGTGATTGAGAAGGTGCATCAAATTTGATTTGGCCCATTCATTTTTTTAAATGTATAATTTTTTCCTCAATTTCAGTCCAATTTTTTAAGAGACATTTTTAATTGCATTAAATTGACATAATTTAAAATTTTAATGCCACAATTTATGCAATTAAAAATACAATAACTAAATTGACAAATGAAACAAACCACCAGGATTACTAATGCAATTTGTCCATTTCAGTTTTTTAAGGTGATGTATCTTTTGATATTTAAAACAGATCCACTAGAATTAAATGATATAAACAACTTAAAAGAAAACAAAAGAAACTGTTTTGATCTTATTTTCCTAAAATAACTTTTATCTTGTCTGGGTATGAATGATATTTTTTTTTTCTCCTTTAACTTTGATAGACAAATTTGATATTTTGAAAGCTAACTTTCTCACTCACTAAAAATGGCAAAATTAGGAAAGGATAGCTGTGTCACTGTGTGTCATGAGTTCTCTTTCTTATCATTTTTCATAAGCATTCAAATGAGAAAGAAGGGATAAGGTAATTCTATTTTATTTTTCTTACCGAATCACTCAAATCAAACCAACTTATGCATCGGTACGTGTATATATATGTCTTTAGGAATATTTATTTTGTGTTTATAACTTTAAATATGTTACAATTATATAATTGAGAGAGAGAGAGAGAGAGAGAAATTAACCTGATGATGCATGTGCTCTTGTGAGGTTCCAAGGGGCTTCTTTGGCACATTCATATTCCTTCCTGCATCCAAACAAAGAAATATTCAAATTGAACCATACACAATCCATCTTCTTCCCCTATTACCCTTTATTCTAGTTTGGTCAACAGTTATCACATAACCCACCATACTACCAACCATTTTAGTAGTAATCCAAGCATCCATTCAATTGTCCAGAATCTAATTGCACCATTAAAAAAAAGAAAAAAAAAAAGAAAATTTGAACTTTGTTGGAACTTAAAATCAAAATTTTCTATTGAACATTAAAATCTCTGTCGCATACATACAAGTATCATATTCCACACTTGTTTTTGTAAGTATTAATAATACATGTAACCATAATAATAATAATGCGGAATTAAGCTTAACAGGATCTTGAATTCAATACAACTCAAGAATAAAACGAACATACCTTTGTCAGCCATTGAATTAGAGAAGTTGAGAAAATACCCCTTAGAGTTGAACCTTTAATTCTTGGCTCACCTTCTTCTCTCTGTCTTTCTTAAATAGGATGACTATAAAACTTAGAGTGATGGAAAATACTTATGATATAAAGGGGAGTCACCCATCCTTATATAGAGGAGAGAAGAGGGCCAGATAAACTCTATCAGAAGAATTCCTAATCCATCAAGGTTTCCTTCTTATCTTAGAAGAGTGATTATATTAAAATTCTAATTACTGAACTTTATATATAATATTGGCTTTATCTAATTGTGGAGTCCAAATAAATTAAAACATGTAAAAAATATGTAGGCTATTGGGCCATACTGGAAAATAAATCCAGCATTCTCCCACTTGGCCCATTAAGCCGATTATGATGCAATTATGACTCATTGGATTCCACACTAAAAACTTTTCCACGTGATCACGAGTTTTAAAAATAGCTAATAAGTTCAGATATATTAGAACCTATAATACTGTGATTACTTCAGATCACCAATGTGAGTCATAGCGGTTATATAACATTTATGTCATATTTCCTTCTATGCACTACACCATCGATAACCTTCACCAACCCAGTCCATTATCGGGATATATAATTATTTGTCTGAAAGGCCCCTATAATTTGTCTTGTTAAGACATTCCCTGTTTATCAATATTCAATTTAATGTGTACACACACTTTTAGAAACAGAAAAATTAGAAACAAAATTATTATTGCGCAAATAATGTCAAATAAAAATAAGCACTCAGAATTAACCATACACATCAAGGGTTGCTTAAAAAGCCCATCCTGATAACATGCTTTTTGTATGTCTTTGGTGGCAATCCCTTTGTGAATGGATCAGCAATCATAAGAGAGGTGCTTAAGTTTTCAATTAACACTTGTTGTTTCTAGACTCTTTCTCTAACAACTAAGTACTTTACTTCCATGTGTTTGGAACCACTGGAGTACTTTCCATTCTTAGAGAAGAAAACTGCTGCGGTATTGTCACAATATATCTTCAGCAGCCTGGCAATTGAGTCAACAACACCAAGTCCTGAGATGAAATTTCGCAACCATAAAGCATGATTTGTAGCCTCAAAGCATGCCACAAACACAGCCTCCATAGTAGATGAAGCAATAGTGGACTGCTTCACACTCTTCCATGAAATTGCTCCATTAGCTAGTAGAAAAACAAAACCTGATGTAGATTTTCTACTATCAAGGCAACCAGCAAAATCTGAGTCTGAGTATCCGATAACTTCCGACTGTTCTGATCTCCTATAGGTGAGCATATAGTCCTTTGTTCCCTGAAGATATCTCATAACTTTCTTCACTGCTTTCCAATGTTCCATTCTAGGATTACTTTGGAATCTTCCCAACATTCCAACTGCAAAACTAATATCTAGCCTGGTACATGTATGGGCATACATCAAGCTCCCTACAATTGATGCATATGGAATGTCCTTCATTTGTTTTCTTTCCAAGTCATTCCTTGGACACTGTTTTTCACTTAATTTATCACCCTTCATGATGGGTGCATCACCGGCTGAACAAAACTGCATATTGAATCTCTCCAAAACACGATCAATATATCCTTTTTGAGATAGTCCTAACAATCCTCGAGATCGATCCCTAAAGATCTCTATGCCAATAACATAGTTTGCCTCACCCATATCGACCATTTTAAAGTTCTTGGAGAGATATTCCTTGGTTTCATGCAATAAGCCAAGGTCATTACTAGCTAACAAAATGTCATCCACATATAGCACCAACATAATAAACTTACTCCCACTAACCTTCAGATATATGCACTGATCAACTGCATTTTCCTTAAATCCGAAAGAGGTAATGGTATCATTAAACCTTAAATACCATTGCCTAGAAGCTTGTTTAAGGCCATATATGGATTTCTTTAATTTGCAAGCTAAATGTTCTTTACCTTTCTTTGCAAATCCTTCGGGCTGCTCCATATAAATTTCTTCATTCAAATTCCCATTTAAAAAAGCAATTTTCACATCCATTTGATGCAACTCTAAGTCATAATGAGCTACCAATGCTAGGATGATTCTAAGCGAGTCCTTCTTAGATACTGGAGAGAAGGTCTCTGTATAGTCTATGCCTTCTTTTTGAGTAAAACTTTTGGCAACAAGTCTGGCTTTAAATCGTTCGATATTGCCTTTTGCGTCACACTTGGTCTTAAAGACCCATTTAGACCCGACCTTTTTGCAGTTATTAGGCAATTCGACGAGATCCCAAACACTATTATGTTCCATGGATTTTAACTCTTCATTTGTAGCATTGACCCATTTAGAAGAATCATCACTATTCATGGCTTGTGAAAATGAGACTGGATCTTTGTTAATCCCAATATCAAAGTCAGATTCCTGTAAATACACTATGTAATCATCTGGAATGGCAGGCTTTCTTTCCCTCTGAGATCTTCTCAAAACTGCTGGGTGTGGTGGTTCTACAATATTTTCAATGGTAGTATCTTCATGAAGTGGTGAAACATGAGGTGGTGAAGGATTTTCATTATGTTGTTCGTTTCCCTCAGCCTGTGGAATAGTTTAAGGAACAACAATTTTTCGATAAGGGTCAAATGTTGGCACATCTACCCTAATTTTCTCGAAATTCACCACTCGTGTTTTCTCACTCCCACTAATTTCACCATTCTTTAGGAATCTAGCATTACCAGTCTCCACTATCCTCGTACTGTGATTAGGACAATAAAATTTGTACCCTTTAGACTTATCTGGATAACCAATAAAATATCTAGATATTGTTCATGAGTCCAACTTTTTCTCTTGTGGGTTAAAGATTCTTGCCTCTGCTGGACAACCCCAAATATGTAAGTGTCTCAAACTAGATTTCCTACTAGTCCACAACTCAAAAGGAGTTGTTGGGACTGCCTTACTAGGAACCCTATTTAAGATATACATTGCAGTCTTTAAAGCTTCACCCCACATTGAAATAGGTACAATTGAGTAACTTAACATGCTCCTAACCATATCTTTAAGCGTACGATTATGCCTTTCAGTAACTACATTTTGCTGTGGCGTACCAGGCATTATATATTGAGCACAAATGCCTTTCTTTTCTAAGAATTTGGCAAATGGGCCAGGATTTTGGCCTGACTCATCATATTTACCATAATATTCACCACCCCTGTCTGATCTCACTATTTTAACCTTTCTATCTAATTGTCTCTCGACTTCAGTTATGTACACCTCAAGGATGTCAACAGCCTGAGACTTTTCATGAATTAGATACACATATCTATAACGTGAGAATTCATCTATAAATGTGATAAAATATTTTTCACCACTAAGACATGGGATGTTGAGTGGCCCGCAAATATCTGTATGAATTATCTCAAGAAGCTCATTACTTCTTATGGTACCTTTCTTGGTGTGTTTGGTTTGCTTTCCTTTAATGCAATCCGCATATATCTGAAAATCAGTGAAGTCTAGGTTTTCCAAAATCCCATTCTTCACCAATTTTTCAATTCTATTTCTAGAGATATGCCCCAACCGTCTATGCCATAAGATTGAGGATTTTTCATTAATTAGACCACGTTTTAACCAATATTTGAATTCAGAGTTACTAATGATTGTGCAAACTCATGATTTAAGGTAATTTTATATAAACCATCACATAAATTACCAGAACCAATCACTTTTGAATTAAACATTAAATTGAGTTTTCCACAATTAAATAAAACTGAATATCCAACACGATCTAATTTGGATAGAGAAACTAAATTCCTAGAAATTGAAAGAACATAAAAAGTGTCTTCTAGATCTATCTGATGACCCGTCTCTAAGATCAGGCGATAGGTTCCTACAGCTACAACTTCAGCTTTGAGACGGTTCCCCATATAGACAAATCTTTCACTTTCTTTCGGTTTCCTAGTTGAGAGGTATCCCTACATGTCATTTGTAATGTGGGTCGTGGCCTCAGAGTCAATCCACCACGTATTAGAAGGTACTTCAGCAAGATTTGATTCATAACAAACAAAAGAAAATTTCTTACCTTTCTTTTCGAACCAAGCCTTTCGCTTGCTGCAGTCTTTCTTCGCATGTCCCTTCTTGCCACAAAAGTAGCACTTTACAGTGAAACCATTCTGAGCCTGATTTTCTTTCCCAGGTTCATTCTTTTTCTTTGATTTTACAAACTTACCCTTCTTTTTCTTTATAGCTTCATGAGTTACCGCCAATGCAGTTTGACGTCCTTTCTCCCTCAACCTCACTTCCTCCTGAACACACATATTAGTCAGTTCATTCAAACTCCACTTATCTTTATTGGTGTTATAGTGAATTTTGAATGTGCCGAACTGTGATGGAAGTGAGTTTAGAATAAACTGCACGAGGAAAGTTTCATCAACTTGCATTCCTAAAGTTTTAAGCTTTACAGCTTTGTCAGCCATATTGAGGATGTGATCCTGAGCTCTTCGGTTGCCATCATTTTCATTGTTGTCAATTCAGCCATAATAGTGCCAGCAAGTGACTTGTCAGCAGATCTAAATCGATCTTCAACAGCCTTTAAGTATTCCAATGCATTAACAGTTTAAGGTAAGGAGGTCTTGAGGTTATTTGCAATGGTCATCTTCATGAACATCAAACTAAGTCTATTGGACCTTTTCCAAAATTCAGAAAGGGCAACTTGTTCTGCAGTATTATATTCATTAATGTCTACAGGTTTATCTTTAAGCAATGCCATATCGAGGTTCAACACACCCAGTGTAAACTGAACATGTTCATACCATTCCGAAAAATTTGAGCCAGTAAGTAGAGGGACGCCCGATGCAAGAGAGTGCAATGAGGTGGGAACTTTCACTCAAATAAAATAGAACAATATACATATTAAATCTTTGAGAATTATGATGAACTATTGATATCACATAAGTCTTTCCTTTGGTCAAAACTTAGGTATATCTACTGTCCACTCGTCAAGAATCACTTATGTAGGTCTAAAGTAATTTATGCAATTTTCCAGCTAGTCATGTTACCTTTGGGTATTCAATTCTAATCTGTCAAATTACATAAGTTACATTATCCTACCCAGTTTATAATTATTTGAAAGTGACTCTCCTTTGGGCTAGTCTCAATCTCCTAATTATAACTGCAATTGAAAATATTATCGACTTTAATGTTACCCTTTTAACAATTCTTTTATGTAGTTCTATATTCATAAGTTTTACAAATCTAGGCCACTTTGGTAGCTACTAAATTAGTAAACCCTATGAATACGGAACTAACCAACAATATTCTCTATTCATTAATTTTGAGTTATTTAATTATCATTAATTCAATCACAATTTTAATGAAATCACTATTTTATGATTTCTAAAATTTCTTTTATGTGATTGCAATTACCAATATAATAATAATAATAACTCTGGACGAACATGAATATTTATATATCAAAATCATGTAATATAACAATCATGAATATCTCATATAATGGTTAATAAGAATTACACCTAATATGAATTAACCACTTTAATATTTAATATTCAATGTCATAAAATTATATCATGATATCAAAAACTACACGTACAAACACCCAGACAACTACACTACATGCATGTGCGTATGTGCACGTTTATAGAGATATACAATATATATATATATATATATATATACGTAAATGTGTACCATAACATGACTCACTAAATAGCAGTAGGTTGCGTATAAACATTCTGACGCAAACATGCAAGAAAATTAATAGATACAAGTATGCCAAGAATACAATATATATATATATATATATTTTGGGCATAGGACATGTTATCAACATGACAAAATCAATCAGCATAACAAAATCAAAAAACAAAAAGGGTGTATTATACGTTTGATCAACAAATTGAGATAATATTTTAAAGTCAATACTTTTAATAAAACAAAGGTACCGTTTATTAATAATAGTATCATAAATATATTATTATTTCAAGGTGTATTGATTCACAAAACTAAAGCTCTGATCCCACATGTAAGTATTAATAATACATGTAACCATAATAATAATAATGCGGAATTAAACTTAACAGGATCTTGAATTCAATACAACTCAAGAATAAAACGAACATACCTTTGTCAGCCATTGAATTAGAGAAGTTGATAAAATACCCCTTAGAGTTGAACCTTTAATTCTTGGCTCACCTTCTTCTCTCTGTCTCTCTTAATTAGGATGACTATAAAACTTAGAGTGATGGAAAATACTTATGATATAAAAGGGGAGTCACCCATCCTTATATAGAGGAGAGAAGAGGGCCAGATAAACTCTATCAGAAGAATTCCTAATCCATCAAGGTTTCCTTCTTATCTTAGAAGAGTGATTATATTAAAATTCTAATTACTGAACTTTATATATAATATTGGCTTTATCTAATTGTGGAGTCCAAATAAATTAAAACATGTAAAAAATATGTAGGCTATTGGGCCATACTAGAAAATAAATCCAACAGTTTTCTCTAAAAATAAAAATAATAAAAAAAAAAAAAAACATTACCACAAAGAAGAAGAAATGATTTTCCACAGAAATGCACACTTTTCCTCAGTTATTTTTAGGTGGATGGGATTTGGGGACATTATAATCAGCAATGAAAGGCATAAAACGTCCCTTTTCAACCTTCACAGGAGGGCTACTACTACTACTACCAAGCAATTTGCATTCTATGTTCAACTTTCCTTTCCCTTTATGTTTACAATATCAATCAGAGCGGCTTGCACCTGAAATCTTTGGAGCTTCTCCGATTTTCATGCCTTCCTCTCTTTTCACCATCTCTTTCCCCAAATCCACTTTCTTCATCATTTTTTTTTCCTTCAAGTTTTCCATTGTTAACTTCAACAACTGCACTAGGCACGACATATATATTTTCCTGTGACATGTTTTTTTCATAATTAGGACATCTCAAAACATAGATAATCACAAGAATCAATTATGTGATAATAGTCGGCCAGAGGCCCGAAACCCTAAGACACTTCATAATTAAAACATACTAAGTCAAAACGTAGATAACAATAAGAATCACTTATGTGACAATAGTGAGTCAGTGGCATAGAATCCTAATACACTTCGGTGGGTGGTCAAGAGTTTAAATCCCTCTCTTCTATAGACTTGAAAACATAGATAACAATAAGGTCGATTATATGATAATAGTCAGCCAGAGGCCCAAAACCCTAACACTTTATTATTAGGAGATCAAGAATTCGAGTTTCTCTCTTCTCCAAACTACGGCCTTAAAATAAAAAATAAAAAATAAAAAATAAAAAATAAAAAATAAAAAATAAAAAAAAAATTCTACCTTTTCAAGAGTGGAAAGAGGGTGTCCTATGGCAATGAAAGCATTTCCATTAGTGACCACCATTATCATTTCTTCCTTAGCTGAAACAAGTTTAGGAAGCCGTTGGTTATATTTTAAATAAATGTAATACAAGTTATAGAAGCTAATGAAGGGAAAAGGGAATTACCTATGTGGTTGTATGCTGCAGAGTCCTTTAGTTAGTGCTACTAAAATGAGCAAAATTCCAAGTACAAAGCTGCTAAACCTTATGGACACCATTTTCACTTTTCCTTTTCTTCATGGGTATGTATATTGTTGAACAACAAAAAGAGGGAAAGCATATGAAACAATATAGAGACTTCATAAACAGTCCTCCAAAGCCCAAACTCAAGTAAAAAAGCCAGGGTTCTAACATTCACTTTTTCACCAATTTTTAATAAAATATGGTCATAAGGTACATGCAGTACTTGGGGAAACTCAAAAGAGGAAAGCGGTGTTCGAAGTTGTTGAAAAGCTGAAAATGGTTTTCTGGGTTGGTTCACAATTTTAGGGGAAAGGTGTATAATAGCGTTAAATGGAAGATGAGTTTGTCTGCCGCCATGCATGCAATGAGGAGAGTTTGTTTTGGTGTCAAAGGTTTTTTTTACCACAAAAATGAAATGGAGGAGACTTTAGCTCCCATATGAAAGCTGTTGGAAAATGACTTTGCAAAATCCTTATTTTTTGCTAACTTCGAGTATTACTTAAGGTGGCATCCAAACGTTATTTTTAACGTTTTTCATTTGATTCATATTTAATGCCACGTAGTGAATAAAGCCATATATTTGGTTGCTCAAAAACGTTTCCAGATGAATGAGAATTCAACACGCATTTTCGAGTTCTTGGAAATGGATTTAGGTGGGTTTCTTATGCATTTGTGAAATGTGCTTGTCCCACATTGAAAAGGCTTAAGGTTTTGAATGGATTTATATAACTTAGCTTGAGATACTTGGGATGGGCCCCAAGGGATACCCAAGTTTTTGGAAGGGTGAGGTTATGGGTAAAGTGGGCATTTTGGGCTTGGGCTTGGGCCCGGGTGCGTGGTGTGAGATTGGGTTGGGCTTGTTCAGTCTAATACTTATCTTTTTCGACCAAAAATATTTATAAATTATTTATCAATTTTTTTTTTTTGGTTTCAAAATTCAAAATTGCGTTGACCGGTTTCATTATACGTTACTTCACTTATTGTCTTCATTGGGTTTGTTGTGTCCGGAAGTCTTTTCTCAAATTCTTGTACTTGTTTATTCCGGGTTTGTTTTTTTCTTGTTTCAAAGGGTGCACGATCGAGTCCGGAGTATCTGGAATCGATCTAGAAAATATTTGGACCGAGGAACCAGGGCCACGTGTGCGAGGCCTTGGGTCGCACGTACGGAAGAGAGGCCGCACATGTGGGAGGTTAGGTCGCACGTGCGGAAAACAGGGGAGATACTGGGTGCATACTGAAATAAAAGCAGTTGAGGCAGCAGGTGCGGGAGAGGGAAGGCCGCACGTGCAGGGATGAAGGCCACATGTGCGGAAGGCACGCTCCGCACGTTCGAGCATGGGTGCCACACGTGCGGTGGTAGGTGAGGCCAAATTTTTAGCTTTTTCTTCTTTTTGGGTTGTTTGTATCTCACTTTTGTTACACCTCTCTCTCTCTAAAAACTATTTTCTCTCCCTTCTCTCTACATTTTCTACACCAAAACAAGATCAAATCATTGATCTTTCTTCATCCATTAGAAATTTGTCCATAGTTTCTTCATCAAAGTTGTAAAGCCTCTTGAGAGCTACATTGTATGCGGTGGAGATCACATTTCAACACCATCAATTTGGGGGTTTTTCATCTCATCTCTTTAACAAACTTGAGGTAGGAAATTACTTAGAGTTATATATATGTTTTTGCAAGTTTTTGATTGATTTTTGAAGAACTCTCCCTTGTTGATTTCGAAAATGGGTTTTTGGCTCAAGAAATTGATGGTATTGTAGAAGAAGTCCACCTTTTGTTCTTTTGAAAGATTTTTCTTGAAATGCTGAACCATATGAGCTGAGATTGAGGTATTTAATGAGGTTTTGTAAAGGGATGAGAGAATTTTGGGGGGTTTTGTGAAAAACCTAGAAATTAGGGGTTTTAGAAACAATGTAGGGATTAATGGATTTTTCTTGAATTAAATGAAAGAGTGAGTGAGAATTTCATATTATTGTTGTAATATGACAACTTCTTGATGTATGAGGGTTTGGAGGCCTCAGTTGAATTTTATTGGTTAAATGCATGGACATATGTAGTTATGAAATAACACATTGTTGAGTTCCATGATATATAAGAATTGTGATTTCGGAAATTGATATTCAAAACATTACATATAAGATATCGGAAATTGATATTCAAAACATTGCATGAGTTCCATGTTGCTACGTGTTGATAGATTAAAATGAACATGTGATTGTTATTGTATTATTGTTGAGATACTTGGAAATGAAGAAATGTTTTGAGGCATTGATAATTGTTGAATTACATACTCATTCAATTGATTACTATACATTTTGAATTGAGTTTGGAAACATTCGCAATGAGAAAAGAATAATTTGAAATGAGAATTATCGAAATGTTTTGGGGTAAATACGTTGGTAAGTCCGGATAGGAGGTGTAGATGAAATTGATTAAGTTGGCCTGAGTGTCCGGGGTAAAAGACCGAAAACACATGTGGAGCAGGTACCACTTCCCTTCCGGTTAGCAATCGGTAAAGTGGGGTTTTGATAGTGCTTGATAAGCCTACTTGCAGACACCAACCTAAGGATTACCTGAGTCGTATTTACTACCCCATTGAATAAAATTGTAAGTTTCGGAATTGTTGAGATCTGAAGCTATTGTTAAACATGGTAATTCTTTTTAAAAGGCATGCAAATAAAATCCTCTTTTAATTAGCATTGCATTGCATGGCATTTGCATTTGATATTGAAAATCTTCCATAAATGTATATACTTTGTCAAGGATTCTCTACTGGGCTTTGTGCTCACCCCTATGGGATTTTGGTGTAGGAAAAGATGTGGTGAACCCGGGCTTTGTGCTCACCCCTATGGGATTTTGGTGTAGAAAAAGATGTGGTGAACCCGCTGAGTTGAGGGCGTGGACATATTTTGTGAAAAGTAAATGATTCTGTTTTGTTGTGGTTTATTTTGCTACCCGAGGGCTATTCATGTATGGGTCCAAGAGGCCATTTTTGTGTAACTGAGCTTAAGCCTCAGAAATTGTAAGCCCATGAGGGCACTATATTATTTTTGGGATTTGATGTTCTACATGCTATAGATTCATGTATTTCTATATCATTGAATGTGTAATTCGCATGTAGAACTTTTGCATAAACCTTGTTGATTAATGATGAAAAGATTGGAGAATCGCTAATATTATTTAGTGGATATTGATTGATGTATTTAATTTATGATAGATTA
This sequence comes from Camellia sinensis, assembly GCF_055761805.1. Classification (NCBI taxonomy): domain Eukaryota; kingdom Viridiplantae; phylum Streptophyta; class Magnoliopsida; order Ericales; family Theaceae; genus Camellia; species Camellia sinensis. The sequence goes on from NC_138975.1 coordinate 127,580,541, forward strand.
TTTCAGGGTGTTACAAAAATAAATTGGTCCAATTTTTTTCCTTCATCCAAACAGATCCTAACCCACCCGAATAGGTTCATACTTGTTGAATTCTTTCCCAGACAGATCTGTATCTGTCCATACAATTCAAACAGGCTTTTTGCTTATTGAATCTGTCCGAACAGGTTCATATCTATTGGCACCTGTTCGAATAACCACCAATTTTCCTATATATACACTCTCATTCCAGCATTCATTTGCATCAAAAAAATTCCAAACTTCTTCCCTTTCTTCTTCAGTTCGTCCTCTTATGCTACAGTATTTGTTTCTGCATTTATTTTTAGGAAAAGAAAGAGAAAGAGTTATAACGTAATTTGGTTCGTTAGACTTGATTTTGTAGTGCTACAAATTCAAGTGTTAGTCGTTGCATCCTGAGAAATAGATGCCGGTTAAAACTCGAAGCACCGGAGAGAGGGTGAAATCTACTTTAAATAGATTGTGTCTAACACAAGCCTCAATTTTAATTTCTGTAAGCATTTAATTCATAATTTAATTTACATAATTATTTTCTAAATTATTTTATTTTGATGTTTATTTTATACATTTAATTTACACACACACACACCACACTAGGTTTAACAATCCTAAAGTAGAATTTCGATTTTTATTTATTTTTGCGTTAGATAGACGAATATTTTGTTTCGAGAAATTAAATAGTAGTCATATACTGTTTAATTTCTTTAATAGTAGTAATATACTGTTTAATGATTTCTTTGATAACATAGTAGTAATATACTATTTATCATTGGAATTTTGTTACAAAATATTATTCTGTTTATTTTGTGTGTAAATTCTTTTTTGTATAAATTTGTAATTGGTGTATTATTATTTTGTCAGAATTATGACAACTAAAATAAACAGTACTGAGACTGTTATTACTCTAACTCCTACACCTGTTGTGCCAGTGATGACTCCGGCAGTACCAATAAATCAAGGGGAGAAGCCAGAAAAATTCAATGCAAATGATTTTAAAAAATGGAAACAAAAGATGATGTTTTATCATAAAACCTTGAATTTGGCTCGCTTCACTCATGAAAATGCTCCGGCACTAAACAAAGGAGAAACTGACCAATAAGTAGTTGCCGCAGTCGATGCATGGAAACATGGTGATTTTCTGTGTCGGAATTATATTCTCAATGGAGTGGACAATACACTGTACAATGTGTATAGTGTCAAAAACACCGCCAAAGAATTGTGGGAAGCTCTAGATCATAAATATAAGATAGAGGATACCGGTACAAAGAAGTTTGTTGTCGACTATTTTCTAGATTTTAAAATCATGGATTCCAAAACGGTTATTAGCCACGTTCAAGATCTCCAATTAATTCTCCATGACATACATGCGGAAGGGATGATTCTCAGTGAATCTTTTCAAGTAGCGGCAATCATTGGAAAGTTGCCACCATCTTGGAAAGAATTCAAGAATTATCTAAAGTATAAGCACAAGGAGATGAAATTGGAGGAACTGATAGTGTGGCTCAGAATTGAGGAGGACAACCGTGGTTCCGACTAGAAGTCAAGAAACCATGTCATGGAGGCTAAAGTAAATGTTGTGGAACATGGACAAGGGTCAAAGCTCAACAACAAAGAATGGAAGTATGATGGCAATGGTCCCAAACAAGGATCTACAAGTAAGAATAACAAAGAGATGAACAATGGGTTCAGTAATAGGTTCAAAGGCAAGTGTTTTGTGTGGGCAAAGATAGACATCACGCTAAGGATTGTCACGTTCGCAAGGACGGAGGAAATTCGAGCAAAAAGCCAACACAAGCCAACATAGCCGAGGATTTTTACTTTTTCGATGGAGTGGCTGACATCAATCTTGCTGCAGTAGTCTATGAAGCAAATTGGGAGGTCAATCCCAAGGAGTGGTGGGTGGATACTAGAGCAACCTACCATATCTGTGTAGATAAGAAGATGTTCACAACCTACAAAGTGGTGGAAAGTGGGGAACAACTTTTTATGGGAAACTCCTCCATATCAACTGTGGAAGAATAAGGAAAGATCGTGTTGAAAATGACCTCAGGGAAAGAACTCACGCATAACAATGTACTCCATGTGCCAGAAATTTGCAAAAATTTAATTTCTGGGTCATTTCTAGTCAAGAATGGGTTTAAATTAGTCTTTGAATCTGATAAGGTTGTACTCTCCAAGAGTGGCATGTATATGGAGCGAGGTTATATGAGTGATGGGCTTTTTCAGCTCAATGTAAATACTATTGTACTAAATTTGGCTATTAATAATAAGAACACATCTTCTGTTTATATTGCTGAATCTTCTTTATTATGACATGGTAGATTATGACATGTTAATTTTAATTCTTTGCTTTGGAATGTTTACCAAACTTAGAGTTTGATCCTAATCGTAAATGTAAGATTTGTGTTAAGGAAAAACTCACTAAGGCATCATTTAATAAAATAGAAAGAAGTATTGAACCTCTATATTTAATTCACACATATATTTGTGATTTAGAATTTGTTCAAACTAGAGGAGTTAAGAAGTATTTTATTACTTTTATTCATGATGGCACTTGATATTGCTATGTTTACTTATTGAGAAGTAAAGATGAAGCCTTAGAAGCTTTTAAGCAATATAAACCTGAGGTTGAAAATCAACTTGGCAAAACTATCAAGATAGTGAAGAGTGACAGAGGTGGTGAGTATGATGCACCATTTGAGGAATTTTGTTCTGAACATGATATTATTCACCAAACCACTGCACCCTATTCTCCTCAATCAAATGGAGTTGCTGAGAGAAAGAATTGAATTCTTAAAGAGATGATGAATGCCATGTTGATTAGTTCAGGATTATCTCAGAACTTGTGGGGGGAGACGATTTTGTTTGCTAATTTTATCCTTAATAGGATACCCTATGAGAAAATCAATCAAACACCTTATGAAGTATAGAAAGATCGACAACCTACCTACAATTACCTCAAAGTGTGGGAGTGTTTGGCCAATATGGCAATCCCTAGTCCCAAAACGACTAAGATAGGACCAAAAATCGTTGATTGTGTGTTCATTGGTTATGCAAATAATAGTAGTGCATACAGATTTTTAGTTCATAGATCTAAATATCCTGATATGCATGTAAACACTATTATTGAGTTAAGGAATGCGTCGTTTTTTAAACACATTTTTCCCTGCAAGGAAACAGAAGAGACAAGTTCAAATAAAAGAACTTTTAATACTGCTATGGGTAGCAGTGAAGACCACAATGATAATAAAGCAGATGAACCTAGACGTAGCAAAAGGACTAGGATCTGTAAATCATTTGGTCCAAATTTTCTGACATACCTATTAGAAAATGAGCCTCAAACCTTCAAGGAAGTAATGTCAAGTCCTGAAGTTCCATTGTGAAAAGAGGCTGTGAATAGTAAAATTGAATCAATACTGCAAAATCATACTTGAGAATTGGTGGATCTTCTACTAGGATGTAAACCTCTTGGATATAAGTGGATATTCAAGAGAAAAATGAAAGTAGATGGTTCAATAGATAAATAACAGGCTATGTTTGTTGTTAATGGATACAAGCAGAAGGAAGGCCTTTATTATTTTGACACCTATTTACCAGTGACAAGAATAACATCTATTCGCATGTTGATTGTGTGGGGGCCGAATACATGGAAAAATCAGATGGTGCGTACCATTGGAAGACTGATATTAATCGGCTATATCCTACGAGAGTGGGGAGCCGAATATAATATATGTGCCGAATAAGTGTAAGTCCTTAGGGCCGAATAAAAGAAAGGATAATGATTAAAAAGTAGGCCCTGGCCCTGAGGATCAAAAAGAACAGGTATAAATACAGGAACAACGGTTATAGAAAGGTATGTAAGAATCACTTCACAAAACTTAGTAAAGAAGCTATCCTGAGTGTCTGAACTAACTTGTCCGTCGGAGTGCTAATTCCGGCACCCCCGACCGGAGTGTTTGTATCTTTTCAGGTGATTAGCTGAGGATCACTAGTGTCTCCCAGGATCCGAAGAGTATTTCCAAACCACTTCTCCACAACTGGCGCCGTCTATAGGAATACTCAAATACATCCATGGCAGGCGTGAAGATCCTCCAGTAGCCATTGACGAGACCGCACAGGGAGATGACCTCACTCTAGCAAATATGCTCGAAAAAGAAACCATCGTTGCAAGACGTGCCTTAAACTTCGACTCACCAACGACCTCAGCACACGAGACAATGCAGGCGATCATTGAACAAGCAAAGCAGAATGAACAAAGACTGAAGAACATGATCACTGAAAATGAACGTCTCCGTCAAGATTTGGCCCTCGAAGTCGCAAAATCGAGAGAATCCATGCGCCAAGATCCCGAACGACCCCCGAGGTCCGGTGGACAACGACCTCGAGCCTGACCAAAGGATACTGATAGCGACTCCAACTCATTAACCACGGAGCTCAACAAGAAGGGACGATCCGAAACTTCCAACTCCCCCTAAAAGAGTCTGCATACAAGGAGTACTTCAGGGGTACAGTGATGCAAATTGGATATCGGATACTAAAGACTCAAAATCTACTAGTGGATACGTCTGTACCCTGGGAGGTGCTGCAGTCTCTTGGAAATCTTCCAAGCAGACATGCATAGCAAGGTTGACAATGGAATCTAAGTTTATCGCATTGGATAAAATAGGAGAAGAAGCAGAATGGCTTTGTAATTTCTTAGAAGGCATTCCAATGTAGCCTAAACCTGTGCCAGCTATATGTATTCACTGTGATAGTGAAGCAGCAATAGGACAGGCACAGAATCATATATATAACGGTAAGTCTCGACACATTCATCGAAGACATAATACCGTTAGGTATTTTCTCTCACATGGAATAATTTCCATAGAATATGTAAAGTCAAAGGAGAATATTGAGGATCCGTTGACTAAAGGGCTAGCCAGATAACAAGTGTACCATTTATCGAGAAGGAATGGGATTAAAGCCTGCTACTTAAAAAGTCGCCATAATGGCAATCCAACCTAGTTGACTAAAGATCCCAAGATCTAGGTTCAAAAGGACAACTGAATTATGGATGACTTCACATATCACTAAAAAGGTTTACTTCTACCCATTTCTATGATAAGAAGAGTAATACCTGCAGCGTTAGTAGGATAACCTTTGCTTTTAATGATTCTTATATTTTGGACATCCAAGTGGGATATAGCAGGATACTCTTAATAAGAAGTCACCTATATGAGTGTGAACTAGGCCGGTTCTGTGAGAATTGAAAAGGCTAAATTCTCTAGAGCACTCATAAATTACAAGGCATTGTTCAGGGCCAAAATGAACACAACCGTAAGAACCAAACTATGATTGCAGATACACTATGTGTAATCTATTGTCTTGTTTTACACAAACAGCTGAACAGTTTAAGGTATCGCGTCCACTGGTTAGCCAGTAAGTTCGATAGGCTTTCACAGAGGAGGTTCAAAGCCAAAAGCTACCTATCTCGATATGGTGTATCTTCTTAATGTACTCTTTCTTTGTTTGTATCTTCTTGCATGTTCGTTCTCGTGAATTCTATTCATGTGGGAGATTGTTGGAAAATGGTTTTACAAAATCCTTATTTTTTGCTAACTTTGAGCATTAATTAAGGTGGGATCCAAATGTTATTTCTAAAGTTTTTTTTATTGGGTTCATGTTTAATACCGCGTAGTGAATAAAAACTATATATTTGGTTGTTTAAAACCATTTCCGGATGAATGAGAATTCAACGCACATTTTCGGGTTCATGGAAATGGATTTAGGTGGATTTCTTACACATTTGTGAAATGTGTTTGTCCCACATTGAAAAGGCTTAAGGTTTTGCATAGGTTTATATACCTTAGCTTGGGATACTTGGGATGGCTCCCAAGGGGTACCCAAGTTTGTGGAAGGGTGAGGTTATATATAAAGTGGACTAGACCCATTGGACCCAAAACAACAACTACACGCGTGCGCCGCCGTCTGTCCTGTCAGGCGGGTTAGGCTTGGGCTTGGGCGCGGGTGTGTGGTGTAAGATTGGGTTAGGGTTGTCCGGCCCAATACTTGTCTTTTTGGGCCAAAAACATTTGTAAATTATTTATTTATTTTTTATTTTGGTTTCAAAATTCAAAATAAATTGGTCCAATTTTTTTCCTTCATCCAAACATATCCTAACCCACCCGAACAAGTTCATGTCTGTTGAATTCTTTCTTAGACAGATCTGTATCTATCCAAACAGTTCAAACAGGTTTTTTGCTTATTGAATCTGTCCGAATAGGTTCATATCTGTTGGCACCTGTTCGAATAACTGTCCATTTTCCTATATATACCCTGCCATTCCAACATTCATTTGCTTCTAAAAAATTCCAAGCTTCTTCTCTTTCTTCTCCAGTTCATCCTCCTACGCTGCAGCATCTATTTCTGCATTTATTTTTAGAAAAAGAAAGAGAAAGAGTTACAACATAATTTGGTTCGCCAGACTTGAATTTGTAGTGCTGCAAATTCAAGTGTTAGTCGTTGCATCCTGAGAAGTAAACGCCAGTTAAAACTTGAAGCGCCAGAGCGAGGAGGAAATCTACTTTAAGGAGATTGTGTCTAACACAAGCCTCGACTTTAATTTTTTTAAGCATTTAATTTATATAATTATTTTCTGAATTATTTTATTTTGTTATTTATTTTATGCATTTAATTTACACACACACCACTCTGGGTTTAACAAAAGAAACTTTTTGGGTTTATTTTTAGGATAATGTTATGGAAAACTGAATTTTTATATAGAATGATCTAATCTTTTATGATCATTTCATTTGCAACTAAAACGTCCACCATTTTAACTTATAACTTGTTAAGTTTATGTATAAAAATTGTGTTTTTAAATTACTTCCTTATTTTTATGTAGATGGGTGCGATATGTCCAGTTATGATTTTATCCAATTTTTTCACATCTTCTATAGCTCGGCACAATTAGAAGTAGAATCAAAATCTAAAATTTATATTTTAGGGTGGAGGAGTGTTGAAAGATGTCTTGTATCAACGCATGAAAAAATGAAAAAAAAATGATACTATTGTAGATAAAAGATTTGTTATATGAAAAACGATATTAGGGAAGTGATGTTATTATGAGATTAAAGAGTTAGATATATGTTCATTACTTATTTAAGAAAATTAAAACTTAATAAAAAAAATATTAGAGTACCCAAAGTTAAGTAAACATAAAGTTAAATATTTTGCCCATTTGGCGAAGCCTGCATAATGATTTGAAAAGAGAGAAGCATATGCAAAATAAGAAGAGATTCTTGATAGAATTAGGAGTTCCAGTTATTTAGATTGAAAATAATATTTTATTCATCTTCAATTTGATTAAAGATCTAGGGGCCAAAATTCTATATTTGACAAACATTCACTACAAAAAATTAAGGTTTTAAAAACCAAAATTTAGAGATAAAATTATTTTTTAGGGACCAAAAAAATTTGTTACAAAAAGTGTCATTATTATATTTTTAGCAACAAAAATTGGACATTAGTAATTGTAACACCTCGAAAATAATCCATCAAGATGAAATACTTTAACCAACATTCACAATGTATATATATAACAAAACCTTCAATCTTTACATCATTAATTACTGGTTTTATACAAAAATTCCACATGCAAATTATACATTCAATGATATTGAATATATGAACCTATAGCATGTAGAGTGTCAAGTTTCAAAATAAATAAAATGCCCTCATGGGCTACAACTTCCAAGGCTTAAGCCCAGTTATACAAAAGTGGCCTCTCGGACCCATACAAAAATAGCCCTTGGCTAGCAATTAAATGACAACAAAATAGAGCTATATACTCTTCACAAATTATCCACGCCCTCTACTTGGCGGGATCACCACGTATTTTCCTATACCAAAATCTCATAGGGGTGAGCAATAAGCCCAATAGAGAAATCCTTACAAAGTATTTATAGTTATGCAAATTTTTCCAGCATTTAGTGCATATGCAAATGCCACGCAATGCAATTTCAAAGATAATCTCATTTCATACTCTTCTTGAAAACCACCATGTTTACATTAACATTTTTTGCAAACTCATCAAATTCAAATTTCAAATTTGAATTATTAGGGGTGGTAAAAACGACACAGGTAATCCCTAGGTTGGTTTCTGCAAGTAGGCTCAACAAGCACTACCAATAACCTGTAGACGTCACCGAACGCCCGGGGAGGGTGAGTCCCGTTCTGTTCATTTGGGGTCACTACAGCTCGGACTCTCAAATTGTCACGGTTCTTAATCTGAACCAAAGAGTCCAAATCCGGCAAATCGTTTTGAGAAACAGATTTTTAGAAAAAGAAGTGCCAAACATGGACTGCTTTGCCAGATACAGAGTCGCCACCTAAATATTTTTTATGGGGGAATTTAAGAAACCCTGACTCGGTGCCGAAGGCCACATGTCCGTCATCACCGGAGTTGTCTCGGCTCGGGAGCTAGGGTACGATTAGGGAAGGTCAGCTATGAGCACCCCCCTCTCGCCCGATTCGAAGATCGGCCTCTACTAACCGTGATATCCGTTTTTGAAAACGTTATGTGTTCTTATTCCAATTATTAGCCTAGCGTTACTATATTATGCGCACAGCAAACAAGTATAAACTAGATTGCCTAATTTGGAAATAAGCATTGCATATCCGTTTGTCTTAAAAAAAGTACTTTGGAATTTGCTACTCGCAAGTAGGCTAAAATACGGATTTCAACGAGTTTTTCCAACTCAAACAATCCAACCTTCACCCACAGGCATTCAAACAGTTTATAACACATAAGTATCTAGCCATATGGTAAGCATACTGTCATGATAGCATTCACACGCATGCGATGATGCTAAAGCATAAATACTTACATTGTACTCCGTGCCAAAACAATAAACTGGTTAGCAAACATGCGTGATCCTAGTTCATGTCAAGTTGACTAATGCAACACATGCAAGATGCAATTAGAGTAGGCTCGGCTAACCTAAGCATGGCATGTGAAATGCAACCAATTGATGCACGTATTCAATTTGGAATTGAAATACAAATGCAGTTAGCGTGATGTACCGAGCCCGGTGCATGTGGGACAAATGTATGGATGCACGCATGCATAGCATAAGGTATGCTAATTTTAAAGATGCCCTAGTCTACCATCAAAAGCGGGTAAATAAAAGGGAAGAAAGACGTGGGGTTGGAAGACATACACCCACTCACGCACACTTATTACACAATTTCCCTCACTCGGAGGGTACAAATAAATATTACAATCCAAATATTAAACGCATAAATTATTACAGAATTTCTAATTAGTTGACTGAATGAATGCAAAAAGAAAGGTGGCCACAGCCCCCGGCCTCGGGATGCACGAGTGATGCGTGCTCGAACCCGGCTCGCCCAGAAAGTCCATACCATACCACTGCCGCCTCTGTTTACATTGCCCTGTCTCTCTGAAAATTGCCAAAGTCCTGGGACAGGTTCCTTGAATGCTGCAGAATACCACCGGCTGGGGAAAATGCCCACCGGCCCTGTATAATTTCCATCGGCTGCTGTTGGAGTTATCGGCCATTCACAAATGGCCGGTCGGCATTGAATGCTGCCGGTCGGCAGAAGATTCCTGCAGAGGACAGTTTTGACAGCAACGGAGGACAGACAGTGTATGGCATGGGATTTCAGGCACATGCGAGCATGGTCATGTTTCCCATCATGCTTTGAACTCAGGGAAGCATGGCCCTCGATCCTCGAGCCATCAATGGTGCATGATAGCCCAAGGGATCAAGCTTGCCACTTGATGCAAAGATGCATGCAACACACAAATGAGGACCAAGACCCTATCATGCCGAAGTCAAGGGCCCCGGTGACCGAGAGTCAAGGCGCATTACATCACTTATAGTATGAACGCTCCTTAACCCTCACACTTGGTTTGACACCCCAAACCAAGTAATGCAATGCATGTTATGGGAACAATGACTCAAAGATACAACATGGGATTAAAATGCAAGGCATGCCAAGTGCCATGCAACTAATATGGCAAGTATGCAATGCTAGGCATACAAGATGCGAATGCAATGCAAACATGGACAACCTAAGCAATAGGATCAACATATTACAACACTTGATGAAACAATCATGCAATGGACATGAGACAAGCATGCAATGGTGGGCTTAAACCATGAAGGGGCAGACCTTGATCCACCCCAAAACAGTGGCCAAAAGTGTCCAAAATGGTGGACAAACACTCATGCCAACAAGCAAGCCAATGGACCTAAAACTAAGGCACAAAAGGGGGCACTTCACTTCCACCAACATGACCACTCATGGCATGAATTGGACAAGCCAAAACAGAAACTTAGCAAGCAAAAATGGACCCCAAAACCTACTAACATGGCAGCTAAAGTGGCTCCAATGAGATGCATGCACCAAAGCTCATATCTAGGCATAAAAGGCATACCCTCAAAGCATGAAAGAGGTCACTTATGTACACATACAAACATGATTTATGGACTGAAATACGATCCTAAATGATGCCAAATCATGAGGATGGTCTAAGCTATGCATGCTAGGGGCCAATATACTCAAGGCTTACAAGCCAAAACACAAAGAGAGGACACCAAATAAGGCAAGCATGACTGAAACAGATGGCCAACAGGCTTTAAACATGGTAAAATAATGCCAACACCTTCATGGAACTAAGCCAACACATGCAAGAATCATGGCCTAAACACAAGATGCATTTCTAGGCCAAATAGAGGAATGTAAAGCAAGTATGTTAAGCTTGCAAAAGGACACGAATCCGACCAAAAACAGAGGTTACATGTGACCTAAAAACACCCAAAAACCTCTGAAAAAGGGCCAAAATCAATCAAGCATGCATGTTACCCTTTAAGCCAAAATGCAAGGAAATAAGACAATGAAGGGAGAGGGGTGTCCCTCCCCTATGCAAGACTTCAAACCACCTTCCTCACCACTGAAAATCCACTGGTTTTCAGTGGTGAGAAGACCAAAACACTCAAGCAAACAAGGCCTCACAAAGGAAACACCAAAAGGGCCAAATAAGGCCTAAGAGGGTGAGTTTGAATTCAAACCACAAAAGACCCTTAATGAAAGTTCTTAAGCACGAAAATATAAGCCTTTTTTATGTTATGCACAAAAACTAAATCAGCAAGCAAGATAGGTAAAAGACTAGTGCAAGTTTGGAGAAACTAAAGCAAAGTGCTCACCCTTGAAGCACACCTCAAGAACAGCCAATGCAGCCCTCTTCTTTTGATCAAAAACAATCCAAAAACTCAAGAATCAACCCTCAAAGCCCCTCAATCTCGGAGCAAGGTGTAATAGTGTGTGTATTAGTGCAAAAGTAAGGTAAAAGTACACTTTTAGGCCATGAAACACACACAAGGGAGGAGAGAGAGGGAAATATAGAAGAGCTCTCCTCTTATAGAAGTCCCTCTTGCAAAGCTTACACAACAAGCTTGCTTAGAGGGAAATCCCTCCATACACGTGTATGGAGGGAAGCAGAGTTGGTGCCAGCTATCACAGCTGGCACAAAATATCTACATAAAGTAGATGAACAGTAGTCGGCTCCTCAAAAATGCCATTTTGACAAAATTGAGTGCCGACCGGCAACAAATAGTGCCGACCGGCAATATATATTGCCGACGGCAACAAAATACCAGCCGGTGGCCTCTGGCCATGGCCGGTGATGTGTAGGGATGCCTCACAAGGCATTCCCTGCCCCTCCAAGGCAAAACACAAGTGTTTGGTGTGAAACCAGACACTAAACGGTCGAGTTCGGAGATCCTGAGGCAAGGCGCGTAGCCGGGACTTCTGGGAACTCCAAACGAACACAAACATGGATAATCATCAAGTGTTCCAATGGTGATGTCCAAGTCTGGAGGACGGTCAAAAATGGGGTGTCTACAGTTGCCCCTCTTTGACAGAACTCGAAAGTCATAGCAATGACGAGAGTGAATGTCAAAGCCCAGAGACGACCCATTTTTGACAAGGCCGAAGACTTAGACAAACATACAAGACAAACAAGGTATGCGCCCGAAGGCAGGGGCAAAATGCAAGACAATGCACGAAGCCGAGCATAACTTATGATCATGCAAAGAAAGCTATAACGAAGCATAAATGCGACAGTTTTAAGCTAGCATACACCGAACTACACTAAAATGCAGAAAGGATGTAAGGGAATTATGCAATTCTCAATATGTCTCACTCGGAGGATACAATACCTGTGTGGCTCGTCTGGTTGCACCAGCCTCAAATAAACCGTACATACAATATCGTGCCTGCAAAGAAAACAAACTTAACAGGTACAATATCGTTAGCAACATGCATAATAGTGTACTCGAAATGCGTGACAACACAAAGCAAGTGGGGAGCATAACAATGCTGTGAAGGTACAGATGTGTAAGTGGAGCATGCGGTCTACGCAAGCAATGAATTTGATCATAAGCATGCAGTCTACGCAAGCAATGAAATTGGACATAGGAATGCAGTCTTACGCAAGTAGAATATGCGATCTACGCAAGTAACAAACATACGGTCTACGCAGGAAATGAAATTTGAACAAACATGCGGTCTACGCAAGCAAAACATGCGGTCTACGCAAGTAATGAATTTTTGAACAAACATGCAGTCTACGCAAGCAAAACATGCAGTCTACGCAAGTAATGAAATTGAGCAAATACGCAGTCTATGCAAGCAAAACATGCGGTCTACGCAAGTAATGAATTTTTGAACAAATATGCGGTCTACGCAAGCAAAACATGCGGTCTACGCAAGTAATGAAATTAAGCAAATATGCAGTCTACGCAAGCAAAACATGCGGTCTACGCAAGTAATGAAATTGAGCAATTATGCGGTCTACGCAAGCAAAACATGCGGTCTACGCAAGTAATGAAATTGAGCAAATATGCAGTCTACGCAAGCAAAACATGCGGTCTACGCAAGTAATGAAATTGATTACAAACATGCGGTCTACGCAGGTAATGTAATTAACATGCGGTCTACGCAGGTAATGTAATTAACATGCGGTCTACGCAAGCAAAACATGCGGTCTACGCAAGTAATGAAATTGAGCAAATATGCGGTCTACGCAAGCAAAACATGCGGTCTACGCAAGTAATGAAATTGAGCAAATATGCGGTCTACACAAGCAAAACATGCGGTCTACGCAAGTAATGAAATTGAGCAAATATGCGGTCTACGCAAGCAAAACATGCGGTCTATGCAAGTAATGAAATTGATTACAAACATGCGGTCTACGCAGGTAATGTAATTAGCATGCGGTCTACGCAAGCAATGAAAGTGATTACAAACATGCAGTCTACGCAGGTAATGTAATTAACATGTGGTCTACGCAAGCAATGAAAGTGATTACAAACATGCGGTCTACGCAGGTAATGTAATTAACATGCGGTCTACGCAAGCAAAGAAAGTGATTACAAATATGCGGTCTACGCAGGTAATGTATTTAACATGCGGTCTACGCAAGCAAAGTGTATAAAGAGAAATTTGAACACATGTGAGTGAAGACATATCATTCATAATGCAGGGATGTAAAACACTGTAACACAGCATAATTGAAACGATTTGTAGGACGTGAAAAGGATACGGGAAGGGACGTTCTTCGTACGTATCGAGCATCGTTCACAGAAGTTGTGGCCTGAGGTCAACTCGAAGGTCCACGTCTTAAAAGTGTGCTTTCCCGCATGGTCTCAAGTAATAAAGGTGCCAAACCATGTCGTTGACCCGAACAAAGGCACGAAAGGTGCGTTGACCGCAAGGGGAGTTTTGCTGGTCTCCATTCTGACACTTTGCTACCCTGTTATTTTATGTTTTACTTCCCTTTTTACTGGTAGTTTAAGCACATTGCACTGCCTCGGGCAGGTTTTGTTCTTTCTCAAAATTACACATTTTGCAAAGCGCGTGACAGGAATGAAACAACCATTTTGTTCAAAAGATGTTGCATTTGTAAACTTTCTATGCATCGCATCGCAAGGTATCACACCACAATGTGAACGAAATTGAACTTATTTTGAACACCGAGTATTTGCATCGTAATAATCAGGCAGTGAACCGACTTACAACTCGATAAGCAAAACAAAGGCATGATATAACTAAACAAGTGTGAGTACAACTCGATAGACAAATCAAAAACTCAAAGAGAGTGAAATACAACTCGATAAATAAATGTTCAATAACTCGCTAAGCAGACAGGTGTGACTCCGCAAGAATCGATCACCGGGGGATGGATCGGAGGTGGTGGAGTTCCCCAATCCCTAGCATAAACAGCTCAGGGAACCAGGAGGAAGCCCATCGGCCAGGGGTAGAGGCCATCGGCCACAAGGAATGGCCATCGGCTAGAAATTTGTTCAGTCGGCAACAGGTAATGGCCAGTCGGCAGGATATTTGGCCGGCCGACTATTAATGAGGGGAATCACCAGAATGTTGACACCTGTCCTCCACCCAACCTTATCTCCTACAAAAGACTCCAACATCGTAGTTTCTCTCAATTCCACACTGATTTGCTCTGATGGAAGAGTTTCTTGTCCAAAATCTCACAGCTTGGATTGCTAGCTTGGATGGCTCGGAAAAGTTGAATTTCCGGGGTTTCGGCATAAATGCACTATTCACTCTGGGTCGTACCCCGCTGCACCTCCCGTTTCCCCACACCACGGAAAGGTTTTGGAATCTGCTGACGCATGTCTTTAGCTTCGCTGGGCAAGAGATATGTCCTACCTTTGAAGATTTCCGAGCCTTAATGGAGTCCGAGCGCGACGAGGAGCTCCTGCCCCAACTTAATTTTGGCCATGCCCAATCCTTAGGGCGAATGTGTGGACTCAGCATGCGTGACGCTCAGTCTCTAATTTGTGACGGGATGCTGGACATTCCGAGTTTGACCGATCGGTTTTCTGATGCTGGTGATCGCAACAACCATCATTGGCAAGGCTTCCGGCGACATGCCCTCTGTTTGTGCATGCTATCTCATTTTCTATTTGTCTCAGGCTCTGGAGGGTCTAGTGTCCGGCTGATTGAGGTTGCCCAAGGCTTGAAGGAGGGCAAGAGCTGTATTGCCATGACTCTGGCTGAGACGTTAATGGGCTTAGACGCCTTTTATCGTCATGAGACGGCCAGATTAGCAGGGAGTCCACTACTACTACAGGTAATGTTTCCCACCCAATCTCACATTATGCATTGCTCACATCACTAGGCCCTCAAGCTCGGTCTTTTCTCACAAAACCCTATTCCCACTTTTCTCTCCCCGTGCATCTCTCTATTCTTTACTCTCTCATTTTTTCATCCCTCCCCAGGTATGGTTGATGGACAAACTGCAGGTTGTGGACTCTTGCCCAGCATATTCGGCTCGCGGCTACTTCTTCCGGCACCGTCTAATCAATGCCTTGGATGAGGGATGGTGGTTCGCTTGGATGTGCCGCTTGTCCACAGACCGTATTGCTTGGCGATGCCCTTGGCTGAGCCTCCCGGCAATGAGTTACAATATGCCCCGGCAGACTGGGATTCAATTGGTTTGTCTCACTCACTGTGTATTCTACTTCCCATTCCGGATTCGACGCCAATTTGGCCATGATCAGACCTGCCCGACAGAGGGGATAGAGTATCCTGCTGCATTCCCAGCCCGAGGCGCACAGCTTGCTTGGCAGGCCACCGCGTGGAGGATGGGAGAACTCCTGGCCCCCGCTCCTACTTTCAGTTGCACTTTGTCTGACGAGTGCTTGGATTGACTCAATGAGGAGGCACAGGTCGGGCCCACTTTGGCGTCAGAAGTTTCGACCAGCTCTGGGAGGGGGCGCAGGAGCGCCTGACTTGACTATGCCCCAGATTTATTGCTTTATTAGTACTTTCAAGTTTTCTTTATGAATGTAATAAAAAGCAACTTCGATTGTATGCAAGAGCAGGAGAACTCTGTTTTTGAAATCAATGAAATTGAAGGTTGTGGTACTGAAAATTTTCCGCTTTGGTCCAAAAATGGTCAGAGTTGTAAAAACATTATTTGAACGAAGTCGGCTTTTATTAAAACTTCTCAAAATCATTTTCGATGTGGATCAGAACTGGACACGCCTGAGATCTGTCACTGAGATGCACAACCCCAGATCCCTGCAACTGGAAAGTTGCCCCTAGTCTGAAGAGCGCCGCAGCACTGCACAGCAACGAAAAGTTGCCCCTAGTCTGAAGAGCACTGCACCGGAGATCATAACCGAACCCTTGAATGCTGAATAGACAAAGATGGCTGAGACGATCGAATGGACAAAGTTGATCGGGGAAGTGTTATGGCTGAACTTCAGGATGAAGCTGCCTACGTATCCCAAAGATGGGAATCAAGCCTTACGTAGTTCAGGCTTAGGTTCACTCGGGTATTTTCACTCTCCTTTTGCGCTCTAACTTTTGCCAAAGCCGCCCTTTGCGGGTTTTCAGCCTTGCGAGCTCAGTTTTTATGTTTTCTAATTTTTTGTGCTCTAACTTTTGCCTAGGTCGCCCTTTCGGGTTTTCGGCCTAGCGAGCCTCTCAAGGGTAATATTTCTTCAACTTGTCCATGTTGATCAGTTGGGAAAATTCCAGGCCATCTAGGTCCATCAGAACCACAGCTCCACCTGACCAGATAGCTTTGATGATGTAGGGACCGGTCCAATTGGGTCTGAACTTGCCCCTTGGGTCGTGGATGGGAGCTCGGTTGTCCTTGAGCACCAAATCCCCTTCCTTTAGGTTCCTGGACTTAACCTTCTTGTTGAAAGTCCGGGCAATTCTGCGCTGATAACTTTGAATGTGGTACAGTGCTTTCAGTCTTCTCTTGTCCAAAAGCATGAGTTCCTCAAACCTGCTCTGCTGCCAATCTACTTCGGCTATTTGACACTCAGCCAATACCCGTAAGGACGGAACCTCAATTTCGATAGGTAGAACGGCCTCCATCCCATAAACCAATGAATACGGAGTCGCTCCGGTAGAAGTTCTAATTGAAGTCCTGTAGCCCCATAGAGCAAATGGCAGCTTATCTGGCCAATCCCGGTAGGTTTCCACCATCTTTTGCAGTATATGCTTGACGTTCTTGTTGGCGGCCTCAACTGCTCCGTTGGTTTGCGGCCGGTATGTGGATGATTTATGAAAAGCCACGTTATATTTCTCCAACAAGTCAATCACTTCCTTCTTAAAGTAGGATCCATTATCCGAAATAATCTCGTTTGGCACCCCGTAGCGATAGATGATGTTGTTTCTGATGAACTTTGCGACGTGCGACGCTTTCAACACCGCGTATGATTGGGCCTCGACCCACTTCGTGAAATAATCTATCGCTACCAGGATAAACTCATGCCCATTTGATCCCTTCGGGGTAACAGCTCCAATCACATCAATTCCCCAAACGAAAAATGGCCATGGGGACGTCATGTTGTACAGCTTTGACGGCGGGATGTTCATACGGTTTGCATGGATCTGGCATTTGTGGCATCGCCGAACAAAACCGATACAATCCTCTTCCATGGTAGACAGTAGTAGCCCTGTCTGAGGATCTTTCTGGACAGCATTACTCCATTCATGTGTGCACCGCACTCTCCTCCATGAATGGCCTCCATCAGGCACTTCGACTCTTCAGCTTCTACACAGAGCTTATGCATTCCCAGATGACCTCTCTCATACAGTTTACCCCCGCAGATGATGAACTGAACAGCCATTCTTCTGATTGCCCTTTTATCCTTGGCATTTGCCCTTGGCGGATACGCCTCCTTTTCCAAGAAGTTCCAAATGTCGTAATACCAGGGGTTGTCGTCCTGAGCCTCATCTATGGCGGAAATTGACTCGTACGCTGGCGCAAACTTCTGGTCAATAATGACTGGACGCATCCGGACTCCGGACGGGATGTCTATCATGGAAGATAGAGTTGCTAGTGAATCTGCGAACCTGTTGTTCTCTCTTACTAGGTGGGTGAAATTTAGCTTCTCAAATCGAGGAATTAACAAATCCAAGGTTTGGTGGTAAATTATCATCCTTTCCTCTTTGACTTTCCAGTCTCCTTTTACTTGAGATACAACAAGGTTTGAGTCCCCAATAACGTCCAACCGTCTTGCCCCTAGTTCTAGGGCTGCTTCTAGGCCAGCAATACATGCCTCATATTCTGCTTCATTGTTCGAGACTTTGAACCGGAACTTGAATGCTAAAGGGATACGGGAATCGTCCAACGCTATCAGCAACACTCCTATCCCATACCCGTATTGGTTCGACGCTCCGTCAAAGTACATCGTCCAAGTTTCATCTTCAATGTGCAGAATGGCTTCATCTGGGAACAGGTACTCAACCGCTTCTTCCCCTTCAACCGGGTGGTCGACAAGGAACTCCGCTACTGCTCTTTCTTTTACTGACTTGCGTGTTACATACTTCAGATCAAATTCAGAAAGCGACAGCAGCCAACGAACTAGCCTACCCGTAAGTGCCGGTTTCTTGAAAAGATATTTGATGGGATCCAAGCGTGAAACCAACATTACAGAGTGAGCTAACAGGTAGTGCCGCAGCTTCCTGGTAGCCCATACCAAAGCCAAGCAAGCCTTCTCCAGCGGAGTGTAGCGGGTCTCGTAATCCAGCATCTTCTTGCTCAGATAGTAAATGGCCCTTTCCACTTTGTCCTCTGACTCTTGTGTAAGCATGCAACCCATGGTGGTCTCAGTTACTGAAAGGTACAATATCAACGGTCTCCCTAGCTCTGGCGGTGACAACACGGGCGGGTTCTGTAAATATTCTTTGATCTGTTCAAAAGCTGTTTGACATCGGCCGTCCCATTGGAACTTCTTTCCTTTCTTCAGGAGACCAAAAAGTGGTTCACAAGTCAAGGTTAATTTTGAGATAAACCGTCTTATGAATTGCACTTTACCTAGAAAGCCTCGCACCTCCATTTCAGTCATTGGTGGTAGCATTTCCAAGATGGCCTTGATTTTGGAAGAGTCGACCTCGATGCCCCTTTGTGTAATCAGAAACCCTAGCATTTTCCCCGCTGTAACACCGAATGTACACTTTTGGGGATTCAACCGCAGCCGAAACTCTCTGATCCTTTGAAAGAACTTTTGTAAGGCGGTGTAGTGGCCCTCTCTTTCTTTGGACTTGACAATCATGTCGTCCACGTACACCTCGACCTCTTTATGGATCATATCATGTAATATCGTGGTTGCTGCTCGTTGATAAGTAGCTCCAGCGTTCTTCAACCCAAATGGCATCACTAATATGTACCCCACGGGGTAGTGAATGCAGTCTTCTCCCGGTCTTCGGGTGCCATTATTATCTGATTATAGCCTGAGAAGCCGTCCATAAACGAAAGCAAGGTGTGTCCTGCAGTGAAATCTACCAATTCATCAATGTGCGGCAAGGGAAAGTCGTCCTTCGGGCTGGCCCTGTTCAAATCTCTGAAGTCTACGCATACCCGAATTCTGCCATCTTTCTTCGGCATCGGAACAATGTTGGCCAACCAAGTCGGGTATTCGGATACCAGCAGGAAGCCTGCATCGATTTGCTTGGCGACCTCTTCCTTGATCTTAATGGCCCAATCAGGGCGGATCCTTCTGAGTTTCTACTTGACAGGTCGAGCCTCGGGATCAAGAGGGATCCGGTGCTGTACAATCTCAAGATCGATTCCAGGCATGTCTTCGTAGGACCACGCGAAAACATCTTTGAAATCTTTTAATAAAGCGACTAAGCGCTCGCGTTCCTCCGAAGACAACGTGGACCTGATCTGGACCAGCCGCGGGTCCTCCTCAGTACCAACATTCACGGTAGTGATTTCATCTATTAAGGGTTTAACAAATCTTTCCTGCTCTTGATCAATTAACCGTTGTAAAACCGGAGGAATTTCTTCCTCGTCGTTTTCATCAATATTTTGAAAATCCTGATTTAAGCAATAAATCAAAGGCACATAAAAATACTCAGAAACCACATCCACATCGTTCTCATTAAATACTTCCAAGCCGTCTGATTCTTCTGTTACAACAGACTCAAAAAAGAAAGAAAAAGACGACCTAGACAGAACTGTGGCATCCGAGTTATCACCCCCAAGAATCCGGACTCAGACTCAGTCGAGCTGGAACCTAATTCCGACTCACAGGACTCGGTGGAATCAGATTCCGGCTCACTACCTGACCCGGTGCTGCTGGCAAAAATCTTTTTTCATATTGCCAGACGAGAGAGGGTGCGATGGATGCATCCAAAATAGTTGCTGGTAGGCTCGTAGCCGTTTCGTTCCCGATCACGCATACCGAGGAGCTATCCCCCAAGCACTTCTGTTCGATCGGAGGATCTGAAAGCAGACATGCCAGTGCTACCCCCATTTCATTTTCAGCGTCCTCAGACTGCACTTCCTTACTTTGTTCAGCCTCAACCGATAGATCTGCCTTCACTTCGGCGACGTCACTCTCAAGTAGCTGCAGGTCAAAGAAGATCTCGAAACCTGGCACGCGTTTCTTCTCCGCGTTCAACCATGGCTCTGGGAAGCCACAAAACGGAAAGTCTTCCCCCTCCCGGATGAAGCGTCCGTTTAGGGTACCCTGAATGGGCCTATGCATCAACTCAAAAGGCTTCCCGGCCTTCTTTGCTCTGGCTCTCCCAGCTATCTCCTTACCCTTCCTTACCCAGTCTTCTTTGGTGGGCACATAACCTAAACCAAAGGTATGAGGGTTGTGTGGCACTTCGGCCAATGCTGCGACGCCCTTCCGGCCGCTCTTTCCTAATCCCATCCCAGGGATGTGTTGAAGCTTGTTCATGAGGTAGACGGATTGAGTACTGACGTACACCCCCTCATTCACAGCCATAATATTCTGCACCACTCGAGCCTCAGCCAAAGTGAACCCCGATAAGAACACATCTTCAGTGCCATGCTCAATTTCCAACACTGGTGTGGACACTTCCGGCGGCGGATGGATTGATGAATTCCCGAAGACGATAGCCACCCCCTTCCCGTAAGGGTACTTCAGCATCTGATGTAAAGTGGAAGAGACTGCCTTTACTTGGTGCAACCACGGCCGCCCCAAGAGCAGATTGAAGGTTGCGGGAACGTCCAAGACATGGAATTCAATGTTGTGTTGTCCGGGACCAACCTGGGTCTGAATTTTGACAGTCCCCATCACTTCTCTGCTAGTATTATCGTATGCTCTGATCACCTGAGCAGTCGGCACGAAGTCCGCGAGTTTCATCCCGATTGCATACGCTATTCTGACTGGGCAGACATTGATGGCGGACCCGGTATCAACAAGTACTGCCGGTATCCACTTGCCTCTACATTCCACGGAAACATAGAGGGGTTTGTTGTGATTTGTGCCCTCAGGCGGTAGCTCTTTGTCTGAAAAGGTCAATGCCGGGGAACTTCCTCCTGAAAAAACTAGGCCCACCAGCTGTTCGGGCGTGGTGTCTATAGAAAGCTTGGCTTTGTCCATGGCTGAAAGAACAGCCTGTCTATGTACTCGAGAAGCCATAAGCAGCCCCCAGATGGAGATGTCCGCTTGTATCTTCTTCAATTGTCTCAATACGGCCTCATCCTCGAGTTGTTTTTCTTTTTGCTTTTCTGCCTCCTTATCTTTTGCAGACGCCTT
The DNA here is from genome assembly GCF_055761805.1 of Camellia sinensis. Lineage (NCBI taxonomy): Eukaryota > Viridiplantae > Streptophyta > Magnoliopsida > Ericales > Theaceae > Camellia > Camellia sinensis. Next base: position 127,602,131 of record NC_138975.1, read on the forward strand.
TGGTTGATCTAGGTGTGGAGGCTTGATGTACCGTCCACTCCTAGTCATGTGATCGACTTCGCCGATATACCAGGCATCATCTGGTTGGTTACCTCCCCAATCCTCGTCTGTGTGGGCAAGACATAGATCATCGTCTTCCCACCACATCCCATCTGCAGCTGACAGGCACCTGTCCGGTTCTGGCATGACTGTTCCGATACTTGCAGTACCTTCTATTTCTATGCTCGCGGCATTCTCCATTTCTGTACTTGCGGCGATCTCAACCCCCACGTGGGCTTTTGCTTTCCTGATCCTCTCAGAATCTTCGAATCTTTCCTGTTCTGACTGTGTCAATGCAGTAGATTTTTCAATAATCCCTGTACTCAAAATGTTCCATTCCCGAGCGAAACTCTCGACACCGGCGCTCTCCGGCGATGTACTTTGTTCTTCGACCTTCCCGGCTGTTACTGACATTCCTGCCCCTGCCGGGCCTTGTTCTGACTGAAACTCTCCTACCACATCTGGCTGATCGTCCAACCATCCCGTGGCCTCTGTCGATTCCTCATAATCGAACCAGTTGACGGCTGAGTCTCCTGGATCTTGGTTGCTGTAAAACTGGAACTTGGCAAGATCCTCTTCCACAGCCGTCAAATCATCCGTTCCCTGTCCTGGGCTGTCCCCTTGGATTGCACATAGCTCTCTTCCTGCTGGAAATTCCACATCTGGTCTATTCTGGGCTATCGGTGAAATGTAGTCACTCGGACTATAAGCATTCCCAACATCACTCCCAGATTCCGCAGACTCTGGCTCAACAACCCCCTTTTCCTTTGGAGTGCCCTCTCTCCTGCTCTTGACAGTCACCACCGCTGGCTCGGGTTGGGTTATGGAGACGTCCATCATGCACAAATCGGTGCAATCGGAAAGGAAAACCTCCGGCTTAGGCAGATAGGAAGGTGTGATATAAATACTAGGATCGTAGGGCACGACCCCAGTATGGATGAGATTGATTCTTTTGGGTGGTGGAGCTTGGTTATGTGTGGGGAGAGGATTTGTAGTAACATTGGGTTTCTCAGGAGGTAAAATCACCCCGTTATCAATGAGATCTTGAATCTCATGACGTAATCGAAAGCACAGATCGGTGTCGTGACCGTGCTGCTGGTGAAATGCACAATATTTGGCTAGGTTGTGGGCAGCGGGGAGTCTTTCCGGTAAGGGCCGCGGCTCTAGGGGCTTCAGATGCCCTTTTCTGGTCAAAACCCCCAAAGCTTTGGACAGGGGCATATAAAGCGGAGTGAAGGTTCTGGTATTTTTGGGAGGGTATTTGGCTGTTTGTGGGTTGCTTCCGGACGCACCGGAGAATGGTGTGGCTGCCATAGTTCTCGGGGAAGGGTTGGTGGTGACCATTCTCACTTCAGAGGTCTTGGTAGTTGTAGCGCCACTCGGGCCTGCATTAGTATTATGATTGAAAGTTCTACGGGGTTGCTCCCGGTCATTATCAATCAAGCCTTGTTTTAAGGCATCCTCGATCTGCACCCCCATTTCATGCAGATCAGAAAAGGTAGGGAAGGGGAGTACGATCATCTTTTCCATTAGCTTCGGCTGAAGATTGCGCACAATCATTCGAATCTGGTCTTTGTCCGTGGGTCTTAAGGTCATCATCGAAGCCTTAGCCCGTCATCTGGTTACGAATTCTGAGAAGCTCTCCTTGGGTTCTTGCCTCGTTGTCTCGAGATCCCGGGTCATGATCTCGATTTGTGTATTGTATGAGTACTGCAGGATGAAGGCCTCAGCCATCTCGTCGCAACTTCTCTTGACGTCATCCTCCAATTTGGCATACCATGTGGCCGCTACACCCGACAGGGTCCGGCCAAATAAAGACAGCTTCTGCAGTCTAGTGAGGCCCATTGGCCTTAGGATGTCTGAAAATAGTCGCAGGTGCACCATGGGATCCCCGGATCCGTCAAAACGATCAATTTGTGGCATCTTAAACCGATCTGGCAGCGTCACAACTGCGTCAGTGTATCCGTCTCCAATGTCCGGAATGGACTTCACACCTTGAGATTTCTTGAACAGCTTTTCAAGCATGCGCATTTTTAATGCCACGGGGTCCACCTCGGACTCGAAGGGAGAATCCGATTGATTGATAGGAGTAGGTGCCTTGGATAGTTGAGGCAGAATCGGGGATGGAGCCGGCCCCGTTGGGATGTCTGTATCTTCTTGGACATTCCGGGCATTTGGCGTCTCTTCGGGTATCGGAACCCTTAGTGGGGGAGGGACTTGCTGTGAAGCAGATGCTCTAGTTTGCTCCTGCAATCTTACGATTAACTCCGCTTGCTCATTCATAACTGTGGCTTGTTGTTTGGCGAATTCTGCCTGTCGGACAGCATCCTGCTGCATCACTTTCATGCTTTCTTGGAGTTGGCGCACCATCTCTTCTAAACTAGCCATGTTGTTCTGTTCTGACTGAATTGTCGGTATATGTTCCCTTTCTGTGGGTGAAACAGGATCCTGATCCCTACTGTACACAGGTGGGGTAGATAAAGCCCTCTGTACTGACTGTTGAACTGATGCCCTCTGCCTAGTTGTCCTCCGTCTGGTAACCGGGGGTAGAGAGTGGTACACTGGTTGTCCGTCTACCAGATCCTCAGATCGATGGAGCCGACGATCTCTAATCCAGAGTGCTTGGGGAATATCTACCGAGTTGGAAGCAATGATGCTAAACTACCTAGCAAAAAGACAAATAAAGCAGTAAATAAACTAACAATCGGGCAGCACAACGGCATAAAATAAACACATACAACACACAGTTAGGTATCCATAATACACAGTTGGTAAGCTGAACACACTGTTCCTCGACACTGATCACTGTTCCCCAAAATCACTGTTCCCAAAATTGAACCTGATACCCGCAGATAACTGATTCTCATAACTGGTACTGATGTCCTCAGGTCTAATACTCAATCTTGCAAACTGAGATGCACGTTCCTGTAGAGCAACACTCTAAAAGCACATAGCAAGTAAAGAGAGCCAAAACATCCCTATGTTGGGGTAGGGTTTCCCTGTCCTATTTTGTCAGGAGCTAGGGTTTTACTATGCACGCAACAATTTTCAAACAACCTAACATCGGGTAAGTAGCCTATCCTAACTTGGAATGGTCACTATGGGTCCAAATATGCACTAGGTCGAATGGTCGAAAAGGGTGCCCCGGTAAAATCGGGGTTTGTGTTCCCATACTGTCAGAGCCCATAACCGGTCAGCCTTATGGTCATGCCTTGACAAGACAAGCCTCCGGCAAACCGTTCAGAAATGGCAGATGGCAAACACTGTGTTCCTAGGCACACCAATACACATGCAATGCAAAGAGACACATAAATGAAATCAAAATAGGATATCACGAGTTCGAGTCAAGCTCTCTAATTCCCCAGCAGAGTCGCCAGAAACTGTAGACGTCCCCGAACGCCCCGGGAGGGTGAGTCCCGTTCTGTTCATTTGGGGTCACTACAGCTCGGACTCTCAAATTGTCACGGTTCTTAATCTGAACCAAAGAGTCCAAATTCGACAAATCGTTTTGAGAAACAGATTTTTAGAAAAAGAAGTACCAAACATGGACTGCTTTGCCAGATACAGAGTTGCCACCTAAATCTTTTTTATGGGGGAATTTAGGAAACCCTGACTCGGTGCCGAAGGCCACATGTCTGTCATCACCGGAGTTGTCTCGGCTCGGGAGCTAGGGTACGATTGGGGAAGGTCAGCTATGAGCACCCCCTCTCGCCCGATTCGAAGATCGGCTTCTACTAACCGTGATATCCGTTTTTGAAAACGTTATGTGTTCTTATTCCAATTATTAGCCTAGCGTTACTATATTATGCGCACAGCAAACAAGTATAGACTAGATTGCCTAATTTGGAAATAAGCATTGCATATCCGTTTGTCTTAAAAAAAGTACTTTGGAATTTGCTACTCGCAAGTAGGCTAAAATACGGATTTCAACGAGTTTTTCCAACTCAAACAATCCAACCTTCACCCACAGGCATTCAAACAGTTTATAACACATAAGTATCTAGCCACATGGTAAGCATACTGTCATGATAGCATTCACACGCATGCGATGATGCTAAAGCATAAATACTTACATTGTACTCCGTGCCAAAACAATAAACTGGTTAGCAAACATGCGTGATCCTAGTTCATGTCAAGTTGACTAATGCAACACATGCAAGATGCAATTAGAGTAGGCTCGGCTAACCTAAGCATGGCATGTGAAATGCAACCAATTGATGCACGTATTCAATTTGGAATTGAAATACAAATGCAGTTAGCGTGATGTACCGAGCCCGGTGCATGCGGGACAAAATATGGATGCACGCATGCATAGCATAAGGTATGCTAATTTTAAAGATGCCCTAGTCTACCATCAAAAGCGGGTAAATAAAAGGGAAGAAAGACGTGGGGTTGGAAGACATACACCCACTCACGCACACTTATTACACAATTGCCCACACTCGGAGGGTACAAATAAATATTACAGTCCAAATATTAAACGTATAAATTATTACAGAATTTCTAATTAGTTGACTGAATGAATGCAAAAAGAAAGGTGGCCACAGCCCCCGGCCCCGGGATGCGCGAGTGATGCGTGCTCGAACCCGGCTCGCCCGGAAAGTCCGTACCATACCACTGCCGCCTCTGTTTACACTGCCCTGTCTCTCTGAAAATTGCCAAAGTCTTGGGACAGGTTCCTTGAATGCTGCAGAATACCACCGGCTGGGGAAAATGCCCACCGGCCCTGTATAATTTCCATTGGCTGCTGTTGGAGTTATCGGCCATTCACAAATGGCCGGTCGACATTGAATGCTGCCGGTCGGCAGAAGATTCCTGCAGAGGACAGTTTTGACAGCAACAGAGGACAGACAGTGTATGGCATGGGATTTCAGGCACATGTGAGCATGGTCATGTTGCCCATCATGCTTTGAACTCAGGGAAGCATGGCCCTCGATCCTCGAGCCATCAATGGTGCATGATAGCCCAAGGGATCAAGCTTGCCACTTGATGTAAAGATGCATGCAGCACACAAATGAGGACCAAGACCCTATCATGCTGAAGTCAAGGGCCCCGGTGACCGAGAGTCAAGGCGCATTACATCACTTATAGTATGAACGCTCCTTAACCCTCACACTTGGTTTGACACCCCAAACCAAGTAATGCAATGCATGTTATGGGAACAATGACTCAAAGATACAACATGGGATTAAAATGCAAGGCATGCCAAGTGCCATGCAACTAATATGGCAAGTATGCAATGCTAGGCATACAAGATGCGAATGCAATGCAAACATGGACAACCTAAGCAATAGGATCAACATATTACAACACTTGATGAAGCAATCATGCAATGGACATGAGACAAGCATGCAATGGTGGGCTTAAACCATGAAGGGGTAGACCTTGATCCACCCCAAAACAGTGGCCAAAAGTGTCCAAAATGGTGGACAAACACTCATGCCAACAAGCAAGCCAATGGACCTAAAACTAAGGCACAAAAGGGGGCACTTCACTTCCACCAACATGACCACTCATGGCATGAATTGGACAAGCCAAAACAGAAACTTAGCAAGCAAAAATGGACCCCAAAACCTACTAACATGGCAGCTAAAGTGGCTCCAATGAGATGCATGCACCAAAGCTCATATCTAGGCATAAAAGGCATACCCTCAAAGCATGAAAGAGGTCACTTATGTACACATACAAACATGATTTATGGACTGAAATACAATCCTAAATGATGCCAAATCATGAGGATGGTCTAAGCTATGCATGCTAGGGGCCAATATACTCAAGGCTTACAAGCCAAAACACAAAGAGAGGACACCAAATAAGGCAAGCATGACTGAAATAGATGGCCAACAGGCTTTAAACATGGTAAAATAATGCCAACACCTTCATGGAACTAAGCCAACACATGCAAGAATCATGGCCTAAACACAAGATGCATTTCTAGGCCAAATAGAGGAATGTAAAGCAAGTATGTTAAGCTTGCAAAAGGACACGAATCCGACCAAAAACAGAGGTTACATGTGACCTAAAAACACCCAAAAACCTCTGAAAAAGGGCCAAAATCAATCAAGCATGCATGTTACCCTTTAAGCCAAAATGCAAGGAAATAAGACAATGAAGGGAGAGGGGTGTCCCTCCCCTATGCAAGACTTCAAACCACCTTCCTCACCACTGAAAATCCACTGGTTTTCAGTGGTGAGAAGACCAAAACACTCAAGCAAACAAGGCCTCACAAAGGAAACACCAAAAGGGCCAAATAAGGCCTAAGAGGGTGAGTTTGAACTCAAACCACAAAAGACCCTTAATGAAAGTTCTTAAGCATGAAAATATAAGCCTTTTTTATGTTATGCACAAAAACTAAATCAGCAAGCAAGATAGGTAAAAGACTAGTGCAAGTTTGGAGAAACTAAAGCAAAGTGCTCACCCTTGAAGCACACCTCAAGAACAGCCAATGCAGCCCTCTTCTTTTGATAAAAAATAGTCCAAAAACTCAAGAATCAACCCTCAAAGCCCCTCAATCTCGGAGCAAGGTGTAATAGTGTGTGTATTAGTGCAAAAGTAAGGTAAAAGTACACTTTTAGGCCATGAAACACACACCAGGGAGGAGAGAGAGGGAAATATAGAGAGAGGGAGTATCTATATGTATAAGCTCTGATTTTTTCCTTCAAATTTTCTAACCAAGAACAAGGCGAAGAGCTCTCCTCTTATAGAAGTCCCTCTTGCAAAGCTTACACAACAAGCTTGCTTAGAGGGAAATCCCTCCATACACGTGTATGGAGGGAAGCAGAGTTGGTGCCAGCTATCACAGCTGACACAAAATATCTACATAAAGTAGATGAACAGTAGTCGGCTCCTCAAAAATGCCATTTTGACAAAATTGAGTGCCGACCGGCAACAAATAGTGCTGACCGGCAATATATATTGCCGACGGCAACAAAATACCAGCCGGTGGCCTCTGGCCATTGCCGGTGATGTGTGGGGATGCCTCACAAGGCATTCCCTGCCCCTCCAAGGCAAAACACAAGTGTTTGGTGTGAAACCAGACACTAAACGGTCGAGTTCGGAGATCCTGAGGCAAGGCGCGTAGCCGGGACTTCCAGGAACTCCAAACGAACACAAACATGGATAATCACCAAGTGTTCCAATGGTGACGTCCAAGTCTAGAGGACGGTCAAAAATGGGGTGTCTACATAACCCCACTTTACCGGTTGCTAATCGGAAGGGAAGTGGTACCTCCTCCGCGCGTATTTTCGGTCTTTCACCCTAGACACTCAGGCCAACTTATCAAATTCATCTACACCCCTATCCAGACTTACCAACGTATTTACCCCATAACACATTTCCATAGTTCTTATTACAATACATTTTTCTTTTCTTGAAGTAAATATCTCCAATCTAAATTCACAATGCATAATAATTAAATTTCATGCAAATGCAATGCAACGGTCTTCCTTGCCTCATAGCATGTCTCCATTTTCAAGTATCTTGACAACAAAATCAAAACAAATAAATTTCTCATTTCCTCTCTACAGTGTTATTTCACAAAATAACCATATGCCATCAACACACAACAACAATTTCTCATTATACACAATCCTCAACAATTTAGTCTCTTCAAGACTACATGTAATATTTTCAAACATTAATCTCCAAGATTTATAATTCTCACAACCCATGGCACACAACAATTTGCCACCTCTCAACTATACATGTTCATGTATTTTACAATAATATTAAAATAATTTCTTATTTTCTCATAAATCAATAAGATTTCTTTTTAACAAAACATGTGATAAAATCTACACTCCTTCCTCGTTGAACACAAGAAAGAAAGAAAATCCATAGGTTTTGCTCATATGTCCCAAAATCCCCAAATTTCTAAGGTTCTTTATCAAAAGCAAAACATCTCTCCATTTCTTGGTGAAACCCCATCCGAAACATCTTTCTTAGATTAATAAAATGAAGTCCTTAAGGATTGACTTGGAAACATTTGAAAGTTTAAATCCCCTTTTGAAAAATTTTCTACACTTTTGAGCCACAACCCAACTCTCAAAATAAATTCAAGAGAAACATAAAATCAACATTTAATGTTGCAAAACATGTATATATAACTCAAGAAAGTCCCTACCTCAAGGTTTGATGAAGAAAAGGAGATGAAACCCTAGGATCAAGTGGTGTGGAAATCCGATCTCTACCGTACACAACGTAGTTCTAGAGGTGTTCTTCCATTTTGATGAAGGATCTTGGATCAAAATGTGGATGGATGTGGAGAAATCAAAGATCTTGTGGGGTTTTGGTGAGAAATGTAGAGAGAAGTGAGAGAGATGTATTTTTAGAGAGAGGGAGATATAGGAAAAGTGATACACACAGCCAAAAATAGGAGAAAATAACAGAGCTTCATGGACTCTGGCCAACTGCACATGCGGCACTTGCCCCCGTACGTACGGAGCGGGCCTCCCGTACGTGCGGCTCTGATCCCCGCACGTGCGGCTCCCTCCGCACCTCCCCCTTTGCACCTGCAATTAAAGCAGTGTGCAACCCTCAAAACCTCAACCCTCCCTGCATGTACGGCCTCATCCCCCGCATGTGCGGCCCCAACCAGCATGTGCGGCCTAGGGCCCCGCACGTGCGGCCCTGGCCCAGCAGCCCAGAATTCTCTGGTTCGACCCCCGTGCACTCTAGACTCAACTATGCATCCTCCGAGACAGGTGAAATCAATCACCGAAAGGACAAGAACGAGTTGCGTGAGAAACTCCATAGTGCAACAACTTCAAACCACTAACAAGGTTTTCCATGCCAACCCGACACCCTAAAATGACTAATGCAAAACTAAACAAAGGAAAAACGGAATGATAGTGCACTTGGTCATCACAGTGATGAATTATTATCCTTTTGAGACCAAATTTTTTGTCTCAAAAAATAAACCATTTTGGGGCCAAACTATTTTATCCCTAAAAGTCTATTTATTAGTGACATTTTCAAAATTTTGTCGCTAAAAGCCATATTTTTTACTTTTTGAGATGACCTTTTAACGACTATCCTCATGACAATGTTTTGGTCTCTAAAATTGAAAATTTTATGTTGTATTGATTTCAAAATAGTAATCAAACTATAAAGAAAAAAATTACTTAAAATACCTAATTTATCACATTTAAAAATTATTTCTAATAATGTATCTGATAAGTGTCAAATTTTAATTTGTCAAATATTTTATAATGTGATATTTAACCTCAATATCACATCATTAAAAATTATTTGGAGGTAATAAATATATATATATATATATATATAACATTGTTTAACCATAAAAAGACTCAGAAGGAATTGCAATTAGGGGCCATTGCCCCATCTTAAACCCCCTTCCCTCCCTCCACTATTGCACACAACAAATGATATGTGCGTATATAAAAGACCTGTCATAATTGAAAATAACGATAAAATTTATTATTTTCTAAGTATAATGTCTTACATATATATGTGTTATTTATTATATAAATCAACATAGGTAAAAGCACAATTTAGTAAATTTCATTCGGTGATATATATCTTTTTAACTTTCTGTATTATTATCATCTAGAGTAAGTACAAGTGAGTCGAGACCGAAGTGATTCAAAGTTGGCCATGTTCCTTTTGGCACACTTTCTTATATAGTGAAGCATAGCATGTCTTAGCTTGGTAGGTTTCTTAGGTGTGAAATGAGAGCTATATTTAATACTTATTAAAAGTCTTTAGTGACTCAAAATTACTCAAAAACAAGTTCTATTTTATGCGGGGAAAGAAAGCACTAATCCTATATGTAGTAATTAATATATTAATTAGTATATTAATTAATGATGTGACATAATTTAAAATATTTTTAATATTTATAATTTATATAATGAGTGAGGTTAATAATAATGTAATAACTAGTATTAGTACAGTAATTAATGATAAAGTGAACTTTGAGGCACCCAAATTCTATAAACTTGAACAAGCTAAGTCTTCTATATAAGTAATACTCACTTCACATTAAAGGTATTGAATCTCATCTTATCATACATAGAACATACTTTCTCTTCTTTTCTCTACACTTAGAGAGAGAATTTCATCTTCTCCGATCACTTATTCCTACATCGAAGGGGTTTTTGGGTCGGGCAACTCTGACAGTATCTCTATTTTGTAAGCCCTTGATTCTTGGACAGTACAATTCAGCCACAAAGCTCTGATCCATTTCATCTAGTACGGGATTCATTACGCACGAAGAAGAAGAAGAAGAAGAAGAAGAAGAAGGAGGAGGAGGAAGAGGAAGAGGAGAGCAGATGGCAGTGCTAATGTCGTTACATAGAAAAAGGAACGAAGAAAGCCAGAAAAAGAAAAAAGCAACGAATCAACGGGTCCATGCGTCTCGAACAATTATGACACAATTCATAATTGCGGCTAGGGTGAAAAAAATCAAGAAGCAACTTGAAAACATCAAACCATGCCAAGGAGGCCATTCCGTAATCTTTGAGTTTCCCAGTAGACTCTGAGTCCTAGAACCCGCTGCATTTATGCCCCGCATTGTTTCAATCCGCCCTTATCACCAAATGAAGCACGAGCATCACAAGAAAATCGAAACACATAAATGGCAGCTTCTTCAACATGTCCTAAACCAGACACAGTCGTCGTTGCTGCTTGACAACCTTGGGAGTTTTATGCATCTCCTAGTCAGGCCCGGTCCTAAGATTTCCGGGGCCCAAAGTCAATAATCAACTAATAAGTTTTTGGGGCCTTTCACATTTTTTTTTCATTGAATTAAAATGAAAAAAAAAAAAAAAAGGTAAAAGACAAAAGATTTGTATCAAAATCACAATACATTATAACAACTAATAAGTGTAGCTTAATCCTCGCTCTTCTTGTACTTTTAGAAGCAAATAAATCAATCATACTTGCATAATCTAGTTTTTTTGCAAAATCATTTTCAATGGATAACAATGCTAATTATTTTAAATGGGTCTTTTAATTTTTTAATGGGTCAATTTATTTTAAGTTAGTTTGGGTATTCCTTAATTTTTTTTTGGATTTAAAATATACCTAATATATTACAACAAACTATAATAGGAGGGGACTCTTTTTTTGAGTCTATTTTTAACAGATAACAATGTTAATTTTTTTGAATGGGCCTTTCAATTTTTTAATTTGTCAATTTATTTTAAGTTAGTTTGGGCCTTCTTTATTTTTTTTTTTTTAAACTTAAAGCATACATAATATATTATACTAAATCGTAACAGGAGGGACCTCTTTTTTTAATCTATTTTGAAGGGCCTTGGGTCATAGCCTGTTGGCCCATGCCTAGGGCCGGCCCGCTCCTAGTTAACGGTACAAAGAAGTGCTATGACAAGCCCGTAGGTCTCACTAAGCCACAATTCGTGGAAATGATGTTGCTCGATGCTTGTTTCATACTTGAGTTGCTGCGAGTCTCTGTCAATGGGTGGAAGAGTTGCGGGTATGCCTCCGACCCATTGGTTGTGTTTAACTTGCGGGGTTTCATACCATTCATACAACGGGACTTGCTAATGCTTGAGAATCAGTTACCATTTTCGGTACTCCACTACTTCTTTACCATCGTTTGGGACCAAAGGGCAAAGTATGAGTCAATTGCTGACCTTGTCCTTAAATTTTTCGACCCAATCATTCCTGGAATTTCCAAAAATCTGTCCAAGCATTCAAAAAACAATGAACCACCTCTTCACATCCTAGACATTGTTCGCATGTCCCCCGAACCATCCCAAAAAGCTGTCGAACAAAGCCCTGAAAAATACATGTGGATTTGCAGTTGTTGTCCAGGTCCCTCACTCTGTCTCTTCCCCGGTCCCAATTCCTTCTCCTTCCCAACCAATCATGGTCATGATGTAGCAAGGACTGTTCAAAACGAAGAAGGCAAGAGAGAGAGAGTCTCCAATCCCCCCCAACCACCACCACCACCACCAACTGTTTTCCAGTTCAGGATCGTGCAGGAAGAACTGTTGATCAAGAGAACAGAGAAGAGGGCGAGGGACATGGTGCAGCAATCCAGGACTCTTGATTCCACTCCTTTTGATCCATGACTTAACCAAATCAATCTTTCTCAATATAATGGCTTTCTAGCAGTGTTATCCGCATTGTGAAAGCTATATCACCTCTTACATAAGTTTCATGGATGAATTAATAAACTCCCCCAAAGATGTGGAGCACTTGTATGAGAAACGGATTATAGTTCACCAGTTGGGAAGCGAAGAGGATGTAGCTACCCTCTTCAACAATCTTCGCAAAGAAATAGTGTTTGACACCAGCGATTACTATCTCCTTGACGTATCCCAAAAGCTGAATAAGCATTACCAACAAAAATGGCGGACTTGGAAAGCCATATTTAGGCATGAGTATCTCAAAGACCCTTGGAAAATTATCTCTCTCGTGGCAGCAAGTTTTCTAATTCTTCTCACAGTGGCACAGACTGCCTACACTATAATAAGTTACCACTTTCCTAAGTCTTGAATTGTTCTTATATCTTTTTCTCTTCAGAATATTGTATGATACAGGTTAGTTTGGAAAGTGGGTTGGTTTTTTAGTTTTTTGATTTTTTGATTTTTTTGACTTTTTTTATTTTTTTTGTAAGAGAAGAGTGTAATGATTATGTGTTGGATGTGATGTTTTGTTTGTTGTGACTAAAATAGCATATTTTGTCTTTTATGGCTAAAATAGCCAAAAAAAGCCCACAAAATCCCTTCCCAAACGGTGCCTAGTGTGTTTTGAGAAGTTGGTAAAAAGTTTATTTTTTGACTTTTTTAATCTATTTTGTCTTTTTATGAGTAAAAAATGTGAGAATTGATGTGGCCCAAAATGAATAAAAAATTCTTGTTTCTTTTTTTTCTTTTTCTTTTTTTCTTCTTCTTGGCTTCCCGAAAGACCCCCATAAATAAAGCCAGTGAATCATTTACTGTGCTTTTTTTAATAATCTCATCAAAAACTTCCTTTCTCATAAGAATAAAAATTGAGTTGTATTGAATTTAATATGTTTGATTTTTTTTTTCTTCTATACTTGCTAAAATCAAGTTTGGTTTCAATTTTTTGAATTTAATTTTTTAAAAATTGAGTTTTTTATATTTTTTTTTTAGTGAATATTTTTAAAATTTTAAGCAATTTTTTTTTTTACTTTCTTAGATGCACCTTACTTAGATATATCTAAAAACGTGCATCTAAAAAATAAAATATTTACAAAAAAATATTTTAAAAATTAATAAATACACAAGAATACAAAAAATGCACTGATTTTTTTAAAAAAAATTCACAAATATTATACTTTTTATGTTTATGTTAGGTGTATTTAAAAATTAAAAAAATTACTTACAATATTAAAAAAATTTAATAAAAAAAACAAACAAAAAAAATTAATTTTTTGAAAAGTGATATTGTTCGTATGATATGATGCTCTTAACAATGATGCTGCAAAAAAATTTATTCGATAAATCATATTGACCCATCTTTATTGGGCAGTTGTTGAAAGGTAAGGAATAAAGAATAACCCACCTATTCTGTTTGAGAAATGCTTTGCAATTGGTTTAATCCACCAGATTTATTTACCGGCACGTTCACCACATCAATTCTTTTTTCAAATTTTTATCTAAATTTATGATTTAAATAATAATTTCCTTTTCAATTTGCCAAATAAATGAACAGAGGCAAGAACTAAAGCAAGAACAAATATTTAAGGATGGTACTTTCTCACATTAAAAAATGAAAATTTCTCCCGTTGTAGAAATTCTCTCCCCAGATGAGGGGGAAAGCCAACTGAACTACATTTTTAACTGTTAGGATTCTAAAAAAATTAAATTGATTGAACATGTGGCGATCGGGTACATAATCCGTCTCGTTCTTCCTTGATTTACGTTGGGTTTGCCTTGGTTAGAGTGTCGAGTCGTAATACGAGGTTTTGTTAACTATGGAGTTCGTTGTGTTGAAAACTTCCTTCCAAAAATCTATCGTTCTTATTTATTTCAATCCCGAGTATTCACTTGTTTCGGAAGGTGCGAGGTTGGTCCGGAGTGTCTTGAGTTGAGCTAAAATTTTCCTGGTTGCAGGACAAAGCCTCGCATGCGGGGGCTTGGGCCACACGTGCGGGAGGTGAGGCCTCACGTGCGGAAAACAGGAGATGGTTGAGTGCACTACTGCAATAAATGCAAGTGCGATTGGAGGTACGGGGTGAGAGTGCCGCACATGTGGGGGTGAATGCCGCACGTGCGAGAAGCGTGCTCCGCATGTGTGGGAATGGGTGCCGCACGTGCGGGACTCCATTGTGTCCAAAAATTGTCTTTCTCTCTTCTTGAGCTGAGTGTATATCACTTTTAAATTATATCTCTCTCTAAAAACACTTTTCTCTTCATTCTCTCTACATTTCATACCAAAAACCTCACAAGATCTTTGATTTCTCCAAATTCATTAGCATTTTGACCCAAGTTCCTTCATTAAAGTTGGATAACTTCTCGAAGGTTTCGTTGTATGCGGTGAAGATCGGATTTCAACACTGTGAAATTGGGGGGGTTTCATCTCATTTCTTCTTCAAAACTTGAGATGGGAATTTTCTTGAAGTTATATATATATTTTTGCAAGATTTAGTTGATTTTCAAAACCCCTCTTTTATTGTGTTGAAACTTGCTTGTTGGTTCAAAAATGTAGGTGATTTTGAAAGTGGATTTAACCTTATTTCTTATGAAATAATCTCTTCAGTGTTTTGAAACTACATTGTTTGAGGAAGATGTTTTTTTTTTTTTTTGAAAGATTCTTTCAAATAATTTGGGTGTTGTATAATTGTGGTGAGAAAACTTAGAAATTTAGGGGTTTTAAAAAATGTTAAGAAACCATGGATGACATTGTTGCTATTATTTTCTTTTTGTGCCAAAATGAAAGCATGATTGGAAAATCTCTTATTTTTATATATAAATGTCGAATTTCATGGAATGTGAGAATTTTTTATTTTGGAAGTTATTGTTCAAAATGTTGATATAGTCTTGTGATGACTAAATTGTTGGGAATGCATGAAGTGTGAGAATGTTGCTACACATTGATAGATTTAAATGAACATGTGACTATTATGTGAAATGGCATTGAAAGAAGAAATGAGAATTTTGATTATTATGGAATTATTGTATGAGATAATTGAAAATGAAGAAACACTATGTGGCATTGATAATTGTTGAATCACATATTCATTTAATTGGTTGTTACAAATTTTGAATTGAGTTTGAAAACTTTTGCGTTGAGAAAAGAAGGTTTTGAATAAATTTTTTTTTTATGAATTGCTTTGAGGTAAATAAATTAGTAAGTCCGAATAGAGGGTGTAGATGAAATTGATTAAGTTAGCCTGAGTATCTACGGTGAAAGATCGAAAATACACACGGATGAAGTACCACTTCCCTTCCAGTTAGTCACTGGTAAAGTGGGGTTTTGGTAGTGCTAGTTATGCCTACTTGCAGATACCAATCTAGGGATTACCTGAGTCGTATAAATTGATAAATTTTGAATTGTTAAAATTTCAAGATATCATTGAGCATGACGGTTTTCAAATGATGAGGAATGCGATTTTCTTTCAAAAAGGCATAGCATGGCATGTGCATTTCATTTCTTGAGGCTTGTACAAAATGTATATACTTTGCTAAGGAATTTCCCACTGGGTTTTGTGCTCACCCTATGGGATTTTGTGCAGAAAAAGATGTGGTGATTCTGCCAAATTAAGGTACGGATGTTTATGTTCAGAATACAAAGCTCTTGTTTTGGTTGTGGTATATTTTGCTAGCCAATGGCTATAATTGTATGGGTTCAAGAAACTATTTTGTGTAATCGGGCTTAACCCTTGGAATTTGTAAGCCCCTTGAGGGTATTTATTTATTTTTGGATTGAATGCTCTACATGCTATAGATTCATGTACTAGAAATTATTGAATATATATTCGCATGTGGAGTTATTTTGTATGAAACCCATGATCATGAAATGCAAGTATTGAGAATTTATTCCGATTCATCATAAGGAGCCATGGTTATCGTACTATTTTTTGCATAAATTTTTGGGGTGTGGCAGAACAATTATAATCACATGATTAGGTCGAAATTTGTTATCAAAAAATGACTAGCAAATATGTTTTTAAAAATAGACTATTTCAATTTTACCCCAATCTCATCGAAAGTGAACTCAAGAGATTTTGGATTCAAGAGATTTCGCATATCACTTATTTTTTAAAATATTTTATATCATCAAAGTATGTGATAAAATATCATTTATTTTTATTAATTTTTTAATAATTATATTCAAATAAGAGAATTAATCATGAATATTTACGTATATGGTCATACAAAATGATTGCAAAAAATCAGAGATGTATAAGTGCCATTTGATAACATTTACATTTTACTATTTTTTTATATATATATATAAAAAAAAAACATATTTTGTGAACTCACTTTTTAAAAATGTATTTAAAAATAACTGAGGGAATGGACAAAGGTGGTGTAAAAAAGTGATTGTTGACAACTAAATATGGTGGTTAAAGATGGTTGTCGGCCTCTCGAGTTGGTTTTTAGTGGGAGGTGGTAATATGAGGTAGTTGTCAACTGCTAAAGGTGATAGCTGGTGGTGATAATAAGTGATGGGTAGTAGCTGCAGGGGGTTATAAAGAGAAAAGGAATGGAAATTTATTTCTAAAATTAGTGAAACTATTTTTTTTTTTTTTTGTTCCAAAAATTTAGTAAATATATGTAGATTATTTGTAATTTTTAGAAAAACAAAAAAGATATCAAATGAATTTTTATTTACATTTTTTACAATTTTTTTAAATATAAATTAAAAAATTATAAATAGAAATGTTTTTTTAAACAAACTCATAGTTTTTATTTATTTATTTATTTATTTTATTTGTAATTTTTGTTATATATTACGTCTTCGTTTTTTAAACAGTTTTCAATTTAAATACTTATACCACGTATGTTTAACACACATTAAAAATTGACACCTAATCTATCATCATATTATTGAGTGTCAAATTATAAATTATGTATATGTAAATTACATTGATTTTTTTTTATACTTAGAGTAAATATAATAAATCATACAGTTTTGACATAATTACATTAAATTTCTTTTAACGTTTTAATTAACATAAGATTTAATCTCATTATATCAGTAATTTGATAATTATAAAGATGAAAAAAATAATATTATCATTTCTTTTATAGGACAATGTATATTTTATCTTAGTTATTTTTATGTTTTTATAGTTATGATCCATTTAGCTTTATTAAAAAAATGTCAATATAACTATGTTAAAATTGTAAAAAATTATGATTTGTTTTTAAAATGTCATCAATAATTAATATAATTGACAACTTCTTTTTTAGAAGGGCTATTTTGAAAGATAGTTATAAGTCATTTTTAACTTTTTACCCATTTTTTATCATATCATTTCTTACATTTTTTATATATTTATAAAAAAAAATTAAAAAATTAATTTTTATTCCTTTCCTCAAAACAACCCAAAAGCGTTGAGCATTGGATCCTTTATAATAGAATCGAAAGGGCTTGGTGGAGTGATCGTGACAAGATGCACAATAATGGAGCCCTTATTCATTAGTTGAACATTTTCCATTACCATAACCATCATGACCATTGGATCCTTTATAATAGAATCGAATCGTTTGATGGAGTGATTGTGACAAGATGGACAATAGTGGAGCCCTTGTTCATTCGTTATTGATGGGTGTAGGGCGTGCAAAATATAGTTTAATTTGTTAAAATTATAGTAATTTTTATTAATTTACATCGTTTTATTTATTAATTGTGGATTAAATTTTAAAATTTATAATTCGTTTTTTAAATCGTTTCGCTCTACTATAATTAATACATATATATTTTTTAATCTCTAATGAAATATCAAAATAAAAATGAATATGAAAGAGACCTAAGATATGAAATTTATTACAAATTAGTAGTTATATATATGAAATATATTATGTAAAATTATTTTGTATTATATATATATATATAATATTATGCAAATTAATATTATATATTATGTAAATATTTGATAATTGATTAGAATATTTTTCAATCTGTCAATCTATCCAAATAGTGATTTGTTAATCTACTAATTTACTATTTAATTTATAATTTTATTTTCAAACCGTTTAAACCGCACTGCACACCCCCTAAATGGATGGATCTGACAATCACGGGGATGTGGTATTGTTGGATTATTGTGGGTTTATCATGAGCCTTTTTTTTATACAAGAGTTTTGAACATAAATTTAAAAATTATTCAGTATATTTAATTTGAATTTTTTTGAATTAAATTTTTTATTTTTCATTTTTCATTTTTTATTTTTTATTTTTAGTAAATATTTTTAAAATTTTAAGTATTTTTTTAAAACTATGTATCTAAAAAGTAAAATATTTATAAAAAAAAATATTTTAAAAAATCAATAAATACACAAGAATATGAAAAATGTACTCAATTTGCATTTTTTTTATTTATATTTAGTGAATTTTTTTAAGATTTTTTTTACAAATATTATACTTTTTAAGTGTATTTACATTAGGTGTATCTAAAAATTTAAAACAAAAATGTTTAAAATATTAAAAAAATTTAGTAAAAACAAAAAAATAAAGGAAAAAATTTTCAATTTTCCAAAAAGTAGTCCTAAAAATCATAGCCAAACAGAGTGATTAGAATTTTATAATGCAACTCACTAGACATATCAAAAAATAAAATATTTTGAATTTTTTTTTACAAAGGTTGTATTTGGTTCATGAATTTTTTTCACACTTTTTCCTTTTCCCTTTTCAAAAATCTTCTCAAATTTCTGAATCAAACACAATCTAAAAACAAAAATAATTGGGTTTTTTTATTATTTTTTTTTTTTTTTGTCTTTAGTATTTTTTTTTATTTTAAATTTTTTAAATTATTACACACTAGTGGTGTGTTTGATTAGAGGGATAAGGGGATTTACTGTGCGGCTTGTAATGCATTGGAAGCATCTAATCCGGCGTTTGTTTTTTTTTTTAGTTCGTCGGACATGGAGTCTGGCCGAACTCCATATCTCTCATACGAGGGACTATTGTATCCTGGAGGGGTGAGATTATTTTCATAGGATTATTTACTGTTTGGATTAAGTAGTGAAATAATCATTTTGACTCTCCACTATTTAATTATGTATTATATTTAGTAAAATTCAATAAAATTTAAATGTCACAATTTAAAAATAAAATAATTTTATTTAACATTTTATTGATGTTTTATTTTAAAATTTTGTTTATATTTTATTTAATTTCATTATTTCATTATTATTATTTTTTTAAATAAATTTATTTAAAATTTTAATTAAAAAATAACATATATTTTTATTGATATTTTATTTATTTGATTTTTAAAAAATAAATTTATTTAATTGTGTAAAAAATAAAATAAATAAATTTTTTATTTAATCTAGCTAAAAATAATTAAAATATTAAAGATATGTTTAATATTGCTATTACTTAGTAAACAATTGAAAAATAGTAAAATAGTCTTTTGCTCATTTACCATATCTAGTCCGTTCGACCAAACATTGGATTCAGTAAAAATAGTCATTTCCAGACATTTAATTCCACGAGAAAACAAGCACAGGATACACATTTAATCCAACTAAATAGTCCGGGAGATTCACAGTCCTAGGATTCAAGTCTGATAGATTTTAATTCCTCCTTATCCAGTTCGTCCAATCAAACACACCCTAGATAGATTGAAAAGGTCAAGTTTTAACACAAATTTTTTTTAAAAAAAAAAAAATTATTAAAGACAAAAGGTTCCAAAAAAAAAAAAAAAAATCATAAATCACAGTTGTTACATCCATTAAGCGATTTGATAAGAAATAATAAATAAATAAATAATACCAGAAAGAGATTTCTATTATGTTTGGTTTATAAATGATTAGAAATTAAAAGAAATGGAGAGAAAGAGAATTATCTTTATTATGTCAGATTCAGTTCTCATTGAAAATTATGAAATTTGATGAGAAATAAAATTGATTAGTAACATATTTTTCATAATAATGAGAATGCCAATCAAAATTTAAAGAAACAAAAAAAAAAAAAAAAAAAAAGGAATTATCTTATGTCAATTTCAGTTCTTTTATTTGTTATTATTTTTATTTTCTGTTCATGTGCCATTTATTTTTTATCTATTGCACTTTAATTTGTTTATGTCTCTTATTTTGAATCCATTCTTATTTGTTTATTATTTAAAAACAACCTAATCTTGACCTTTAATGGAATAAATAGAAGTGATTTGGAGCAACAAATATGCCATATTTGTAAGTGTCCACTAATTGGCCTGCAATAAAAATTCCTCCCATGGAGAAAATCAGTCATTTTAAACACGCAATTAACCAATTGAGTGGGGACATTTATGATATTGTAGCTATTGAAAACTCTCCCGAAAACATCTATAGTCAGGTTTTATACGATTTTAAGTAACAATTGATAGACAAGTATAGATAGACAAGTATAAGGAGATTTATATGTATGTCTTAATAAGTAAATTTATTGTCTAATAGTTTTTGTAAAACTTAATGATATTTTTCATCAAATATTATTAAAATGTTTCACTAATTGTTAATTTTTAGCGACAATATGAAAATTTTTTCATAAAAAATATTATTAATTATAAGTTTTAATGACAGTTTAAAAAAACCATCACAAAAAAATTATTAATTTTCAACTTTCAGAGGCAATTTGAAAAATTTATCACAGAAAAATATCATTAATTGTAAGTTTTAGCGATAATTTATAAAAACCGTGATAAAAAAAGTTATAATTGTCAAATTTTAATGACATAAGCAAAAAATCGTCACAAAAAATTATTTTTAGTGACTATTTTACTAAAACTTGTTTTTAATAGAATTTGATAAGAATTAAATCCAATTATTAGAACTTATTAATAATTTACTCTAACAAACTAGATGCATAACAAAATAAGATAAAAAGTGGTTTTTGTTTACATTTGAAATGACATTATTAAATTTAAGTTTATGAAATTTAACATTGTTTCTTGAAACTAGTTATTC
Organism: Camellia sinensis; assembly: GCF_055761805.1. NCBI lineage: Eukaryota > Viridiplantae > Streptophyta > Magnoliopsida > Ericales > Theaceae > Camellia > Camellia sinensis. The sequence continues at coordinate 127,623,247 of NC_138975.1, forward strand.
TCTTATTCATAAGTTAATTTATCTTTTATTAATTTTACAAATTTCAGCTATGCTGCCGCTTGGCATGTGATTTTTTAGGTGTCCTTTAACAAACTTAGCTTTTTAGTTTTTTTTTACTTTTTTTAGCACGAGAATTTTTTGTTTCTTTGGTTTTTTTGTTTGGCATTTTTAGCTTTTTTGCATTGAAATGATAAAATAACCCTCTACTTGGAAATTATGCTTTTATAACTTTTTGTTTGCATATGGGTCAATTTGGTAATTTTACATCAAAAGTCAAGTGTTTTGTCATTTTGTGATTTTGTAGCTTTTTTTTGTCCTTATGTGCTTATTTAGTCTCAATATTTTTACCAAACCAAGGCTTAGTTGACTCTTTACTTTTTTCACTAGTTTAACTCCGGTTAAAAAGTTTGTTTGAGAGACTTTTGTAAGAGAAAAAATAAAATGATTATAATTTGAATAAAACATTTTATCTTATTAACTTTTTAACATATTTTATTTTTTTGTAACTAATTTAGCCCCAACACCAAATGACAAACGCTTGTTTGGGAACTACATCTATTAGCCAAAAAATCACTATAACTTCACAACACACAAAAGACTTGAGGGATTTAAATTAAATTATAAAAATATATTGGGTAAAGTATGTAAATAACAAAACCCTATCACATAAACCCAGCACATTTCTATTCCTCCCCATCTGTAACTCTCACCCAAGCGTTGGAAGCAAACTGAGGGATCGAACCGTAACGAAGCAAACGGCGACCTCAAATTCTAAGGGTGACAAATCAATTGGTTCGGTGATTTCTACGACATCTAATCATCCAATCACGGGCAATGAGTCATCTCTCTGTTTATGTCCTAAATCTAATTAAATTCACTACTCTTTATTTGATATGAAAACTTTGCTTATTAATCTAGTACCTGGTTTTATTTTATATTTTTAAATTATTGATTGCATTGCTTTTTTTTATTTGAGGATTTTTTTTTTTTGATTTGTGCCCTAAATCTAATTGTTGCGCTCTAATTTTTAATCCAATTTCTGGTTAATTTCTATTTAATTTAAACTTTGTCATTTTTTGTTTTGCTTGGATTATATATTTTTTTCCATTGTTCACCAATTCTGTGGGTGTTCTTTTGATTATAGTCGTGGATTGAATTCATGTTGAGTTTTAGATAATCCATGTCGGATGAATTTCTTTTCAATTTGAATTGATTTTACAATTGTCGTTCTTAGAAAGTATAGTTATGTATGTGAAAGAAAAAAAAAAATTTAATTTAATTCAAGAGCGAGCATCTCTAATGGTGTATACTATTATGCCAAAGTTATAATTTGACATACTATAATAGTAAATTGTCAAATTATAGCAATAGTGCTCCAATGATACGTAGCTATTTTGGCAAATTCTAACAAACTTTTCTTCCAATTTTATAGGTGATGTTTCAATATAGATTTTTGAATAATTTTTTGTTGCTTATTTATTTTTATTTATTTTTGTCTTTTATGACTTTTTTGAAATGTTTTTTTTTTAAAAAAAAAAATTCAAATATTTGCATTCTACCCCACTAGACAAATCAAAAATTAAAAAAATTAAAAAATATATAGTGACATGGACAGGCCCACGAGGCATACAGCCCACGGCAAGCCGCCCCGAACCCATCGCCTCGGACCCATAGCATAACTTGATTGGCAAAGCCCAGGACAGCTGGAGTCCACCTGGACGTGGAGGGCCAAGGGCATTCGGACACATGACAGATGAGACACAGGCCACATCAGCAGACAAAAATCTGTAGAGTTATTGCCACAACACATCACCATTAATGCAGCCCATCACAGCATTTATTACGACAACACCTCCCCGTCGGAACAGAGCCCCCTCACCCTGAACAAGGTAAGCTACGGCACAGGCTTTCGGCGGAAAGGGGGCACGTCACAAAGGACAGTGAAATGATTACCAAATGATATAAGCAACAAGAGAAGCACAAGAATAAGGTTAAGCTTTTCATCTCTCCATCTTCTTCCTTACATTTTCCTGTTTTTCTTCTACTAATTCTCTCGCCGGAGGGTTCATTGGGGGACTGCCCCATTCCCCTTTGGACTTGCTTGCAGGTCATTTGACGGAATCACCACCCGAAACCGGAACCTGAAGAACCTGGGCTAGCCTGACCCATCCACTCGGGACGGACTGTATTATCAGTTGGCGCCGTCTGTGGGAAGTTAGTGGTTTATCCGTGCACTAGTTGTGTTCACTACCGCCGGAGCCCTCCCTTCTCACCATCACCTTTCCCCCTTGCCCGTCCAGGTGTATGGTCACGACTAGGTCCATGGCTTCTCACCACAACGCCGCCGATCACCAAACAGATCCTTCCCACCCAACCGACCCACCACAATATATCATCGAGCTCACCAACAGCATTAACCGCATGGCCGAGCAAAACCAGGCCCTGATCAATGCGTTACTCCAAAGAAACCCCCCCATTCCACCTCCAAATATCCCACCCAACCAAGGAACAACCCCAGGCCATACTGCTCCACAACCCCCTCCGCCTAACCCAGAAGGCTCGCAGCCCCTTCCTCCCCAACATGAAAACCTACCACCCCCACCTCCACGCCCGCCAGTCGCAGCACTGGCTCCTGAGGGGGAAGCTAGCAGTGTCCAGCCTCCATTGACCGACCATGGCGACAACATTCCCCTCTGGGACGCTGAAATCCGAGCTATGAAACTCCAACTACAAGGGGTCATGCAGAACATTCAGCACAAGCCCTCAGTCACCACCAACTCGCCTTTTGTTGCCTCCATCCGCGACAAACCATTGCCTGCCAAGTTCAAGATACCTACCGTTGACTCCTTCGATGGCACGACGGACCCAGTCGACCATCTGGAAGCCTACCGCACCCTCATGATCCTCCATGCCTTCCCTGACGAAATCATGTGCCGAGCTTTTCCAGTGACACTGAAGGGATCAGCTCGGCTGTGGTTTAGCCAACTCCCGGCGGACTCCGTCTCCACCTTTCAACACCTCAGTGACTCCTTCCTGAGCCACTTTATTGGAGCCCAGCGTCAGAGACGCCCAGCCACCCAGCTCCTTAACATTCGTCAGACCGAGGGGGAGTCGCTCCGCAGCTTTGTCACCTGGTTCAACACCGAAGCCCTTCAAGTAGCGGAGAATGACGACAAGGTCATCCTCACCGCTTTCATGGCCGGCCTGCGGTCGTCTGATTTCCTTTTTTCCCTCTCCAAAAACCCTCCAACCACCATGGTAGCTCTGCTATCCAAAGCCCAGAAATACATGAATGCTGAAGATTCCCTGGCCGCTCGGCAAGAGCCGACCCCTAAAAATCCGACCCCCAGAGAAAAGAGGAAAGACTCCGAGCCCAGAACCACCCAGTATAATAGCCAAACACCCCACTATCATGACCGACCCCCCCGAACCGACCGGTCGACTCCGACCAGACCGCCCGGTCGGTTTAAGCGGTACACACCTCTCAACTCCCCCATGGAGCACGTCCTCAATCAAATCCAGCGGGACTACCCCCTCAAGTGGCCCCTACCGTCCCGAAACCCTTCCACCCGGAAAGATCAGTCCAAATACTGCCGCTTCCACCAAGACCGTGGCCATACCACCGACGAATGCATCAACCTCAAAGACCAGGTCGAGACCTTCATCCGCCAGGGTCGCCTCAGCCGATTCACAGACCCCCGCCCTGCACAGAGGCAAAGAACTGACCTTCCCAGGAACAATCGCCGACGCACACCACCCCGCAATCAAGCCCCACCAAACGAAGGCCACGATCGCCCGCCACCACAGCCTCGGCCTCCGGGCAATCCCCCTCCACCAGTCGGAGAAATCAGAGTCATTTCGGGGGGCCTTGCTTGCGGGGGGCCATCCCGCTCGGCTCAGAAGGCAGAACTCAGAAAAATCAGGCAAGGCTCAAACAAAGCAGTAGCGACGGTGGACCGACCTCCCAAACAGTCAAAATAATGGATCGAACCTATCACCTTCACCGACACCGACTGTGCAGGAGTTCGTTACCCACATGATGACCCCCTTGTCATTTCCGCCATCCTCTCCAACTACAAAGTCAGACGAGTCCTCGTAGACAACGGCAGCTCTTCAGACATTATCTTCCTCAATTGCTTCCGCCAGCTCAAGATTGGGGAAGAGAGTTTGTCTCCTCTCCAAACCCCTATGGTCGGCTTCACCGACGACCGCATTACCTCCATCGACTCCATCGATCTACCTATCACCATTGGCGAGCACCCGCGGCAGACCACTAAGTTGCTCACCTTCCTTGTGGTCGATTGCCCCTCTGCTTACAACATCATCCTCGGCCGCACAGCCCTCAACGCCTTCCAAGCCATCACATCTACATATCATCTTGCCATCAAATTTCCTACCGATCTCGGTGTCGGCACTGTCAAAGGAGAGCAGACCGTGGCCAGGGAGTGTTATGTCGCCTCGCTCAAGGAAGTCAAGCTAAAAGAGGCCATGATCATCGAAGGGCTTGACGTCCGAGATGAGGACGAGCTGGTCAGAGGTGAACCTGTAGAGGAACTTATCGAAGTTAACATTGATCCCACCAACCCAATCAGAACCGCCAAGATTGGCAGCCAATTACCTTCCCAACTCAAGGCCGACCTTACTGCTCTCCTGACCGAGCACAGAGATGTATTCGCCTGGACCCATTCTGACATGCCAGGCATCGACCCCTCCTTCATAACCCATCGCCTCAGCATCGAGCCCCACTTTCGACCCCACCGCCAGAAGCAATGCATTTTCCATCCAGAGCGCAACACCCTCATAGCCGCCGAAGTTGACAAACTCCTCGAGGCCCAATTCATAAAAAATGTGGACTATCCTAGGTGGTTGTCCAACGTGGTCCTCGTCCGCAAACACAATGGCAAATGGCGGCTCTGTGTCGACTACTCTGACCTGAACCGAGCTTGTCCCAAAGACAGCTACCCCCTTCCCCGCATAGATTTGCTGGTCGACGCCACGGCCGGTCATCAAATGCTCAGCTTCATGGATGCCTTCTCTGTGTACAACCAAATTCTGATGCACACATCCGACCAGGAGCACACATCATTTATCACCGACCGAGGTACCTACCACTATTGTGTAATGCCGTTCGGATTGAAGAATGCTGGGGCCACTTATCAGTTGCTGGTTAACGCCGTTTTCCACCACCAAATAGGTCGGAATATGGAAGTCTACGTCGACGACATGCTAGTCAAAAGCAAATACTCCTCCGATCACCTTGCTGACTTACGTGAGACCTTCGCCACCTTGCGCAAGTACCAAATGAAGCTCAACCCAGAGAAATGCGCCTTTGGCGTAGGGTTTGGCAAATTTTTGGGCTTTATGGTCAGTCAGTGCGGCATCGAAGCTAACCCTGAGAAGATTAAGGCCTTGGTTGAGATGCAGTCGCCTAGGACGGTCAAAGAAGTTCAGAGACTCACGGGCCGAGTGGCGGCCCTCAACCGGTTCATCTCCCGTGCGACAGATAAGTGCTTGCCTTTCTTCAAAGTTCTTCGGCAGACTTTTGAATGGACAGCTGAATCCGAAGAGGCTTTCCAACAGTTAAAGCAATGCATGGCCAACCCCCCCTTCTCTCCCAAGCAATCACGGGCGAACCCCTCTTCCTTTACCTAGCGGTATCGGAAACCGCAGTCAGTGCAGCTCTCCTCAGAGAAGATGGCTCAATCCAACGGCCGGTCTATTACATCAGTCGGGCTCTCAGGGGCGCGGAGCAGAACTACCCCTTGCTGGAAAAACTGTCCCTGGCCTTGGTCATCGCCTCCAGACGACTCCGCCCATACTTCCAAGCTCACTCCATTGTGGTCCTCATCGACCAACCCCTGAAGAAGGTCATGCAGCAACTAGAGCTCTCAGGTAGACTGATGCAGTGGTCCGTAGAACTCAGCCAGTTCGACATCTCTTACCGCCCTCGGACAGCAATTAAGGGGCAGGCCATAGCTGACTTCATCATGGAGTTCACCACGCCGACCCCGACCACAACACCTCCGCCCCTACCAACTCCAACAGAGCCAGAAGATCCTCATTCTTGGACTCTTAATGTCGACGGATCGTCCCGAAGAGAAGGAAGCGGTGCCGGCCTCATCCTCACCTCTCCTGAGGGCGGCTACTCCAAATGTGCCCTCCGTTTCTTGTTTGAAGCAAGCAACAATGAAGCCGAGTACGAGGCATTAATAGCAGGACTCCACCTCGCCAAGGACATAGGGGTCAGCCACCTCCGAGTTTTCAGCGACTCCCAACTCGTCGTCGGTCAGATGATGGGGGACTTTGATGCCAAGGACGACACGATGGGAGCTTACAGAGACCTGGCACTCCCCCTTGCTCGCCTCTTCAATACCTTCCACATCAGGCATATTCCTCAGGCAGAAAACTCCAAAGCAGATGAGATGGCTCAGTTGGCTTCTGCTGACCATCCTACTCTCAGCCATGATGTCCGCGTTGAATATCTACACCACCCGGCCGTTTCACCCGATCTACAAGCTATACAATACATTCAAAATGAACCTATCCCTTAGGCATCCGACATCCTCCTATTCTTGACCACAGAAGCACTCCCAGATGACCAGCAGCAGGCTTCCAAAGTCCGATCCCGAGCGTCCAATTTCGTCATTGTCGACGATATATTGTACAAACGCGGCTTCTCCCGGCCATATCTACGATGCCTCAATCCAGCGCAAGCAACTTACGTAATGCAGGAGATCTATGAGGGGATTTGTGGTAATCACTCAGGAGGCAGGTCCCTTGCCCAGAAGATACTCCGTACTGGATACTTTTGGCCAACTCTCAATCAGGATGCAACCGACTTCGTGCTCAAATGCGATAAATGTCAACGCTTCGCCAACATCCCTCACGCCCCTCCTACAGAGTTAATCACACTCTGCAGCCCTTATCCGTTTGCCAAGTGGGGGATCGACCTGGTCGGTCCGCTTCCCACCGGTCGAGATCAAACCAAGTTCGCGATCTTTGCCATTAATTACTTCACCAAGTGGGTCGAGGCTGAACCCCTTGCCACAATCACCGAGCGGAACACCACCAGGTTTATCTGGCAATCGATCATTTGCCGATTTGGCATCCCTCAAGCCATCATCTCTGACAATGGCAAACAATTCGATAACGCGAAGTACAGAAAATTTTGTGCAGATCTCCACATCCAACCGTGTTTCTCCTCCCCCGGTCACCCCCAAGCAAACGGCCAAGTTGAGGTCACCAACCGTTCCCTTCTGAAAATCATCAAAACCAAGCTCGAAGCTGCTAAAGGCCTTTGGGCTGAGGAACTGCCAAATGTACTCTGGGCTTACCGAACCACCGCTCGCACTCCCACTGGTGAAACCCCTTTTCGCTTAACATATGGCGCTGAGGCGGTTATTCCGGTAGAAGTCGGTTTGCCCACCCCCAGGATTTTACATCCGGATCTGGCCGCAGCCGAAGAACTCCACTGAACAGAATTGGACCTCGTCGAAGAGCTCAGAGAGACCGCTGCTGTCAGATTGGCTTCGTACCAGCAGAAAATGAGAACACACTACAACCGCCGAGTCCGACCACGAGAGTTCTCCGTAGGGGACCTTGTCTTACGAGAAGTGACTCTTGCTACAAAGAATCCAACCGAGGGCAAACTGGCAGCCAAATGGGAGGGGCCCTACGTTGTGAAAACCCGACCACGACCAGGCACTTACCGACTTCAAGACATGGAAGGCCGAGACCTGCCCCATCCCTGGAATGCGGAACATTTGAAGCGTTACTATCAATAATTCGTACTTTTGTATTGACAATATCGTTGTATTTCCCTTTTTATACATAATGCAAACTCCGCCTGGTGATTTCGGTTTTCATAATTCAACTGTCTCTATGTCGCTCCCATAACTTTTTCACTTGCAGCATTTCAAAAGCCTCGGCCAGACCGAGCACTTCAAAGCCTCGGCCAGACCGAGCACTTCAAAGCCTCGGCCAGACCGAGCACTTCAAAAGCCTCGGCCAGACCGAGCACTTCAAAAGCCTCGGCCAGACCGAGCACTTCAAAGCCTCGACCAGACCGAGCACTTCAAAGCCTCGGCCAGACCGAGCACTTCAAAGGCCTCAGCCAGACCGAGCACTTCAAAGGCCTCAGCCAGACCGAGCATTTCAACAGCCTCAGCCTGACTGAGCACTTCAACGCCAAGCAGAACCACATTTTCAACACTTAGTCACATTCTGAAGCTTCTTCACAGTTCCAGGACCACGCCTTTACCTAGTTAAATTCTCCACATACTCTTACGTATTACAGTTACTGATCAGATTATTTGCCAACTATTTAGTTACAATTTACAACCTGCCTCTTACTCCAATTTTTCCATTATCTTTTCAATTTTCATACAACTCCAATCGCACTCCACAGGGAGGAACTTTTAACTTATATTTTTATTGACCCAATCTTTATGACCAGTTTTAATTACAACATTTCATTCATGCTGGCAACATAAGCAAAATACACAAAATTCAACTGGCTATACATTCATCCATTACAATTAAATAATCTTTGTACACAACTTCATTACAGTTAAATTCTCCATACCTTCATTCATTCACTCATTCCTTTACCATGTGTTTACAAGTTTTTAAAAAAAAAACAAACAAACAAACACAGAGCATGCCCAATTTTTCTTCTCCTTGGCTACTCCTCCTCGCTAGATGCCAGATCCTCTTCTTCAACGCCTTCGTCCAGGGGGGTCTGGGCCACATCATCTTCGCCTATTGTCACACTACTAAGGTCCAAGTGTGGGAACAGCTCTTCAGCTCTGCGCTTGAACATTTTCCAACCGCTGTCCCAGAACTCGGCCATTTCGTGCTTATAGAAGTCTGACTGCTGGAACCTTTCAATCACCTCTGCCTCTGTCCTACCTCCAGCAGTCTTCCTTGATGGGCCCACCCCCCCAGACTCTTGACCAGCCAGACTCCTGGCGACAGCAGCATCCACCACCATCTGAAATTCGGGGGACCCTTTATATTACTCCACTGCTGCGACGCATAGATCAGGGTAGGCCGCCTTTTCAGACGCCGCCTTCGCCCTCTCCTCGTCCAGCTCCCTTTGCAGGGCCCCCCTTTCAGCAGCCGCCGTCGCCCTCTCCTCTTCCACCCCCTTTCTCAGACTCTCCAGCTCCGCCGCCGCCTTCGCCTTCTCCATCTCCCACTCCCTCAGAAGCCTCCCCTTCTCCTCCTCTACTCTGGCACGCTCCTCCCCCAACTCCTTCAACAGATCTCCAATTCTGAAGTCCACTTCATCCTTTTGCCTGACCAGCTCTTCATTGCTGGTCATGGCCTCTTCATGCCGCTCGATTGCCACGGCGCAGGCCCTCTCAGACTCTTCCAACTTTTTCTGTTCACCAGCCAATTGGAACTCAAGCGAGACAACCTTACAGCGTGTGTCCTCTAGTTCCAACTTGACTGCTGGCAGATCGGCATGGGCAGTCTTCCAGTCGGCACTATCCTTCCTTAATTTGGCCAACTGGGCCTTGGCCTCTTCAGCCTTCAACTTGGCAGCCCCAGCCTTCCTAAGAAGGGCCCTCGCCAAGGACGTTACCTCCATTTGGGCAGAGCATAACCCCCTCAGCAGGTCGGCCTCATTATACCCAGATGCCGCGCGCAGAGCTCCCTCCTCCACAATCTTCACCAGGCGGTCTACCCCCGCCCTGGCTGGGCCTTCTTCTCCCTCCAAACTTCCAGCCACCACACGCTCATGATAAATCACGGTAGCCAGACGAGCCCCTCCTTTCTGGAAGTCAGGCCTCTTCTGGACCTGTTCCCCTCCGCTCGGCGCCGCCTTACTCACCCCAGCCTCCACTTGCACTGGTGGAGCAATCTCCACAACCTCCACCGTTGGGATGATCTCCACCACCTCTGGGGCATCCTTTGCCACAGGGACCTCCACCTCCGTTGGGGCCACCTTCGCCCTCTTGGCCCCAGACTCCTCTGCAGCTTCCTCTGGGGCACTCCTCTTCTTCTTCTTTTTCTTTTTCAGAGGCTCCACTCCCTTTCTGGCCTTTTCTTTTACAGGGTCTACAGGCGGCGGCCGCGGCTCAAAGCTGCTTAAGTCTTTTTCCCCCAACGGCCTGGGGCGCGGTCGGATCCTCTCCCGCGCGATCGGTTGAGGCGGTCGGTCCCTCTGCGCCTCCATCAACTTCGCGGCCTTGGCCATAACAGCTCGATCCTCTACCTCCTGCGTTCTCCTCCTCTCCTCCAACTCCGCCCGGCCGAGGTCTCCACCTTTCGGCTGCGGTCTCAACCCCGCCTCAAACAGTGCAGACGGCTGGACAAGATCGTCCCATTTGGCATTCTCTCTCTCTCTCCACTCCTTCACTCTCTTCACCCTCTCTTCCGCCACCGCCCCCAGTCTCGACTCCATCGACCGGGTTGGCACCTTCCAGATGGTGCGTACCCCCATCCCCCCATTAACTGCCACGAAGAACCACCGTGGCCGTCACCCCTTGATCGATGTAGGCAGCCCTGAAACCAATCCCCTTCCCATCACCGCCTGTAGGGTGACCCAAGTTTCTTGCTGACCCGACGCCTTGTAACATGAGAAGAACTCGTCTATCGTCATGGCCTCCCCCCCATTCGTCTTAGGCCACGCGCTCGCACAGGCCAGCAGAATCTTCCAGGCATTGGGCATCAATTGCCCCGGCGCTACCTCCAGGCGATTTAGCACGTCAACCACCACTTGAGGCAGTGGCAGCCTTAGCCCCCCTTTTAGCGCCTCCTCGTACAGGGAAAACTCCCCTGGCCTCACAGTAGACGGCCTTTCCCCTGATGTTGGCAGCCGTAACTCTACCTCCGCCGGAATCTGGTACCGCCCCCTAATCACCTCCAAATTCGCCGCCGTGAGTGTGGATCTATCCGCCTTAGTGTGCCACTGATCTGGCTCTACCTGGCTTAGTGGCTGTGGCGCCAATACCAGGACCGACGCCTGCGATTCTCCCACCGTTTCCCCCACCATTCGCACCTCCGTCCTGTATTGCGCTGCTAATTCCTCCCCATTATCATCCCCCAACGGGTCCACTCTCACATTAACTCCTTCTTCTTGTGCCATTTCTAGGGTTTGCTTGCAACTCACTTCTGACGCAGGAACGAGGAAGTTCAGAAAATGCTACACAGGTATGTCGTATGCAGTGAAGGAATTAACACTTGGATGTTTTGGGTTTTTGTACACAGGTAGTTGAAACGCATTATACCAACACCCCACGGTTTACCCGTATTCCATGGATCCGCATTAATTTTCGCCCGTTTCAAAACCTTTCAAATCAACCGCCAAAGCCGCCTTTTCAAAACCCCACTCGTGACCTATCGTTTCATTTCTGCTCCAACGCTTCACTTCCCCCACGATATTACCACGTGTATGGCCACGATGCACTGTCCCCTCCTCTTCCCCTGTGCCCCCCCTTCCCCTGTCTTTTCCATTTCAAATCATCACATGGCCCCACCCTACCCCCTCTCCTTTCGAGCCCCGCGCCGTCCTGGTCGGCAAGCCCCACGACCGCCCCTTCTCACTCGGCCACCCTCGCGGTCGGCAAGCCTCTCGGTCGACTCCTCTCACTCGGCCACCCTCGCGGTCGGCACGCCTTTTGGTCGACCATTCTCACTCGGCCACCCTCGCGGTCGGCACGCTTCTCGGCCGACGCCTCCCACTCGGCCACCCTCACGGTCAGCTTCTCCCGATTCAATTACCCTGGCGATCGGCACGGCTTCTCGTAGACCTCTCCACTCGGTTCGAATTTCTCTTCCTTATTACTATTCCCTTCGTTGGACTAAAGCTGCACTCGGAAATGGGGGACTACTGACATGGACAGGCCCACGAGGCATACAGCCCACGGCAAGCCGCCCCGAACCCATCGCCTCGGACCCATAGCATAACTTGATTGGCAAAGCCCAGGACAGCTGGAGTCCACCTGGACGTAGAGGGCCAAGGGCATTCAGACACATGACAGATGAGACACAGGCCACATCAGCAGACAAAGATCTGCAGAGTTATTGCCACAACACATCACCATTAATGCAGCCCATCACAGCATTTATTACGACAACACCTCCCCGTCGGAACAGAGCCCCCTCACCCTGAACAAGGTAAGCTACGGCACAGGCTTTCGGCGGAAAGGGGGCACGTCACAAAGGACAATGAAATGATTACCAAAGGATATAAGCAACAAGAGAAGCACAAGAATAAGGTTAAGCTTTTCATCTCTCCATCTTCTTCCTTACATTTTCCTGTTTTTCTTCTACTAATTCTCTCGCCGGAGGGTTCACTAGGGGACTGCCCCGTTCCCCTTTGGACTTGCTTGCAGGTCATTTGACGGAATCACCACCCGAAACCGGAACCTGAAGAACCTGGGCTAGCCTGACCCATCCACTCGGGACGGACTGTATTATCATATATATAATTCACCTTCACAATCACCTATTTTGTAGCTGTTGAATCACATCAACGACTCAAAAATACTTCATAATTTATATATTTATTTATTTATTTATTGGATCAAAACCCCACTACTCTGGCCTCGTTTGGGAAGTGGATATTTTAGTAGGCTATTTGACTTTTTGGTTATTTTAGTTTTGTGTTTGGGAAGATGAGATAAATTTTTAGTTGAGTTCTTGTATTGGAAAGTGTGTTGAAATGATGTTTAAATTAAAAATGACAAATTTGTCCCTAACTTTTTATTTTTTAAATTGATATAAAGGGGCAAAATAGTAATTTTGCCATTGATGTACCAATTTCCGGCTGTGACAGTGTAGGCCTACACTGTCCAGCGCAGAGCCTATATATATATATATATATTTTTTTTTTTTGAAAAACTATGAACAGTGTCGCTTTTTGCTTATTTCCCATTTTAGGCTATATTAGCCTCACCCACCTCTTCCCAAACACCCCCTCTATTTCATCACTCTTTCATTCTAGAACCTTCATCACTCGACCCCCTCTTTCTCTCTTGTCTAAAACCCATTTCAACCTCGATTTTCTCTGAAATCACACACACTCTTTCTCACATCATCTTCATCCCTCTGTTTTTCATCAGGAAACCACTCTCTCTCTCTCTCTCTCTATATATATATATATATATATCCATCTTCATCCCTCATCACCGATCCCCCTTTCTCTCTTACCCTAAACCTTTCTTTCATTTACAGATCACAAAGCCCTAACCTTCTTTTCGACTAAGATCTAGACAAACAAAGAGAGTTAAACAAAGAGAAAAAGTTTGAAACCCTAAACTACATATCTATCTTTGATTTTGAAACCCTGATTCCAAACCCTTGGAATCACTCATTCAAATCAGCTTTCTTATCGAGAAGATAAAGCACAAAGAAGATAATTGCTGAAATCGTTAGAAATATGAACAAAAAATAACAAATCTAGGTGTTTATTGCTTAAAGTTTTCTTCATATTATGTGAGATTTGCTTCAGATTGCTTCCAAATAATTTTAAAAAATAGATATAAATTTGAACAGATAGAAAATAATTTGAACAGATAGATATAAATTTGAATAGACAGTAAAAAAAAAAAGTCCATAGATAAATTAAGAGATAAAATTAGAAATAAAACGTCTTTTCAAAATAATTAAAAGATTTCTTATCAAACTATTTCACAAATGATAGACCTCTTACTAATAAAAAAATTATCCACAAAACTTAATGTTTTATACTCTCCTTAAATCAAATTTATAACTAATTTTCTCTAAATTTTGTTGATATTCTAAATAATTTATTATTTAAATTGACTAAACAAAATTAAGAAATTATTTAAAATAATCTAAATAAATACACTTTTTAACATTTTATAAAAAGATATAAAAAGAAATAAAAAAAAATATAATTCAAAAAAATAAAAAATATACTTATACAACACACCTCAACTCAACTCTAAAATTGGGCGGTGCGAGGAAAAGCCGACCGACCGCTTTTGCCAGACGAGGAAAGTTGACTTCAAAAGTAGCCCAAGTCAAGAGCAAAACAAACGTGTAAAAAATTGACTAGACATTTGTCGCAAGACATGACGTAGAAATTTTATTTATCAAAGTTTGATTTGTGCAACGAAAGTTATAAAAGAAAGCACAACAATCACTATTCTATCTATAATAAATAAAAAAACATCAAACCTTTCACTTCCATTTTTGTTATAGCCATGTGTACTATACCTAGTAATACCGGCGCGCATATCCTCGTCTACCCATTTCCTGCGCCGGGACACATTATACCTCTCCTCGATCTCACCCACCTGTTACTCACCCGCGGCCTCACCATCACCGTACTGGTCTCCCCATCTCACCTCCCCCTTCTCCAACCAATCCTCTCTAGCCACCTGTCCTCCTCCATCCAACCCCTGGTTCTCCCTGTTCCACACTCCTTCACTTCCTCACAATCAGGCCTTCTCGGTAAAATACGCGCCACGGGTGAACTTTACGATCCTATCCTCCAATGGTTTCGATCCCACCCTTCGCCCCCTGTGGCCATCGTATCTGATTTCTTCCTGGGGTGGACCCACCGCCTCGCAACCCATCTCGGCGTGCCACGACTTGCCTTTTGGCCATCTGGCGCTTTTACCGCGTCGATTTTGGATTCCTTGTGGCGCAACCTACCAAAGAACAATGATCCGGGCAACGAAAATTTTTTGATTTCATTTTCGGAAATTCCTAATTCTCCGATTTACCCTTGGTGGCAAATAACACCTTATTATCGTGATTTCAAGGAAGGAGACCCAGAACATGAGTTCTTCAGAAATGGGATGTTGGCTAATAAAGAGAGTTGGGGTGTCGTGTTCAACTCCTTCACTGAGTTAGAACGAGTTTACATTGAGCATATCAAGAAGGAAATGGGGCACGATCGGGTTTGGGCTGTCGGACCCTTATTGCCTCCAGAAGATAATGATCTAGTGGGACCCACTAACCGCGGTGGATCGAGTGCGGTGGCAGCTCATGAGGTCATGACGTGGCTCGACGGGAAGGCTGATGATTCTGTTGTCTACGTGTGCTTCGGGAGCCGTGTGGCACTGACAAGTAAGCAAAGGGAAGCGTTGGCGGCTGCGCTCGAGTGCAGTCGGGTGCATTTTATTTGGTGTGTGAAGGCATCCGATCAAGGACACGCGGCAGGTGATGATGGAGCGATCCCAAATGGATTTGCTGATCGTGTGGGAGATAGGGGTTTCATAATTAAGGGGTGGGCCCCGCAAGTGGAAATATTGAGACACCGAGCTGTGGGTGTCTTCGTGACTCATTGTGGTTGGAACTCAGTGCTAGAGGGTATATCAGCTGGGGTACTTATGCTGACGTGGCCAATGAATGCGGACCAGTTCACCGACGCTAAGTTGTTGGTGGACCAACTCGGCGTGGCAATTCGAGCTTGTGAAGGAGGATCACATAATGTTCCAGATGTAGACGAGTTGACTCAGGTGTTGGGTGAGTCGGTAATTGGGTCTCGGACTGAGAGAGCTCGAGTTATGCAGCTGCGTAACATGGCCAGGAATGCTCCTGTGAAAGAAGGAAGCTCAACCAGAGATTTGGAGAAATTCGTGAAGCAACTAGGTGAGCTCAATAAAAGATATGTCGTGTGATTAATTCAGTTCCTTGGGACCTCGGATTTGAAATAAAGTTTGTTCTTTTGTGATAAATTTTGTAATATAAATTTTGTTATATATATATATATATATTTTAAATATAATAGAGCATTGAATTTATATTAGCAAAAGCAAGGAAGCTAGTGAGTTGTATAAGAATATCCAGTACGGAGGTCGATGTTTGAGTTTATGTGGTTCAGTATGGATTTTATTTTAATAATTTAAATAATTTATTTTGTTAGAAATTTTATATATATTATTTATAAAAAAAATTAGATTAATTCGATAATTGCAATTTCTTCAATTTATTGTATTTATCACTAAAAAATAAAAAATAATTATATTTTTCAAAATAAATCATCCATATTTTTTTTAATGACAAATGTAATAATAAATTTTATATATTTTATTTGTTTAATATAACAGAGCATTGAATTTATGATCAACAAAATCAAAGGGGTTAGTGAGTCGCGAAGACTGAGTTTTATATATTTATTTCAGAAGAGAAGATGCATTCTATTGGTCAAATGTTGACTTTTGGTCTAATTTCTGAGTGAACTTAAACGTGTGCATGAGTAATTGGGTAAGTAAAGTTGTTTGACTTTGCAAGAGCCCAGAAGATGCCCATTCACAACGACACACCAAACCAAACATTTGTCCAAATTTAGAATTAAATTTGTTATATGGAGCACACAAAATGATAATAGAGCACTAACAACATTTGATCTAAGGCGTGGAGTTTAGTTATGATTTTGTGGGATTCATGAAAGAAGAGAATCAAAAGAGTTTAACATCAGATAAAAAAATGCAATCTTTATTAAGGAGTTGCTTAGAATAATTTTTAAAAAGATGTGCAATACTAATGTGGTAGAGAGATAATGTAATTTAAGTAAGAAGTGATATAATTCAAATAAAATAAAACAAAATAAAAAATAAAAAGAAGTACTAAAATAACACATGCCAAACAACCCTAAGTATCACTTGGTCATGCCCATGAATATATGAAATAAATTCTCATTGATTTTCCGATTTTCCACTTGTATGATGGAAAATTTTGGAATAGAAAATGCATTCTTTGGTTAACTGACAGATAATACCCATCACACTTTTGCAGCACAAGTTAACAAGAAGGAAACGTGGGTAATTTTAACTTGTTTTCCAATTTGCCTCCTCCTGATGGCTCTTTGGGAACATTAATTGTTGTTTCTTCATGTACCATGTTGGATGGAAAAGACTTTTCTTCTAAAATTTGTATAGAATTATTCATCATAATAATGTGTTAGTGACATTTTTAACATTAAGAAACTTATTGATGGGTTTTATAAATTGAAGTGATTGGCTCACAACTCTGCTCCGTCATTTTTTTATCTATATCAATTTGTATGCACATATTGTTTGAACAAAAAATACTTCTTTTAAAAAAATTTATATGGAATCATTTACCCAAATGAGGTGTCAATAGAAAACATATCGATCAATTTGATTTTTTTAGTTTTAAAATGATAGGTCCACAACTTTACCATAAGTCTCATGAAACTAACAAAATTGATACCCTCTTCAACATTTCATTATGAGAACATGAAAACCCTCTATTCTTCAGCAAAATTGTGAAACAGAGCTAAGCTAAGGTATCTCATTTTGTTGATGCAAAGGCTCATAATTGTTGTGAGGAGGATTACCTGCTCCTGGATAGTCTCTATTCATTAGGTTCACAATCCCAGAAGAGGTCTCATCAAGAAGCTTTTGGGATTGAAGATTTTGAAATGAATCAACTAGTTCTTTTGAGACTTTAGGCATTGAACATGCCGATCTGTCCTTACTTGTGTCAGCTTCAGAATCTTGGGAGCATAGTGTGTTGGGTTTGTGGAGATCAACTGACTCGTTCACTGAATTGCCCAGTCTTTTGGAGCCCAATTGCTTGGGCTTTAATAAGCTTGCATCATTCTGTGGAAAAGGTAAAGCGAAAGTTGAGTGTTTGGAGAGGAAAATACAAACAAATTTTTCTTGGGTTCCTATAGTTTCATTTGCATCTGTTTGTCATTTTATTTTTCATATTGTGTCAATCTAATTCAATTAATAATGTTTGTTAAGAGATTAGACAAAATTCAAGAGTCATAAAAAAATAAATGAATTATTTCAAATTAAATGCGAACCTCTCTATCACCGTAGTCCTCAAAGTGATTGAGAAGGTCCATCAAATATGATATGGTCCATTCATTTTTTTAAATGTATAGTTTTTCCAGCGATTTCAGTCCAATTTTTTAAGAGACATTGTTAATTGCATTAAATTGACATAATTTAAAAAATTTAATGCCACAATTTATGCAATTAAAAATACAATAACTACATTGACAAATGAAACAAACCACCAGGATTACTAATGCAATTTGTCCATTTCATTTTTTTTATAGGGTAAGGTGATGTGCAATAATAATCTTTTGATATTTAAAACAGATCCACTAGAATTAAATGATATAAACAACTTAAAAGAAAACAAAAGATACTGTTTTTATCTTATTTTCCTAAAATAATTTTCATCTTGTCTGGGTATGAATGATATTTTTTTTTTTTCTCCTTTAACTTTGATAGACAAATTTGATATTTTGAAAGCTAACTTTCTCACTCACTAAAAGAGGCCAAATTAGGAAAGGATAGGTGTGTGTAATGAGTTCTTTTTCTTATCATTTTTCATAAACATTCAAACGAGACAGAAGGGATGCGGTAATTCTATTTTATTTCTTACCAAATCACTCAAATCAAATCAACTTATGCATCGGTACGTGTATATATGTCTTTGGGAATATATATTTTGTGTTTATAACTTTAAATATGTAACAATTATAAAATTGAGAGAGAGAGAGAGAGAGAGAGAGATTAACCTGATGATGCATGTGGGCTTGTGAGGTTCCATGGGGCTTTGGCACATTCATATTCCTTCCTGCATCCAAACAAACAAATATTCAAATTGAACCATACACAACCCATCTTCTTCCCCTATTACCCTTCATTCTAGTTTGGTCAACAGTTGTGCACATAACCCAACATACTACCAACTATTTTAGTAGTAATCCAAGCATCCATTCAGTTGTCCAGAATCTAATTGCACCACTAAGAAAAGAAAAAAAGAAAATTTGAACTTTGTTGTACCTTAAAATCAAAATTTTCTATTGAACATTAAAATCTTTGTCGCATACATACAAGTATCATATTCCGCACTTGTTTTCTCTAGAAAAAAAAATAAAAAATAAAAAAAAAACCACGAAGAAGAAGAAGAAGAAGAAGTGATTTTCCAAAGGAATGCACACTTTTCCTCAGTTATTTTTAGGTGGGTGGGATTTGGGGACATTATAATCAGCAATGAAAGGCATTAAACTTCCCTTTTCAACCTTCATAGGAGGGCTACTACTACTTCTACCAAGCAATTTGCATTCTATGTTCAACTTTCCTTTCCCTTTATGTTTACAATATCGATCAAAGCGGTTTGCACCTGAAATCTTTGGAGCTTCTCTGATTTTCATGCCTTCCTCTCTTTTTACCATCTCTTTCCCCAAAACCACTTTCTCCATCATTTTTCTTCCTCCAAGTTTTCCATTGTTAACTTCAACAACTGCACTAGGCGCGACGTATATATTTTCCTGTGACATGTGTTTTTCATAATTAAAAAAAATATTAACTCAAAACATAGATAATCGCAAGAATCAATTATGTAACAATACTCGGCCAGAGGCTCAAAACCCTAAGACACTTCATAATTAAAACATACTAAGTCAAAACATAGATAACAACAAGAATCAACTATGTGGCAATAGTGAGTTACAGGTGTAAAATCCTAACACACTTCAGTAGGAGGTCAAGAGTTCACATTCCTTATAGAATCCTAACACACTTCAGTAGGAGGTCAAGAGTTCAAATCACTCTCTTCTATATACTTAAAAACATAGATAACAACAAGATCAATTATGTGATAATAGTCGGCCAGAGGCCCAAAACCCTAACACGTTATTAGGAGACCAAGAATTCGAGTCTCTCTCCTCCAAACTATGGCATCAAAAAAAAAAAAAAAAAAAAAAAAATCAAATTCTACCTTTTCAAGAGTGGAAGGACTGTGTCCTATGGCCATGAAAGCATTTCCATCAGTGACCACCATTATCATTTCTTCCTTAGCTGAAACAAGTTTAGGAAACCATTGCTTATATTTTAAATATATGTAATACAAGGTATAGAAGTTCAGGGAAAAGGGAATTACCTTTGTGGTTGTATGCTACAGAGTCCCTTAGTGCTAGGAAAATGAACAAAATTCCAAGTACAAAGCTGCTAAACCTTATGGACACCATTTTCACTTTTCCTTTTGTTTGTGGGTATGTTTGTTGTTGAACAACAAAAAGAGGGAAAGCATATGAAACAGCAGAGGGGCCTTATAGACAATCCTCCAAAGCCCAAACTCAAGTAAAAAAGCTAGGGTTCTAACATTCACTTTTTCACCAATTGTTAATAAAATATGGTCATAAGGTACATGCAGTACTTGGGGAAACTCAAAAGAGCAAAGCGGTGTTCAAAGTTGTTGTTGAAAAGCTGAAAATGGTTTTCTGGATTGGTTCACAATTTTAGGGGAAAGGCGTATGATAGCGTGAAATGGAAGATGCGCTTGTCTGCCGCCATGCATGCAACGAGGAGAGTTTGCTTTGGTGGCCAAGGTTTTTTATACCACAAAAATGGAATCGAGGAGACTCTAGTCCCCATATGAAAGCAACTTAGTTTGTTTTGGGTTTTTTTGGGGGATAATGATAAGGAAAATTGAATTTTTATACAGAATGATCTAGTCTTTTATGATCTTTTCATTTGTAACTAAAACATCCACCATTTTAACTTAAAACTTGTTAGTAAGTTTTATGTATAAAAATTCTACTTTTAAATTACTTCCTTATTTTTATGTAGATGGGTGCGATATATCCAGTTATGAATTTATCCGATTTTTTCACATCTTCTATAGATCCGCACAATGAGGTAGAATCAAAATTTAAATTTTCCTTTTCAGGGTGGAGTGTTGAAAGATGTTATGTATTATTCACCCAAAAAAAAGATGTTTATGTATCAAAGCGTGAAAAAATTGAAAATAAAATGATACTGTTGTAGATAAAAGATTTGTTATATGAAAATGGATATTAGGGAAGTGATGTTATTACGAGATTAAGGGGTTGTTTGGAGTGTCTTAAATAAGTGTACTTTTTATTTTTTTGAACTAAAAAATTGAGGAAGAAAATATAGATGTTTGGGTTAACTTTTTGACTTTTTATGAAAAAATGTGTAATAAAAAATTGTAAAAATTGATTTGTAAGAGAAAATTAGAATTAGGAGTTGTGCAGTCGTAATTGTTGACTTTTGATGAATAGAGTTAATTTTTTAACTTTTTGAGTAACTTTTTGACTTTTTGACTTATTCTGAACTTGCCAAACTTGGCCTAAAAGTTAGATATATGTTCATTACTTATTTAAGAAAATTAAAACTTTAACAAAAAAAATATTTGAGTTCCCAAAGTTAAGTAAACATAAAGTTAAATATTTTGTCCATTTGGCAAGGCCTGCATAATGATTTGAAAAGAGAAAATCATATGTGTGCGGAAAATCCCACATCAGTCTGTGAGGGACTACTTCCCCACCTTATAAGCAGGCTGCTTATAAGGTAAAAGGAACCAGCCTGCTTATAAGGTGGGAAAGTAATCCCTCACAGACCGATGTAGGATTTTCCGCACATTAGCCCCCAGTCGCGCTGGCTCCGGTCACCCCGGAGGGAGTTCCCACAGACGGCGCCAAATAAAGCCATCGGCTTCGTGCTTTGCACATATTGTCCGCTTTGGCATTCCGACCGCGCTGTTTTGTTCCTCCCCCACTGGGGGAAAAGGCCTATGCAAGGTAAGAGAAGCCAGCCTGCTTATAAGGTGGGAAAGTAGTCCCTCATAGACCAATCACAATATGCAAAATAAGAAGAGATTCTTGATAGAATTAGGAGTTTTGATTTTTTTGATTAAAAAGAATATTTTATTTATCTTTAATTTGATTAAAGATTTAGGGCCAGCATTCTATATTTGACAAACATTTCAAAAATAGTAATCAAACTATAAAAAAATACTTGAGTCATCTAATTTATCATCTTTAAAAATTATTCCTAATGATGTGTCTGAAAAGTGTCAAATTTTGATTTATCAAATATTTCATAATGTGGAGTTTAATCTCAATAACACATCATTAAAATCATTTAGCGGTAACAAATTAAGAAAATATAACATTATTAAACTCAAAGGAATTGCAATTTAAAAGGAGCCAGCCTGCTTATAAGGTGAGAAAGTAGTCCCTCACAGACCAATCACAATATGCAAAATAAGAAGAGATTCTTCATAGAATTAGGAGTTTTGATTTTTTTGATTAAAAAGAATATTTTATTTATCTTTAATTTGATTAAAGATTTAGGGGCCCACATTCTATATTTGACAAACATTTCAAAAATAGTAATCAAACTATAAAGAAAAATACTTGAGACATCTAATTTATCATCTTTAAAAATTATTCCTAATGATGTGTCTGAAAAGTGTCAAATTTTGATTTATTAAATATTTCATAATATGGAGTTTAATCTCAATAATACATCATTAAAATCATTTAGCGGTAACAAATTAAGAAAATATAACATTATTAAACTCGAAGGAATTGCAATTTAGGGGTCATTGCCCATCTTAAACCCCTTCCCTCCCTCCACGATTGCACACATAAATGTTATGTATGTATAATTGAAGGACGTATCATATTTGAAAAATAACGATAAAATTTATTATTTTCTAAATATAATGTCTTATATATATGTGCTATTTATTATATAAATCAACACAAAACTAACCATTGTGTTTGGTTTGAGTTTTTTGAATTAAGTTTTTTGAAAATTGAGTTTTTTGATTTTCGTATTTTTTTATTTTTAGTGAATATTTTTAAAATTTTAAATATTTTTTTTTTGCTTTTTTAGATGCACCTTATTTAGATGTGTCTAAAAAGTAAAAAAATTATAAAAAAATATTTTAAAAAATTAAGAAATACATAAAAATACAAAAATGTACTAAATTCTTATATTTTTTTTTGTATTTTTGGTATTTAGTGAATTTTTAAAAGATTTTTTTTACAATTTTTTTACTTTTTAGGTGTATTTATGTTAGGTGTGTCTAAAAAATAAAAAAATTGCATAAAATATTAAAAAAAAAACAGTAAAAACAAAAAAACACAGAAAATAAGAGTGTTTCTGAAAACTGTTTTTAAAAAATGGGAACCAAGCAAAGTGAATATTTAGTAAATTTCATTCGGTGATAGGCTCCGTTTGGCAAGTAAGTTTGGTGCTATTTTAGTCACAAAAAATAAAACAGGTTATTTTAGCTAAAACAAATAAAGCATCATATTCAATGTATAATCATTACACTTTTCTCTTACAAAAAAAAGTTTAAAAATTTAAAAAGCTAAAAAATCCTTCCTAAATCAAATTTTTTACTCTAAATTAAAATCATTAAAAAAATTAAAAAATAAAAAAATCAACCCATTATTCAAACGGAGGCTATATATCTTTTTAATTTTCCGTACTATAACCATGAAGAGTAAGTACAAAAGTGAGTCGAGACAGAGGCAATTCAAAGTTGGCCATGGTCCTTTTGGCACACTTTCTTATAGTAGTGGAGGATAGCATGTCTTAGCCTAGTAGGTTTCTTAGGTGTGAAATGAGAGCTATATTTAATACTTATTAAAAGTCGTTAGTGACTCAAAATTACTCCGAAACAAGTTCTATTATACGTGAGGAAAGAAAATAGTTATTAAATAATAGAAAAGTGAAAATTATTAATGAGTAGTTATAATTTGATTTAAGAAAAAATTGATATTAATTTCTCTCACTCTGTCAACTATGATGCATCTCCATTCTCATGAAAAAATGTTCATTAATTGTCAAATAAAGTAATTAGTATTGCTTAATTGGATCGCACAACAACTAATTTAATTTTTTAAAATTCAAAAATAATTGATATATTGGTCCACAACTTAGAAAATTCTAAAAGGAGTGATATTGTCTTCAACAACATACCAATCACTAGCCACAGTAACCTAAAACCCACTCAACATAAAAAAATTAATTAACTAGATAGTGCTATTGATTATTAAAAGACAAAGGTAACTAGCGCTAGTACATAAGTGAAAGGTTAAAAGTAATCCCAATAGCTCTTATTTGAATTCTTGTGATTCTTGTCTTGATCACATTAAATAGAGTTCATGGCTGTGGCGTCCATGTGACCATGTCAATTAAAGGCAAACACATTTTCCCTTTTTCTGAAACACCAAGGTGTGTTTGGTAACGTTTATGTTTTCAGTTTGTATTTACAAAAATTTTATAAATTAGTTTTTGTTTATTTTTAGAAAAACATAAACTACAAACGCGTTTGGTAATTGACAAAATGTTTACAAAATTTAAAAAATATAAAAAAGAGTGAAAAAATGGCAAGTAAGAGCAAGTGGCGGCGAAAGACGATGGGTGGTGGGTAGCTGGTGGTGGTGGGTGGTGGCGGGTGGGTGGGTGACGGTGGCGGGTGGTAGCGAGTGGGTGGTGGTGGTGGTGGTGGCGGTGGCGGTGGCGGGTGGTGGAAAGTGGTGACGGTGGGTGGTGGGTACCTGGTGGTGGTGGGTGGTGGCGAGTGGGTGGGTGACGGTGGCGGGTGGTGGGTGGTAGCGAGTGGGTGGTAGTGGCGGTGGCGGTGGCGGTGGCGGGTGGTGGGTGGTGGTGGCAGGTAGGTGGCGGATGGCGGGTGGTGGCGGGTCGGTGGCGAATGCTGGTAGTGGGTGGGTGGATGACAGTGGCGGGTGGTGGATGGTAGTGGCAGGTGAGTGGCGGATGGCGGGTGGTGGCGGGTGGGTGGTGGGTGGTGATGGTGGTTGGGTGGCTGATGGTGACGGGTAGTGGGTGGTAGCGAGTGGGTAGTGGTGGTGATGGTGGCGGCGGGTGGTTGGTGGTGGTGGCAAGTGGGTGGCGGATGGCGGGTGGTGGTGGGTGGTGGTGGCAAGTGGATGGCGGGTGATGGTGGGTGGTGGCGGGTGGTAGTAGTGGTGGGTGGGTGAGTGGGTGACGGTGGCGGGTGGTAGGTGGTAGCGAGTGAGTGGTGGTGGTGGGTGGTGGTGGCAGGTAGGTGGCAGGTGGGTGGTGGGTGATGGTGGTGGTGATGGTGGTGGTGGTGGGGGCGGGTGGGTTGGTGGCAGGTGGCTAGTGGTGGTGGGTAGCTGGTGGTGGTAGGTGGTGGATGGTGGTGGCAGGTGGGTAGTGAGTGGTGATGGCAAGTAGGTGGCGGGTGGTGGTGGCGGGCGGTAGATGGTAGTGGCGGGTGATAGGTGGTGGATGACAGGTGGGTGTGGGTGGTGGGTGGTAGTGGTGGTGGTGGTGGTGGTGGCGGCAAGGGGTGGGTGGGTGGTGGTGGCGAGTGGATGGCAGGTGGGTGGTGGGTGGTGGTCGCGGGTGGCGGCGGGTGGTGGGCGGTGGTGACAAGTGGGTGGTGAGTGGTGGTGGCAGGTGGGGGGTGGGTGGTGGTGGCGGAAGACGGTGGTGGAAAATGATGGCGGGTGGTGGCTAGTGTTGGGTGGTTAAAAAAAAAAAAAACTGAAAACTCAAAATGAAAACACATTTTTTGTGTTTTCATTTTTTGGCCAAATTTATAAACTGAGACCACTGATTTATAAATCAAAAACTTTATCAAACAAGTTTTTATTTGAGTTTTTAAAATTTTTGTAAATATAAACTGAAAACTGAAAACGTAAGTGTTACCAAACGACACCCAAATGTTCTTTGAAAATTAAACTCTCAAAAGTAGTCTCCTTTTAGGGGTGTGAATCTAGCTCTGTTTGACTTGGCCCATGTCGGGTTTCGTGAGCTCCTGTTAAAATATGGGTCAGGCCGAGCCGGCCCACCGACCAAAAAAATTAAGTCCAAGATTATTCGGGCCTTGGACGGGTTAGTGGGCTGAGCCTAGGCCTGGCCTCAGTCTTGGGCCTAGGGCTGTTCAAAAATCCGTTTAAACCGGTAATCCGGACCGAATCAGACCGAATCATACGGTTTGGTTTGGTTCTATTAAGAATTGGTTCGGTTTCGGATTAAGAAATATGAGAACCGTAAAAACGGTTCGGTTAATGGATTTTATGAAAAAACCGCGGTTCGAACCGAACCGAACCGAATTTTAAAAGATATATATATAATATCAAGTTTTATTTTTATTAATTAGTTTTTTATAATTTTAATGATATTACGATAGTATATATATGTAATATTAAGTAATGTCTTAATATTATTAGTTTTTATCATGAGTTAAATGTAATTAGTTTGAGTAATTATTTTGCTAATATTAATAATTTATTATTATAAATAGAAATTTTTGGAACCGTTTTTTCGGTTTGGTTCTGGTCCGGTTTTACAAATGTAACGGTCTGGTCTGGTTCTCAAAATCACAGAACCGTTAGGATCGGTTCGGTTCTTGGATTTTCTCAGAACCGAACCAATCCGGACCGTGTACACCCCTACTTGGGCCAAGCTTGGGCGGGCCTGACCATTTTTTTTAATTTTTGCTATCAAAATTTTATTATTTTTCACTAAAAAAAGCACTAAGCCTCGAGCCGAACCTTGAATGGGCCTTAAGCGAGCCAATGGTCTGGGCTACAAGTCGGGCCCATGGGTCGAGCCGGGCTTCAAAATGATGGCCCTAGCCCTAGCCCAGGCCTAGGGGCTCGAGCTCAAGCTGGGCTCCGACCTAGGCCCACCCCAGATCCCTCACGGATCGCGGGCCATTTTTACACTTCTATCCCCCTTCAACATATTAGACTTGTTCAAATCCACAGGAACTTGGAATCCCCCAACACTCTAAAAGCTTCTCTTTCCGTCCATTGCACAGATCTTAAAATAAAATCAAAGCAGCCACCACTACTATTAGTGTTGGAAAATGCTATGAACCTCAAATAAATTACCAAATTTTCTACCAAACCTCTCACATCCCTAATATAACTCATTAGTGTTGCCTCACTATTACTATCACCACCACCGTGTCCACTCATTACTACTACAATTACACATTAGTTTTAAGTTCACAATAAAACATAAAGAACCACTTCTCTATGAGAAAAAAATTGTCACACCGGGGAGATGGCAATGGAATGCACCAATACATACTAAACCCTCACTCTCTCCCATGAACTAGTAACAAGTGAAGAAATCTGTGTCTACTAACTCATTGATACTTAAGTTAGTAATTACATAATAAAGTCTCAATGTCACAGTTTGATAGCCAAAATGCATGAACCTTATGGAGTTTAATGACTTACTAATACTTTTTTTTTTTTTATCAGTAGAAAAAACTTTATTGATAACCATTAAGTAAAATAAATTGATGCAAAGTGATACGTCAATAAAGAAGAGGCTAGTGCACAAAAATCATACTTCATGTGTCAATCTCAACTAAGTTGGCACTCACACGCAAGGTTTATCGTGTGTGATGGTTTACCGTTGATAAGAAATATATAGCAACCACTTGCCCATGTTACTTCGTCTTAGGAGAGATCGTATTTCATGTTTGCGATATTTTAGTTAGATATAAGCATAGTCCCACAAAATGTGGACTTATCTTAGATCTGATTCACCCACTATTTGTGCTTGGTTGTTCAACCTAATATACAGGACGATTGCCTAGTCAGCAACTTTACCAGGTTATTTTGTCACGTGTCATGCTTGGCTTCTATGCTATTTGTTCAATTGTCGTGATATCTGCTTAACTATACACCATGATTGTTCAAATTTTACCTATCATAATTTTTTTTTACAAAAAATATATATATTTTTTTACAAAAAATATATATTTTTTCTGCCAAAACAAATGTAGAGATTTCTTAAACCAATGGAAATGAATACGATAACTTTTGAAATCTTGGTTTCCATTTTTTATTACTTGATTGAAGATTGATAGTATCAAACAAAGCAGAAGACAAGACATTGGTAATTAAAGCCTCCCACTCGGCAACCAGGGCACACATCAGTGTTGGTGGTGATTGGAATTGTTAGAATAGTAGTGAGAGGGAGGAAATAATGTGTATTGTATTAAATGAATGTCCTATTCAATAGAAGGCTTATATATATATGCTGAGAAAGAGTATTTTACTAGAAATCTAACTATGAAAAAGAGTATCTTATAAGAGACCTAACTATGGCAATACCTAATATATCTAGGAAATCAATACCTAATATATGTAGAAATATATACCATATATACATTAACATCCCCCTCAAACTCAAGGAGGATAAACATCTTGAGTTTGGAAAGAGAAACTAAAATATGAAATAAAACTAAATAAAATAAAAAACAAATAAATTGCAAAATCCGAACGGGAGCGCAAGGGCACTTAAAATAGATCAGAGAGTGGAACTAATGCTAGGAGACAGTTTATAGTCTTGTTGGACCATTGTAAGAATTGACTGAAACTAATGCCAGGATAGAAGACAGTTTATGGTCATGACGGACTGTTGAAGGAACTGGCCGAAACTAATGCCTGGATAGGAGACAGTTTATGGTCATGCCAAACCGTTGAAGGAATTGGCCGAAACTAATGCCGGGACAGGAGACAGTTTATAGTCATGCCAGACTGTTGAATGAACTAGCCGAAACTAATACTAGGACAGGAGACAGTTTATGATCATGTCGGACTGTTGAATGAACTGGCCGAAGCTAATGCCGTTACAGGAGATAGTTTATGGTCATATCGGACCTTTAAAGAAATTGGTTGGAACTAATGCCAAGACAGTTTATGGTCGTGTTGGACTATTGTAAGAACTGGTTCGAACTAATACTAGGACAGTTTAAATGGGTCATGCCGGACCGATGTAGGAGCTAACCGGAATCAATGTTAGGACAGTTTATGGGGTCATGCTGGACCGTTGTAGAGACTGGATGTTGAGCCAGCAAACATGGCACACACATAAGTTATGATGTGGTATTGAACGATAATGGCAACAGATGACCGAGTGCACCAAGAAGCGGCTTTGATAGTGCGCCAGGGGGCGAGTTTGGTGGTGCGCCAGAAGAAGCGGCTTGGATTGTGCGCCAGAAGAAGTGGCTTGGATTGTGCGCCAGAGAGTGCGACTTGGATTGTACGCCAAAGGAGGCGGCTAGGTGGTTTGCATGGTGTATAACCATGTTCACCATGATATAGTTATAATACCTCCCTCAAACTCAAATAGGTTTGAAGATAGAAATCAATTTGATGTTGAAGCAGAGGGAAAGATAGAGTGGAGGGAAAAAAAAATGTATTACAAGTAAAATAAATAAATAAATAAATAAATATATATATATATATATATATATATATATAAAATAGAGATACTTGGAGTAGGAATAAACCAACTGATAGAGGAAGAGATCACTACAAAACGATACTGAAAGGAAAATATAACAGCGGAATAGGTTGAGATCCGGCAGGCGACCAAGGCGAAACTACTGCCTGCCAGAAAGGCGAAAAACACTAAGAGCTTAACCTATAGCTCTGATACCATATTAGAATAGTAGAGAGAGAAGAAATAATATGTATTGTATTGAATGAATGTCTTATACTATAGAAGGCCTGTATATATAGACTGAAAAAGAGTATCTTACTAGAAATCTAACTATGAGAAAGAGTATCTTATAAGAGATCTAACTATGGCAATACCTAATATATTTAGGAAATCAATACCTAATATATGTAGAAATATATACCATATATACATTAACATAAATGATTACAAAGATCACAAGGATAGTAAATAGGTATAGAAAACAAATCTCAAAGCGAACTTGCATGAACAAGAGTGGAACATTAAAGTTTTAACTTATTAATAGTTTTCAACTACATTAAAAATATATAAATTATATCCATGGTTTTTGTAATTTCTATTTTGTATTAATTTAATTATGTAGTTTTAATTGTATTAATTTGACCTTAGAGTTTTTTTATTGTTAGGGAAAATCGATGTGATTCCCCACAAGTAAATCAATCAATGGGAATAAAAACTAATGCGGAAAAATTAAATCAAAAGCAACACAAGAATTTTTACGTGGTTCCCTCAATATGAGGTACGTCCACGGGATCGAAATCCGATTCCAATATCAACCAAAGAGTTTCCAAACAATTACAAACGAGACACTAATGGTCTCACAAAACCACCCTTAGGTGAATTCCAAGTAATCACAAATAAACAAGAGGAAAGACCTCACCAAATAGATGAACCAAAATCTTCAGAATCAGAGTTGAAGAAGACCCAAAATAACAAACCAAACCAAGCTTCAAAAAACCAAAATTGAACCAATATGTAAATCTTCGGCACGGAAGCAATCTGCACACACTTCACCTCTGAGCAAACAAATTAATTAGGCTACTGCTCTACTTCACCCTACGGCACACCTGAAACAATATATATATATAT
The DNA here is from genome assembly GCF_055761805.1 of Camellia sinensis. NCBI lineage: Eukaryota > Viridiplantae > Streptophyta > Magnoliopsida > Ericales > Theaceae > Camellia > Camellia sinensis. Next base: position 127,653,354 of record NC_138975.1, read on the forward strand.
ATTGTGAATTTAGGATTTTGTAATCAAATCCTAATTGTTACCAAATTAGATTGGGTCTCCTCAAATATAATATATAAAAATATATTATACTAAACCAAGTCAAATTAAAACTCTTTTAATAAACCAATTGGGTCCCACACTCCAATAAGGAGGTATACCCAACAATTCTCCCCCTACCGACTTAGGTGGAGAGATCAACCATACCCGCCAAAGTTCGACACTTTAAATGTTTGTCCCTCGACAAAGTCTTTGTCAGCATATCTGAAATATTATCATCTGTGTGAACCTTTTCGAGTTGTAACAATTTCGAATCTAACACATCACGAATCCAATGGTATCTCACATCAATGTGTTTCGATTTCGAATGAAAAGTAGAATTTTTACTCAAGTGAATAGCACTCTGACTATCACAATAAAGCACATACTTTTCTTGCTTCAAACCCAACTCTTGCAAAAATTTCTTCAACCATAACTCTTCTTTGCAAGCTTCCGTAATGGCAATAAATTCAGCTTCGGTAGTTGAGAGAGCAACACATTTTTGTAATTTAGATTGCCATGCCACAGCTCCCCCTGCAAAAGTCATCAAATACCCCGAAGTAGATTTCCGAGAATCAACATCACCAGCCATGTCAGAATCTGTGAACCCATCAAGCATCGGCTTACCATCCCCAAAACACAAACACACCTTCGAAGTCCCTCGAAGATACCTTAGAATCCATTTTACCGCTGCCCAATGTTCTTTACCCGAATTAGAGAGAAAACGACTCACCACACCAACTGCGTGAGCAATATTCGGCCTTGTACAAACCATGGCGTACATCAAAGAACCAACTGCTGAAGCATAAGGAACTTTTAACATCTCTTCTTTGTCTTTCTCACTTGTAGGACATTGATTCGAACTAAGCTTGAAGTGACCCGCAAGTGGACAACCAACCGGCTTTGCTTTATCCATGTTGAACCTCTCAAGAACTTTCTCAACGTAGCTCTCTTGAGACAACCAAATCAGCCCCTCTTTACGATCACGAACAATTTTCATACCAAGAATTTGCTTTGCCGGTCCCAAATCTTTCATAGCAAAAGACTTGCTCAACTCCAATTTCAACCTGTTTATCATGGTAGAATCTTGACCCACAATTAACATGTCATCAACATAAAGCAAAAAAATAATAAATTTACCATCCGGGAAATTTTTCACAAACACACAATGGTCCGAAGTGGTTTTAGAAAAACCATTATTCATCATGAAAGAGTCAAATTTTTTGTACCATTGCCGCGGGGCTTGCTTGAGGCCATACAAACTTTTCTTCAATTTGCAAACAAATTTCTCTTTCCCTTTTTCCACAAATCCTTCCGGTTGCTCCATGTAAATTTCTTCTTCAAGGTCACCATGAAGAAATGCGGTCTTCACATCAAGTTGCTCAACTTCAAGGTTCATACTTGCAGCCATGCCAAGTACAACCCGAATAGAAGACATCTTCACAACTGGCGAGAAAATCTCATCAAAATCAATACCTTTCTTTTGCCCAAAGCCTTTCACAACAAGACGTGCCTTGTACCTCAGATTCTTGCCATCATTCTTCAATTTGAAGACCCACTTATTTTTCAGAATTTTCCTCCCTTTAGGCAACTTCACTAAATCATAAGTGTGATTTTCAAGTAAGGAGTTCATCTCCTCTTCCATGGCCTTTTTCCAATCACCTTTCTTTGCATGCTCAATAGCTTCTTGATAGCTCTCAGGCTCCCCTTGATCAGAAATCAACACAAATTCATTGGGAGGATACTTTCTTGAAGGTTTTCGGTCCCTTGTAGATTTCCTCAACTCAAGTTGTGGTGGCGGTTCTTGAGTTGGATGCTCTTCCTCAATTTCTAGCTCAATTTCATTAGGATTAGCATCATCCTCTACATCTTCAATAGGTGGCTGCACATCTCCCCCATTTTCATCATCAACTGAAGATGAAGGAGATGGATCCATGTCAATGAGATCACTAGTTTTTGGTTCCGGTTGATCACCTTTGCCAAAGTCTTCAATTGTTTGGTCTTCAAGAAACACAACATCACGGCTTCGAATGACTTTCTTGTCGACCGGATCCCACAATCTATACCCGAATTCATCACGCCCATAGCCAAGAAAAATACATTGTCTTGACTTACTATCAAACTTGGACCTCTCATCTTTTGGAATGTGAACAAAAGCTCGGCAACCAAACACTCTCAAGTGCTCATAAGATACATCTTTACCGGTCCAAACTCTTTCTGGAACATCACCATTCAAAGGATAGGAGGGTGACAAATTGATCACGTCAACCGCTGTCTTCAATGCCTCACTCCAAAAGGATCTTGGCAATTTAGCTTGTGAAAGCAAACACCTTGTTCTTTCCACAATTGTGCGGTTCATCCTCTCGGCAACGCCATTTTGTTGAGGAGTCTTCTTAACTGTCTTTTGGTGTCGAATACCTTGGCTACGACAATACTCATCAAATGGCCCAATGTATTCACCACCATTGTCTGATCGGATGCACTTCAATTTCTGCCCTGTTTCTCTTTCAACCATAGCCTGAAAATGCTTAAATACTTCTAGAACTTGATCTTTAGTTTTTAGTAAAAAAGCCCAAACTTTCCTTGAATAATCATCAATGAAAGTAACAAAATAAAGTGCACCACTATGTGTTCTAACTTTTAAAGGACCACAAACATCAGAATGAATCAACTCCAAAACATTTTCTTTTCTAGAAACAACATTTTTATGAAAAGAAACTCTATGTTGTTTACCCGCCAAACAATGAACACAAGTTTTAAGATGTGTACCTTTCAAATCGGGTAGAAGCTCTTTCTTGAACAATACTTGCAGCCCCTTTTCACTCATATGGCCAAGCCGCTTGTGCCATAATTCAGTAGAAGTATCTTCTTCAAGTGCATTGACAACACCTTTACAAATTTTTCCTTGCATCGAATAAAGTGTATGAGTCTTCTTACACTTAGCCACCACCAAGGAACCCTTTGTGAGCTTCCATATTCCATCACCAAATTTGTTGTTGTAGCCTTCATCATCTAACTTCCCGGTAGAGATCAAATTGAGGCGAATGTCGGGAACATGCCTCACATCTTTAAGCAACAACTTGCAGCCCAGATTTGTTTCCAAGCAAACATCACCTATGCCGATAATCTTGGACAAACCTTCATTACCCATTCGAACAGAACCATAATCTCCTTCGGTATAGGTAGTGAAGAAATCAACTCGAGAAGTCACATGAAAAGAAGCACCGGAATCAATCACCCAATTGCTCTCTTGGCCCACAAAATTGATACAATCATCTTCACAAACGACCATGAGATCAGCATTGGTAGTAACTGTCGTTGTGTCTTCTTGCTTCTTGTCCACACTTTTGTCACGCCTTTTCTCCTTATTCTTGAGCTTTCGGCATTCTCGCTTCATGTGCCCTTTCTCATGGCAATAATAACACTCAACGTCTTTCTTTGAAAAAGAGCCATCTCTTGACTTGTCACGGCTTTGATCACGACCATGAGGAGTCTTACTCCTCCCCCTTGTTTTGCTTCGGCCTCTCACAACGAATGCTTCCGAATGAGAGGAACCCGCTGATTTTCTTCTAGTTTCTTCATTCAACAGGCTACTAGTAACTTGGCCCATTGTGACAACTCCATCAGGTGCTGAATTACTAACCGTCACAACCAAAGTCTCCCAACTTTCGGGCAAAGAACTCAGTAGCATCAAAGCCTGCAACTCATCATCAAAAACAATTTTCATAGAAGCAAGTTGGTTAACAATACTCTTTATTTCATTCAGATGTTCCGGAATAGGGCTGCCTTCTTTATATTTTAAATTAACCAACTTACGAAACAGAAAAGCTTTATTTGTGGCTGATTTCCTATCATAAAGACCCTCTAATTTTTTCCATAAATCATGTGCTGAAGTTTCAGTAGCGACATGATGAAACACACTGTCATCAATCCATTGACGGATAACACCAACGGCTTTTCGATTAAGCCTATTCCATTCATCATCTTTCATACCCTCGGGTTTGCCAGAATCACCCTCAATGGGTCCATATAAATCTTTACAAAATAATAGGTCCTCCATTTTAGTTTTCCAAGTTACCCAATTACTTCCATTAAAGCTAGACATGCGACCCACATTCCCCTCCATTGATTTACACAAATAAATAGATCCAAATAAACCGTAAGCTCTGATACCAGTTGTTAGGGAAAATCGATGTGATTCCCCACAAGTAAATCAATCAATGGGAATAAAAACTAATGCGGAAAAATTAAATCAAAAGCAACACAAGAATTTTTACGTGGTTCCCTCAATATGAGGTACGTCCACGGGATCGAAATCCGATTCCAATATCAACCAAAGAGTTTCCAAACAATTACAAACGAGACACTAATGGTCTCACAAAACCACCCTTAGGTGAATTCCAAATAATCACAAATAAACAAGAGGAAAGACCTCACCAAATAGATGAACCAAAATCTTCAGAATCAGAGTTGAAGAAGACCCAAAATAACAAACCAAACCAAGCTTCAAAAAACCAAAATTGAACCAATATGTAAATCTTCGGCACGGAAGCAATCTGCACACACTTCACCTCTGAGCAAACAAATTAATTAGGCTACTGCTCTACTTCACCCTACGGCACACCTGAAACAATATATATATATATATATATTGTGAATTTAGGATTTTGTAATCAAATCCTAATTGTTACCAAATTAGATTGGGTCTCCTCAAATATAATATATAAAAATATATTATACTAAACCAAGTCAAATTAAAACTCTTTTAATAAACCAATTGGGTCCCACACTCCAATAAGGAGGTATACCCAACAATTATAATGTTTTAATTTAGTGCAATTGATAATTTCACAAATATTAAGGGAAGAATGATTCATTCAAAAGAGAATGGAAATTTCGAATTGAATGTCGACTCTTCAATTAATTTGAAGAGAGTGAATGAACTATTTTACTCATTGATTTCAGTATAATTACTGAAAAGGACATTATCAATTAGACTGAATTAATACAATATAAAAAAATTAATAATAAAATTAATACAATTAGAACTGTAATGATCAAATTGTCACTAAAAACAAACTACAAGAATTGCATATGTAATTTACCTTTAAAGAAATTATATTGCCATGAGGTACTACATTCCATATCACTTGGCTATATCCCTTTATCGTTTTGTTATCAATAAAAAGATGATATTGTTCTTATTTAACACACACACACACACACACACACACACACACACACACAAAAAGAGAAGGAAAAATTGCTCTTTCACTTCTCTAGATATCTCTCTTGATCATTACTGTCAATAATAAGCATTGTTGTTGCACTACTTATGTTAACTAATTAATCGTTATGTACAACTATTATTAAGAGACATTTATATAAAATAGTGTTACCTCATGCCCTGTAATTTTTTATTTTTTATTTTTTGGCCCTCGTGTTCTAAATTGTAAGCTCACGTGACTAGACGCATGCACATGGCCGTCGCCGGCTATACCGGACACATGGCACCCTTTCCAACACTAATGAAAGAAATACAAAAATAGTTTAGGTTTTTAAATTTATTTATTTAGTTATTTTTAACCATGAATCCGACATGGTGTTTTTGCCATTGCTGGAACTGCTACGAAGTTGGAGAAAACACCCTCGTATAGTATTCTAAGCTCATTTTTAACAACTGTAAAAGAATAGTGTTACATTGTTACTTGTAAATTACTAGTTAGTGATTCAATGCATAACCACTTGGCCCATGTTCTTCAATCTCTCGACCTTAATGATAATGTCTCTTCGGTAACTCTGCTTCTCAATCACTAGGTGCCCTTTTACCACATTAAAATACAAGTGTCAACACTATTTTATGTTTCTTTCACTTTCTTGTCCCCCACTTAAGCATGTTTTATTCTTAATCTTGAAAGAATTTAAAGTACATTATATTTGCCAAGGAAAATTCTTTGACTAGTCATTTTTGTTTGCATGTGTTCAGAATATTTTTGTACAATAACTTAAGTTTTTAGATTCATGGTTGACAATTTAAAATCACACCAGATAATATATCTTGTGATCAAATCTCAGAACTATTTAATAATTAAAAATATTTAAATGTGCTTATCCCAAAAGACACATACTGAGAACTGTTAAAAATATAAATAATAAAATTACTCTTTAAAATGACTCAAACTTTTAAATGAGTTAGTGATTAACAATTTATCATGATTCATAGCAATCCAACTTAAAAGGCATATAATTTGAATTATCTGTACAGAAAGTCTACTATCCAAGAAATAATAACTCAGAAAATGAAATAAAAAAATATATATATGAAATTTAGATCTAATTGTTGTATAGTGAAACCCACTTATGACATGAATTTCAATTATTTATTGCTCATTCTGGAAAAAAAAAAAATTTGAATAAATTTTTTGAATCCCTAACATTGCTGTTAATTTAAACATGAAGTTTTGAACTTCAGACACATGAATTAATAAGTTAGTTGTTTTGAAGGACTGAGAAACAGCAGTGAAAAAAAAGGAAATAATCAATTCTGCATACATATGAGCTGTTGTACAAACCATTTTATTTAGTCATTAATTATGTGCACTGCAAATCAATTATTTCTTTAACATGTCTTAAAAAAAATTAATTGGAATTTCATGATAACACAGTGTTTAATCCCAATCTAGGATGTCATGTCAGTATATGAGCAGACTACAGAGGAGAGGCCAACATATAAGTTAACAGGAAACTAAAAAGGAATTTAAGAAAAATTCTCTTTTGGGTCCTCCTCAGGGGATGCTATTTACTAAGCAGCCCAAACAATTATATGAGAATGATGCCTCTCATATTCTTTAGAGCTCCCTTCATTCCCTCTGTAGACAAAACTTGCAGTATGCAGGTCTGGTTAGGGATACAACATAATTTGGTGCATTTATTTGGATTTTTTTTTTTTTAAATTATGAGAATCTATACTATTTGTTATAATTTCTGCTTACATTTTATTTGACAATAATAACTTAAATAAGCTGGAAAAAAAGTTAATTATTTAAAAACTGAAAAAAGAACTTTTTATTTCTATTTTTTCATTAGCAACATTTATTTTATAATAAATTGCATTAAACAAGTCTAATATCGCATTCAAACTATTAGGACGTGGGATTTTAGCCTAATTTAGATTAAAATTTATAAAAAGATAAAATATGTTAAAATAGCTAATAAGATAAAATATCATATCAAATTTATAATCATTTTATTTTTTTCTTACAAACATCGCATTCAACTACAAAAAAAATCTAATTCTCTTCCTAAACACAAAAATTTTAACCTACTAAAATAGTTAAAAACTAAAATAACCTATTAAAATAACAACTTCCGAAGCACCCACAATATTATTGATCAAAGAATAACTTCAAATAAAATTAAGTTTGAATTACTTGCTCGAGTATAAAAAGGAGATTATATATGTCCCGCTGGACTCGTTTGCTCGATTCTTATTGGGGAATGACACCGCATGTAATTAGCGGCAGATGTATGAAGGGATGGGGGCACGTGCCCCCCTCTATTTTGTAGGTTTTTTTTATTTTTTTTATTAAATCTAAAGAAAATAATTAATAAATAAAAAATTTACATAGATATAACATTTGGAATAATTTCTTAATGGCATTTTTCAAGTTATAAAAATAATGATAGTTGTTTTGATAGAAAATGAAGACACTATAATAAGTCACATTATTATGTATGAAAAAATTGTAAAAAAAAATTTAGTACAACGGTGATATCACATCATTATTTATATGTAAATATAATTAACCTCTCATTATAAAGATGTTGAATTATTGAATTGTTAATTATATTTGAAAATTATAATTAACCCTCCATGTATTATTTTACTACTGTTTAGTCATACCATATATCAATGATAATGTGATATTTCCATTATGTGTATATTATATAATCTATCATAAGACATATAAAACTCTTTTTCATAATATACTAATTACATATAACACTATATTTTAAATTCTGATATTTCACAAAATCAATTGTTAAAAATAAAAATTTAAAGTTTTTATAATAAATATTTAAGATTTTATACTTAATATTAATTAAAAAAATTATTATCTATGGTTATTGATTAAAAAAAAAATTCAAAGCTATAATTAATAGTTGCCCTCTGAATTTTTTTTTCTAACTCCACCGCTGCATGTAATAATGGGCATGAGACATCTGTTAAAACCTACCATTACCACCTACTACCACCTACTCCACCTACTACACACCTACCTACTCTACTCTTCTATATATAGGAATCATTGTAAACATATTCAATACACAATCAATAATACATCAATAGATACATTATTCTCTGTATTTCTCTCTTTATACATTGAACTTTAACATGGTATCAGAGCAGGTTTAGAACCTAGTATTTTCGCTTCACCGGCGGGCGGCAACCTCACCTTAGCCGCCCGCCGGACCTCAACCTATTCCGCTATCATTTTTTTCTTATTAGAACATCTCTGTGTACTCTTCTAGGTTCGGTTAATATACCCTCTGTTGTTACTTACAATGCTCAGAGATCTGGTTACCTTCAAAGGCCAGAGGACATGACCACTTCAAGGCAAGTTTACAAGATCGACCCGAACAACCCCGGGTCGGACCTCGCGGGCGAGACCACCGCCGCTATGGCAGCCGTTTCTATTGTCTTCCGCCACCACAACCCCTCCTATGCCAATGAGCTCCTGACCCACGCTGCTTCAAGACCCATCAGCTTCTCGATCCCTCCGCCGTGCACGGCGTCACCAAGTTTTTCGATCTCACTCCGGTGGAGTTCTGCCGCCATTATTCCAGCCTCGCACCAGCACCAATCTCGGACTAATGATCATCAGATCTAATGGAAACAGTTTTGATGCGTTTATTATTTCCATTTCGGCTAGTGGATGATCAGAATGAAGGCACAGCGAAGCATTTCGAGTACATGTTTGCAGCAACCAATGACAGATCATGGGTAGTTCGGCATGTTTGTGTCATGGGATACTGCAATGCAACGCTAGAGTAGTTCCCATATGAAAACCGTCTCTGGTAAGGAGCAGTCTTCTGATAGCCCCCATAGCGCATTTGAGCATTGGAGCTCAGATGTAGCTGGCCAGCTTCCTTATGAATGATGGTTGGGTGCTAATGTTTATCAGCCATTATGTCTTGGAAATGAGAACCCCAGTTTGGGCTCTCCAAGGAAGTAGGCGCAGCTGCAAAGGAGGAGAGAGACAGTTCAATGGTTTGGTTGATGTCTACAGGAAGACGATGAAAACAGATGGTATTGCTGGTCTTTACCGTGGGTTTAACATTTCATGTGTTGGGGCACTAACCCCAACTTTATTGTTGGGGCACAGATAAACACATTGTTTTTATTATCAACCCACTCTCTCTCTCTCTCTCTTATCTTTCCACTTTTAAACCCACAATCCTTTTTTTAATCAACCCACTCCCTCACTTTCTTTAAACCCCTCTTTCACTCACATGGACTTGTCCCTTCTCTCTCCCCCGTTTGATTTCAAAATTCATTATTTTTATTTATTTTCTCCAAACCACTTTTAATCTCTTTCAAATACTCACTTTATTTTGAAACTTTAATCTTACACCAAAGTTTTAATCTCTTTCAAATACCCACTTTAATCTCTTCCATCATCCACCTCACACCGATCTTTCTCAAATCACCCATCCACAATTTTTTTTTTATCTATTTTTTATTTTTATTCTTACACAAAACAACAACACAACATCACACCAAAAAAAAAACAAAAAAAAAAACAAAAACACATTCCATAAACTTGTCTTTCTTCCTGCCGGGGATCAACCCCGATCAACATTTTACACCAACACCACACAAAAAAAAAAAAAAAAAAAAACCAAACAAAACAACCACATCCACAGGCGGGATTTTTCTTCTCTACTCTGCCGCCGGTCTCTTCTTCTTGCCTCCGTCCTGGGCAGCCCTTGACGGTGCTACCTCAGTACTTCCTAGTCCACCGGGCACATTCACTCCTCCATACTCCTCCACTGCAGCATATGGCGGACCTCCAAATCGGAACATAACGGTGGCCTTCCGCTTCAGCTCCTTGTTTTTCGCCTTTAGCACACTTATCTCTGCTCGCGCATTCTTATACATGCGCTGGAGCAAAGCCAGTTGAGCGTTTAACTACTGCACCTCATTTGTCCTACTCTGAAGCCGGTGCGACAAGTTTGTGACCGCAGTCATGGTTTCCACACATGACTTCAATGTATACTGATTGGCTTCAATATCCGTTTGCACTGCCATTTTTTACTCCACAGACCGCATCGGAAAGTTCAACGGAGCAAAACCAGAAGCGCTTGGTTGAGGATCAAGGGCAACTGCACCAGTTATCTCTCTTGTGGACTCGTTGAGGTCTAAAAAGAGAGTGAGCAGACCACGGGAAGAAGATGTCATTTTCAGGGCCACAGAGTGTTCCAGAGTATCTCTCTCAGCACACGAAGAGCTTTTCAGAGGTTTTTTGGCAGGTTTTTGTCTTAGCCTCTGCCTCAGCCTCCGCCTTCGTCTTGGTTAAATAGCCAAGGCAGATACGCGCATTGTGCGCCGCTCGGTGCTAGCCGACAACATGGGCGCGCAAGCCAAGGTAATCACGCGCATCGCCATATTGTCCGGCACACCTTTTTATGGCTTGGGCACGTCTTTTGATGGCACGCCTTTTGAAAGATTGGGCACACCTTTTAAGGGTGCGACTTTTTAAGGGTCCGACACGACCTCATAAACTGTCCCGACATTGATTCCAGTTAGCTTTTCCAACGGTCCGGCATGACCCCATAAACTGTCCCGACATTGATTCCGGTTAGCTTTTCCCACGATCCGGCATGACCCCATAAACTATCCCGACATTGATTCCGGTTAGCTTTTACAACGGTCCGGCATGACCCCCTAAACTGTCCCGACATTGATTCCGGTTAGCTTCTCCATTGGTCCGGTGTGACCTCGTCAACTGTCCAGACATTATCTTCACCAACGGTCTGACACGACCATACAGTGTCTCCTATCTACTTTTATTTTATGTATTAGTCTCTTTTCTTATTTTGTTGCTCTTTCCAAACTCAAGTTGATTTGTATCTCTCCTCCTTGAGTTTGCGGGGGGCTGTTAAAACCTACCATTACCACCTACTGCCACCTACTCCACCTACTACACACCTACCTACTCTACTCTTCTATATATAGGAATCATTGTAAACATATTCAATACACAATCAATAATACATCAATAGATACATTATTCTCTGTATTTCTCTCTTTATACATTGAACTTTAACAACATCTGTCCAATTCCATATACCATATTTTGTTCCGTACTTTTTTAGCAATTGATTTTAACTATTGTTAGGGTTGGTTACTATATAATCCATCTTTTTATCTTTTATCTTTTTTTCATCATATCACCTCTCTACTTTTCTGCACGTCTTTTCATAAAAAGACAAAAAGTACACTTTTTTAGGACACCCCAAACCAACCCTTAGTGTGATGTACAAGAATTTATTTTTAAAATAAAAAATTAATTTTAAGTCTTAATATTTTATATGTAAAAAAAATCTAACAATTGAAAGTTAAATAAAACAGATTTGTTAATGATTGATAAAAATTTTTGTCATTATGTGTGAAATTATGTAAAAGACTCATAAAAATAATTTCTTTCAAAGTTATAATAAAAAAAAAGTGTATTATCAACTTGAAATCAAATCCTCAATTGTGTTAATCAACTTTATCAAAAATCATGAATTTCACTTATATCAAAATATTTTTTTCTAAAAAAAATAAAAACAAGAAAAAATTCTATAATATACAAACTATGACTTAGTTATAATTGATAGTGTATTATATTATGATATGTACTACAAAAGAATGAATCACTCTATTTGGTTTTAGTTTTCAAAATTCACTTTTTAGAAAATTTTACTTTTTCATTTTCTATATTTTTTCATTTTCACTGAACTTTTTTAATATTTTAAGAATTTTTTTAATTTTTAGACACACCTAACATAAATACACTTAAAAAGTATAATATATGTGAAAAAAAATGTTTAAAAAATTTACTAAATACCAAAAAAAAAAAAATTCAGTAGATTTTTTATATTTTCGTGTATTTATTAATTTTTTAAAATATATTTCACAAATATTTTACTATTTAGATACATCTAAGTATGGTGCATTTAAAAAAGTAAAAAATTACTTAAAATTTTAAAAATATTCACTAAAAATAAAAAAAAATACGAAAAATAAAAAACTCAATTTAAAAAAAATTAAATTCAAAAAACTAAAACTAAACACACTGATTAATTTTATTTATTTATTTTAATAATTTAACTTTATCGTTCTATAAAAGTGTTATTTGAATACTTTTGTATAATAAATTTAGTTAAATTATTTGTTTACTTTGATAATTTTAGTTCAATTATGCTATAAAATTGTGATTATTATATAATGATCTTATATGATATATATTAAATTATAAGATAGTAAAATAAACACTTTTGATATTAAAAATAATAGTTAAATTAGAAAAAGAATTAATAATATAAAACTATAAGTGATTCTAATTATTTATTTTTATTTTTATTTTTATATTTATTTGAAAAAAAATATTTGTATAAATCGATCTACACAAATTTTATTTAAAGATTAAATACAAATATATTGTGATTTGATTATGAAAAAAATACATAAATTAATTATGTAGAATATTTATTTTTTCTTTAATATTCTTTTTGAATTATTCATACATATTTTATAATAAATAATTTCATGTTAAATAATAAAAAAAAATTGATAAATTATTATTAAGACATCAATAATATAGATATAGCGATTCTAGTTTAGATCCGACCCATTATATATTCTGAACTCGGATTTCATGGTTTCGTATTGTTGTTTATGTCTTTCTTCCCTTACATTTTCTTGAGTTTGGCTTTTGGGTTGTATTGGTTGCATTTGGAACAGGTTACCCAGAATTTTACTCCTCCGCTCGAGCGTCACTTCTTGCGCTTGAGCAGGCTTTGTAATTCTCAGTATTTTTGCAAGTTTGCAAAATTACTAGGAGAGTGTATTCTACGCTCGAACAACGTTTCTTACACTCAAGCGGTCTCGCGCTCGAGCGGCACTTCTTGCGCTCGAGTGATGGTCTTTTGTCTACAAACTACTAAGAATGTGTATTCTACGCTCGAGCGTTACTTTCTGTGCACGAGCAGTGGCGCCCTTTTCATTGTGCCTTGGCGTTCGAGCGCCACTTATTGAGCTCGAGCAGAAATCATTTTTGTGTCTGGACGTTCGAGCGTCACTTCTTACACTCAAACGAACTGTGCGTATATCAGTCCAAGAAAATCACATTTTACATCACGTTTTCATTCCATTCGCTCTCTAAATATTTCAAAAACCCTAGATCTAGAGCTTCTATCTCTAAAACTCACACTCTCTCTACATTTTCACCCAAATTTAGGGGTCTTTTGGGAAGTGAGTTATAATCCACTTCCCAGATTATAACCCACTTTCTTCTCTCACAAAAAGCTGATTATAACCATCTTTCTAATATAGCCCTTAGTGGTTTCTCTACCCATGTTTCTTTATTAAAAAGGTAGAGTATCTCAAGGGCTATGTTTTTATCCAAATAGAATTGGATTTCGTCTTCATTCGAGTTTCTTCCTTGCTTTGCTCATATTCTAGCTTTGAGGTAGGAACTTTCTACACTCTTCTATAGTTTTTAACTTAGTTATTTGTTTTGTATAAGCCATATTGTGATTTTAGGAAATTTTGAACAAACCTAGGGTTTTGGTTTAAAATCAAAAGAGGGGTTTACAAATGGATGTATTGAAAATAGTTATAGAGTGAATATGAGGTTGTGCTGTAATAAAATTGTTGATTTTGATAATTGAGTTCGATTTTGGAAAAAAAAAATAGAGTTTGTCCTAAAATGTCTCAAATATGTATTTTGTATAAATAAATGAAATTGGTATTGAAAATGTGAAATTGGATGAATGTTTATATAAATGATGAAGTTGGATATGTATTATCACTCACCTATAGAATTTGGATAATTTATCTATTTTGGAGATTGTATATCTGTTTAGAAATATCTGTTTTGAGCTATCAGTGAAAGATAGTTATGATTGTTGTAGAAATTGCATAATAATTAGGTGGATTGAAACTAATTCTCATCCACTTGCATTAAGTGTTGTTACATCTTTAATACATTGTAAATGCATGATGTTTGGGAGAAGAAAGCGGTTGCACTTCATGTTTGGGAGAAAAAATGAGATGTACTCCATTGAATTAAGTTGGCCGGAGTGTCTAAGATGAAAGTTCCGAAAACCACAAGTATACATGGGTGTCGATTCCCGTGGACGAAATATTTGTAAAATGGCAAGTAGAGTATAACGACTGTATTGGTTAGAGACCTACTGAGTTATATCTTCAGTTTGGTTGTCTGATTAAAATGGAAATGACTCATGAATGGAAATAAAACTGATCAAGATATATGTTCAACATTGTATGATTTTGCAAAAGAGTTTATAAATAATTTTATCACTGACATTGTATGTGCTTGTCACATTTATGTCTTTGTTAAGATTCATATATTGTGTTAGATTATTTTACTGGGTTTTGGCTCACCCTATTTGGAAAAAACTATTTTCAGATACTGGTGACATGCCTCCACCAAGGACTTAGTTTGGAAGGATTGTGGAACTGAAGGCTCAATTATATATATATATATATATTTATTTAATTTTTGTACAAGCCTAGGATTTTATTTGTATTGAGTTTACGATTCATTTTTTATATACCCAAGTCTTGACTTGGAAAGATGTAAGCCTCTAGGGCATATAGTTACCTGTTTAGCTTTTATTGCATTATTACTGTTTGGTAACACTTGATGTAGATTCAGGGTATTCTATTTATAAATGTATATCGCATGTGTCACTCTTTTGTACAATTGAATCTCATGTAATAGAAGGACATTATATTCTAATTCATAATGTTATTTACTTATCGTTTTGGGATGGTATTTTGCATTTATTTCGGGGCGTTACAATAAAAAAAAATAAAAAAATAAAAAAAAATTAATTTGATCAGTGTGATATACGTAATTAAACACATTCTGTCTTATTTATTTATTTATTTGTATATTAAGATAATTATTTTTTAAATATCATAATAATTAAATTAAAATATCAACTCTGTAAAAGAAATTTGATAATGATAAAACCGAATACAAGATGAAAAATATATAGAAAATAAGTATTTCTCAAATAGAGTCTGTATAAAATTTATTATTATATTTTTAGTTAATAGTGAAATTTTTTTGATATGGCATGTTGACACGACACGAATTGAAAATAACATGACGCGATAACATGAAACAATAAACATATAAAAATATAACACAAAAATATAAATTAAATAAATATATATAATAATTTTAAATTATATTAAATTATAACACAAAAAAAAAAAAACATTCATTTGATAATTTTAACCTTTCCTACTACAAAAATATAACTAGAATAAATATATATAATAAATTTATATAATATTAAATTATAGGTTTGAGCCTTAAACAGAACTAAAGGAATTCCCAGAGAAAAATAGAAACACACAATTTTACATAGAATATATTTTTTTCTTGCTTTAAAAAAACATATAAAAAAAAAAAAAATCAATCAAGAAGGGAATATATATATATATATATAGAGAGAGAGAGGCTTATGGAGAAGAGAAACACTTTGTCTACATTCGAATAAGAAATTCAAATATCAAACAATATATAGATCTTCAAGCGATTGGTGATGGAGATGTGTTTCAGAAAGAGAGAGAGAGAAGTTTAGGCGATGGGGGAGGGAGTAAGAGAAGGAATCTAACAATTTGTGCAGATTTTCTGATCATGTAAAACGATATACTCAGTGAGTTGTGATTGTATAGAACAATATAGGGAAGATTTTTAAAGTATAATCCATATAAGTTTTGTAGTTAGATTTTATGTAAAAACTTGAATTGGATTTTTGAGATTGTCAGGGTTTGTAAAAAGAGAGAAGTATTGTGTAATTGAAATTAAAATTTATATGAATTTGTTCAAAAGAGATAAAAACCTATAATATATATATATATATATATAAGAGATTGACGTGGTTCCCAAAAAAAAAAAAAACCTTCATAATATGCTAACTGAAAAAATATTATTTTTGATACTATATATATGATAGCGTGGTAATATAAGATAACTATGAAATATTGTAAGAAAGTGAGACAAAAAAGACTGTATAAAGTGGGATAGAAGATGTGAGCCAAGTTGTTGGTTGGCCAATCAAGCAATTGTTGCCACATGGTGGATGCAGGATATGTGTCACGACACAACAAATTTAAAGTGATTAGTCTTTTTATAAATTTAGAGTGGCATTATACAAATATATATGTATATATATATCATCAGACACAGATACATTAGTCTATATTAATTAAAATAAGTCAAATCTTTTATATTTAATAATAAAAAATTATGTATAACATTTTTCATGTATTTAACATGACTTCGTTAGTGAAATTTATATAATATGAGCATTGGTTATTATAGAGAAATTAATTTAATATATCATATACATATAATTTAGTGATTGATCAATAATCGAGTTGTTTAACAGTTTTAGTAAGTGATTGTATATCGGAAAAATAAAAACAAAATGGCTATGTACTCCTATATTCTTAAAATGACATACATGTAACATGTCAACTTATGATATATATTTTGTTTTAATTGAAGTTATTTTTTTTCTAGAAGATAAGTTAATTTGACCAACTATAGAAGATTTCGAGTGCTTGGAGGTTACATTGTGCCTGTTTGGCAGAGCTTAATTACAGCTTTCAGCTTAATTTAAGCTATTTTGATGTGTTTAGTTTAGCTTATAGCTTATAACTTATAGCTTTTTGGAAGTCAGAAATCAGCTTATTCTTTGAGTGGGGCAGGAGATGCTTTAAGAATAAGCTAGAAATCAGCTTAAGCTGAAAGTTATAAGCTATAAGCTGTTGAAGCATAAGGTATAAGCACTTTCCCACAGTTCTACCAAACAGGGCCATTAACAGTAATCAATTAAACTGGTGTCACATGGGCTATTGTGCAAAAATTGTGTTTTCAATTACACAATAAAACAATAAATAAAAAAACAAATACACACACAAAATGGGAACATAAAATATATGTGGTTTGGTAGAATGCCTACATTCATGACGGAGAACGATACAAAAATTCACTATACACAATAAAAATTACAAGAAGAGTTTCAACCTCTCTGCAGTTCAGTATCGGCCATTCACCTCGTATAAGATCTTTTACAATATTCTAAATATACAATAAATACAAGACACTTTATAATATAGACAATAATTCATAAACAAATCTTTAGATGACAAGTAATAATAGTCAAATAAATAGCCAACTAAATCAATAATATTGAAGGTTAATGGAATGCCGATATTATAATTTCCTTCACAATTTGCTTGGTGGATAGGAAGAATGGGAATATGTTTGGTGGGAAGGAAAAGAAAAAAAGTGGGCCTAATTGTCCCCTTTCTTCCCCTATTTCTCTTCTCTTATGCTGCCAACCAAATGGGGGAAAGTGTTTTTCTCCATTCAGGCTGAGTTCAATTGTTGGAAAAAGATTGGAAAAGAAAAATTAAAATTTGTTTTTCTTTCTTATGTGTGTATTTATGTTAGGTCCCTTAGTCTTGTCAATCCTGCGAACAAGCTTGTGTGATTGAGTTGTAAATTTCCTTGCTGTTTTGCCTTGCTCACTAGAGCGAAGGCTGTGTCTGGCAAAAAACCTGAGAGATGTGAATGTACGCTCGAGCGTAGGTTGTGTGGCTTGAGCAAAACCACTTATGGAAATCACGCGAGATAAGTTCCTCGCTCGAGTGAGATAGTCTTCGCTCAAGCGAGCTTCGCTGTTTCAATTTTCTTTAAATACTTGTTTTAGTCCAAAACTAGGATTAGGTTTTTGGAGATCTCCTTTAAGGTTTTCTAAGGTTTTCTTTAAGAGTAGTTTTCTAGTTTTCCTTGATATTGTTGAGTGGGTTTTAAACCTATGATCTGAGACACATACATCAAGGAGTTTGTTACTTCATATTCAAGAGTGTTCTTCTTCAGTGGAATCTGGAGATTCAAGCGTGGAGCATCAAAGGAGTTTGATACTGTACGTGATTGTTGATTCGACATTAGAAGTTGTGGATTCAACTTCATAGTTGTTAGGTTTTATTTATTGGCAATCCCGTTTGACAAAACTCCTTTGAGTTGTAATTTTATTCGCACTTTTATTTCAGTAAGGCTATGAGCGTTTAGATGCGAATCCAACCCGAATTGTGCTTTTCAGAGAAGTTTGTGATGCTAATGCTTTCAAGATTGCCACTTCGCTGATTATGACGGGATCGAGCTGCCCGGTCAGCTCGCGGGGGTCCAGGGGGCGGCGCCCCTTGGCGGGTCCGGGGCAGCGCCACGGCGGGGTCGAGGGGCAGCGCCCCCGAAGCAAAATACAAAAATGCATTCAAAGTTGCCTGTCCGATCATGTTATATTTTTCCAGTTTTTCCATTTTTGGCCTTCCCGCTCGAGCGGGGAAAGTGACGCTCGAGCGGGGATTGGAAGCTCTCAGCATCTCTGCAGTCGCCTGTAAAAATACTGGAAGGTGTGATTTTACGCTCGAGCGGATTCTCCTATGCTCGAGCGCATCTCAGTTTGTTCGCACGCAGTTTTTGGTCAGTCCGCTCGAGCGGGCTGTGTTGAGCTCAAGCGGAGATCGCGGGACAGATTCTATAAATTCGCGTGTTGGGTCAGATTTTTAGTATAACTGCTCCAGATCTTCTTTTTGGTTTCTAGGGTTTATATCTGGGGATACTTTGGGAGTTTTCTTTGATATTTTTATTGAGTATTCAACTCATGATCTAAAGAGAGTACATCAAAGGTTTGTTTGTTATACACAAAAGAGAGAGTTATTCTTCAGTTGTGGATTCTGAAGAATTTGAGCCTGAAGCTTTGGTGGAATCCGGAGTGGCTCATCAGAAAGACAATTCCGTGGTGAAAATGGGGTTGGAAGAGGCACATAAAGGTTGGTTCAATTAGGCGTTGTGGATTCGCTAGGTAATTGAGAGTACACCTGTGTAATTCCTTTAATTCTTCTTAGTGGATTGTCTTGTGGCTGTTGCCCGTGGTTTTTTTATCACAGTTGGAGGTGTTCAATTGTGGTTTTTTCCACGTTAAATCGTTGTGTCTCTTTGTCTTGATTGTTTGATTGGGATTGTTATATTCTGCTTAAAATTGATACATAATCACAAATCAACATCTAGGGGATTTCTAGATTTTTCAATAGTGATCAATTCCGAGACGAAGGCTGTGGTGAAAGAGTTACAGAAGGTTTGAAGACAAATTTGATGCGTTTGGTTATTTGTTGGTTATCTTTGTAATCTTTCTTTCTTCAGTAGTGGATTGATTAGTGGCGTTTCGCCCGTAATTTTTGATCACAATTTAGGGTGCTTCAATTGTGGTTTTTCCACGTAAAAAATCGTTTGTGTCGATTTATTGTTTATTTCAAAAACAACAATTTAAATCACTTTCGTAAGTGCTTGATGATTTAGATTGTGTGTTTTGAATGATTGAGAATTGCAATATTTAAATCTTGATTTAATCACGAATCACTTAGGATTTTCAGTTTAGTTGTTGTAAATATATATATATATATATTTGTCCCATACCATAATTATATTTAGAAAAAAATATTTTTTCTCAAACTTTTTCTATAAAAAAATACAAGATTATATATCATGAAAAAGTTTGAATTATTGATATATATATATTTATAATTTTTTTTTTTTGAAAAAGTACACCATTATTGCATAAAAGTTGAAGTTATATTTACACATAAATCTTTTTGTAAACAAGGGGTGTAAAAGTGACCTCTAGCTCGTAGGCGATCCGAAGTCCACCCCAAGCCTGGGATGGGGTGGCCCAATTAGGCCTAAGCCCAAACCTAGCTCAGGATCTTGGGCTGTCATTTTAAAGCCTGGTCGAGCCCGACTCAACCCACGATGGCCTGCCACCACAAACGATAAAATTCAAAAATAAAATAAAATAATTTGAATATTCAAATGGTCAAATGATCGTTTAACTTCCAACGGCCAAATTTCTTTTTTAGGTAAATTATAAATGTACCCCTTGAGGTTTGTTTAAAGTTGTTTCTTGTGATTTGAAAAATTACATATACCCCCTTATCAAAAAAATTTAATTAACAGAATTAACTAAAAAAAATGAAATTCATAATTGTTTTCCTATACAATAATAAAATTACTTAAATTATTAATTGAAACATGTTTCTAATATTATTAAAAACTGTTAATTTGTTTGATAATTTATTAATAAAAAGGACGATTTGTTATGAAATTAAAGACCTCAAAGGGTGGAATGTAATTTCCAGAACCACATGAGACTATTTGTATTTTAATCAAACCTCTAGGGTGTATTTGTAATTTATCTTTTTTTTTTTTACAAATTGACCCCTTCCTCCCAAACACTTATAAATATCCCCCCTCCCATTTTATTTCTCACAAATAATTCTCTCTGTTAAACTCTCAATTTCTCTCAACTCTCTCAATTAATTTTGAAGTCTCATCCCTACGTGGCAATTGCAATTGTGCAAAAATAATTTTTTATCAGAAGAAACTAATTTTTATATCGCATTCGCCAGTCGGTAATATTAATTAGTTGAATTAAATTTATTAGTTACTCATTTTTTTACATTAATGATTTCTTAACATATAGTAGTTGTTATTATTTACTCATTATTTAAATTAATTGTTAGTTCTTATATATTATCTTACTTATATTACTATGCATCATAATATTCTTAATGTTTGTGTCAATATTGATGCATATATTACACAACATGAATTTGTTGATTCTTTTTCTAATGCACCTAATATCCCTATTTTAATAGTTGGATCATCATCTAGGGGCACGACTAGTAGTGTTTGGAATCATTTCGAAAAAATATCTATACATAATCTTGATGATACAATTACATTTAAAGCAAAATTGTTGGCTTTTTTGGTTTTCGAAGGTTACTTTCGTAATTATGAGCGTGCCAGCAAGGATCAATCAGTTCTTACAGAATTGCCAAACAATTATTCAGACGATTGTGTTATGGTTCTTTCGGCCTCAATAAAGAGGACTTTTACTGGTGGCTTACTGGTAATTTAACTTCAGAAAATTTGAACATAAGAACAGTTAACTAAACTGGAGTATTTCATTAGTATAAAAAGAACTTACAATGATCTCAGTTCCGTAGAGAATTACAGCGGCAATATACTCGACAACTACTCCTACAAATGAAGTGCAGCGCAGAAACTTAAAAATACAGGAATATAAAGGACAGGAAATAACACTGGAATATGTAAAGTGATTCTTTAGATTTTTTCCTCCCCCTTCTCTGAAGTCCTTCCTGCTATTTATACTCTCCGAAGACAACCATCGAATTGTACTTCAAACCGTCGAACTACTCCTCCGTAGTTGCTGATCATGCTACCTTATAAGTAGTTCCACTACGCCTTCACTTGCAGTTAGGCTTCCCCCTTATATTCGAATTTGAAATGTGAGCAACCGTTGAAGCCACGTCACTGTACGTCTCTTTGTTGATCTGCTACTACTCAGATCTTATAACAACCAATATTAATTGCCACGTGTATGATCAGGATCGAAGACCTACCTGGTCTCCCCATATTACCCTCACTTTGCCACGCGTCGGATTGTCACTGGCTTAGTACAAAATGTGTAGCCAACATTACCCCCCGCACTAATATACCCAAGACTTGGTGATATTAGTGGATCAGAGTCCCCTTTCCCACGTCTTAGAACGTGCATGGGTTTTGCATCTTCCCAGAAATGCAACTGTCACACACCATCTATATTAATACTCTCGTCTTGATCCTTAAGTATTTTCACTGTCTTATTATTCGAGCAGATTGATACATTTCATGGCCAAATTAATTCCTTCTTCCAATGATGAAGCATACGAAGAGTCATATGTCGATGCCATTCCTCGTCGAAAGCATGCATTTATTAGCCGCCTTTACCCACCTTTCTATATTCAGGTCATGGACGCCTTTGCAAATTACCGCCCTTTGGATTACGAACACATTGCTCTTAATCCTTTGATTCAGAAGGCTAAAATCAAAGACATAAGAATCTTCCCTTCTGACCTACCTTTACAGTTCGAACAATCTGCTCTCAAACCTCTGATTCGTAAAATTACAAATATGGATTTGAGCAACTCTTCTTCGCAAATTTCTGTATGGGATAAGACTGCAGCTGCTTCCTCTTCTGGCTCTTCTGGAAGTTTTGACTGGACAAACTGGTCAGTACCTGAGACTCCTAATTTAAGGGAGCGAATCAACCACCATTTTGTTGAGTTCACTGACCCTTTAGAGTTTCCCTCCTATGCTCGAAGTTCAGTTGTTTATCCTTATGTGCCCATTGACCATCGGCGTAGTCTGGAGGAGAATCTTCTTGTAGCATGGTATAAATCTTCCATGCCTACAAAGATAGTGCACACTGCCCCTCGTCCAGAAGAAGCCCAAGGGTATAACCCATCATTCTTAGCCCAGAAGGCGAAGCTCTGTTCTTCTGACTGGCTTGATTATATTAATGCCTTTGTTCCTTCTGCCCCCGTATCATCCCCGAAAACAGAAGCGTCCACATCTTCTTCTTCATCCCCCGAAGTTGAAGTATGCACACCTTCTCCCCCACCAATTCTTTCCTGGACAGAGAAACTAAAGATTGCTCTATCCATGGAGAAAGTCTTTCCTCCTTATAAACCTCCACCTCCTCCTATCTCAGCTGAGCGGAAACAGGCTCTACTCCTGCTTGCAGCCTTTTCTCACTTGCCTTTCAATGTACTCGAGGATGAAGTCCCTCTCACAAACCTTCAATGGGCTTGTGATATTCTGACTAGGGGTAATGTCCTTAATCCCCTTGCTCAGGCAGAACTTCACATATTTCTAGACCAACTTCCATTACTCCTTCACTGGTATCGCAATTCTATGGCTACTACACAATCGTTAGACCAGCTTTCGTCCCTTCGAATTCATACTCAATACGAAGCAGAGAACCTTATGGAAGAATTCAATGATTTCAAGAATAAAGACTCTGCCTATTGGGATGATTTAGATATTGATGAATTGGAACAAGGGTTAAGAGAAGTGGCCTTCGAAATAAAGGCTGAAGAGCTCTACTACGAAGTGAGAGAACATCAACTTATGCAGCCGATGGTAGAAAATTTAGAAGATAGAATAAGGAAAGAACAAAAGTTCATTGATCATTGTTGGACCAAATTTCATGATCTTGTTATTTATTCCATTCCTTATTTTTATGAGCTCGAGTTCATACCGAGATAGGGTCAGCTGATGTAATCACTCTGATCTTAATATAAACAAAATTTGTCTCTGTTTGACTCTGTCTTCACTTGTATATTTTTTTTACTTGTGTTTTAAAAGTCAACTCAGAGCTTTGAACTTCGAACAATTTCATCCTTTAAATTTGGACTTAATTGTTTTAAATAAAACACTCAATTAGCCAATTGTAACCTTTCCAATTTGTGGAGTTTGAGTTTTGGCTGATTTTCAATTGGAAACAGTGCTTCGAATTTAACAATCTTATATTCAAAACCTGTTTTGACCATAGACAACACCTAGTCATTGTCATTATTGCTTTTGATGTTTCGAACACCAAATCCCATCCTTAAAGACACTCAAGTTTTGCTTCGAAGGACATTACCTTCAAGAAACAGGTTTTTAGCCCCTTTTTAAAATAAATACTCGAGTATTTTCATTTCTTGGGTAGGGCAACCCATTTCGAAGCTGGCTTCTCTGTTTTCGAAGCCGTTTGACTCGGCTTCGAAGCAAAATATCTTACTTCGAAGCTAGCCTTAACAACCGGGCTTTGTTTTTCCCTCCAAAAGCATCAACGTTGAAGGAAGCTTTTGTACTCGTACTTTTAATACTTAACAGCTCATGTAATATATTTTCAAATACGAGGGCTTTAAAAACCCTTTTGTTTCGTGTTCTGAAATCACCTGCTCTTCTAATCGCACAAACCCCTTTGATTATCAATCGTTGGCTTTTCTTTACTTCCTTTCCCGAAGAAAAACATACCGTCAATGGCTTCTCCTTCGGTATCAGTCGTAGAGCATATGAGCCCATCTGTGGCCCTGAAGAGAATTATTGACGCGGAATGCGAAAAGTACAAAGCTGGGGAGAAGAGCGCTATTGATGGACGCATCTTCGTCCCTCGTCGCCATGTGCAGTCAGACTATGTGCTCGGCCCCATATTCAAAGAAGTCCTCACTGAGCTTCCAGCCCTGTACTCTCGATTGGAAAACCAATGTCTTCTCTATGAAGGTGGTCTTGACTGGAGGAACTGGAGGATGAATCGCCCCCACCGATGCTGGCCCACGGTGAGACCAGAGTGGCAAGAGTGGTATGATCGGGTTATTCCTGCTAGGACCCTGGACCTTCAAGAACTCTGCCTTCTCGATGCTCTCAGACTGTCTAGGGTAACTATTTCAGAAGACCCTTTCCTTGTTCCCGCTGCTCTATGTTTTTGGAATCCAGTTTTTAACTTTTTCCAATTTAGATGTGGGATGATGGCCCCTACTGTTCTTGATATTTGTCATTTACTGGGACTATCTCTTATTGGCACCCCTTTTGGACCAGATTATCCTGATTTAGCGGTCCCCTTCTCTCTCCCCTCCCTTAACTCATCTTATAGTGATTTTGCTAGGGTTGAGAATAAAAGACAGGGCCCTGTGACTGATAGGGAATTTTTTTCGTTCTTATTGTATTGGCTTTGTAAATTCCTTTTTTGCACTTCTTCTCAGAGAATTATGCCTGAATTTGCCCCTCTTGCCAAAGCCTTTGTTTTACAGAAAAAGGTGGCCTTAGCCCCACATGTTCTAGGGCATGTATATAGAGTCTGCTCCCTTTTTTGTGAGAAACCCTTAGATGCTAATCAAGGGGGACCATTCTGGATCCTTTAGTTTTGGCTTTTCGCCTATTTTACTGAATTACAATCCAAATGCCTTAAATTTTTCGAGCCGAACCCTCTTACTCATGGCATAAAGATAGCCAATGCTTCACTTTACCCTTCTACCTTTGCTTTTTACTTCTCTTTCTTTCATTAGCTTCCAGCCTCCCTTCCTGCTTACCGCTTTTGTCCCTTCGAACCTTCCATTGGTCCATCTTGGTTGAGGAATTTTCTGAGTGACCAGTCTTGTACTTTGCTTGCTCACAAGGATATATGGGCTTCCATTCTAATTCCCAGAGAGCTATTTATCGAGACTTTAAACCCGAAGGCATATAAATGTATTGCTGAACCTTACTGTCCAGCCCAGTTTGCTAGACAATTTGGCCTTTCACAAGGGGTCCCAATACCCCTTTGTAGCAACACAAATCTCAGCCTCACCAGAAGGGACTTGAAGGTCCGGAAAACCAGGCTAGAAGAAGCAACTTTAAAATTTGTAGATGACTTGGCCAACTTTGAATACACTCCTTTCATTCCCCAAGGTACCGTGTTGAAGAGGTACCAAAACTGGTGGGTAACTAACATGGAGATTTATCTGGCCATTCCACCTTTAAGCCTACTAACAGTGTTAGATGTGACCAAGCCCAAAGGAACCGGGGAGGTTACTTCTTCTACTGTTTCAGAATTGGCACATGCTGCTCCTGCTGCTTCAATTCCTCCCAGAGTCACTCGGGCTACCTCGAAGAAAGGTATACTCTTGTCTCTTCTCCTTTCGTCTTTCATAATGCTTTTTGTCTTATCTTTAATTCTTCTTTTGTGGAGGTGGCCCATCACAAAAGAAAAGGAGCCTTTTTGAACTTGAGAAAGGAACATCCAATGTTCAAGGGGAAGAAAAGGAAGGATCAGATGAAGAGGAAGAGTTACTTTTAAAAAGAAAGAAGAAGGCGATCGTCTTTTCATCCGACTCAGTAACTGCCAGAGAGTCAGAAGATGAATTCATTTCTCTGGAATCTAGATCGCAGCTTGAAGAACTTGAGGGAAAAGTTGAGAAAGAAATTGAGAAAAAACAGACCCTACCAATACAGAAGAAAAGGAAAAGAAAAATGACTGTTTCTCCTTCCGATATGGTCGAAGACTCTGATTCTGAGACAATCGCCAAGGTCATAGAGAAGAGGAAAAAGGTGTCTGCTCCTGTTCCTATCTCAGTCGAAGATACCATCGAAAAAGCAGTCATCAAGACAATAGAGCAAGAACATCCTAAAGCCATGATTGTCTTTGAAAGAGCTAAGAAGAGGCGGCAGCAACAGTTTATGAGAGATGAACCTGCTGCTGCTGACACACTACAAAGGGAAACTGTAAGAAGACAACAGACTGCCAGAGCTTACATCCTTCACAGTTCCCCCATTATCGCCGATACTTCTGGAGTAGGTAATTTTATGCTTTTTTTTGCGATTTTTCCCTCTGTTAGCCCTTGGTATCAAGATTTGACATTGCCTTACATTTCTTCCTCATGCAGCAGCAACTTCTGAGCTCATTTTCCCGATAGAACCTCTCTCAGTTTCATTCGAGGCAAATCAAACGCAGGATACAGGGACTACTCAGACCATATTTCCATTTTTGGGCTTTAAATTTTCTACCCTTTTCCTGAGGCCAAGCATTCCTGTACCTTTTCCTCTTGGTTTGGCTCCCTATCTTTCTTACTTGACTCTTGACTTTCCTCAATCTACTTCTTTACTGAGTCTTGCTCCTCTCTCCCCTTCCAAGGAGGCTCCAAGTGCTACCTTGTCTTTGATGAGTATTGACAGCTCTCCAATCCGTGACTCACCATCTTTACCTAGCTCCAGCCCTCCTTCTCTTGATTCATTGGTGACCAGGACCATGGAGACCATCAAAGATGCTCCACCCATTTCTCCTGTTGCTATGCAATCTTCTGTGTCTCCTAAGGCAACTCTTTCTGCTCCCCTCATGTCTACTAATGAGATTGATATTTTTGAAGCAAGATTAGCTAGTCTTTTTGACATCACTTCTACTTCTCCAACATTCGATGAGGAGACTGAGCCATTAGTTTTAGCTGATTCTTTGCTGGAAATCTTTGAGAGTTCTCCTTCCTCTAGCAGCCAACCTTCTGTGCCTTCGATAGACTTGGACACCTGTCTAGACCTGCTACTTTCTTTTTTGAGGATTCCCTTCGAGGCTCTATAAAGGCCTATAATAAAAAACGGGTTTCTTCAATGCTGCAAACTTGCTGAGCAGTCTGGTATGGATGTCTCTAACCACCTATCCCAGGCAGCAGCTACCATTGATTTTTACATCAACGTCTGTCATGCTGCCAAGGCCGCAGATGAGAAATTGGTCAGAGATCAAAGTTTTGTTTCTCAAGTGCATACTGAAGTATCAACGCTTAAGGAACAACACTCCTCTGCCTCTCATTTCCGAACTCAATTGCTGGAGAGGAAGGCTCAACTCGAAGAGGAGCTTTCTGCAGTGAATCAAGCCTTGCTCCGAACTGACCTCAAACTGCAAATCACCAATCAAGGACTGGCTGATCAAAAGAAAGATATGACTGCAGCTATTCAACTGTTTGCATCATTTACTAATAGGAAATCTGTTGTACAAAAACAGCTAAAACATTGTAATGATTTCTGGGCCAACTTGTGGCACAATGTACTCGACTCTTTATAAAGTATTTCCTTGTTTATGTTCTTGTGCTCTCTGTTTATTTTGTTCCCTGTGTTTCCCAAATAGTTGGAAAATAAGGTTTTAAATATCTGCCATTAATCTTTTTGGGATGCACATAACCACTCAGATCTTTCAAATGGTATGCCCCAAAAGGCAAAACTCTATGAATTTGATATGGTCCTTCCCAGTTAGGTGACCATTTGCCAAATTTATGGCTTCTAATCCCTATTGGGAGTATTGTTTTCCACACCAAATCACCTTCATCAAAGCCAATGTGTTTGACTTTCTTGTTATAATTTTTGGCTGCTTTCTTCTTCTGAAAGAGAATACTATTTAATGCCAAAATTCTAGCTTCATCTATATCTTCTAATTCCAAGCACATACTTTGATAGTACTGCTCAGGATCCAACTGGTCTTGACATCTTACCCTTAAGGATTTAACATTAATCTCCACTGGTAACACTGCGTCATGCCCATAAACTAAGGCATAAGGAGTGACTCCTGTACTTGACCTTGGGGAAGTTCTATAAGCCCACAATACATCTAACAATAAGTTATGCCAATCTCTTGGATTATCTTCCACAACTTTTTGTATTCCCTTTTTTAAGGACTTGTTGGATGACTCAGCTTGACCATTGGCTTGTGCGTAGTATGGAGTGGAATTCACAAGGCTAATCCCGAACTCAGCCACAAAGGACTTCACCATTTTCCCATCAAAAACAGTCCCATTATCGACCGTTATCGTTTGTGGGATGCCAAATCTATGAATCAAATCTTTAATGAACCCAATAACCTCCGTCTGATCTACAGCTTTATATGGTTTGGCTTCGACCCATTTGGTGAAATAATCAGTAGCCACCAAAATAAAACAATGATGCTTCGAAGAGGGAGGGTGTATTTTCCCCATCATATCCATGGCCCATCCTCTAAATGGCCAAGGCTTTACTACTGCATGTAGATCAGTTATGGGCACATGCCTTATTGTACCATGCTTTTGACATGCCTGGCAGCCCTTTGCATATTCTATGCAATCTTTAAGGATAGTCGGCCAATAATAGGAATGTCTTCGAAGCAGCCATCTCATTTTTACACCAGGCTGATGTGCACCACAGATACCTTCGTGAACTTCAGCCATAGCTATTAATGCTTCTTTTGGCCCTAAACATTCTAACAATAGACCATCTCCCCCTCTCTTGTAGAGATCATTGTTGTATATGATATATTGCATAGATTGCAATTTAACTCTTCTGCTGGCTTTCGAGGATGGGCCAGCCAAGTATTGTATTATTGGATGTCTCCAATCCTGTTCCTGCAGATCATTATAGTTGATTTCCAGGACCATGTTCCTCTCACTCAAGGGAGGTATAGGTTTTTGGTATGTCGTTTGGCTTACATCCCAATGGGTACCATATTTACTCTTGAAATTCGAAGCTTTCTGCGCCACATCGTTAGCTCTATTATTCAAGAATCTCGGGACATAAGTTACATTTACTATTTCAAATTGAGAGAGCAAATGTAATGCGACGACATAATAAGGCAGCATACTTATACTTTGACACTTGAAAATCCCTTTTACTTGGTTAACGACCAATTGGGAATCTCCAAATACGTCAACTGCATGTACTTGTAATCCAATAAGAATTTCCAATCCTACTATCAAAGCTTCATATTCAGCTTGATTATTAGAACAAGCAGTTCCATCTATTCTGAAACCATGTGTGGTTTCAATTCCTTGTGGTGACTTGATTACTATACCAATTCCAATTAGGCCATCGGCTTTCGATCCATCGAACCACATTTGCCATGGTTCGACACTAGCCATACTGAGTTCCATTATTTCTTGACCCTCTGTTTGAGATGGATGGTCTGCCAAAAAATTGGCTAAAACTTGTCCTTTCACTGCCCTTTGGGGCACATATTCTAAGTGAAATTCTGACAAGGCTAATACCCATTTACCAATTCTTCCCCTCAACATAGGTCTAGATAACATGTATTTAACCAAATTTGTGGTTGCAATTACCAAGACAGTTGTAGGCAAAAGGTAATACCTTAATTTCATTACAGCAAAATACAATGCAAGGCAAAGCTTTTCTACAGCTGAATATTTACATTCGCAAGAATTTAAAAACCTACTAAGGTAATACACAGCTTGCTCCTTGCCTTTCTCATTGTCTTGGGCCAAAAAAGCTCCAATGAATCTTCTGCTGCGGCTATGTACAACTTCAAAGGCTTAACGCCATTTGGTGGCATCAGTACCGGAGGGTTGGCCAAGTAGGCTTTGATTCCATCGAAAGCACTTTGATGCTCCGTTGTCCACACAAATTCCTCTTCATCTTTCAGCCTTAATAAAGAAGAAAAAATTTTAGTTTTCCCTGCAGTGTTAGAAATGAATCTTCGAAGAAAATTAACCTGACCAAGGAACTTTTGTAATTCTTTCTTACTTGATGGAGGTCTGGCTTCAATGATGGCTTTGGCTTTATTCTGGTCGATCTGTATTCCTTTCTTGTGTACTACATAGCCCAAGAAGTTTCCAGATGATACGCCAAAAGCACACTTAAGAGGATTAAGCTTCAATTTGAACCTTCTCATTCTTTCAAAGGCTGCTTCTAAGTGAAACAAATGTTCCTCCATGGATTGGGATTTAACCACAATGTCATCAATATAACATTCCAAATACCCACCAATAAGGTCATGAAAGGTAGTGTTCATAGCCCTCTGATATGTTGCCCCAGCATTCTTCAGGCCAAACGGCATTTTAACCCACTTGAAGGTCCCAATATTCCCAGGGCACCTAAATGCTGTCTTGTGAACATCTTCCTCAACAATGCAGATTTGGTTATAGCCTGAGTGTCCATCCATCATTGATAAAATGTGATGTCCTGCTGAGCTATCTACCAACAAATCTACTATAGGCATAGGATATTCATCTTTTGGAGTTGCCAGATTTAAGTTTCTAAAATCAATGCATACTCTCATTTTGCCATTTTTCTTGACTACAGGTACGATATTAGATAGCCACTCAACATACCTGGCTGTTCTGATAAAGCCTGCCTTGAGTAGTCTAAGAATTTCTTCCTTGACTTTCTGTATCACCTCTGAACCCATTCTTCTTGGTTTTTGTTTGTATGGCTTGAAGTTAGGCTTCATGGGAAGCCTATGTTCCACTAATGACCTATCCAATCCTGGTAGTTCATTGTATGACTATGCAAAACAATCTTTATATCTTCTTAGAATGACCAACAACTGGTCCTTATCGGGAGAACTCAACCAAGCACTTATATAAATGGGTTGTTGTACAGAATCTTCCCCCAAATTTATTTCTTCTAAAGGGTCTTGTATCTGAGTACCTACTGGAACCCCTTCTTTGATCTTCTCTAACTCCGCAGGAATCTCCTTGCTGTGTTTTGCTTCCAGGCTCTTTGATTCCTCCTCTTTATTTTTCTCCTCATGGACAAAATCTATCCAAAAGGATTCTTCTTCCTGTATCTCTTGGACCTTTGTTTCTATGTTCAATGCACAGTATTTATCAAGAGTTAAAACTCTGGCTTGTTGCTGCTCCCGCTTGCAACCAATCATCATGACCTCTTTCTCCTGCTCTCGAACTTTCTGGACTATTGACTTTATATCCAATATTGAAAATTTGATTAAAGCCAAAGGCCTGGCTTCTGGTGCTTCATCTTGCTGCCTATAACCAGGCATCATTGTCATCTTTAACCTCCAATTCTTCACCAGCACTCTCCTGGACTAAATGCTTCAGGCGTGCTACTTCCTTATCAGCCGTTTCTTCGGCTGAACCATCGAATTCCATCAGTATACTGAGCGGTGCCACACCGTCAATATACAACTTGGCTTCTGCGAAATCAGCACAGGCTACGAAAGGTTGAGGATCTGCATTAATTTCCTCCGTCCTCCCATTGCCTAGAGTTATTATCATTTTTTGATGCAGAGAGGAAGGCATGCATTTATTAGTGTGGATCCAATCTCTACCAAGCAAGGCATTGTACTTCGCATTGCTATCGATGACGAAAAACGCCGTCATGCAGTCCTTGGTTCCCACACTGAGGTTGATGGGTAGAATTCCCTAGGCCATCTGCTTGTCTCCAGCAAAACCAGCGATGGTTGTACTGGTTAGGATCAACCTGGGATTCCTCTTCCCTAATTTCTTCAAGGAAGATTTTGGTAATAAGTTCACCGCCGCTCCATTATCCACCAAGACTCGGTTTAACTGAACCCCATCGAAGAAGGCCTTAATGTACAAAGGCTTAACATGCTGCGTCATGGAATTCGAGGGATATTCAAATGGATACGAGAGGTTAATGCTTACCACTTCCTCGCTCTCATATTCAGCTTCCATCGGGGTAACCATTTCGAAATTATCTTGCACCATACTCGCTTGTGAATCTTCACTAGAGACCGGAATTGGATCAGCTTCCTGCCCCTCTTGATTCTCATCTCCAGCTTGGAATTCCTGTGGTAGTATGTGTACCATGTTTACTGATACCGGGAGAAACGAGCCAAACTGGATGGCTGGCTGTACCTGTTTTCCCTCTTGGTCACCTTGGTCAATTTCTTCAGAAACATCCTGCATGATGCATTCTGGTGTTTCGTTGCTAACGGGTCCCCTCGAATGATTTTCCTCAGCTGGCTTTTCAACCAGAAATGTTTGCTCAGCCATGAAGGCTTCGAACATTTCTTCTTCCACCATTTCTTTCTTCTGGCTAACGCCACTATCTTCTTCCGTTTCGCTACCACTCTCCATCAGAGCTTTTTCCATCCCTGCTAGACTTTCCTTCTCTCTGGCTTTTAGTTCAGAATGAACCTTGGCCAACTGTTCTCTGCTGCGGTCCACCTTGTTTTGTGTAACTGGCTTTGAATTATAGTCTGACTTCTTCTTTTCTCCTATATGGATCATCGAAGAACTTTCTCCACTTTCTTTCAGGTCTCTCTGGTATTGGGTGTACCTACGCTGAATTTTTCTCCTTTGTGATCTGGAAATAACGGGGACCATATCTGGTTCCCTCGTTCTTGGGTGTTTCAGCAATACCCAGTTATTAGGGGTCACCAGAGGAGGCTTAACCATCCTACTTTGATTTCCAAAATTCCTTTGGGAAGGCAGTTCCCTAGGTTTGTTTTGCATCACAAACCAATCTGGGACTCCGGGTACCCACGAACTTACTGACTCAAACGTTGAACCGCCTCTTTCTTGTTTCGAGGTCACCTTCGAAGCTGGCTGTGAAGACAATTGTTTGGCCCTGTCTCCAAGCTTTGAGCCTAATTTAGGTTCTCGGTGATGATGATCATTTTCTGTCTTTCGTGAAGCTGGCCCAAGGGGCCAATTCCTGTCTTTGATACCGAAACCTGAACTCTTTTCCAGCCTTCTTTCAGAATGACTACTCTCCAGTCTGTGATAGTTAGGTGATCTGGACTCATAGAAGGGCCTCTTGCCTTTAGCATATATTCTGTTGACTGCAGGTTCAACCACCAATGGCTGCTGCCTAACATTAGCCGGATACGGCCTTTTGTTATAAGCATTGGTTGGTTTGGGACGCCTCTGCACATCCCTGTAATACTGCTTCCCATCAACTGGAAGGCCTTTCAACCACTTATAACTCAGTCTGCACCTGGGACACATTCGCTGTATTACGGCTGCCTCTAGGGAGTCATCATCCAGTGCTTCTTCATCAGAGTCTTCCCTCTGATGTGGGAAATCTCGTCCCATGGCTGGTGGACTTCTAAGGTCTTTCTTGGTTGCTGCCTGGTTGGCTACATGCATCTGTACATTGACTTCCTCCAATTCTTTCAGAGACAAGTTCTGAAATTCTGACATGATGACATTGGCTGCCACCTCTCCAATTTCTGGAAATGGATTGCTATCGATCCCCATGGCTTTTTCAGCTTTGGCTGGGAACTTCAAACTCCCCTTCCGAATTTGTTCTTGGATCCTGTCTCAAAAAACAACACAGTTTTTAGTCGAGTGAGACCAAGAATTATGCCATTTGCAATATATTTTTCCTTTAAGTTCATCAAGAGATGGAATTTTAACACCCTTTGGTAACTTAAGGAAGTTGGCCGCAAGCAAATGATCAAAAATGTCATCTGCCTTGGTTAAGTCGAAAGAATATTTCCTGTGGAGATCTTTCTTTTTAAACTGCTGGTCAATTGTTGTATCTTTATGGATTAATGCTTCACAGATCATAGGCTCTTTTCCCACAATCTCTGCCGCATCAATCTCATAATTAGGATCTTTGTAGTATGTCCTATATGATGCATTATTTCGATCCTGTTCCTCTTCTAGTAATGCTTCATATCTAGATACTTTATAAGTCAGTTCCACTAAATCTCTAAACTCTGTTGAATCAAACTTCTTTCGAAGCCTGAACTCTAGGCCATTTTGGGCCAATCTTACAAATTCAGTTTCTGGCAAGATTACTCTACATTTATTTCGAGCCCTCTTAAATCTGGAAATAAACTGAGTGGCCTTCTCTTCAGGCCTTTGACTCAATCTGGCCAAGTCTGCCATGGAAACTTCTGGCTCTGATTGGAAGAACTGGGCATGAAATGCCTCTTCCATTTGCTGCCAAGTCTGGATGGAGCCAGGTGGAAGGTTAATATACCATACAAATGCTCCTCCGGTCAGAGAATTTGGGAATAGTCTCAACTTTATATAGTCATGGTTGGTAAATTCACCACATTGAGCGGCAAACCTAGCAATATGTTCTACTGTGGATTGGTTTCCGTTTCCATGAAAGAGGACAAAATCTGGTATCCTGAAACCTCTTGGATATTCATGTACCCTATCGACCCATTCTGGGTATGGTTTTCTATACACAGGGGTTTGGACCCCCCGAGCCATTGGTCCACACAACTCCCTAACTATCTCAGTGATCTGGTCCCTAGGGACCATATTTTGTGCCTACTGAACCACCACTGGGGGAACAAACACAGGATTTGGTGGACACACTTGTGCTTGTGGTCCTCTTGGTCCATAAGGTGGTACATTTGGGGCTGGCTGTCCCTGTGGTAGAGGGTGCTGTTGGGGGTGTAGGTAACCTCTTTGAGCCTGTCCTGCGAAAGGACCCACGAAAGGTGCTGGAACAGGTATTGTATCCCTTCCACTTGTAGGAAAACCTTCCAACCCCCCGGGTATAAATTCGAATACAGGATTATTGTACCCCCTGGTACCAAGTATGGCTTCGAATGTGGGATTTGGACTCATTCTTATGCCATTTTCTTGTACCGGGCCAGATCCACCAATCTGCATGGCTTCACTGTTGAACATTGAGGCATTCTGGCCTGCTACAGGCCTCGAAATGGGTTCGTACCAAGACTGAGGTGGTAATCTTTCATGGTTCTGATTACTAGTTTGACCATTAGAATGTCCATTAGCTTGCATAGGCTGTTTGTCTCTAGCCAATCTTTGCTGAGGGACATTTACCTCCTCTATGTGTCTTACATTCGTTGGTTGGTGGTTGTTCATTCGATCCAAAAAGGATACTGCCCACCTTTCCATTGTGTTTATTAATTGCTGTCCCATGGCATCTACCAAGCCGCCCCACGGATTGACTGGCTGAGTAGATGGGACACTGGATGGTCCAATTCCTTGGTCTCGTCCACTATTATGAACAAATGGTATTTGCTCTGAGGTATTGGTCTGTTCGACCATGGGTTCTGATAGGATAGGAGTTTCCACAGGATGTGTTATCACATTATCCTCTGGATTGGATGTCTCCACCTCTCCTTCCACACCTTCTTCCAAACGTTCATTTTCTCCTTGTCTCCTACGTCTAGCCATTTTGTTTTTAAAGGTCCCACTAGGCGTGCCAAAAATATATGTTGGCTTTTTTGGTTTTCGAAGGTTACTTTCGTAATTATGAGCGTGCCAGCAAGGATCAATCAGTCCTTACAGAATTGCCAAACAATTATTCAGACGATTATGTTATGGTTCTTTCGGCCTCAATAAAGAGGACTTTTACTGGTGGCTTACTGGTAATTTAACTTCAGAAAATTTGAACATAAGAACAGTTAACTAAACTGGAGTATTTCATTAGTATAAAAAGAACTTACAATGATCTCAGTTCCGTAGAGAATTACAGCGGCAATATACTCGACAACTACTCCTACAAATGAAGTGCAGCGCAGAAACTTAAAAATACAGGAATATAAAGGACAGGAAATAACACTGGAATATGTAAAGTGATTCTTTAGATTTTTTCCTCCCCCTTCTCTGAAGTCCTTCCTGCTATTTATACTCTCCGAAGATAACCATCGAATTGTACTTCAAACCGTCGAACTACTCCTCCGTAGTTGCTGATCATGCTACCTTATAAGTAGTTCCACTATGCCTTCACTTGCAGTTAGGCTTCCC
This sequence comes from Camellia sinensis, assembly GCF_055761805.1. Taxonomy (NCBI): domain Eukaryota; kingdom Viridiplantae; phylum Streptophyta; class Magnoliopsida; order Ericales; family Theaceae; genus Camellia; species Camellia sinensis. Next base: position 127,689,547 of record NC_138975.1, read on the forward strand.
CCTTATATTCAAATTTGAAATGTGAGCAACCGTTGAAGCCACGTCACTGTACGTCTCTTTGTTGATCTGCTACTACTCAGATCTTATAACAACTAATATTAATTGCCACGTGTATGATCAGGATCGAAGACCTACCTGGTCTTCCCATATTACCCTCACTTTGCCACGCGTCGGATTGTCACTGGCTTAGTACAAAATGTGTAGCCAACAAAAATTTAAATATTGGGCACATTTACTTAGTACTGCATCTACATGGGGTACTAGTCATCTAAAAAGGGCATGCTAACAAATATTTACAAAGTCAACAATCTGATACCATATGTAAAATGCAATTAGGGGCTTCATTAACTAGTCATTTACAAATATTTTCATATAATCTTATACGTGCACAAAATTCTGTAATTGATTATATTATTAAAAAAGAATAACATTTTACTACTAGTAAATGTCCTCATTTTATATAAACGATTCACGAAAGTTTTGTACTACAATATCAAAGTTTTTCAAAAAATACTACTACAAACATGATTTTTAAAAAAAATATTTGAGAATATTAAAAGTGAATTGTTTGACATTTTCAAAGATTTGAATGGAAGAATTTGTTTAACATCTGATCTTTAATTAAATAATGGTTTAGAATATCAATGTATCATTACATATTTTCTTGATAATAATTGAAAATTAAATAAAAAAATTATTTCATTTAGATTAGTTGAACTTCCATACACTGGTAATTTGCTTGGTGTAAAAAAAAGAAATATATTATGAGTAGGTTTTGCCAAAATAAAATATTTACCATTAGTTTAGATAATGCAATATATTACAATTAGATTATTATTCATTTGAAATCAACTTTACAATTACTTGTTGATGGTGATTTATTTCATTTTCGTTGTTGCATCCATATTTTAAACTTGATTGTTAAAGAAGTTATGCATATATACGAGAGTTTTGTACAGGTAATAAAAAAATATAGTTGTTACTATTATGTCTTCTAAGAATCAAAGTTCGAAATACAAGAATATTTGTCAACGAGAAACTATGTTATTTAAAAAATAAATTTTAGATATACACTGAAGTAGAATTCAACGTGTAATATGCTAAAAAGAGTTTGTAAACAAAGAAAAAATAATAGATTTACCTTTTGCAACAACATCAATAGGAGGAGTACTGACTCCCACAGAACTTAATTAGCGCCAAGTAGTCTTTTATAAAGATTTTTAAAATTTTTTTGATATTGCAACAAAATTATTTTCTTATATATATATATATATATATATATTCCTACTTCACCATTTGTTTTACATATGTTAGTAGAAAAAATGAAAGTTTTCGTAAAATATATGGATAATGAATATTATGTAACCATTATTACTGCAATGAAAGAAAATTTTAATAAATATTTTGATCTATTGCCTCATCTTTTAGGTTTAGCCATAATAATTGATTGTAGGTGTAAAAAAATTGATTTACAAAAATTTTTAGAACATATATTCGCTGATCAAAAGTAATTTGCATCTATTATGCAAACATGCAAAACATTATTTAAAGAATATGAGGCAGTTGTATCTGCAAATACATCTATACACATTACACCAACAATCTCATCTCGAGGTGGAAGATTAAATGTTTTTTCAGCAATAAAAAGTAAAAGAATATCTCAACATACAAATGTAAGTAGTTCTGAACTACAAGGTTATTTGGAAAAGTCTAGTAGTGGATGATTTTGATGATTTTGACATTTTGAATTGGTGGAAACAAAATGAAATTATGTGGCCTGTGCTTTTATAGATGGCCCGTGGTATACTAATTGTTCTTATTTCTATAAAGGCTTCAGAAATAGATCTTAATGGAAGTGGATGGATGCTGAGCGATTATTGCAATTTCGCCTCAAATTGTTGAGGCACTGATGATATACAAAGATCATATGCATGCGCTTGCGAGAAGACAAAATTATAGTGAAAATGAAAGAATTCAAAGCGATTTGGATGACATATCCTCGGGCAACGTGAGTGAATTGTCTTTCTTCTCTGATGATTGATCAACAATTTATTTTTCACTATTTCATTTCGTTATTTTTTGTAATATTTTATTTCATTTTGAAATAAAAATTATTCATTCAATAAATATTATCTATTTAATTTAATGACTGTAATATTGAAATTTTCATTTTGATATCTATGAAAGTATTCATTTCAAAAGAAGAAAATTATATAATTTTATACTTTTTTAGTTATAAGTTCATAATCAAACAAAACATAAGTCATACATAACTACCTTTAAATATCCCTATACATGAAACATAACCAAACATCTCATTAATCTTAATTAAAATACTCTAGTACAATTTTTATTTTTTTTTTGATCCCTTATAAATAATCTATATGCATAATATATTTATCGTTTATTTTTCACAAAAAAAAAAAAAAAAAAAAAAAATTGCCAACCCCAGCCTAGGCCCTACTTTAAGTAGGCCTGGGTCTGGGCTTGGGCCTGGGCCTCACTTTTTGGCCAGTAGCCCGACCCCAAAAAAGCGGGAGCCTGCACGACCCATCATGGGCTGGCCCAAGTTCAAACCCTGATGGGCCTGGTTGGACTATATTTACATCCCTAAAAATTGATGAAAATTGAATTATATATTTTTCTTTTCCTCCCTCCCCTTTTTTCCACAATACCAAAACGACTCTAGCCCATTAAAGTTTTTATAGGGATGAATTTAATGGTTAAATAAATGGATGGCTGACACATTCTATTCAAATTATATATATATATATATTGAAAAATCAAGCTTAAAATTACATTCAATTGTACAGGAAATGAGTTTGAATGAGTTGTGAATTGAGCCAATCCTTGTTGTTCAGTTAACATCTTTGTGTACTATATGCATCAATTGAGTTGTTCATATTTTTTCCCATCGCACCATATGATAAATCAATTAATTTGTTACATCATACGATAGAGGTAGGGACTGGTATCAATTTGGGATAGTTCATCTTTGTCCCAATGAGATATAAATTAGGGGGAGAGAGATCTAACTATGAATGCTTCTTTAAAACATTCTTATTAATTCCTTCCCACCTCCCAAACAAAAAACATTCAAATTCAACATTAACATTTCTTTCGTCTATATTATATCTATACTATCTTCTATATTATTCTATTAAGGGAGGGCTAGACTTGGTATTCAAGTTTTTTCTTTTTTTTTTCTCTTTATGTCACATGTCTCTTGTTTTTTTACTTTAAAAAAAAAAAAAAAAAGGTTATACAAAGAAGTACATAATACTCAAAATCTTGACCTTGAGTTTAAGAAACAAAGTTCTTTTCACTTAAACAACACACATATTGTGAAATTAATTCTTTTATCATTTATTTTTATTTTTACTTACTCGAATTGTATTACTAGCAAGGTTCTAAATATCGGCCGGTACGTCCTGTACCGGAAAATGGGAGGGACGAGTCGGATACTCACCGATATACCGGCGAGATTGGATTTCACGTCCGTATCGGCCGATTCCCGACACGTATCGGCCCGAATCCGATACATACGACGATACAGTCCGATACACACGTTGATTGTCGCCGGTACGGATGAAAATCAGCACAGAAAACCTGCAAGATCTAAGCTTTCTTTGGGCTGTGGAGTTCACTTTGATCTTCAAGCTTCTTCAAAGACGGTTTGTCCCTGAGTTGCAAGTTATAATTTGTGTTTATGCTCTGTTTTTTTTTGAGTTGTTGTGCTATGCTCTGTTTTTTGGAACCGCTGCTGCTATGCTCTGTTTTAGTTCATGTGCTGAATGTTTATGGGGTTTTTTTCCCTCATTTTTCTTTGTTTATACACATACACTACACCACTGTTTATATTAATATATATATATATATATATATTAGTATGTGTGTCGTGTGCATCGTCCCGTGGTGATGGGTGGTGTGTGAGAAGATGAAGTTGGTGGTGTGTGTGTGAGTCCCCTCTGTGGTTGTCATGCATGGAGCCAGCGAGAGAGTTCTGCCGTGTGCATCTGTATGTGTGTGTATGGTCTGTGTCTTCTGCCGTGTGTGGTGTGAGTGGTGTTGTGTGTGTGATATATTTCTATTGAGCAGAACAAGGCAAAAAAAGAAAAAGAAAAATACATATTCAATCAAATCTGTCAAAAGCTTGGATTAGTGGAAAGGTTTGTTATTGGTTTTTTATTATTTATTTATTTATTTATTTATTTTGGTGCTATGTTTTTGTACTATATTTTTTTTGTTTGTGTCTTGCTTTGGTGTAGATGTTTAAGATTTAAATTTTTTTTTGTAAAGAGGTTTATTCTAATTAGATTTTTATTTTTATTTTAAATATATTATTGTTACTAAGTAAATTAGAATTACAATATTTGTCAATTGAAAACTGTTATTGTAGATAATTAAAAGTTATAATTGACAAATTAAGGCTAAAAGAGTCCAAAAAATGCATAAAATTGAGTTTTATAGGGATTGCTAATGATTTCTAAAATTTCACGGCCGCGACACCTGATTCCCGATATGTACCGGCCGATACTACCGATACCGATACTCCGCGATCGATACCGTTACGTTACCCGATACCGCGATTTAGAACTATGATTACTAGTAAAACTGTATGTGTCGAAATATTTTTAAGTCGGGTCCTGGTGAAAGGATGAAGAAGCTAATGCCATCTCGAAATTTTTCCCTCAGCCCCTTGTAGGAGGGTGGCTCCTTGGGACACTATAATCTTCTGCAAAATCCACCAAACCTTTCATTTTCTTCTCCACCAATTTTCTTGCCACAAATTTTGTACTTTCCACAGTAGCCACCACACCATCAAACATCTCCTGAAAGATGCATATTTCTTTTAGAATATCAATAAGGGAAAAGTTAGGGATCATGAAAATTTTGTCATGAAAATGATCATGAAAAATTTATGATTCTTGAATTACCTTAATTAGTGTGTGGTATTTTATTCTAAGTGTAATTCAAGGGTCACAAAATTTTCATAATTATTTTCATGAAAGGTTTTTTATGATACCTAGCATTGCTGTATCAATAATGCCATGCGCACGCACACACAAAAAAATCACAGAACAGTGCACAGAAAAATCAATGTGCTGCTTAGATTCACGATAAAACAATAAGACATCAATCAATACAACAAGAAACATACTCATGAAATGATATTCGATATATTTTTCTACCTTTTCAAGAGTCGAAGGATGCTCTTCATTCATCACGAAAGCATTTCCATCCGTGACTAGGATTTTTTCAGTAGCTGATCAAAGAAGGTGTACAAAACAATTACATGGAGTACTTTTGAGTGAACCGGTTACAATAAGCCTACAGACACAAAGTCAACCACAGAGCTAACTTACACAAAAGAATAGTTTCATGCATATGTATCCGTAAAGTTATTGAACAAGTAAAGGTAAGAAAAAATTATTTGAGAACAAAAAGGAGTATATTACCTTTGTGGGTATGTGCCTTGGAATCCATTAGAGCTAGGAGAATGAACAAGAGTCCAAGTACAAAGCTTTTGGACACCATTCTGGTTTTCCTTTCTTCCTTTTGTGTTCAACATGTAACAAGAGTTGTATATACACCACACAAAATAAAAAAAGGTTACGGTTTTATTGGTGGCTTCTCCTCCTTCAAGTGATTACAGAACTTGGGCAGGTGAGTCATCCATTGAATGATTAACTTACAATTAACAATACAAAATATCTCATTACTCAAAAATTAGCATTGACAATCTCAGAATAATTCTACAACTTCGCATCAGTGTATATATAAATAATAAAGTTATTTGCCGATCAACGGGCGCTTAGAGCTTCGTGTTAGCTCTAAGCTCCTCTTTATTGATGTACCCTATCATACTTTGTATGCGTCATCAATAAATATTTATTTGCCGATCAAAAAAAAATAATAAAGTTATTCTATCTTAAGGAGTTTGAAAAATCCAAAAATTCTAAGGTATTAATTTGTGATTATGCTTTAATTTTAAATAATGAATGACAGTCCCAGTCAAACAATCAAAGGCAAATCGATCGACACAATGATTTAACGTGGAAAAATCACAATTGAAGCGCCTCCAATTGTGATAAAAAAAAATCACAGGCTAAAGTCACAAAACAATCAACTAAGAAAACCAAAAATAATTACACAAGTGTACTCTTAATTACCTAGCGAATCCAGGTCCGAATTGATCCAACCCTAATATGTCTCTTCCACCACCTTCTTCACCTCAGAATTGTCTTGCTCAACATTGAATCCACAACGCCGATGTTGAATCCACAATGATGAGCCACTCCGGAATCTACCAAAGAACAACTCTCTCTTTTGTAAACGAAACTGTAACGCCCTCAAAATAACAACATTAAAACCCATCAACTTAGACATGCATTGGTATAAAAGATAAATATTCTTCTATTCATCAGGGTAGTTCCTCACAAAAGTATTACATATTAACAACAAAAGCAAATGCCCTACGGGCTTACAGCTTTCCAAGTTAACACTTGGTTACAAAAAGAAGAGTGCTAACTCAATACATATTAAGCCATTGGCTTGAATTTACATGTAATACATCAAAAGAAAGTAAATAACAAAGCAGTCTGTCTGCCTCTAGCCTCCCAAGCTATGTCCTTGGAGGTGGCATGCTACCTGTACTTGAAAATGATGTCCCATAAAAGGTGAGCCACAGCCCAGTAGAAATACACTAAACTAGCCATGAACAATGACTAAAAGATTAGCAGTTGATAGATGGTCAACACAGATACATCCACATATATCACATTTCGATTTCATGACATTAAGTCCATGTTACATTTCATTTCCCATGTCCTTTCCAACTTTGAGTTTGAAAACAAAGCTCAACACCTAGCCAAATAACTTAATGAGGTTTAGACTCATCATTAAAACACTTTCAAAATTCATGAGGGATACATATTTTAATGCTGTATCAATAACACATAAACCATTCCTACACTTTGCGAAAGATACACATTTTGGTGCTGTATCAACATAACATAGAATCACTTCTATACTTTACAATTGATAACGATATACATTTTAGTGCTATATCAAATCAATTCAAACACTTCCATAATCAACACTTGATACACATTGTAGTGTTGTATCAATGTCACACAAAATCCGGTTTAGAGATCCATCCCCTATCTTCCCCTAAACCGTGGAGTACATCCCCTATCTCCTCCCACACAACACATGTATATAAACGTAGATCATATACAATCAATCAATACATAGAATTAATATATTATTCCAATTGCTATATTCAATAGCATACTCAATCGATTAGTTTTAGTTTGCCTAATCATCATGCAGTGTCTACAACAATCAAGACAATCCTCCACCGATAGCCCAAAGCAGTTATTTCTATACTAAAAATAAATGCACCAAATGGATATATAATCAACATTTCAACTAGGTAAGCAATGAACGAATCTAACGACATCCTTTAATCTCGTCCACATCCAATCCCAACATTCTCAATTTAATTCCTCTTTTCTTCAAATTAATTATACCAATTAATTTATCAATGTAATTAGAGCATTTCCAATAATTAACATCACAACCCTAAGGTTCCATTTTCACCAATAATCCAATATTGATCTCATTTCTCTGTGCCAAACATGCATATAAGTTTATATAAACAAAACCCCAACTTTTGTAAAATTACACAAAGGCCCAAACTTTCTCAAAATTACCCAACAACCCCCAACTCATCAAAATACTAAAATTCAAAGACAAAACTCATAAGAAGGAGTAGGATATCCCTACCTCAAAGTTAGAGCTCAAACGGGGAAGTTGAAGAAAACCAAAATGCTCCAAACTCAAAGATCCACGGATCAAAATGAAGCCCTCGACGATCCACACACTTTTTACAAAGACCGGAGGATAGTGAGACACTCTAACTAGATCAAATCCTAGAGAGAATGGAGTTTCTAGAGAGAGGAGCTCTCAAAATATCTTTTTAGAAAGTAAGAGAGAGAGAGAGAGAGAGAATGTAAAAAGTGATTTTAAAATGCCCAGCTGCCAACTGATATACGACATTCCCGCTCGAGCGGAAAACACAACGCTCAAGCGTCAAGAATAAAAAACTAGGTACACTCGAGCGCAAGAAGGCCCGCTCGAGCACCAAGACACAAGAATAAAGTATATCCGCTCGAGCGCGGAAACCAGTCCGCTCGAGCATGGATTTCCCCCTCCCAGAACTTACACCAAAAAGTTCTACCCGCTCGAGTGCCAGAGTACCCGCTCGAGCGAGACCGCTCGAGTGTAAAGAAACCCGCTCGAGCGTAAAAATCACACCTGCAGAAGTTTGCAGGGACACGAAATACTGGGAGTGTGCAATCTTCGCTCGAGCGCAACAAGGCCCGCTCGAGCGGAACGACCAAAAACCTGGCAACAAGATTTTAGACCAAGGTTCAACCCACATGTTCGAAACATGCCCAACACATCCTAAAACTCAAACAAATGGAATTAAAGGACGACAATAAGATAGATACAACTACCAACTCCACGGAACCGAGTCCGGAATACAACAGAACAGTAAAGGGACAACCGGGATCGCTATAACCTCCCCCCTTTAAAGAATTTCGTCCTCGAAATTAAATACAAGTTTTTCAGAAACAAGATTTTCTCAATTCCCAACATTATCACAATGCGAATTTTAACAACTCGACCCATTACCGGTCATCTCATCTCTTTTCAAGAGGCAGTTTACAACATTTTCCACAACATGCATTATAGTTATGCATTCCCTGAATAATTGAATCATTAACAACTTCAAATTAACAATACAAAATAACTTATTACTTAAAAATTAGCATTGACAATCTCAGAATAATTGAGCAAGCTACAACTTCGCATTAGTGTACATATAAATAATAAAGTTGTTCTATCTTAAAGACTTAAGCTTGTATATGAGTTAGCGATCAACAATTTAATATATTACAGAGTAGATAATGAATTATGTGGTATGTTAAATTTATACTCATTCATTTTAAATAAAAACCGTATAACTTGTAATAACAAAAAAATAAATAAATTCTATGAAATTTATACGAAATGATATATCAAATTTTGTATTCATTTCAGTTTAAATAAAAAGTAGCTTACTATTTCAAAATTGTCATTAACGCATCATTTTAATAGAGCTTTTTAATAAAAAAATTTATTTACAAATTATATATATATATATATATATATATATGTATTCTCATTGCCTAGCTACTGCTGTTTTTCGGGAGTTTTGTTCATATGAAAATATTAATTATTTTAGCATATCAATTTTATATTTATTTTGGTTTGATATTGAAACGATTAATAAATTATCTGTGACACCTTTATATATACCTTCATAATTATTTATTTTGATTGGCTATACCTTCATATTTATGAGTGCACGCATGACAGTTGAATTTTAGAGAGTAGACCACCATTAACGTGTTGTAATAAGTCACAAACTCAGAAGGGTTCATCATCTATACGCACCTTTTGGACAATTAAAAAAAATAAAAAAAAAAAAAAAAAAAACACATCTCTCAACTATTAAATATTCTAATTACGAAAATGGAATGCCAACTAAACTTGTTCATTTGAGCTTACAACAAAAGTTGTCACGATGGAAAAGCAGTAATGTGGTCAGTGTGGAAAAGCAGAAATGAGTGTTTATTTAATAAGGCACAACCGGATTGGAATGCTTTGGAAGACCTGATAAAGGTTAGAGTTGTTATGTGGGCTTCCTCATCTTTGAAGGGGTTTAACTATTCGGTGCAAGATGTTATAAATAACCTGAATCAAGTTTGCCTCTGTGTGTAGTTAATTGCTGATTTGCTGTTGTTCTGCTGATTGATCTAGTTTTGTTGCTGAAATGATGAACTGCAGAAGTGTTAATGTTGGTCGGAAATAATCTGATGAAACAAAATTCTGCTGCTTTGTTGTTGTTGTTGCTGCAGGCTGCTGCTGTTCTGTGGATGTTTTTGCTTCAATGGTGGTCTGATGGTGGATCTGTTGAAAGTGAGAGGTTGTATGTCATAGGTCTGGTCTGACGGGGTTGAGCTGCCTCTCTGGTTTATTTTGATGCTCTGTTCTGGTCTTTATTTCTATGCTCTGGTCTGTGGGTGTTTCCACAAGTTCACTCTCTTGCTGCTGTTGAACTGATGGGGTTCTGCTCTGCATTGATGGGGTTTTCCTCTGCTCTTGGACTGCTGGGGTTGTGCTGCCTCTTTGTTTTAATTTGAAGTTTTGTTTTGGTCCTTTTTCCTCTGGTTTTGCTTTGATCTGTTGCTTTTTTCTGATTTTGTTTTCTTTGTTGGTCTCTCACCAACTAGGAGGTTGGAGTTTTGTTTATCTCCAAGCTCCTCTTTACTGAAGTATCTCTTCATACTCTGCATGGTTTTTCATCAATGAAGTCTTTCGTTTTGCTGATTAAAAAAAAAAACAAAAGTTGTCATGGTTATGAGAAATTTAGTTTGAGAAAGTCTATGGATCTTGAAATATAGATCAAGAATTGGACAAGAAAAATAATATGTGGTGGAGATATGTTCTTTATATAGTGGAATCCGAACATGAAATTAATCTCAATTATTAAACGTGCTTTTGAATATTAGGATTTTTTTTTTTTTTGACTGTAAAATTATTGATGTAGTTTAAGTCATGGAAAAATGATGTGTTAGAAAGATGTCCTACTTTTTTTTTATTTTTTATTTTATGAATAAAGAATAAGCAAACAAACCACGCATATCTAACTTCAACTATAAAATAATGAGATTACAATAGTTTATTTCTAATCACAGATCAAGTGAATTTAAATTGTAATTTCTCTACGAACAAAAGGACAAGTCATTACAAAAAAATTAAGGTTTTAGGGATCAAAATTTAGGAATAAAATTATTTTTTAAGGACCAATATTTTTGTTGTGAAAAGTATCGTTATTATATTTTTAGCAATGAAAATTAGACATTATTGATGAATTATTACCCTTTTGGGATCAAATTTTTTGTCACAAAAAATAAACCATTTTGAGATCAAATTATTTTGTCCTTAAAAATTTATTTATTAGTGACATTTTCAAAATTTTGTCACTAAAAGTTTTGTTTTTGACTTTTCAGAACAATCTTTTAACGACTATCTTCGTGACAATAAAAATTGATTCCTAAATATCTTTTGCAACAAAATTTTTACTTTTAGAGATCAAAACATTTGATCTCTAAAACTTTTATGTATTGTATTGAGTGTGAACTCTGAATTTTTTTTTCGTTATCTATCGTACTTATCTATTACGAAATGATTAAATGCCTTCAAATTCTTTTAAAAATTAAATGGTACCTTGAATTTTGTTTAAGATGGTAATATGATTTTTGGACTAATCTAATAAAATTGATAGAACTTATCATCCAAGTCATATTTAATTTTTTTTTTTTTTCCAGTCTTACTAACATCCTTACATATTTAATAAAATCTCATTCTAGTCTTTGTACTTTCACCAATATCTTACCGTGGGGACATATTTTGTGAATAAAAACATGTGATCAAGGTGACGTTGAAATGTCAGCCAAGGTACTACGTGGTCTGATCATGCTGCCAAGATGATCTCGGCTAGGCTGAGATTATCTACGGAGATACCGGAATCTAAGATAAATGGATAAGAGACAAGAGTCCTATAACAGGAGAGGATCTCAATCTGGATAAGGATAAGGACCTGAACATCAAGGAGGAAAAACGTAATGAAGGAGCACAGGATCCGAATCTTGGGGAGAAGGACGTCGGCAAAGAGGGTAACGCCCCAAAGAAAGCTGGCTGAGATTAATATTACAATGAGAATGCCCTCCAAGTATGAAAGGATAGATGCCTGAGGAGAGACGGCGATATGAAAGGGATGACAAACAAGCTGGCAGACCTACAGTTGATTGTCAATTTTATGATGCAAAAAAATGTGATACAACCACCGTTCCTGTAACGCCTTCAAAATAACAACATTAAACCCATCAATATAGACATGCATTTGTAATAAAGATAAACATTCTTCTATTCATCAGAGTAGTTTCTTACAAAAGTATTACATGTTAACAACAAAAGCAAATGCCCTAAAGGCTTACAGCTTTCCAAGTTAACACTTGGTTACAACAAAAGCAAATGCCCTAAAGGCTTACAGCTTTCCAAGTTAACACTTGGTTACAACAAAAGAGTACTAACTCATTTACACATTAAGCCCTTGGCTTGAATATACATGTAATACATCAAATAAATAAAACAACAAAAGCCCGCCTGCCTCTAGCCTCCTAAGCTACGTCCTTGGAGGTGGCATGCTACCTGTACCTGAAAATGATATTCCCATATAGGGTGAGCCACAACCCAGTAGAAATATACTAAACCAAATATGAACAATGACTAAAAGATTAGCAGTTGATAGATGGCCAACACTGACACTTTCCCTTATCACACTTTACGGTTTCCTGACATACAAGTCTATATTACAATTCTTTTCAATCCTCAATTTATAACCATGGCTCAGAACCTGGCCAAACAATTCATATGAGACAGTAACTCATATCAAGCACTTCCCCATTTCATAATAGATAAGCATACTAGCTATATCACATACCAACAGATAAGCATACAAGCTATATCACTTACCAACAGAAAAGCATACAAGCTATATCATCACTTCCACAGATATGCATAAGAGCACTATCACACTTCCAATGACAAGCATATGAGCTCTGTCAACACATTACTAGATAAGAATATGAGCTCTATCTATGGAGTCCATCCCCTATCTCCTCCCAACAACATCCGGTTTAGAGGTCCATCCCCTATCTTCCCCTAAACCGTGGAGTACATCCCCTATCTCCTCCAACACAACACAATGCATATAAACAATAATTATACACATCATCACACAACACATAAATTTAACGTGTTCTTTCAATCATCATACTCAATGACACATTCCAGTGATTAGTTTCCGTTTGCCTAATCATCATGCATTGTCTACAACAATCAAGACTATCCTCCACCGATAGCCCAAAGCAGTTATTTCTATACAGAAAATAGATGCAACAATGGATATATAATCAACATTCCAACTAGGTGAGTGATAAGTAATCCAACTACACCCTTTAATCCCATATCTTTCCAAATCAATTTCTCATTTCTCATAATTAATTATGCGAATTAATTAATCAATGTAATTAGGGCATTTTTCATAATTAACATTACAACCCTTATGTTCCATTCTCATTAATGTTTCAACATTAATTTCACATTTTCCACGCCAAACATGCATCTAGGTTTTATATAGCTAAAACCCCAACTTTTATAGATTTACACAAAAGCCCCAAACTTTCACAAATTACCAAACCAACCCCAACATCTCAAAATACTAAAATTTAAAGACAAAGCTCATAAAAAGGAGTAGGATATCCCTACCTCGAAGTTAGAGCTTGGATGGAGAAGAGACCCAAAACCAAAGTGCTCCAAAGACCAAGATTCACGGATCAAAACGACGCCCTCGACGATCAACACAACTTTTACAAAGGCCGAAGAGGAAGAGGACACTCTAACTAGATCAAACCCTAGAGAGAAGGGAGTTTCTAGAGAGAGAGGCTCTCAAAAATGGTTTTAGAGAAAGTAGGAGAGAGAAAGAAAAGCAAAAAGTGATTTAAAATCACCCAGCGGATAACTCATATACGTATGACCCGCTCGAGCGGAGAACACAACGCTCGAGCGCCAAGAACAAAATCTGGACACGCTCGAGCGCAATAAGACCCGCTCGAGCGCGAAAACCAGTCCGCTCGAGCGTAGATTTCCACCTCCCAGAACTCAAACCCAGAAAGTACAACCCGCTCGAGCGCCACCAGACCCGCTCTAGCGCCACCGCTCGAGCGTAAACAAACCCGCTCGAGCGTAAAAATCACATCTGCAGAAGTTTTATAGGAACACGAAAATACTGGAAGTGTGCAATCCCCGCTCGAGCGCCAGAAGACCCGCTCGAGCGGATCGCCTAAAAACTGAACAGCAAGGAATTGAAACCAAGGCCTAACCAACCTGTAACAACCCTGCCCAAAACATCCTAAAACTCAATCAAGTGGAATTAAAGGACGACAACAAGATAGATACCACTACTAACTTCACGGAACTGAGTCCGGAATACAACAGAACAGTAAAGGGACAACCGGGATCGTTATAGTTCCTATTGCAGGACACACTAGTACGAGCGGCCAAGACTGATGCCCAGAAAGGAGGGCAGAAAGCAATCCCAGTAGTCCTGCAGCATGGCAGGGGAAAGGAGCACTCATACCGGCCGTCATGAGATGTCGGGCGAACTGAATTAGTAAGAGGTGAGTCGTAGAAGAAGCCTCGTACTAAGGGAACTTATGTCAAAGAACCTCGGTATATCTAGGGAAAGGGCCTGTGTTTTGACACAGTGAATGAAGAGAAATCCAAGAGGACACAAAATGAAACCGAGAGCAACACACCAAAAAGGCTGAAATCAGTTAATAGCAGAGCTTTCGGTCAAACAAAGGAGGACTTGAGAGACTACCTCCAAAAGAAGCTGCTCAATGCCGAGGTCACATCCCCTATCAAGCCGAGGACACCGTTCTCAGTAAAGTTAGATACGTTCGAGGTCTCAAAGAGGTTCCATATGCCGAGGTTCCAAATTTATTATGGTAATTCTGATCCAAACTTTCATGTCGGCTTATATTTAAATTCAATGACTTTGTATAGTGGGAATGGCCAGTTGTTGTGCAAGGTGTTCCTCTCATCTTTTGGGAAGATTGCATCGGATTGGTTCTATAACTTGCTGAAAGGAACTATGAAGAGTTGGGAAGGCCTAACCGAGATATTTGAGATTGGGTTTGTTACAAACAAGTTGCAACCACTAAGGGTAGACTCCCTGTTGGCCCTTAATATTAGTGATGGTGAAAGCCTCAAGGCTTATGCCAAGAGATACTATGAGGTGTTCAATCGAATTCCGGTATGCAACCAGGAGCTGGCGGTCGTGTCTTTGAAGAACAGCCTAGATGATGAATACCCGCTTCGGAAATCACTTGCAAAAACTCTACCAAGAAGTAAAGAGGAGCTCATGGCACGAATTGAGAAGTATGCCAAAGTAGAACAGGACACGCAAGTAATAAAAACACCAAAGCAAGAGAAGAAAAATAGCTCACCGAAGCGAGGTCGAGGTAATTTTGGTGTGAACAGGCAGAAGATAGGGTTAAGAGGTGCACAAGCAGTCACCACTGTATTCAGGATCCCGATTTACTAAGTTTTGGAAAGGATCAGGAACCAGCCATATTACAGAGCGCCGGAGAAGAACCCGATCCAGTTCATGAGAAGGAGCATTGGGAAGCACTGTGCTTATCATAATGAGGATGGGCACATAACTCAGGGGTGCAGGGCTCTGAAATCACACTTGGAGGATTTGGTCAGACAGGGCCACCTGAGAGACGTAGTGGATGAGCCCAGGACAAGGGAGGAGCCTGCAAGGTTTCCCCAAGCACTAATGGCGCCGCCTCCACCACCGCCATCGCAGCAAGTAGATGGATATCGGGTGATCAATGTGATTCACTCGAAGGTCAACGAAAATGATGTACAAAGGAAGATCCAGAGAGTAAGGCACCTACAACATGTGTATCAAGCCCAGCAAAAGAAGCCCAAGACAAATAAATACTATGGCAATGATTTCTTTTACTGAGGCAGACCTGGACATGGTACAACATCCATACAACGATGCCTTGGTGCTAACCCTGAAAATTGGTGAATGTCAGGTAAGGCACATACTAATCGACCAAGGCAGCGCTTGTGACATCATGTATGTCAAATGTTATAAGAAGCTTGCCTTTACCCAAATGATCTGGAGCATTCCGACAGACCCATGGTTAAGTTCAATGGAACGCCAATGTGGCCTCTAGGAGCCATGAATTTGGAGGTGCAGGCAGACACCAAGAAAGTAAGCACAGAATTTATAGTGATTGATACTCCCTCCCCTTACAATGTTATTTTGGGAAGACCATAGTTGCACGCAATGAGGGTTGTTCCCTTAACACTAGCTGTTGCGATTCCCAACTGAACAGGGGATTGGAGAAGTCAGAGGGGATCAGGTATAAGCAAAAAATTACTCCACAACACCAATGAAGTTCACCTGCAACATACGATAGGCAAAGACAGTGGAAATTGAAGATGAGGACATAGAGGTCCTTGATGATGTTGGCAAAAAACCAGCTGACAAGAGTGAGGAAGCTTTGAAAAAGATTCTGGTCCAAGAAGGTGATGAAGAACGCTTCTTTCTTCTTGGCTTAGGCTTAACCAAGGATGAGGAAAAGAAGTTGGAAGCTTTTTTGCGAGAAAACATAAAAGTGTTTGCCTGGACGCCCTATGAGATGCCTGGCATTGACCCCAAGGTCGCTTGTCGCAGGCTCAATGTAGACAGGTCAATTAACTTGTCATCCAGCAAGCAAGAAGGCCGACATTGCTACATGTGGCGGCAGTCGAAGAGGAAATAGACAAGTTGTTAGAAGCCCAGGCCATTTGGGAGGTAAACTACCCCACCTGTCTGTCCAACACAGTGGTAATAAAAAAGAAGAATGACAAGTGGAGGGTTTATGTGGACTTCACCAACTTGAATAAGGCTTGCCCCAAGGACAATTTCCCACTGCCTAAGATTGATCAATTAGTAGATGCCACTTCAGGGCATGGGAGGATGAGTTTTCCAGACGCATACAGAGACTACCACCAGATAGCAATATATGCCCCTGATGAAGAGAAGACAACATTCATCACCCCAAAAGGACTCTATTGTTACAGAGTGATACCTTTCGGGTTGAAGAATGTAGGAGCAACCTACTAAAGGTTGGTGACTATAGTATTTTTGGTTTAGACCCAACCCATTTTGTATTTTGTGCTCGAATTTCGTAGCCTCGTATGGTTATTCATGTCTTTTTCCCTCTTGTTATCCCTTAAATTTGGTTATTGGATCGTAGTCGTGTGTTTGGAACAGGTTGGTTGCTTAATTTTCCAAACCTTTGTTGCCCAGATTTTTGCTCCTCTGTTCGAGCGGCCATTCTTGCGCTCAAGCGGGCTTTGCAAACTCTCAGTATTTTTGTAGACCTGCAAATACTGGAAGAGTGTATTCTATGCTCGAGCAGCATTTCCTACGCTCGAGCGGGTGGGCGCTCAAGCGTCCAATCTTGAGCTCGAACGATGTCCTTTGTCTACAAAACTTCTGAAAATGTGTATTCTGCACTCGAGCGTCACTTATTGTGCTCAAGTGAAACAATGTATCCAACACTCGAATGTCACTTCTCACGCTCGAGCGGACTGTGTGTATATCAGTTCATAACAACCACAATTTATATCATTTTTTTCATTCATCTCTCTCTAAAACTCTCCAAAACCCTAGATCTTGAGTTTCTCTCTCTAAAACTCATCTTCTCTCTACTATTTCAGCTAGATCCATTGGGATCTTCACCCTAATGCCTTTGAGAAAAAAATAGAGCGTCTCAAGATCTTCATTTTGATCCGAATAAAGTTGGGTTTGAGCATCCTTGGAGTTTCATCCTTGCCTTGCTCGTCTTCTCTCTTTGAGGTAAGGATTTTCTACACTTTCATAGGGTTTTAACTTAGTTGTTTGGTGATTGTTTAACAATGGTGGGCTTTGGGTGTACTATGGACAAACCTAGGGTTTAGAGTTGTAAAATCAAAAAAGGGGTTTCTAAGTGTAAGTTGTGGAAATGGTTATGAGGTTAAATTTAAGGTTGTATGGTTACAAAATAGTTGATTTTGGCCTTTGGGTTGATATATAGGAAAATGGAGTTTGCCCTAAAATGATTCAAATATAAATGAAATGGGTGTTGTAAATATGAAATTGGACGAATATTGAAATAAATGGTAGAGTTGGATATGTGTCACCTCATACCTTTAGAAATTTTGAATAAATTATCTATCTTGAGATTGAATATCTGTTTAGAAATAACTGTATTGGGCTATCAGTGGAGGATAGCTATGATTGTTGTAGAAATTGCATAAGGATTAGGTGAACTAAAACTAATCTCTTGTCGGTTGTTATTGAATATGACTATGTTTAAATACATTATATATATATATATATATATGATTGTTTGGGAGGAGAAAGGGGATGTACTCCATTGTTTAGGAGGAGATAGGGGATGGACTTCATTGAAATTAAGTTGGCCGGAGTGTTCTGGGTGACAGTCCTGAAACCACGCGTATACATGGATACTGATCCCACGGACGAAATTTTCATAAAATGGCAAATTGAAGTGTTTATGTGGTAATTGTGTTGATTGGAGAACCACTGAGTTGTAGTCTCAGTTGGGTTGTTGAAAGATAATGAAATTGACTCATGAATTGAAGGAAAATGAATTAAGATATGAACTTCGTACTTTATGATTATATAAAAATGTGAATGCTTTGTCACATGCATTATATATGCACATTGTACTTATATCTTTGTTAAATCTCATATATTGTGTTAGATTGTTCCTACTGGGTTTTGGCTCACTCTATTTGGGAAAACCATTTTCAGGTGTTGGTGATTTGTCTTCACCAAGGCAATAGCTTGGAGAGACTTTTGAGAGCAAGAGCTTCTTTCTTTTGTTGCATTCTTTTTGTATAGCCAAGGGTTTTAATTGTATTGAGCTAGGCTCACTTTTGTTGCAACCAAGCAATGACTTGAAAAGATGTAAGCCCATAGGGCATATGATTATTTGCTTAGTTTTCAATTCTTGTATCATTACAACACATGTTGTAGATTCAGGATGAACAGTTTGTGAATGTATATCGCATGTGTTATCTTTTATATACGGACTCTGATGAATGAAAGTATATTATTTCTATTGTTTAATATGTTTAAGCATTATTTTTTGGGGCGTTACAATGACCAAGATGTTTAAGCATCTGATTAGGAGGATAGTAGAAGTCTATATCGATGACATGGTCGTGAAAACCAGAGAACCTGGAAACCATCTGGCCGACTTACAAGTAGTTTTTGATCTCCTAAAAACATATCGGCTTCGGCTCAATGCCTTCAAATGTGCATTTGGAGTCGGATCTGATAAGTTTCTAGGATAGATGGTCATCAGGAAATGACATAGAAGCAAACCCAAATAAGATCAGGGCCATCATTGACTTCAAAAGTCCGACAAAAGCCAAGCAAATCTAGATTTTGACCGGCAAGGCAACAGCCCCAAACAGGTTTATTAGCCAAAGTTCTAATAAATGTAAACCATTTTTTCAATTGTTGAAAAAGGCCACAGATTTTTTATGGACAGAAGAATGCAAAGTCGCCTTTGCTGACTTAAAGAGGTACCTGACAACAACTCCAGTTTTGTCAACTCGAAAACCTAGAGCAGAACTATTCTTACACTTGGCGATATCAAACCACGCTATCAGTGTAGTGGTAATCTACGAAGAGGAAGGGGAACAGAGGGCAATATACTATGTAAGTAAAACCCTAGCAAGTGCAGAAACTAAGTACCTACCCTTGGAGAAGCTAACACTAGCCTTGGTTATGGCTTCCAAAAAGTTGAATCACTACTTCCAAGCCCACAAGATTGTGGTGCTGGCTGAGCATCCCCTGAAATCCTTATTGTAGCATGGAGATCTGACAAGCAAAGTAGCCAGATAGGTAATGGTGTTGGACCAATACGACTTGGAATTCAAAGCCTAGAACAGTAATAAAGGACTAGGTTCGGGCCAACTTTGTGGCTGAGTTCACTCCTGGTGCCATCCCAAGGCGGGCTCCGGTGAGTCGCAACTTAGGATGTCCAAGAGAACCATAAGAAACCCAACTAGGGCTAAAGGACCCTACACTAGCAAAAATAGAAGAAGGTAGAGCAATCAAAACCCTGCAACATCTACATCGGCGATTCCTTCTGCCTGTTTGTTGATGGAAGTTCAAACCGTCAAGAAGCGGGGACCGGAGTGATTTTGGTATCGCCAAAGGAGCGAATGATAGAACAATCAATCCATTTGGGATTCAAGGCCTCAAACAACGAAGCATAGTATGAGGAACTAATTGCTAGACTAAGGCTAGCAGCAGCAATAGAAGCCGATGAGATGGTAGTCTTCTGTGACTCCCAGCTTATTGTGAATCAAGTAATGAGCGAGTATGGGGCCCTGTGGGAGCCAAATTTAATTGGATCAATAGGGACGAATAGACAAGTCCAGTCCGGGACATAATCTTTATTCGACATTGATCCTAGTCAATTGAAGAGCCGAATAAAATAATTGACTTTCCAATCAATAGAACAAAGGCCGAGTAGAAGTACATGTAAAGGATCAATGATGGGCCTGGCCCTAGGGCCCAAAGGGAATAATATAAATATAGAATCATTAGTCAGAGAAAGGTATGTGAGAACTAGTGTGCTTAACTTAAGATACAAGCAATCAAGAGAGAAGTACACTAACTTATCTGTCGGAGTGCTAATTCCGGCATCCCCGACCGGAGTGTTCATTTCTTTTCAGGTGACTAGCTGAGGATCACGAGCGTTCCCCAAGATCAGAAAAGTATTTCCAAACTACTTCCCCACAATTGGCACCATCTATGGGACTACTCAAGTACATTCATGGCGGGCGTAACGGAAAACCCTCCGATAGTCACTGATGTGACCACACAAAGAGACGACCTCACTCCAACGAACATACTGGGACCGGAGACTATCGCCACAAGACGCGCCTTGAACTTCGGCTCACCCTCGACTTCAGCACATGAGAAAATGCAAGCGATCATGGAACAAGCAAAGCAAAACGAACAGAGGTTGGAGAACATGATCGCTGAGAACGAACGTCTCCGTCAGGATTTGGCCTTGGAGGTGGCGAAGTCCAAACAAGTTGTACGCCAAGATCCGGAACGACCTCTAAGGGTAGGTGGTCGACGACCTCGAGCCCGACAACAAGACACTGATAGTAACTCCGACTCATTATCCCCGGAGCCCAAGAAGAGGGGACGACCCGAAACTACCAGTTCCTCTAAAGAGAGTCCACGTATAAGGCATAAGCGAAGAAGAAACAGTTCAGACGAAGAAGACCAGCACGATCCCTTTGTATGATGGATTGCAAGGGCAGTACTACCCAAGAAGTTCAAAGCCCCATCGTTCACCTTGTACGACGGGAAATCGGATCCCACGGATCATAGTCGTCATTATAAGCAAGCCATGACGTTGCATGCAGATGACGAAGCTCTCATGTGTAGAATATTTCCAAGCAGTTTAGGACCACTGGCTGTCAGGTGGTATTATAAACTAGAGCCGGCTTCGATCAAGAGCTTCCACCAACTCCAAAAATCCTTCAGGGCAAGGTTCATCAGTAATGAGGTCCAGCCAAAGCAAGCCGATTCCCTTTGGGCAATGCAGATTCAACTGGGGAAAACCCTTCATGCATATTCGGTGCGGTATTGGGAGTGTTTTAATCTGGTAGATGATGTTTGCAATGACTCTATGTCTATTACCGCCTTCAAGATGGGGTTGCATCCCGACAGCGCCCTCCGCAGCTCTTTGACCAGACGGCCCTCCGTAGTTTGAGGAATATTGCAAAGTCGAAGACGATGCTCTCCGGGTCAAAGACGGGAATAAAGCCACTAAGTCGGCCCCGCCTGAGGTCGTGCAACTGATAAATGCCGTACCACCACGGAGCCCCGAATCACAGAATCGGACCAAGCGAGATCGAAGACGGGATTCACGCCGATCAAGCGACCAGTGTCCACACCTAGCTAATGAACAACTTCAAGTGGATAATAGGCGCATGAGGCGCGCCGACAAAAAATACACGGAGTTATCGGAACCGATCAGTGCAGTTATGGCTAAGGTTCAACACCTCTCATTCTTCAAATGGCCATCAAAAATGGTGGGACCTCCCGATACGAGGAGACGGGATAGGCGGTGCGAGTATCATAAAGACCACGGCCATGATACCGACAGTTACTATGCTTTGAAAGACCACTTAGAGGAGTTGGTACAAGATGGTCGACTTCAGCAACATGTCCAAAAAAGCTCGACCAAAACAATTGCCCTTTGGCAGGACTCACCCTCGCTCGGCGTCATCCATATGATATATAGCCTGCCGATAGCCCCAACCGTGTATGCAATTCAGTCACACCCAATAACCCAAAAGCACATCACACCAGCAAAACGACCCCATGAAGCGCCGAGTATTACCTTCGACGATTCTGATTTGTTCGGCATAACGCTCCCCCACATTGATCCGTTGGTTATTGAACTACGCGTAAACTGGTTCACCGTTGAGCGCGTACTTATTGACCCAGGGAGCACATCAGAAGTTATGTATTACAAGACATTCACTAAACTCGGCTTCTCCAAATCGGATCTTTCTCCAGCTCCTTATCCACTATTCGGCTTCAACGCCAATCCAAAATACCCGTTGGGGAAAATCACACTACCCGTTCGAGCAGGCTCCCGAACAATGGATGTAGAATTCTTGGTCGTCAAGCTGCCATCGCCGTATAATCTCATCATGGGGCGAACTTGGTTGCATACTATGCAGGCCGTGCCAAGCACCTATCATCAGCTGCTACGCTTCCCGACAGAACGCGGCATTGAGCAAATCCGTGGCTCCCAGAAATCAGCACAAGCATGTTATCTCCTTGCTGGAAAGACGCCAAGGGAATTGCAAGTGAATTCTATTGAGGTGCTGGATCAAGAAAACCTTGACAATGTTGGGCGGCTCCCAAGTGAAAAGGCCACGGAAGCCCTAGATCAACTTGAAATTGACGGAAACCCAGACAAGTTCTTCATGATCAGCGCTTTCATGAATCAAGCCGACAGATAGCAGCTAATTTCCTTCCTGCTCGGCAACCGTGATGTATTTGCGTGGACTCAATACGAGATGCTGGGTGTAGATCCGTCTGTTTCGCAACACCATTTAAATGTTGACCCTAAATGCAAGCCGATTATCCATAAGAGTCGGCGTTCTGCCGCAGAGCACATTGCCGCCGTTGTCAAAGAGGTTGACCGGTTGCTGGATGCCGAGGCAATCAAAGAAGTGACCTACCCTACATGGCTCTCGAATACTGTGGTCGTGAAGAAGAAAAATGGCACTTGGCGAGTCTGCGTTGATTTCATGGACCTAAACAAAGCCTGCCCCAAAGATTGTTTTCCTCTCCCCAGAATAGACCAACTTGTAGATGCTACAGCACGTCATCAGCGTATGAGTTTCCTCGATGCCTACAGAGGCTACCATCAAATTACCATGCATCTGGAAGACCAAGACAAAACTGCATTCCTCACCCCAAGAGGAACCTATTGCTATAAGGTTATGCTTTTTGGGCTGAAGAATGCAGGGGCAACTTACCAGAGACTAGTCATCACCATGTTCAAGGAGCAACTCGGCCACACTATGGAAGTGTACATTGACAATATGGTGGTCAAGTCCAAGAAAGAGAAGAATCATATAACCGATCTTGAAGAGACATTCGGCATTCTACGCAAATATAGAATGAAACTGAACGCTTCCAAATGTGCATTTGGGATTGGCTCTGGCAAATTCTTGGGTTAGATTGTCAACCACCGAGGAATCGAAGCCAACCCAAGGAAAATCACAGCAATCTTGGAACTCGGCTCCCCTCGATCGGTCAAGGAGGTTCAGAAGTTAATAGGAATGGCTGCCGCACTCAACAGGTTCATCAATCGTTCCACGGACCGCTGCCGACAATTCTTTCATACACTACGGCAGGAAAAGGCTTTTGAATGGTCCACCGAGTGCGAAGCCGCTTTCAACGGCCTAAAGACCTACCTCCGATCAGTTCCACTCTTGACAACACCTTCGACAGGTGACCCGCTCATTTTGTATCTGGCAGTTTTTGACCGGGCCGTCAGCGCCGTACTAATAAAGAAAGAGCTGGGGGAGCAAAGGCCAGTGTATTATGTGAGCAAGGCAATGGTCGACGCTGAAACACGCTACCTTCCGTTGGAAAAACTCATTTTGACCCTCGTCATGGCAGTGAGAAAGCTGATGCATTACTTTCAGGGGCATACCATTGGGGTACTAATGGACCACCTCCTTCGGTCGATACTCCGTAGTGCAGAAGCATCAGGGCGTGTTTCTAAGTGGGCTCTTGAACTCGGCCAGTATGATATTCAGTTCCTGCCTAGAACCTCAATCAAGGGACAGGTTCTTGCCGACTTTGTGGCCGTAGTGCAGAAGCATTAGGGCACTGATTGCTAGACTAAGGCTAGCAGCAACAATAGAAGCCGATGAGGTGGTAGTCTTCTGTGACTCCCGCTTATTGTGAATCAAGCAATGAGCGAGTATGCGGCCCGAGATGAAAGGATGATAGCCTATGTCAAAGAGGTTGTCAGGCTGCTCGCATTGTTCCAAGATTGCCGGCTACAGCAGGTTAGCCGAGATGACAACAATTATGTCGATGCCTTGGCTAACCTGGCTAGTGCAATGAAATCAGGGAAGGTCAGGACAATAATGGTGGATTATCTGTAAGGCCCAAGTATAGAACCCCTCATCACAGAATACGAAGCAATGTGTGTAGAAATAGGTCCAAGCTGGATGGACGCCATAGTTGTTTTTCTCAGAGATGGTAGGCTACCAACAGACAAAAAGGATGCACACAAAGTCAGATTGAAGTCGGCTAGGTTCTACCTGTCAGCAGAAGGCCATCTTTACAGAAGGTCCTTCACTGGGCTCTTTTTTGAGATGCGTACATCCATCCTAGGTTGAGAACTTCTTGTACGAGATCTATGAAGATATATACGGAAGCCATATTGGGGGCAGATCACTTGCTCATAGGGTCATATGTCAGGGATGCTAGTGGCCTTATATGCAGAAGGATACTAATGCCTATGTAAGGAAGTGTGAAAAGTGTCAAAGGTTTGCACCTTTGATACATTAGCCAACAGCAGATCTGAATCCAGTATCCAATCCATGTCCATTTGCCCAGTGGGGCTTGGATCTAGTTAGACAATTGCCCCAGGCAACTGGACAGAGAAAGTTCTTGGTAGTAGCCACAGACTACTTTACAAAGTGAGTAAATGCTGAATCTCTTGTGAAGATTCAAGTTATTGATGTAAAGAACTTCATCTGGAAAACATCATCACCGGGTTTGGGATTCCAAGAGCCATTATAGTAGACAATGGCACTCAGTTTGATAGTAAGTTGATCAAAAGTTTCTGTGCCAAGTATAAGATCAAAAACTATTATTCTACCCCCGGCTTTACCCAGAGTAATGGACAGGCAGAGGCATCCAACAAGACCATCTTGGATGGGATCAAGAAGCGATTGGGAGCAACTAAGGAAAAGTGGGTAGAAGAATTGCCCAATGTGTTATGGGCATATTGGACTATGCCGAGAAGACCAACTGGAGAGTCTCCTTTTGCCATGGCATATGGCACTAAAGCAGTCATCCCACTGGAGGTCGGCATCCCTGGAATCAGAACCCAAGGAATGGAGAATGGAACCAACAATGTATTCCTTGCCCGAGATCTGGATTTGTTGGAAAAACGAAGGGAGAAAGGAACAATTCAACTGGGGGCATACCAGCAGTAGCTTGCTAAGGCTTACAACAAGAAGGTCAACCCAATGGAGTTCAAGGTTGGGGACCTCGTCCTTAGAAAATTCGTCGATAATAAAAAGGATCCCAGGGAGGGAAAACTTGGCCAAAACTAAGAAGGGCCTTACAGAATCATCTCGGTTGCCGGCAATGGGGCATGTCGACTTGAAGACACTGATGGCAAAGAGTTGCTAAGACCCTGGAACACAAGCAATTTGAAATTTTTTTACCATTAGTTTTCTGTTTTTTGAGTTTCATGTAATGATTTTATTAGCCGAAGTATTAATAAAATGCTAGCTTGAATTTCTTTATCTGGATTATTGTTTATACTAGTGCGATAGGACTAAACAGTCT
This sequence comes from Camellia sinensis, assembly GCF_055761805.1. Classification (NCBI taxonomy): domain Eukaryota; kingdom Viridiplantae; phylum Streptophyta; class Magnoliopsida; order Ericales; family Theaceae; genus Camellia; species Camellia sinensis. Next base: position 127,715,456 of record NC_138975.1, read on the forward strand.
TGTGATGATGTTCCCATGGTGAACATGAAGAATAACTTAGACTTGCCATATGGTAGAGTTGAATTAAAACTTGTTATATAGTAGAGTTAAACTAAATTGACGATGTTTCTGATTGAAACATGACGAATAAATTAGACTTGCCATATGGTAGAGTTGAATTAAAACTTGTCATATGGTAGAGTTGAACTAAGTTAGCGATGTTTCCGATTAAAACATGACGAATAACTTAGACTTACCATATGGTAGAGTTGAATTAAAACTTGTCATATGGTAGAGTTGAACTAAGTTAGCGATGTTTCCGAATGAGACATGGTAAGTAACTTAGAATTTCCATGACGGCCGAGTTGAACTAAGTTTGATCTAGTCAGATTAATAGAGACACCAAGGTAGAAAAACCTCGGCTAAAGATGTGTTTGAATCAAACTTCGGAAAAAATTGGAGGTGTATGCTTAATGTGAACATAAGCGATACTTAGGTTCATATTAGGGGGCAGGAAGTGAGAATGAGCATAACAAGTTATGCATAACACTTACGAAATTTTTTGAAAATTTCATCCGAGATCATGGATAGATGGAACAATCTGAGGTGAGTCAATCCGAGATGGAAGTACTGTACTATACCCAAAGTGTAATTGTTTGAGACACCCAACCAAGGTGCTAGACTTGGAATAGTGAAGTCTTGCCAGAGAACAGCAAGTACAAGTAAACAAACATCACTCGTAAAAATATTTTGATGAAATGTTTTTTAAGTGTTGGTCGAGAAAAACAGTAAAGGTTTTATCCAAGGTGATATTTTTCCAAGATATTCCAACCCAAAGTGATTATACAGTTGAGGTATATTAAAAAAATTGCAATAATATTCTAAGTATGGAAACGCGCAAGGTATAAAAGCAAAAAAGTAAACATGCACAAAGACAAGTATTCAACACTTAGAAGGAAATATGAAGTATGCATGCAAAGAGAACTTATTCTATTATAAAAAGGCACTTCGGCCTGGCAAAGAAGACAACTTGTTTGGATACGAAAAAAGGCACATCGGCTAAATTGAAACTTAAAATTGTTCAAACAACAAAAAGTTACAACTAAAAGAAGAAAAGTACAAGTAAGGAAAAAAACTCTAAATAGACTGTCCTGCTTCGGCAGTTGACAATGTTTCAGCCTCGGCAGACAGCTGGGAGGGTTTCTCGGCAGTCTTCTCAACTAGGATCTCAGCGTCGATTTCGCTAAGGATCTGGTCAAGGCTCTTCTCGGCCATCTGGACCTCGGCCTCAGAGGTTATCTTCTCATGAGAGGCACTTTCAGGGACTTCCTCCTCTTCATCTTGAATTAAGTTCAGGACTTGATCATTCAAAGTGAGGGACTTGGCTCCAGCAACAACCTCCACCTCTTCATCAGCATCCTCAGCCTCGACTTCCTCTTTTTTTGCTTCGTCGTCAAAGTCTTTTGTAGAGGGAGGGAAGGAGACGCTAAGCTAGTTGATGTCTAGGAAGGAAGAATCCATTGGGACCAAAAGTTTGTTAAGAGCTTCCGTCTAACCCCTTGATTGCAGGCTTGGTTAATCTGGGCTTTATTGACATCATGCACGTCGGCTTGGCCTTCGGCGTAAGCTTTTTCATCAGCTGCCTTGATTTCAGCCGCCTTGGTCACCAAGGCCTCTTGGAGCTCTGCCTTGACTTTGGAAATTTTGGCCTCGGCCATAGCTTCAGCTGCCTCAACCTTCTCCTCGGCTTGGTCTTGCGCATGTCTGGCAACCTTGGTCTGATCCAGCAGAACCTTCATTTTGGCCTCGGCATTGTTGAGGGAGGCAAGGAAACTAGTAGCTTCTTGGGTCTTGTGGACCAGCTCTTTCCTGAAAGCCTCAGCTTTCATTGCAAAAGAGTGATCATGTTGAATGGCCTAGGAAGAAAAGAACAAACAAGTTAGTAAAAATTGCTTAAGTGCAAGTAGAAAACCAAAATGAAAAAATTACAAGTATTGAAGACTTACTAGGACAGAATGTTGCATCATCAAAGTGAAGTTTTCTTATTCGCTAATCTCAGCCATACGATTCAGATCGATAAGCAGAAGAACAATGGTTGAGAGAGCGGCGCTGACCTCAATACTGTCGATGGCACTGTCGCCAGCTATCATCAGTCGATCCCCAACTATAACCGCCGGAGCCCAAGGCTCATCGGCTTTAAAGGCACTAGATTGCATTGCACCATCGAACCTTGGCCTTTTTGATTGCCATTTTTCAGATGGCTCGGCCTCGATAGGCCTTTTTTCGGTGGCAAGAGAGTTCTTCTCGATCTCGGCCAATTTGGAGATCGGCATAGTATCTTCAGAATATATCTACTTGGGTAACAGAGGCTTTTGCCTTAGCCCTCTTCACCTTTTTTGGCGTAGGCTTGGGTTGAGATTGGGATGAGGAAGATTAAACTGTGACCATTCTTGGCAAGTCGGCTAGGAGGTCTTCAACAACGGCTTTATTGCGACCCATGTCGTCAGCGGTTGAAGCAACAGTAACTCTAGTGACGAAGTGGATTGCAGAAAGGGCAATTGGGGAATTAGTAGGATTATAAGCCGACGCCTTAGATTCTCAGCATTTGCAGCTCTGAGTCTTACAGATCGGTGCGTTTGGTGAAGCTCGGCGTCGTCATTGACGCTGAGATAGTGGAATCAACTATGGGGAAGAGGTGGATGGTTGCTCTACTGGATCTGAGGTGGAAGCCCAGTTTGGCTTTGGTAACAGAGTGGTTGGTGGAGTTGTTGTAGATGGAGGAGTCCTACTTTGTTTGGGGACGTCTGACAATGGAGACTTGTATGTGGGGATATAATTCAGTAGAATGGGGCTTTGCGTTTTTGAACGAGGAGATCCAGAAGCTTCTTCAGATCTCCATTTGGAACGTAAGACTGCCGAAATCCCTTTGCTGGCTGAGGAAGAACTACAAAAGCAAAAAGTAAACATTAGAATAGATAGATGAATTGACAAGTCTTAACAAAGATGGAGTTATAGGATGACTCAGTTCTTACCCTCATCCTCTCTAAACACTACCCGGCACAGAGGAAAAAGATGAAGATCATCATCAAGCCCAAACTTCCAGTTGCCCGAGACGATAAAGTAGTTATCTCCAGCACCTTTGTTGGAGTTTGGAAAGTCGGCTATAAGTTTGAAGGCAGTGGATCTAGGCTTGAGGTAGTACGTGTAGCATTTGTCAGACTTAAGGCCACACATGGTGTAACAGAACTGGATGTTGGCTAGTGTGATCCTAGCTTTTTCTCGGCATACCAGTTCGATTATACTATTAATAACTCTATATGAGTTGATAGCTAGTTGCATGGAGTTAAGTTTGTAATAGTGAAGGACTTCTCGAAAAAGAATGTCCAATGGGAGCCAAAGTCTGCATTCAATGAAAGCAACTACAAGAAAAGGCATGGAGTTTGTACCTGGCATGATAAAGTCCTCATTCCCAGCCAATCTGATTTGAACATCGACTGGGATGGAAAACACTTGCCGAAAAAAATTCTAATTTGATCGGGGTATCTACCTTCCACTTGAAAATTCCCATTATCACGACAAGGAAGGGTTTTTGCTAACAGATTTTTGGTGAGAAGTTTGGTAAAGATTTAAGGACCTCGGAAAAAATTAAGGGAGGGTCTCTGGTTGCCTAGATAGGGTTCTTGTTTCAATTTTCCTAAAGAATAGGGTTCTAGAGCAAATCCCAAGCCTAGGAATACAGAAAAAAAAAATCGAAGGCAAGAATCTGGAAAATGCACGAAGAAACAAAAAGAGGAACGTAATTCAGAATCAAGAAAGAGTTAAAGAATAAGAAAACAGATGTGCATATACAGCACAAACAAAATTCGTGAACATTGAGTGGATGTGTGCAAATGTGCAAAAACAACAAGCAATACTTTCAAACACAGGGACAAATTGAACAACACAGAACCAATTTAAGAGCAAGAATATGTTTATAGTGAAAAAAAAACAAAACAAAACAAAGTATAAGTGTGGATATAGATTTAATTGCAATACAATAACAATTACAGATACAACGCAAAGCAAATCCAAGAGCAAGAGAGATATTGCACAACAATGACATGTTCGAGGGATAGTAAAGAGCTGAAGGTAGAAAAAAGAAATTAGAGAACTTACCAAGTAAAACCGAGGAAAAGTCGCTGAAACAGAGCTCACCGAAGTTAGATGACAAGAATAAGTGGAGCAGAATAATAAATGCTTCACCGGAAGTAATGAACGGAGTACAGTTGCAGAGCTTTGAAAGGTTGAAAATGACGGAATGTAGATAGAGAAGGTCTGAGAGTAGAGAGAGGTTGTGATTACAAAAGTGAAGAGACGAAGAGAAAAGAGAAAGAGTTTTGTCAAAAATGTGAAAAGGCAGCAAAACATAATGAAGACCTTGGGCGACATGCTTGTCAGGCGGCGTGGGTAGAAGCGACGTGATTTGATAGCACGTGTCAGGTACGAGCCAATGGGACAGAGACACGTGGAGGAAATGGTTGAAAAGACTCTGCGTGATAGCTCATACGCAGTTAGAACTCTTGAAACTCTTGAAGTAATGAGGCAATAACCTCGGCTATAGGAACAATCTCGACTAAGATACTTAAAAAATTGGTTCTTGGTTCTTGATACAATGGGCAGCTGAGTCCTAGGTACTTGAAACCGACGAGTCATAATCTCGGGCGAAGAGAAGAATGAATTATTAGCTGACATGTAGTATGGACAAACGATGTAAGTTCCATCACCTTAGATTGCTGAGGTAATAGAACCTTGGGGACAGTTGTGGGGACATATTTTGTGAATAAAAGCACGTGACAAAGGTGATGCCAAAGTGTCAGCCGAGGTGCCACGTAGTCTGATTATGTTGCCGAGATGATCTCGGCTAGGCCAAGGTTATCTGCGGAGATACCGGAATCCGAGATAAGCAGATAAGGGACAAAAGTCCTACAACAAGGGAGGATCTCAGTATGGATAAGGATAAGGCACAAAAAGGGTTTATCCTTATCCTAGCTGAGAGTCCAAAATAAGCATTGAGCCTGAATCCATTGAAGTGAGGCTTCTAGAAGGATCAGGTCAATGCTAGTTATAAAAACAGGGCACCCCATGGGTCTCAGGTATGTGTGATATACTGTGAGCAGTGACTAGTGAGTTAAATACGTGATTTGATATCTTTAAGAGATTACTGACTTGATCGTTGGAGTGTCCTCGGGTGGACAAACCTCTATCGAATTCTCATCTTCTTGTTACAGGTTGTTGGGCTTAATCTATTCTACCAGTACTCTCCAGTTGAGTTTCCCTTTTGGTTGTGTGGTCGGAAATCAACACCTACACTTACTTTGATCTCTTAATTAATAAGTGGTGGCTTCACAAAATATTTACAAATTTATAAAGAAAAAAAAGTTATAACTTTATTTATTAAAGTTGGTAAACTTTTTCATTGATCTGGTTTATTATTATTATTATTATTATTATTATTATTATTATTATTATTATTATTTGTGGAAAAGATATACTGAATTGTAATTTTCTATTGTTGTTTTTTTCTTCTTGTTTGTATGGATTTCTAATTTATAGTTTTGAAAATGGAAAAATTATAATGACTGAGTTTTTAATGTTTGAAAAAATATAATAACTTTTATAAATAATTATGTCAATATCTTTTTTTAGTAAAATTTAATTAAACAGAACTAATGGAGATAGATGTGTATACATAAGGATAAATAATAGCAAAATACACATTATAATGTAAAAAAATGACAAACATAATTTTTTTCTTTTTCATTTTTTAATATCCATACAACTATCGAGTGATTGATGGAAATGATGATTTGTTATGTAAATTAAAGTCTTTTAAAAGAAATAATGTAATTATGTCAAGTATGGCATTAATTTTGACTCTCAAAGTGGATCAAAATTTCATAGGTTAATTACACGTACTTTCAAACTTTCACTAAAATATCACTTTGGTTTCCTCACTTGTAACTGTGATATACTCCAACCTAACTTGTAATGTCACCATTCCATTTGTATACCATTTATAAGGTTGATAGAAATTGTAATTAAGTAATGTTAGAGGCCCCAAATGTTTTAACAAATATTTTACTTATGATGTGTTTGGTTGGGGGACACTACACAAATTATAGGTTTTGACGACGTTTCTTTAACGGCGTTTTATGAAACGCCACATTTTATACTATTTAACGGCATTTTTTAACCGTCGTTTTTGTTCAATATTAAAACGGCACCATTTAACTATTTGAAGGCGTTGAAAAACGCTTTCGAATGTCCTCTCTTTGGCGAGCTGGTAAATACACTAGTTCACTCATCAGGAGGACGCCCTAATCTTTTACTCATTCATCAGTCTATCGTTCACTCTCTCTCTGTAAACATATGCCCTAATCTCTTCCAGCAGAAATCAACGAATTGGTTTCGATTTTGATTTCGAAGTTCTCTTATTTTGAATCCTTACACCTTCTCTGATTTCGATTTCTTCTAAATCTCTGATTTCGATTTCGATTTCAATTTCGATTTCGAAGCTCCATCGCCACCACCTTCTGCACCGACGAGATAGGTGAGTTCTCTCTTTCTCTTTCTCTCTCTCTCTCTCTCTCTCTCTCTCTCTCTCTCTCTCTCTCTCTCTCAACCCTCTCTAAACGCTTATTATTCGCAGAGATTCAGATCGGTCTCAGTGATTTCATCTCAGAGTGATTTTGATTTCAAAGATCCAAAACACCATCTGCACCATCGTCTACTAAGGTGAGCTCCATCATCTCTATGTCTCTCTCTGAAACTCTTCATTTCGAAGCCTATTTCAGTGCTGTAATGAAAACATCTCTCTCAATTCATCTCTAAACGCTTAGGTGTCGTTTGGTAACACTTACGTTTTCAGTTTTCTGTTTATATTTACAAAAAATTTAAAAACTCAAATAAAAATTTGTTTGGTAAAATTTTTGATTTATAAATCAGTGATCTCAGTTTATAAATTTGGTCAAAAAATGAAAACACAAAAAATATGTTTCCATTTTGAGTTTTCAGTTTTTTTTTTTAGCCACCCAACACTAGCCACTACCCGCCACCATTTTCCACCACCGTATTCTGCCACCACCACCCACTCTCCACCCACCCCCCCCACCACCACCACCACCACCTGCCACCTGCCACTACCACTCACCACCCACCTGCCACCACCACCCACCACCCGCTACCACCACCCACCGCCTGCCACCACCACCCACCCCTTGCCACTACCACCACCACCACCACCACCACCCACCACCCACTTGCCATCCACCACCCACCACCCGCCACTACCATTCACCGCTCGCCACCACCAACCACCACCCGCCACCTACTTGCCATCACCACTCACTACCCACCTGCCACCACCATCCACCACCAGCCACCTAGCACCCACCCACCCGCCACCACCACCCACCACCCACCACTACCACCACCACCACCACCACCACCATCACCCACCCGCCACCTACCTGCCACCACCACCCACCACCTACCTGCCACCACCACCCACCACCATCACCCACTCGCTACCACCTACCACTCGCCACTGTCACCGTCACCCACTCACCCACCCACCACCACCACCACTCGCCACCTACCCGCCACCACCCGCCACCCACTTGCCACCACCACCTACCACCCGCCACCACTGCCACCACCCCCACCATTACCCATTCGCTACCACCCACCACCCACCACCCGCCACCGTCACCCACCCAACCACCATCACCACCCGCCACCCACCCGCCACCACCCACCATCACCCACCTGCCACCACCACCACCCACTCGCCACCACCCGCCACCGTCACCCACCCACACACCCATTACCAACACCCGCTACCTACCCACCACCACCCACTACCACCCGCCATCCGCCATCCACCACCCACCTGCCACCACCACCCGCCACCGCCACCACCACCACCACCACCACCACCCACTCGCTACCACCCGCCACCGTCACCCACCCACCCGCCACTACCACCAGGTACCCACCACCCACCGTCACCACTTTCCACCATCTGCCACCGCCACCGCCACCGCCCACTCGCTACCACCCACCACCCACCACCGTCACCCACCCACCCGCCACCAACCACCACCCACCACCACCATCTACCCACCACCTACCGTCTTTCGCCGCCACGTGCCACGACTTGCCATTTCACTCTTTTTATATTTTTTAAATTTTGTAAACATTTTGTCAATTACCAAACGCGTTTGTAGTTTATGTTTTTCTAAAAATAAACAAAAACCAGTTTATAAAATTTTTGTAAATATAAACTGAAAACGTAAACTTTACCAAACACACCATTATCATTCGCAGAGATTCAGATCGGTCTCAGTGATTTCATCTCAAAGTGATTTCGATTTCAAAGATCCAAAACACCATTTGCACCATCGTCTACTAAGGTGAGCTCCATCGTCTCTCCGTCTCTCTCTGAAACTCTTCATTTCGAAGCCTATTTCAGTGCTGTAATAGAAACATCTCTCTCAATTCATCTCTAAACGCTTATCATTCGTAGAGATTCAGATCGGTCTCAGTGATTTCATCTCAGAGCGATTTTGATTTCGAAGATCCAAAACACCATCTGCACCATCGTCTACTAAGGTGAGCTCCATCATCTCTCTGTCTCTCTCTGAAACTCTTCATTTTGAAGCCTTTTGATTTTGATTGTTCAATCAATTTGTATTTGGAATCTTGAATTTTAATCCCTAAACTCTCTAGTTACTAATGTGATCGAATCTTGTAAAATTTATTGCATATTTCTTTCTGTATGCTTCAAACTTGATACTTAGTTCATCCTTTAAATTGTTGTATACTTCATTCTTTAAGGTGAATATATATGTACATATTAAAATCCTTTTAGATATGTTTGTAATGTCAATTGGCAGCACATGATGAGATAGAGTGGTCTTTTTCACTGGTTTAGTTTTTAAATTATTAAAACTAAATTGACACTTTCCAAATTTAATTTATTCAAGTTCTTGTGAAGCAGGTGCTGAATGCTGGAAAAAATAAGCTTAAATCAATGGATGAGGTCAGATCTCTTTTGAGCTTATGTGCATTGATCTTGAATGATAGGATCCATCTTGACTAACTGCATCACCTCAGTTTTTAATTTCTGATGTATATATTAATTTTGTTGGTTGGAAAATTACAATTTTAAATTTCCTTATTTCTGCTAATGAATCCCCCTTTGTGCAGATAATGAGACTATTTCCATTTGCAGGCTTGATCAATTGAAAGAATTGAACACTTTAGGTATGAGTTTTCAGTAATCAATTTCATATCATGTGGATGATATTATTGCCCAATACCCATGCTATGCCTATGACATATAACTGAATCACCTCATTGCCAGTAAACGTGCTTAACTTATTTGTTCTTCCGACACTTGTGATGGTCTAGTTGCTGAGAATTTGTATACTTGTGTATGTAAATCAGCTCTAAACTATTCGTTTTTAGATATAATATAAGCATAGTATCTTACATGCTTTCTATTGTTATCTACAGTCTTTATATTTTTTTCAGTACTATACTCTTGACTAGTTCTAGGTTTGTATCAAATAAGCAGTCACTTTTTGTTTCTCTAAACTGATGGGTATATTTATTGATAAATGAGAAAATTAATTGTATTATGACATTTTAGAAGCTTCAGATGATTTACTGATAGCAACATCATATATACAACCAATCACCACCTTTGCACGTTGAACAAAATATTTCAATTCAAGCCAATGATCTGAGATGCACTCTATGCATAATTGGGTAAAGTTAAATGTTAAATGGACTTCAATTTTTTCTTAAGTTGACCTTTCTGTACATGGCTCAAAACGGAATCAGGGGTCCATATGTTCACCTCAGCCCAGTATGTTCACATTGTACAAATATTTCAATTCAAGCCAATGACCTGAAATACACTTTATCCATAATAGGGTACAGCCAAATGTTAAATGGTGCCTCAATTTTATTTAAGTTGACCTTTCTTTTCTGTACATGGCTCAAAACTGAATTGTGGGTCCATATGATCCAGCACAAACTCTGAAAGCTAAGAAATTCATTACAAAAAAAAAAAAAACACAGTTGGAAACCATTTCTTTCAAAAATATATACAATTATGTATAAAATATAATTTGAGAGAGTGTAGGACACAATTAACTTCATTTGGAGGGTTATTTGACCCAAAATAAATAAATAATCATCTAGCTAGTATGTGAAAGAATTGTCTTGCATGTAACTTTGTCCTGATTTGTAGTATTATATGGTGAAGTTTGGTCTTTTTTCCCCTTGATTTCTCATCCTATTTCTGTCTCCTCATGTTTTTTTTCTTCTGGGTTTTGCGGATTCATTTGGACACAAAGATGCAAGCATTGTTGCTAAGATCAATGTAAATGCTCCTCTTTGTTCCTCAATCCCAAATGGTTCGCTCTCTCTCTCTCTCTCTCTCTATATATATATATATGTGGGCTATTTTATATACAGTTTGGGCTTTTGGTGTAATACTATCAATATGCAATTGTATTGAGATGATTATCAATAATATCTTTTGTTCATCAATCTCTGATTTTTTTTCTTCATTTTTTTCTTTCTGTGCTTTTTGGACATGGTGAGATGTATATAAAACATACCCTTTTGTTTTTCAATCGACAAAGGAAAAAAAAAAAAAAACCCCCACTTTTGTTCTTTAATCTTCAATGAATCCCTTTGTTTGCTTAATGTTTAAGCTTGTTGAGATTTATATGAAATATCATTTTGTTCTCTAATCTCCAAGATCACAAGTTCATCTATTTTAATTTTAATTTTTTAGTCATGTGAGATGAGTATAAAAAGTACCCTTGCTTCATCAATTCCCAATCTTTTTTATTTTTTATGTCGTTATGATTTACCTTTTAATCATGATGAATGGATAAAATTGTTTCCCATTCATCCCTGAGGCATAGCCATGGTGCTTCTTTACATTTATATTCTTGGAATTGTAGTGCTTCTTGGTATGTGATAAAATCTTCTTTTTAATGCTTCTTTAAGTGTTAACACTGCTGGAAAAAGGGGATATGGTGGCATTTTTTTAACGATCTAGTTGTGGCACCATCAAACCCATTACATAGGCAGCAGGTATTTTAATTATGTTTACTAGTTATTACTTTAAATTGCCTAGAGCTAATATACAACTTAAGCCTCTTATTGAATGATAGGTTGTGGATTCACTTAGTAGTCATCTCACTGTTCGGCCAATGTCACATCAACAACAATCTCATGCATTTTCATCCCAAGAGGTGAGCAATCAATTAATCAGCTTTTTTGACAAATATCATATCTTATTAATTTCAATACTTGTTCTGATTAAATATAGGTTCACCTTTCAAAGAAAGAGAAGGAGAAGAAGAAGAAGAAGAAGAAGAAGAAGAAGAAGAAGAAGAAGAAGAAGAAGAAGAACTAACAAGGTAAAAGTACTAACATCACTAGTTTTTAATTTCTCACTTTTCTAAATCTATTAAGACATGATGTGATTTGTGGAAATCATATTTTATTGTCTTTTCTTTTTGGTATATTTCAACATACACATATCTCTCTCTGCTAGGAAATTTACAAAGCTCTCAACATAATTGCCAGATAAACATGCTTGCTCAGAAATCAATACACACCTGGGTTCAGGTTAGCAAGTGTTCTACTACTCTAGTTAGTTAGTGTGAGTGTATTTTTGGATCAATTAATGCTTTATGTTGTCCATAATTCTAATATGTGCTTAACTACTTAATCAAGCATATATAACTTTAGAGGGTGTCATTTTCAGCTCTTGCATAAGAAGAGGTTAGTCTGTGAGTATTTGAAATTTATTTGATTTCTGTAGGTTACCATTAAATGTATTAGTATTTTAGCTAATCATGAAAGAAAATCATTGACTCTCATGATTTTCTTGTATGGTGGGATATGTACTTGATAATTGTTGTGATAAGAGTTCACACTTGATCTGGTCTGCAAGCAGCATGGTCTGCAATTTCTCAATAGCGTTTTTATTTTTATTTTTTCTAACATCTGAAACATGCCTTTTAAGTAGTTTAAGATGCACAACCATGGGAAGTTGAATGAACTGTGAGGGAAAGAAAAGGTGGTAGTACAAAGTTGTGGCCTAGCAGTTGGTAGGTAGCATAGTGCTAGAATTCAGTATTGGAAAATCAGAAAATTGTGTCACTGGGCAGTTTCTCTAGTATTTTAGTTCTCTTGCTGAGCTTTATGTTGAAGTTTCAGGTAAGTCTTGATTTGACATGTTTTTTAACTTGATTAGTCGAGGTGTGTGCAAACTAGTCCATCCAAATACCCGATTATGAAAAAAGAAGAAAAAGTCCTGATTTGGGCATGTTTTTCAGCTTGGGATCAAATTAGTTGGATTGTTTTCTTTAAGCAACATTTGGATTAGATATGAGTATGAAATTAGCAAGAATTGTGTAGGAAGTTATCTTTGGAAGGCTTGATTCTCTGTACCTGACCTGTACCTTATAAAACTTCTATGGAAAAATTTTAGACATTCTTTTATGCCCAGTGTTGCATCCCTTGTTCCAATTTGCTCATAGTAACTTTAGGCATGTTTGTTTGGGTGGATTAGATTGGATTAAATTAGTATTCCTACGACAGTTAGTCTGTGAATATCAATATCTTTGAATTATGGATCTTATCTTGAGTTTGGATTGGCCCAAAATTATCAATAAGGATAACCAGAGGATTGGTCAAATGGTAAAGACTTGAGAATAAGCTTCAATGTTTGGAGTTAGAGTCACCCCAAAAGGCTATTAGAGGTTTGTCTGGTTGTTAATTTCAAGTCCTCAAGATTAGTTGATGTGCGCGCAAGTTAGTCTGTACAATTGATTATCAATAAAAGAAACTATAGCAAAGGGCCGATAAGATTTTATCAATTTTGTAATTTCGTCAATTAGTTTGAACCTCTTTTTAGTACTCATTTTGTATGTATTTTGTTAGATTATTAATTCAATTATTTACGAGATCATGTCCACTCAAAATACACGTGTTTGTGCTTATGACTAAGTTTGGTTAGGATGAAAATGGTCAAAGTGAGGAAATTTCAAAAAAAAAAAAAAAAGGTTTGTTTAGCATGAAAATAGTGGTAGTTACAAGAAAATTAATTTTCTTGTACAACTTATTATAGTATGGTAAATAAGATTTCAATTTCTTGTAAAACACACAACAAAATTTAAATTTGTTATAAAAATAGTTACGTATAATTAGAATTCTTATTTTGTTGTGAAATGTTCATTCTAATCAAAAAAATATTTTTTCTTTTTCTTTTCCTTTCACATTATTTTGTATAATTTGTACTGTCTATAATTTATTTCTTTTTAATCAAAGTATAGGAATTTAGTTGGATTTGCATCTTTTATTGAATTGGGCTTGTACACTTGTTTAAATGGATATTTCAAGCTTCAATGATCTTGTATTCTCTTTCCTGTTTTTTATGGGTTTTGTAGCCTCTTGCCTGGATTCGAGTTTATGAATACTCTCACTTGTGTGAAATTGATCATACGTTGAAGAAATTGTTGGCAATTTTTGCAATTTTTTTAGAAAGAATGGTGTTTGCCGAATTGGAGAGCATCAGATGGTGCCATCAATTATTTTTTTTATTGTCAATTAAAGGTCTAGATTTGTTCATCATAGACCTGTTCAACATTGGCCCAGATTTTTGGTTGGATTCAAATTTGAATTTGTATGTGATGGCAAATCTCAATTTGATAAGGTTATACACATTCTAAAAGAAAAAATATGTTAAAGACCCTTCAGAAGTCTTGCCTAATTTGATGAGTGGGAGTTAGATCAAATGGCCTCTAAATTTGTTTATGCTATGAGAGCATTATTTATTTAATTTTACATGATTCTCATATGTGTCTGTATTGTCTTTGGGTATGCCCTTTTCTTTATATGTATTTAGTGCTTCTTGGTATGTGATAAAATCTTCTTGTTAGTGCTTCTTCAAGTTTTAAGTACTGTTTATAAGTATTGGGTACAAATTCTTGAATTTGTGTTTATTTTGGTGAATCTAATTGTAGTTTATGTTCTGATACAAACATGTAGACTAGTAAAGACTACAACTTTAATGCTAAGACATGATTTTTGGATATATGTTTGTTTGTGGTTAATGTTAAAACATGATTTTTGGATTTTAGATATGTTAATTTTGTGGGTGATGGAGATTGGATATTAATTGAATGAGAAATTGAATTAATGCTTCATTACAGCAATTTGAATGGGAGTTATTATTTTATATTAGTGCTATTACAGGTATTTTTTTAGTTCAATCAAATAAAATTAGCACAATTTAAAAACAAAAAAAAAAAGGGATACAACGGTGTTTCTACAAACGCCTCTTAAACCCTATTTACTAACGATCATATTTTTATAAAAAGATATGACGGTGTTTTTCCAAAACGTCGCTAATTATCATCAGTGACGTCAGCGTGTATTTAGTAGGACATTTGACGGCTGCCTATACTAATATCACGACGTTTTTAAAACGCTACAAAGCTATAGCGGTGGCCGCGTCCTTGGCATTTGGTGCTAAACGTCGCAAAAGGAATTGACGGCTGTTTTGGCACTTATAGCGGAGTTTTTTAAACGTCACTAAAAGTCTGTTTTCCAACAGTGGGATTTGAGGAGGGATTTGAAAAGGTAAATGAAAAAGGAAGGTGAAATGTGAATAAAACATACATATATTTCACCTAGTTTCACACACCTTTTCCCTTTTTCTTTTCCAAATCCCCCAACCAAACACAGCATAAATGTCTCCCATTAGGTGTGGGTATCCATTAAATCATTACCAGCTTGAAATTAACAATGCAACATTATAACTTTAAATTTTAGCATTGACAACCTATGAATAATTGGTATGCTCTCCAACTATATGTATGTGCCCTGGTACGAGTCATTTGTAATTAGGTTCTATGGTGTTGGTTAAAATCCAAGTTAACCCTCCCCCCTCCCAAAAAAAAAAAAAAAAAAAAAGAGTTAGAACTCCAATTTTCATTTTTCACATTTTTAAACACTTTTTATATATTTTAATATTTTTGACACCTATGCAAATGTTACTATTTCTCATTTTAAATTTAGTATGTCAATTGTTATGTTTTCATTCTCTTATTCGTATGATTTTTTTTCACTTTTAATTCAAAAACAAAAGTATAAGCCTTCAATATCATAAACTTTCAAGATTAAGATAATATTTTTAAACAAATTATTGTTTTATACTGATTTTAATTTTTCAAAACAAAATAAAAAATAATTAAAATTTGTGACACTAAAAAAGATTTCAAATTTACAAGACAAATATTAAAAAAAATATGAATTTTATTAAATAGTTTAAAATAATTTTATATTATTTGCACAAATACTTGTCATTAAAAATGCACAACCGAAATAATAATAATAATAATAAAACATTTGTTGACCAATTTTCTTAAAATACTTGTTAACAAGGTTAAAAAAATAGAAATACTTATGGGCTGGTCCTATGAACGGAAATCATACTCCAAATTAATGAGCCCAGATTTTCAAATATTTTTTGTGGCCACATTTTCAATTTTACCCTCACAATTCAACCCACTAAGACCATCTCCAACGGTTAAGTAGAATCATCACCAAATTTGAATTTGGTGAAAAAATGCAACTTTTTTTCTCCGATGGTTTCATCAAAATGAGAACGGCCCAAAAATTTTACTGTAACGCCCTCAGAATAATAACATTAAACCCATCAAATAAGACATGCATTGATATGTAAAAGTTCCACATTCTTCCATATATCAGAATTCCATTACATAAGTATTACATGTTAACAACAAAAGCAAATGCCCTATGGGCTTACAGCTTTCCAAGTTAACACTTGGTTACAACAAAAGAGTACTAACTCATTACACATTAAGCCCTTGGCTTGAATTTTACATGTAATACATCAAAAATAAAACGACAAAAGTATGTCCGCCTCTAGCCTCCCAAGCTATGTCCTTGGAGGTGGCATGCTACCTGTACCTGAAAATGATATTCCCATATAGGGTGAGCCACAGCCCAGTAGAAATACACTAAACCAACCATGAACAATGACTAAAAGATTAGCAATTGATAGATGGCCAACACTGATACATTCACATAAATCACATATTTATGTCATACGACTTATGAGTCCAAGTTACCTTTCATTTTCCCTTTTTCAACGGATAGGCATATAGCACTACCCACATTCTCAACAGATATGTATAACAACAATATCCACAGATAAGCATATAAGCTATATCCACATTCTACAACAGATATGTATAACAACAATATCCACAGATAAGCATATAAGCTATATCCACACTTCACAAAGATAAGCATATGAGCCCTATCTTCACTTCTCTAGACAAGCATATGAGCTGTATCTACGGAGTTCATCCCCTATCTCCTCCCAACACTATCTGGTTTAGAGGTACATCCCCCATCTTCCCCTAAACCACGGAGTACATCCCCCATCTCCTCCTCTACACATAACGTATACAACACATTGGTTCTATATACAATCACTCAATACATACCATTAATGTATTCTATCAACCGTCAAATTCCATGACACATTCCATTGATTAGTTTCCGTTTGCCTAATCATCATGCATTGTCTACAACAATCACGACTATCCTCCACCGATAGCCCAAAGCAGTTATTTCTAAACAGAAAATAAATGCACAATGGATATTCAATCAACATTTCATTTTCTCATTTCTCACAATTAATTATCCCAATTAATCAAACAATGTAATTAGGTTGTTATCCATAATTACCATTTCAACCCTTAGGTCCCATTTTCATCAATGATTCAACATTTGTTCCATTTCTCTATGCCAAACATGCATCTAGGTTTATTATGAATAAAACCCCAACTTTTGTAAAATTGCACAAAAGCCCCAAACTTTCACCAAATTACCAAACCAACCCCAACATCCCAAAATACCAAAATTTAAAGACAAAATCCATAGAGAGGAGTAGGATATCCCTACCTCGAAGTTTAAGCCAAAAAGGAGATGAAGACTCGAAGATCAACGTGTTACAAATCCCAACTTTTTCAGATTAAAACAAAGCTCTCAACGCCCTCTATCTTTTCAACAAAGGTCCTAGGCTAGATTCACACTTTAGGGAGATCAATTCTTAGAGAGAGTGTAAGTTTAGAGAGAGAGGGTTTCGGATCTAGGTTTTGATCAAAAGGAAAGTGAAAAAGTGATGTTCAAAAACGCTACTGTCCGCTGATATAAAACACGCTCGCTCGAGCGAAGACTTGGTCGCTCGAGCGACCAGACACAGAAACTCTCGCTCGAGCCAAGGAACTCTCGCTCGAGCCAAAAACTCAGAAGTGCGCTCGAGCGAAGGAATGCTCGCTCGAGCCAACAACTCAAACCCTCAGGTCTGTAACCAGAAGCACGCTCGAGCGACATACCTCTCGCTCGAGCGAAGAACAAACCAGACCGCTCGAGCGAAGAAAGCTCGCTCGAGCTAAGAAATGCAACTCTCAGGTCCAGAACCAGACGCAAGCGCTCGCTCGAGCGAAGCCACTCTGGCTCGATCCACCAGACACAAACTCAACTCTCGCTCGAGCGACCAACTCCTCGCTCGAGCGAAGATCCAAAAATCTGGGCAGCAACACTAGGCTCCCAAACACAACCAACCTGTGACAAACCTGCCCAACACATCCTATACTCAATATACAAAGTAAAGAGGATGCAACAAGATAATAAACAACTACCAACATCCACGGACACATGTCCGGATCACTGTACAACAAGGGTAAACCCGGGATCGCTATAACCTCCCCCCCTTAAAGAATTTCGTTCCCAAAATTAAGCACAAGTTTTCAAAAATAGGTTTTTCTTCATTTTAAACAATGTTACATTTTAACATTCAACCATTCGACCCATTACCGGTCACCCCCTCCCTTTAACAAGAGGCATTTCACAATATGTAAACAACATATGTACCTTCAACATGCATCAACATTACGCATTATCTTTCCAATTTCAACAATATATTCAACATATATAATGTTACATTCAACTTCCATATGAGGCAAGTTCCAAAACATACTTCCAATAAACCAAAACATTTTCAATGTTTCACAACTTAAGACACATATAAAAGCTCTTAAGTTCAACAATAGTTCAAAATTTAAATACAAGATTACATATCAACAAACAAGTCCGGATATTTTTCGCGGACTTCCAACTCACGTTCCCAAGTGGCTTCCTCCACTCCGTGATGTTTCCACAAGACTTTCACTAAAGGAATGGTCTTGCCGCGCAGGACTTGATCCCGCCTATCCAAGACCCGAACCGGTCTCTCCTCATACGAGGCATCCTCATCTACCTCTAAATCGGTCCAATCCAACACATGTGATGGATCTGGCTCATACTTCCGAAGCATACTCACATGAAATACGTCATGCACTCCGGACAACTGCGGCGGTAAGGCTAACCGATAAGCAACCTCGCCAATTCTCTCAAGGATCTCAAAAGGACCAATAAACCGAGGGGATAACTTCCCACTCTTCCCAAACCTCATCAGGCCTCGCCTAGGTGATATCTTCAGAAAGACATGATCACCTATCTCAAACGCCAAAGGTCTCCTCCTACGGTCGGCATAACTCTTTTGTCGACTCTGGGCTGTAACAAGCCTCCTACGGATAAGCTCAACTTTCTCCGTCGTCTCCCTAACCAACTCCGGACCCAACAAAGGTGCATCACCCACCTCGGCCCAACAAACTGGAGACCTACACGGACGGCCATACAAGGCCTCAAACGGTGCCATACCGATGCTAGACTGAAAACTGTTGTTATAGGCAAACTCTACCAATGGCAAGTGCCTCTCCCACGTCCCACTGAAGTCCAGGACACAACCCCGAAGCATATCCTCAAGGATCTGAATAGTACGCTCGGACTGCCCGTCAGTCTGAGGATGATAGGCCGTACTAAAGGTCAACTTAGTGCCCAAGGCACTCTGCAAGCTCTGCCACAACCTAGCAGTAAAACGAGGATCTCTATCTGAGACGATCGTCACTGGGACCCCGTGCAATCTCACTACGTCCCGAATATACAAGTCGGCAAGATGATCTACCGAATCTCTCACGCGCATAGGAATGAAGTGCGCCGACTTAGTCAACCGGTCTACAACCACCCAAATCGCATCACTACCCCGCTGAGTCCTCGGAAGACCCACAACGAAGTCCATAGTGACATGCTCCCACTTCCACTCGGCAATAAGCAAGGGTTGCAACAAACCCGCTGGCCTCTGATGCTCGGCCTTCACTTGCTGGCAAGTAAGGCACTTCGATACGAAAACAGCCACATCTCTCTTCATACCCCGCCACCAAAACTGACGACCCAAATCCTGATACATCTTAGTACCTCCCGGATGCACCGCAAGGCGCGAATGATGAAACTCTCGGAGTACTTCCTCACGGCAAGACTCCGGCACAAACAAACGGTCTCGGTATCTCACACTCAGGTCGGGATACACCGTCAAACCCTTCTCAACTTTCCCACTGGAGATCTTCTCTCGGAGGGATTCTACCTCAAGGTCACCTCTCTGTGCCTCTAACACTCTAGTCATAAGTGTAGGCTGCGCAACAACAAAAAACAAGGCCGCAGCCTCAACTGATTCGCCCAGTAGCAAATCAAACTCGCCAAGTGCTCCCAACATCTCCCATTCCCGGATGGCTACACAAGCTACATCACTAATGGACTTCCTACTAAGGGCATCGGCCACAACATTGGCCTTTCCCGGATGATAGTGCAACTCAAAATCATAATCCTCAATGAATTCCATCCATCTTCTCTGCCTCAGATTCAAGTCTCTCTGGGTAAACAGATACTTCAAACTCTTATGATCCGAGAATACCTCGAACCTCTCACCATAAAGGTAGTGCCTCCAAATTTTCAAGGCAAAGATCACAGCTGCTAACTCTAGGTCGTGTGTGGGGTAATTCTTCTCGTGTATTTTCAACTGACGTGAGCCATAAGCTACCACTTTCCCCTCTTGCATTAACACACAACCCAAACCCTCTCGTGAGGTATCACAATAAACCGCATAACCCAACCCTCTCTCCGGAATAATCAACACCGGAGCGGTGGTCAATCTAACCTTCAGCTCTTGGAACGAATTTTCACAAGTCTCACTCCACACAAACTTGACTCCCTTCCGAGTCAGTCTAGTCAACGGTGACGCTAATCTGGAGAAATCTTTCACAAACCGACGGTAATACCCAGCTAATCCCAGAAAACTGCGGATCTCAAACACACTCTTAGGCTGTGCCCAATCTTGCACTGCCTCAACCTTGGATGCATCAACAAACACCCCTTCCCCGGATACCACGTGGCCTAAGAATTTGACTTCCCTCAGCCAGAACTCACACTTCCCAAACTTGGCATACAGCCTATGGGTTCTAAGCAACTCAAGCACCACTCTCAAGTGTTCTTCGTGCTCCTCCTCAGAAGACGAATAAATAAGAATGTCGTCCACAAAAACGACTACAAACCGATCCAAGAATTCCCGGAAGATCCGGTTCATCAAGTCCATAAAGACTGCCGGTGCATTGGTAAGCCCGAATGGCATCACCAGAAACTCGTAATGGCCATACCGCGTACGGAATGCCGTCTTAGGAACATCCTCCTCCCTGACCCTTAACTGGTGGTAACCCGATCTCAAGTCTATCTTAGAGAAACAACGGGAACCCTTCAACTGGTCGAACAAATCATCTATACGGGGCATAGGATACTTATTCTTAACCGTAGCCCGATTCAACTTCCGGTAGTCAATACACAATCTCAAGGCACCATCTTTCTTTTTAACAAAGAGGGCCGGTGCTCGCCACGGCGAAACACTAGGGCGAACAAAGCCTTTATCTAGCAATTCCTGAAGCTGAACTTTCAACTCAACCAATTCTGCTGGAGCAAAACGGTAAGGTGCCATAGAAATCGGCGCCGTGCCGAGCACTAAATCAATAGAGAACTCGATCTCTCAGTGAGGTGGCAAACTAACAAGATCTTCGGGAAAGACATCCGAATACTCACAAACCACCCTCGGCAATACAATCTGGGTCTCACCACTCTCACCACTCTCAAAGCTGGCAAGTAGACTACTAAGCTCACTTCGCCCTCGCGAATCATACCCCGGTGGCAAAACACTACCAACCCGGTCTCCCAAGAAATGGAACCACTCCCCGCTGAAGGTACATAACGTGACCCTCTGGCGGTAGCAATCGATAACAGCCCGGTATGACGATAGCCAGTCCATACCCAAAATAACATCAAAACCCTTCATAGGCATGACAACAAACGGAAAAGGAAGCCTATAGTCGGCGACCTCTATATCACAACCTCTAACACCCTGTTTCAAAATCAACTCACCCCCCAAAGGCGATACCACACAAATAGGAGATGCTAACTGTGCTAACTCCAATTCCAAAACAGATGCAAATGCAGCAGATACAAAAGAATGAGATGCACCCATGTCTATCAACACATTAGCAACCGAGTTGCAAAACAGAAAAGTACCTCTCACTACTGATGGAGCCGGTACTAAATCCTGCGCGGTAACAGCATACACGCGCCCCGTAGGCCCCTGGTCTACCTGCTCACCTTTCGGAGCAAAAGACTGCTGCACAGACTGGGATGACGAAGCTCCCGGATTGGCCCTCGAGGCCTGCACAGACTGAGCTGGCTGAAAACCCTGCGTCTGCCTAGAACCAGACGCTCCCGAAGTGGCACTCAACTGCGGGCAAAATCTCTTCAGGTGCCCAGGCTGTCCACACTGATAACAAGACAAGGGCTGCCCCCTGCCCAAACTCTGACTCTGCGGTCTAGCTGAAGAAGAAGCAGCTCTCTGACCCCCACCCTTCTGCGGGCAAACAGAAACCTTGTGACCCAGCTGGCCACACTTGTAACAAGCAAATTCCCCCTGATTGCCTCTCCCCGAGCCTGCACTCAGCACTGGAAAGGTCGATCTAGAAACTGCTCCCTGAGACTGCTGAGGGTTATAACCCCTCTGTCTCCTGCCATCACCCTGACCATCCTGGCTCCTCTTGGAGCCCCTCTGCTCTTCCTCCTCTTCCTGCATCATAATTTCCATATGAGCAGCAGCATCTACCAGGTTTCTATACTCTCGGATATAAGACCCACCAACTCTCAACTTGAGGCCCCGCCTCAACTTCCGCTCAAACTCATGGCAACGGCGTTCCTCAGACGCCACCAGTTCAGGTGCAAACCTGGACAGACTGGTAAAAGTAGCCTCAAACTCGGCCACTGACAAGCCCTGCTGTTTAAGCCGGCTAAACTGATCCCTCAGCTTCTCCCTAGCTGCTGCAGACAAAAACCTCTCCTGAAAAGCATTCACAAACGCCTCCCAAGTACCACCAACACGAGCCTTCTCATACTTCCACCATTGACCCGCATCTCCCTTCAGTTGGAAGGATGCCAAGGTCACTTTCAGTGCTCCGTCCTCGATGCCAAGCATCTCAAACGTCTTACTCATTTGCTCTAGCCACTCATCAGCCTTCAGTGGCTCCTTCGGATCCCCGATAAACTCATCCGGATTAGACCGGAAAAACTCCCTCTTCAAGAAAGAAGGCCCTGCCTCAGCTGCCTGATTCCCAGCTCTAAGAATACCCAAAGCTCCTGCTATCTCTCTGGCCAAGGCACCCATGGCCTGTTGACCCACTGGCTCGACCACATTGGCCTGGCCAACTCCCTCTTGCACAGCCGGGACCTCCTCCGGTAACGGTACTTCCTGCCTCGCAGGTCTACCACGCCTAGCACCTCTTCCTCGTCCTGACATCCTCATAAAGGTAACACAGAACATTAGCACATTCATAAATGTGCCGAAACTAAACACTCACGTCCTAATGCATGGACAACTGTAATTCACTCCACGTAAGCACATAAACACATAAGCACTTACGAATTTCATTTCCGGATAATGATAGTCCCGAGGCGTTACTAGCGTTCCGGTTAGAAACAGCATTGATCAAGTGCTTTTCCAACAAGACTTCCAGCAACCCAAGGATCCAATCAACATCCTAGAAATTAAATCCCATACCCACATAGTCACATAAGCATGTTATCAATTAAGCACATAGCATATGATACTACATCTAAGTCTCTATCAAGCGAGACAAACCCATTGTGATACTAATCACTTCCCACGTACCCAAAGTATTCGAACCCGGTACGCTCTGATACCAAGTTGTAACGCCCTCAGAATAATAACATTAAACCCATCAAATAAGACATGCATTGATATGTAAAAGTTCCACATTCTTCCATATATCAGAATTCCATTACATAAGTATTACATGTTAACAACAAAAGCAAATGCCCTATGGGCTTACAGCTTTCCAAGTTAACACTTGGTTACAACAAAAGAGTACTAACTCATTACACATTAAGCCCTTGGCTTGAATTTTACATGTAATACATCAAAAATAAAACGACAAAAGTATGTCCGCCTCTAGCCTCCCAAGCTATGTCCTTGGAGGTGGCATGCTACCTGTACCTGAAAATGATATTCCCATATAGGGTGAGCCACAGCCCAGTAGAAATACACTAAACCAACCATGAACAATGACTAAAAGATTAGCAATTGATAGATGGCCAACACTGATACATTCACATAAATCACATATTTATGTCATACGACTTATGAGTCCAAGTTACCTTTCATTTTCCCTTTTTCAACGGATAGGCATATAGCACTACCCACATTCTCAACAGATATGTATAACAACAATATCCACAGATAAGCATATAAGCTATATCCACATTCTACAACAGATATGTATAACAACAATATCCACAGATAAGCATATAAGCTATATCCACACTTCACAAAGATAAGCATATGAGCCCTATCTTCACTTCTCTAGACAAGCATATGAGCTGTATCTACGGAGTTCATCCCCTATCTCCTCCCAACACTATCTGGTTTAGAGGTACATCCCCCATCTTCCCCTAAACCACGGAGTACATCCCCCATCTCCTCCTCTACACATAACGTATACAACACATTGGTTCTATATACAATCACTCAATACATACCATTAATGTATTCTATCAACCGTCAAATTCCATGACACATTCCATTGATTAGTTTCCGTTTGCCTAATCATCATGCATTGTCTACAACAATCACGACTATCCTCCACCGATAGCCCAAAGCAGTTATTTCTAAACAGAAAATAAATGCACAATGGATATTCAATCAACATTTCATTTTCTCATTTCTCACAATTAATTATCCCAATTAATCAAACAATGTAATTAGGTTGTTATCCATAATTACCATTTCAACCCTTAGGTCCCATTTTCATCAATGATTCAACATTTGTTCCATTTCTATATGCCAAACATGCATCTAGGTTTATTATGAATAAATCCCCAACTTTTGTAAAATTGCACAAAAGCCCCAAACTTTCACCAAATTACCAAACCAACCCCAACATCTCAAAATACCAAAATTTAAAGACAAAATCCATAGAGAGGAGTAGGATATCCCTACCTCGAAGTTTGAGCCAAAAAGGAGATGAAGACTCGAAGATCAACGTGTTCCAAATCCCAACTTTTTCAGATTAAAACAAAGCTCTCAACGCCCTCTATCTTTTCAACAAAGGTCCTAGGCTAGATTCACACTTTAGGGAGATCAATTCTTAGAGAGAGTGTAAGTTTAGAGAGAGAGGGTCTCGGATCTAGGTTTTGATCAAAAGGAAAGTGAAAAAGTGATGTTCAAAAACGCTACTGTCCGCTGATATAAAACACGCTCGCTCGAGCGAAGACTTGGTCGCTCGAGCGACCAGACACAGAAACTCTCGCTCGAGCCAAGGAACTCTCGCTCGAGCCAAAAACTCAGAAGTGCGCTCGAGCGAAGGAATGCTCGCTCGAGCCAACAACTCAAACCCTCAGGTCTGTAACCAGAAGCACGCTCGAGCGACATACCTCTCGCTCGAGCGAAGAACAAACCAGACCGCTCGAGCGAAGAAAGCTCGCTCGAGCCAAGAAATGCAACTCTCAGGTCCAGAACCAGACGCAAGCGCTCGCTCGAGCGAAGTCACTCTGGCTCGATCCACCAGACACAAACTCAACTCTCGCTCGAGCGACCAACTCCTCGCTCGAGCGAAGATCCAAAAATCTGGGCAGCAACACTAGGCTCCCAAACACAACCAACCTGTGACAAACCTGCCCAACACATCCTATACTCAATATACAAAGTAAAGAGGATGCAACAAGATAATAAACAACTACCAACATCCACGGACACATGTCCGGATCACTGTACAACAAGGGGAAACCCGGGATCGCTATATTTACCAAACTGAGGAGCTGGACAGATTGCACCAAAATACTATGTATTTACGTTGGAGGGGGTCTCACCGGATAACCGGCCAGATGTCTCACCGGTTGTCCCTTGCATACAAAAAATACTAAGCTGCTGTGTAGTGCTTCAGTGTTGTGCAGTGGGATTAGCATCTGCAAAGCAAGTTCTTTTCATACCCAATCAATGTCTTGAATGTTACTGACATAGGCGGGCCTATAGGAGCTTTTGGCCCACCACTTAGAGCCCAACACATAATTTAAGCACTAAAGCCCAACATTGTTGGAGCCCAACATTGCATCAAGGACCAACGACACCTAAACACGTGTCAAGAGAAAAACCATCCACATCAGCAAACAAAGATCCTGCAGAGTTATTGCACCACATATCAGCCATTAATGAGTCCTGCAGCATTTATTATGATAACCCCTTCACGTCGAAATAGAACAGCCTCACCACGAACTAGGCAAGCTAAAACATAGACTTTCGGCCAACATAACAGCTCGGAGTGGACAAGTAAATGATGAACAAAGGATATAAGTCGGCTTCGACGGTAAGGAGAAGATTAAGTTCTCTATCACCATTCCATCTCTACCATTTATCACTCTCACTTCTCTAACTTGCTCGTTGGAGGGTTTGCTGGGGGACTCTCATTCCCCGTTGAACTCTTGTGCAGGTTTCTCTGTGGGCATCATCAATTGGACAACGGTTTGAGAAGCATGGATCGACCCGACCTGTTCTTTCTAGAGCTCGCAGTACCATTAGTTGGTGTCGTCTGTGGGAAACCTTTTGCTCCGTGTGGCAGCTGTGCTCATTGTCGCCGGAGACCTATTCCCGATAATCCCTAGATTCCACCAACCTAGGTGGATGGTCACAACTAGATCCATGGCCTCTCAACACAACGTTGCTGACCCCCAAGCCGACCCTCCTAACCCAAACAACCCACCGCAGTATTTCACAGAACTCACCAACAGCATTAACTACTTAGCCGAGCAAAACCAAGCCCTGATCAATGTTTTGCTTCAAAGAGACCTTCTCATACCTCCTCCACCACCTCAAGATATCCCACCCAACCAAGAACGAGCCCCGAGCCATCCCATCCAATAATCCCACCCATCCAACTTGGAGGGCTTACGAGCCTCTCCTCCAGATATGAACCTACCACCTCAGGCCCCACACCCACCATTCCAAGCACCTGCCCCCGAGGGAGAGGCCAGTAGTGTCTAGCCTCCATTGCATTCCGGTGATGACAACGTTCCCCTTTAGGATGCCGAACTTCAAGCTATGAAACTCCAGCTTCAAGGAGTCATGCAGAACATACAAAATAAACCCTCCACCACAGCTAGCTCACCATTCGTTGCCTCCATTAGGGACAAACCCTTACCTCCTAAATTCAAAATGCCCTTAATCGACTCTTTTGACAGTACAACGGACCCAGTCGACCACTTGGAGACTTACAGGACCCTCATAGTCCTCCATGCATTCCTTGATGAGATCATGTGTCGGGCTTTCCCTGTAACACTTAAAGGGTCGGCCCGACTCTGGTTTAGTCAGCTACCGACAGACACTGTCTCTACTTTTCAGTACCTAAGTGACTCTTTTCTCAGCCACTTCATTGGTGCCCAGTGCCAGCGGCGTCCGGCAACCCAACTCCTCAACATCCGTCAGACAGAGAGGGAGTCGCTGCGCAGCTTCATCACCCGCTTCAGCACCGAAGCCTTACAGGTGGCGGAAAATGATGACAAGGTCATTCTCACGGCTTTCATGGCCGGTCTACGATCATCCGATTTCCCTTTCTCCCTTTCCAAAAACCCTCCAACCTCCATGGCAACCCTCATCTCCAAAGCCCAAAAATACATGAACGCCGAAGATTCCCTAGCCACCTGACAAGATCCTACAGCCAAAAACCCGACCCCCAGAGAGAAGAGAAAGGACTCTGAAACCAGAAGCACCTAGTACACACAACAAACACCTCAGTATACCGACCGACCTGTTCGAGCCGACCGGTCGGCACCTACCCGACTACCCGGCCAGTTTGAACGGCACACACCCTTCAATTCCCCCATGGAACAAGTCTTGAACCAGATCCAACGAGATTATCCCTTAAAATGGCCCCAACCGTCTCAGTCTCCTTCTAACCGACGAGACCAATCCAAATACTGTCATTTCCATCAGGACCACGACCATAATACCGAGGAGTGTGTTAACCTTAAAGACCAGGTTGAGGGCTTGATACGCCAGAGGCGTCTCAGTCGGTTCACGGCAGCTCGTCCTCAGCAATGGCCAAGGACCGAACCTACCAGAAACAACCATCGGCGCACCCCTCCTCGACAACCCGCACAACCTAACCAAGGCCATGATCGGCCCCCACAACAACCCCAGGCACAAGGTAACCCTGCCCTCCCGATTGGGGAGATTAGAGTTATTGCCGGCTTACTTGCATTTGGAGGACCATCCCGTTCGGCCCAATGAGCAGAACTCAGAAAAATCAAGCAAGGCTCAGATAAAGAAGTCGCAACATTGGACCGCCCCTTCAAACACCTCAAGCAGTGGATAGAGCCCATCACCTTTACGGAGGCCGATTGCACAGGCATCCGTTACCCCCATGACGACCCCCTCGCCATCTCTACTCTCCTGTCCAATTACAAAGTCAGACGGGTTCTTGTCGACAACGGTAGCTCTTCCGACATCATCTTCCTAAACGCCTATCGCCAACTCAAGGTCGAGGAAGAAAGTTTGTCCCCTCTCCAAACCCCACTGGTTTGCTTCACTGGAGATCGGGTGACCTTCATAGGCTCCATCGATCTTCCCATCACTATTGGAGAATACCGACGGCAGACTACTAAGTTGCTCACTTTTCTCGTCGTCGACTCTCCCTCTGCTTATAACATCATCCTCGGTCGTACCGCCCTCAATGCTTTTCAAGCTGTCACTTCCACATACTATCTGAAATTCCCTACCGACCTCGGAATTGACATCGTAAAGGGGGAATAGACTGTGGCCAGAGAATGCTACATCGCTTCACTCAAAGAGGTCAAACTGAAGGAGACTATGATCATCAAAGGACTCGATGTTAGAGACGAAGATGAGTTAGTCAGAGGGGAACCAGTCGAAAAACTTGTTGAAGTCCCCATCGACCCCACCAACCCAACAAAAACAGCTAAGATTGGTAGCCAACTATCCCCTCAAGCCAAGGCCGATCTTACAACCCTCCTGACCGAGCACAATGATGTGTTTGCCTGGACCCATTCCGACATGCCGGGTATCTATCCTTCCTTCATCACTCATCGTTTGAGCATCGAGCCCCATTTCCGACCCTTCCGCCAGAAGCAGCGCATCTTTCACCCGAAACGCAACGCTCTTATTGCTTCTGAGGTAGATAAGCTACTGGAGGCATAGTTTGTCAAGAACATGCACTACCCCAGATGGCTGTCAAATATGGTCTTGGTCCGTAAAAACAACGGTAAATGACGACTCTGTGTCGACTACTCCGATCTCAATCGAGCTTGCTCCAAAGATAGTTATCCCCTTCCTCGCATAGATCTGCTTGTCGACGCCATGGCCGGACATCAAATGCTTAGTTTCATGGATGCCTTCTCTGGCTACAATCAAATTCTAATGCACCCATCTGACCAAGAACCTACCTCCTTCATCACTGACCGAGGGAACCTACCACTATTGTGTCATGCCATTTGGGTTGAAAAATGTCGGAGCAACTTACCAACGGTTAATCAATGCCATTTTTCATCACCAGATAGGTCGGAACATGGAAGTGTACGTCGATGACATGCTAGTCAAGAGCAAACTCTCCTCTGATCATCTGGCAGACTTGCGGGAGACCTTCGGTACCCTACGTAAGTATCAAATGAAGCTGAATTCAAAGAAATGTGCCTTCGGCGTCGGATCTGGGAAATTCCTGGGTTTCATGGTCAGCAAACGGGGTATTGAGGCGAACCCCAAAAAGATCAAGGCCCTAATAGAAATGCAGTCACCTAGAACGGTTAAAGAAGTGCAAAGGCTTACTGACCGTGTCGCCGCCTTTAACCGTTTTATTTCCCGCGTAACAAACAAGTGCCTCCCCTTTTTTAAAGTCCTTCAGCAGGCTTTCGAGTGGACAACCGAATCCGAGGAGGCCTTCCAACAATTGAAGCAGTGCATGGCCAACCCTCATACTCTCTCAGGCGCTCACGGGTGAGCCCCTTTTTCTCTACTTAGTCGTATCGAGCACCGCAGTCAGTGCGGCCCTTATTAGGGAGGACGGCTCAGTACAGCGTCCGATTTATTACATTAGCCGAGCTCTCAAGGGAGCAGAACAAAACTACTCATTACTGGAAAAAATGGCCTTGGCCTTGGCCTTGGTCATAGCCTCAAGACGACTCCGACCTTACTTCCAAGCTCACTCCATAGTGGTCCTCACTGATCAACCCTTGAAGAAGATAATGCAACAACCAGAGTTGTCCAGCAGACTTATGCAATGGTCAGTTGAGCTCAGCTAATTTGAAATCTCCTACCGACCTCGAATAGCGATCAAAGGACAGGCTGTCGCCAATTTTATCTTGGAATTCACTAATCCAACTCTAACCACGAACCCCCCCAAGCAATTCAACACTGAGGCAGAAGATCCCCACTCTTGGACCCTCAATGTCGATGGATCATCCCGCAAAGAAGGCAGTGGGGCTGGTCTCATCCTCACCGCCCCCGAAGGTGGTTATTTCAAATGTGCTCTCCGCTTCCTGTTTAACGCAAGCAATAATGAGGCCGAGTATGAGGCCCTGATAGCAGGTCTTCGCCTAGCTAGAGACAATGGTGTGAGCCATATCCGAGTGTTCAGTGATTCCCAATTGATCGTCGGACAAATCACGAGGAAATTCGACGCCAAGGATGACAATGCGAACCTATAGGGATATTGCACTCCCCATTGTTCGCCTTTTCAACACTTTCCCCATCAAACACATCCCTCGGTCAAAAAACTCCAAGGCAGATGAAATGGCTCAATTAGCTTCAGCCGACCAGACAGACCTCAACCGTGGCGTTCTCCTTGAATACTTGGCTCACCCGGCCATTTCGCCAAACCAGCAAGAGGTCCACTTCTCTCCAGAATGAACCTATCCCATGGGCGGCGGACATCCTTCTATTTTTGACAAATGGGGAGTTGCCAGATGACAAGCAGCGGGCTGCCAAAGTCAGGGCCCGGTCGTCCAATTCCGTCCTCATCAGCGGCCTTTTGTACAAACGTGGATTTTCAAAACCATACCTCAGATGCCTCAATCCCGCCCAAGCGACTTATGTGATGAGAGAAGTTCACGACGGTGTATGTGGTAATCATTCGGGTGCCAGGTCACTAGCCCACAAAATCCTTCGCACCAGTTACTTTTGGCCTACTCTCAACCAAGATGTCACTGAATTCGTGCTTAAGTGTGATAAATGCCAACGCTTTGCCAACATCCCCTATGCTCCTCCTACAGAACTGATCACACTTTGTAGTCCTCACCCATTCGCCAAGTGGGGGGTCGACTTAGTTGGCCCATTGCCCATCGGTAGGGGCCATACCAAGTTTGCTATCGTTGCCATTGATTACTTCACCAAGTAAGTGGAAGCGGAACCCCTCACCACAATCACCGAACGAAACACAACCAGATTCATCTGGCAGTCAATCGTATGCCGATTTGAAATCCCTCAAGCCATCGTCTCAAACAATGGCAAGCAATTCGACAATGCCAAGTTCAGAAAATTCTGTGTAGAGCTTCACATTCAGCCATGCTTCTCTTCCCCAGGTCATCCCCAAGCCAATGGGCAAGTAGAGGCTACCAACTGTTCTCTCCTAAAAATCATCAAAACTAAGTTGGAAGCCGTTAAGGGACTTTAGGCTGAGGAATTACCAAATGTACTCTGGGTCTACCGCACTACCGCTCGGACTCCCGCTAGAAAGACCCCTTTTCGCTTAACATACGGCGCTGAGGCGGTCATCCCAGTGGAAATCGGCCTGCCAACCCCAAGGGTTTTGCACCCGAATCCAGAACTAACCGAAGAATTACGTCGGGCTAACTTAGACCTAATTGAAAAGCTCCGAGAAACCAGTGCGGTCAGACGGGCCTTGTATCAACAGAAAATGAGAACACATTACAACCGCAAAGTCCGACCAAAGGAGCTCGTAGTTGGGGACCTAGTTTTGCGCGAAGCAACTCTTGCCACCAAAAATCCTGCCGAGGGAAAGCTAGTAGCCAAGTGGGAAGGACCTTACATTGTTAAGGCCAGACCTCGCCCGGGCACTTACCGACTACAGGATATGGAAGGCCGAGACCTTCCCCACCCGTGGAACGCCAAGCACTTGAAGCGTTATTTCCAGTAAAGTGCCATGTCCTATTTTTGTATTGATCATTTGTTGTATCTTCTTTTTTGACAATCTACGCACTTGGTTATTTTTGTTCTTTTCATACATGGTGTAAATTTGTGATCAGTAAGCTACGCCTTAAATGACAATGATTTTATATCTCCATTATCTGTGTCGTGTTTCAATAATGACTTGTTAAACAAGAGTTAATTAAAGCCTCAGCCAGACTAAGCACGAAGGGCTCAGCCAGACTGAGTTAATTAAAGCCTTAGCCAAACTGGGCACGAAAGGCTCAGTCAGACTGGGTTAATTAAAGCCTCAGCCAGACTAAGCACGAAGGACTCAGCCAGACTAAGTTAATTAAAAGCCTCAGCCAGACTGAGCACAAAGGGCTCGGCCAAACTAAGTTAATCAAAGCCTCAGCCAGACTAAGCATGAAGGGCTCAGCCAGAATAAGTTAATTAAAGCCTCAGCTAGACTGAGCACGAAGGGCTCAGCCAGACTGAGTTAATCAAAAGTCTCAGCGAGACTAAGCACGAAGGGCTCAGCCAGACTGAGTTAATTAAAGCCTCGGCCAGACTCAACATAAAGAGTTCAACCAGAAGAAAGGCCTTCCTAGTCTCAAGTTCGAACTCGAATGAAGAATTCGGCCGGTCCATTTTCATAATTTAATGTTACAGCATGTTTGCCATACTTAGTCGAAAATCCAGCCCCACTGCCTTTTTAACATTTTTTACATTTATAATTTTACATTTATAATTTAGCTAAAATCTAGGTCCATAGTCTTTCGTTCCTAACTTCTTTAGCATCTCCATGTATGCCGATTTTTAACGATTGTTTACATCATGATTTTCCCACAAGTTAGGCTGGCTGCTCATTTCTAAACTTTTTACATCACAATCTGCTAGCAACTTTCAACCATTTTTCATTGAATTCTGCTCTGCCATTTTCATTATTTCTAAATTTACAACTTACAAGACATAGCGACAACAATAATACTGAAAATTCGTTGTTTTATTTACACACTTACGATTTCATGCACTTCACTGCTATAATTGCACAAAATTACATATCAGAAAAAAAAAAAACAAAAAACAAAAAACAACAACAACAACAAACAAAACACACAAACACAAAATTTTTTTACATAGATCACTCTTCCTCACTTGAGGCCAGATCTTCCTCCTTAATCCCTTCGTCCAGGGGGGTCTGGGCGACGTCGTCTTCTTCTATCTTCACGAGGCTGAAGTCGACGTCCGAAAACAGCTCTTGCGCCTTGTGCATGAAGGTTTTCCAGCCGTTGTCCTAGAACTCGCTCATTTCGTGCTTATAGAAGTCCGGCCATTGGAAGCTCTGGATCACTTCTTCTTCACTCCTTCCTCCAACGGCCACCCCCGACGGCCCAGCCCCCCAACCACCCTCCTTCACCAAGCTACTGGCAACAGCGGCATCAATGGCCATCTGGAAGTCGGCGGACCCCTTAAACTGATCTATGGCCGCCATACACAAGTCGGGATGCGCTGCCCTCTCAGACGCCAATTTGGCCCTCTCCTCCGCCAGGGCCTTCTCCAACTCTGCAATCCGACCATCGGCCTCTTCCTTATCCTCGATCCCCCAGTCGCGCAGCACTTCACTATTGGTTATGGCCACCTCCTACCTCTCGTTGGCAGTGGTGCAGGCCTGTTGGGCCAGCTCTAGTTGTTTCCTCTCACTCGCCAGCTGGAACTCCAGCGTTACCACCTTGCAGCGTTCTGCTTCCAGCTCCGATCTTGTCACAAGAAGCTCAGCACCAGCACAGTCTGCTGCATGGCTCTGCACCACCGCCAGTACTTTCATTTTCTTCGCTCTTTGCGCACGTTCTAGTGCCTTCGCGCATGTGCTCTGAGCAGTTTTCTTCCAGCCCGCTGTCTCCTCCAGTAATTTTTGAAACTGCCCCTTTACTCCTTCCAACTAAACCCTCAGCGACTCTATCTCCATCTTCGCACACGATGCTTTATTTAACAGGGCAACCGCCAAGATCGCTGCCTCCATCTAGACTGAGCACAACCCTCTCAGGAGGTCGGCCTCTCCTAACCGTGCCATTGATCGCACGACAGCATCCTCTAGTACCCCAACTATGCGGTCGGCCGCCACCCTGGCTCTCACCCCTTTGTCAGCCGAGCGACCTGCGAGCGCGCGCGTGGTACAATGTGGTCGTCAGCGCGGCACTCACCCTTGGAGTGTTGGTCCCAGTCTTCCCTTCGCTGGGACTGGGGGTTACTTCTAGTACAGGAAATGCCGCCACCGTTTGGGCACTTGGGCTCAAGTTTTCGTTCAGCACTTGGGCACCTGGACCCTCGTTTTCCGTCGCCACATGGGCGATCTCCACGTGTTCTTTTAACACTTGGGCAGTCTCTCCTTCTGGAGCTGCCTCTACCCTTCCCTCCTTTATCCTCTCCACCATAAGGGCGTCATCGCTCCCAACCTTCATCTTCTTCAAGACGGGAGCGCTTTTTTCCCCCTCTACAGCCGCCCTCTTCTTCTTTGTCTTCTTCAACAGTGCCTCCACCTCCTGCTTGCCTCTCTCATTTAACGGGTCTACTAGAGGCAATAGTGGGGCGAAGCCAGTTAAGTCCTTGTCACCCAACGGCTTAGGACTCAGTCGGACCCTCATCACCAGCTTAGGGGCAGGCCTCAACTACGTCTCCTTAAACTTTTCTACTCTGGCAAAGGTCCTCCGCTCTTCCGCCTCCTCTGCCTTTCACCTTGCCTCCAACTCCTCCACTGCAGGGTCTTCTTCCACCGACTGCAGTCCTAACCCGAAGGCATATAAAGCTGAAGGACGGACCAGGTCGTCCCACCTAACACCCTCATTCTCCCTCAACTCCTTCACCTTTTTGACCTTACCCTCTGTTTCCTTCCCCAACTTCGGCTCCATCAACTTTGTGGGGACCTTCCATGTTATGCGTACCTCCTCCCCCCCATTCGTCGATACGTAGAACCACCTCAGCCTCCACCCCTTTATAGACGATGGTAGCCCGGCTACTAACCCCTTACCTGCCACCGCCTGCAAAGTCACCCACGTCTCTTGCTGATCGGACGCTTTGTAGCAAGAAAAGAATTCTTCCACTGTCATCGCTGCTCTCTCAGTCGCCCGTAGCCATGTGATTGGGCAGGCCATTATAATTTTCCATGCGTTGGGCATCAGCTACCCCGGCGCTGTAACGCCCTCAAAATAATAACATTAAACCCATCAAAATGATCATACATTTATATACAAAAGATCCACATTTTTCAATTCATCAGAGTATTTCATTACAAAAGTATTACATGTTAACAACAAAAGCAAATGCCCTACGGGCTTACAGCTTTCCAAGTTAACACTTGGGTACAAAAGAGAGTACTAACTCAATTACACATTAAGCCCTTGGCTTGAATTACATGTAGTACATCAAAAAGAAATAAGACAACAAAAGTATGTTCGCCTCTAGCCTCCCAAGCTATGTCCTCAGAGGTGGCATGCTACCTGAACCTGAAAATGATGTTCCCATATAGGGCGAGCCACAGCCCAGCAGAGAGGCGATACTTACACTTCTATTCACAATGCTTAAAAGATTAGCAACTGATAGATGGTCGATACTTACACTTCTATTCACATCTTATTACAATTCCATGACAGCCAAGTCTATGTTACAATTCACTTTCCATTTCTTATTTAACTTTGAGTTTGAAAACAAGGCTCAGTGCTCTGGCCAAAACATTTTGATGAGATTATAGTTCACCACTAGGACACTTTCGAAGTTCACGGTAGATACACATTTTGATGTTGTATCAATAACACATAAACTACTTCCATACTTCACAAACGATGATGATATGCATGTTAGTGCTATATCCAATCAAATAAAATTCTCAATAGATAAGCATATGAGCTATATCACTACTACAATAGATAAGCGTATGAGCTACATCAATACTACAACAGATAAGCATATGAGCTGTATCAACACTTCAATGACAAGCATATGAGCTGTATCAGCACTTCAATGACAAGCATATGAGCTGTATCAACACTTCAATGGGAGAGCATATGAGCTACAACCCTGGGTCCATCCCTCTCTTCCCATAACCATTAACCATTAACCAGTTTAGAGGTACATTCCCCATCTTCCCCTAAACCGTAGAGTACATCCCCTATCTCCTCCCATACACAAGTAATGCATATAAACACAGAATCACATACACAATCAACCAATATATAAAGTTAATGTATTCTATCAACTGTCTACACATAATGCATATAAACACATTGGTCATACACACAATCAATCAATACATAAAGTTAATGTATTCTACCATCCGTCATACTCTATGACACGCCCAATCAACACTACCCTCTACCGGTAGCCCCAAGCAATTATTTCTAAACAGGAAATAAATGCACACATGGATAATATATCAACATTCCAATTGGGTGAGCAATGAATGATTTAACTACACCCTTTAGTCCCATACATTCCCAATTTCAACATTTCCACTTCGATTCCTCATTTCCTTTAAGCAATTATATACATTAATTAATTAAACAATTTGGGCAAATTACGTCAATTAACAAAACAACTCCAAGGTTTCATTTTCACCCACGATCCATCATCCAACTCATTTTCTTTTATGCCAAACTTGCATATAGGTCTATTCCAAACAAAATCCCAACTTTTGTAAAATTACACAAAAGACCCGAACTTTCTCAAATCTACCCAACAACACCCAACACATCAAAATGCTAAAATTTAAAGACAGAATCCATAAGGAAGAGTAGGATATCCCTACCTCAAAAGATGGCTCTCAACGGAGAAGACGAAGAAACTCGACGTGCTCCAAAGGTCAATATTTTCGAATCAAAAGATAGCCCTCGACGATCAACCCAACTATTAAAAAGACCAAAGGTAAGGAGAACACCCTAGCTAGATCAAACCCTAGAGAGAATGGAGATTCTAGAGAGAGGAGCTCTCAAAAATGGGTTTTAGAGAAGTAAGAGAGAGAGTGTGGATGTAAAAAGTGATTTAAAATAGCCTAGCTGTCAACTGATATACGACTCTCCCGCTCGAGCGGAGAACACAACGCTCGAGCGTCAAGAACAAAAACTAGGTCCGCTCGAGCGCAAACATTCCCGCTCGAGCGCCAAGACACAAGAATAAAGCACATCCGCTCGAGCGTGAAAACCAGTCCGCTCGAGCGTAGATTTCCCCCTCCCAGAACTTACACCAAAAAGGTACCACCCGCTCGAGCGTTACCAAGCCCGCTCGAGCGCGACCCGCTCGAGCACAAGAAACCAGCTCGAGCGTTGAAAACACTTCTGCAGAAGTTTTGCAGAGGCACGAAATACTAAAATTGTGAAAACCCCGCTCGAGCGCAAGATGACCCGCTTGAGCGGACCATTCAAAAACTGGGCAACAACAATGGGAGCTAAAGCTCTACCAACCTGAAACAACCGAGCCCAACACATTCTAAAACTTAAACAAAAGAGTTTAAAGGTTGACAACACAATAGGTACAACTACCAACTCCACAGAACCGCGTCTGGAAAATAACAGAACAGTAAAGGGATAACCGGGATCGCTATAACCTCCCCCCCTTAAAGAATTTCGTCCCCGAAATTAAGGAAATGCTAAAACACAAGGCCAACTAATCACACAACACCAACACCCGAGTGCTAGGAGAGGAACTATTCTCCCAACAAACCTTCGATTCACTCTTACCAGGGAAGAGACTAACTAGGCACAAAACCTACAACAAAACTAACCCTTCTGAGACAGTTTACCAATAACTGACTAGCGCTTCAAGCTAAGTTACTACTCGACAACCATAATTTCCGGTAAAAGGATAATCAAGGCAAATCTTCTACATCAATATAAGGAAAACATTTTCTTGTTCATGGGACATTTCAAAATAAATCTTGCATTTTCAACACGAAACTCAAAAGTTTTGTAAACATTTTTTTTTTTTTTTTTTTTTACAAATACGGGGTTATCCAAAACACATAACCACCCTCAGTTTATTTGCCAAAAAGATTCATTTGGAATTCCTCAAAGCCCTTGAATTAAATCAATTTCTCAACAACGCCTTTAGATGGCCCAACCACTAGAAAAAATTTTATTTTCCATTTCTTTCCAGAGAAAAACATTATCAACAACCATCACTCACACAGTGATGCCATAACCAACATGAGGCACAACATTCCTATAATGATGGTTAATAGAAATAGCAACAATATTAACAACACATAAGGCATAATAAAATCATGGTTTTTGGCAATTTCATTCTACCTCCATTAACTTAACCAATTTAAGATCATAAACATGGTTCAGAACTTGGCCAACAATTTAGAGATTACAACTCGCCTCAGCAATACCCCCTTAATACACAAGTGACACACATTAGTGCTGTATCAACATCAAACCAAACATCATACATACATAATGTACAGAAGCCAGTCATTCACAATGATCAATCAATACATATACTAGGTGTATTATTCCAACCGTCAGATTCAACGACAAAACATGTTCGATTAGTTTCAGTTTTCCCTAATCAACATACAAAGTCTACAATAAACGAGATTAAACTCAAGGTGACTAATGCCAACCCAAAACCCGATACCGACAAGTCGCCTAATCAACTCATTAAGCTCTACCCCCAGTAATCCACACACTGATGTGCCACTCAAACCATTAACCCCAAACTCGGAGTTCCTTACACAAACCACAAATTTTGGAATCTCAACGGATCTCCTGAAATTGAACCGCATCAACACTGCGTCTAAGGAAATCACTGCCCCCCACCATGACTATCTAACAAGCCTGCTTACTTTCTTGACTGAAGACCGACATGGTCAACCTCAATCACAACAACCCAAACACGAAGGATCACTTTGGTCAACGCCATACTCATTACTTCAGAACACGAACTGCTCTTCCTTCAAAGAATGCTGCCAGCATCCACTCACAACCCAAACCCAACGATTGATAACCAATCACAATACGAACACTACCCCTATACACCCGATGGGGTCACCACGGACTCACTAACTGGCAAGACCCAAAACACGAACCAACATACAGGTACCATTCCCACTAACTCGAGACACAAATCTCACATTCCCTCGAACATTCTCACATAGTCTGGCCAACACCGCGCAACTCTTGAAACCAACACATCTAACACATTCGACTGTACTAGGCAAAACCTCCTTATTTTGCAAGTCCTCTCACTCCCACACCGAGTCCCCCAATAACTCATAGGGTCCACTCGTTACTCTACATCTTACTTGTCACTCATCTCAAGAGTACCCTCAAGACACCCAGTCTCCGTACCACACCACTAGTCAATGATACCGCTAGACAACCACCATGAACCAACCCCGACACTGTCGCATGTTGCTGCCAAGGCTTTCAAAGACGCACTATTCTAAATTCCCAGAGGAGCAAAAGCCCCCAGCTCTCTCATTAATATCCCCAAACCTTTTTCCGCAAAGACCTTACTACGGTGACTCGACTCTCGGTTCACCCCCAAACTACGGGTCATACACCCAATCAGTATTCACGACAGCACCTCCCGACCTAACCAGTGTTAAGGTACAAACCTATCACTTTCGATCAAAGTAAGGAAGTCCAGAAACTTAGGAAGCGTCCATAAGCTACTACTCGAGATATAGCACCAGCTGCTCAAAACGCACCACTCCCGATGTTGACAGTCACCCCCTTGTATAGGGACTAACACTCCCTCTATCGAATGACCAATCATAACACATGCCAATTGGCAACGTTACCTACCACGAAAATACAAGTCTAATCCTAACAAGATTATGCTCTATGCCCTTGTAAAACACCATGTTAATTACATACTATAACTAGTATTAATCTCACACTCCACATCCTCTCGAGGAGTTCCCGCGACAGTAGACTAACATCACTTTCACACGCATAAAATCGATTAGATAACACTAGTGAAATTCGAACACCGGTAAGTATAACTGTTCTCTCCCCCTTGCACTTCTGATTAAGACATGCATCCCTCAGTGATCCTTCTAAATTTGAAAACACGGTTCAACGGCCCTCACTATTCCCAAACCAAAACACACGCACAAGAATGCATTATTATCGAAAATTTTATGGTCTTACAGCAACTTATCACATCAATCAAACTTTAAAGCTACACAATGCTCCAATCCACCCAATCCAAGGAAATTAACAAACCAAGCATATATATATACATATATATATAGATAAACAAACAGTTTAGATGTTTCAACATTCCCAAGACACATTGGTTACACGCTAGAACCCAATGGCCACAAAACGATAATTCACCAGTTACAAAACGGATTAGTCAAAACAAAACCAACCCCTCGCTATTACCACCACTGCCGTCCCTCGCTGGACCGCCAAAATCGGTCATCCCCAAACTCAAGATAACCTATGAGCTTACTAGCCACGGACAGGGACTACTAATGTGCCCCAACTAGCCACATCTGGAACAACTGCGGACTTCCCCAAGTGGGACTTGGGAACTCGACTCTACCGAGGCTCTCGCAATCTGGCCTGCTAGTCCCCCAAAACGATACTGTTCCGGCCCAGTCGAATGAAACTGAGCCTGGCTAGGTTGTAAAATCCCTAAAGAAGCCCCCGGCTAACTACAGAAACGTCGAATGTGACCCAGCTGATTACACATCCAACAAGTAGGCGGTGCCTGAGTATGAGACTGGTTCAGAGTCTGGGCTGATGAAGACCCCAACAACTGCCTCCCCACTAAGCATTTGATCGGTCCAAAACCCGGCTGGTTAGATGATCCTGGTGGTACAACTACTGGTTGAACTGCTAACCCTGCCCCCTTCCTCTGTGGGCAACCTAAAACCTTGTGGCCCAACAGACCACATCTGAAACAAATGACACCCCTTTGTTTACGTTCTCCCGAACCCAAATCCGACACTGGAAGGGTAGTTCTAGCCCGACCTCCCTGCTGCGAGTTTAAACCCCTTTGCCTCTTAAAAGGCCTACCGACACCCTGAGTCACAGGAGTCGCCGAGATGACTTCCTCCCCACTCTGCCCCATTGCTAGCACCGCAACCTCTACATGGGCGGCCGCCTCAACAAGCACCCTATAACTTCTATGCCAAGGCCCCACAGTCCTATCACGGATGTCGCCACGCAACTTACTCTCAAACTCAAAACAACGCAATTCCTCCGTCTCCACCAACTCTGGAGCAAACCTCGACAGGTTAGCAAACCATCTTTCGAACCGCACCAAAGGTGTAGTACCTTGGCGTAATTCCACAAACTGTTTCCGCAACTCTTCCCGAGCGGAAGGAAGGAAATCGCAACTTCCTTGCCTAGGCATCCTAGTAACAGTAACAGAGACACGTTAGCACACTCATACATGTGCCGAAGCCAAACACTCACGTCCTAATACGTGGACAACTGTAATTCACTCCACGTATGCACCTAAACACATAAGCATTTACGAATTTCATTTCTGGATAATGATAGTCCCGAGGCGTTACTAGAGTTCCGGTCAGAAACAGCATTGATCAAGTGCCTTTCCAACAGGACTCCCAGAAACCCAAGGATCCAATCAACATCCTAGAAACTAAATCCCATACCCAAATAATCACATAAACATGTTATCAATTAAACACGTAGCATATGACACTACATCTAAGTCTCTATCAAGCGAGACAAACCCATTGTGATCCTAATCACTTCCCACGTACCCAAAGTATTCGAACCTGGTACGCTCTGATACCAAGTTGTAACGCCCTCAAAATAATAACATTAAACCCATCAAAATGATCATACATTTATATACAAAAGATCCACATTTTTCAATTCATCAGAGTATTTCATTACAAAAGTATTACATGTTAACAACAAAAGCAAATGCCCTACGGGCTTACAGCTTTCCAAGTTAACACTTGGGTACAAAAGAGAGTACTAACTCAATTACACATTAAGCCCTTGGCTTGAATTACATGTAGTACATCAAAAAGAAATAAGACAACAAAAGTATGTTCGCCTCTAGCCTCCCAAGCTATGTCCTCAGAGGTGGCATGCTACCTGAACTTGAAAATGATGTTCCCATATAGGGTGAGCCACAGCCCAGCAGAGATATACTAAACTAACTATAAACAATGCCTAAAAGATTAGCAACTGATAGACGGTCGATACTTACACTTCTATTCACATCTTATTACAATTCCATGACAGCCAAGTCTATGTTACAATTCACTTTCCATTTCTTATTTAACTTTGAGTTTGAAAACAAGGCTCAGTGCTCTGGCCAAAACATTTTGATGAGATTATAGTTCACCACTAGGACACTTTCAAAGTTCACGGTGGATACACATTTTGATGTTGTATCAATAACACATAAACTACTTCCATACTTCACAAACGATGATGATATGCATGTTAGTGCTATATCCAATCAAATAAACTTTTCAATAGATAAGCATATGAGCTATATCACTACTACAACAGATAAGCGATGAGCTACATCAATACTACAACAGATAAGCATATGAGTTGTATCAACACTTCAATGACAAGCATATGAGCTATATCAGCACTTCAATGACAAGCATATGAGCTGTATCAACACTTCAATGGGAGAGCATATGAGCTACAACCCTGGGTCCATCCCCCATCTTCCCATAACCATTAACCATTAACCGGTTTAGAGGTACATTCCCCATCTTCCCCTAAACCGTGGAGTACATCCCCTATCTCCTCCCATACACAAGTAATGCATATAAACACAGAATCACATACGCAATCAACCAATACATAAAGTTAATGTATTCTATCAACTGTCTACACATAATGCATATAAACACATTGGTCATATACACAATCAATCAATACATAAAGTTAATGTATTCTACCATCCGTCATACTCTATGACACGCCCGATTGATTTGTTTTAGTTTGCCTAATCATCATACATTGTCTACAACAATCAACACTACCCTCTACCGGTAGCCCCAAGCAATTATTTCCAAACAGGAAATAAATGCACACATGGATAATATATCAACATTCCAATTAGGTGAGCAATGAATGATTTAACTACACCCTTTAGTCCCATACATTCCCAATTTCAACATTTCCACTTCGATTCCTCATTTCCTTTAAGCAATTATATACATTAATTAATTAAACAATTTGGGCAAATTACCTCAATTAACAAAACAACTCCAAGGTTTCATTTTCACCTACGATCCATCATCCAACTCATTTTCTTTTATGCCAAACTTGCATATAGGTCCATTCCAAACAAAATCCCAACTTTTGTAAAATTACACAAAAGACCCGAACTTTCTCAAATCTACCCAACAACACCCAACACATCAAAATGCTAAAATTTAAAAACAGAATCCATAAGGAAGAGTAGGATATCCCTACCTCAAAAGATGGCTCTCAACGAAGAAGACGAAGAAACTCGACGTGCTCCAAAGCTCAATATTTTCGAATCAAAAGATAGCCCTTGACGATCAACCCAACTATTAAAAAGACCAAAGGTAAGGAGAACACCCTAGCTAGATCAAACCCTAGAGAGAAGGGAGATTCTAGAGAGAGGAGCTCTCAAAAATGGGTTTTAGAGAAGTAAGAGAGAGAGTGTGGATGTAAAAAGTGATTTAAAATAGCCTAGCTGTCAACTGATACACGACTCTCCTGCTTGAGCGGAGAACACAACGCTCGAGCGTCAAGAACAAAAACTAGGTCCGCTCGAGCGCAAACATTCCCGCTTGAGCGCCAAGACACAAGAATAAAGTACATCCGCTCGAGCGTGAAAACCAGTCCGCTCAAGCGTAGATTTCCCCCTCCCAGAACTTACACCAAAAAGGTACCACCCGCTCGAGCGTTACCAAGCCCGCTCAAGCGCGACCCGCTCGAGCACAAGAAACCAGCTCGAGCGTTGAAAACACTTCTGCAGAAGTTTTGCAGAGGCACGAAATACTGAAACTGTGAAAACCCCGCTCGAGCGGACCATTCAAAAACTGGGCAACAACAATGGGAGCTAAAGCTCTACCAACCTGAAACAACCGAGCCCAACACATTCTAAAACTTAAACAAAAGAGTTTAAAGGTTGACAACATAATAGGTACAACTACCAACTCCACAGAACCGCGTCCGGAAAATAACAGAACAGTAAAGGGATAACCGGGATCGCTATAACGCCGCCTCCAGTCGGTTCAGTATATCTACCACTACTGGGGGGGATAGACAACCTCAGCCCCGTCCGCAATGCTTCTTCGCACAACGAGAACTCTGCCGACCGCGTATCTGACGCCCTCTCCTTAGATGTGGGCACCCTCAAACCTATCTCTGCTGGAATTTGGTACTTTCTTCGTACCTCTTTTAACTCCTCCGCCATAAATGTGGACCTGTCGGCCTTGGTGTGCTAGTGGTCTGGCTCCACTTGGCTAATTAGCCTAGCAACAGCGATCATCGTCGTCGGACGGGCCCACACCACTCGCCCCGCTCCCCTCTCCTCCCTTTGCTCCACCCAATACTATTTCGCCAGCTCCACTGTGCCGTCGTCCTCTAAAGAGTCTAGTCCCATGGTTAGCACTTCGTCTCGAGCCATCTCTCTTATGTGTCTGCGTATAGCTTCAGACGCTGGCACGAGGAAGTTCGCAAAGTGTTGTAGAGGTGTATTACTGGAAACAAATGAGCTTACTTCTGGGACGTGTTGGTTTTTTGCAAAAAGGTAGGTAAAGCGAATAACCCCAAACGCCCACAGTTTGCCTATATTCCAAGGGTCAAGATTAAATTTCACCAGTTTGAAATTTTTCATTTTTTTTTTCCAAACCGGCCTTTTCAACGTCCTATATTACCCTATCCCTTTGTTTCTTATTAAGCGCATTGCCTCCCCTACCATAGGATTTCACCACGTGTATGACCATGATCCACTGCCCCCTTCTCCTACCCCGTCTATTCCACTTCACATCACCAC
Source organism: Camellia sinensis (assembly GCF_055761805.1). Lineage (NCBI taxonomy): Eukaryota > Viridiplantae > Streptophyta > Magnoliopsida > Ericales > Theaceae > Camellia > Camellia sinensis. The sequence continues at coordinate 127,760,181 of NC_138975.1, forward strand.
GTACCCCGCCGCTCCTCGAGCCCCACGCACCGCCACTCCACCTTCTTCTCTGGTCACCCTTCGCAGTCGGCCCTCCTATCAGTCGGCCTTCTCACTCGGTCACCTTTCGCGGTCGGCCCTCCTCTTAATCGATTTTCTCACTTGATCACCCTTTGCGGTCGGCCCTCCCTCGGCTGGTCGCCTCGCTCGTTCACCCTCTGTGTTTGGCCCTCCTCGCGGTCAGTCACCTCACTCGGTCATCATTCGCGTTCGGCCCACCTCCCGATCAGTTTTCTCTCTGTCAATCTCTCACAACCCCCTGACCTCTCACGACTTAAAAAAGCGTCACCTTCCTTATTCCCTTCGTTGGACTGAAGCTGCACTTAGGAATGGGGAACTACTGACATAAGCGGGTCTATAGGAGCTTTTGGCCCACCACTTAAAGCCCAACACATAATTTAAACACTAAAACCCAATGTTGCATCAAGGACCAACGACACCTAAACACGTGCCAAGAGAAGAACCATCCACATCAGCAGACAAAGATCCTACAGAGTTATTGCATCACACATCAGCCATTAATAAGTCCTGCAGCATTTATTACGATAACCCCTTCACGTCGGAACAGAACAGCCTCACCACGAACAAGGCAAGTTAGAACATAGACTTTCGGCCAACATGACAGCTCGGAGTGGATAAGGAAATGATGAACAAAAGATATAAGTAGGTTTCAACGGCAAGGAAAAGGTTAAGTTCTCTATCACCATTCCATCTCTACCATTTATCACTCTCACTTCTCTAACTTGCTCGTAGGAGGGTTCGTTGGGGGACTCTCTGTTCCTCGTTGAACTCTTGTGCAAGTTTCTCTGTGGGCATTATCAATCGGACAACAGTTTGAGAAGCGTGGATCGACCCGACTTGTTCCTTCTGGAGCTCGCAGCACCATCAGTTACAAACAACATAAATTAATAAATTACATACCTTTCCAACCATGTGAACATCATGTGACAAATTTTGCAGAGGCTGTCTTGTAAGCAAAATGAGGTCATTCTTTGAACAGCTTCTACATCCTGCAGGAACATCGTCATTGTGGACACAACGAACAATATGAAAATCATCAATTCTCTTAACTAACAACACAGATAGACTGCCACAACTCATCTCTTCTAAAGAAGTAATCTCCAGAAAGGAACTATGCAACTGTGCTTTAAACTCTTCTAATACCAATGGTCGAAAAATGTCCACATATTGGTCAAGTGATTGAAAAGACACAAGGATTTCTTTTAATTTGCTAACAGTTTGATTCCTTTACTTGCAGATGCTAATCCCATTGTTGCAAAGTAATCTATCTCTATGCTGTGCAGTGCTATGGGAGGGGAAATTTCAATCCCTTAACTGGCCAACCGGTTAACTGGTCAACTGGCCAGACATCCCTAGTATTTTGATGCAAGCTACAGTGCAACTATTGAAGCACCTCATATCAAATTGAAAAAATTGCCTCTTTTTTTTTTCCTTAGGTTTGATAATAAAAAAAAATGGTTCACCGTTGAAGATGCTCTAACACAGAATTCTCAACTCATATTGATTCTCATAACAAACTCACTGCTTTTCCAACAATTATTAATAGTAAAATACACTATTTTTAGGACTAATATGTCCATAAAAATCTCACTTAATACTTGTTGGATAATAACTCCAACTAACAGGACCAAGTGATAATTTTGCCAAAAAAATAAAACATATTATATTAAGGAGACAACTCCTCTCCAGTTATGGACTGAGCGGTGCTATTAAAGCTCGTGAAACCCACTACGGATTCTATTTCGTTGATCTAAATCATTCATTTTGTTGAGGCATTGTATATTTTATCCACACAAAAAGAAAAAAAAATTAGGTCTATTTTTTGGTGACAAATACAACAAATTAAATATGTTACGATTATCAGATTAATTTAATTTTTTTGTGTGAATAAAAATACACAAAATATTTAACAAAATAAACTGTTCAAATTATCGAAATAAAACTTATAGTGAACCGCACCGACCCAAAGAGCACCTCCAATCTTGATTATGGACCGTAGGGATCCACCTTGTATTAATATGACAAAAATAAGGCCTCTTTCAAATAAAGGGTCTGATGCAATGGGCTTAATGGCCATGCATTTGGGCCAGCTCTGCAAACAGTCCATTATTATTACATAAACATTCAAGCACCCAAACATAAATAGGCAAAGTGGTAATTTCACCCATAAGTAGTCCCTTCCTGATAAACGCAAAACGAAAGTGCTCTCTCTCTCTCTCTCTCTTTCACCAAACCCAACAACAACAAATTCACACCAAAAAAGCTTTTCTTTTTCATATTCTCTCCTCCTCAATGGCGGAGGTTTCCTACCTTCACCTCCGCGAAGACGACGACGAAGACGACCGCGACGACGTCGTTGTGTCCTTCGACTCCGTCCCTTACTGGTCCCACGACTTCGACTCCTTCGATGTCTTCTCTTCAGATCCCGATTTCCCACCCTCCGATCTCTCCCTCTCTCTCTCCCCCCAAATCTCCTCCGTCCGTCTTCGCCGCCGCCACCGGGACCGAATCGACAATCTTTCCGAACCTGATTCAATCACCGATGTAGATCTCTTCGACCGCGAGAACCAGGTAAACTTCGTCATGGACTTGTTCCATCAACGCGTCGAGCAATCCTCGATAGTAGGAAACGCCGATTTGTTGTCTTCTGATTCGAATTTCGGAGTTATTGAAGGGAATGATGAAATGGGTTCGAGTCATTTGGAGCTGGATCTAGGGTTAGGGTTAGGGTTTTGTATGGACCAGCATGGTTTGGGTGGTGATGATGGTGGTGGTGGTGATGATGATCATAATTGTGGTTTTATGGTTGCTGATTGCGGCGACGAGTTCTTTGTGTCGAAAAGGGGGTCTGTGACTGAGTCCGGTGAGTCGTCTACAGGAGAAAAATTCGGTGGCGGTTCGAGGGTTGTTGGGATTGATTCGGATTCGAATTCGGAGGAGGATGAGAATGAAGTTATGGGGATTAATTTGAATGCAGAGGAGGATGATTGTGGGTTTGATATTGGTTGTGATGACGATACAAGTATTCGGCTTTGTTGGGATTCGTTTGGATTGGAGGATCATAGGGATGGTGATGAAGATTTTGAGTGGGAAGAAGTGGATGGTAGGGTAGATGAGAGAGAAGTGTTGAGCATGTTTTTCGATGCCGATGTGGATGAGGAGTTGGACGCATCGATTTCAACTGCAATTCCATCACAAGAAGAATTGGGTGTGGAGAGGAGGGTAGCTACAATGAGGAATTTGGAGTGGGAAGTCTTGTTGGATATTCACAATTTGGATACAAATGTGGATCTTGAACATGGCGGTGAACATTATTTGAGCGATCACGATGAGTACACTAATACAGCAGAGTATGAAATGTTGTTTGGGCAATTTGCAGAGAATGAAAATGCCTTGGTGGGAAGGCCACCTGCTTCAAAAACAGTTGTTGAAAATCTTCCATTGGTGGTTGTGGACGATGACAATGGACTTTGTGCGGTTTGTAAGGATGAGATAAAGATTGGGGAACTAGGAAACCAGCTACCTTGTTCACACCTTTACCATGGGGATTGCATTGTGCCGTGGTTGGGCATTCGGAATACCTGCCCTGTTTGTCGTTATGAATTGCCAACAGATGATCCTGCTTATGAGCGGAGGAGGACCCAGAGAGCTGGTCATGTTGATTGAAGTATCCTAAGGTCAGATTTAATCTTGAAGTTTTTCTTGAGCATTAGGTTGTATCCACTGTAGATAATGATGTTGGATAGAGTCCATTTCTATCTTTGAGGATGATTATGTTCTTAATTATTTTGATTGTGATTTATTGAGATTATATATGAATGTTTTGTTGCTCAGTGGTGCTACATGCACTAACTAACTAGTGTACCAATACTAGTAATGACATTGTTATTGACCCACTCATTATATAAATTACAAATATCAAAAATCTTTTAAATTATGTCACATCATCAATTGGTACACTAGTTGGTACACTAATTAGTGAATATAGAATTATTCTTTGTGGCTAGGGTGTATATTGCAATTTTCCATATAATTCATTATTGAGTTATAGTTGGCAAAGTAAATGGTGCGATTGGCCAACTTAGAGAGAGAAACAGTTTATTGGCAAAGAGGAAGGGAAAGGATTTCTGATTTGGGTTTTTCCCATTTAAACATGTATAGTTCATGGGTCAATCCATTTTATATGCCAAATAATCTTTATAGGGGAAAAAATAGGAAATATGGTTAGATGAATCAATAGTAACTGCAATATTGTGTTAAGTCAATAACAGTCTTCTAACGGTACGAGCTAAACTCAGAGGCTAATCTAAAACTCAAGAGAGAACATGTAATATTTTCAAAACTAATGTGCTAGCTGTAATTAGCTCAATAGCCAGGCGAGATCAGTGTAATTTACCCTATAAATTACTATTAACTTCCACCCTTTAGTTCTTCTCATGTCCCAATCACTAACCAACATAAACAAAGAGTAATCACAATTTTTTGTCAAGTCATTAGCAGCCTTCTAACAGCATGGGATAAATTGTTATTTGAATGTAAAACTTGAGGAGGATGGTGTAATATTATTAATTAATGAGCTAGCTGTAATCAGCTCAATAGTTAATATTTACTCCCACCCTACAGTTCTTGGATGAGAGTCATTAGACTCTCGTGCCTCAATCACTTAACCATATTATATGTTCCGTGCTGCATCTGAAGATCCTATTTGTGTCACAACCCGATCCTTGTAATTTTATGCTGCGGTGACTCGAAATCATTACAGTTGTTTATACTTTGGTGTGTTTAAGCTGAGGATTGTTGGCTCTCTCTTTTGGTGGTTGGATTTCTCAGAGCCCCTTCCCTTGCAACCTGGTTGCTGTCTTTTGAAATTGGTGCATTGCAATCAATCTGTCCTCGAAGGATTTCCTTTACTGGAATTCCCCCCATTGTTCTCTGTTGCCTCTTTTTATCTCTCGATTGTATTAGAATTTGTGCATTATGAAATTAATCTTTGTAGCGGAAATCTTACCTCTACTATTTATTTAACTAAGGTCTTCTTAACTGTTCTTCCGTTAGATTTCTTCGCTCAAATATATATATATATATATACATATATTAATTAAAAAAGAAAGAAGTCCAAAATACAAAGATTAAAGGATGGAAATTGAATGGCTTTGACTATTATTTGCCTGAATCAAACCTAACTAGTAAAACTATAAATTCTATTATTGTTACCATTTTAAAGTAGATAAGTTGAGTTCTTTATTGAGTTACAGAGATTTATTTATTTATTGTTTTGATGCAATTAAAATATGTTTTTTGGTTGGATAAAGTGCACTGGTTTCCCCCAAGGTTACTAATAATTGACAATTCGTGGACCTCCCCCAGCTTTCTAAATTGACAGTAGCCTTTTCGGTTAGACGACGTTAATGGATCTTAGTTATTTTATTTCTGCTTTAACCCTTCAGTTGAGCGGACATCCATTGCAAAGGTGACTAAAAGCTCCAACAAAGCTCACCCTGCTACCATGATCAACAACTCTATATAACGTAGACTTATAAATATTAATTTCTCTTCCATTTTAAAAATTATGATGTCTTGTATTTTTCTATTATCTCTGAATGAAATATATATATATATATGTATGAGATAATAATATATAAAATTATATATTTTGCATATTTCTCGTACATGTGTTTAGTATTTTGAAAATTGATATGTTGATTTTTTCTTGTGTCGCTTGTACCTGTCTCACAGTATGTGTATGTGAGAGATCGAGGAATTGATCAAAGAGAGAGGAGGGGATATCAAAGAGGGGGTGTGAGGGACATTGATTGTGCGATGGCAGTGGCATGAGAGGGACAGTGGTTTTGTGATGGCAATGGTGAGTGAAGGACAATGGCGGTGGCCTGAGTCTGATGACTGCTTGGGATAGGCCTTTTTTTAATTGTGGAAGTTTGGAAGATGAGATAGGTTGTCTCTTGTAATTTGTAGCGAAGTTTGCTTTTTGATAATCTTCTCTATGTTGGCACTTGAGTTAAATTATAACGACAGTTGACAACAACTCTGTCCAGTGAGCTAGAATTCTTTCTCGTGAGTTAAGAACAAACAATTATTCCCTTCATAGACTTTCTTCCATGAAAAATATTCCTCAACCCTGAAATCAATAGATTCAGGACGGCTGGTTGGTCTAAAGAAAGCATGGTAATCAAAATGCATGATTGTTGGTTGGACAACCAATTCGGAAATAACTTCCACTACCCATAAAAGAAAAAATCCAAAGTAACTTTTTTCTTTTGTAGTGACAACCATAATGTTCCCACCACTACCCATAAAAGAAAAAATCCAAAGTAACACTTTTTTTTTGTAGTGACAACCACAATGTTTTTTTTTTTTTTGGGTAAATTTCAAACGCACCCATGAGGTATGTTCCAGTGATTTTAGAAATTACATGTTTCTTTGAAATTTTTAATTTCGTAAGAGATGATATTTTTTATTAATAAATTATTAAATTAATGAATAGTTTTTAATGATGTCAAAAATTTATTTTAATTAATAATTTAAATAATTTTATTATTGTACAAGAGTGTAGTTTGAATTTTTTTAAAATTAATTTTGTTAAATAAAAAATTAGAGTAAGGAAATATTTATAATTTTTCAAATCACAAGGGAGTAATTTATATTTTAAATAAATTTTAGAGGGTATTTGTAATTTTTTATTTTTTGTTTTAAAAAATAATAATAATAATAATAATTTCCTGTTCAAGTTGGATAAAGTGGTGGATTGAACCTATAGATTTTTGCATTGAAACTGTAATGACTTTTATAATGACATTGGATCGGGGTGTTTGAGAATTGAATTTTTTAATAATTTTTTTGATTCTTTTTTTCTAGAAGGACGTGTAGATAGGAAAAACAATTTGATAATTCATAATGATTTTTTTGGCTTTTTAACTATTTAACACATTTTCAAAAAGGGGTAAATCTTTTAATTTTTATTTATTTTTTATATTTTTTTAGGTTTTCCTTTGACCATTTCATTAAAAGCTTTATGCTTGTAGGTAAGTATAGGGATGTAAGAAAAATTGAAAAAATTGATTAAACCAATTGACTCAAATCGAATCGGTCACATTTGATCGTTATTTTAATATGAATCGGTCTGTTAGGTATTGAAATTTTTTTTTTCGATTTTCGGTTCAATATCAGTTTTGACATATTGTACACTGATTTTTACCAAAATTGACCGTAAATGTTTACATATAATAAAATTATTGTTTTAAGTTTTGGTTTTATTTTGATGTTAAGACTTTGGTTCTTAAATTATATTTTATTTTTAATTCTAATTTAGTAAACACTTCAAGCATTAGTATTTATTAATTTTTTTATTTGTATTTTTGTAAATAGTTGGATTGGATATGGTTAAAATTATGTACAAATGGCTACTTTAATATTTTTATATAAATTATTAATTATACTACAAATTTAATAAATGACTCATTTTGAAATTACTTAAATCGATTAAATCACATTGTGCTGAACTGTTTGAATCGATGGGATTTGGTCAAAATTTTGGTCTATATCAATTTTTAATATAATAAAATCAACATTATCAATTTGATACAAAATTTTATTTAAATATCGACCGTTCCAAACATATTAGATCCCTAGTTAAGTGCAAGTGAACCAGTGACGTTGACATTGACTAGTTAGTTGCTACTTTACTAATTAAAATCACAACCCCGCTTGGTAACTCGAAAAATTAGAGGCTCGAGTGGCCTGAAATCCCAAAACGACGTCGTTTTGGTTTTTTTTTTTTTTTTTTTTTCTTCTTCTTCTTGTTCCTCCTTTCCATAACTCGCAGAAGAAGGAAAAAGAAGAGAAAATGAGAGGAAAGGAAAGAGATGGGAACAAAGCGAGCAACATCATCAGGTAAAGCAGAAAAACAATACAAATCAAAAATTTCTTGTTTGAGCAACAGCATCAGAGAGAGCAACATTTCTTGTTTTTCTAGAGCAGAGAGATTCAAATTCAAAAATCAAAAATTAAAACCAATACAAATCAAACCCACAAATCAAAACCAATCAGAGAGGAGATACACAGAACACAGAGAGAGAGAGAGAGATATATATATATATATATATACACAGATCAATACAAATCTGTGTATACACAGATTTGTGGAGGATGGCGGCGCCAGTGGGTCTCTTTATTCCCCCTCCCTCTTCTCTCTTTCTTCTCTCTTCCTCCCTCCCTTTGTTTCACAAATAAATGAGAGAGAAAAAAAATTTCAAAACGACGTCATTTTGAATTCGGGCCACTCAAGCCTCAAAAATTTCAAGCTCTGAAGCATTTTTCTTAAAATTGTGAATTTAGCTGCTTTTTTTTTTTTTTTAATTATTCCATGTGTCATGAGAAATTTTTGTTGTTTGCATAGTAGCTTCAATCTTCCTTTCAAGTTCTCCTCTAATTTCTTTGCAGATAAGTATATACATATTTTTTGACTTTTTGACTAAAATAGTTAAAAAATTAAAATATTAAATTATCTTATTCTTTCTATTTTTGTATATGTCTTTTTTGTAAAAAGTTAAAAAATTAATTAAAATAATCAATTTTCAAACTTAAGCGACTTGCACCAAATTTTTTATTTTTATTTTTAAACTTTTAAGGTAATGTTTGCGTTAATGGAAACAAATATTATGTAATGATTATTGGCTAGAGGTTAAAGAGGCGTGTTTTCATTCCAATTCAATAACGAGTAGTTTTGTGTTTGTCAGGTTCATTTGGTTAAAATAATCATATATGATAAAATTGGTTATTTTAATTAAATAAGATAAAATATCATATTTAAATTATAATTATTTTATTTTTTCTTTCACAAAAATTAAAAAAGTCAAAAAATCTATCACAAACGAGATTTTTTAATCCTAGATTAAAATAGTCAAAAAATTAAAAAGTTAAAAAGTCAATCTATATTCCAAACGTAGGCTTGGAATTAATTAAATATTATTATTATAGACTAGTTAGAAAGGCAAGCCATTTTATAAAGGGATAATTTTATTGGGAAATTGATCAATAAATCTCATATTTTGGATTTGTAATCTATATAGTTTTATATTTTTCTTGTAATCTATTTAATCCTTTTGGATGTATATTGACTCATTTGTCCGTCACATTGGAGTGTCACATTTAGAAAAAGTACACTAATGCAGTGTTTGGTTGGGAGATTTGAAAATAAATTTGGATAGAGAAAGAGAAAAGATAGGTAAAATATAAATAAAATATACTTATATTTCAGATAGTTTAAAACAACTTTTTCCTATCCCTATCCAAATTCCATAACCAAACACAGCGTAAGGAGTTTTTTATTCACATCATATCGGTCACGTGTTACATTTGGAAAAGTACACTAAAGAGTTTTTAATTTTTTTAGAATGTCACATCATACTTATCACGTTAGAGTATCACTTGTCATATTTGAAAAAAATAAAATAAAGATTTTTTTTTTGTAGTGTCATATCATACCTGTCACATTGTTACATTTAAAAAAAGTGTACTAAGGAATTTTTATTTTTTTTAGTGTCACATTATAGCCGTCACGTTGTCACATTTGAGAAAAGTACATTAAAGAGTTTTTAATTTTTTTAGAGTGTCACATCATACTTGATACGTTGTTACATTTCGAAAAAATACACTAAAGAACTTTTAATTTTTTTTGGAGTAAAAGGCTTGGAGTATCGCATCATACCCGCCACGTTGTCACATTTGAAAAAAAGTATATTAAAGAGTTTTTATTTTTTTTAGAATGTCACATCATACCCGTTAGGTTGTCACATTTGAAAAAAAAAATACACTAAGGAGTATTTAATTTTTTTAAAGTAAAAGTCTTGAAATGTCGCATTATACCCGCCACATTATTACATTTGGGAAAAAAAAATACACTAAGAAGTTTTTATTTTTTTAGAGTGTCACATCATACCCTCTACGTTGTCACATTTAGAAAAAGTACACTAAGAAATTTTTAATTTTTTTAGAGTGTCACATCATACCCATCATGTTGTCACATTTAGAAAAAAAAAAATACACTAAAGAGTTTTTAGTTTTTTTAGAGTAAAAGTCTTGGAATGTCACATCATACTCGTCATGTTGTCACATTTGAAAAAAGTACACTAAAGAGTTTTTAGTTTTTTTTAGAGTGTCACATTATACCCACTACATTGTCACATTTGAAAAAAATACACTAAGGAGTTTTTAATTTTTTTAGAGTAAAAGTCTTGAAATGTCACATCATACTCACCACATTGTTACATTTGGAAAAAAAATACACTAAAAAGTTTTTTTTTTCAGAGTATCACATCATATCTTCTACGTTGTTACATTTAGAAAAAAATACACTAAGAAGTTTTTAATTTTTTTAGAGTGTCACATCATACTCATCACGTTTTCACATTTAGAAAAAATACACTAAAGAGTTTTTAGTTTTTTGGGAGTAAAAATCTTGGAGTGACGCATCATACTCGTCACGTTGTTACATTTGAAAAAAGTACACTAAGGAATTTTTAATTTTTTTGGAATGTCACATCGTTAGAGTGTCACATCAATACCTGTCATATTGGAATATTACATCATACCTGTCACATTAATAAAATAGTATAATTGTTCACTAAAACATTATCAAAATAAAAATAGGACTACACGGAAAGAAATTCTCCTCTAATAGGACTTAATAGATCAATAGAAAAAATTTCAAACTAATTGAAATACTTATTTGTGAGATAGAATTTATTGGTAAATATCCCAATTTCATTTCAGTAGATTTGTAAAGAAATATTTTTAAATTAATGATAAATTTTATATATATTAAAATGTAAAAGCATAAAATTTATCGTTAAAAAATCTTTGACATGTAATTTCCTCTTTTATAAATGAAGTGCAAGGCACGGGTCTTTTTTAGAAATATTTTTTATAAAAAAAAATATAATTTAATTTGACTAGAAGAAATATTAAAAAGATATTTTTAAAATTTGATTTTATTTTTCAAAAAGATAAAACTATATGAAAATGATAAGTTTTTTTCACCAAATTAAATTTTATGTTTTACCCAAAAAAAATAATAATAATTTCTAAAAACAAACTTTAAAAATAAAACCAATCACAAAGACTTTCACTCTGTTGTACTTTTGTTCCTTACTATTACAAAGATTATGAAAAATTATGTGGTGGTCTTGGGACAAGTTTACATGGTTACTTCTACTTGATATTATTGATATTTTTTTTTTTTTTTAATGAGACTTGATATTGTTGGTTGAAATTGTGAGATCTATTTGTTAAGATATTAAGAAATAATTTGACAAGTATCAAGTGATAAGTAGTGTAGAGCATTACTCTTAAACCATCAAATAATCTCCAAAGATTATTCTTAAAATGATTATAAAAATAAATAAAAATAAAGGTTTGACTCTTTAGCTATGAGTACACTAAAATCTAATCAAGACCACAAAAGAAATTCAAAAGAATTTATATATAAATCACAAAATTTAATATACATAAAAACAATATAGAATAGGGAACTCAATTCATAAATCTAATTTTGAATTTTCTTTATCCAAAGGTTCACACTCTAAAATATTTTTGTTTATAAGGACATGATGGTACAAAATGCCCAAACTACCCTCTTAAACTGTTACTCGTTCGAACCCATATCTCTTCAAAATCTCTATCTATCTCTCTTTTCCACTCTCTCTCTCTCTCTCTCTCTCTCTCTCTCTCTCTACGTTGTGTTTGGTTAAGGGATTTAGGAAGGGATTTGGAAAAAGAAAGATGAAAAGGTATATGAAACTAGGTGAAATATAAGTATATTTTATTCATATTTCACTTATCTTTTCATTTTTCCTTTCCAAATCCCTTCTCAAATCTCTCAACCAAACACAATGTTAAACTTCGCACTCCTCTAATTTCTCTCATCAACCAACCCTCCCTTTTCGTAAACCCCTTTCTCTCTCTCTCTCTTCTTCACCGCTGTCATCGCTCATTTTTCACCACTGTCTCCTTCGTCGCATCCACCTTCGCTAGAGCCATCGCTACCGCCTCTTCATTCGCCACCGCCACATACTCTGGTGCTAGAGCTTGGCAGTGTCCACACTATAGTGCGTTGAACTTTACCATCACCATTATGTACCAATCTCGCTCGTCAGCTCAATATCACTGAAGAAGTCCAGATCGACTTCGCAAATCGACAAATTTTTCACCATCATCACACGGTTTTCCCAACAGTTCAATCACACTTAGGTTCGCCCTCCTTCATGCTCCATCGTCGCCGTCCTCCATTGTTGGTGTGTGCGTATGTTATTAAATCTGCTTTGAACTTTTTCGGATCAAAGTCGTCCAGATCGTGATAATCACGAAAGAGATGGTCAAAGCCATCCACATCATAATATATGCAGGGTAAAACCCTAGATTTGAGTCGATCTAAGGTTTTGCTAATGATATCCTCAAACAAGTTTGTATTTATGTATGTATGTATGCATGTGTGTATGGTGAATCAACAGAACTTGGTAGAAAATACCAAATCTCAGGTTTTTTTTTTTTTTTTTTAACAGATAAGCATTTTCATTCTCTCTCTCTTTCTCCCCTCATCTTTTTTTTTTTTTTTGTATAGTTGTTGATTGTTGTTGTTAATGATGATGAATGTTGTTGATGATGAAACAAATCTGTAATGGATACGAATTCCTAACAAATTTGCTTAAGAGTATAATTGATCCAAATCTGTTAAACCTATCTGTTGAAAAATTGTTTAAGAGTGGAATTGTTTAACATATAAGAAAATTGAATTTTGATTTTAATAGATAGGTTAACAAATTTGTTTAAACCTATTTGTTAAAAATTGTAATAGATAAGAATGAAATCTTAGATAGGAAAAATGAATTTGTTATTTTAACAGATAAGAAAAATAAAACAAATAGTAGAAAAAATAAAAATTTGAACAAAAAAAATGAACAAATAGGAAAATATTTGAACAAATAGTTTAAAAAAATTAACCAAATAGTTAAAAAATTGAACAGATAATAAAATTTGGACAAATATTTAAACAGATAAGGGAAACAATTAAACAGATAGATATAAATTTGAATAGATAGTAAAAAAAAAGTCAATAGATAAATTAAGGGATAAAATTATAAACAAAATATCCTTCAAAATAAACAAAATGACTTCTTATCAAACTATTTCGGAAGTGGGACGCTGCTGCGCAGCCCGCGCAGCAGCGTCTGCTGTGCGGCGATTTGGGCCCATTTCGAGGCCCATTTTGATAATCCAAACCGTTCACATTTTAGAATACGTCAAGTAGAACATGCCTACAAAAAACCAAATTAATCGGGTATCGTTTCCCAATTATTCCACTCACATTTGTATCTACAAAAATAAATACAAATGTATTTTAACTTGATTAAAATGAATATAAATGTGAGTGGATGAATAGGTAAACGATATCCGATTAACTTGATTTTTTACAGGCATGTTCTACTTGACGTATTCCAAAATGTGAACGGTTCGGATTATCAAAATGGGCCCCGAAATGGGCCCAAATCGCCTCACAGCAAACGCTGCTGCGTGGGCTGCGTAGCAGCGTCCCCACTTCTAACTATTTCACAAAGATGAACCTCTCACTAACAAAAAATATCCAGTGGATCTAATACTTTACACTCTCATTAAGTTAGACTTTTTAACAATTTTCTCTATAGAATAATGTGGTAAGTCTTGATTTTAGAATCTTAAAGCAAAAACCTATCAAAATTGCTTATATTTTCAAAAATTCATTGCAACATTATTTTTGTCAATATATATATATATATATCAAAATTTTATGTAACATCACTTTTCTTTGAAAATCTAGTTTATTTTTTATTTTTTGTTTGTGTGTACAAAATGATATGTTTATTGTAGATCTTTTATTTTAAAATAAAACTCATGAAGATAACTTTTTACGAAAATCATATCACCACATTAAACTTTAGCTATTTTTTCCATCAAGACCCATCCCTTCCATTGCAACCACCGCAAACCAATTGCTCTAGGGAGCTTCTATTTCCACATACTAAATATTCTTTGTACACATTATTCCTCAAAGCACACCCTTAATGAATTTGAGATCTAATGTTTTACTCAATAAATAACTTATTATATAAAAAATGTCCTCATCTCCTTCCTTATTCAAACCCTAATTCTAACCCTATATCTTTTATAGTTCAATTGGAAAGTAAAAAATTAAAAATTTTAATCATGAAGTTGGCCCATTTAAATCTAATGCAAATTGATAGGTAGTTGTTTGTATATATATCTCTGTGTTTAGCGGGCACCTAGTAAGAAATTCATGAGTTACATTGATAAATTGGGTTTATTGAGAGAGTAGAAATTGACTTTGGTTACATTTGAAAGAAGTTAAAGGTAATAGAACATCAGTTGACAAGAATTTGCTTTAGAAAAGCCATTTTAAATACACCCAAATGTAATTCCCAATTGTTTACATGCATTCATGATTTTGAAATTCATTCGACCTGTAACAGCAGTGGCTTTTTAGCTATCCATGCCAACAAGAAAAGTTGGTATTTTTGACTCTTTAACAAACATGAATCATTGATAGGAAACTTCTTCCTTTCGGGTGAAAGATGATTCAACTCTGATGATAAATAATACATTTATGGTCATTTCAAAGAAGCATTCTACTATTTACATCATCAGATTTTGTGTTCAATTAAAGAAATTGCCTATTAATTATTTTTTTTGCTTTCTTTTTTTTTTCCTTGCAACAATGGCATCAATAAAAATTGGTAACGAGATAATGGTGGTTGCGGAGTAAATAGGCAATAGGGATGATAGCGCAATGGTGGTGGTGGTGGTGGTGGGGAGGTTTACCGGAGGTGAAGAGCATGATTAGGGTGGTCAAAGAGGAGACCAAGGACTTAGGATTTCGGTTGGAAAGGTGAGGATATTTTGGTAATTTTATTTTAGGATAAAAATGTAATATAAAAAAGATGCATTAAGTGTGTGAATTAAGGAAATTTGGTGTGTAGAAATAGAATTTCCCACTGCTCTATCATGTATCCTCCATTATAACCCAACTACTTCCACAAGAGAGAGAAAGAGAGAATTAGGGATTAGAGACGCATAAGAAATGAAAGGGGAGGATGAGATAAGGCAGAAAAGGGGTTGGGAGTAGCGGCGGCAGTAATGGTGGTTGGTGGACATAGTGGTGAATAGTGGATGGATTGAGAAATTACAGTTAAGACTTTGAGGGTTTTTTGGTCATTTTAGATAAGAATAAGATTTTAATAAATAAAAATTTGGGATTTTAAGGACATAAATAGTGATATAAATAGAATTACTTATACATTTTTAGTGCTTGTTATAGCGACCCCGGTCTTTTCTCTTTAGATTATTGTATCCGGACTTAGGTTCCGTGGATCCTGTCATCATTTATTGGTTGTTGTTGTCCTTTAATCTCTTTGTATTTGAAGTATAGGTAGTGTTGGGTGGGTCTGTTACAGGTTGGTTGATTTTTAGATGCCAATAGGTGATGCACAGATTTTGGCCGTTACGCTCGAGCGGAAGTTTTAACGCTCGAGCGTGATTTTCCATCTTCCAGTATTTTACCCTACAGTTAGTCCGCTCGAGCGGTAGTTTTAACGCTCGAGCGTGATCCCTTGTTTTTGTTCCTCCGCTCGAGCGTAGAGTTTGACGCTCGAGCGGGTTCCAGCGCCTGCAAAACTTCTGAAAGTGTGCAATCGACGCTCGAGCGGCTTTCTTCACGCTCCAGCGTGAGTCTGTGTCTTACGCTCGAGCGGGGCTTTCTACGCTTGAGCGTAGAGTCGACTACATCAGTCCGTGATTTCACTTTCTGGATCACTTTTTGACCTACTTTTCCTTTCTTAACTTTTAGAAACCGCCCCTTGAGAGTCTCTCTCTCTAAACCTACCTTCTCTCTAAGAATTGATCTACCAAGGATGAGTATCTAACCTTAGTCCTTTATTAAAAAGATAGTGTGAGTCAAGGGCTTCGATTTAATCTGAACGTTTGGTGGTTTGGAGCACTTTGGAACTTAGGTCTTCATCTTCATCTTCTCCATTCGGGCTATTTCTTCGAGGTAGGGATTTCCTACTCCATTCTATAAGTTTTGTTCTAAGTTTTGGCATCTTGATATGTTGGGGATACTTTGATGATTTTGGGAAAAACCCTAGTTGTATTAAATAATTGATTTGTATAATTAATTTAAGGAAATTGGGGAAAATTGGTTAAATGCATGAAATTGAGAAAATTCATTGGTTAAATGGTGTAGTTGGATAATTAAAATCACTCGCCTATTGAATTGTTGGTATGTTTATTTTTCCAAGTCTAGAAATAACTGTTTGGGCTATCGGTGGAGGATAGTCGTGTTTGTTGTAGACACTGCATGTGGATTAGGGATAACTGAAACTAATCATTGATTAAGTCATCAATTTTGACTGCTGAATTAATACAGACATTATGTGTATTGATTATGTGTTGCATATGTTATGTGTTTGCATACATTGTTTGTGTGGGAGGAGATAGGGGATGGACTCCATTAGCATCACTATTATGTGTGCTTATTATATTGAAGTGTTTTTACATGTTATTGATACAGCACTAAAATGTGTATCAAACGGGAAGTATGAAGTGTTTTGATATGAGCTTGAGTCTCATTTGTGTTGTTGATTTTGGAAGTAATGTGAATATAATTTATAGTTCACTGTTGTAAGTTAGGCCAGGTTCTGAACCATATTGATAATAATGGGAATTGAAACATGTCATTGACATTAGTGTCATGAGACGGTATTAAGTTACAATTGATTATCTTGGTTAACCATCTATTGAATGCTATAGCTTTAATCAATGCTTATATATGGTTTAGTATTTTTCTACTGGGCTGTGGCTCACCCTTTATGGG
This sequence comes from Camellia sinensis, assembly GCF_055761805.1. Taxonomy (NCBI): domain Eukaryota; kingdom Viridiplantae; phylum Streptophyta; class Magnoliopsida; order Ericales; family Theaceae; genus Camellia; species Camellia sinensis. The sequence continues at coordinate 127,777,177 of NC_138975.1, forward strand.
AACATCATTTTCAGGTCCAGGTGATAAGCTACCTCCAAGGGCTTAGCTTGGGAGGACTTGGCTTTCGGATTTTGAAGACTTGTCTTTAGTTATTTTTTTTTTATTTTATTGGAGATTACATGTAAACATTCAAGCCAAGGGCTTAACTTGTAAATGAGTTAGTACTCATTCTTTTGTGTCCAAGTGTTAGCTTGGAAAGATGTAAGCCCTTAGGGCATTTATTTTGATGTTACATGTTATGTCTTTCAATAAAGGTACTCCGATGAATAACTTAAATGATTCGTTTCCTTTTATTATTGCATGGCAATGTTATGTATATTATGGGTTTATTTTGAGGGCGTTACAACTTGGTATCAGAGCGTACCGGGTTTGAATACTTTGGGTACGTGGGAAGTGATTAGTATCACAATGGGTTCGTCTCGTTTGATAGAGACTTAGTGTAATGATTATATGCTTACATGATAACATGTTTATGTGACTATATGGGTATGGAATGTAGTTCCTTGGATGTTGATTGGACCCTTGGGTTTCTAGTAGTCTTGTTGGAAAGGCACTTGATCACTGCTGCTTCCAACCGGAACTATAGTAACGCATTGGGACTATCATTATCCAGAAATGAAATTCGTAGGTGCTTATGTGATTATGTGCTTACGTGGAATGAATTATTGTTGTCCCATGCATTAGGATGCGAGTGTTTAGTTTTGGCACATTTATTAATGTGCTAACGTCTTTGTTTCCTTTATTAGGATGTCAGGACGAGGACGAGGACGCGGTAGGCGTGGTAGGCCGGGTAGGCAGGAGGTGCCTGTGCCAGAGGAGATTCCAGCAGTTCAGGAGGGAGTTGGCCAGGCCAATGTGGCCGAGCCAGTAGGCCAGCAGGCTATGGGCGCTCTAGCCCGAGAGATAGCAGGGGCATTCAGGGAGTCAGTAGGCATTCTCAAAGCTGAGAATCAAGCTCGGGATGTTGCTGCAGATGCAGGACCTTCCTTTTTGAAAAGGGAGTTCTTCCGGTCAAATCCGGATGAATTTGTGGGCGATCCTAAAGAGCCGCTTAAGGCAGATGAATGGCTCGAACAGACAACGAAGACGTTTGAGATGCTTGGCATCGAAGACGAGGGGTTGAAGGTGACCTTGGCATCTTTCCAGTTGAAGGGGGATGCGGGTCAGTGGTGGAAGTTCACTAAGGGTCGTATAGGAGGTACATGGGAGGCTTTTGTGAATGCTTTCCAGGAGAAGTTCTTATCTCCAGCAGTTAGGGAGAAGCTGAGAGACCAGTTCTGCCAGCTTAAGCAGTCGAGTTCTTCAGTGGCCGAGTTTGAGGCTGCATTTACTAGTTTGTCCAGGTTTGCACCTGAGTTGGTGGCGTCTGAGGAACGCCGTTGTATTGAGTTTGAGAAGAAGTTGAGGCGTGGTCTCAAGCTGCGAGTTGGGGGAACTATGATTAGGGATTATGGGCGTATGGTTGATGCTGCAGCCCACATGGAAATCATGATGCAGGAGGAGGAGGAAGGACAGAAGGGCTCCAAGAGGAGTCAGGATGGTCAGAGTGATGGTAGGAGACAGAAGAGTTTTTATCCTCAACAGTCTCAGGGTAGCTTTTCTAGATCGACTTTTCCTGTGCCGAGTGCTAGTTCGGGGAAAGGTAGTCAGGGAGACATCACCTGTTTCAAGTGTGGCCAGCTGGGCCACAAGTCTCCAGTTTGTCCTCAGAGGGGAGGAGTGCAGAGAGCAGCATCATCTTCGGCTCGATCTCAGAGCCAGAGCCAGGGTAGAGGCCAGCCACTCTCGTGTTATCAGTGTGGTCAGCCGGGGCATATGAAGAGGTATTGCCCGCAGTTGGGTAGCACATCTGGTGCATCTGGGTTGAGGCAGATTCAGGGTCAACAGCCAGCTCAGTCGGGTCAGGCCTCGAGGGCCAATCAGGGGGCTTCGTCGTCCCAGTCGGTGCAGCAATCTTATGCTCCTAGAGGTGAGCAGGTTGATCAGAGGTCGTCTGGGCGCGTGTATGCTGTTACCGCGCAGGATCTTGTGCCGACACCATCAGTTGTGAGAGGTACCTTCTTGTTTTGCAACTCAGTTGCTAATGTTTTGATTGATACGGGTGCATCTCATTCCTTTGTGTCTGCTGCATTTGCATCTGTTTTGGAGTTGGAGTTAGCACAGTTAGCATCTCCTATTTGTGTAGTGTCGCCTCTTGGGGGTGAATTGATTTTGAAACACGGGGTTAGGGGTTGTGATATAGAGGTTGATTACCATAGAATCCCATTTTCCTTTGTAGTTATGCCTATGAGAGGTTTCGATGTTATTTTGGGTATGGACTGGTTATCGTCATACCGGGCAGTTATTGATTGCTACCGCCAGAGAGTCACTTGTTGTACCGTGAGCGGAGAGTATTTTCATTTTCTGGGGGACCGGGTTGGTAATGTGTTGCCACCGGGGTATGTTCCGCGAGGACGGAGTGAGCTTAGTGGTCTACTTGCTAACCTTTCGATTAGTGAGGATGGTGAGACTCAGATTGTGTTGCCAAGGGTGGTTTGTGAGTACTCGGACGTCTTTCCCGAGGATCTTGTTGGTTTGCCACCGCATCGGGAGATTGAATTCTCTATTGACCTAGTCCCTGGCACGGCGCCGATTTCTATGGCACCTTATCGTTTTGCCCCAGCCGAGTTAGTTGAGTTGAAGATTCAGCTCCAGGAGTTACTAGACAAGGGATTTATACGTCCTAGTGTTTCGCCGTGGGGAGCACCGGCCCTCTTTGTTAAAAAGAAAGGTGGTGCTTTGAGACTTTGTATAGATTACCAGAAATTGAATCGGGCTACGGTTAAGAATAAGTACCCTATACCTCGTATAGATGACCTGTTCGATCAGTTGAAAGGTTCCCGTTATTTCTCGAAGATAGACTTGAGATCGGGTTATCATCAGTTAAGAGTCAGGGAGGAGGATATTCCGAAGACGGCCTTCCGTACACGGTATGGCCACTACGAGTTTCTGGTGATGCCATTTGGGCTCACCAATGCACCGGCAGTTTTTATGGATTTGATGAACCGAATATTCCGGGAATTTTTAGATCGTTTTGTAGTCGTCTTCGTGGACGACATCCTTATCTATTCACCTTCTGAGGAGAAGCACAAGGAACACTTGAGTTTGGTGCTTGAGTTACTTAGAGCCCATAAGCTTTATGCTAAGTTTGGGAAGTGTGAGTTCTGGCTAGAAGAGGTCAAGTTTTTAGGCCATGTAGTTTCTGGGGAAGGGGTGTCTGTTGATACATCCAAGACTGAGGCGGTGCAAGATTGGGCACAGCCTAAAAGTATGTTTGAGATCCGCAGTTTTCTGGGGTTAGCTGGGTATTATCGTCGGTTTGTGAAAGATTTCTCCAGATTAGCTTCGCCTTTGACTAGATTGACTCGGAAGGGAGTCAAATTTGTTTGGAGTGAGACTTGTGAAAAGTCGTTCCAGGAGTTGAAAGTCAGACTGACCACCGCACCAGTATTGATTATTCCAGAGAGAGGGTTGGGTTATGCAGTCTATTGTGACGCCTCACGGGAGGGTCTGGGTTGTGTGTTAATGCAAGAAGGGAAAGTAGTTGCCTATGGCTCACGTCAGTTGAAAATTCACGAGCAGAATTACCCTACGCATGATCTAGGGTTAGCAGCCGTGATATTTGCCTTGAAGATTTGGAGGCATTATCTTTATGGTGAGAGATTCGAGATATTCTCGGATCATAAGAGTCTGAAATATTTGTTTACACAGAAAGACTTGAACTTGAGGCAGAGGAGGTGGATGGAGTTCATAGAGGATTATGACTTTGAGTTGCATTATCATCCGGGAAAGGCCAATGTGGTGGCCGATGCCCTTAGCAGGAAACCTGTTGGTGACATAGCTAGTATAGCCATCCGAGAATGGGAGATGTTGGGTGCACTTGGAGAGTTTAATTTCCTTCTGGGTGAATCTGTTGAGGCTGCGGCCTTATTCTCTGTTGTTGCACTGCCTACACTTGTGACTCGAGTGATAGAGGCTCAGGGGGGTGACCTTGAGGTAGAATCCTTCCGTGAGAAGATTTCTAGTGGGAAGGTTGAGAAGGGTTTGACGGTGTATCCCGACCTCAGTGTGAGATACCGAGACCGTCTGTTTGTGCCGGAATCTTGTCGAGAGGAGGTACTTCGAGAGTTCCATCATTCACGCCTTACGGTGCATCCGGGAGGCACTAAGATGTATCGGGATTTGGGTCGCCAGTTCTGGTGGCGGGGTATGAAGAGAGATGTGGCAGCTTTCGTATCTAAGTGCCTTACTTGTCAGCAAGTGAAGGCCGAACATCAGAGGCCAGCGGGTTTGTTGCAACCCTTACCTATTGCCGAATGGAAGTGGGAACACGTCACTATGGACTTCGTTGTGGGTCTTCCGAGGACTCAGCGGGGTAGTGATGCTATTTGGGTGATTGTAGACCGGTTGACTAAGTCGGCGCACTTTATTCCTATGCGTGTTACAGATTCAGTCGATCATCTGGCTGATTTATATATTCGGGACATAGTGAGGTTACACGGGGTTCCAGTGACGATCGTCTCAGATAGAGATCCTCGTTTTACTGCCAGGTTGTGGCAGAGTTTGCAGAGCGCCTTAGGCACTAAGTTGACCTTTAGCACAACTTATCATCCTCAGACTGACGGGCAGTCCGAGCGTACTATTCAGATCCTTGAGGATATGCTTCGGGGTTGTGTTCTTGACTTTGGTGGGTCGTGGGAGAGGCACTTGCCTTTGGTGGAGTTTGCCTATAACAATAGTTTCCAGTCTAGTATCGGTATTGCACCATTTGAGGCCTTGTATGGCCGACCCTGTAGATCTCCTATCTGTTGGGCCGAGGTGGGTGACGCACCTCTGTTGGGTTCGGAGTTAGTGAGGGAAACAACGGAGAAAGTTGAACTTATCCGTAAGAGGCTTGTTACAGCCCAGAGTCGTCAGAAATCTTATGCCGACCGTAGGAGGAGACCTTTGATGTTTGAGGTGGGTGATCATGTCTTTCTGAAGATATCACCTAGGCGGGGATTGATGAGGTTTGGGAAGAGCGGGAAGTTGTCCCCTCGATTTTTGGGTCCGTTTGAGATCCTTGAGAGGATTGGCGAGGCTGCTTATCGTTTAGCTTTACCGCCGCAGCTGTCCGGAGTGCATGACGTGTTTCATGTGAGTATGCTTCGGAAGTATGAGCCGGATCCATCACATGTATTGGATTGGACTGATTTAGTAGTGGACGAGGATGTCTCGTATGAGGAGAGACCGGTTAGAGTTTTGGATAAGCGGGATCAAGTCTTGCGAGGCAAGACCATTCCTTTGGTTAAAGTTTTGTGGAAACATCATGGTGTGGAGGAAGCCACTTGGGAACGTGAGTTGGAAGTCCGCGAGAAATATCCGGACATGTTTATCGATTTGTAATCTTGTATGTAGATTTTGTAATATATATATATGTCTTAAGCTGTAAAACATTGTGAATGTTTTGGTTAATGGAAATATATTGGAACTTGCCTCGAAACGGAAGTTTATTGGAACATTGTATATGTTGAATATATTGAAATTCGTTGAAATTGAAAGAAAATTGCATAGTGTTATTGCAGGTTGAAATATATGTTTGTTTTGCATATTGTGGCATGCCTCTTTGTTAAGAGATGGAATGGCCGGTGTTGGGTCAAGTTGTTTATTATTATGTTATCATATTGTTGGAATTTGAGAAAACTTGTTTTCGAAACCCTATGCTTAATTTCGGGGACGAAATTCTTTTAAGGGGGGGAGGTTATAGCGACCCCGGTCTTTTCTCTTTAGATTATTGTATCCGGACTTAGGTTCCGTGGATCCTGTCATCATTTATTGGTTGTTGTTGTCCTTTAATCTCTTTGTATTTGAAGTATAGGTGGTGTTGGGCGGGTCTGTTACAGGTTGGTTGATTTTTAGATGCCAATAGGTGATGCACAGATTTTGGCCGTTACGCTCGAGCGGAAGTTTTAACGCTCGAGCGTGATTTTCCATCTTCCAGTATTTTACCCTGCAGTTAGTCCGCTCGAGCGGTAGTTTTTACGCTCGAGCGTGATCCCTTGTTTTTGTTCCTCCGCTCGAGCGTAGAGTTTGACGCTCGAGCGGGTTCCAGCGCCTGCAAAACTTCTGGAAGTGTGCAATCGACGCTCGAGCGGCTTTCTTCACGCTCGAGCGTGAGTCTGTGTCTTACGCTCGAGCGGGGCTTTCTACGCTCGAGCGTAGAGTCGACTACATCAGTCCGTGATTTCACTTTCTGGATCACTTTTTGACCTACTTTTCCTTTCTTAACTTTTAGAAACCGCCCCTTGAGAGTCTCTCTCTCTAAACCTACCTTCTCTCTAAGAATTGATCTACCAAGGATGAGTATCTAACCTTAGTCCTTTATTAAAAAGATAGTGTGAGTCAAGGGCTTCGATTTAATCTGAACGTTTGGTGGTTTGGAGCACTTTGGAACTTAGGTCTTCATCTTCATCTTCTCCATTCGGGCTATTTCTTCGAGGTAGGGATTTCCTACTCCATTCTATAAGTTTTGTTCTAAGTTTTGGCATCTTGATATGTTGGGGATACTTTGATGATTTTGGGAAAAACCCTAGTTGTATTAAATAATTGATTTGTATAATTAATTTAAGGAAATTGGGGAAAATTGGTTAAATGCATGAAATTGAGAAAATTCATTGGTTAAATGGTGTAGTTGGATAATTAAAATCACTCGCCTATTGAATTGTTGGTATGTTTATTTTTCCAAGTCTAGAAATAACTGTTTGGGCTATCGGTGGAGGATAGTCGTGTTTGTTGTAGACACTGCATGTGGATTAGGGATAACTGAAACTAATCATTGATTAAGTCATCAATTTTGACTGCTGAATTAATACAGACATTATGTGTATTGATTATGTGTTGCATATGTTATGTGTTTGCATACATTGTTTGTGTGGGAGGAGATAGGGGATGTACTCCACGGTTTAGGGGAAGATAGGGGATGGACCTCTAAACCGGATTTTGTTTGGGAGGAGATAGGGGATGGACTCCATTAGCATCACTATTATGTGTGCTTATTATATTGAAGTGTTTTTACATGTTATTGATACAGCACTAAAATGTGTATCAAACGGGAAGTATGAAGTGTTTTGATATGAGCTTGAGTCTCATTTGTGTTGTTGATTTTGGAAGTAATGTGAATATAATTTATAGTTCACTGTTGTAAGTTAGGCCAGGTTCTGAACCATATTGATAATAATGGGAATTGAAACATGTCATTGACATTAGTGTCATGAGACGGTATTAAATTACAATTGATTATCTTGGTTAACCATCTATTGAATGCTATAGCTTTAATCAATGCTTATATATGGTTTAGTATTTTTCTACTGGGCTGTGGCTCACCCTTTATGGGAACATCATTTTCAGGTCCAGGTGATAAGCTACCTCCAAGGGCTTAGCTTGGGAGGACTTGGCTTTCGGATTTTGAAGACTTGTCTTTAGTTATTATTTTTTTTTTTATTGGAGATTACATGTAAACATTCAAGCCAAGGGCTTAACTTGTAAATGAGTTAGTACTCATTCTTTTGTGTCCAAGTGTTAGCTTGGAAAGATGTAAGCCCTTAGGGCATTTATTTTGATGTTACATGTTATGTCTTTCAATAAAGGTACTCTGATGAATAACTTAAATGATTCGTTTCCTTTTATTATTGCATGGTAATGTTATGTATATTATGGGTTTATTTTGAGGGCGTTACACTTGTTGTCTGTTTTCCTCCGTGTTATTTTTTGTATTATTTTGTTTAATTTTCTAGCATATATACATTGAGACCCTGTTTTACAAATAACTATTTTAGTTAAAAAGTTTAAAAAAAAAAAATTTAATTCATACAAAAAAGTCAAAGATTTATTCTCATTCACAATTTATTTTTATTTTTACTTTTTTTTTGTAAGAAATTAAAATGTCTTTTCCAAATATATTAAATTTTTTATCGAACATTTTAATTAAAAAAAATCACTAAAAAGGCCACTTCTATATTGTGGGTGTTTGGGAAATGGCTACTTTTTAGGCTTTTTGACTATTTGGCTATTTTAGTAGGCTATTTTAGTTTTTGTGGTTGGGAAGATGGATTAGATTTTTTGTTGTATTGTTGTATTGGAAATGGGAAATTCTATTTTCACACATCAAGTTTCCTTACTCCACACACTTAATGAATTTGTTCAGAATCACAATTTTATCCTTTAACAAAATTACTATCTCACCAACCACCATTTCACCCACACATCTGACAATTTCTCCATACACATCTCACCCCAATATTGCCTCTAAGTTGCCTTTTAGAAAGAGTCAAATGATGTCAACTTCAAACCCATCTATCCCAGCCAGCATGAACGATGAAAAGAACAATGTTTCTTTTAATTCAATTCATGGAATGCTATTGCAGTTAAGCTATCTTCTAGAAAATAATTGTAGGAATCTCGCCGATTTTGCTAAGATCAGATAATCGGGGACTTGCTCCAAGTTCTTGTGATGTGTTCATGGATTGGAAGACCCAGATTGTGCCCTTGCCCGATCATCAACTGTTGTTTCTTAAGGGTGCTAGATAACATGCTCAATATTGCATGAATGTGCTATATAAGCAAAAATATGCGACCGGTGATGATCGCGATGGAAGTGATGGCGACCGCGATGATCGCGATGGAGGTGACGGCAGTGTGAAGGGCTGTGTGAGAATGGCTGAGAGGCTGGGAAAGGGCGGTAGTTGATGTTGTTGCTGCCGCCGTCGCCAGTAGCTGGTGTAGTTAGGGTTAAGGTTTTTAGAGTGAGAAATGATGGAAGAAGAGGATGTGCACAGAGAATGTGAGGGTATATTTGGAATGTGAAGTGTGTGGACTGAGATAAAGAAGTAAAAATCAAATTACTAAATGTGTGAATTGAAAAAAGATGTACACAAAGATAATTTAGTGTGTAGAAATAGAATTTCCCATTGGAAATGTGTTTGAAATGATGTTATGATACCAAATGACCAAAGTGCTCCTAAAGACCCAAAAAAAAATGTTTTTGCTGACGTGGCAGTGAGGACGCTTCCAACCGCTACTTTTAGGGATTTTAATCTACATATTAGGAATTAAAAATAAATTTACAAATTTGTACCCAATTGATATACTAACTAGTGTACCAACATACCTTATGACATGAGAAAAACTAGGGATCATGAAAAAAGTTTTATGAAAATGATCATGAAAATTTTTTGATCCTTGGATTACCTTGATTAGTGTGTGGTGCTCTATTTTAAGTGTAATCCAAAGGTCATGAATCTTTCATGATCATTTTCATGAAAAAATTTTCATGATACCTAACATTGCTCGACATGACATTATTACTAACCCAACCTATTATACAAATTATACATACTCAAAACCTCTAAAATTATTACTAGTCATCAATTAATACACTAATTGGTATACGAATTGGTGCATATAGCATTATTTATCTGTAAGATAGTTTACTTGTAGTTGTAAAATAAGAATTTAAAAAAATGACAAATTTTTTACAAATTTGACTTTTAATTCTAAAAACTACGAATTAAAATAAATTACAAATTTGGGCAACATTTGAATTTTAATTATAAAATTTAGGAATTAGAAATTTTTTTTTGCAAAATTGTAACAAATTTCAATTGTCCTTACACAAATTACAAATTAAAAGAAAATTATTAGTCAAATTGCTTAGAACTTTGACTTTTAATTATAGAAATAACGAATTAAAATTAATGACAAATTTGTAAGAAATTTTATTGTTAACATGTAGAAATAACAAATTAAAAAAATTGACAACTTTGTTAGAAATTTGACTGTTAATGTTTAAAAATTACGAATGCAAATAAATTAGAAGTAGCCTACAAAAATCAACTTTTTAGTATAGAAATTATGAACTAGGAAAAAAAAAATTGCAGTTTTTTTTTGTAAGAAATTTGACTTTGCATCGAATTTCGAACTTTGCATTAGGTTCAAATTTGAAAGAAATTTGACTTTGAATTATACAAAATACGAATTTTAAAAAATGGAAACTTTGTACCAAATTTAACTTTTAATTCTTAAATTGATGAGTGAAAGTAATTTACAAATGTCTAAGAAACTTGACTTATAAATATAAAAATTACAAATTACAAACATTTCCAAATTTTTAAGAAACTTGACTTTTCATTATAAAACTTACGAATTTAGATGCAATTCCTCATGCTGTTCGAGGCAGTGCTCGTGGAAACGATGCATGTTTTACTCTTATGAATAATTTAAATAATATAATGGCAAGAGGCAAGGGGCAAGAGCCTATTACGCCTAAGAAGATCTGTACGTAATTCATTAATTGTGACTTATAAGAATTGTATTATAACTTATAAGATGACACAGTGCATAAACTTTCTAGTTACAATTTGCATACTTCTCCCAAATCATGGCTCCACATACTTAGAAGAAGTCATCCATTTCACATCTTCATAGCAATGCAGTAATCCAAAAATAACAATTCATTTATCACAGAAACATTTCAGTGAAATGCACATATTTACCATTACATACATCAAACAATTCAGTGGGTATTAAGGATTTTAGGGTTACATAAATAAAATCAGCATTAGCCATTAGTCATTAAATTGTAAGTATTTGTATTTTTAAAATGAACACTTACTAATGTATACTGATTTATTAATGATGGAACATGGAATGGTCCAGGGTCCTTTATAACTTGTTGCCAGCAAGGTGTTGGTGTTGCTTAGTACAATTCAAATCATACTAGTAACAATTGTAGAAAAGCAAATATGTAAAGGAAAAACTATAAAATAAATAAATAAATAAAAAAGAAAGGAAAAAAAAAAGAAAAGAAAATGAGTTATACAGATATGTACCTTGTAACAGAATTCATTGATATCATACCATTTTATGCAATTTAACCAGAAACTCAAAAGGTGTTCATTCAAGGTTATGCAAAAATTTCCAGTACAATTGTTACATAAACAAAATCACAATAGCAAATAATTGCATGTGACATGCAATCTTGATATTCATAAACCACCTATGAAGCCAATGTAGCAGGCAGTAAACAAAAGAAATTTCAGACTCTCACAATTAACAAACTCTCCCCATATTGTTTTGGGGAGTAAGCTTGAATAACTTAAATAAATACTCATTTTATATGTAAACATTAGTTCTATAAACATTTTCTTAACAATTTCTATATTTAATAATTTCAACGAATATTAACAAATTTATTACTGTATCTTACTATAATTAAAAAAGATATGAAAATATTTTCTTAATATTTGTTGATTACGAACAGATCGTCAAAAAAAAAAAAAAGAGCATGAAAAAACTTCAACAACAAATTAATTTAAACAAAAATGTATATTAATTTTAATATTTTTTGAAACTGTTAATTTATTGTGTACTGATAAGAAAATTATTGAATTGGAAGAACCAAAATCTGTTTGAAGAAAAAAAATTTGAAAAAAAAAATGTATAAATGCACAATAGATTATGAAAAAAACAATAATGAAAAAAAAGGTAGAAGCATCCATGTTTGAGACATAACAATAGATTCTCTGGTTTGTTTTGCCGAAAAAGTGCGAAAAAAATTGAACAACAAATTAATTTCCAAAAAATGTATATTAGATTTAATATTTTTTTAAACTGTCAATTTATATTTTGTAGTCATAAGAAAATTATTAAATTGTAAGAAGCAAATCTGTTTGAAGACTAGATTTACAAGAACATATTTTGAAAAAAAAAAAAAAAATAGTAATATAACTGCACAACAGATTTTGAAAACAAAAATTTTAAAATTTAAAGAAAAAAATATATGGCAGAAACATCCATGTTTGAGGGATAACAGTAGATTTCTGTGTTGTTTTGCCCAAAAAGTGGGAAACAAGTTGAACAACTAATTAATTTAACAAAAAATTTATATTAAATTTAATATTTTTGGAAACTGTTAATTTATATTTTGTACTCAGCAGAAAATTATTAAATGGTAAGAAGCATCCATGTTTGAAGAACAGAATTTGGTGAATAGATTTTGAAAAAAAATAATAATTATAAATACAAAAAAAAAAAAAAACATATCAGGAGCATCCATGTGTGAGGGATAACATCAGATTGGATGGGTTGTTTTGCCTAAAAAGTGGAAAAAAGCTGAACAACTAATTATTATTCAAGGGTAAATTATAAACACACTCCTTGAAATTCGCTTAAGATACGAATTGCCCCCAGTGATTTGGAAAATTACAAATACCTCTTTATCAGAATTTTTTATTTAACAGAATTAATTGAAAAAGTGAAATTTCTAACTATTCACCTATACAATAATAAAATTATCTGAATTATTAATTGAAATAAAATTTTAACATTATTAAAAAGGAAAAATTAGTCTAAGATTCCTCTCTCATTTTTAATAATGGAAGAGATCCACAATATTATTTTATGATGTCTAAAGTCGCTCAACTCCACACCCATGTATTACAGAGAAATTTGGTATACCTCACAGCTTTAAACCTTCACCTCTCTCTCTCTCTTCTCTCTCTCATACTTACGCCTCACCTCTTCTCTCTCATCGCTGCTCTTCTCTCATTGAAGGTTATGGTTGGGTTGGGTGCACTACACGCTGCATGAGATGTTTGGCTTGTTTCCTAAATTGAATCTACTTTCTTAGTTGAAGCTGTTTAATATATATACATACACACAAATGTATATATATAAATATATATGTATATATGTATAATTCTGTACACTATTATATGAGACAAATATATAAATTTTGATTGATTGAGCTGAATTTCTATATTACGAATTGCATAACTTGGAAGATGAAGCTCAAAAACAGATATCTGCAATTGATTCTCTTGTTTTTTTATTTCTCCTTTCCAACATCAATTTTTATTTTTTTTAAAGAAAAGAAATTAAATGATTAAACATGGGTCTGTGATGCTTTGAGGGTCTCCAACATAATTAAATCTAGGATGCTAGTATGTATCAAGAACTTAAACCCAACTCATTTGGAGAGGAAAGGAAAGATACCCTTTTCTTTATTACTTTGCCTCTCATTCAAAGAAGATACAAGTAAGTTCTAAAATTAAGAAAGAAAAGTGACTTTTGGATAATGCAAAACAAGTCTCCAGATATTGTCACTTTTTAAGATAGAATTCACTTGTCATAAAATTTCATGAATCTAAAATCTTCTGGTGGTGCTCTTTGTGACAACCAGATGGTTGAATCAGGATTTGAGGACCTTCTTGACTACCTTCTTAGTTGAAGCTGTTCAATTTGTTTATTATGATCATAAGCTACTAATAGTGCAAGTTTTCAGAAATTCTTTTTTATTTAACTTTTCGTTATTAAGAACCTTCCTTATAATCTCAGAGCAGTGAAAACAAAACCACTATGCTATTAAACCTTTCTCAATATAGCGATCTCGATTTTCCCTTCCTTATTTACTGTATTCCGGACTCGGTTCCATTGATAGTTGTGGTTGTCTGTATTTCATTTCCGCCCTTTAATACTTTGGATTGGAGTTTAGAAATGTCTTGGGCGTGTTTCGAACAGGTTGGTTGAGCTTTGGTCCCATTTCTTGTTGCCCAGATTTTTGGTGGTCCGCTCGAGCGGATCCCTTCGCGCTCAAGCGGAGTTTGCACACCTTCAGTAGTTTGTCCGTCTGCAAAAGTGCTGCAGATGTGTTTTTCACGCTCGAGCAGTTTTCCTTACGCTTGAGCGGGTCGCGCTCGAGCGGGTACCCTTGTGCTCGAGCGAGTGTTCTTTGTCTATAAAATACTGGGAGAGAGTAATCTACACTCGAGCGGGTTTCTCTTTGCGCTCGAGCGGATGTGTTTTGCAGTTGTGTCTTGACGCTCGAGCGGTTATTCTTGCGCTCGAGCGGGTTCAGGTTTTGTGCTTTATGCTCAAGCGTCCTATTCTCCGCTCGAACGGACTAGTCGTATATCAGATGGCAACTGGGTGATTTTAAATCACTTTTCACACTTTCTTTCTCTCTCTTTCTTTTCAAAACCTCCATTGGAGAGCACCTCACTCTAAAACTCCAACTTCTCTCTAGGGTTTGATCTAGTAGAAGTGATCTTCTATCCTTGGGCCTTTGTAAAAAGTGTGGAGCTTGTTGAGGGCTATATTTTGATCCGAAAAGATTGGGGTTTGGAGCATTTCAAATTTCTTCATCTTCCTCCTTTGAGCTCCGAATTTGAGATAGGGATAACTATTCATTTTTATGAGCTTTAACCTAAATGTTGAGCTTTTTGTATAAATGGTTTGATTTGGGAAGTTAGGGTTTGAGATGTGTTATATTGGAAAGAGGGGTTTTATTCTTTTGATTCAAACATTTGTGTTTTGGGTCTAAAAAGGAGGTTATTGAGGTTGTTGGTAATGTTTGGACCTTTAGGTCAATATTGGGAAAAGGGAAAAAATGCCATGTTTGTGTATATTTGGGCCATTAGTGTAATTAATGACATTTATTATGAGAATATGAAATTGAGTGGAAATAATGAAATTGGCTCGTTATAAGGTAGAATAGTGGAGTTGGATTCCTTAATGACTCACATTTGAAAATGTTGATAAATTATCTGTTGATATAATTATTGTCTGTTTAGAAATAATTGCTTTGGGCTATCGGTGGAGGATAGTCTTGATTGTAGTAGACATTGCATGATGATTAGGCGAATTAAAACTAATCGGTTGTATATCATTGATTATGATGAATGGAATAATACATCAAATTTGTGTATTGATTGAACATGTATATGATAAATGCTTACATACACTGTGTTGTGTGGGAGGAGATAGGGAATGTACTCCACGGTTTAGGGGAAGATAGGGGATGGACTCCTAAACCGGATATTGTTTGGGAGGAGATAGGGGATGTACTCCATTGATACAATAAATATGTGTATCTATTGAAGTATTGATACATCGAATATGTGTATCTATTGTGAAGTATGGAAGTGTTTAAATATGTTATTGATATAGCAAATATGGGCATCTGTTGTGAATTATGGAAGTATTGTTGATATGAGCTGTAGTCTCATTAAATTATTGGCCAGGTTCTGAGCCTTATTCATAAATTGAGAACCGGATAAGTAATGGAAAATGGAATGAAACATTGACATATTTGTCATGGAAATTGAAATGTGTTATAAGTTGGCATATATGAGTTAAACATTTATCAAACGCTAATGTTTTAGTTTTTGCTCATATTATGTTTAGCATATCTCTACTGGGCGTTGGCTCACCCTATATGGGACATCATTTTCAGGTACAGGTGTTATGCCACCTCCAAAGACGTAGCTTGGGAGGCTTGAGGCTGTTGGACTCTTTTTGTTATTTTTGTTGTATTACATGTATATCAAGCCAAGTACTTATTTTGTGTAGAGCTAGTACTCTTTTTTTGTAACCAAGTGTTGACTTGGAAAGTTGTAAACCTTTAGGACATTTACTTTTGTTGTCAACATGTAATGCCTTTTGTAAGAATACTCTGATGAATGTAATATGAAATCTCTTTTCTTTATCGTAAATGTATGATATTATGGGTTTATATTGAGGGCGTTACACTCAATACTCTATGTGAGAAATTTGTGCTAAAATTTCTCTGGTTTGGTTAATTGTCTCTGCATTGTTTAATTTTTTCTGTGGTGTTCAATTTTCTCTTGATAGATAGAGGGATTTGAATGTTAATCCAGAGAAATTTGAATATTAGTCCAGAGAAATTTGTGAAAGGTTCAAGTGTTTTTGATGTTAGTCCAGAGATTCAAGGAAATTTGAAAGTTAGTCCAGAGAAATTTGAAAAAGGTTTAAGAGTTTTTGATGTTAGTCCAGAGATCCAAAGAAATTTGATGTTAGTCCAGAGAAATTTGAATGTTCAAGATCTTAAATCCAAAGAAATTCCAAGGATTGCTTTGTATGTTGAATTCATTATGAATATAGACATAAATATAGTTATTAGATCAAGTCTCTTTTTGTAGTATAAGAATAATATTGGATCAAATCACTAAAGCCATTAAACTGCAAACAACACAAGTGAATTTCTCTGGTTAGAGGGGATTTTCTCTGGGGTTGAGTAAATTTCTCTGGAGTGGAGAAGGAAATTTCTCTGGGTTGAATCCAAAGAAATTCTCTGGTGAGATTTTCTCTGTAAATATGCATCCAAATCACTGAAGCCATCAAACTGCAGACAACACAAGTGAATTTCTCTAGTTGGAAGGGATTTTCTTTGGTGTTAAGTAAATTTCTCTGGAGTGGAGAGGAAAATTTCTCCGGGTTGAATCCAGAGAAATTCATCTGGTGAGATTTTCTTTGTGATGTGTCAAGAGAAATTCATCTAGTGAGATTTTCTTTATGATGTGTCCAGAGAAATTTAGAATTTTCTCTGTGATGTGTCTAGAGGAATTCTCTGGATCGAATTTTCTCTGGATAGATGTTGAGAGACCTTAGACATCATGAAAATATTGAGTGTCCTTTATGCTATAAAATCTTAATGTCAGGAACCTTAAAAAAAATTCTTCTATTAAAAACTGTTAATTAACTTAATAATTTATTAATAAAATGACCTATTTGTTATAAAATTAAAAACTTTAGGGGATAATGTAATTTTTAAAACTCAAGGAGTAATTTGTAAATTAAGTAAATCTCAGGAGGTGCGTTTGTAATTTACCCTTAATTTAACAAAAAATGTATTTGGAAACTAGTAATTTATGTAATGTACTCATAATGACATTATTAAAATGTAAGAACCATCCATGTTTGAAGAACAGATTTTCAAGAAAAAAAAATTATAAATGCACAACAGATTTTAAAAAATAAAATAAACTATTTTAAGAAGATGGTTATAATCAGTTTTTTGGTGAAAAACTGCTTATAAGCATTTTTTTGTGAGAGAAAAAGTGAATT
Organism: Camellia sinensis; assembly: GCF_055761805.1. NCBI lineage: Eukaryota > Viridiplantae > Streptophyta > Magnoliopsida > Ericales > Theaceae > Camellia > Camellia sinensis. The sequence goes on from NC_138975.1 coordinate 127,794,115, forward strand.
ATAATCTGAAAAGTGAATTATAACCCACTTTTCAAAATAGGCCAAAAACATACTAGGAACATCCATGCTTGAGGCATAACAACAGATTGGTTGGGTTGTTTTGCCTAAAAAGTGGTTTTTTTTGGGGGGGGGGAGGGAATTGGTTGGGTTGTTTTGCCTAAAAAAGGGGTTTTTTTTTTTCTTTTTTTTTGGGGGGGGGGAATTTAATATTTTTGGAAACTGTTAATTTATATTTTGTACTCATAAGAAAATTATTACATTGTAAGAAGCATCTATGTTTGAAGAACAGATTTTGAAAGAAAGAAAAAATTATAAATGCACAATAGATTTTGAAAAAAAAAAAAAAGTTTGAAAAAAAAAACATATCAAAACATCCATGCTTGAGAGATGACAACAGATTCTCTGGTTTGTTTTGCCCAAAAAGTGGAAAAATACTTGAACAACAATATAATTTAACAAAAAATGCATATTTATTTTAATATTTTGTGAAACTATTAATTTATATTTTGTACTCATAACAGAATTATTAACTTGTAAGAAGTATCCATGTTTGAAAAACAGATTTTCAAGAACAGATTTTGAAAAAAAAATTAAAATTTTATAAATGCACAACAGATTTTGAACAAAATATATATATATTAAAAAAAAAATATAGCGGAAGCAGAATCTGTTTGTTAACAACAGATTTTCTGGGTTGTTTTGCCCAAATTGAGTCCGATAACAACTGAAACAGCAAATTTCGAACTATAAAAAAAAAAAATTAAAAAAATCGAGAAAAAAAGTTTATATATCCAGATCGGCAATTCTATAACGAAATAACATCAATAGGGCCCAAAATACAATGTGGAATGAAAAACCAGCAATAGCGAATCGGAAAAACAAGCAAAGAACAGAAATCGAGTCAGTTCATTTTCCTGTGGCAAGTCTTCGACGGTCGGCGACAAAGAGAGTCGACTGCGTGGTTTGGCTGAGAGAGATCTGTCGGAGAGAGATTCATTGAACTTCTTCAACGACTTTCTTCAATGGGTGCTGAGAGATGAAAGAGTCGTATTCAGTTTTCTGGATTTAATTTTTTTGAAATTGAGATTTTTATTTTTCATCTTTTTTTTTTACTTTTAGTGAATATTTTTTAAATTTTAAGTAATTTTTTTACTTTTTTAGATGTATCTTACTTAAATGTATCTAAATAGTAAAATATTTACGAAAAAATATTTTTAAAAATTAATAAATACACAAAAAATAAAAAATGTACTGAATTTTTATATTTTTGGTATTTAGTGAATTTTTTTTAAAAAAAATCACAAATATTATACTTTTTAACTGTATTTATATTAAGTGTGTCTAAAAATTAAAAAAAAAAACTTAAAATATTAAAAAAATTCATTAAAAACTTAAAAGAATATGAAAAATAAAAAAATAAATTTTTTTAAAAAGTATTTTCTAAAAATCAAAATCAAACAAGTTAAATGCAACCTTTCTCTAGAGGGTTATGAGTTGGTTGTTTAGTCAAAGGGTAAAATGGTCTTTTTGTCCTCTATTGCTTACCAGTTGTACACCACAACTGTAGCCTCAAAAATAGTGAGGAGGCTTATTGGATATTTTCCTCCAACAAGCCAAAATAGCCTCACTAGGGGTTCCCAAACACTGCCATTGAGTTTCCTGTAACAATATTTTAGAGACATTTTGGTACTTACTTTGGATCAAACATGTTTATAAATAAACTTGTCCCTTGAACATAATAAATAAAGGAGAAAGAGCATGGCTTCTGTCCAGTCCTTAATCGGATTGGATCGTGCTATTGGGTTTATGGGAGTTTACTACGGGTCCTGTTTTGATAATCTGAACTGTTTAATATGTAGAACTCGTCGAGTACTATATGCCTGTAAAAAATCACGTTAATCAGATATCGATAGCTATGTGATCAAATCAGTTTTGTAAAAAAAAAATGGACGGTGAATAAGTTAACGGTTGACAAAAATCTGTTTTGATCACATAGCTATCGATATCCGATCAACGTGATTTTTTAAAAATATATAGTACTCGACGAGTTCTACACATTGAACGGTTCAGATTATCAAAACGGGACCCGTGGTGGGCCTCCATGAGCCCAACAGCAACAGAAGCCATTCCCAAGGAGAAATTACATGGTAGTGATCATTAGGATAACTAATTACATTTTAATGGTAAACATTTTATAATTACTCTAGACAAGAAAATATATGCTTTTATTACAAAATAATTACCAGCGCTTTTTTTAAAATGACAAAAACAAAATTTTATTATCTCAAAATAGAATGATAAAGATAATGAAAAGGCGAAGCTTCACTACTAACACGTATCTCCCAATCACTTTCACATGTACTAGAAGCGAAATATGTAGAGGGATGACTAACAAATAAAAAAATGTTAGACTTATTTATTTTGATAATTTATTTAATTATGTTTTAATTTATTTGAAAGAAAAAAATAGAATCTTGATAATTTATTTAGTTATATGACATAATCAGTGGTTTGTAGGTATAGGGTCATCTTATCCTTACAATGACTATAGTTGTTTCTATCAAACAATTGTGGCCTATTTGTGGCTTGTCCTTCAGCTAAGGTTGTCATGGATCGAAACTCCTAGATGGTTAAATCTAAAACAAGAGTCTAGACTCTGATACCAAATTAGTAGACAATATTAGTATACCTAAAACTGAAGATGAATGTGATGAGAGAGATCATAAATTATTGCAAGCCAATGCTAAAGCCAAACTTATCCTTGTTTGTGGATTAGACTCTAAGGAGTATAATAAAATTTCAAGTTGTGATTCAACAAAAGAAATTTGGGACAAACTTGAGGTAACGTATGAAGGTACAAACCAAGTAAAGGAATCTCGTATTGATATGCTTGTTCATAGTTATGAATTGTTTAAAATGAACTCTGATGAATCTATTTCAAGTATGTTTACTAGATTTACTGAAATTGTAAACTCTTTGAAATCTCGTGGCAAAATTTATACTAACAGTGAGTTGGTAAGAAAAATTCTTAGGTGTCTACCAAAGAATTGGAAAGCAAAGTTCACCTTATAGAAGCCAAAGATCTCTTCACACTTGGATTGGATGAGCTTATGGGTTCCCTTATGACTCATGAGATCACCATGAAAGGACATAAGAATGTTAAAAACAAAAAGAAAAGTGGAATTACATTCAAAGCCTTATCAAATGAAGAAGAACATGAAAACTCCAGTGAGGATGAAAGCTATGCCATGTTTAGTAGAAATCTCAAAAAGCACTTCAAGAAAAATAATTATAGAGGAAGAAAACCTTTCAAGAAAGAGTACAACAAAGATAACAAGAAAGAGCCTATTATTTGCTATGAGTGCAAAAATCCTAGACATATGAAGATGGATTGTCCAAAATTGAAGAATCATGGAAAAGACTACAAAAGAAACAAAAAGGCCATGGTAGTAGCTTGGGGAGAAAGTGAAGATGAAAGCACAAGTGATGAAATTGAAAATGAAGTAGTCAACTTATGTCTCATGGCTCTTGAAGATGAAGACTCTACTCAAGATGAGGTAACTACTCTTTATGAAGAACTTGAAAGTGCATTCCATGAACTATTAAATGAATTTAGAAAAGTTTGTGCCAAAAATAATGTGTTGAAGAAATCTGTTGCATCTTTATCTATTAATGTAAAAGAATTAAAGAAAGAAAAATTATTTTGAAAAATAATTTTGATACTATCTCTAATGAGAAAACTACTTTAAAAAACAATGTTGATGATTTAACAAAAACACTTGAAAATTTTGTAAAAGGTAGAGATAATCTCAACATGCTTCTTGGAAATCAAAGATGTATTTTTGATAAAGCTGCTATTGGATATGACCCTATTAAGAAACAAAAGAATCTCAATACAATTTTTGAAAAGGCACCTCTCATGACACACCCTCATATTACTTGTCATTATTGTAGAAAGAAAGGTCATTACATATCTTATTGTTCATTCAAAAAGAATATGAACATGTGAATTAAAAATGTTTGGATTATTAAGGGATCTAAAAAAACTAACCAAGAAGGACCGAAGAAAGTATGGGTACCAAAAACCAACACTTGATTGTCATCTTGTAGGTTTGCTTTAAGTCCAAAGTTAAACAAGGGAAGTGGTACCTTGATAGTGGATGTTCTAGACACATGACCGGAGATAAATCATTCTTTACTAAACTATCATCGAAAGATGGAGGATTTGTTACTTTTGGAGACAACAAGAAAGGAAAAATCATCGGTATTGGTAGCATTGGTATTTCTCCTAACCCTTCTATTGAAAATGTTATACTTGTTGATGGACTTAAGCATAACCTACTCAGTATTAGTCAATTATGTGATAAAGGTAATCGAGTTATTTTTGATAAATCACATTGCACAATTGAAAGCACAAATGATCATAAAGCTTTATTCGTTGATAATCGCCATGATAGTGTTTATGTTAAACAACCTCCAGGTTTTGAAGATCATGCTTTTCCAAATCATGTTTTTAAACTATCAAAAACTTTATATGGTTTGAAACAAGCACCTCGTGCATGGTATGAACGATTAAGTAAATTTTTGATTGAAAATAATTCTTCTACAGGAACGATTGACACAACACTTTTTGTTAAAACTAAAAATGATGATTTTACTTATTGTGCAAATATATGTGGATGACATTATATTTGGTGCTACTAATGAAACCTTGTGTAAGGAATTTGCTAAGTGTATGCAAGGTGAGTTTGAGATGAGCATGATGGGAGAGCTAAATTATTTCCTTGGGTTTCAAATCAAACGATGTAATGAAGGAATTTTTATCAACCAAGCTAAGTACACAAAAGAACTACTCAAAAAGTTTGGTATGTATGACTCAAAAATAGCTGGAACACCTATGAGCACATCCATTAAGCTAGACAATGATGAAAAAGGTAAGTCCATTGATCAAACAAAATATCGAGGTAAGATTGACTCACTTCTTTATTTAACTGCAAATAAACCCGATATTATGTTTAGTGTTTGTATGTGTGCTAGATATCAATCAAATCCTAAGGAATCACATCTCAGTGCTGTTAAAAGAATTTTTACATATCTTGTTGGCACTCAAAATTTGGGACTGTTTTATCCTAGAAGTGTTGCATTTGATTTAATTAGTTACTCGGATGCCGACTTTGCCGGATGCAAACTTGATAGAAAAAGCACCAGTGGCACTTGTCACTTTCTTGGTAACTCATTAGTATCTTGGTTTAGCAAAAGCAAAATTCTGTTGCTTTATCAACGACTGCAACTGAATATATAGCTTCCGGAGGTTGTTGTGCCCAAATACTTTGGATGAAACAACAATTGGAGGACTTTGATTTGCATTATTATCATATCCCTATTAAATGTGATAATACTAGTGCCATCAATTTAAGTAAAAATCCTGTTCAACACTCACGAACAAAACATATTGAAATTCGACATCATTTTTTAAGAGATCATGTTCAAAAAAGGGATATTGTACTTGAATTTGTAAACACCGACAAGCAATTGGCGGATATTTTCACAAAACCCCTAAGCGAGGGTCGCTTCAATTTTATTCGTGGCGAGCTTGAAATGTCACTTTCTACTTAAAAAGTTTTGTTATGACTGTGAAACTTGAATTTTTGTTAAAATGATATATGTGTATTGCTACATTGATATGGAAACATTTATATTAGTTCAATGCTCTCAAGTCCTTTATACATTTATTCTCTTTAACAGTTTGTTATTCTCAACTGAGTAATTTTTTTTGGATTTTGCATCTTAAGGTAAAATTAACTTTGCATACTTTGATTTTTTTTACACCCTCATGGTATTTTTTTAAATTACCATTCCAGCAACACTAATGTCCCATTAAGTTTAATTTCTGCTGGTATTATTTTAATTTAATTTAATTTTTTTTTATTTTGCTATTAGGCTTAATTTCTTTTATTTTTATTTTTTTTCTCATTATTATTTTTTTTTTGGGCTTAATTTTCTTTTTTTTTTCTATTTTTAATTTCATTTTTCAGTCCTTAAACATAAACACAACAACAAATCAAAATACAAATATTTACATAAAAAAAAACACCCTTCATTTTTTTTATGGCCACATGCCGATTAAAATAAACATTAAAAAAAAAAAACTTCATTTTTTTCCGGCCATACGCCGATCTTACTTACTCGCATCTTCTATCGTTTTCTTCTTCTTTTTATCACCTTGGGCAACCCTTGACGCCCCTACCCCCGTGCTTTCGTCAAGAGCGACGACTCCTCACTGACTATCAAAGGCTAAGAACGACGTTGCTCCAAATCGGGCCATGGAGGTGGTCTTCCGTTTAAGCTCTTTATTTTCGGCCTTCAGTGCGCCTATTTCTGCTCGTGCATCCTTGTATATGCGCTGGAGCAGAGTGAGTTGGGCGTTGACCTGATAGAGCTCACTCGTCCTATTCTGCAGTCCGTGAGCCAATTTTGTGACTGTAGTCACCGTCTCCATACAGGATGTCAGTGTGAAATGATTGGCTTCAATGTCTGATTGAGCTACCATTAGTTGCTTAATCGACATCATAGGAAGGTTGGGAAGAGTGGGAGCCGGGGCACTCGGCCCAGCAGTGCTTCCGGGATCATTCAGGTCCGGAAAGAGAGCAAGGGGACGGGACGAGGCTATGTAGTAGGAGAGAGAGATGTAATCGAAAGGAGAGTAGTTTTTGGCAACCTTTCTGCTCTGCTCAGTCACTCTATTTTGTCTCTCGAGGAAGAAGAAGATCGAAAAGAGTGATACAAAAGAGATAGAAGCAAATGAGGAAGAAGAAGACGAAAAGAGTGATTAAGAAGATGACAGAGGAGAAGACGACAAGAGGGAGAGAGAGTCGAGGCAGCTGATTGACTGGTTGACCTGTCTCGCGTTTGTCGGTCGGCTGATACAACAGTGAGGACCCGTGTCCGACGTGATTTTTGAAAAAAAAAGGGGGGGGGACGCAAGCGAATCTTATACATATATATATATATATATATATATGTATATATATGTTTTGATTTTCTATTTTTTGGTGCTATTTATCACTATCATTTTCCTTCTCCTCCTCCAGATTCTAACCTATGATTTCCTTTTGATAATGTCACAGGGAGAGAAATTATATGATGTTATGTATTATGGTATTATTTTCAAATTATGGTATTATTTGAAAACTAATATGATAATTATGTATTTATAATTTGATATCTTAGTCTCATATCATGTCTCCAATTAAAGCTTATTTATTACACATGTGCTAACCTATGCATTTAGAAATGAATTCAGGGAGCATGACTTGAGGGGGAGCCTTTATTACTCCTAAATCAAATCAAAACATCATTGTGTGCCATCATCAAAAAGGGAGAGATTGTTAGACTTATTTATTTTGATGATTTATTTAATTATGTTTTAATTTACTTGAAAGAGAAAAATAGAATCCAAAATTTATTTTGATAATTTATTTGAAAGAGAAAAATAAAATCAAAATTTATTTTGATGATTTATTTGAAAGAGAAAAATAAAATCAAAATTTATTTTGTCCCATTATTTCTCACCTAAACCTTTATCCTAAATGTTGTTAGAATGTATTTAATATTTGATTAAATTAGGAGTTCAAACAGCCCAAAACAAAGATTCAAACAGCCTAGCACAGCAGCAAGTCAAAAGGTTCAAAAAGTTCAAGTGGAAGATATTCAAATTAGTAATGATGGAAGTACAACGGCTATAAAGGTTCAAAAGGCCAAAAGGTTCAAAAGGTTCAAGTGGAAGATATTCAAATTTGTAATGATGGAGTGGATATTCAAATTGGTAATGATGGAAGTACAACGGCTATAAACGGCTATAAATTCAAATTGCTACAATGGCTATAAACGGCTATAAATTCAAATGAATACAACGACTATAAACGGCTATAATTTTCATTATATATACCAAAGCCTCTAATGTAAACAAGTCACAAAAAAAATCTGAAAATATTATTTGATCTATAATCACTCACATCTATTCTCAGAAATTATACACTGAGCCTTATAGCTTTAAGCTCATCTTTTCTGTGTGAGATTTACAGAAAAATCAAAGCTTCATTTTATATATCTATTTTTGAGAGATATTTATTGCAAGCTTTCTTTGAAAGCAAAAATACCTTTTCATCTTGTAACAATGTTGCAAATACTGTGTTCTTGAAATGTTGAGAGTGATTGTGAATCACCTAAGATTTGCAAAGGTTTGGGCTTGTGAAGTCTGTATAAAATCCGTGGAGGATTGCTCCATTTGTAAAGAGGTTGCTAGCACCCCTATGAAGCTAGAAGATAGTGGAAAATCTCAAGTGAAGCTTGAGGAGTGGACGTAAGCCGAGTTGAAGCCGAACCACTATAAACTTGTTTGCCTCTTTCTCTCTTATCTCTTTATTTTATTTTAAATTGCCATAGGTATATTCACATTTTTACTGTACTAAAATCATTAACTAACATAGTTGTTAAGACACTTGTTTTAATTATTTTTATTTCATTAATTATATTTATCTATTGTGTTAGTCATAATTTTATTAGGGTATTATTAATTTTAATTGTAAAAACATAATTCACCCCCCTCTTAGGTTGTCTTTTGGGTAACAAAAAATTTATATATAATTTTTATATAAAATAATGTGATTAAATAAAAAAAATTATTTTAAAACATAATATTCATAAAGATGATTTTTTTTAATTTATAAGAATTCCATTATTATTTCTTGTAATATATATATATATATATATTTAAATTATGTGTATGCATAGAGTTATCCAAATTCATAAACCTAGGGACCATCCACCCTAAACCAAACCGAAATAAATAGCACCACGTCCAAAACACAACCCAAAACAGGAGTACAAAATTCGAATTTGGTTTCACTTAATTTATCATTTCAACTTAAGATAGCATTTGAGCTTAGTAGGTCTATTTTTGAGATGATTTTGATGATACAAACCGTTCAAATTTTAAGACTCGTTAAGTAGAATATTCATGTAAAAAATCAAGGTGATTGGACATTAATAGTTATATGTTTGAATCATATTTGTTTTTAAAAAATAGACGACAAATATAATTTTAAGAATAACCATCCATTTTTTGTAATATAAATTTGATTCAAACATATAGTTACCGATGTTCAATTGTCTTGATTTTTTGCATAAATATTCTACTCAACAAGTGCTAAAAAGTGAACGGTCCGGATCATCAAAATTGGTCTCAAAATGGGCCTACCATATCCAAACACTCTCTCAAGCACTGTCTCAAGTTGAGATAACTAACTTGCAAGAAGCCAAACCTATAAAGTTCAGTCTTAGAAGAATACTTTCCTCTCTCCCAAATTATTTGTCTAAGCCATAGAAAAAAAAAATTAAATAATATATTCTTATATTAAAATTTTTAATTTTTTTACTAACTAAAAGATCTCTTTAAATACTTTAATATATTAAAAATAGGGCGCTTAGGCAATAAATCCACTTTTGAATTTTCTTCGCCTAAAGGTTCAGGCACTAAAATGTTATATCCATAAAGATAAGCTCAAACAAAATAACTAAAATACCCTTCTTTATATAAATCATATACATAGTCCCAAAACCCTTACAGTCACACTCTTTCTCTTTCCTCTACTATTTCTCACACTCTCTCTCATCTCTCCTCTTTAGCCGCCGACAACATCATTTTTGTCACCTCCAATACCTCATCTACCTCTGCCAATCTCCTCGCCAAAACTTGCTCTATCGCCTTATCCCCTCATCGCTGTTACCATCGTCCTCATCGACTCATCCCTTTTTCGTCATCCTATACTCTATCCATCATTTCCCATGATCTATTGAGTTCAGATCTAAGCCGAAAACCTCTTCTCTTCTCTCTCTCTCTTCTCTCTTCTCATGACTGACTATCGCTTATCTCTTCTCTCGTTCTTCGTGATTGTTGCGGCCACCGTGATGACACAAAGGCAACAGGTCTAAGATCACAGGTCTTTCCTAGGGTTTTGGTTTGATCATGGCCATTGATATTGTCGTTGTTGATGTGGTCTTCGTCGAAGGATCTGAAGATGACATCGACGAAGCTAAGTCTTTGAGATTGAAAAAGCAATGATGGAGAAAAGTTTTTCTCATATTACCGACCGCAATGCAAGATCCTTTCGAACGTGACATAGAAACCGAAGCCCAAGCGACTCCGACGACGACCACCACTCAACAACCACCGTCGATTGAATCAACATGTCGTTGGAGGAGGTGCACTCGATTATGGATCTAATCTATTGAATATATATTGTTAGTGGTATATTAGATATGTATATCTTCTATACTTATATATTCTTATACTTATCTATTCATATACTATTTAGGTTTCTTGGCTTATGTATACAGGTTTCTCCTATTGTATTGTATGCATTTATTAATATAATAGATATACTTTTCTCTCTCTTTTACTTTATCATGGTATCAGAGTTAGGTTAACTACCTAGTAATTATGCTTCACCGACGGATGACAGCCTTGCCTCGATTGCCCGCTGAGCCTCAAACTATTCCATTGTCATATTTTTCTGTGAGTATTGCTTCGTGGTGATCTCATCGCTTCGTGGTTCTCGTTATGTTGTTGTTGCCTCTGAGGGTTCTTCTACTCACCACTCCATTGATTCCACTGCTCCTTCATTCTCTATGAATGATATTGAGTCCATCACCTAACAAGTGTTTGCCAAATCTGGTACTCCTTCCTCTACTGCTCTTTCAGTGACCTCAAGTAACTCTTCATGGTATTTTGATTCTACATGCTGTAATCATATGACTTTTGACTCCACTATGTTTTTTTGTATATCGTCATCATCTTCTGTCCCCACCATACACACTGCTGATGGTTCTCATATGACTGTTAGTGACATTGATCAAATTTCTACTTCCACTGTGGCTTTTCTAATGCTTATCACATTCATGTTCTTCAATTGAACCTTATCTCTATTAGTCAATTATGTGAACTTGGTCTAACCGTTACTTTTTCTTCTAATGGTTGTTTGGTGTAGGACCCTCAGACGAGACAGATCCTTGGAATAGGTCGTAAGCATAGACGTCTGTTCGAGCTTATCCATCTTTGCATTCCACACAAATAATCTACTACTGTTTCCATTGCTTCCTCTACTGCATCTACTTTTTCCATGTCTTCATTTTACCTTTGGCATTGTCGCTTAGGACATGTCTCTTTTAGTTGTTTGAAAACTTTGGTTTCTAGTGGTTAGTTAGGTCGTGTCCGTCTTGAAAATGTCAATTGTTTATTTTGTCAAATTGCTAAACAAGTTGCCTTATCTTTTAATAAAAGTAATTTCATTTCTACAGCTCTTTTTGATCTTGTGCATTCAGATATTTGGGGACCTTTCCCCACACTGACCACAGGAAGGTCAAGAAAATTTGTGATTTTTGTTGATGATTTTTCTCGTTATACTTGGCTTTTTCTTTTCAAAAATCAATATGAACTTAAACAGATTTATTATGATTTCTCTACCCTGTTCCTCACTCAGTTTTCTCGTACTATTAAAATATTTCGTTCTGATAATGCTAAGGAGTACTTGGATTTTGAATTATTTCTTTTCTTCAGGCTAATGGTACACTATCTCATCGATCTTATGCAGGCACATCCCAACAAAATGAACGAGCCGAAAAGAAGCACCGTCATATTCTAGACACTACCTGGGCCCTTCTCATCTTCTTGTCCTAAACAGTTTTGGGGTGAAGTTGCCCTCACTACCATCCACACCATAAATCGTGTACCTATACCTGTCATAGTTAATACTTCTCCTTACAAGCGCTTGTATGGTTCTCCTCCTAACTATACCACTCTTAAAGTTTTTGGTTATGCTTGTTTTGTTCTACTTCAACCTCATGAGGCTAAGTATCGTGCTCTTATTGACATTATTTAGGAGCTTGTGTGGCTTCGTTGGCTTCTTTCTGATATGAGAGTTTCTCACTCTGCTGTCACCAATCTTTATTGTAATAACCAGAGTGCTATTCAGATTGCACATAATGATGTCTTCTATAATCTCACCAAGCATATTGAGATAGATTGCCACTTCATATGACGACATGTTACTAGTGGCAATGTTCGTCTTCTCTTTATTACTTCTGCTGATCAGACGGTCGACCTCTTCACCAAAGCTCATCCTCCAAGACGCTTATCTGATCTTCTCTCCAAACTCAAGTTGATATCTGCCTTATCACCTTGAGCTTTAGGGAAGGATTTAGGAGTTGTTTGGGCTGTCCTAAATAAGTGCATTTTTTGTCTTTTTAGACTAAAAAGTTGAGGAAAAAATGTGGATGTTTGGGTTAACTTTTTAACTTTTTATGAAAAGATGTGTATTAAAAAATTGTATAAATAAGTGTGTAGGAGAAGATAGTGAAATAGGCCGTACGGGTTGGCAGTGCAATCGGCTGGGTAAGAGATGAGAAAAGATTGCCTCCTTTTCGAGCTTTAATTGGACAGTGTTGTTCAGCCCGTGTGGGCCCACCATGGGTCCCGTTTTTCTAATTGAAACCGCTCAATATATAGAACTCGTCGAGTACTATATGCTTGTAAAAAATCACCTTGATTGGATATCGATAGTTATCTGATCGTATTAATTTTTTTTGTCAACTGTTAACTATAACACCATCCATTTTTTATACAAAACTGATTTAATCATGTAGTTAGCGCTATCCAATAGACGTGATTTTTATAGGCATATAGTACTAGACGAGTTCTACATATTGAACGGTTCGAATTATCAAAACGGGACCCATGGTGGAGCCCTACGGGACAAACTTTACCATGCAACTTAGTGAATATACACATGTAATTTTTTTTTCTTTCACTATCTTTGCTTTGACGTCAGTACCTACAGTGGCGTGAAATTGAATTGTATTTTAATATTATGTATATTAATTTTTTTATATTTTTTTTGGTGAATAGTGATAACTTTTTAACTTTTTTGGTAATTTTTTGACTTTTTTTAAAGTTCCCAAACTAGGCCTTAATTGTATATTAGATGTGTATATCTATACTTATCTATTCCTATACTACTTAGGTTTCTTGTATACTTAGTTTTCTTGGCCTATATATACTGGTTTCTCCTATTGTATTGTATACATTCATTAATATAATTCATATACTTCTCTCTCTCTCTCTCTCTCTCTCTCTCTCTCTCTCTCTCTCTCTTTCTTACTTTATCTCATATATTATCTATATATATATATATATATATAAACATACATCCATGTATATAAGTTCAAATTTGGAGCTTCTCTCTCTCTCTCTCTCTCTCTCTCTCTCTCTCTATGTGTTAAGTTTTTTTTTTTTTTTTTTTTTTTTTAAGATTTAAGCTCAGATCTGTGTTAGATCTATTATTGATGAAAATGATGATGATCTTCTCTCTCTCTCTCTCTTTCTCTCTTTATTATTTGTTGTTGATGGTTGGTTGTTGTTGTTGATGTTGATAATGATGACGAAACATATTGAAACAGATAGGGGGAGAGAGAGAAGGATTCCAACAGTGGATTCATGAACAAATTTTTTAATAGATAGAAAAAAAAATTGAATATATAATTTTTTGAACAACGGATTTGTTAAAAATGAGAATTTGAGCAGATAAGTTAAAAATGAGAATTTCAAAACACACACACACACACACAGAGGTAAGTGTAAAAATGGAACAAATAACAAAATTTTAAACAGATAAGGGGAAAAAATTGAACAGATAGTCAAAAAACTTGAACAAATAGATATAAATTTGAACAGACAGTTAACGAAAAGTCAACAGATAAATTAAGAGGTAAAATTAAAAATAAAATGTCCTAAAAAATCAACAAAAAGACTTCTCATCAAACTATTTTATAAATGGTGGACCTCTTACCAACAAAAAAAAATATCCACTAGACCTAATACCTTATACCCTCTTTATATTGGACTTTTTAATAATTTTCTCTAAAAAATATTTAAAAAATTTAATACAAAATATATTAATTTTGAATTTTCATCTTTCATATTGAATGAATAATTTGAGGCAGAGATACTACAAACCAAACAACCGCTTTTTGTTTAGTCCTGAAATTGAGAGACTCTTTTATAAGATTTCTCTAATAATCACCTTTCTTGTCTCATTTTGTCTCATGTCACTTTCTATATTTTTCTCTCTCCTTAATATTTTTTTTTTGTTTTTTTTCCCTTCTCCTAGGTTATATTTTGTCTCTCCATCTCTCTAGAAAACAAAACCGCTTTTTATTTTATTTTTTTATTTTTTAAGTCCTCCTTTGAAATTAAGATAGACTCTTACAAGATTTCTCTAACAATAAATGTTCACCCTTCTTCCTCTCTCATCATGTCTCTTATCTCCAATTTTGTCTACTCTCCCTTTTCCCAGTCACTTTATGCATTTTTCTCTCTCATTACACTTTTTTTCCCCCTTATATTTATGTCACACTCTCTCTCTCTAGAAGACAAAACCACTAACTTTTTTTTTTAAGGAAAAAATACAAATAAGTTAAATAATTACTAATACATTAAAATATGTAGGATATGTAAGATACAGATCCTACCTTCTGATGTTAAATAAGAAATCTTAAAATTCATAAAATTTATCATTAATTTGAATTTTTTTCAAAAAAAAAATATCAATTGATATGTTATTCTTCCTTTTTTTTTTTAGTCCTTTGAAATTGAGAGACTCTCATAAGATTTCTATGATAATAAGGAAAAATTTCTGTTGAGTGTTAATTTAAAAAATAATTATAAATCAATAATAAATTTTATATATATTTATAATTAAATTCTTAAATTCTTTATTAATTTATAATAGTTTAGTAAAAATAGAATTGGCAAGTAAAAAAAAAACCTGACCACAAAGGGGTGACTTCTAGAATTTCAGCTCCTAGTCTAGCCCCTTTGACCTCGTTTGTTTGACAGATTATGTTGGATATGATTATTAATACAATAGAATTGAGTGAGGAGATTAGTAATAAAGTGAGATTAAGTTAAAAATGTAAGATAAATAGTGTTTGTACACTACTAAGTTAATAATACCATAGTAATAATTTTTATTTTTTTACTATTTTAAATGGATTTATATATATAAAATATTAAAAAATGGCACTAATATTCCGCCAATTTTCACAAATGAAATGGAGAAGTCAAGAAAAAGGGGCCAGAGAGGCAAAACACTCTTTTCAATATTAATTTCCTAGCTAATTCACTAATCTCATTGATCATTTCACAACTAAACAAGTCATGAGTAGGATCCACATCTAACCTACTCCAACCTTGTAGGAAAACAAGCATGACCTTTGAGACCTCAAGAGAGTGGAACTTGGGGAGGAGAAAGTTTTTTTTTTTTTTTTTTGTGAACAGTGGGAGCTCAAGGTTTATACCTACCAAATTCGAGCAAGGATCTCCTCCTTGACTCTCTTATTTAATTTCTTACTTGATGGGTTTTTAGAACAATTTTTGGGTAGAATTTTGATGATCCGAATTGTTCACATTTTAAAATTTGTCATGTATATCATACTTGTAAAAAATTAAATCGATTGGATATCAAAAACCATGTGAATTAAAAGTTTTATTAAACAATAAAATTATCTATTAAATTTTTTTAATAAATAGTTTTTAGTTCTTCTGATATTCGATCAATTTGATTTTTTACAAGTATGATCTATATGACAAATTTTAAAATGTGAATGATTCAAATTATCGAAATTAAATCCAAAAATAAGTTCGATGACCCATCAAATAAGGAGTCAAGTACAAAAAGTCAAGGAGAGATCCTTGCTCACACCCTCGGTTATGTGGCAAGTAATTTTCCCTAATAATAAAAAGGGAAATGTTAGGTTTCATGAAGAATTTTCATAAAAATCATCATGAAAATCATCTGCACCGTTAGATCAGGTATGTATCTCATGATCCAACGGTGCAGATGATTTTCATGAAAATTTTCATGAAACCTAGCAGAAAGTTTTCATGAAAGTCACTGTGAAATAAAAAATCCACTGTCTCTTTTCTTCCACTGTCTCTTGTCACTGTTTTATTTCCACTGTCTCTTGTCTCTTGTCACTGTGAAATAAAAAATCCACTGTCTCTTGTCACTGTGAAATAAAAAAGAGGCCATCTTTAGTGGGTCGAATATGGAAAACACATTTGCCTTTTGAAATATAAAATAAAGAAAAGAAAACTGTCTCTTTCTGTATTTTCTCTCTCCTTGCTCTTTTTGCTTTGTTACTTTTGAAAAAATCTCACAACCCAATAACAATATAAAGGTAAAGCGCTGTCGTATGCATTTTGTGTGAGAGTTTGGTGAAAATGAGACCGTTTGAACCACGGGTTGTGGCTCCGCCACCGCCACCGCCACCGCCACCGCCTGAATCTGCTCTTCAAGCTCCGCCGTCTGAATCAGTAGTTCAAGTTCCTCCTGAATTGCCGATGCTAGTCGTAGAGTTCTGCTTGACAGCAGCTTTTGAAATTGCCATCCGATCCACCCAGACTCCTACTACGCAATACTACTCTATAACCTTCCACTTGCTGTGTCTGGTAATGGTGTTTGCGTTTGCTTTTATCTTTGTTGCCAAATACATTTCTTCCAAGCACCCAAACCTAGGCCGCGTGCTCGAGCACGCTGGAGTAGTCTGTGGAGTTACCGCTTTCTTTGTTGCCATCACAGTCTCTTTCCCGCTCTGCCTCAAGGTTATTTCCTGGATCGTATACGCTCTTTCATTGCTAGCAATTTTTATCTTCAATTGCTGAATCCTAGCAGAGACGATTGTTACTGTCAGTCAGGTTGCTTTTTATGGATATCATGTTTGTGGCCATTGTTAATGTAGGACTAGTAGTACTTAAACTTGCATGGATAGGATTTGGGAGTCTTTAACTTCCTGCGGTAAGTATGCTATTTGTCAGTCAGGTTGCTTTTTATGGATATTATGTTTGTGGCCATTGTTAATGTTTGTCAGTCAGGTTGCTTTTTATGGATATTATGTTTGTGGCCATTGTTAATGTAGGACTAGTAACACTTAAACTTCCATGGATAGGATTTGGGAGTCTTTAACTTCCTGCAGTAAGTATGCTATTTGTAAAATGGGCTTGTTTTTTGGAATTGCTTCCATCAATTAAGTCATTAGTATAGTTTCACTTTATGATTACGTATTGTTTGTGAAGGCGTAAACACCAGCGTATGATTGATTGAATAGTTTTGTTGGACACAGTAGGGAGGAACTCCCATTTGCAAAAAATTTCGGATCTGGAGTCTAAATTTCAATTGTTTACTTTTCCTCTTCAATTCACTAGAAGATAATTGTAGAAACTAAGGGATTGCATTGACTGTTCACAAGAAATGTGCATTTGATCCCAAAAGCAATGTTGTTAATGCAATTTAGTGATGGGAAGCAAATAGTGAACATTTTTGTTACTTAACTTCGATTATTAATAAGCATGATGAGGTTGGAGGTGCTACGATTCATAAGTTCAAAATATGCTGGTTCAAGTGGAAGAATACTTTGGCATATTATGTAGTTCATATGCATTTATTTAATTAACTAAGTATATATTCATTGATAAAGCATAATGGTAAAAAATTATTTATGTAGCTGATCTCACTTGAATGGGATACAAAACTTAATTTTGATTTGGCTTGGTTTAGTTATGGGGCATATTCAATAATTGAATTCCATTAAAAACCCAGAAGAAAAAAAGGAAAAGAATTCAAGGAACAAATCCCACTGCACATATGGTCACCACTTTTCAAAATGATGTGAAAATATGTTGGAGAATCTGTTATGGAAGGTCAGCTCCTTCTTCTTTCCTATGTAATCTTTGGCTATATATTTGGTATTTCACGTGAACAATTTGTAAGTATCAACAAAAAATCCCAAAAGCTAATGAAGTTTCTACTTAGATTTCTTCTAGAATACAAAAGCAATTCCACATCAAAAACAATATGAGTCGCTTAAATTTCTTATTAAAAATTATTTATGAGGTGAAGATGATGGTCATTAATGCACTTTGATGTCATCTAATGTGGTACAAATGCTTTTATTTGTGTGCCAACATCTTTAAAATGTCTCTCATGTTCAAACAAGAAATTCTGTTGAAATGTCTGTTGACAAATTGGTTGATGATGGATTGTATTGTTAATTTAGTGGTTCAACTTTTCACTATGAGTGTCATGAATAATAGAAAATTACAAGTTAAATAAATTACACTAGCAATATCAATTTGTTGCATGATTTCTTTTCCCTTTCCTAAGTGAGACTTGCTTGTTGATGACTTCTTGCCTTGTTTATAGATATGACTTTGATATGTTTCCACATACAAATATATATATCGAATGGTGTAATATCCCTTATTTTTTGAACTAAAATATTAGTTATTGATTTCATCTAATCATTAATGCCAACCGTGTGAACTGCTATAATATGGTACTGAAGTTGATTACATTTTGCTCTTTGAAGGGATTGGAAATAAAAAAAGAAGCATGAAATGGAATAACAGGTACACAATACATGTCCTATTCTTGAACTTTATGTTCTCTGTTTTGTATTTGTATGTATGCTTTTTGAACTTGTATTCACTACTTAATTGTTTCAAGTATATGCTTCAAATTTGCATAACAGTGCATTTCGATTATATTGATTTACAATGTGTTAAGTTGTATTTAGTTTTCTTGTAAATTTTGTAGAGCATTTCTTCCATTGTGCAACATCATCTATTTCTAACTGAATTATAATAAATGTAGATGGATCTCATAGCATTTTTTTCATTTGAATAACATGTCATTTTTCATTTGGTTACCCAAGCTACATAAATCTCAGTTTGCATGGCTGCATGCTGATGTTTGCCATTGAAGTTATGCAAATGTTGTAAAACATTGAACTCTTTCTTTTGAAGTACCCAGAGTAGTCTATAAACTGATATGCGATTCAATGGGAATATGCATAGTGGCTCATAGGGCTAACTAACAACATAACCTATATCTAGGAAAGTATGAGATGGATTAATTAACTTACCAACCAGCCTTTGATATCTCTATAAGTTTTTGAATAATAATCTGTATATTCAATTGTGAAACAATACAATGTGTACATCTTATTTATATAGCAATTCTAGGCCTAATCCTAAATAGGAAACAAGAATAAACTTAAGAATAAAATATTCATACAATCTAACACAATCTAAAATATTCACACCACTATATATTCTAATAATCTCACAATCTCTCCCTGTCAAATGAATCTTTAGTTTCAACTCGTGCAATTCTGCTGCAACATGGTATCAATAGCTTTATACCCAAGCACACTTTGTCCTTAAAAAGGTCCAAAAAGTATGTTCTTGGTGAGATAAACACTCTCTTTGAGATGTTGCAACATCAATACTCAAGAAGTGCTTTAAGTTACCAAAGTCTTTTATCTCATACTCCTTCTACATTTCTTATATATCAAATATCATCAGCATACACAAGGAGTGTAGTAACCTTGTTTTCATTTGAATGTTAAATAAATTGGGTACGGTCATCTTGACTCAATTTGTAGCCACATCTAAGCATAGCCCAAGTAAACATCTCAAATCATGCTCTAGCAGACTTTGTAACTCATATAATGCCTTTTTAATCTTGCACACTCCCATCAACTGAGAAATCTTCAAAGCTAGGTGGAACATCCATAAATAGTTCTTCCTCTAAGTCTTCATAGAATAAAGCATTCCTCATATCTAATTGTTAAAGAGGCTCAATATGTTAATTCTCTAGAATAGCCCACATGAATAGCTTTCGAAACGACAATGCTGTGAATTTCAGTTAATCTGAGTTCTTAACTAACTTGCCATGAGTCAAAATCGCATGCTCATATCAGTGAGTTTTTTCAAGAGTATGTCATATCAGAGAAATTTTGCCTTGTTGCAAACTTGCCTCCACATCGTCTGGCTTACTTATTCTCTTTTTTGCAAAATGTGCTTTAAGCTACATGAAAAGTTCATGAGTACCATCATTGCTTCTAATCTGGATTTTTGCATGACTTTGTAGATACATCTCTTATTGAACATAACTTCAAAAGCTTGATAAGTGATGACCTTCCAATGATCTTTGGTGCTATTACTGGAATAAGACAACCAACTTTACTGGATAATTGTACTTGATTAACTGGCATAAGCAAATAATATGAAGTACCAAGCACTTAGAAGGTATTGATCATTCTCAGTGACTCCTATTAGTTCTTATGTTTCATTTTACATCCTTTAACATTTACTCATTATGAATGACTGCATATTTTCTTCATAGAATACTTGCATGTTGAAGGCAGTGAAGTTGTAATATTTACTCAGACAATTCTCGCATCCTAATTATCTCTAGCATGTGAGTGATTTTATCTATACATTATCCACTTATTATGTAAATGAATTCAAATTTCCAGTCGCAGGATGTTGATAAATGAAACACTGTTAACTGCAAATCCTTGGACTTGCCAAAAAAAGAAAAAAAAAAGAGGTAGATACATCAACTTATACTAATATATGATGAACAAAGTATTCCAGTTCATATTCAATTACTATATGCTGATATGTCAATAGCTAGGGACTTCAGTTTGCTTGTTTAGAGGCTTATTACCATCGATTTTACTGCTTTGTTAGTGTAACTCTGTTGGGTTCTACGTTAGTTTCATCAGTGATATGAACAATTAAGATTACTGGAAATCTGTTAGTCTCAACGTAGAGAGTTCTACCCGCTGAAGCTAGCAAATGCTAATTTTTATTTCGAGTCAGCTTGAGGATGGTTGGACTGTGGCAATGCATTTTTCTATTGGTTAAATGGTGGATCATCTCCCATTAGCAACAACAAAAAAAAAAAAATATTGGATCATCAATCTTACATGGCAATAATATTCTCTATTGTACGCTAAGAAGCACAAACATGGATACAGATATGAACACAGACATAAATGCGGACATGAGACACAACAATTTCAAAAAAATGGAGACAAGGACGTAGCGGGGACACGGCAATAAAATATGTTTTATATATTTTTATTTGCTATCTAGATTAATATTACATCCATAAATAATCGATATTAACAAAAACTAACACTACAAGAAAATACACTTTTGGCGACTAATTTTTTAGTCGCCAAAAGTATTAATTTTAGTCACCGAAATACTTTGCTGTCCAAAAATTTTGATCACTAGCTTTGTCGCGAATACATCGTTGGTGAAGGTATTAGCGACTAAAAAAATTTAGTCGCTAAAAGTCCTACAAAATGCCAACTAATAGTTTAGTAGGCAAAAGTAACAGGTATTAGCGACTAAAAGTGGCTTAGTCGTTGATGAGTGACATTGGCGACTAACATATTAGTCGCCCAAAGGGTACATCAATTCGTTTAACTCACATCTTCAGCTACTAAATCTTTTGTCGCGAAAACTTCAAATATCTACGGGGACCAAATTAGTAGTCGCCAATAGTGTTCTTTTAGCTACTAAATGTTTAGTCGCGGAAAGGTTGATTCTTGTTTAGTTACTACACAGGTTAGTTGCCTATGATTTTTAATTATGTTTTGGTGACTAAATATTTAGTCGCCAAAAGTGTTTTGAGTTTTAGCTACTAAACAATTAGTCACCAAAACTATTTTCGATTCGTTTTGGCTACTAAATATATAGTCGCCAAAAGTGTTTTTCGTTTTAGCTACTAAACAAATTAGTCGCCAAAACTGTTTTCAATTCATTTTGGCTACTAAATATTTAGTCGCCAAAAGATTTATTTCTTTTTGGCTACCAATTGTTTTGTCACCAAAAACGTCATTTTATATTTTTGTTTCGTTTTTTTCATTTTAATAAATTTTTTCACAACCTGTATGTATCCACCACAACCTGTCATAGGTATACAAACAAATCAATATATATATATTATCACCTATTCCGTAATGCATGTTTCACTTACAACCATCAAACAGAAAAGAACACCTTCTAATGTAAACTTATATACAAACCAACTATATATATTCCAATTACAAATAATAACGTCATACATTCCAAATACGTTACCAAAACAATGTCCTCTGTACACAAAACATTTTTACTATACTATGCATTGTAATGACCATTTGGCATGGTACAAATTACCATGGTAATATGTACCACGACAAAAGGTAATCTATATATACCACCAGAGCAATTAATACAAGTTCCAAAAATACTATGTACCCCACCAAAAATTATATGTACGATGCATCCAAATTCCACACAAAAAGTAGAGGACGACAAAAAAATTCCCAAATTTGCAAAACCGTGAATTATCTTTCGGGCAAAAAAATAGAAGATCCGCATGTCAATGCCAAAAGCCATCTACACAATAAAAATTACACCCATTAGTTCCATTGTAAACAAAACTTGTAAACAAAAAGTTACAGCCATCTACAAAACACAAATTGCAAGGATGTCAATTGTAATTGCAATTGTATTTAAATATAGTTTGAATTTATGAAGTAATGGTTAAAAGTTTTTAACTGTTGAAACTAGGACACATAAAATGAGATGGAGAGGGGATTATAAAATTTTAATTATCAGTTTACAACACTTCTCATTTCAGCTTTCTCCATCATATGTGCACGCTCCTTTCACACTCCAACCCCAACATGGTGCTCACTTGGTCTTATAGAAAATGAAGGATCTAAATCTCCACAATGACAATATGTGAAATTGTGGAAATGTATGTATTGTGTACAATATTGTACTAGAATAAAACTTAATGCACTTGTAAACTCAATGCACTTGGAAACTCAATGTAAAAGTATGTACTGTATAACATTTACGTTGACTTATAGAACAAAGTCTACTTAAATGTGTTGGTATTGTCAAAATCTTGGCAATCATGATCGAAAGTCACAAATAGGTTACAATTCATATGGGTTAGGTTGAGTTGAGAGTTTATTCAAGTTCAGTCTAAAGTGTAAAGAAATTTCCCAAGTCAGGCATGAGCCCCAAGTCAAGTTTAGTCTAAAGTGTAAACATATATATATATATATATTATTCATAAAACTACATATATAGAGATGCTTATAGAACATATATATTTATAAGCTTCAATATATATTTATAAGTGGCGTTTGTCACACCAACTCCCAATGTACGCGTGCTAATTACGTCCCGTCTGACCCCACATATCCTATTTGACATGAGGAAACTACCCGTGGCATCCATAGAGTGCTTCGGGGGCTGCTTTGAATTTTCGGCTAAATTTATGGCGTTTTTCATGCTAACTCCCAACATACACGTGCTAATTACGTCCCGTCTGTCCCCACAGGTCCTATTTGATACGAAGAAGCTACCGGTGCCATCCATAGAGTGGTTCGGGGGCTGCTTTTAATTTCCGGCCCTGAAAGGCCTTTTTCGGCTAAGTTTATGGCGTTTTTCATGCCAACTCCCAACGTACACGTGCTAATTACGTTCCGTCTGTCCCCATAGGTCCTATTTGACACAAGGAAGCTACCCGTGCCATCCCTACAGTGGTTCAGGGGTTGCTTTCAATTTTCGGCCCTCAAAGGCCCTTTTCGGCTAAGTTTATGGCGTTTTCCACGCCAACTCCCAACATACACGTGCTAATTACGTCCCATCTATCCCCACAGGTCCTATTTGACACAAGGAAGCTACCCATGCCATCCCTACAGTGGTTCGGGGACTGCTTTCAATTTTTGGCCCTCGAAGGCCTTTTTCGGCTAAGTTTATGGTGTTTTTCAGGCCAACTCCCAACGTACACGTGCTAATTAGGTCCTGTCTATCCCCACAAGTCCTACTTGACACAAGAAAGCTACCCGTGCCATCCCTATAGTGGTTCGGGGGCTGCTTTCAATTTTCGGCCCTCGAAGGCTTTTTTCGGCTAAGTTTATGGCGTTTTCCACGCCAACTCCCAACGTACACGTGCTAATTGTGTCCCGTCTATCCCCACAGGTCCTATTTGACACAAAGAAGCTACCTGTGCCATCCCTATAGTGGTTCCGGGGCTGCTTTCAATTTTCGGCCCTCGAAGGCCATTTTCGGCTAAGTTTATGGATTTTTCACGCCAACTCCCAACGTACACGTGCTAATTACATCCCGTCTATCCCCACAGGTCCTATTTGACACAAGAAAGCTACTCGTGACGTCCTTACAGTGGTTGGGGGGCTGCTTTTAATTTTCGGCCCGCGAAGGCCATTTTCGCCTAAGTTTATGGCTTTTTCACGCCAACTCCCAATGTACACGTGCTAATTACGTCCCGTCTATCCTCATAGGTCCTATTTGACACAAGAAAGCTACCCGTGCCATTCTTACAGTGGTTCAGGGGCTGCTTTCAATTTTCGGCCCTCGAAGG
The DNA here is from genome assembly GCF_055761805.1 of Camellia sinensis. Classification (NCBI taxonomy): domain Eukaryota; kingdom Viridiplantae; phylum Streptophyta; class Magnoliopsida; order Ericales; family Theaceae; genus Camellia; species Camellia sinensis. The sequence goes on from NC_138975.1 coordinate 127,818,474, forward strand.
CCATTTTCGGCTAAGTTTATGGCTTTTTCACGCCAACTCCCAACGTACACGTGCTAATTACGTCCCGTCTATCCCCACAAATCCTATTTGACACAAGAAAGCTACCTGTGCCATCCCTACAGTGGTTCGGGGGCAGCTTTCAATTTTCGGCCCTCGAAGGCCTTTTTCAGCTAAGTTTATGGCATTTTCCACGCCAACTCCCAACGTACACGTGCTAATTACGTCCTGTCTATCCCCAAAGGTCCTACTTGACACAAGGATGCTACCTGTGCCATCCGTACAGTGGTTCGTGGGCTGCTTTCAATTCTTGACCCTCGAAGGCCATTTTCGGCTAAGTATATGGCGTTTTTCATGCCAACTCTCAACGTACACGTGCTAATTGCGTCCCGTCTGTCTCCACAGGTATTATTTGACACAAGGAAGCTACCCATGCTATCCGTACAGTGGTTCGAGGGCTGCTTTCAATTTTTGGCCCTCGAAAGCCTTTTTCGACTAAGTTTGTGGCGTTTTTCACGCCAATTCCCAACGTACATGTGCTAATTACGTCCCGTCTGTCCCCACAGATCTTATTTGACACAAGGAAGCTACCCATGCCATTCGTACAGTGGTTTGGGGGCTACTTTCAATTTTCAACGCTCGAAGGCCTTTTTCGGCTAAGTTTATGGTGTTTTCCATGCCAACTCCCAACGTACACGTGCTAATTACGTCCAACGGATTCAACATGGTCGATAGGGGAAAAAGACCCAGAATTATGTTGATTACAACTCAAATAAAATCATGATTCAATGTTGGGAACTCCTAATCCACAATGAGGCTTTCATTAATTTATTTCACGTATTAGCATCATTTTTAGGCAACAAAAATTACAATTTTATAGTGGAATTATTGAGACATGGCAAACAAAATACTTGTGAAATGTAAATATTGTTAAACAATTGGGTATATAACAACTATAATTGTTGTCTAGTAACAGACCCCAAAACTCTAGAAACAATGACTAGGTTCATTGTACGGAGAAGTGTTAAAAAAATATATACTGATTGACTCGACTAAATCCTACTAAATGCTTCTAACTTAAAAATTCAAATAACATTTTAGTTTTCTAAAAAATCAGTTTTTAGTTTGGTTTTATTGTCAACACTAAAACCGACCAATTCCTTTTTGTACCTTTAAGAAGTGTTGGCGGGGAGAGGAATATCACATCACACTGTAAGAGTGGTAAGTAGGAAGTAGGTCTTGGGCAGATTGCCTTAACTTTTTGTATTCAAAATCAGAATGCCAAAATGCCCCAACGGCATGAGTGCAATTTACACCACATACCCTTCAATATGAATAACTAGGACAACCCAAGCAGTAGCCTGTTTGGGTAAAAAATACTCTAAAGTTGTCAGCAAAATAATGCAAGTACTAATTTCTCTCTTCATTAAGTGCTCTCAATTTGTATTCTATCTTCACAGCTCTTCTCTCTCTCAAACTCATCACTATGAACCAATAATGGCTTGCATGCACATTAGACTAGTCCAGTTATACTAGGTATATTGTAGTAATTGTAAATTCATTTCAAGTTCACTTGGTTTATTCAATTAGTCTTAAATCTGAAATGACATTCAATTGGATGGGGCTCCTAATATAGTAACTGCCCTCATATTCATAGGCTCATCGTACCCAATTTTGGGAAACTTAATATTTCATTGAAATCATGTGGTTTCCTTATGGAAATCAGATTACGGTCCTTTGTGTAATGTATCGAAACACCAGGTCGTCTGCTGCAAAGTCTACTCACATTATGCCTCAAAACCTATTCGAAGCACATAACAAAAAAAAAATTTGCATAGCAACTTTAGAAAACAATTCTTTGTCAATATGATCCATATTTTTGTAGAAATTGTAGTAGCTTATCAATAAAATTATGTTTACCAAATAGTAGGATGACCATCTGAACTCTACAAGAGGGTTGTGAGCCGTGACACAACGTCGTTCAGATGATTGAGTTGTACTTGTTGTGCCTCCCGTGCTTTTTTTTCTTCATCGACTTGTTTGATCAGCTGCTCTCTTTCCCTTATAATTTCCTCCCGATCTCTTTGGCGCTCCTCTTTCTCCTTGAGCAACTCCTCGTGATCTCTTTGGCGCTCCTCTTTCTCTTTCTACAACTCCTCGTGATCTCTTTGACGCTCCTCACAAAGAACCTCCAGTTCCGCTCTCATTGACTCCATATGTTTATCGCGTGCTCGTGCCGCACTAGAAGCTGTGGAAGAGGGTTGTGGGCCTATCCTACATCCACGCAAGTAATTTTTTTTTCCTCGAGCACTTGCCTTGATAGTTCTTCATGGGTCAATGGCAACCCCGTATCGGTGCCTACCACTTGTAGATTCACCATATCATCCTGTCATGGCAAAAAAACAATAAAGTCAAGATGGCAAAAGGAATTTAACAACTTTACTAATTGATATGCAACACAATTGGTTTCAACATTCAATACTCACATGTAGCTCACCACATTTGGGGTCAATCCAATCTCCCGTCTTCTTTGACTAGTGTAATTTTTTATAAAATTCAGGAAAATCTATATCTCCATCCTCATTTGCCTGTTAGGTTTGAAAAAATTCCATTGACGAATTAGTACATGGTAATATTCAAAATCAAGAAAAATCAGTCATCCATTGCATTACTAAATTAACTTCTCACCATAAGAGACATTGCTATAGGAAATGATCGCGATCCACTTGTATGATTATAGGGGAGCATACCCCTATTTGCTTTACCAGCTTTAAAGCGTTTCTAAAAAAAAAAAAAAAAAAAAAAAAAAAAAAAAAAAAAAAAAAAAAAATTAGTGAAGAATTTTTACATATTAACTCATAAATTAATTTCAAGAATGGGGTTTCTAATTAATTTGTTACCAAGTGAGATTCGTTTCTCCAAGCAACATCAATAAGATATTTCTAGTCCTCTAAGCTCACTCCACTAGGCGGATGACTATAGGGGTCATCAACACCCTTTTCCTTAAGTTCGAGGAACACTTGCTTTAGATTGTACCTCCAATCCTTGTATAGCAAATATGCCTTTCTATCGAGGATTTGTTGAGCTTGTTCATCATTATCAAAATCATTGCCGATAACAAACTTGTCCTACAAACATAATAAGAGAATTAGTACATCAATTAATTTAAGCAATTACAAATAACATAATAAAGACATTATGGCAAGATGAATCTCATACTGGCACCGCTTGGACGACCGCATCTTTGGTACTTTGCTCGATTTTTCTCCATGACTTCACGCTCTAAAGAGGGTACAACCATCTAATTTGCAATCCCAACTCATTCGTCGCTGGGCTGGCATTTCCTCCTGTGATTGCGTTCAACACCCGATTGACATAGACATGTAATTTCTCTCCTTTTGTCCTAGCTATTTTTTTCTGCACTCCTTTGCCTAATGTAGGTCCTCGTACACGAGTTGACCTTGTTCGCCCTAGTACAAAAGGGAAAGGAAGTCACAAATTACAAACATTGTTAATGAAAGTGAAAAAAAAAAGTGCTGGTTGTGGGTCCTGTTAGTTTTGTTGCTGCCTACTGTTGCTGCCTGTTACTGTTTGGCTGCATATAGTCTTGGTAAATTATGCTACAACTTGGATTTCGCTGCTATCGATGCAGCTGGGGCAACTGCCTGTTGGTTGTTGCTGCTGCTGTTGTAGCTGATTTGAAGCTTGTTTATCTAATATTTTCTTTGTTGTATAAGTGTCCTTGTTATGTGTAAAGTAATGTTTGTTTTTTTTTTCTTTGTCTTTATGGGGTTTTCATTGCCTTACTTTATGACTTATGCACCCAGAAAAAAAAAAAAAAAAATTTTAAACAACTAAGTTCAATGCTCTTACCCACACTACTTGGCTGCGTCTCCTCGACCACTGTTTGTGTATCATCTGGTGGCTGCGTCTCATCAGAGAACATCAGCGAGGTGCCAATCTCCTGTGGACATGCTTCTGAGGCTGATAATACGTTGCCACTTGTTGCTCTCTTCTGTCGCCCCGTCTTGATTCCAGGAACCATGGTACCTACATTAAGTAACAAACATACATGAATAATAAACGTCACATACATTAGTAGTGTAACTGCTGCAATTGCTTATAATGTTTAGTAGAGCCTTCGTGTTCAATAACATAACTTTGAAAATAATAACACTAGTAAATTGCATCTACTTTTGCATTCTAATAACCAACCAAATTATTGAACCATCCACGTCTCCAAGCAACACAAAATGTTTTAGTAGATCAGTTTCCTCAATAATGACACAACATGTCAAAATTCAATAATAAATTGCTCGTTAATCATGGCTTTGTTCACTCATACATCTTGTACCAGCTATGCTTAAAAAAAGGGGGACCTACACACCAGTGGTGTGTCAGAAAAATTATTACCACAAAGTGATAAACTTCATAAATGTTAATAATTAAAATCATACACTTTTTCACTATTTTGTAATAATTTTTGAAAACACCTCCTCAATAGTAATTTTCCCTTACAAATAAAACAAACAGATCACATTTCCAACCCAAACAGACCCATCCACAGGAAAAAACAGAGTTATAGATTCAACAAATTCAACATATTAAGCCAATCTCGATTTAAAACCAGCAAGTTGCTGCCTTCCGGTCTATGCCGTAAGTCCATCTAGCAACCTCTACACAGGAAAAAAATTAATTTGTGCTTTCACATTTCAAAAACCAACAAGATTCAAAACCAGCAAGATTCATAGAAAGATTCAACAAATTCATAGAAAGGCCATGAGAATCTAAAACCAGCAAGATTCAACAAATTCAACATATTAATTTGTGCTTTCTCATTTCTCAAAATGTTTTGTCAATTTGAAAAAAATTAATCTTAAGCCAATCATGATTCTCACATATTAAAAGAATGGCTATTAAAAGGAAATCCTGCAGTGATTAGCACAGATTAGCACACACTACAATAAAATACACCTTTGGCAACTAAAATTGGCGACTAAAACAAATTCAGTCACCAAAAGTTTTTGAATTGCTGACTAAAATTTTTTTTAGTCGCCAAAAGTATAATATTTATCTACTAAATTTTTTTAGTCGGGATGTATTGATTATTGGCGACTAAAAAATAATTTAGTCGCTAAAAATACTATAATTGGTGACAAAAAAAAATTTTTAGTCGCCGTATATTGAGTTTTGGCTACTAAAATATTTAGTCGCCGAATGTAAAATTAAAATTTTATTTTTTATCTTTGGCGACCAAAAGTTTAGTCGCCAAAACATATTTTCAGCTACCAAATATTAGTTTAGTCGCCGTATATTAGGTATTGGCTACTAAAATATTTAGTCGCCAAATGTGAAATTAAAAAAAAAAACTATCTTTGGTGACCAAAAGTTTAGTTGCCAAAACATATTTTCCGCGACCAAAAATTAGTTGTCACCAAAAAATAAAAAAAAAATTGGAGGGAGACATTTCTAATTTAAATTTGAGGGATTTATAAAAGTAATTGGCGACTAAAAAATTTAGTCACTAATGGTGTAAGATATATATATATATATATATTTGGTTTCCATAATTTTGCCAGCGTCTCTCTCTCTCTCTCTCTCTCTCTCTCTCTCTCTCTCTCTCTCTCTTCAGCGTCTCTCTATCTCTCCGGTGCTCCTCTCCCTTCCCTCGGGGTCGCTGGGAACCGGAGCATTGATTCCTACTCCTTTTGGTCACCGTCACCTGAGATCCATGATGAGTTCATGAACATCGATTCGGAGCCAAGATCCAGAACAACTCTGAGCCAAGATCGAAGATCTCAACTCCGAAGTCTCCTTCCTCAGAGTTTGGACTCCCTTCGATCATTACCACTAGGGCTATGCAAAATACCGCCCAATCTGCTAAAACCGCACCGATCCGCATCTATCCGCACAGCTCTAACCGCTAACCGCGGTTTAAACTTTAAATTTTATAATCCGCCAACCGAAACGCTCCGCTCTACTATAGTTAATACATATATATTTTTTAACCTCCAATGAAATATCAATGTAAAAATGAGTGTGAGAGATATTTAAGATATGAAATTTATTACAAATTAGTGGTTATATATATGAAACATATTATGTAAAATTATTTTATGTTATATATCTAAAAAATATTATACAAATTGGTGTTATATATTATGTAAATGTATGATAATTAGTTAAAATATTCTTCAATCCGCCAATCCGCCAAAAACCGGCCAAACCGCAATTTGTCAATCCGCCAATCCGCCATTCGGTTTATAAATTTACTCTCAAACCGCCCGAACCGCACCGCGCGCACCCCTAATTACCACCATCGCTCTACTCCTTGCTTCTCCGAGATTGTTTTAGTCGCTTCCGATGACGATTCCGGTAAACCCGCGTCTAACTCCATTCCCGTCTCTGCCCATAAGGCTGTTCTAGTGAGTACCCATTTCGATTTTGTACTTTCTCTGTGTGTTTTTGTTGTGTATTGAATGTGTTTGATATGTGGATTGTGTGGACAAACTGATCTACACTATTGGTTGCAGTCAAGGGAGAGTCGCCAATGAGTCCTATGGTCAATAACCAAGTAAGATCCTAGATCGCCGGAGGAGTCAAATTAGCCTCCCTTCTAAGTCTAGCTTTCTTAGGCAGCGCACTACCCCTTTGACAGATCTTAAAAAATATTGACACAAGGTCTCATAAGAAACGATAAGGTTCAAACACATAAATATTAGAATATAAGTACATAATAACCACGAATATCCTTAATTTCAAAAGCTTGTTCTATTACATTACATCCTAAAAAGAAAATTTAAATCTTCATATGAGCCTTACAAAATATCAAAGAAATTTCTAACTTTCCTAAGGTAGCCAAAAGTCTTCGAAGGTTTCAGGCTTGTCTTCTCCAGCTATAAGCTCCTCTTTGGCACCTGGCATGATATGTCGTGAGCTTTGAATGCCCAGTAAACACGCACACACCCCGTCCCTTTTTCCTAGTCCAATACACAATCACAAATATAACCTCAAGTAGTAAAGCATGATACTCAACTAAATAGATAAAGGGTTACAAGTTAGATGTTAGTAAACTAGAAATCCCCCAAAGAGATTTTGTCCTTCCAACCACAACAATCGGACGCGGATTATTCGGTATGCCCACTCTTTTGATACTTTGTTGTAGAACTAACCTCGAATGCCTACCAACGGTTATATACCGCGTAGCGCCAACCGTAGGGCCTCAAAAGAGACGGTAAAATAGGGCCTTGCCCAAATCCCTCCTCACACCAAACCACCTAGGGTCCGAATACAACCGCTCCGTTCAAGGGTTCCGAAAACCACTTGCACAAGACTTTAACTTCCAAATAAGGAACGCATCCCAACAATCCATATATCTCATATTCTCATCTTTTCATTACTCAAGTGCTCGAAACCCAATACCCTCCCCATTAGGTTTCTTGTTGAGTTAAATGTTTTACATCCAGGTTAGACAGCTTAACAATATAATAATATCCACACAAGCATGCCTCAATAAGATGAAGAAGATGAAGAACATAACATAACACATACAATACACGCCAAGATATGATCATAAGTTAATAAACATTTTCATAAATACGAGGGCATAAAACATCCATGCATAACGAAATTTCCATATTTAATATCACATAAAGATTAAAATGAAAGGACTATTCTAGATCTTTCACCGGACTCGGCCTTTCTATGGTTCGTAGAGGATTTGATCTAGTTTCTAGAACATATTTCGGAAATGGGATTGCTTTTCTAGATTTCAAGTTATTTAGAAAACATTCCAGCGCTGTCCAGATTCTGTCCAGGTCCGTAGACCGTTACGAAAATTTGATTTTCTTGCAAACCGCTTAATGTTTTTCGATGAAACCAATTTTAGTTGAAATATAACTCCTTAAGGAAGATTTTGACATAAAATAGAGGTCCAGAATAATTTTATACATTTTTCTAGAATTTTTGAAAGTGGGCTGCAAAAACAGATTCTAAGGTAAAATGCCCAAAACAAGAAGATTTATGAGAAAAGCGTTCCACCAAGGGAAAATTTTTGTTTATTTTATGATGAAAACATGTTAACTAACATATATTAAACTCATAAAATTTGCTTGAAAATTGGTATGAAAAAAAGATGGTTTTGTGCCGAAATGGGGAAAATACAGGAGAGATAGAATCAATACTCAACTCTTTGCATTTTTAACACAAGTAACTCATCAATAACAGATCTGAAAACATTATTTAGGACCCTTAGAAACATGTATTTGGAAAAGGAAAATGAAAGAGAAGGTTGTGTTGTGACTTACCTACTAAGCTTTGCACAAGAAGGCTCTCTTGTTCCTCCCTCTTCCTCTCTACACTTCTCTCTCTTGCTCTCCTTCCACTCCTCTAGCCGAATGTGTGTGTGAGTGTGTTGTTTGTGCTTGCCAAGCTAGGGGAGTGTTGGTATATGTAGACAATTTTTGATTTAAAATGTCCTAAAAGTCCATTAGTTGGAAATGGATGGAAAGGTTAGGATTTGTTTGAAGTTTTAAAGGAATAGGGATGATTTGGGAGGCTTACTCTTAGGTTTAGGCAACATTTGGTTGTAATGAAACTAGTTTTGGAATTAGCATCCTAGGTTTAGGGTACTGGGTTTGTGAGTTTCTAGATTTTCATGATGATAGACTTTGAAAATTGTATCCTTACTTCCTCCTAGAATGGCCGGCCCTAGGGAAGGGTGAAGGGGCTATTTTTTAATTAATTTAGGTTCTAGGGCACACTCCTCAAGGTGTATATATATATATATATATATATCTCACTTGATTGATGGTACTCATGGTACAAGGGTACAAGTACTAGTTTTTGGGGTAAATTTTGAAGTTAAATAAAGAAGTAAGGGCTTGGAGTTAATTTCATATATTGGAACCTTACTCATGTAGATTTAAATTAAATTAGGTTAGGGAACCTAATCTGGCAAGAAAAATTCCTGCTTCGCTAAAATAAAATAAAAAAATGCTAACCGACAAGATTCGAAATAATTCAAGGAACTGAGAGGCTTTAATAAAATAATTCAAACATTAGGGTTTTTAAAGAGAATACATTTTTCAGGGGCCTCACAACCTATCCCCCTTAAAATAATTTCGTCCCCAAAATTCAACTACATACTGCCTTCGAAAAGTTCGGGGTAGTTTGCCTTCACCCAATCCTGGTGTTTCCAAGTAGATTCCTCAATTCCCCGATGATGCCATAGCACTTTTACCAAGTGAACCGTTTTGCCTCTAAGGTTCTTCTCTCGACTATCTTGTATTGCTACCGGTCCTTATTTAAATGTAACATCTTTGTCAAGACTGATTTCTTTCCATTTGAGGACGTGTGACGGGTCGGCGATGTATTTTCTCAACATAGATACATGGAAGACGTTATGTATCACTGCTAACTGCGGGGGTAGAGCTAGTCTATATGCTACTTCGCCCACTCTTTCAAATACCTCAAAAGGCCCAATATATCGTGGTGACAGCTTCCCCTTTCCCCCAAAACGTACGACTCCACGCCTGGGTTGCACCTTTAGGAACACGTGGCTGCCTACTCCAAACATCAATGGTCTTCTCCTCCTGTCTGCATAATTCTTTTGACGGTCCTGAGCAGTCTTTAATCATTGTCGGATCAATTTGACCTTCTCAGTAGTTTCTAGAACAAGTTCAGGTCCTACCAGATTTGCGTCACCCACTTCTGCCCAACAAATTAGCGATCTACAAGGTCGTCCATATAATGCTTCAAAGGGTGCCATACCGATGCTAGCTTGAAAACTGTTGTTGTAGGCGAATTCAATTAGGGGTAGGTGTCGTTCCCAACTTCCTTGAAAATCCATTGCACAAGCCCTTAACATATCTTCGAGTGTCTTGATGGTGCGCTCAGATTGTCCATCTATCTGTGGGTGAAAGGCGGTGCTAAAACATAACTCAGTACCAAGAGCTTCCTGCAGGCTCTCCCAAAATCGAGAGGTGAATCGTGGATCACGATCTAACACAATAGATACCGGAATTCCATGTAGTCGAATGATCTCCCCAATGTAGAGTCTGCACATAGACTCTAAAGTGTCGGTCATCTTATAGGGTAAGAAATGTGCTGACTTGGTGAGACGGACCGTCTATTGTGTCGGTCACATACACTATTGGTTGTAGTCAAAGGAGAGTCACCAATGAGTCCTATGGTCAATAACCAAGTAAGATCCCAGATCGTCGGAGGAGTCAAATTAGCCTCCCTTCTAAGTCCAGCTTTCTTAGGCAGCGCACTACCGTTTTGACAGATCTTAAAAAATATTGACACAAGGTCTCATAAGCAACGATAAGGTTCAAACACATAAATATTAGAATATAAGTACATAACAACCACGAATATCCTTAATTTCAAAAGCTTGTTCTATTACATTACATCCCAAAAAGAAAATTTAAATCTTTATATGAGCCTTACAAAATATCAAAGAAATTTCTAACTTTCCTAAAGTAGCCAAAAGTCTTCGAAGGTTTCAGGCTCGTTGTCTCCAGCTATAAGCTCCTCTTTGGCACTTAGCATGATACGTCGTGAGCTTTGAATGCCCAGTAAACACACACACACCCCGTCCCTTTTTCCCAGTCCAATACACAATCACAAATATAACCTCAAGTAATAAAGCATGATACTCAACTAAATAGATAAAGGGTTACAAGTTAGATGTTAGTAAACTAGAAATCCCCCAAAGAGATTTCGTCCTCCCAACCACAAGAATCGGGCGCGGATTATTCGGTATGCCCCCTCTTTTGCTTCTTTGTTGCAGAACTAACCTCGAATGCCTACCAACGGTTATATACCGCGTAGCGCCAACCGCAGGGTCTCAAAAGAGACGGTAAAATAGAGCCTTGCCCAAATCCCTCCTCACACCAAACTACCTAGGGTCCGAATACAACCGCTCCGTTCAAGGGTTCCGAAAACCACTTGCGCAAGACTTTAACTTCCAAATAGGGAACTGTAGACACCCCATTTTTGACCGTCCTCAAGACTTGGACGTCACCGTTTGAACACTCGGTGATTATCCATGTTTGTGTTCGTTTGGAGTTCCCGGAGGTCTCGGCCACGCGCCTTGTTTCAGGATCTCCGAACTTGACTGTGTAGTGTCTGGTTTTGCACCAAACACTTGTGTTTTGCCTTGGAAGGGCAGGGTAGGGCTTGTAAACCATCCCCACCCATCACCGGCAGTGGCTAGAGGCCACCGGCTGGTTTTTGCTACCACCGGCAATGTATATTGCCGGCCGGCACTATTTGTTGCCGGTCAGCACTTTTTAGTGCCGGCCGGCACTCTTTTTGGCCAAGATGGCATTTTTGGCCAGCCGATTACTGTGCATCTGCTTTTGCAGATATTTTAAGACAGCTGTCTTGCTTTTGCTCCCCTCCATACACGTGTATGGAGGGATCTCCCTCTTATGAAGCTTGTCTTGTAAGCTTTACAAGACAAGAAGTGCCATATAGAGAGAGAGGAGCTCTTGGCTGAAAAAAAAGAGAGAGTTTAGATATTTTGAGAGCTTAGACAGCCATTGTTAGGGTTTTGAGTTCTAGGGTTAGGGTTTGACACACTTTCTCTCTCTCTTTTCCCTCTTGTGTGTGTTTTAGTGCACTTGTGTCTTACTATTGCACACAAACACATAGTGTTTCACCTTCCTTTAGCTCTTGAGGTTCTAAGGGACTGGTTTTGAAGTTTTGGAGTTGGATTCAAGCAAAAGAGGGCCATTGGAGCACCATTGTTGAAGAGGACTACAAGGGTAAGAAACTTACACTTTTATTCCCCATTTTTGCATTGATTTTCTACCTATCTTAGAGCTGTTTTTGTGCTTATCATATAACATAAAAAATTTCTTTTTTTAGGCCCTCTTTATTGTTTATTAAGAGTGTTTTGTTGTTTGAGGGTGGTTGACCCCCCTTAGGCCTTGAAAGGCCTCATTTTGAGCCATTTTGTGCTAGCTCCGGGATTTTGGTGTTGGGGTCTCTTCACCACTGAAATCTTGAGGGATTTCAGTGGTGAAGGTGATGCCTTGAAGTCCCAAGAAGGAGAGGGCCACCCCCTCTCCTTGTTGTCCTTGAAAAGGGCATGTTTTGGCCTCTTGAGAGAGCATTATGCTTGAGTGTGTGTTGAGCATATTTAGGCTATTTTTCATGCTTATATATCCATAATATAACATGATTTTAAGTTGGTTTTGGTACTCCATGCATGCTTAGCATAGTTGCCTTGTAATGCCTTGTTATGCCTTAACATGTCTTAGGTTGTTAGCCTTTGTTAGAGCATGTTTTAGGCTTGGTCTTGTGAAGATTATGTGCTTATCTTGACATGCTTTAGGTCTGTCCATAAGTTTTTGGGTTGATTTTGGCATGCTTGGTATAGCTCCTTTGTATTTGGGCTTGTTGGCCTTGAGCATATGAATGTATAACATGACATCTTTGCATTGATTTGGTGATTTGGGGTCACTTTATATGTTATTTCAGTCCCATTTCCATGCTTGTTTGATTGCCTTGCATGCATCTTTAATGCCTCTTAAGCATGTGTTGCATGCTCCTTGTTTTGACCATTTGTGCATGCCTTTGTTTTTGAGCCATTTAGATGCCATCTAAGTGGTCTTTTGGGCCTTATGTTATGTGCTAAAACTCTGTTTTTAGTCATTTAGTCCATGCCATGTTTGGTCTTACTAAGTGTAGTTCAATGCCCCATTGGTTTGTTTTGAACACTTGGACTATTTGTTGCATGTTTGGCTTGATTTTGTTGCTTGGTTTGGCACCATCCTAACATGCATTTTTAGAGCTCATGTTGCATGCTAATTAGTCCATGATTCCCCCTTTCAAATGTGTTTGAGGGTGGTTCAACTTGTGCCCAAGTGTTGGCCTTTCAACATGTGTATGTGTGCATGTGTATTTGGCCCCTCATTTTAGCATTATGGCTACTGTTTTAGGCCTATTTAGAGTTGCCTAATTCATGTTTAAGTCCATCTTTGCACCCCTTTGCATTGCCATATGTATGCTTGTATGCTTGCATAAGTTAGTTGCCATGCCATGTTGCATCCTTAGCTTGTATGCTTAGGTTGCATTGCATTTTGCATGCATTCCTTGCCCCTTGATTTGGTGATAGGGATTAGGACTTTGGTTTGATTGGTTTGCATGCATTTGAAATCAAAGTTGCATACTTGGTTCTTTGGGCCATCATGCATGGAAATGCGTGATTGGTGGTCCGAGAATCGAGGCACATGCCCCTTTGAGTCATTATCATGATAAGGGACATGGTTAGTGCATATATGCCTTGAATTGTGCTGCCATGCTTTGCCTTGCCCTCTGTTGCTGTCATTTGCAGATTCTGCAGGAACATTCTGCCGACCGGCAGTGTAAGGTGCCGGCCGGCAATCATTCCTCTGCCGACAACTCCATTTTGTGCCGATGGCCACACACCACTGCCGGTGGTAATTCCACTCAGCCGGTGGCACTCCCCAGTGTCCAGGGATGCAGTCCTGAGGTTTTGACAGCCTCCAGAGGAGTGAAGGAAGGAAAACAGAGGCAGCCTATGCATGGCGGCGCGTTTCCCGAGGCAGTTTATCTGTTTTCTTAGCTTAATTTAATTTGTTAATTAAATTAATTAATTTGTAATATTTAATTAGCTTGCGTAGTTAATTAATTTGTAATATTTATTTGGTCCCTTCGAGTGAGGGTAAATATGTAATAAGCGTGCGTGAGTGTGTGTATGTCTTCCAACCTCACGTCTTTCTTCCCTTTTATTTACCTGCTTATAATGGTAGATTAGGGCACGTTTAATTTAGCATACCTTATGCTATGCATGTGTGCATCCATGCATTTGTATTGCATGCATTAGGCTCGGTACATCACGCTAACTGCATTTGTACCTTAATTCACAAATTGAATATGTGGTAGTTGACCGCATTTCACATGCCATGTTTAGGGTTAGCCGAGCCTGCCTAGATTGCATTTTTGCATGTGATGTATTAGCCATTTTTTTTAACATGAACTAGGACATGCATGTTTGCTAACTAGTTTACTGTTTTGGCACGGAGTACGATGTAAGTATTTATGCTTTAGCATCTCGCATGTGTGTGAATGTTAACATGACAGTATGCTTGCCATGCGGCTAAATGCTTCTGTGTTAAACTGTTTGAATGCCTGTGGGTGGAGGTTGGATTGTTTGAGTTGGAAAAACGCATTGAAATCCGTATTTTAGCCTACTTGCGAGTAGCAAAATTTAAAGCATTTTCAAAACGAACGGATATGCAATGTTTCTTTCCAAATTAGGCAATCTAGTTTATACTTGTCTGCTGTGCGCATAACATAGTAATTCTAGGATAATAATTGGGATAAGAACACATAAAGTTTTCAAAACAGAATATCATGGTTAGTAGAGGCCGGTCTTCAGACCGGGCGAAAGGGGGTGCTCATAGCTGACCTTCCCCGATCGTACCCAAGCTCCCGAGCCGAGACAACTCCGGTGATGACGGACATGTGGCCTTCGGCACCGAGTCAGGGTTTCCTAAATTTCCCCATTTTAAAAATATTTAGGTGGCGACTCTGTATCTGGCAAAGCAGTCCATGTTTGGCACTACTTTTCGAAAAATCTGTTTTTCTCAAAACGATTTGCCAGATTTGGACTCTTTGGTTCAGATTAAGAACCGTGACACAAATCGAGAGTCCGAACCGTAGCGAGGTCCCCCGCGGACTTGTTACAGGAACGCATCCCAACAATCCATATATCACATATTCTCATCTTTTCATTACTCAAGTGCTCGAAACCCAATACCCTCCCCATAAGGTTTCCCGTTGAGTTAAATGTTTTACATCAAGGTTAGACAGCTTAACAATATAATAATATCCACACAAGCATGCCTCAATAAGATGAAGAAGATGAAGAACATAACATAACACATACAATACATGCCAAGATATGATCATAAGCTAATAAACATTTTCATAAATACGAGGGCATAAAACATCCATGCATAACGAAATTTCCATATTTAATATCACATAAAGATTAAAATGAAAGGACTATTCTAGATCTTTCACCAGACTCGGCCTTCCTATGGTTCGTAGAGGATTTGATCTAGTTTCTAGAACATATTTCAGAAATGGGATTGCTTTTCTAGATTTCAAGTTATTTAGAAAACATTCCAGCGCTGTCCAGATTCTGTCCAGGTCCGTAGACCGTTACGAAAATTTGATTTTCTTGCAAACCGCTTAATGTTTTTCGTTGAAACCAATTTTAGTTGAAATATAACTCCTTAAGGAAGATTTTGACATAAAATAGAGGTCCAGAATAATTTTATACATTTTTCTAGAATTTTTTAAGTGAGCTGCAAAAACCGATTCTAAGGTAAAATGCCCAAAACAAGAAGATTTATGAGAAAAGCGTTCCACCAAGGGAAAATTTTCATTTATTTTATGATGAAAACATGCTAACTAACATATATTAAACTCAGAAAATTTTCTTGAAAGTTTGCCCTTGGAAAGTTGAGAGATTTGTATGAAAAAAAGATGGTTTTGTGCCGCAATGGGGAAAATACAGGAGAGATAGAATCAATACTCAACACTTAGCATTTTTAACACAAGTAACTCATCAATAACAGATCTGAAAACATTAGTTAGGACACTTAGAAACATGTATTTGAAAAAGGAAAATGAAAGAGAAGGTTGTGTTGTGGCTTACCTACTAAGCTTTGCACAAGAAGGCTCTCTTCTTTCTCCTTCTTCCTCTCTAGACTTCTCTCTCTTGCTCTCCTCCCTCTCCTCAAGCCGAATGTGTGTGAGTGTGTTTTTTGTGCTTGCCAAGCTAGGGGAGTGTTGGTATATATAGACAATTTTTGATGTAAAATGTCCTAAAAGCCCATTAGTTGGAAATGGATGGAAATGTTAGGATTTGTTTGAAGTTTTAAAGGAATAGGGATGATTTGGGAGGCTTACTCTTAGGTTTGGGCAACATTTGGTTGTAATGAAACTAGTTTTGGAATTAGCATCCATAGGTCTAGGGTACTAGGTTTGTGAGTTTCTAGATTTTCATGGTGATAGACTTAGAAAATTGTATCCTCACTTCCTCCTGGAATGGCCGGCCCTAGGGAAGGGTGAAGGGGCTATTTTTTTAATTAATTTAGGTTCTAGGGCACACTCCTCAAGGTGTATATTTATATATATCTCACTTGATTGATGGTACTCATGGTACAAGGGTACAAGTACTAGTTTTTAGGGTAAATTTTGAATTTAAATAAAGAAGGGCTTGGAGTTAATTTCATGTATTGGAACCTTACTCATGTAGAATTGGATTAAATTAGGTTAGGGAACCTAATCTGGCTAGAAAAATTCCTGCTTCGATAAAATAATAATAAAAAAAATGCTAACCGACAAGATTCGAAATAATTCAAGGAACTGAGGGGCTTTAATAAAATAATTCAAACATTAGGGTTTTTAAAGAGAATACATTTTTCAGGGGCCTTACACAAACTCTGAAATGGGTAGTGATGAGAAACTCTGAATTTGGATCATTGATTTAGGTGATTGTTTGTTTGATATGTGGATTGTTAAATTTTTTGCCCGCCAAGTGTTTGATTCTATGCTCAAGTGACAATTTTATTAGAAACAATTGGAACATGGTCACCAAGTGTTTGAATCTATTTGAATCTGCTTTCACAATTGAACATGGTCACCAAATTTATCAAAAAAAAATTCACAATCTGCTCTCTTTACCTTATTAACTCACAAAACCCTCCACCATGCATATCAGGGCTATTATTACATTGTGCAATTTTATCAAGTGCAAGTTTAAACTCATGACCCTTTGGACAAACCAAGGTCAGGTGTTGACATGTGTCAAGAAAACAAAAAAACTTAGGCATCTTATACAATAGCAATCAATCACTATATTTAAAATTTGAAAGCATACATCCAAAAATAGGCCTTTAAACTATATATAATTTTAGTTTGAGAACAGGGACAATACATAGAATGAAAATTCAAACTATGTAATGAATGTGTTCTTTGACAAAATATTATAATGAATCCATTAAACCAACTAGAAGTACAGTAGTATAATTAATGAAAAAGTCATGATTAACTGGACAAAAGTAATGAAAAAGTCATGATTATATTAATGAAAAAGTCCAGTCCAAGTATTGACAAAGAATAAGCTCTTTATCATTGATTACCTATTAGCTGGATTCTTTATTTTTGCTTTATTTTTGGTTTGTAATAATATTCTCTTTCTCGTTGTGAATAGCATATGATTAACTGGACAAAAGTAATAATGCTATTAGTAATTACTTTTAAAATTCATCTATCATAGCGATCATTGGTTACAATCACTTGAATTTGGGAGGTTAATAAACTCTTTTTGTAGCCCCATATGCAAAGATCATTTTTTTTTTTAATCTCATCAATACTTTACATTAAATTGATCACAATATAAAAAATTACTGAATAGTTGTCTTTGTGGGCCATTAGCTTAATTTGTATATATTATTTGTAGTCATTATTTTCAAATATTGAGTGTCATGGTAATTTGTAGATTTCAAATGAGAGATTGGTCAGGACTTGGTGCGCACATCAAAAATCAGTGACTTGCTTGACATTTTCCAGCGATGATTCATTTCTTATTTCTGGTTCAGAAGATGGCATGATCATTATTTGGCCTATGATCGGGTAAAAAAAGTGAATCTTCGTTTCTTCAACAATTGAATGTTTGTATTTGAATGTTGTTTAGTTTTATTTTTCAGGAAAAATAAATAACTGACTTTGTAATCACATTGTTTGGTGGAAGTTTGGTAGACGAGACAGATTGTTGGACTGTGGCTTTAAAACTAAATTTTTCGTTGGAGCTTTCATCCTCTATAACGGGCCTATTACCTGCATCAAGTGGCTCAAGTTCAATTTTTTTATCAAGCTCCCTCGATGGCACATGCAAGGTTACGGTATTATGTTAAATGTTTCATAATAATATCTTCCTAGCATGAGTATTTTTGTTTCTCGAAATGACTTATTTTCGTATTGTAGGTATGGGACCTTGTTACTGGAAGACTTTTACAAACTCGAGCTTTTCCACTACCAATTACTACAATAGTTGTTGATCCAACAGAGATGAAGTTATTTTCTGATGGTATAGATTACTAGTGGATATTTCTCTTTTGTATACGGAGGACATCATTTTTGTATGATTATCTGTTTGTATGGAATTATTATTTTGGGTTGGATTATGTTTGGTTTGTATAGAATTTGATGTTACAAGACCAAATTTTTGGATGGTTGAAAGTGAAATAGAAATAGGCATATGTATTGTTTTGTTTATATATAGGGTGCAGGTTGCACGAAATAAATACAGGTTGTGCAGAAATTAATAATAATAAAAAAAATTAACATTGAATAAAGTTTTTGGTGACTAAATGTTTAGTAGCCAAAAAAACAAAATAAAACTTGTTGGCTACTAAAAATTTAGTAGCCAAAAAGAAACCAAAGATTTTTTGGCGACTAAAAATTTAGTAGTAAAAAATATATGAGACTTTAGGCGACCAAATAGTTTAGTAGCTAAAAAAAATATGAAAATTAATATTTTTTTGCGACTAAATATTTAGTAGCTAATAATAAATGATACTTTGGGTGACTAAAAGTTTTAGTCGCTGAAAATGAAAATTAATTTTATTTGAAAACTTTTGGCGACTAAATATTTAGTCGCCAATTTATGACTTTTGGCTACTAAAAAATATTTAGTCGCCAATACCTCGTACTTTTCCTTACTAAAACATTAGTAAGACTTTTGGCGACTAAATTTTTTTTAGTCTCCAAAACCTTCCCCGACCATTTACCCGCGACAAATCTAGCGACCAACATATTTAGTCGGGAAAATGCTTCAGCGACTAAAAACCTTACTTTTGGCGACTAAAATTTTAGTCGCCAAAAGTGCATTTTCTTGTAGTGACAAATTAGTCTCACATAATCAAATCAGCACAGATTAGCACAAATAGTCATAACAATCTTGCAGCAGCACCCAAAAAACAAGGCCTAAGCATTTAAAATAACTAACACAAAAACAACAAAACAGCAGCACCTAAGCATAGCAGTCAAGCATGAATACAAACAGATTAACAACCAACACAACATGAATAACAACCAAACAGATTAACCACCAAACAGCAGCACACAAAACAACAAAACAAGGCCTCAGCAGAGCAGCATGAATACATTTAAGCAACCAACACAACATCCCAACTCAGCCAATCAACCATCTTACCATTAACTAGAACCTAAGCATAGCAGTCAAGCATCAAGCAGCCAAAGTGGAAAAAAACAGCAGCAAACTCTCCAAGTCAGCAACTAGAGATAGAGCAGATGAGTAAATCTGCCACAGATTCTGGAAAAATCTACCAAACAGCACAGTAGACCAAATGGAAAATCTGACTTGAGTATGAATTTGATTTTCAATTTTCTGCCAAAGTTCATAGAAATCGTAGAGGAAATTAATTACAAGGGTATTAAGTTCATAGAATATGAATGCACTTGGGAAATTGGGGTCCGAACAAGAAGAAGAAGAAGAAACAAGACATAATTAGTCTACTCACATTTAAAGCTAATTTACTGAAGAACCAAGAGTAGGCATGAAATTCAAATTACAAGGTTCATCAATTTAAGAGGTTGAACATTGCACAAAATTAAGGAATTATACATAACATCTGACAACGTAATACAAGAAGAACAAGCGCCATATTCTTAATTGCCTCCATTACATCAACAAAACAAGCTGGACAAAGAAACAAAGAAACAATCTACTTAGAGAACACATAAAGTAATTTTACAACAAAGTGAGTTAAAACTCTAGGTCCGTATCTGTATCAAAATCACTTTCTATCTCATCTTCTTCTTCGTCATCACCCACGATTATTAGTTCATCATCGTCATCACAGATGAAAGCATCATCCATAATACCCTCGGGTTGTACACAATTATTGGACTGAGAAACTTCTATTGAAATAATTTCAGGTTCAATGTCATCCCGACGCAAAACAACAACATCATCAATAGGCTCAGTTGTTACAACAGTAGTGGTTTCATCTTCTTGCAACACTTCATCAAATTCTGGCACATCCTAAATTCGTCGATGTTGAAACTTTTCTACGACTCGCCAATTCGGCCCTAACTTCGTATCGTGAACATAGAAAACTTGTTGAACTTGGCTTGGGAACACAAACGAGTCATCTTTATATCATCGACTTCTTACATCAACAGTTGTCACATGTGGTTTAACATGTAAAGTTCGACTACTACCGGTGTTATACCATTCACATTGGAACAAAAAAAACCCGATGTCCAAACAAATATGTCAGTTCCCACACTTTACAAAGGTAGCCGTAGAACTTTATCAATTGGCCTTGGTGGTCGCCTTCCACTACCAACCCACTATTTTGACATTTACGACAGTTATCACAGTCGATAGTATGGAATCGGACGTCATTTCAAATGCATCCCGATATGTGTTCACTAAGGCATTAGGTCCATTGGCTAATGACCACATCTTCGGTTGCTTCGGGTGACTTTTGATTTCGCAATTGGTTCATCTACACAAGAAAGTATGTCATGTTAATTCAAACTTAGAATAATTTAACGTTATCTGCAAACTATACACTAACGAGTTTTAGCTTACGCAATCTTTGAACCATTTAGGAAATTCTTTGCATTATCGCGTTGCAATGTTGCATGAACTTCCATATTTTTGTTGCAACACGAGCTTGTGTTCCCTAGTTAATACAATGTAATTCATAAGTAATTAGAATAATAAAGACTTTAAAAAATAAAAACCATGTAGAAAATGTATGTTGCATATATGATGAGGAATCATACTCTAGATATTCGTTCACTTCCAAACTATTGTGTAAAATAAACCAATGAGCCAATTCGCGGTCAGCTACGGACACATCAATTGCCCTTGGGAGTTGACCAAAAGGACGAACATTTTGAGTGAAAATCGCCAACCCCGGGCCATTGTCACCCCCATTGTAGTTCCTTTTTTCCCGGTTAAACACCGTTTTAACTCCATGCAAATACATTGAACAAAACGTTGTACACTCTTTCGATATGTAGCCCTCCGCAATGGAACCTTCTGGTCGAGCTTTATTGCCCACAAATCCTTTAAGAAGTCCGAGGATCCTACATGTAAACATCAGCCTGATCGTCAGTATGGTCATATTGAACTATAATTAAATGAAAAAAGTTCTAACTCGCAGTTATACCTCTCAATAGGATACATCCATCGATATTGCACAGGCCCTCCAAGCATAGCCTCGTAAGGCAAATGAATTGCCAACTGGACCATGACATCAAAAAAGCAGGAGGAAAAATCTTCTCAAGCTTACAAAGTATAAGTACGATTTGTTCTTGCAATTTCTCCAAATCAATCACCCTCAATGTCTTTGAACACAATTGTTTGAAAAAAGTTCCCAACTCAAACAATGTGTTCCTAATCTCGATAGGAAGGTATCCTCGCATCCTAATGGGAAGAAGTTGTTGTAGAAGGACATGACAGTCATGACTCTTGAGGCCAACTAACTTACCTCCATTCGCGGTGACACAATTGGATACATTTGCCGCATAGCCATCAGGATACTTAATCGATTTCAAGAAATCAGAAAACCCTTGTCTCTCTACCGGGACAATGTGTACAATGCCAGAGGCTTCTCGAAAGAGCCATTCGCATGCCTTATCAAGTGTAACTCCTTTCGTATTCGCATGTCCTCCAGATCCAAACGTGCTTTGTCCGTGTCATTGTTCTTGCCATCCATGCTCAATAGTGTCCCAAGTAGATTGTCACATATATTCTTCTCTATGTGCGTGGCATGAAGGTTATGTCAAAGCTTAAGTGTTTTCCAATAGGGTAGGTCGAACAAAATGCTTCTTTTTGTCCAGTTCGGAGTTGGATTTTCAGTCCTTTGTCTTTTTTGGTTGGTTGGATGCTTTTCATACGGCCTGTACATCCCCAAATTAATTTTGTAACGCCCTCGAAAATAAACCCATTAAATATATATAACATCAACATGCAATGTTAAAAAGGAAACAGTTCATTATAATATTCATCAGAGTCTTGCTAAACAAAAGCATTACATGTAACATCAAATTAAATGCCCTACAGGCTTACATCTTTCCAAGCCAACACTTGGATACAAAAGTATGAGTTCTAACTCAAATACAAATAAAGCCCTAGGCTTGTGTGTTTACATGTACTAACAAATGAAAGCAAATAACTGAAAAATAATCTTCAAAATCCAAGTCCTTCCAAGCTATGTCTTTGGAGGTAGCTTATCACCTGAACCTGAAAATGATGTTCCCATATAGGGTGAGCCACAGCCCAGTAGCAATATACTAAACCAAATATAAGCATTGAATAAAGCAATAGCATTCAATAGATGGTTAACCAAGATAATCAATTACATCATTATCCAATCTCATGACACTATTGTCAACGACACGTTTCACTTTCCAACATTATCAATATGGCTCAGAACCTGGCCAAACTTACAATAGTGAATTATATATATATCATATTCACATTCTTCCAATGTCAACAAACAATTGAGACTCAGGCTCAAATCAAAACACTTCATACTTCTAGTTTGATACACATTTTAGTGCTGTATCAATAAAACACTTCAATATAAATAGGCACACATAAAAGTGATGCTAATGGAGTCCATCCCCTATCTCCTCCCAAACAAAATCCGGTTTAGAGGTCCATCCCCTATCTTCCCCTAAACCGTGGAGTACATCCCCTATCTCCTCCCACACAAAACAATGTATGCAAATGCAATGCTCAATCAATACACGTATTTTCTGTATTAATGCAATAGTCGAAATTAATGACTTAACCAATGTGATTAGTTTCAGTTATTCCTAATCCACATGCAATGTCTACAACAATCACGACTATCCTCCACCGATAGCCCAAAACAGTTATTTCTAGACTGGAAATAAAAATAACAACAATTCACTAGGCGAGTGGTTTAAATTATCCCACCACACCATTTAATCAATAAATTCCTCAAGTTCATGAATTTAACCAAATTCCCTTAAACTAATTATACAAATTAATTTATTAATACAACTAGGGTTTTTCCCAAAATTACCAAAGCATCCCCAACATATCAAAATACCAAAACTTAGAACAAAACTTATAGAATGGAGTAGGAAATCCCTACCTCGAAGAAATAGCCCCAAAAGAGAAGATAGGGATGAATACCCAAATTCCAAAGTGCTCCAAACTACCAACAATTCAGATTAAATGGAAGCCCTCGACCCACTCTATCTTTTTAATAAAGGATCTAAGGTAGAAACTCACTCTAAGTAGATCAATCCTAAGAGAGAAGGTGTGTAGAGGGAGAGAGAACTCGTACCTAGGGTTTTGGAATCTGAAAGTAGATGAAAAACTAATCTGAAACATGCTGCTGCCTATTTAAACCTGACAGGCTCGCTCGAGCGAAGACTTGGTCGCTCGAGCGACCAGACACAGAAAAGCTACGCTCGAGCCAAGGAAGCCTTGCTCGAGCCAACAACCCAAAAGCTCGCTCGAGCGAAAGAAATCTCGCTCGAGCGAAGAACTCAAACCCTCAGGTCTGTAGCCAGACACACGCTCAAGCGAAGGAACTCTCGCTCGAGCGAAGAACGAACTAACTCGCTCGAGCGAAGAAAAGCTCACTCGAGCCAAAAACCTCTGCTCTCAGGTCTTACTACAAAACGCACTCCTCGCTCGATCGAAGAAACCCTGGCTCGAGCGACGGACCAAAACAAAGAGCTCGCTCGAGCGAAGAACTGCTCGCTCGAGCGAAGGGTCAAAATTCTGGGCAGCAACCCTTTGCTCCCAAGCTCAACCAACCTACTACAAACCTGCCCATTGCATCCCCCAACTCAAAAATAGGAAATTAAAGGACGGTAACAATCATAATACAATGGCAGGAGCTACGGAACCTAAATCCGGATACAATAATCAAATGGGAAAAGACCGGGGTCGCTATAAATTTGCTCCAGTATTTGTTCTCCCGATAACTCCACAGGTTTGGACTGATTCTGAATTTCATCGTTGAATAGCTTACTTCTTCGCCACTTATGGTTCTCAGGTAAGTATCGCCGAGCACCCATATACCCTATCTTACTTCGCAAACTCTGAGATGATGCATCCATGTTACAATTAGGGCAGGCCAAGTAACCTTTTGTACTCCAACCAGACAAGGAACCATATGCAGGGAAGTCATTGATGGTCCACATGACTGCTGCATGCATTGTAAATATTTGGCCATTTGAGGCATCATATGTTTGCACACCATGCTCCCACAGATTAGTTAACTCTTCTACTAATGGTTGCAAGTAAACGTCGATGTCTCTTCCAGGTGCAGATCATCCGGGAATAAGCAATGACATCATGACAAATGGATCTTTCATACACTTCCATGGGGGTAAATTGTAAGGCATTAAGATTATGGGCCACATGCTGTACGATGTACTCATATTTCCGAATGGATTGAAACCATCCATGGCAAGCCCTAGCCTTACATTCCGAGGATCCGTAGAGAATGTATGATGCAACCTATCAAAGTCCTTTCATGCCTCACCATCAGCTGGATGTCGTAATACTCCATCATCCACACGATTATCTTTGTGCCATCTCATATATGCAGCTATTTTTTTCGACATGTACAATCTCTTCAACATCGGTGTCAAAGGAAAGTACCTCAGTATTTTGTGTGGAATTTTTTTACCCGTCTTGTCGTTCAACTTGTATCTAGACTCCGTACATGTAAGGCAATTCTCCAATGTGGTGTTGTCCTTCCAAAATAAAGTATAATCATTCTTGCATGCATAAATGGCCTCGTATCCCAAACCCAATTCACGTAAGAACTTTTTTCGCTTCATAAAGGGTCCATGGAACAGTTTCATCACACTTTCGTAGAATGTCTTTGAAAACTTGCATAAGCATATCGAAAGATTTGTTGCTCCATTTATTGTACACCTTCAAGTGAAGCATCTTAATTACAAATAAAAAGATGGAGAACTTTTTACACTCTGGATATACTTTGCGTTGAGCATCATCGAACAACTTCATGAACTTCAACAAATTGTGCCTCTCCAAACTAGTACGTTCTTCGTCGATATGATCATCCATGAGACCACTCATGTAAATCTCTTCTAACATGGTAGGAAGTTCACCCACATTTTCGTGATTGGCTGTCATTCCAGCTCCATTGCTTTCAGTATCATCGTTTCGCATAGTAGGATGAGCATGAAACATGGGAACATGTTCCCCGTGGTGCACCCAAGTTCGATAAAAATATGCGATTCCTCTTCGAATCAAGTGCAACCGTACAACGTGTCGACTAAATTTTGTGTCGTTCAAGCAATCAACGCAAGGACAACGGATTTCATCCTGCAGCCCTAAATTCTTTGTAGCGAACTCAATAAATGACTAAACACCTTCTAGATATTCTTTACTTTTCAGCCTATCTTTTATCATCATCCAACTCTTGTCCATTATTGGAACAGTACACATCAAGCAAAGATGAACATGGAAATGGACAGCATATGGAAAAATACTCTGTAATGGAAGAGAGCTTAAGTAAGTTTAGGGGTTCGATTATCATTGCTTTTTGAAGTAAACAAAATAGTAATAACAAATCGGGATGTTTTGCCTATTTGTCAATTGCATATAGTTGGCTAATTTGACTAGTAACTTGGCATGTATTCATATGCAAATGTGACATACATGAACAATTCTATGTGAAGTCATCTTAGAGGGAGACATATAATTGTAACTCTCAGAAAGGGAAATTAAATTTGATATTCAATATAGATTGGACTTGAATAGATCTCAGCAAATACATTTTGGGAAAATAAATTTTATGAAAATCAGATGTGTAAAACAAAAGTAATGAAATTTTAAAGTTTTGAATCATTGAAAAAAATAAAGTAATTGCTTTATACATTAATTTGGTTGTTATGCACAAAGCACAAAGAACAAAGACCCCAAAAAAAAATTTAGTCTGACTCCCATTAATGATGCAATCAGCAAATGCTCTTTTCCATATGTGAAACTAACACCTCCAGATATTAGTGTATTCAATACTATTTTTATGCATTATTCACAAATAAGAGTGTATTCAAGACTGTTTTAAGCATTACCCACTAGTTGTAGCATATTCAATACTCTTTTAAACAAAGTACAAGTTCATGTGAGTATAGTGTAGTAGATGACCATTGGCTATTTGCTGCTTGCATATTAGGGTCTAAAGCTGTGAAAAATATATATAATGTTTTTTAATTAGTTGACGTTTACGTGTTTTGAAGGTAGCTCGAAGATGTTAGCTTGTTGAAAGGGTCTAATTTTGTGCAAAATTTGTCAATAGACTATGATTTGGGATATTTTTTCTTCTTTCGACTAGAGAAGAGTGTTAATCAAGTTGACAACAATTATATTTAAACCAATTATATTGTTCATATACGAAAAAAGTGTGAACAAATTTATTTTCATATTACAAAATATTTAATTCAATTACATGCATTGGTTGTTCCTTCTTAGTAGTATTCCAAATATATACCCTTAATATGATTCTTGGATTCTATATTAATTAATAGGGGCATTTGCTAGTCTTGGTGCAATATTAATTATTTAACAAACATTTTACTAATTTTTATATATTTTTTCCAATCAGTAGAAAAATCATTATAAATATGAAAAATATTACATGAAACAGACTATTAACTTAAAATAGTTAAAAAGTGAACAAAATTTAATAATCAATTACTAAAATCCAAAATTCAAACCCAACAACTACTACTAATTACATTCTACATTTGGTCTAGAATGTTCGAATGTCATATATTTACATAGCTTACCACCCCTTTTTGAGTTCTCTACTTTCTGATGGCTTTTGTGTTCTTGCAGTAAGGGCATTTTGGTCTACACCAGATATGGCTCAAGCCTATTAAGGGCCTAGACAAAAAAAAAAATTCTAGTTAGGACACTCTATAATTTTTTTATAATGTAGTTTTATTTTTTTGATGATAGAATTTTTATTTAAAATTTGTAACATATCTAACCTTGACAATCAAAATAATTCTGATGAACATGCATTTTTTTCTGTCTTGATTGAGAGAAATAAAGACGTGTACTGTAGGATGGGACTATTTTTGTATCCAATGAAAGCATGTTTTCCCTCTTTCTAATTTGTCACAACTGTTTTAGATTAATGATAAAGTGTCTTGTTTGATAATTCAAGATTTAACCATTTTCATATATTTATAGAGATATATAAAAACAAACAAATTAAGGAAATTAATTTCCCCAATAAGTGCCTTAAAAACACCTACAATGGAGAATACTTTCTTGTTTGATTTTCATTCTCAACCAGGACATCAAATTTATCCAACTAATAAATTATTTTTTCTATTCCTCTAAATTAGTGTGTTTGATTACATTCAAAACATCGGTTGTTCTAAATGGTGGAAACAACGTAAATAGGAATTTAATCATCAGAGCAAACCGAAAAAAAAAAAAAAATTATAAGCAAAGTAGAGTGAAATTTTTTTCAAAGAAAGGTACCTTAAATCTCCAAAAAACACACTAGAAAGGGAAATGGAATGTCACTTTAAGCTCCTTGGCTTACTTAGATTACAGAGGCTTGCTCCTTATGGTCTCAGGTCCTCTCACTAACACACAAAACAAGCTAAAACATTAATTACATTTCTCCACCTATGCATGCATATATATATAGGGTTAGTTTGGAATATTCCTGAAACGGAGGCACATTGGCACTACAACAAGAAAGGGTTTTTACGACACGCAATGCACGTCGTAAAAATCCTTCTACGACATGCAGCGCGTGTCATATTATGACTAGTCATGGAAAGTCATTCACTTTCAACGACATGCTTCGTACATCGTTAAAAACTATTTAACGGCAGATTTTGTGCATCATCGTTAACTTTTTCTACAACATGCTATAGTAAGCCTTTAAAAACTACTTAATGGCAGATTTTGTGCGTCGTCGTTACTTTTTCTACGACTACTTTTGCACGCCATTAATTGGTGAGACAAATAACGATGCTGATTGTGCGCCGTAAAATATGTAATACAACGACTTATTATGCCTGCCGTAGAAAATGCAGTTTTTATTTTATTTTTATTTAAATTTAGCAGGTTCTATTTGATCAATTTTATACAATCTAACAAATATTACAAACAAGCATCACAAAACATCAATCAACCACCAAAATATTATTTGAAATATCAAAAAGAAACTATATCCATAAATTATAAACATTCAACAATTGTCTATACATTCCAAACATTCAAAAACTATATCCTTAAGTTTTAAACTGTACAAAAAGTTTAAACCATCCAAAACTATGCATATCTAACTTTCTAAACATATTGACAACTATTAAGAGATTATCTAAAACTACCGACAACAGTTCCTATAGTAGTTGCAGCTGTAGTTGTAGCAAATACACTTGCTCCTATCACCGGGATGAGAGTGCCCAGTAAATGTGTTAAGGCACCTAAACCCACGACAATAGCTGGAGTAACTAACCTTGTTGCATTTCTTGTCTGCATGACAAAAGAAACTTCACATAAGTACAAAAACCAAACATGAAGGTTATGTCGAAGCTTCACATAAGTACACTTGCTCCTATTAAAAAATAATTAAGAAACTTTAAAACATCAACAAAACATTTCCAAAATTAGTAAGATAATTCAATGGCCCCATAAAAGCAATGTCATAATAAAAAAGTAGCAAAAATTCAAGATCTAAATAGTTTGCTACTAAATCCAAGCCATAAGAAGCTCAAGAGAAAAATTAAATTTAAAAAGAGAAAGAGATGGAATTAATCTACTTCAATGCAGCACCTACTTGGGACTTGCATAATTTTTTATCCATTACCATTGTAAGTTCCAAAATAAAGAGTCCAAGTCAAATTAGAGTCTATATTATTTACATGTTCAACAATCCAAAATCCACAATCCGAAATTTCAACCAAACCCATTCATGAAATCAGAAAAAGCCCTAAAAAACCATTTCAGAAATCAACAGAAAATGAAAGAAAAAAAAAACATATCAAAACCCTACAGAAATCGTGAGACACGGGAAAGGGAGAGACAGCGAGAAAGAGATACAAAGGGACAGACCCAGACCGACGGAGAGGGAGAGAGATAAGAGACAAATACCTGTAATCAGTGGTAGTGCCAATTTGCAGTGGTCGTGGTGGCCAGCGCCGGTGGCCAGCGATGGTGATGATCAGCGGTAGTGAGCGGCGGTGAGGTTTGGTATCGGCTGCTCTGTATGTTGGTGTGTGAGACATAACAGAACAAAAATGTGTTTCTGTCTAAGTGGATACTAGGCGCCAATAGTAATGAGTTTCCCTTCTAAAAAAATTTTGAAGCTTTAGCGACTAAATATTTATTTGTCACCAAATCTCCATAACAGCGACTAACCATTGGTCGCCAAATGTAACATTTTTGGCTACTAATGTTTAATTTCGTCGGCAATGTTTAATATACAAGGACTAAATTAGTTTTGGTCGTCAAAAATTCATCAAAATATGTCTATTTTTTAGCGACTAAATGTTTTTTGTTGCCAAATGTTATTATACGGTGACTAAATGAAAATTTAGTAGCGTAAAATGGTAACAAACAGCGACTAAAACTAATTTTGGTTGCCAATAATACTATATGGCGACCAAAATAATGTAGTAGCTAAAAAGATACAATCAATGCCGACTAAATCAGATTTTTAGTCGCCCAATATGCTATTTTTGGCGACTAAAATTGTTTTGGTCGCTAATTTTAGTCGCCAAATATGCAATTTGTTGTAGTGTGTAGACACCCCATTTTTTACCGACCTTAAAACTCAGATGTCACCGATTGAGCGCTTGGTGATGTTGCATATCGTGCTCGTTCAGAGGTTTCAGAGTCTCAGCTGCGAGCCTTGCCTCCGGACTTTCGGACTCTTTTATGCCTTGCCTCGGTTTGCGAACCAGGCTCTATTTTCTCTGTTTTCTCTTCCCAAAGGGAGGGAGAGGTCTCGTAGATCATCTCTCAGTGGCCGTAGGCTACGTTTCGTGGTCGTAGGCCATTTTGCCCGTTTGGAGCCCGGTTCCCGGTTTTTCGGAGCCATTGGCCGTGTGCCTCGGTTCGGGACCGCTTAACCATCTCCGTTTGCTCCGGTTTTTGGCATACATCTTGTCTGCTCCCTTTCGAGGGACACTGTGGTTCGAGAAACCGACTTTGTAGTCGAACACCACTCCCGGTGCCCAACAGTCAGTTTTCGGGGCCGCGAACTACGCGTTCCGGCCCCCGAACCTTCATTTTGCATCGGTTTTGGTTCATTTTTGGCAAGGACCTCTGTTTCATTGCTAGGAAGGTCATAGAAGGATGGGAGGCCAGTAATTGTTCTGTCAGCCAACTTTATCCCTTCATCGCCCTCCGTCGCCTGTTTTTTTTCTCACTTCAAAGCTAATGTTGACCACCCTTGGGCCATTTTCATGCACCCTAAACCCCATATTTGTGATGTACACATCTGGGAGGCCACCAATATTTGGTGGCCGGCCAGTAATTGTGTGTGACCTTTTTGAACCCCTCCTAAAAGTGGGTTGTTCTCTCTCTTGGTTCACTTTCTCCAGTTTTTGACCACAGGGTTGTGTTATGCACACATGGGAGGCCCTCTTTCTGTGGTGGCCGGCCACTAATCATGATTGACCCTTTTGACCCTTGGCCGGCCGACCATGGGGAAAGCCGGCGGGCCACCTACAGTCTCAATAACTGGTCGGCCAGAATCCTTGCATCAAGTACAGTGCAGATACACCCTTCTTTTCTCCCCAGATTCTGTATCCGGGGGACTGCATTTTTTGGGGGAAACTTGATTCATTTCCCTCCATTTTTCCCCCTTTTTCCCCCCCTTTTTGCCTATATAGCAGGCCCTCCAGCTGCATATTTAGGGTTACAAAAATTTCCCCCAAGCTTCTTGCGTTGTATCTCTCTCTCTCTCTATATTTCCAAGCTCCAAACCCTCAAGCCCTACACCATTTCCACACCACCACCTAGCACCACATCACCATCATCCATACCAGAAGCTTTAGGGCTATTTTTAGAGCTAAGGAGCCACCAAACTCAAGCCAAGGAGCTGTCAAAGATTGGTCTTCAAGGGTGAGTCCCTATTCTCTTTTTTTGTGCTTTATTTTGTTCAATACATTAGCCATACTTGCTTGCTTTTTTGGGCTCCGACCCTAACTGGAGCTAGGCTTATTTTGAGCTATTTTTCATGTTTGTTTAAGGGCCTCTCACTGTTTGAGGCCTCCTTATTGCACTTGCTTCATTGCCTCCCTTGTATGCCATTTTCTTGTGTAATATTTTTGGCCTATGTATAAATTGTTTTGAGGCATGTCATAAACTATAAAGTGGCTTATTTTGAGCCCTTATTCAATTTTGTTGAAGGGCTCATCACTGTTTGAGGCTTCTATCTTCCACTTGCCTTTATATCCCTCTTTTGGCCTCATTTTTGCATGATTTGCTAGCCTCTTATGCTTCTGTTTTTGGGCTCTGATCCAAGCTGTAAGTGGCCTTATTTTGACCCCTATTCATGTTTCATTAAGAGTCTTTTACTGTTTGAGGCATCTTTTTTGTACTTTGTGTTATAGCTCTCTTTTTGGCCTTGTTTTGCATAGTATTTTGAGCATGCTTGTGTACTGTTTTTGGCTCGGTCATAAACTGTAAAAGGTCATATTTTGGGCCCCTATTCAACATTGTTGAAGGGCCCTCATCTGTTTGGGGCCATCAGCTGTGACTTGCTTCTTTATCTCACATTTAGGGCCATTTTTGCACATCGGTTTAGCCCTATTTACGTTCACTGTTTGGCCTTGCTTAAAACTGTAAATATGCTTGTTTTGGGACTTCCTTGAATCTTTCTTCACACTTCATGTTCAAATAGTGCATGCTTTGTATAGCTATAGGTCATTGCGTATGCCTAATTTTGCATTCCGGGTACCATTTCATGCATCGGGTGCCATGTTTCCATGATTCGGGGTTGTTTTGCATCATATTTCGCTTCTGAAATTTGCATGTTTGCATATCATATTTCATGCCTTGCCATGTCTTGTTAGAGTGGCATTTGGTACCTTAGGGTCGGTCCTCGGTTTGCGTGCATACGTGCACGCATCTCGAGTTGTCTCATTTTTATCTAATGGCCTCTTATGCGAGTGTGGTTGAGGTCCACTTGTGTTACTGTAAGTCCATTTATGCATTGTGTATGCCATTTTATTTCATAGCATTGCGTATGCTAGGTTGTATGTTAGCGCATTGTGTATGCCATGTTACCTCGTGCATCGTGTATGCCATTTCATAGCATTGTGTATGTTAGGTTGTATCTTAGTTTCATTTCATGCATATCATGCATATTGCATTGTGCATGGGATAGAAATTAGCCCGAGCATCAGAAACGAGGGACGTTTCGTACTTCGAGTGACGGAACGTGTCTCAATTCCCAGTCACCGACACTCCGGATTATCCATGATGGAGTCTAGGTTTTGTTTTGTTTTCATGTGCATTCATTCTATATTGAGTTGTACAATTCGACTCCTCGGCCATCATGCATCGAGATGCATGATTAGTGACACGAGGATCGAGGCATGCATACATTTGTGAAAATACATTGCCATGCCCTTTTCTTGCTCTCTGTTGCAGCAAATCAAGAATCAGCAGTCTTCCGGGGCTTGGCGCGCTTTCCAAGAAATCATTGCAAAACAGAGGCTAATTGGGGCATCGCAGTGGATTTTCGTGCCAAGCAACTCGAGCATGCATCATTCATCATCCAGGGCGGAGTCGAGGCAGTCCTTAGCTTGCATGCTAGTTTACAGTTTTCTTAGTTAAATTTGTAATTTAATTAGGATTTTGTAATTATTTGGACTGTAATATTTATTCGGGACTGTATTATTCTTTCGGACCCTTCGTGCGAGGGCATAATTGTAACAAGTGTGCGTGTGTGGGATGTATGTCTTCCAACCCCACGTCTTTCTCCTTTTTATTTACCCGCTTATGATGGTTAGATTAGGGCATGTTTCAATTAGCATACAGTATGATAGCATGTTTGCATTCATTCATCTGTTTTGCATGCACCAGGCTCGATGCATCATACTAACTGCATTGTATTTTCAATTCCAAGTTGAATACATGTTAGCTGTAGCATTTCATATGCCATGTCTAGAATAGCCGAGCCTACTATAGTTACATTTTTGCATGTGTTGCATTAGGCATTTCAGTATAATTAGGATCATGCATGGATTTCTAATTAGCTTCTGTTTTGGCTTGGAGTACTCGGTGTGTTTTATGCTTTAGCATCCTTGCATGTGTGTGAGTGACTGCCATGATAGCATGCTTACCATGAGGCTATTTGCTTATGTGATATAACTGCCTGAATGCCTGTGGGTGAAGGTTGGGTTATTTGGATTGGAACAAATCATTGACTGTGAGTTTTAAGCCCACTAGATAGTGGTAAAACCATCTTTTCTAAACCCACCCGAGGGTGGCAAATTCACGTCTTAGCCTACTTGCGGGTAGCACTATCAAACCATTTTCAAACAAACAAACATGAAATGTTTTGTTCCAATTCAGGCGATCCAGTCTATACTTGTATGCTGTGCGCATCACATAGTAAATCTAGGCTAAAAACCGGAATAAGAACACATAATGTTTTCAAAAATAGATATCATGGTTAGTAGAGGCCGATCTTTGATCGGGCGAGCGGGGGTTCTCACGAAGTGACCTTCCCCAATCGTACTGAAGTTCCCAAGCCGAGGCAACTTTGGTGATGACGGACACGTGGCCTTAGGCAAACGAGTCAGGGTTTCCTAAATTTCCCCAAAATAAAATATTTAGGTGGCGACTCTGTATCTGGCAAAGCAGTCCATGTTTGGCACTTCTTTCAAAATCTGTTTTCTCAAAACAATTTGCCGGATTTGGACTCTTTGGTTCAGATTTAGAACCGTGACAATTTGAGAGTCCTGAGCTGTAGTGAGCCCAATATCAAACGGAACGGGGGAGCTCGTCCCTCCCGGGGCATTCGGGGACGTCTACAGTTTCTGGCGACTCCGCTGGGGATTTAGAGAACTTGACTCGAACTCATGATATCTGGTTTTGACTACACTTGTGTGTTTCTTTGCATTGCATTTGCATTGGTGCGCCTAGGACACCGTGTTTGCCATCTGCTATTCCTGAACGGTTTGCCGGAGGCTTGTCTTGTCAAGACATGACCATAAGGCTGACCGGTTGTGGGCTCTGCCAGTATGGGAACACAAACCCCGGTTTTACCGGGGCAGCCTTTTTGACCATTCGACCTAGTGCATATTCGGAATCCATAGTGACCATTCCAAACTAGGACAGGTTGCTTACCCGATCATAGCTTGTTTGAAACCGCTGCGTGCGTAGTGAAACCCTAGCTTCTAACAAAATAGGACAGGGAAACCCTACCCTAACATAGGGGTGTTTTGGCTCTCACTTATCTATTATGTGCTTTAGAGTGCGTCTCTACAGGGAATGCATGTATCAGTGTATGAGTTTGGGCACCAGGCCTGCGGGCATCAGTCAGTGATTGAGAATCAGTTATCTGCGGGTATCAGAGATTCAGTTTTCGAGGACAGTGATTCAGGGATAATGATCAGTGTTTGAGGACAGTGTGTATTCAGCTTATCGATCGTGTGTTGTTATACCCAGCTGTGTGTTGTGTATTTACTTTAAGTTGTTATGCTGTCCGTTTATCTGTTCGTTTAATTCCTTATTGCTTTATTTATCTTTTTACTAGGGGCAGTTTTAGCACAATTGCTTCCAACCCAATAGATATTCCCCAAGCACTTTGGACACGAGGTCGTCGACTCAATCGATCTAAGGATCTAATTGACGGACAGCCAGTGTTCCATTCTCTACCCCCCGTTGTCAGAAGAAGACCAAGAAAGCGCAGTGTGTCAAAACAGAGGTTTCCAGAATAGTGGGTTATTCCATCAGAGGACAATAGGACTGAGGTCTCAATTGTTGCTATAGAAATAGACATACCAGTTAGTCGAATGGATCAGCAAAATACATCAGGAATGGAAGCCCTGATGCGCCAAATGCAGGAGAGCATGAGACAAATGCAGGAGGATGCCGCCCGTCAAGCAGAGTTCTCCAAACAGCAGGCCGCGATCATGGCCCAGCAGGCCGAGCTAATCACTAGACTGCAACAGCAGAATGTGGCATCTGCTTCACATCAAGTTCCTCCTCCGCCATGGGCCCCATTACCCGAGCAAACACCTACTGTCCAGAATACTCTGCCAAACACCCAGAACACCGTGCCAAATGTCCAGAACATACAGGAGGACACGAACCTTCCAACGGGGCCAGCTCAGCCCCCACTTCCGCCTCAACTATCCAAGACCCATACACCCAACCACCCGGACTCCCCCTTCGAGTTCGAAATAGACCATACAGCTCTGAAACTGAACAAGCTTGAGAAGCTCTTCAAGAAATCACAAGGAGTAAAGGCTATTCCGGATATCGAGGATGGATATACCGACGTGGCCGTGACATTGCCCGATAGGTTCAAGATGCCGCAAATCGACCGCTTCGACGGGTCCGGGGACCCCATGGTCCATCTTCGGCTATTCTCAAACATCCTGCGGCCAATGGGCCTAACCTGACCACAAAAGCTTTCACTGTTCGACCGAACCCTGTCGGGTGTGGCCGCCATCTGGTACGTGAAGTTAAAGGATGAGGTAAAAAGAAGCTGGGATGAAATGGCTGAGGCCTTTGTCGCACAGTACTCGTACAATACTCAGATTGAGATTACAACTCGTGATCTCGAAACGACGAGGCAGGAGCCCAAAGAGACTTTCTCAGATTTTGTAACTCGATGGAGGGCGAAGGCATCGATGATGACTTTGAGGCCCACTGATAAAGACCAAATCAGGATGATTATGCGCAATCTCCAACTGAAATTGATGTAGAAGATGGTTGTACTCCCCTTTCCCACCTTCTCAGATTTACACGAGATGGGGGTACAAATCGAGGATACGATGAAGCAAGGTCTGATTGACCAGGATAGGGAGCAACCAAGGAGGACTTTCAACCGTAACAACAATGCAGGCCCGAGTGGTGCTGCAACTACAAGAGCTTCAGAGGTGAGCATGGTCACCACTATTCCCCCTTCTCTTCCGAGACCCATGGCAGCCACACCCTTCTCCGGTGCATCCGGAAGTAATACCCAAACCACTAAATACCAGCCCAGAGGCCAAAGAACCTTCACCCCACTGTACATGCCTTTGTCTAAGGCTCTGGGGGTCTTAATCAGAAAGGGGCATCTGAAACCCCTAGAGCCGAGGCCATTACCAAATCCACTTCCACCCTCTCACAACCCAGCCAAGTACTGTGCATATCACCAGCAGCACAGCCATGATACTGACCAATGTTTCAGGCTGCGTCACGAGATTCAAGACCTCGTTGACAAAAATGTGATTCTACCTCCATAGAAACCTAACATCATAACCAATCCACTCCCTACACACAACCAAGCTCCACCTCCCAAAAGAGTCAATCTTATCCAGACTGGGGTCATGTCCTACGATCCTAGCATCTATATTACTCCTACCCATCTACCTAAGCCGGAGGTGCTCCTTCCCGACTGCACTGACTCTTTGTGCATGTTGGACATCTTCACAACCCAACCAGAGCCAACGATGGTGACCATCGAAGATGGGGCAAGGCAGACTTCAGAAAAGGATCGAATTGTTGAGTCTGGGATTGAACAGAGTTTTGCTGGGGAAGTCTATGATCCGAGTGAGTACATCTTGTCAACA
Source organism: Camellia sinensis (assembly GCF_055761805.1). Lineage (NCBI taxonomy): Eukaryota > Viridiplantae > Streptophyta > Magnoliopsida > Ericales > Theaceae > Camellia > Camellia sinensis. The sequence goes on from NC_138975.1 coordinate 127,855,356, forward strand.
GGCCGGATTGGGCTGGGTTTAGAATTTCCAGAAAAGGAAGAGCTGTGTGTGATCCAGGGGGATGGATTTAAGCAAGGGGCAAATGATTTGACGGCTATGGAGAAGGACTTTGCCAACCTACAGTTTTTCGATGACCAAGAATCAGGGGGCGCGGCAGTCAACTGGTTTGATTATGAGGAATCGGCAGAGGCTACTGGATGGCTGGATGATCAGCCAGATGTGGTGAAAGAATCCCAACCAGAACAGAGCCCGGCAGGGGCGAGAGTATCAACTGTGGCCGGAAGGGCCGGAAGTCAGATTACATTGCCGGAAAGCGCCGGTACAAAGAATTTCGCTCAGGACAGAAGCATTGTGAATACGGGAAAAGTTGAGCAACAAACTGCACTGACGCAGGTAGAACAACAGGGTTCTGAGAGAACCGGGAAAGCCAAAATCCATGAGGGGATCGGAAGTGCTGTGGGCACAAGAACAGAGGATGCTGTGAGCATGCAGGCTGAAAGTGCTATGAATACAAACATGCCCGAGCCAGACAGGTGCCTTTTGAATGCCAACGGAATGTGGTGGGAAGACGATGACTTATGTCTTGCCCACACAGACGAAGACTGGGGAAGCAATCAACCGGACGACACCTGGTACCTCGATGAGGTGGATCACATGACAAGAAGTGGGCGGTACTTCAAGCCCCCGCACCTAGACCAACCCGAGACATCTGGAAAGGACAAAGAAGCCGAGAGGCAAAAAGAGAAGCAAATCGAAGAGGAAGCTGTACTGAAACAGCTGAAGAAGATACAAGCAGACATCTCCATCTGGGGACTGCTTATGGCGTCGCGGGTGCACAGACAGGCTATCTTATCTGCCATGGACAAGGCCAAACTCTCCATAGATACTGCACCAGAACAGCTGGTTGGGCTGGTTTTTCCGGGAGGAGGTTCCCTGGCATTAACCTTTTCAGACAAAGAACTACCGCCTGAGGGCACAAATCACAATAAACCCCTCTATGTTTCCGTGGAATGTAGAGACAAGTGGATACCGGTGGTACTTGTTGATACCGGGTCCGCCATCAATGTCTGCCCAGCCAGAACAGCATATGCAATCGGGTTGAAGCCCGCGGACTTCGTGTCGACTACTCAGGTGATCAGGGCATATGACAATACTAGCAGGGAAGTGATGAGGACTATCAAAATTCAAACTCAGGTTGGTCCCGGACAACACAACATTGAATTCCATGTGTTGGACGTTCTCGCAACCTTCAATCTACTTTTGGGGCGACCGTGGTTGCACCAGGTCAAGGCAGTCTCTTCCACCTTGCATCAGATGTTAAAGTACCCTCACGGGAAGGGGGTCGCTATTGTCTTTGGGAATTCATCAATCCATCTGCCGCCGGAAGTGTCCACACCAATATTGGAAATCGAGCATGGCGCTGAGGATGTGTTCTTATCAGGGTTCACTTTGGCTGAGACTCGAGTGGTGCAGAATATTATGGCTATGAATGAGGGGGTGTACGTTAGTGCTCAATCCGTCTACCTCATGAACAAATTGCAACACATCCCCGGGATGAGATTGGGAAGGAGCGGCCGAAAGGGCGTCTCAGCATTGGCCGAAGTGCCACACAACCCTCATATCTTTGGTCTGGGTTATCTGCCCACCAAAGAGGACTGGGTGAGGAAGGGAAAGGAAATGGCCGGAAGAGCCAGAGCAAAGCAGGCTGGGAAGCCTTTCGAATTGATGCATAGGCCCATTCAGGGTACCCTAAACGGACGCTTCGTCCAGGAGGGGGAGGACTTTCCGTTTTGCGGCTTCCCAGAGCCGTGGCTGAACGCGGAGAAGAAACGCGTGCCAGGTTTCGAGATCTTCTTCGACCTGCAACTACACCAAAGAGCAGACGGACCCATCAGCCGAGATTGGGCAGTGTAAGGCAGTGGATTCCGAAGGCACCGAACTTGAAATGGGGGTAGCACTGGCGAGTCTGCTTTCAGATCCTTCGATCGACCAAAAGTGCTTAGGGGATAACTTCTCGGTATGCGTGATCGGGGATGAAACGGCTGCGGGTCTACCAACAACTATTTTGGATGCATCTATCGTACCCTCTCTCACTTGGCAGTACGAGGAAGGATTTTTGTCCAACAGCACCGGGTCAGGTAGTGAGCCGGAATCTGATTCCACCAAGTCCTGTGAGTCGGAATCAGGTTCCAGCTCGACTGAGTCTGAGTCTGGTAATCCTGGGGATGATAACCCGGATGCCACAGTTATGTCCAGGTCGTCTTTTTCTTTCTCGTTTGAGTCTGTTGTAACCGAGAATTCGGACGATTTGGATGAGCTTAATGAGAATCAAGTAACTGTGGTTTCCGAGTACTTTTTTGTGCCCTTAATTTATTGCATAAACTCGGACTTTCAAAATTTTGATGAAAACGACGAGGAAGAAATTCCTCCGGTTTTGCAACGTTTAATTGAGCAGGAGAATGAGAGATTTGTCAAACCCTTAACGGATGAAATCATTACCGTGAATATTGGTATTGAGGAGAACCCGCGGCTGGTCCAGATCGGGTCCACGTTGTCTTCAGAGGAACGCGAGCGCTTAGTCGCTTTATTAAAAGATTTCAAAGATATTTTCGCGTGGTCCTACGAAGACATGCCTGGGATCGATCCTGAGATTGTACAGCACCGGATCCCCCTTGACCCCGAGGCCCGACCTGTCAAACAGAAACTCAGGAGGATCCGCCCCAACTGGGCTCTCAAGATTGAGGAAGAGGTCACTAAGCAAATCGACGCAGGCTTCCTGCTGGTATCCGAATACCCGACTTGGTTGGCCAACATCGTTCCAGTGCCGAAGAAGGATGGCAAGATCCTGGTGTGCGTGGATTTCAGGGATTTAAACAGAGCTAGTCCGAAGGACGACTTTCCCTTACCGCATATTGATGAGTTGGTGGATTTCACAGCAGGGCATGCTTTGCTCTCATTCATGGATGGCTTCTCAAGGTACAATCAGATAGTAATGGCACCAGAAGACAGAGAAAAGACTGCTTTCACCACCCCGTGGGGGACATACTGCTACAGAGTAATGCCGTTTGGGTTGAAGAATGCCGGAGCTACTTATCAATGGGCCGCGACCACAATATTGCACGACATGATCCACAAAGAGGTTGAGGTGTATGTGGACGACATGATTGTCAAGTCCAAAGAAAGAGAGGGCCACTACACCGCCTTTCAAAAGTTCTTCCAAAGGATCAGGGAATTCCGGTTGCGGCTAAATCCTCAGAAGTGTACGTTCGGTGTTACAGCCGGAAAAATGCTGGGATTTCTGATTACACAAAGGGGCATCGAGGTCGACCCTTCAAAAATCAAGGCCATCTTAGAAATGCCACCACCAAGGACTGAAAAGGAGGTGCGAGGCTTTCTGGGTAAAGTGCAATTCATAAGACGGTTTATCTCAAAGTTAACCTTGACTTGTGAACCACTTTTTGGTCTCCTGAAGAAAGGCAAGAAATTCCAATGGGACGGCCGATGCCAAGCTGCTTTTGAACAGATCAAAGAATACTTGCAGAACCCGCCCGTGTTGACACCACCAGAGCCGGGGAAACCGTTGATATTGTACCTCTCAGTGACTGAGACCACAATGGGCTGCATGTTCGCACAGGAATTAGAAGATAAGGTGGAGAGGGCCATCTACTATCTGAGCAAGAAGATGCTAGAGTATGAGACTCGCTACACACCATTAGTGAAGGCTTGCTTAGCTTTGGTATAGGCTACCAGGAAGCTGCGGCACTACCTGTTAGCTCACTCCGTAATGTTGGTTTCACGACTCGATCCCATCAAATATCTTTTCGAGAAACCGGCACTTATGGGTAGGCTAGCTCGTTGGCTGCTGTTGCTCTCCGAATTCGATCTGAAATATGTAACACGCAAGTCAGTCAAGGGAAGAGCAGTGGCAGAGTTCTTAGCCAATCATCCAGTGGAAGGAGGTGAAGCAGTTGAGTACTTATTCCCAGATGAAGCCATTTTGCACATCGACGACGAATATTGGACGATGTACTTTGACGGAGCGTCAAATCAATACGGGTATGGGATAGGAGTGTTGTTGATAGCACCCGACAATTCCCGTATCCCCCTAGCCTTCAAACTCTGGTTCAAAGTCTCGAACAACGAAGCAGAATATGAGGCATGCATTGCCGGTCTAGAAACAGCCCTGGAATTAGGGGCAAGACGGTTGGACGTCATCGGTGACTCGAACCTTGTTGTGTCTCAAGCAAAAGGAGACTGGAAAGTCAAAGAAGAAAAAATGATGATGTATCACCAGACCTTGGATTTTTTAATTCCTAGGTTCGAGAAGCTAAACTTTGCTCATCTTCCAAGAGAGAACAACAGGTTCGCAGGTTCTTTAGCAACTCTATCTTCCATGATAGACATCCCGTTTGGAATCCGGATGCGTCCAGTCGTCATTGACCAGAAATTTGCACCAGCCTACGAGTCGATTGCTGCTATAGATGAGGTTCAGGACGAAAACCCCTGGTATTATGACATTTAGAACTTCTTGGAGAAGGAAGCATACCCACCAGGGGTAAATGCCAAGGATAAAAGGGCAATCAGAAGAATGGCTGTTCAGTTCATCATCTGTGGGGGTAGGCTGTATAAGAGAGGTCATCTGAGAATGCATAAGCTGTGTGTTGAAGCCGAGGAATCAAAGCACCTGATGAAGGCCATCCATGGTAGAGAATGTGGTGCGCACATGAACGGAGTAATGCTGGCACGGAAGATCCTCAGACAGGGTTACTACTGGTCCACCATGGAGGAGGATTGTATCGGTTTTGTCCGGCGATGCCACAAGTGTCAAATTCATGCAAATCGCATGAACATCCCGCCGTCGAAGCTGTACAATATGACTTCCCCATGGCCATTTTCAGTTTAGGGAATTGATGTGATCGGTGCTGTCACTCCAAAGAGGTCGAATGGGCATGAGTCCATCCTGGTCGCGATAGATTATTTCACAAAGTGGGTCGAGGCCCAATCATATGCGGTATTGAAGGCATCGCACGTTGCAAATTTTATCAAAAATAACATCATCTGTCGCTACGGGGTCCCAAACGAGGTCATTTCGGATAACGGTTCCCACTTCAAGAAGGAAGTGATTGACTTGTTAGAGAAATACAACGTGGCTTTTCATAAGTCATCTACATACCAGCCGCAAACTAATGGAGCGGTCGAGGCCGCCAACAAGAATATCAAACACATACTGCAGAAGATGGTGGAAACCTACCGGGATTGGCCAGATAAGCTGTCATTTGCTCTGTGGGACTACAGGACTTCAATTAGAGCTTCTACCGGAGCGACTCCGTATTCATTGGTTTATGGGATGGAGGCCGTTCTACCTATCGAGATTGAGGTTCCGTCATTGCGAGTATTGGTTGAGTGTCAAATAGCCGAAGCAGATTGGCAGCAGAGCAGGTTTGAGGAACTCATGCTTTTTGATGAGAGGAGACTGAAAGCACTATACCATGTTCAAGGTTATCAGCGCAGAATTGCCCGGGCTTTCAACAAGAAAGTTAAGTCCAGGAATCTAAAGGAAGGAGATTTAGTGCTCAAGGACAACCGAGCTCCCATCCATGACCCAAGGGGCAAGTTCAAACCTAATTGGACTGGTCCCTATATCATCAAAGCTATCTGGTCAGGTGGAGCTGTGGTTCTGATGGATCTAGATGGCTTGGAGTTCTCACAACCGATCAATATGGACAAGTTGAAGAAATATTACCCTTGAGAGGCTCGCTAGGCCGAAAACCCGAAAGGGCGACCTAGGCAAAAGTTAGAGCACAAAAATTGGAAAATATAAAAACTGAGCTCGCAAGGTTGAAAACCCGCAAAGGGCGACCTTAGCAAAAGTTAGAGCGTAAAAGGAGAGTGAAAATACCCGAGTGAACCTAAGCCTGAACTATGTAAGGCTTGATTCCCATATTTGGGATACGTAGGCAGCTTCACCCTGAAGTTCAGCCATAAACTTTTCCCCGATCAACTTTGTCCATTTTGACCATCTCAGTTATCTTTATCCATCAGCATTTATCGCAATCTCCGGTGCAGTGCTATTCAGACTAGGGGCAACTTTCCGTTGCCACACGTTGTCACGGTACTATTCAGACTAGGGGCAACTTTCCAATTGCTAGGATCCGGGATTGTGCATCTCAGTGACAGATCTTAGGCGTGTCGAGTTCTGATCCATATCGAAAATGGTTTTGAAAAGTTTTAATAAAAGTTGACTTTGTTCAAATTAATCTCCTTACAACTAAGACCATTTTTGGACCAAAGTGAAAATTTTCAGTACCACAACCTTCAATTTCATTGATTTCAAAACAGAGTTCTCCTGCTCTTGCATACAATCGAAGTTCTTTTTATTACATTCATAAAGAAAACTTGAAAGTACTAGTAAAGCAATAAATCCGGGGCCTAGTCAAGTCAAGTGTCCCTGCGCCCCCTCCCAGAGTTGGTCGAAGCCTCTGATGCCAAGCTAGGCCCAATCTGTGCCTCCTCATTGAGCCAATCCAAGCACTCGTCAGACAAAGTGCAACTGAAAGTGGGAGCAGGGGCCAGGAGCTCTCTAGTCCTCCATGCTGTGGCATATCGGGCAAGCTGTGCACCTCGAACCGGGAAAGCAGCCGGGTACTCAATCCCCTCTGGCGGGCAAATCTGATCATGACCGAACTGGCGTAGGAACCGGAACGGAAAGTAGAACACACAGTGGGTCAGACCAATCAACTGGATCCCGATCAGCCGGGACATGCTATAGCTCATTGCCGGGAGATTGAGCCAAGGACAACGCCAAGCAATGCGACCTGCAGACAAATTGCACATCCAGTCAAACCACCACCCTTCATCAGGGGCATCGACTAGGTGCTGTCGAAAGAAATAGCCTCGAGCTGAGTAGGCTGGGCAAGAATCCACAACTTGCAATTTGTCCATCAACCATACCTGGGGAGGGATGAAAAATGAGAGAATAAAGAATAGAGAGGTGCACGATGAGAGAAAAGTAAGACAAGGGTTTTGTGAGAAAAATCGAGCCTGAGGGCCGAGTGATGTGAGCAAACACATATGTAAGATTGGGTGGGAAACATTACCTGCAGCAGCAGTGAACTCCCAGCAAATCTAGTCGTCTCCCGGCGATGGATAGCATCCAAGCCCATCAGCGTCTCGGCCAAGGTCATGGCGATGCAACTCTTTCCTTCTTTCAAACCTTGAGCAACTTCAATCAGACGGATGCTAGATCCGCCAAAGCCCGGGGAAAGCAGAAAGTGAGACAGCAGGCACAAGCAAAAGGCGTGTTGTCGGAGACCTTGCCAATAAAGGTTGCTGCAGTCACCAGCGTCAGAAAAGCGATAAATTAGACCGAGGATATCCAGTTCCCCATTACAGATCAGAGACCGAGCGTCGTGTGTGGTGAGTCCACACATTCGCCCTAAAGCTTGGGCGTGGCCAAAGCGAAACTGGGGCAAAATCTCTTCATGACTTTCAGATTCCATCAAAACTTGAAAATCTTCAAAAGTCAGACATACCTCTTGCCCGCCAAAGCTAAAGACATGCATCACCGGGTTCCAAAACCTCACTGCGGCATGGAGGAAAGGAAGGTGCAGCGGAGTGCGACTCAACGTGAACAGTACATTCAAGCCGAAACCCCGGAAGTTCAGCTTTTTCGAACCATCTAGAGAAGCGATCCAAGCTGTGAGATTTTCAACGAGAAACGCCTCCATTTTTGGTGCAAAATTAAGGTGAATTGAATGAACCATGGAACTAAGGCTTTTAAAGAGGAAAAGACACTATTCGGGGGACAAGTGTCAAAAATTTGACAGTTGCTGGACTAAGTGGCCGGCCGGCCACCTTTTCTGGCGGGCCGGCCATTTCCTTTTTCAAAAACTGGCCGGTGGTCTCCCCTTTGCAATAAATCTGGCCGGCCGGCTCCCAAAAGTAGCCGGCCATGCTCCAATGTGTGTCTTTAGCCTTGTTGTACCCTCCGAGAGAAAGTTTCAAGCATCTCCCTGCAACGGGTGTGTCGAAGGCCTCCATTCCCCTCTGTTTCGAATGCGTTCCGTTGCCCAAATCGTCCGAAGTACACTTTGTTTTGTTAAGTTTTGTTTGTCGAGTTGTTCTTTTGTTTATCGAGTTGTTGTTTTGTTTATCGAGTTGTCATTTTGCTTATCGAGTTGTTTGTCGAGCTATCGTGTTTCGTATTTTTGAGTTGTTACTCTCTGTTTAAGCAATTTTGTTTGAGTCTTGAGTTGTCAATACTATTGTGTTTTGCTTATCGAGTTGTAAACTTGCTAAGGTTTTGTTATGTCTTAGAAAGTTAAGTTGTTGCGTCGGTTCACTACCTGACTGGGCAAAATGCACAATGCACGTTTCCATTCAATCTCATTATGGTGCAAAATAATGCGATATGATGCTAAGAGTTTAAAATACAACACTTTTTTCAAAAGCTGTTTCACTCCATCATATCTCGCTTGTTACAACATTTTACAGACTAAGGCACAAGTTTTACAAAAATAAAACTGCCCGATAATGTACAAATGTGCTACAACTACTAGCAAAAAGATAAATAAAACAGGAAACAGCTGCACCTGTGCTCTCAAGAGCAGGAATAAGAGGCCCTCCTCGTCCTCTTTTGCGAAATAGACTCTCCGCCGCCATCGCCATCATCATCATCTGAATCAAAATCGTCATCCTCGGGATCCCCCTCAGCCTCGCCTCCACTTCTGGAACCAAGGCCAGAGCCGTCCTCTCTATCGGCAGATGTCTCCGACTGACGATCTGCAACCTCCTCCTCCTCCTCCTCACCGGGCTCCTCCTCTATAATGTGTGCCCTGCGCCTACGAGACGGTCCCCCTCCAGCTCCTCGAAAAGGCCTAGATGGCCCAGCTCCTCGAAAAGGCCCGGGTGGTCCACCCCCCCGAGAAGGCCCAGGTGGCCTGGCCTGCAGCTGAGCATATACCGGGGACATCTGAAAATAAAGAGCTCAATTCAAATACATCAGTCCAAATATGTACATCAGATGCAGATGCGAGAAAACTACATGAAGTGGGCACATACAAACACAGTGTATAAATGAGGTGTGTGTCAGATGTGCTCTACACAAGTAGCCTATCAATGCAGTAGAAATCAGCATATCATCAGAAGTATGACAAATGCCAGAAAACTAAAGAGTACCTGGAAACCCATGACGGACAGCTGCGCCTCTCTCCGCAAGACCATGCCCTCAAGTGAGGCCACCAATCCGATCACCCCCTCCATGTACTCTCTGGGTGGCTGCAGATACGAGCTCATAATCATCAGTGAATAAAGGAATGTCTAAGTGATTGAATGATAGATGAAAAACAGTGGGGTATACCGGCGGTGAGTCGGGATCAATGACGTAACGATGGTCAGGCATGGGAGGCTCTATCGGAATCGTGTAGGAGGTCTCGTACCGCCATCCTATCAACTCGGTCGGCATGTCTGGCCATCCAGGATGAGGATAAGTCGGAGGAATTGGGGGAACCAATCCACCCCCACCTCTAGATGTACCAGCCCTGCTGGTGGAAGAGGCGTCTGCAGCTCGAGCCCGGGCCTGGCTCGAAGATGGCATGCCAGCAGGCCTCATCGTCGGAGTACGAGCTCCCGTCAATGGAGGCATCAGGTATATGTGGCGGTAAGTAGCGTAATCCCCCTCCTCCAGATGTAGCAAGGCATCAGTACCCAGCATAGCATTAACAACATCCTGGGAAAAGAGCATATCAGCAATCCGCATATCAACTGGGGGTGCTAAAGGAGGGTCTTGAGAAGTGTACTGTAGACGCGCCCGCGGAGGGGGACCTCGTTGCTACAGTTCGGACTCGCGATTTTTTTGTCGCGGTTCTTAATCTGAACCAAAGAGTCCAAATCTGGCAAATCGTTTTGAGAAACAGATTTTTGAAAAAGTAGTGCCAAACATGGACTGCTTTGCTAGATACAGAGTCGCCACCTAAATATTTTTTTAAAATGGGAAATTTAGGAAACCCTGACTCGGTGCCGAAGGCCACATGTCCGTCATCACCGGAGTTGTCTCGGCTCGGGAGCTTGGGTACGATCGGGGAAGGTCAGCTATGAGCACCCCCTTTCGCCCGGTCCGAAGACCGGCCTCTACTAACCGTGATATCCGTTTTTGAAAACTTTATGTGTTCTTAAACCAATTATTAGCCTAGAATTACTATGTTATGCGCGCAGCAAACAAGTATAGACTAGATTGCCTAATTTGGAAAGAAACATTGCATATCCGTTTGTTTTGAAAATGCTTTGGAATTTGCTACCCGCAGGTAGGCTAAAACACGGATTTCAATGAGTTCTTCCAACTCAAACAATCCAACCTTCACCCGCAGGCATCCAAGGCAGTTTATAACACATAAGCATCTAGCCACATGTTAAGCATGCTGTTATGGCAACATTCACACTCACGCGATATGCTAAAGCGGAAATACTTACATCGTACTCCGTGCCAAAACAAAGAACTCGTTAGCAAACATGCATGATCCAAGTCCATGGTAAGTGCCTAATGCATCGCATACAAAGTGTTGCTAGAATAGGCTCGGCTATCCTAAACATGGCATGTGAGAAATGCACAACTATCACATATTCAGTTTAGAATTTGAAGTACAAATGCAGTTAGCATGATGTAACGAGCCTAATGTATGTAATACAAATGTATGGATGCACACATGCATAGCATAAGGTATGCTAAATTAAACGTGCCCTAATCTACCATCGTAAGCAGGTAAATAAAAGGGAAGAAAGAAGTGAGGTTGGAAGACATACACACCACCCACACACACTTATTACAGATTTGCCCTCGCTCGGAGGGACCAAATAAATATTACAGATTAATTAACTACGCAAGCTAATTAATAATTACAAATTAATTAATTTAATTAACAAATTAAATTAACTAAGAAAAGCAGATAAACTGCCTCGAGAAACGCGCCGCCATGCGCAAGCTGCCTCTGTTTTCTTTCCTCTGCTCCTCTGGAGGCTGTCAAAACCTTAGGACTGCATCCCTGGATACTGGGGAGTGCCACCGGCTGAGTGGAATCACCACCGGCACTGGTGTGTGGCCATCGGCACGAAATGGAGTTGTCGGCAGAGGAAAGATTGCCGGCCGGCACCTTACACTGCCGGTCGGCAAAGAAAGCCTGCAGAACCTGCAACTCACAGCAACAGAGGGCAAAACAAAGCATGGCAGCACAATTCAAGGCATGTATGCACCAACCATATCCCTTATCATGATAATGACTCAAAGGGGCATGTGCCTCGATTCTCGGACCACCAATTACGCATTTCCATGCATGATGGCCCAAAGAACCAAGTATGCAAATTTGATTTCAAATGCATGCAAACCAAATCCAACCAAACAAGGCCCAATTCCTATCATCAATTCAAGGAACAAGGCATGCATGCAAGATGCAATGCAACCTAGGCATACAAGCTAAGGATGCAACATGGCATGGCAACAAGCTTATGCAAGCATACAAGCATACATATGGCAATGCAAACCAATGGAAAGATGGACTTATACATGCATTAGGCAGCTCTAATAAGGCCCAAAACAGTAGCCATAACGCCCAAAAATGAAGGCTAAACATACATACACACATACACATGTTAAGGCCCAACACTTAGGCACAAAGCAAGCAACATTCAAGCACACTTGAAAGAGGCAATCATGAACAATTGGCATGCAACACGAGCTCTAAAATCATGTTATAAAATGATGCCAAATCACATTAAACAAGACAAGCAAGTGCATGCAAGCATGGTCCAAGTACTTGAAGCAAGTCATGAAGCTTTGAAGCATGTTTATCACAACAAACGTGGCATGCATTAAACTACTAAAACAGATTTTTAGCATGTCAAAACAAGGCCAAAGGACTCCTTAGATGGCATCTAAGTGGCTCAAATACAAAGGCATACATAGACACCAAAACATGGAGCATTGCTACACAAGCTTCCAAAGCATTAAAGAGGCATGCAAGGCAATCAAACAAGCATGGAAATGGGACTGAAATAACATGTGGAGGGACCCCAAATCACCAATTCGATGCAAAGATGTCATGCTACACATGCACATACTCAAAGCTAACAAGCCCAAATACAAAGGAGCTATATAATGCATGCTAAAATCGACCCAAACACTTATGGACAGATCTAAAACATGGCAAAATAAGCACATAATCTTCATAAGACTAAGCCTAAAACATGCTCCAACAAAGGCTAACAACCTAGGACATGTTAAGGCATAAACAAGGCATTACATGGCAACTATGCTAAGCATGCATGGAGCACCAAAACCAACTTAAAATCATGTTATATTATGGATATATAAGCATGAAAAGCAGCCCAAACATGTTCAACACACACTCAAACATAGGCTTCCTTAAGAGGCCAAAACATGCCCTTTTCAAGGACAACAAGGAGAGGGGGTGGCCCTCTCCTTCTTGGGACTTCAAGGCATCATCTTCACCACTGAAATCCCTCAAGATTTCAGTGGTGAAGAGACCTCAACACCAAAATCCCGGAGCTAACACAAAATGGCTCAAAATGAGGCCTTTTGAGGCCTAAGGGTGGTCAACAACCCTCAAACAACAAAACACTCTTAATAAACAATAAAGAGGGCCTAAAAAAAGAACTTTTTTATGTTATAAAATAATCACAAAAACAGCTCTAAGATAGGTATAAAATCAATGCAAAAATGGGGAAAAAAAGGACTAGAATCTCACCCTTGATGACCCCTTCACAAATGATGCTCCAATGGCCTCCTTTGGCTCCAAACCAGTCAAGAAACTCAAGAACAAGCCCTTAGAACCCTAGTTTCAAGAGGAAGGTGAAACACTAGGTGTTTGTGTGCAATAGTAAGGCCAAGTTTGGCATAAGACAAAAAAGACAAAAAGTCAAAAAGTCACTATCCTATTTAAGTCATATCATCTTATTTAAGTCACATCACCTCTCTAACACATCACCTCAAACCCAACCCAAACCCAACCCAAACCCAACCCATATTTCATAAAAAGTCAAAAAGTACACTTATTTAGTCTTCCCAAACTAGGCCTAAGACACAAAGCACCTAGTGAACAAATGAGAGGGAAAGAGAGATAGAAAATATATGTAACTCAAACCCTAAAACCAGAGCTTCTCTCTGTCTTTTTTCCTCTCTAAAATGTCTAAAGTCTCTTCTCCTAGCTTTTAGAGAGAGCCTCTATCCATCCCCTTTCACCAAACTTGCAAAACTTACAAGTTAAGCAAAACTAGAGGGCCATCCCTCCATACACGTGTATGGAGGGAAAGTCACTGCAATACAGCTGCCTAAAAATATCTCAAAAAGCAACTGAACAGCAATCGGCCGGCCAAAAATGCCATCTTGGCCAAAAAGAGTGCCGACCGGCACAATAAAGTATTGACCGGCAACAAATAGTGCCGGCCGGCAAACTACATTGCCGGTGACAGCAGACACCAGCCGGTGGCATCTAGCCACTGTCGGTGGTGGGTAGGGATGGTCTACAAGCCCTACCCTGCCTCTCAAGGGCAAGATGCAAGTGTTTGGTGCAAAACCAGACACTAAACAGTCGAGTTCGGAGATCCTGAGGCAAGGCACGCGAGCCGAGGCCTCCGGGAACTCCAAACGAACACAAACATGGATAATCACCGAGTGTTCAAACGGTGACGTCCAAGTCTTGAGGGCGGTCAAAAATGGGGTGTCTACATGAACCCCCAGACCTGACGCAAGAAGCGGTCTCCCAAAAACCAGGCCCTGCCAACTGGCCCTTCGAACAGGATCCTATACCGGGAGGCACCCCACCCTCCGGCAAACTGGAATCGGGGACCCTCACCTAAAGGCGCCCATGGCTGCCATGTAATCTGCGGATAACAGACGCATAAACCAAGCAAAAATCGAAAATGTACAGGACAAATCAAAGATGAAAGCAGAAAGAACTGAGAGTTCTGAAATATCTCCGTCGACCGCACCGTGTCAAAATACTGCCGCAGGAAAATGAGAGACTCCCGAGGTCTTGGCCGGTGCTGGCCTTCAAATACCAGTGAGTATGGGGTCACGAGAGGTCCCTCTACCACCATCTCCGGGGCCAATGTCGAGAAATACACATAGACCCACAACTATGGAAAACAAAGCAGAATACGAAGTGCTGAGGGCAAAGTGCACGATACAGAGTATAAAGTGCGCCGTGTGTGCAATGTGCAAGTAATGAGGAGCAGAAATGTAAATCAAGAGGGCAGAAAGTACCTCTCAGGCTCTCCAATAGCCGCCAAGTAAGTCCTCCCGTCCGCGGGAAGTCGCGCTCATATAGCAATAAAGGGTAGCCAAGCCGGCGCCACCCCAGTCGTATCGTCTGACCTGTGATAGGTCCACCAAAGCACTCAGCAGATAGAGCCCTACAGTGTTCCCCCTATCGGAAAACAAAGTGGTCCCGAAGAGGAACATCAGGAAGCCGCGGGCATACTGTGCCGCCTCATCAGGAGTCCCGGGCTCCATCTCCACCCGCCGGAAATGGAAAGAGAACCAGGTGTATCGGACTCTCCCCGAAGCTCTATCAACAGACGGGCGAGCCCCCAGCAAATATATTCAGGCAGCCTCCCACTGACCCATGTCCTCATCATAAGGGATAGGCCAACCTCCCATGTCCAGGCCAGTTAGTACGGCAAAGTCAAAGGGGGTCATAGTCAAGTCCCCTGTAGCGGAAAAATGAAAGGAGTTGGTGGTGTCCCACTATCTCTCCACCAAGGCAGCCATCAGCGTCCTCCTAGCAGGGCAACGGGATAGCCCAGTACAGAAGGGCCCAAACCCCATCAAGTCAACCAAATCCCGAATAGCCTCCGGGAGCTTGGCATACCAGTCTCTCGCCGCAGTAGAGCCATACCCCCGCACATTGCGAGAAGTCACCTGCATTCAGAATGAATAGGTGTTTCAGCATAAAATGAATAAGCTGTGTGCAAATGAAATGAATAAGCTGCGTGCAAATAAAATGAATAGGCTGCGCACAAAGTAAAGTAAGTGAGCCGTGTGTTCAGAAAATCAGTGTTTGGGCTGCGTGTTCAACTCTCAATCAGTGTGTGCTGCGTGTTCACCATCAATTTGGGCTGTGCGTTCAGAAAATTAGTGTTTGGGCTGCGTGTTCAACTCTCAATCAGTGTGTGTTGCATGTTCACCATCAATTTGGGCTGCGTGTTCACAATCAATTTGGGCTGTGTGTTCAGAAAATCAATGTGTGCTGCGTGTTCACCTTCAATTTGGGCTGCGTGTTCAACTCTCAATCAGTGTGTGCTACGTGTTCACCATCAATTTGGGCTGCGTGTTCAGAAAATTAGTGTTTGGGCTGCGTGTTCAACCCTTAATCAGTGTGTGCTGCGTGTTCACCATCAATTTGGGCTGTGTGTTCAGAAAATTAGTGTTTGGGCTGCGTGTTCAACCCTTAATCAGTGTGGGCTGCGTGTTCACAATCAATTTGGGCTGTGTGTTCAGAAAATCAATGTGTGCTGCGTGTTCACCTTCAATTTGGGCTGCGTGTTCAGAAAATTAGTGTTTAGGCTGCGTGTTCAACTCTCAATCAGTGTGTGCTGCGTGTTCACCATCAATTTGGGCTGTGCGTTCAGAAAATTAGTGTTTGGGCTGCGTGTTCAACTCTCAATCAGTGTGTGCTGCGTGTCATCAATTTGGGCTGTGTGTTTAGAAAATTAGTGTTTGGGCTACGTGTTCAACCCTTAATCAGTGTGTGCTGCGTGTTCACCATCAATTTGGGCTGTGTGTTCAGAAAATTAGTGTTTGGGCTGCGTGTTCAACCCTTAATCAGTGTGGGCTGCGTGTTCACAAACAATTTGGGCTGTGTGTTCAGAAAATCAGTATTAGGGCTGCGTGTTCAACTCTCGATCAGTGTGTGCTGAGTGTTCACCTTAAGATCAGACTATGTATTCAGAAAATCAGTGTGTGGGCTGCATGTTCAAACCTCAACCGATGTGTGCTGTGTGTTCACAATCAATTTATGGGCTGAGTGTTCAGGAATTCAAGTGATTGGACCGTGTGTTCAGAGTGCGAACAGAATACGAGAAAAATTCATAATACGTTACAGAAAAGGTAAAAAATGAAGTAAATACCTCTCGTGCCTCATGGGAGAGATGATACTCTGGCTCCCGCAGAAGGAGATCCCCGGGGGCTCGTTCGTCGAAATCGGTGAAATGATGGAAAACAGCCCGCGGAAGAACGTGTACTGGTGGGTCACACCTCTCGGGTATGAAGGGGCGAACCCTCGGAGGCAGAGACATGATGTCAGGCTCGCCTCCGGCGCCTGAGGAACCTCCGCCGTGGGGAAATTGACCCGCCATTTCGAGAAATCTGCAAAAAGGGGCAAAAATGAGCAAAAATGAGCCAAAATTGGAAAAAGTCAACAAAAGTCAACTCTCGGGAAATGAAAAAGTCAACAAAAGTCAACTCCTGAGAAAATCTTCCAAATATTGAGACAAACTCACCTCAAGTGGCGAAAATGAGAAAAGAAGCCCCGAAACCAAAATTTAATCGGTTCAAAGTGCTTAAAACTAAAAGATTTCGCGAAAACAACTTGCATGGGACGTTGGAAAACGTGTATAGAGCACAGATCTGAGGAAGAAAATGGTTTGGGAAGCTAGGGAAGAGGATTTCGGAGCTGCACTTATGAGCTCAAAGTGTTTGGATAAGTGTATTTAAAGAAAAGAGGCCGAAAAGACAAAACTGCCCCCGGATTTAGCAAAGTGGCCGGCTGGCCACTTTTTCTGGCAGGCCGGCCATTCACTTTTCAAAAAATGGTCGGTGGCCTCCCTCTCCCAATAAAACTGGCCGGTGGTGTTCCCCACATGCCCCCCAAGGTCCCTACAAATTTTGAGGAGGATTGGAGTCCCCGGGACCTGAAAAAGTACAAGAGAAGTGCACTTCCTGTCGCGAAATCGCTCCGCCGGGACCTCAGCTTTAACTTCCGATGCGTGTCTCATCATTACTCATCAAAAGTGAGATGTATCCTTTTTGAACATGTTGTAACCTCTCCGGGAGGTGAACTGGAGGTCGCGATCAAATCGCCCCCGCCGAAATGCGCATTTCCTTGCTCATTGTTTTGTGACGAACATGCATCCTGATTTACGCTTGTTCTGCATTATCATGCACATACCTGCATTGTTATGCACATCTCTTTAACATCACTGAGCCTCCGTGCTTGAACCCGCGTTGTCACGCGCGTTTCTTCCCGCATTGCGATGCACTTTTCCATCAACACCGCGATTGTCTGTACTCGATATCACATTGGGTATATGTTGTTAGATATGTTGTGCTTGTTGAGTTTCTTTATTTTGCAGGCACGATATTGTATGTATGGTTCATTTGAAGCTGGTGCGACCAGACGAACCGCGCAGGTATCGTATCTTCTCCGTGTGAGACGTGGCGAGGATTGAATAATTCTCTGCATTCTTAACTGCATGAAATGTAGTTGTTGCTTTGCATTCTTGCTTAAAACTGTTGCATCTATTTGCGAATACTTGCTTCATTACAGCTTGCTGCATTTGCATGATCATTAAGTTACCTTCGGCTTCTTGCATTTTCGGTTGCATTTTGCCCCTGCCTGAGGGCATGCCTGTGGGCACATCTTTGTTATTTCGTTTGTTTGTCTAAGTCTTCGGCCTTGTCAAAAATGGGTCGTCTCTGGGCTTTGACATCCATTCCCGTCACTTATTACTTTCGAGTTCTGTCAAAGAGGGGCAACTATAGACACCCCATTTTTGACCGACCTTAAGACTCAGACGTCACCGATTGAGCGCTTGGTGATGTTGCATATCGTGCTCGTTCAGAGGTTTCAGAGTCTCGGCTACAAGCCTTGCCTCCAGACTTCCGGACTCTTTTATGCCTTACCTCGGTTTGCGAACCAGGCTCTATTTTCTTTGTTTTCTCTTCCCGAAGGGAGGGAGAGGTCTCGTAGATCATCTCTCAGTGGCCGTAGGCTACGTTTCGTGGTCGTAGGCCATTTTGCCCGTTTGGAGCCCGGTTCTCGATTTTTCAGAGCCGTTGGCCGTGTGCCTCGGTTCGGGACCGCTTAACCATCTCCGTTTGCTCCGGTTTTTGGCATACATCTTGTCTGCTCCCTTTCGAGGGACACTGTGGTTTGAGAAACCAACTTCGTGGTCGAACACCACTCCCGGTGCCCAACTGTCAGTTTTTGGGGCCCCGGACTGCGCGTTCCGGCCCCGGAACCTTCATTTTGCATCGGTTTTGGTTCATTTTTGGCAGGGACCTCTGTTTCATTGCTAGGAAGGTCATAGAAGGATGGGAGGCCAGTAATTGTTCTATCAGCCAACTTTATCCCTTCATCGCCCTCCGTCGCCCGTTTTTTTTCTCACTTCAAAGCCAATGTTGACCACCCTTGGGCCATTTTCTTGCACCCTAAACCCCATATTTGTGATGTACACATCTGGGAGGCCACCAATATTTGGTGGCCGGCCAGTAATTGTGTGTGACCTTTTTGAACCCCTCCTAAAAGTGGGTTGTTCTCTCTCCTGGTTCACTTTCTCCAGTTTTTTACCACAGGGTTGTGTTGTGCACACATGGGAGGCCCTCTTTCTGTGGTGGCCGGCCACTAATCATGATTGACCCTTTTGGCCGGCCGGCCATGGAGAAAGCCGGCCGGCCACCTACAGTCTCAATAACTAGTCGGCCAGAATCCTTGCATCAAGTACAGTGCAGATACACCCTCCTTTTCCCCCAAGATTCTGTATCCGAAGGGCTGCATTTTTTGGGGAAAACTTGATTCATTTCCCTCCATTTTTCCCCCCTTTTTTCCCCCCTTTTAGCCTATATAGCAAGCCCTCTAGCTGCATATTTAGGGTTACAAAAATTTCCCCCAAGCCTCTTGCCTTGTATCTCTCTCTCTCTATATTTCCAAGCTCCAAACCCTCAAGCCCTACACCATTTCCAGACCACCACCTAGCACCACATCACCATCATCCATTCCAGAAGCTTTAGGGCTATTTTTAGAGCTAAGGAGCCACCAAACTCAAGCCAAGGAGCTGTCAAAGATTGGTCTTCAAGGGTGAGTCCCTATTCTCCTTTTTTGTGCTTTATTTTGTTCAATACATTAGCCATACTTGCTTGCTGTTTTGGGCTCCGACCCTAACTGGAGCTAGGCTTATTTTGAGCTATTTTTCATGTTTGTTTAAGGGCCTCTCACTGTTTGAGGCATCCTTATTGCACTTGCTTCATTGCCTCCCTTGTATGCCATTTTCTTGTGTAGTATTTTTGGCCTATGTATAAATTTTTTTGAGGCATGTCATAAACTATAAAGTGGCTTATTTTGAGCCCTTATTCAATTTTGTTGAAGGACTCATCACTGTTTGAGGATTCTATCTTCCACTTGCATTTATATCCCTCTTTTGGCCTCATTTTTGCATGATTTGCTAGCCTCTTATGATTATGTTTTTGGGCTCTGATCCGAGATGTAAGTGGCCTTATTTTGACCCCCTCTTAATGTTTCATTAAGGTTCTTTTACTGTTTGAGACATCCTTTTTGTACTTTGTGTTATAGCTCTCTTTTTGGCCTTGATTTGCATAGTATTTTGAGCATGCTTTTGTACTGTTTTTGGCTCGGTCATAAACTGTAAAAGGTCATATTTTTGGCCCCTATTCAACATTGTTGAAGGGCCCTCATCTGTTTGGGGCCAGTAGCTGTGACTTGCTTCTTTATCTCACATTTAGGGCCATTTTTGCATATCGGTTTAGCCCTATTTACGTTCACTGTTTGGCCTTGCTTAAAACTGTAAATATGCTTGTTTTTGGACTTCCTTGAATCTTTCTTCACACTTCATATTCAAATAGTGCATGCTTTGTATAGCTATAGGTCATTGCGTATGCCTAATTTTGCATTCCGGGTACCATTTCATGCATCGGGTGCCATGTTTCCATGATTCGGGGTTGTTTTGCATCATATTTCGCTTCTGAAATTTGCATGTTTGCATATCATATTTCATGCCTTGCCATGTCTTGTTAGAGTGGCATTTGGTGCCTTAGGGTCGGTCCTCAGTTTGTGTGCATGCGTGCACGCATCTCGAGTTATCTCATTTTCATCTAATGGCCTCTTATGCGAGTGTGGCTGAGGTCCACTTGTGTTAGTGTAAGTCCATTTATGCATTGTGTATGCCATTTTATTTCATAGCATTGCGTATGCTAGGTTGTATGTTAGTGCATTGTGTATGCCATGTTACCTCGTGCATCGTGTATGCCATTTCATAGCATTGTGTATGTTAGGTTGTATCTTAGTTGCATTTCATGCATATCATGCATATTTCATTATGCTTGGGATAGGAATTAGCCCGAGCACGGGAAACGAGGGACGTTTCGTACTTCGAGTGACGAAACGTGTCTCAATTCCCAGTCACCGACACTCCAGATTATCCATGATGGAGTCTAGGTTTTGTTTTGTTTTCATGTGCATTCATTCTATATTGAGTTGCACAATTCGACTCCTCGACCATCATGCATCGAGATGCGTGATTGGTGGCATGAGGATCGAGGCATGCATACATTTGTGAAAATACATTGCCATGCCCTTTTCCTGCTCTCTGTTGCAGCAAATCAAGAATCAGCAGTCTTCCGGGGCTTGGCGCGCTTTCCAAGAAATCATTGCAAAACAGAGGCTAATTGGGGCATCGCAGTGGATTTCCGTGCCAAGCAACCCGAGCATGCATCATTCATCATCCGGGGCGGAGTCGAGGCAGTCCCTAGCTTGCATGCTAGTTTACAGTTTTCTTAGTTAAATTTGTAATTTAATTAGGATTTTGTAATTATTTGGACTGTAATATTTATTCGGGACTGTATTATTCTTTCGGACCCTCCGTGCAAGGGCATAGTTGTAATAAGTGTGCATGTGTGGGATGTATGTCTTCCAACCCCACGTCTTTCTCCCTTTTATTTACCCGCTTATGATGGTTAGATTAGGGCATGTTTCAATTAGCATACAGTATGATAGCATGTTTGCATTCATTCATCTGTTTTGCATGCACCAGGCTCGGCGCATCATACTAACTGCATTGTATTTTCAATTCTAAGTTGAATACATGTTAGCTGTAGCATTTCATATGCCATGTCTAGAATAGCCGAGCCTGCTATAGTTGTATTTTTATATGTGTTGCATTAGGCATTTCAGTATAATTAGGATCATGCATAGATTTCTAATTAGCTTCTGTTTTGGCTTGGACTACTCGGTGAGTTTTATGCTTTAGCATCCTTGCATGTGTGTGAGTGACTGCCATGATAGCATGCTTACCATGAGGCTATTTGCTTATGTGATATAACTGCCTGAATACCTGTGGGTGAAGGTTGGGTTATTTGGATTGGAACAAATCATTGACTGTGAGTTTTAAGCCCACTAGATAGTGGCAAAACCATCTTTTCTAAACCCACCCGAGGGTGGCAAATTCACAACTTAGCCTACTTGTGGGTAGCACCATCAAACCATTTTCAAACAAACAAACATGAAATGTTTTGTTCCAATTCAGGCGATCCAGTCTATACTTGTATGTTGTGCGCATCACATAGTAAATCTAGGCTAATAACCGGAATAAGAGCACATAATGTTTTCAAAAATAGATATCATGGTTAGTAGAGGCCGATCTTTGATCGGGCGAGCGGGGGTGCTCACGAAGTGACCTTCCCCAATCGTACCCAAGTTCCCGAGCCGAGGCAACTTTGGTGATGACGGACACGTGGCCTTAGGCAAACGAGTCAGGGTTTCCTAAATTTCCCCAAAATAAAATATTTAGGTGGCGACTCTGTATCTGGCAAAGCAGTCCATGTTTGGCACTTCTTTCAAAATCTGTTTTCTCAAAACAATTTGCCGGATTTGGACTCTTTGGTTCAGATTTAGAACCATGACAATTTGAGAGTCCTGAGCTGTAGTGAGCCCAATATCGAACGGAACGGGGGAGCTCGTCCCTCCCGGGGCGTTCGGGGACGTCTACATAGTGTAATTCTAATTCTATTTTTGTTTTTAAATATTTTTAAATTAACACTTACAGTTTATATTTATATATATATATATATATATATATTATAGATGATCTATTAAGTATTTAAATCTAAGAAAAGAATAATAAACCTTCAACATTCATTAAAAGCACTAAATAAAATGGAGGAAAAGGCAACTTGACA
Source organism: Camellia sinensis (assembly GCF_055761805.1). Lineage (NCBI taxonomy): Eukaryota > Viridiplantae > Streptophyta > Magnoliopsida > Ericales > Theaceae > Camellia > Camellia sinensis. The sequence continues at coordinate 127,877,554 of NC_138975.1, forward strand.
TGTCCCTTGTGTGTCCCCGAAGTGTCCCCTGAAAATAAATTTATTAAACACAAGGTGTGTCTCATACGTGTCCCCGAAGTGTTTATGTGTCTGACTCAGATACAGTGCTTGTTTTAAAGTGTCAGTGCTTCATAGGTTGTAGGCAATATGAGGTTAATTAGTTGGCTTTTCTAATGTAAATTCTTCAACTAATTAAGGCGTATTGATGACTAACGTTATGTTTGGTTGGAGAATTTGAGAAGAGATTTAAAAAAAGAAAGAGAAAATGTGTGTGAAATTAGGTCAAATGTATGATATTTTATTCATATTTCACTTATCTTTTCCCTTTTCCTTTCAGTCATCCTCTAATTAGCTGCTGATATGTAGCTTGGGCATTTTTTATATTAACATCAACAGTTAGAGGAAGGGAACGTACGTGTAGGTCTTAAAAAGTGAATTTATTGTCTAATAGGTCTTATGATAATTAATGATATTTTTCATCAAACACTATTAAAAAAGATCACTAATTGTTTAATTCCAACGACAGTTTAAAAATTGTCACAAAAAAATCACTAATTATATATTTTAACAATAGTTTAAAAATATCTCACAAAAAAAGTCACTAATTTTCAACTTTCAGCGACAATTTGAAAAATTCGTCACATAAAAATGTCATTAATTGTTGATAATCGTGACAAAAAAATCACTAATTATCAATTTTTGGTAACATATCTCGTCTTCTTGATTCGATAATATCTCATAAAAGATAATTACATAGAAAAACTAAAATTGTTTCATAAACACCAACTTTCTTGAGTGCAATTTGTAACAATTAAAATCATTACCATATTAATTTTTTTCTTTTTTCTTTTTATTAGCAATGAAATTATATCTAATTCAACGGAACTCACATGGTAAAATTCAGAGTATATAGTAGGGAAAAACACCGATAAATTCCAAGTTTAGATAGTTTGAACCATATAGTCCTGCAATTTATTTTATAGACTGAAAGGGCCCAAGTCAATGTTATTTTACACTTAAGCCTACGAATGTAATACGTGAGTTGGCTGTTTCAGGGGGTAAATTGGGTGTTTAGGTGATGTTGTAGTCACCAAAACGCCCAAATGCATACTATAGTAATTTTTTCCTTTTCCCTCCATTGCGAACAAAACGGAAGCTCAAAAATTGGAACTTCAACGTTTCCTTGTAGATGTTGCAGTGTTGATCCTCATTTTGTGTGACTTGGATGTTGGATTTGACAACGTTTCACCTAGTATTCTTTATTCCTCAAATAACATTACAGAACCCCGTCAAAACCCTAGAAAATTCAAAAACCCCTTCTAGCAAATTTACAGAGGTAAAGTGACGTGGGCACTGAGACATCTAGAAGTGCGATTATCGTTGTCGATGTAACATCGACGATTTCATATAAATTTGTCGGCAGCAACGTTGATCGTGTATTGGTGCAATGACAACAGGTATGGGTGTCTTCGATGTTACTTTGGTTGTTTGTAGAATAATACGACATCAAGGTCCTTGCTCAAAATAAAATGTTGTTTAAATGGTGTGTAATGTGGGGTTTTAGGTGATGTTGTTAACATCGCGGTTTTAGGGGTTACAAATGACAACAAATGTGATGTTGTGCATGTGCGTAATGTGACAGACACATGGTGTTTTAGTTAAAGTTTGTATGATTGGTTGGGTCTCGTATAATGTTATTATTTTCGCAGTTGTAGGGGTTACCAGTGATTGCAAATGTGATGTTGTGTGTATATATAATGTAATCGACCCATTGTTTTTACTTAATGTTGTTATGATTGTTTGGATCTCTTGCAATGTTAGTATTGTTGGGGGCTAGTGAGAGGATAACATCACTAATATAACATCAAGTAGGTAACATCAACAATCCCCACAATCACTCCATGAAATCTCTAAAAAAATAAAAATGTTAAACCATACCTTACCCACATACACCCAAATCCCAAAAAAAATAAAACCAAATCTCAAATAAGGGCAAACAAGTAAACTCTAATATTATTAAATCAAATCAATAATACAAACTACAAATAAAAAGGACTAATTGGTTTGTAAAAAAATATGTAAGACTAAATGAACTAACATTTTCTCAAATGAGATTTATGAGTAATTTTTCCTAGATAGTATTAGTATTTTTAGTCAATCAAACAATTCGAAATACAATAGTCACTACAAAAAATTAAGATTTTAGAGACCAAAATTTAGGGACAAAATTATTTTTTAGAGACCAAATATTTTTATTGCGAAAAGTGTCGTCATTATATTTTTAGCAACGAAAATTGGACATTATTGATGAATTGTTATCTTTTTGGGACCAAATTTTTTGTCTCAAAAATAAACCATTTTAAGACCAAATTATTTTGTCCCTAAAAGTGTATTTATTAGTGACATTTTCAAAATTTTATCGCTAAAAGTCTTATTTTTTACTTTTTGGTACAACCTTTTAGCGACTATCCTCACGACGACAAAAATTGGTCCCTAAATGTTTTTTGTAATAAAATTTGAGTGGTGCTACATGCACCAATTAGTGTACTGATTAGTGTACCAACACTAGTTATGGCCTTCTTATTGACCCTGCTCATTATACAAATTACAAATACCAAAAAAATCTTAAATTATGCCACATCATCAATTGGTACACTATTTATTACACTAATTAGTGCATATAACATTACTCATAAAATTTTCACTTTTAGAGACCAAAACAATTTTGTCCCTAAAACTTTTATATGTTGTAGTGAGTATATTTTTTGAACAAAATAAAACTACATTGAAAATAAAAATTCATTACAAATTAAAGATCGAAAACAAAATAAAAGAGCATACATCCCAATACACAAAACAAAAACTAAAATGCTCAAGTTCATGCTCTGTGCATACCTTCTTTCACTCCTTAAAAAAAATAAAAAATAAAAAACAAAAACAAAAAACAAAACATTAGAACTGCCTTTAGATCATATTTCCTATGATATTCACATTCTTGCATTAACACCAACTTTTTCTTGACACCCTTTCGAGCCAAAACTCTAATTTAAAAACCTGCAACCCTCCGAGCAAGAACACGAAAACCGAACCTTGAATTGCTAGCATCCCAAAAAAGCCCGATTTCATCTCCATCCCTCAACTCCCTCCTCCTCACGAACCAAGTCACCCAATTATCCACCAACACAAAGCTCTTACTCGTCCGCCATCTTTTAAACACCTATTCATGTTCAGAACCAGTGTCGTAATCCCAAACCACGACCCTCTCACCGACCATGTCCTCAACTTGCTCCACCCTTTCTCTGCTCCACTCTGCGGTTATATGATTTTGCACTGCCTCCGTAGGCAACACGAGCTGACAAAGATGTTCATTCACATCGCTTGATGTTAGGGTTTTCTTGATCTTCCATGGATCCTCAAAGAGATTGAGCTTCATCGAAACCCCCAAATCCATCTCTTCTCTGCAGTCCTCGGGAGTGTAGAACCGGAAGCTTCTAATTCTATCTTCAATCATCTTTCTTTCAAGTTCTTGCTTGATCATCAAGTAATTGTCAATTGTTTTCTTGGATGGCAAGAAAGCTTGAGAATGAGAACCCTCTTCTCTTTCAGAAATCTTCCTTTTCTTGATGATCGGAGACATCGTTAGTCGATAAATATTCGGGTTCTTTATATCACATTTATCGTTATTGATGCAAACAGAGAACCCGAAAACCCTAATTTCTTCCTTGTTTGTTTGATCTTCTTGTGGGACTTGATTGTTGTTGTTGATGATGATGGTAATGGGGTTTGAGGGATTCATGGTTGAAGTTGAAGCCACTGGCTCAGAAACCGGAGAATGAGTGCTTGAACGAGATGGGTTTGTTTCCATTGATGAATTTTGTAGAAGAGAGTGAAGGTTTTAGAAAGAGGAAAAAGAAATATGAATAGGGTTTATGTATGGGGGTTGCTATGTTTATATACATGTATTATATAATGCTAAATATGCGGAATCAGATTCATAATAGGAAAGTGAGATCAAAAGGGTTTCCTAAATCGTATCCTTGTAAGATTGGGACATATAGTTTTTGTTACAACTCACGCGTGTTCATAAATTATAAACTTCTTTTTTCTTGTTTACTTAAATTTGGGGTGCTTGTTATGTCTTTAAGTGAGGTTCAATTTGGGTCCACTAATAATATTTTTATGGTTTATTTTATAACATCTATTGAGATATGATTAACTGAATCAGCTTGCTTAGTTCCATTTTTTCAAAAACACTTTTCAGAAAATTCTACTTTCTTATTTTTTATATTTTTTTGTTTTTACTGAATTTTTTTAATATTTTAAGTACTTTTTTTTACTTTTTAGACACACCTAACATAGATACCCTTAAAAAGTAAAAATATTATAAATTTTTTTTTAAAATTCACTAAATACCAAAAATACAAAAAAAATACAAGAATTCAGTACATATTTTGTATTTTTATGTATTTATTAATTTTTTAAAATATTTTTTCACAAATTTTTTACTTTTTAGATACATCTAAGTAAGGTACATCTGAAAAAGTAACAAAAAAATGTTTAAAATTTTAAAAATATTCACTAAAAACAAAAAAAATACGAAAACCAAAAAGTTTTGTTTTGAAAAAAAATAATCCAGAAAACTCAAACCAAACACACTGATTTATTTTTAAAATAATAAATTACAAATATATTTCTTAGATTTGCTTAAAATACCTGATATTATTAAAAAAAATTATTAATTAACTTAATGATTAGTTAATGAAAGGAGTTATTTATTATGCAATTAGAAATTTTAAAGGGTGAGACACAATATTCATAACCATAGAAGGCAATGAGTAATTTAAGTAAATTTTATGAGGTGTATTTATAATTTACTTTTTAAAAAATTAGACCACAAATGTGATATTGGATTTTGGGTGATTTTGATTATAGACTTTTAAATTTTTTTTAAAGATAAATATGATTTGATTACTTAATTGTCAAGTTTTTTTGTATGAATAATCTAGATGATAACTTTTATAAAATAAATAATTCAAATTATCTAAATGAACCTAGAGTGGCCTCTACAAAATATCGTAATATGGACGGTTGTACGTTGGCCACATTAGGCAACCCAACCCAACCCAAATATATCAAATAACCTCACAAATAAGACTGTAAAAATGGCCCGTTGTGCATTCTGAGCCGAACCCAACCCCATACCATTGATAGCACTAGGCCTAGTGCAAAAAAAGCCATAAAAAATTATTTTTAATAACAATTTTATTATGATTAACTTTCAATAGGATTTAATGAAAATTAAATCCAACTATTAAGATCTATTGATAGTTTATTCTTAGAGAAATACTTCATCTCTCCCAAACTATTTGTCTACACCATATGAAAAAAAGAAATAAATAAAATAAAAATAATATGTTTTTATATTAGGAATTAAATATTTTTGTTGTGAAAAATGTAGTTATTATATTTTTAGCGACGCAAATTAGACATTAGTGATGAATTATTATCCTTTTGGGACCAAATTTTTTATCTTAAAAAATAAATCATTTTGAGACTAATTTATTTTGTCCCTAAAAATCTATTTATTAGTGACATTTTTAAAATTTTGTCATTAAAAGCCTTGTTTTGACTTTTCAAGACGACCTTTTAGCGACTATCTTCATGACGATTGAAATTGGTCCCTAAATGTCTTTTGCAACAAAATTTTAAAGACCAAAATATTTTGTCTCTAAAACTCTTATATATTGCAGTCAATAGTTATTTTAATAAAATTCTTCAAGATTAGTTGTATTTGAAGAGTTTTTGGAGGCTTTTGAAATAATTTGTGTGTGTAAATGGGTAAAATAAAAGAGTAGTGTTGTACTACATAAATAAAATAAAAATTAGACAAAAATAAAAAAAAAATTACCTTTTTCACAAAAGTCTATCTTAATTTCGAAGGAGGACTGCCCCAAAAAAAAAAAAATGCGGTTTTGTTTTGTAGAGGGATGGTGAGACAAAATATAACCTAAGGGAAAAAAAAAAAAAAAAATATTGAGGACAGAGAAAAATACAGAAAGTGGCAGGAGACAAAATGAGAGAGGAAGAAAGGTGATTTATTGAAGAAATCTTAATAATTTTGTCCTTAAATTTTGGTATCTAAAATCTTAATTTTTTTTTTGTGTAGTGATTATAATAACTAACATGTGAGAATAACTACAATATAATAATACTCGTTAATAATTATAATAGCTAACAGACTCTACACAATACTACTAACCTTCCACTTTCTACGTCTCGTAATGGTATTTGCATTTGCCTTTATCTTTGTTGCCAAATACATCGCTGCCAAGCACCTAAACCCAGGCCGCGTACTCAAGCCCGCTGGAGTAGCCTGTGGAATTACGGCTTTCTTTGTTGCCATCAGTCTTTTCAGGGCCGGCCCTGGGCTAAGGCTGGTAAGGCTTGTCTTTAGGACCCTAAAAAAAGGCCCCCAAATTTTGTCTTACACTATATTAAATATTTAAAATGATCCAGTTCTGTTTAATTAATTTAGGTCATTTTAAAGGGGGCCTCAAAATATCTATTTGGCCCAATTGATAAAAGGCTCAATTAAGAAATATTTATAATAAGTTTTAGTTGTTAGTCAAATTAAAAAAATAAAATATATGTATATGTATTAATCATTAACCTAATTTTGTGTGGCCTATTTTTTTTCTCTCTTTATGGTCCAATTATGTGTTTTTTAGTATTTTTTTTAAAAAAATATTTTACATAATTTTTATTTATTTATTTTGTAGATACATCTAATTAAGATGCACTTAAAAACTATAATATTTATATATATTTTTTTAAATGTTTCCAAATACAAAAAATATAAAAAAAAATATGAATTGTAAATTCAGGCAATTATTTTTGAAAACTCTAAACCAAACAGAATAATTTTTATTTTTATTTTTATTTTTTATAAATATCAAAAAAGGCCCCGAAAAGGTCTCCGGAAAGTCAGGGCCGGCCCTGAGTCTCTTTCCCTCTCTGCCTCAAGGTCATGGGTACACATACATACAAAATGATCTTTATTATTTTCTTATAACCAGTGTTTGAATCGCGAACTTCAACTAATCTTAAAACTAACAATCGTGTCATATTTACTATTCGGTCAACCTCTTGATTATTGTGATTTCTGTTTGCCAAGTGAAGTTACAGTTCACTTGACAACCTCCAAATTGAATTCAACTTGTTTGTGTTGAAAATGTTTTAGGCTATGCTAAAATGCTCTACTCCATGATTCAGATGGGTTTCATTTTTATATACAAATAGATCGAGTCTCAGTAAGAGTTCATGATTGAAATCTCGCGTCATCATCCACACATGTGATGGCTATTTGTAACTGTTTCTAAGAAGTGATTATAACATATTTTAATTTGAGAGACTATATGTCAGATTGTTTAGTACAACTTCTATTTATAGCATATTAGATATAGAAATAGTTTAACTAAACTAAGGGAAAAAAAAAAAAAAACTCATTATTTGAATGTTAGGCAAGAATATTAATTTTTAATAAACTGTACCAAACAAGACCGATATGTGACAGTTATAGAATTATTATTTATTTCTTTTTGTCAATTATTTAAATTGAATAATCAACTATTTAATAAAGTATTAATTTTACTTTCTATCCCTTAATTATTGTCAAATTATCTATTTAATGTAAACTATCGATTGAGGTTATTATGTCCCTAAAATATATAAATCAAAGCTTACTCAGCCCTTGAACTATTAATTAAATCTATTAAATTCTTAAAATATTTAATTACTAAAAATAGAAAAAAAAAAACAAAATATAAGCCCATAAGTATTATAAGTTAGTAAAAAACCCTACGTAATTAAGATTTTATTCTAAAATAATCTTAAAATTTTATTATGTATACGTTTTCAGATAGAATTAAATTGAAAGTTTATTCAAGTAAATTTCCTTTATAAGAATAAGTGTAGTTATCTAGATTTTCTTAATTATCTTCTATAATTGTTACCTATTTACCTTTATTTAATATTATATATCGGATTTTGTTGATAATTTCTAATTGATTATATTTAAGATTTTCATTAAGTTCCTCTAATAACCTGATTAAAGTATTATTTTGTATGATTTTTATTTGAAGCGCATTACTATTATTTAAATTATATAATTATATTTCTTCAGCCTATCTAATACTCATGTAATTATATTGACAATGTTGAGAAATTAGACTCTGATATTAAAACACAACAAAACATTTTTAAAGACAATAGAAATTAAAAAAAAAAAATCTATAATAAAATATTAACTAGCTAAGGTCTTTTACTAATTTATAACACTTATGGGTCTATATTTGAATATGTTTAAATGATATATTTAGAGATTTAATAGATTCAATTGATAGTTCAAAAATTAAATAGATTTTGATTTATATAGTTTAAAGACTTGGTGGACTCAATCGATAGTTTACGGAATAAGTAAATAATTTGGAAATAATTGAGGGGTAGAAAATGAAATTAATTCTTTATTTACAATATAAATTGGCTTAGTTAAAAGTTAATTCTTTTACTTTTTTCAACTTTTTTTTTTTTAAAAAAAAAATGTACAAAAATAAAAAAATAATATAATCTAAAATAGATTAAGGAGTTGTTTGGGATGTTCTAAATAAGTAAACTTTTTGATTTTTTTATAAAATATGGATTGTGTATGAGTTGAGTTTGAAGTGATGTGATAGAGAGGTAATATGACTTAAATAAGATGATGTGATTTAAATAGAATAGTGATTTTTTAACTTTTTTAGGAATAATAAACAAGGTCTAAAAATTAACTTTAAACTTTTTTTTAACTCTTGTCAAAAGGGCCCAAACAATCAAAGAAAGACCCTTAGAATGGGCAATAACTGACTCTTTGACCTTTCAGTTGAGAGTCTGTAGGGTGAGTGAGTTACTCTTGTTTGTTTGGCAATGATTTTTTTAGTTAGTTTTTTAATTTTTTTGACTTTTTTAGTCTCGGACTTTTTTTATCGTATGGTATTTTTGTTTGGCTTTTTTGGCCTTTTGACTTTGGAATGGCAATTTTTTTTTTTTGTCTTTTTGTGATTTTTATCCTTTTGTGATTTTTATCCTTTTTATTATCGTTTTGTGATTTTTTTGGCCTAAAACAAAAACCAAACGACCCCTTAATTTAGTTATAGAATTATATTGGAATATGAAATTATATTTGAGTAGTGAGATTTATTATTTCACGTGTAGTATTATTATTAGGTAATAATACCATGTATCAGCAATAATGTAGGTCTCATTTAGAAAGTTGACTATTTTAGTAAGTTAAATTTTTTGTATTTAAAAAGATAGTTGAATTTTTTTATAGTTAAATGTGATATTTATAAAAGAAAAAATAAAATGATTATAAGTTTGATGTGATATTTTGTCTTATTAACTATTTTAATTTAATTTATCTTTTTGTGAATTTTGGCTATAAAAAAAAAAGTCAAAAGCCCACTTGCCAAACAGCGTCATAATACTATTTATTATATTGAATTTTTACTTAAAATGTTTACAAAAATTTATTAAACAATTAAACAATGACAAAAGTTATGATTAGTGAAAGTTACAAATGGTGAAATTGTGATATACGTTCCTAAAATTAATTATATATAACAACAATTATACATTTTATGACAAAAATTATATTTTTATACAAAGTGCATATACATCTAGTAAATTAGTGTCGTAAAATCTTTACTTCTCTTTATATGACGTTTCATTTTTTTTCTTTATTTAAAACAAAAGATTATATAGAAAAATGGATGAGATGAGACTTGAACCGGAACACAAGGTCCGCTAAAAATTACTCTTATTAATTAAGTAACACATATATTATAATATTATTATTTTTTTATTTTTTATTTTTACTAACTTAAAATTTACATATTTGGCATGAATCAACCTCCAATATTTTTTTACAACAGTGATTTAGACCCCCTCAAATTTCAACCCCCACCACCCCACACACACGTGACGGGTGGTGGCGTGCAAAGTAGCCTTTTGATATATAAGATCATCTCCAATGATTACTTACACTTTTCATCAAATTTGAATTTGATGAAAAATGAGTTCTTTTCCTACTCCAACGGTTGCATCAAATAGGTATTAAATTGAGGATTTCACTTATCTTTCATCAAACTGAAAACCAATGTACTTTTTATTAAATTATTGTTCATTGTCGTTGTCAAATATCTCCCCAGACATCTCCTAAATGACTACCTCTGTTACGCCCTCAAAATAAACCCATTGATCATCCAACAATAGCATGCTTAGACATAAGAAAATAAAGCATAAATATATTCCATCAGAGTAATCACTACAAAATATATTACATGTTGACAACGAAAGTAAATGTCCTTATGGGCTTACAACTTTCTAAGTCAACACTTGGTTACAAAAAGAGAGAGTACTAACTCTATACAAAGAAAGCCCTTGGCTTGATATACATGTAATACATCAAAAGAAAACAAAACAACAGAAACAGTTTGTCTGCCTCTACCCTCCCAAGCTATGTCCTTGGAGGTGGCATGCTACCTGTACCTGAAAATGATGTCCCATAAAGAGTGAGCCATAGCCTAGTGGAAATATACTAAACCAACTATAAACAATGACTAAAATAATAGCATTCAATAGATGGTCCACACTTGTATTCCAGCGTGTGTCGTATTACAGTTTCACAACAATCATGTCCATGGCATACTTCAGTTTCCATTTCTTATTCAACTTTGAGTTTGAAAACAAGGCTTAGAACCTAGCCAAATAACTTAACGAGATTAAGACTCATCTTTAAAACACTTTCAAAATTCATGATGGATATACATTTTGGTGCTGTATCAATAACACATAGAAACACTTCTATACTTCACAATTGATAACGATACACATTTTAGTGCTATATCAAATCAATTCACACACTTCCATAATCTACACTTGATACACATTGTAGTGTTGTATCAATGTCACACGAAATCCGGTTTAGAAGTCCATCCCCTATCTTCTCCCAAACTGTGGAGTACATCCCCTGTCGCCTCCCACACACAATGTATATAAACATAGATTATATACATAATCAATCAATACATAAAGTTAATGTATTATTCCAACCGCTATACTCGATAGCATACTTAATCGATTAGTTTTAGTTTGCCTAATCATTATGCATTGTCTACAACAATCAAGACTATCATCCATCGATAGCCCAAAGCAGTTATTTCTAAACAGAAAATAAATGCACCAAATGGATAAAATATCAATATTTCAACTAGGTGAGTGATAAATGATCCAACTACACCCTTTAGTCCCATACGTTCCCAATTTCAACATTCTCAATTCAACTTCTCATTTCTCAAAATTAATTTCACAAATTAATTCATCAATGTAATTAGGGCATGTCCCATAATTAACAAAACAACCCTAGGGTTCCATTTCTATCAATAACCCAACATTTATCTCATTTCTCCATGCTAAACATGCATATATGCTTATATAAATAAAACCCCATCTTTTGTAAAATTACACAAAGATCCAAACTTTCTCAAAATTACCCAACAATCCCCAACATATCAAAATGTTAAAATTTAAAGACAAAGCTCATAAGGAGGAGTAGGATATCCCTACCTCGAAATTAGAGCTCAAATGGAAAAGAAGACCAAAACCAAAGTGCTCCAAACTCCAAACTTTTCGGATCAAAATGAAGCCCTCGACGATCAACACGCTTTTTACAAAGGCCGAAGGATAGGAGAACACTCTAACTAGATCAAACCCTAGAGAGAAGGGAAATCCTAGAGAGAGAGGCTTTGAAAAGTGTTTTTAGAAAGTAAGAGAGAGAGAGAGAGAGTGAATGTAAAAAGTGATTCAAAAATGCCCAGCTGCCCACTAATATACGACACTCCCGTTCGAGCAGAGAATAGAACGCTCGAGCGTCAAGCACAAAAATCTGGACATGCTCGAGCGCAAGAAGGTCTGCTGGAGCTCCAAGACACAAGAATAAAATACATCCGCTCGAGCACGAAAACCAGTCCGCTCGAGCATAGATTTCCCCCTCCCGGAACTTTCACAGACAAAGCACTACCCGCTCGTTCGCCAACATCCGCGCTCGAGCGCGACCCGCTCGAGCGTGAAAAACACACCTGCAGAAGTTTTGCAGGGACACGAGATACTAGGAGTGTGTAAATCCCGCTCGAGCGGACAACCAAAAACCAAAACTCCGCTCGAGCATAACACCAAAAACCTAGGGAACTACACTTGAGACTAAAACTCAACCTACCTGTTCGAAACACGCCCAACACATCCTAAAACTCAAATATATGGAATTAAAGGATGACAACAAGATAAACAACTGCCAACTCCACGGAACCAAAGTCCGGAATACAACAATTACAGAAAGGGAAAACCAGAATCGCTATAACCTCAAAACAAAAAATTATGAAAAAATTGCACTTTCCGGTTGACCACCTCAAGGCAAAAAAATAGAAAAATTTACACTGACTGATTAACCAGCCAGACATTTGTCCCGTCATTCGTCTGGTCGATTGGTGTTCTAACAAAGCTTCAAAATCTTTCGTTGGAGCACTTGATATCAAAGGAAGCTTTTACTCAAATTTGATGAAAAAATTGATGCATCGTTGGAAATGCTCCAAGAGGGAGATAAGGGAACGGAAAGTCAAACAGCTTGTTTGGTTTGGATTTTTAGGATTTAGTTTTTAAAAAATTACTAAATTTTTTTGTTTTTTTATATTTTTTTGTTTTTATTAAATTTTTTTTAATATTCTAAGCAATTTTTTTTCAATTTTTAAAAACACCTAACATTAATATACTTTAAAAATATAATATTTGTGAAAAAAATCTTTAAAAAATTCAATAAATATCAAAGATACAAAAAAAAAAAAATAGAATTCAATATATTTTTCATATTTTTATGTATTTATTAATTTTTAGATACATTTAAGTAAGGTACATCTAAAAAAATAAAAAAATTACTTGAAATTTTAAAAATATTTATTAAAAATTAATTTCAAAAAAATTAATTTCAAAAAAATTAAATTCAAAAATTAAAACCGAACATACTGAAAAGAATTCGGTGCCGTAAAAAAGGCTACGTGTCCCTCACTTTGGAGAAAAAAAAAATGTGAAACTTTAATCCTCAAGCTCTCACTTTTACAGTCCGTTTGGATTGAGTGACTAGGGACGAAAAGAATATATATATATATATATATATATTGCATATTATTATTATTATTTATTATTATTATTATTTTGGATAAGTAAAGAGAAGAGAAGAGGAATGACATGGGAACAAATTGAGAGAAACTCTTTTAACTCCTATTTTGAATCTATCTAGAAGCAAAGAGATTGGGACAAAAATGAAATCAACTAAATACTATTTTTTATATATCATTTTTTTCTTTTTTTCTTTGTATATAACTTAGCCAAATAAGATAAGAGATAAATCAATATATTTACTTTTCATTAGAGAAGAGATTGGGAAAGAAAAGAAATCAACTAAATACTATTTGTATATCATTTTTTTTTTCTTTTGTGTATATAACTTAACCAAACAAGAGAGTGAGAAAATCACAATCTTTTCATTTCATTTCATTTCATTTCTTTTATTTGATAACTTACATAATCATTTATCTTCTTCTCTCTCTTAGGTTACCAAACATAGTACTAGGATGGTAAATCCACACCAAAATTTACAAACACAAATTAATGTTACCCCATTTCACATTATTTCTCATCAACATTTTTAGACCACAGTACCCCCTGTTAGGGAAATTTATTAGGCAGTCCGCAATGTTAAATTTAATTTCGACTAATTATAATTGATCAACTTCTAAAATATAAACTTTGAAATCTCATCTTTTTATCTTGAATTCTATCTCAAATTTCATTTTTTTTTTTTTGTTTCATAACATGGTAAACTATAAATTCTTAGAATTAAAATTGTCCAACTAGTTTAAAACCAGGACAATTGGAAGAAGTTATTCCGTATTCGCATGATAATTTCAATTGTGATAATTAACTTCTTACACTTTACATCATGTTAAAATGTTACTTGTGTCAAATACTGTTAATAAATCTGACAAAAATTAAAAACTAAGCAACTAAAGTGAGATTTTGGTGAATATGTAAAGATTACAATGAGTTTTTGATGAAAGTGTAGGGTGCTAATGAGGTGAGAAAAATTTTACACATGACAAGTTTTGTCAATCTTATTAATGTCAAATAATGTAAGGATGAGATTATAATCAAAGTCAGTCCTGAGGTAAGGCGGGTAAGGATACCACCTCGGGTCCCAAAATTCTGTCTAAAAAATAGGGTCTCAAAATAATTTCGATCTTAAGCTTTGTTTGGTTAATTATTTTGGTCTTAAGTTATGTTTGGTTTATTAAAATAAAATTTAATATAGTAATCATTCCATCATTATGTCCATTTTCACATTTGATTTACTAAAAAATATTACAAATAAAATCTTCATTTACCATTTTGAGGAAATAATAATTTTATGATTAAGGAATGACCATTACATTCAATTCAATTTTATTTCTATGAACCAAACACTGCATTATAGTATTAGTACTTTAAAAATAAAAGTTTAAACAAACAATTGAATTGGTGAATTATTTAAAAATAATAGATGGTAGCTTGCCATTTTATAGAATATTGTTTGACTATACGAGTTACAATTGCTTTTGGAGAAATAATTTTTTTTTTTTTTAAGTTTTAGTTGATCAAATTTTACAATTTAATTTAATACGTCAGGAAAAAGTGTGAATAAATTAATAGTGTTAACAATCGAAAATATTTAAAATTTATCTCAATAATTATGATTTACATCAATAATTATGTGCACCATATGCAACAAATTTATAGAAGGTACAAGCAAAAAATAAAAGCAAATTGAAGATTTTTACTATTTTACCAATATATATATATTTTAAAATATGTATGAGTATCGAGGTCCTATATTCTGAGTTTGCCTTAAGTTCCCAAAAAGTCAAGGTTGGCCCTAATTACAATTTAACTATTAAATGGGTCAAACTAAATTTTGGATAAAATGTAAGGATATTAAGTATAATTAAAATGGACTCCACTCCTACGACATAAACTTGGCGTTAGTAGGACTGAGCAAAAAAATCCAAAAAAAAATCACAAACTAGTCTAATTCATTAGAGCAAATGTACGAGTTGGTTTGGTTTTTTTTTTCAATGCACAATTTGGTTTGGTTTGTTGTTAGTCTTTTATCTTGTATCATATCACTCTCTTGAGATTCAATAATCTCTCATATGAAAGATATTATATCCTCATGGACTATTAGTGTAATAATCCCGATCCATGATTAACTCTTAAGCCATGATTAAGTATGCCTAATAAATAATTAAGATGAAATCCTGAGTTAATTACGTGTGCATTGCATTATTGGTGTTTCTATCTGTCTCTCGTAGAAATATCTGCATGTGTTTCTGTTTCAGTTTGCGAATTGAAGGCCTTATCGACATCTGAACATGAAATTGATTTGGTATTTGTGTTATGTAGAATTTTTAAAATTTTATGGTAATTTAATTGAAATTCGATTCGGAACGAATTAATTAGAATTAAATAATGCTCATTTGATTAGTGGTAAGCCTAATTAATTAAACTCCCTAATCAAGCATATATAAGGCTATTACACCACTTTGAGTCATCCTCTCTTCATCATTTTGAGCCTACACACGTGAGTGAGAGAGAGAGAGAGAGAGATGAGGAGGAATTAATTGAATTCAACTAGGAGATTTTCTAGGGAATTAAGGAAATTGGCTTGGAAGCTCAAGGATATAGCAAGCTAGAGCCTAAATCAAAGAGTGAGATAAGGATTTAAGCCTTTACTTGTGTAATTGAGATGTATTTCATGAATTCAAGAGAACTTAGAACAAGAATTGAACTAGGGAAGGAGAATTAGGAAGATTACCATACATGCATACAAATTCTCTTGCATTTAGAGTTGGAGTTTGAAGAATTTTCACATACATGTCCAGATCATGGTTTTATTCAAGGAATTCAACATGTTTTTGCTCTAACCATCTCATTTGCTCATGATTTGGAGACTTGGAGCTCTAATCATTTCATGCGTGTCATGTCCATGTTATGTTTTTACATTTCAAGCTTGAGTTGTATAATTGACATGTTTATGGGCCTTGATTTCATAAAATGATCTTTAATTCTCTATGATCTCCAAGTTTAGACTTGTTTTCTTAAGTTTTGGCCCCAAAGGATGTGTTTTGAAAGGTTAAAGATGAGTTTTGAAGCTTGGAAGTGAATTTGAAAATTCCAGAATTTGACATCACAGCTCGAGCAACCACTCTGTGTTTTGCACTTCCGCTTGAGCGACAAATAGTTTGCTCGAGCGTAAAATTCAAGCTCCCAGAAGTTTCTTATTTTTGCAGACCGCTCGAGCAAGAACCTGAGTCTTACGCTCAAGCGAGCGTTGAGCGAGCATTGAGCGAAAAAAATCAAGTAACCAGTACTTTTACAGAGTTTACAGACCGCTCGAGCGACCGAAGTTACACTCGAGCGACCACTTACATTTTTGCACGCCCACTCGAGCGAAATAAGTTGCGCTTGAGCGAGATCCCTGTTTTCAGCAAGTTTTGTTAAGTGTTTTTAAGAGCATTTTCGCATCCTCATTGCATCTTAGGCACTCCTAGGCTAAGATTAAGACATAATAAAGATGATAAGAAGTAGAAACACACCAAGATAATAATGATCTAAGTTAATGATTCCGAGTGTGTAATTCAGTACATATTCATTCAGTAACTGTGTAGGTCACGTGCCACAAGATATCTGATTTTCTTACTCTATCTGTTTGCTTTCGGAGCCATCTGTGAGTAACAACTTAGTAAAGCGATGTTCAACTTTATTTATTTTCTGTATATAGAGTAAGATCTATTTTATAACATGTCATATATATTCTGTACAATAAATGATTATCCAATTTTTGACAAGTATTCGCGGCAACAATTTTGTGGCTCAAGTAAGTTATCTGTTCCCGGTCCGGAAGTTCCTTTATGAAACTGACAAGTTATCCGTACCCGATCAAAGGTTCCTTTATGGAACTGACAAGTTATTGTACCCTGCCGGAAGTTCTTATATGGAACTGACAAATATGACCCTTGATGTCCTATATGTGATCTATTAGCGCTAACGGGTGTACTATGTAAGATTAAGCATGAACTCCGATTTCTATTTATGACTTGAACAAGAACGTGCATATGAATCTGCTTCTGTTACTGAATTAGTTATGGGACATCATTTTTTTAACCCTGTACTCTGTTATTATTCACTAGGTTCCCGCTCACTGTTTATATTATGTATGTAGGTGAGCAAGCGTGTGACCAAGTTTAAGCTGTTGTCTGGAGAGTTCGGTCAGCCAGCCATTACGCCTCCTGGAGAGATTTCCTTTTAGAAGTCAAGTTTTCGTGGTTCAAGCTTTTAAGACTTGTTTTCTTTTTGGTATAATATGTTGGGCTAAGTTCCACTTTTGTTTCATTTATCTATGGGAATGATGTATGACTAATGTCCTTTTATGATGTCACAAGTGTGTTTATAAAGTTTAAAATTATTTGTCTCATATATGTCTGCACAGCTTGATAGACTATGTAAGTTTTATATATTTGCTTCCGTAGCCCCTTACATTTTGTAATTCTGTTCAGATGCCTTTGGTAATCCAAAGATTACTGGCCGGTTACGATGCTAAACCCTTAGGGACGGTTTTAGGTCGTGACAACTAAAACCTTAATTTTCTTAACCAACCATCAAATTATGTATTTTGTTAAATTATTAGTTAAATCCCAAGGCTGTATACAAACAAACATGTCCTCAAAGGACAATCAAGCTTTCATGAAGAAAGAAAAAAACAAATTTATGTGCATAGAATTGTTGCACAAAAAATGAACCAGAAAAAGAATATACGGTTAGGATTCAATCCATGTATAAACATGAAAGTCTCCACACAAGTATTAGAGATCTTAAAAAAATTGTATTGGAATATTGTGTATAATTTTTAGTAGTGTCTTTGGAGTTCTTAACATTGTTATGCCAATACTATTTTTATAAATCCAACTCATTTTTATAGATATGTTTCATTTTAAAGCGAAAGATTCACTTTAAGCCACATAATTTTTGTTTGTTTGTTTGTTTGTTTGTTTGTTTGTTTGTTTTTTTTTTTTTTTTTTTAATTCGTGGTTTGGTCCTAATTTGGAAAATTAAAGAACTGATCTCTGCAGATTGGTTTCAGATTTAGGTCCAGGGTTCCGGATTTGAATCAAACCGGACGGTATAACTTAAGCCATATATGTTTATTTACTAGATATTATATTTGTTTTAAGTTAATGGTAGAACAATGTGCATGTCTTTGTTTTGAAAGTTTATGTTTCAAAAAATCATAATAAATTAATGTTGAACAATGTCCGTTTAATGTTATGTTGTTGCTTAACTAATAATATTATAAGAATAGCTTGTTTGATGGACATATTATTATTATTTTTAAAATTTATAATAAGTTGAATTTTTTTAAAAATGTTATATGATTTTTCATGTGAATAGATTATGTGAAATCATAATTCTAAACCGAACTGAACCATGTTTGAATGATTTGGTTCAGATTGGTTCCATGATTTTAATGGTTTGATTTGATTCTAATTTTTACGAAATAGTAAACAGTAAATTGGTCCTGGTTTCATCTCAAATTGGACCGTGCTCACTCTTATAAATTTCTGAAGGAATTTTAGTCTCTTTAGGGCATGTTTGATTGGGTGGATTAGAGTATGAAATTAGGATTATTAATCCGTGGGTCCAATTATCCTATATTTGTTTTAATATTTTGGTTTAGGATTATTAATCCAATGGATAATTAATCCAACAAATTTGTAGGATTATTAGTAATGGGGTAGGGGTGGAATTATTAATCCAATGGATATTAATCCAATTGGATAGTGAATACTACACTAATTTAATAGGATTATCAATACTTCACTATTAATCTTGTGAATCAAACATGACCTTTTAAACAATCATAAAGAAATAGTTTTATTTTTAGTTTTGAATATTATGAAAAATCAATTTGGAATAATCAAATGGGTGATCAGTGAAATGAACAATAGGTCACTTATATACATTGAAAGAGACGATTTTTTTATTGTATTGATAATAGTAATATTATTATAAAAAGCTTTCAAAGCATAAAAGATTATATTAAAAACTTTTGTAAAGAGTATTTAAGTTTTTATTCCCAAAATCATCTAAAATATTTAATATTATCTTTTTACTATTGATTACAAGAAGAAAAAAAAAATGAACATTGAAAGCAATGGATGCCCGCTAAACCAATTTTCCAGTCCTGTCGTTCAAATCTTAATATAAAAATATATTTTTTATGCTATGTAATTGTTAATGTGTTATTTTTGGATCAAGAAGTGTTATTGTGACTAAGTCACAACAGCGTGCCGTTGTGCTCCCGTGAGGGGTTTTTTTGTGTTTTCTTTATAATTCAAACTATTTAGATTATAGAGTTTGTTAAGTAAATTATTTATGCAAAAAATCAAATTGATTGGACACCTATAACTCAGTAACAAAAACATATTTATTTTTCAAAAACTAAACGGTTGATATGATCTTAATAATTTTTTTAAAACATTTAGAATTTAATCATAGAGTTGCGAATTTCCAATTAACTTAATTTTTTGTATAAATGATATACTCGATAAACCTTAAAATATAAACAATTTGAATTATCAAAAAAATATTTAGAAAAAGTCACCCCGAATCCGTTATTTTCTGTCTAAAAGAAATTAGTTGTAAGAGTAAATTAAAAAAAATTTAAAACATAAAGTGTGAAAAATAAATTTTAAAGGTCAAAATGTAATTTATTGTAATTTTTTAAATAACTTTCTGCCCTGAGTTAAAACGATCACGTTTTGACTTTTTTTTCTTTTTTTTTCCGAAACAAGGATAGTATAGGGAAAAAAAAAAAAAATGGAATCAACGTAGTAAAACGATATCGTTTGACATTTTTTTTTTCTTTTTATTTTAAACACAAGCACCACATTATTATTATTTTTTTAAAAAAAAAAAAAAATCAAAAGTACCCTTACACTTTTAACATAACTGTACCTCTCTAAAAGTTTTAACTTATATATTTTCCTTCAATAATTCATTAATTATATGAATAAAAAATAATATTATTATATTTTTTTTTACTAAAATTTATATTTATTTTTATTTATTTCAGAGTGTGTTGCCAAAATTTGATTAAATTTCAATCGCTTATACTAACAGAATAGTAGTGTAGTTATGTCAAAAAGTGTTAGCATATTATTTTATTCAAAGTTTAACGGAGATGAGTTACAAATACCATCATATTATGATTAATAATTAGAGATCATAGGGGAGAGAGTGTCTTAATTTATTGTAATTGATTGTCACGTCAATAGATTTTGTTATTTTTTGTGATTGCTTTAAAGACAAGTTTGCGAGATACGATATTAAATGTCATAAAAAATACAAGTGAAATCCTTTTTATCATCAATTAATTTTAGGGCAAATTACATATACACTCCTCGAGGTTTGATAAAATTACAGATACCTCCCTGAGATTTCAGAAATTACATCCCGCCCCCCTGAGGTTTGTATTTTCATAACAATTTACCCCCTGAGGTTTATATTTCATAACAAATTACCCCCTAATTTCTTATGTAAATATAGCATTCAGGGGGAATTCGTAATTTCTCAAACCTCAGGGGTATTTATAATTTAGCCAAACCTCGAGGGGTGTATATGTAATTTGCCCTTAATTGGAACAAAGAGAGTAAGATTTGATCTCACAGATTTAAGAAGTGAGTTTAATTTTTAAACTTAAATAGTAATGTTAAAAAAAAGAAGAAAAAATAAATTGCTATCCTTCTAATTTATCAATTTTAAATCACTCCTAATAATTTAAAATTGATGTTACACCATAGATCATATTACAAATTGTTTGACAAATAAACACGTCAGATATGTGGTAAGGTGGGTGTTTCCAACATTTTTCTTAAAAAGAAGGATAAAATAGTCTACAGACCGACATGGGTATGCAATCATGCAATTTGAATTGGGATCCTCCCCTTGAGCCCCCTCCTTCATTCCCTCCTTGCAGGGGCCTTCGGGTCTACTTTGAGGCCCAGTTTTGATAATCCGAATCGTTCATATTTTTAGATTTATTCAGTATATCATACCTGTAAAAAATCAAGTTGATCGAATATCATAAAGTATGTGTTCGGAAAACTGTTTATTAAAAAATAGTTTGTAGTCCCAATTTTCTGAACGCATACTTTCTGATATCCAATCAACTTGATTTTTTACAGGTATAATATAATGAATAAATCTAAAAATATGAACGGTTCAGATTATCAAAACTGGGCCTCAAAGTGGACCCGAAGACCCCTGCAAGGAGGGAATGAAGGAGGGGGCTCAAGGAGGGAATCTGGACTCCCTCAAGTTCCCCACTTTCTTCATGTCTCAAAGGTCATGTTTGTTTTCCTACAAGATTGGAGTAGGTTGAATGTGGACCCTACTCATGACTTGTTTAGTTGTGAAATGAACAATGAGATTAGTGAATTAGCTTGGCTGAGTGAGAGTGAGAGTGAGAGGTGAGATTAAAAAAATAGTTTAGAAAATTAATATTGAAAAGAGTGGTTTGCCTCTCTGTCCCCTTTTTCTTCACTTCTCCATTTCATTTGCAAAAAAATGGCGGAATATTATTGCCATTTTCTATATTTTATATATTAAATCCATTTAAAATAGTAAAAAAATAAAAAATTATTACTATGGTTTTATTAATTTGGTAGTGTACGAACAAACACTATTTATCTTATATTTCTAACTTATTCTCACCTCGTTACTAATCTATTCACTTAATTTTGCGGTATTAGTAATTCTATCCAACCTAATCTGTCAAACAAACGAGACCAAAGGAGTTAGACCCAAAAGAACTGAAATTTTACAGCTTACCCCTTTGTGGTTAGGTTTTTTTACTTGCCAATTCTATTTCTACTAAACTATTATAAATTAATAAAAAAAATTAAGAATTTAATTATAAATATTTATAAAATTTATTATTGATTTATAATTATTTTTTTAATTAAACACTCAACAAATTTTTTTCCTTATTATTAGAGAAATCTTATAAGAGTCTCTCAATGTCAAAGGACTTAAAAAAATAAATAAAAAAAAGAAAAAAAAAAAGGGGAAGAATAACATATCAATGGATTTTTTTTAAAAAAAGAATTCAAATTAATGATAAATTTTATAAATTTTAAAATTTCTTATTGAACATCAGAAAGTAGGATCTGTATCTTACATATCCTACATATCAGTGGACGTAAACATTTTTATGTATTAGTAATTATTTAACTTATTTGTATTTTTTCCTTAAAAAAAAAAAAAGAGATAGTGGTTTTGTGTTGTAGAGAAAGAGTGTGACATAAATACAAGAAAAAAAATAAAAGTGTAATGAGAGAGAACAATACAGAAAGTGACAGGGAAAAGAGAGAGTAGACAAAATTGGAGATAGGAGACATGATGAGAGAGGAAAAAAGGTAAACATTTATTGTTGGAGAAATCTTATAATATAAGAGTCTATCTTCCAAGAGTCTATATTAAATCCATTTAAAATAGTAAAAAAAAAAAATTATTATTATAGTATTATTAATCTGGCAGTATATAAACAAATATTATTTATCTTATATTTCTAACATAATCTTACCTTATTACTAATATCCCCACTCAATTTTATTATATTAGTAATCCTATCCAACATAATCTGTCAAACAAACGAGACCAAAGGAATTAGACCCTAAGGAGTTGAAATTCTAGAGCTCACCTCTTTATGGTTAGGTTTTTTTTTACTTGCCAATTCTATTTCTACTAAATTATTATAAATTAATAAAAAAAATAAGAATTTAATTATAAATATTTATAAAATTTGTTATTGATTTATAATTATTTTTTAAATTAAACACTCAACAAATTTTTTTCCTTATTATTAGAGAAATCTTATAAGAGTCTCTCAATTTCAAAGGATTTAAAAAAATAAAAAGAAAAAAAAGAAGAAGGGAAGAATAGCATATCAATGCATATTTTTTTTAAAAAAATATTCAAATTAATGATAAATTATATAAATTTTAAGATTTCTTATTCAACATCAGAAAGTAGGATCTGTATCTTACATATCCTACATATCAGTGGATGTAAACATTTTTATGTATTGGTAATTATTTTACTTATTTGCATTTTTTTCCTTAAAAAAAGATAGTTGTTTTGTCTTGTAGAGAGAGAGAGTGTGAGATAAATATAAGAAGAAGAAAAAGTGTAATGAGAGAGAAAAATACAGAAAGTGACAGGGAAAAGAGAGAGTGGACAAAATTGGAGATAAGACACATGATGAGAGATAAGATACATGATGAGAGAGGAAGAAAGGTGAACACTTTTAATTGTTAGAGAAATCTTATAAGAGTCCGTCTTAATTTCAAAGGAGAACTTAAAAAATAAAAAAATAAAATAAAAAGTGGTTTTGTTTTCTAGAGAGATGGTAAGACTAATGAGTTGTTTGGGATGATCTAAATAAGTGTATTTTATGTCTTTTTATGAAAAGATGTGCAGAAAAATAGAGAGATGATGTGATGAAAAAAAGATAAAAAATGTATAAAGATAGCCAAACTTGGCCTAAATATAACCTAGGAAAAGGGAAAAATCCAAAAAAATATTAAGGAGATAGAAAAATACAGAAAGTGACAGGAGACAAAATGAGATGGCAAGAAAGGTGATTATTAGAGAAATCTTTCATGAGTCTCTCAATTTCAGGACTAAGGTAAAAAGAGGCTGCTTGGTTTGTACTATCTCTCTACCAAATTATTCATTCAATATGAAAAATGAAAATTCAAAATTAATAAATTTTGTATTAAATTTTTTAAATATTTTTTAGAGAGAATTATTAAAAAGTCCAATATAAAGAGGGTATAAGGTATTAGATCTAGTGGATATTTTTTTGGTTGGTAAGAGATCCATTTTTTATAAAATAGTTTGATGAAAAGTCTTTTTGTTGATTTTTTAGGATATTTTATTTTTAATTTTATTTCTTAATTTATCTATTGATTTTTCGTTGACTATCTGTTCAAATTTATATCTATTTGTTTAATTTTTTTGACTATCTGTTAAATTTTTTTCCTTTATCTATTTAAAATTTTACTATCTGTTCCATTTTTACACCTACCTCTGTGTGTGTGTGTGTGTGTGTTGAAATTCTCATTTTAACTTATTTGCTCAAATTCTCATTTTTAATAGATCATATCCATTATTCAAAAATTATATGTTCAATTTTTTTTTCTATCTATTAAAAAATTTGTTCATAAATCCATTGTTGAAATCCTTTTCTCTCCCCCCTATCTATTTCAATAGGTTTCATTGTCATCATCAACATCAACAACAAATAATAAAGAGAAAGAGAGACAAAAAAAAGATCATCATCATCTTTATCAATAACAGATCTAACACAGATCCGAGCTTAAATCTTAAAAAAAAAACTTAACACATATAGAGAGAGAGAGAGAGAGAGAGAGAGAGAGAAAGTGTGTCGCGACTCAAACCCGCCATTATAGGTTTAGCGTCGTAACCGGCCAGTAATCCGTAGATTACCAAAGGCCTCTTAACAGAATAACATATAATTAGGGTTGCGGAACCAAACATGTAAAATATATATAGTCCATTGAGCTGTGAATACATATATAAGACAGATAATTTTAAACTTTTATAACCTTACAAGTGACGTCAAAAGATGCAGTATTTACATGTTACCCCATGCATATACTAATAGAAATCTTATCCGAAACTTAAAGAAAACAAAGCTTAATGCATTCACAAAAACAACCACTAAACTTGACTTGATCTGGAATCTTCTCGGGAGGCACAAAGGCTGGCTGACAAAAACTGAGATACCAGGTCCTCAACTCTGAACCTAGTCACGTGTCTGATCACCTACATACATAAAATAAATAATAAGCGAGAGCCTAATGAATAATAACAGAGTAAAGAGGAAAATGAATGATATCCCATAACTAAGTCTGTACACAAAATAGATTCATGTTCGTATTCTTATTTGAGTCATTAACAGAAATCAGAATTCATGCTTGATCATACATAGTTCATCCGTTAATGCTAACAAATCACATACAGAGTGTCAAAGATCATACTTGTCAGTTCCACAGAGGAACCTCTGGCCGGATACAGATAACGTGTCAGTTCCTTAAAGGAACCTCCGGATTGGGAACAGATAACTTGTCAGTTCCATAAAAGAACCTCCAGCCGGGTGTAGATAACTTGTCAGTTCCATAAAGGAACCTTCAGACCGAGAATAGATAACATACTTGTGTCACAAGTACTTATCAAAAATTGGACAATCATTCATAGTACAGAACATAACATTTCATAAAACAGATCTTATTTTATATATAGAAAATAATTTAACTTGAACATAGTTTTACTAAGTTATTACTCACAGATAACAGATGGCTTCAAGTAAACGGACAGAGACCTACACAGATATAGAACGAATATGTACTGAATTTACACACCTGAAGTCATTAACTTAGTTCTTTCTTGTCTTGGTGTGTTTCTACTCATCTATTCTCATTATGGTGTCTTAAACTTGGCCTAGGAATGCCTAGGATGGAATGAGGATGCAAAAATGCACTTAAAAACACTTAATAAAACTTGCTGAAAATAGGATCCTCGCTCGAGCGGACATGCAAAATGTAAGTGGTCGTTCGAGTGTAATATCTGTCACTCGAGCGGCTTGTAAAATTTTGCAAAAGTGCTGGTTGCTTGATTTTTCCGCTCGACGCTCGCTCGAGCGTGAAAGACATGCCCTCGCTTGAGCGCAACTTTTGTCACTCGAGCGGTCTAAAAAACATAAGAACTTCTGGGAGTATACATTTTACGCTCGAGCGGACTTCTGGTCGCTCGAACGGAAGTACACGTACTCAGAGTGGTCGCTCGAGCGTGGATTCCTTCGCTTAAGCGTAGGAGCAAAATTTTGGAATTTCCAGAGTTGCTTCCAAGCTTCAAATTCAACCCCAAAGCTACAAATTATGGTTTCTTGGGCCAAAAACTTGAGGAAGCACATGTGAACTTGGAAAACATGAAGAATTCAAAACCATTTCGCAAAACCAAAGCCCAAAAGCATGCTAATTGTGCAAAATTCAACTTAAAACTTGAGAATGTGATGTAAACATGACATGCATAAATTGTCTTGACTTCAAAACTTCCAAAACATGATCTAATACCACAAAATGACTTGAAACTTGATGCATTCTTAAAGGTAAAGTGAATTAGCAACATGCATGAGGAAATTCTTGGAAAATAACTTCAAAATGTTAGGAATTATGCATGCATGCAAGGTATGAGTCAAATTTCTTCCTTTCTAGTTCAAACCTCAAGTTCACATACTTAATCTTTTGAATTCATGTTCTTAATGCCACAATCAAAGAACTTAAAGGTTGAATTCTTACCTAGACTTTCCAAAGTGAGAGCTAGAGGCTTATTTCTTGAGTCTCTAAGTCCAATTCTCCCATTTCTCCTAGCAATCCCTTAGTTGAGCTCAAAGCTCTCTTTTCTCTTTCTCTCTCTCTCTCTCTCTCTCTGTGTCACGTTTGGTTGTGTATATAGGCTCAAGGATGTGTTGATATGAACAAAAGGATGGGTGGAGCATGTAGGGAGTCTTACATAGGCTTACTTAGTGTTAATTAATTAAAGCCTGTATATATAGGCCAAGAAACCTAAGTAGTATAGGAATAAATAAATATAGAAGATATACACATCTATCTTGGAGAGGAGATCAGAGAAGCGTCCTAGAGAATAAGCTTTGGTAAAGAGGTTGGCGGTTTGATCAACAGAAATAATAAAGAGAAGACGGACATTGCCACTAGTAACATGTTGTCGTATGAAATGACAATCTATCTCAATATGCTTGGTGAGATTATGGAAGACATCGTTATGTGCAATCTGAATAGCACTCTGGTTATCACAATAAAGATTGGTGGTAGCAGAATGAGAAACTCCCATATTAGAAAAAAGCCAACAAAGCCACACAAGCTCCTAAGTAATGTTAGCAAGAGCACGATACTCAGCCTCATGAGGCTGAAGTAGAACAAAACAAGCATAACTAAAAACTTTAAGAGTGGTATAATTAGGAGGAGAACCATGCAAGCGCTTGTAAGGAGAAGTATTAACTATGACAAGTATAGGTACACGATTTATGGTGTGGATGGCAGTGAGGCAGTTTCCCCCTAAAACTGTTCAGGACAAGAAAATGAAATGAGACGAGTCTAGGTAGTGTCTAGAATATGACGGTGCTTGCTCGTTCATTTTCTTAGGGTGTGCCTGCTTGTTTATTTTGTTGGGACGTGCCTGTACAAGGTCGATGAGATAGTGCACCATTAGCTCAAAGAAAAGAAATAAATTCAAAACCCAAGTACTCCTTAGCATTATCAGAACGAAAGATTTTAATAGTATGAGAAAATTGAGTGCGGAACATGGCAGAGAAATCATAATAAATCTGTTTAAGTTCAGATCGATTTTTGAGAAGAAAAAGCAAAGTATAACGAGAAAAATCATCAATAAAAATCACAAAATTTCTTGACCCCTCCATGGTCGGTGTGGGGAAAGGTCTCTAAATATCTGAATGCACAAGATCAAAAAGAGCAGTAGAAATGGAATTACTTTTATTAAAAGATAAGGCAACTTGTTTAGCAATTTGACAAAATAAACAATTAACATCTTTAAGATGGACACGACCTAACTAACCACTAGAAACCAAAGTTTTGAAACGACTAAAAGAAACATGTCCTAAGCGATAATGCCAAATGTGAAAAGAAGACATAGCTGAAGTAGATGCAGTAGATGAAGCAATGGAAGCAGCAATAGATGATTTGTGTGGAATACAAAGATTGATAAGCTCGAACAGACGTCCATGCTTACAACTTATCCCAAGGATCTATCTCGTCTGAGGGTCCTACACCAAACAACCATTAACAGAAAAGGTAACGGTTAGACCAAGTTCACATAACTGACTAACAGAGATAAGGTTCAATTGAAGAGCATGAATGTGATAAGAATCAGAAAGAGACACAGTGGAAGTAGAAATTTGATCAATGTGACTAACAGTCATATGAGAACCATCAGTAGTGTGTATGGTGGGGACAGAAGATGATGATGATATAGAAGAAAACATAGTGGAGTCAAAAGTCATATGATTACAGCATGCAGAATCAAAATACCATAAAGAGTTACTTGAGGTCACTGAAAGAGCAATAGAGAGAGGAGTATCATATTTGGCAAGCACCTATTTGATGATGGACTCAATATCATTCATAGAGAATGAAGGAGCAATGCAATCAGTGGGTGATGAGTAGAAGAACTCTCAGAGGTAACAACAGCATAGCGAGAACCACGAAGCGAAGAGATCACCACAAAAACGATACTCTTAGGAAAATATGACAATGGAATAGGTTGAGGTCTGGCAGGCGACTGAGGCAAGGTTGCGGCTTGCCGGTGAAGCGTAATTACTAGGTAGTTAACCCAGCTCTGATACCATGATAAAGTAAAAGAAAGAGAAAAGTATATGAATTATATTAATGAATGCATACAACACAATAGGAGAAGTCTGTATACATAAGCCAAGAAACCTAAGTAGTATAGGAATATATAAGTATAGAAGATATACACATCTAATATACCACTAACAATATATATTCAATAGATTAGATCCATAATCGAGTGCACTTCCTCCAACGACATGCTGATTCAATCGACGGTGGTTGTTGGGTGGTAGTGGTTGTCGGAGTCGCTTGGGCTTCTATTTCTATGTCATGTTCGAAGGATCTTGCATTGTTGTCGGTACTATGAGAAAAACTTTTCTCTGTTATTTCTTTTTCAACCTGAAAGCCATAGCTTCGTCGATGTCATCTTCAGATCCTTCGACGAAGACCACATCAACAACAATAAGATCAACGGCCATGATCAAACCAAAACCCTAGGGAAGACTTGTAATCTCAGATCTGTTGCCTCCTTGTCGTCACAGTGGCCGCAACAATCACGAAGAAAGAGAGAAGAGATGAACAATAGTCAGTCATGAGAGGAGAGAGGAGAGAGAAGAGAGGAGAGATGAGAGAGAGAGAGAGAGAAGAGAAGAGGTTTCAGTTTAGATCTGAACAACGAGTACGCTCAATAGATCATGGGAAATGATGGATGAAGTGGAGGACGACAAAGAGGGGATAAGTCGACGATGACAATGGTAACAGCAATGAGGAGGTAAGGCGACAGAGCAAGTTTTGGCGAGGAGATCAGTAGAGGTAGATGAGGTATTGGAGGTGAGAGAAATGGTGTTGTCGGCGGCTAAAGAAGAGAGAGGAGAGAGAGTGTGAGAAATAGTAGAAGAAAGAGAAAAAGTGACTGTAAGGGTTTTGGGGTCATGTATATGATTTATATAAGGAAGGGTATTTTAGTTATTTTGTTTGAGCTTATCTTTATGGATATAACGTTTTAGCACCTGAACCTTTAGGCAAAGAAAATTCAAAAGTGGGTTTATTGCCTATGGGCCCTATTTTTATTATATTAAAGTATTTAAAGAGATCTTTTAGTTAGTAAAAAAAATTAAAAATTTTAATATAAGAACATATTATTTAATTTTTTTTCCTATGGCTTAGACAAATAATTTGGGAGAGAGGAAAGTATACTTCTAAGACTGAATTTTATATAATTTAGGAGAGAGGAAAGTATACTTCTAAGACTGAATTTTATAGGTTTGGCTTCTTTCAAGTTAGTTATCTCCACTTGAGAGAGTGTTTGGGCATGGTAGGCCCATTTTGAGACCAATTTTGGTGATCTGAACCGTTCATTTTTTAGGATTTGTTGAGTAAAATATTTATGTAAAAAATCAAGACAATCGAACATCGGTAACTATATGTTTGAATCAAATTTATATTACAAAAAATGAATGACTATTCTTAAAATATATTTGTCGTCAATTTTTTAAAAACAAATATGATTCAAACATATAACTATTAATGTCTACACCTTGATTTTTTGCATTATTCTACTCAACGAGTCTTAAAATGTGAACGGTTTGTATTATCAAAATCGACTCAAAAATAGGCCTACTAAGCTCAAATGCTATCTCAAATTGAGATGATAAGTTAAGTAAAACCAAATTCGAATTTTGTACTCTTGTTTTGGGTTGTGTTTTGGACGTGGTGCTATTTATTTTGGTTTGGTTTGGGGTGGATGGTCCCTAGGTTTATGAATTTGGATAACTCTATGCATACAGATAATTTAAATATATATATATATATATCACAAGAATGATATAATAATGATATTCTTATAAATTAAAAAATATATATTCATCTTTATGAATATTACGTTTTAAAATAGTTTTTTTTTATTTAATCACATTATTTTATATAAAAATTTTATACAAATTTTTTATTTGTTAGTCACTCCTCTGCATATTTCGCTTCTAGTACATGTGAAAGTGATTGGGAGATACGTGCTAGTAGTGAAGCTTCCTCTTTTCATTATCTTTATCCTTCTATTTTGAGATAATAAATTTTGTTTTTGTCATTTTAAAAAAAGTGCTGGTAATTATTTTGTAATAAAAGCATATATTTTCTGTCTAGGGTAATTATAAAATGTTTACCATTAAAATGTAATTAGTTATCCAAATGATCACTACCATGTAATTTCTCCTTTATTTATTATGTTCAAGGGACAAGTTTATTCATAAATATGTTCGATCCAAAATAAAGTACTAAAAACGTCTCTAAAATATTGTTATAGGAAACTCAATGGCAGAGCTTGGGAACCCCTGGGTGAGGCTATCTTAGCTTTTTGGAGGAAAAAATCCAATAAGCCTCACTGTTGCTGAGGTTGCAGTTGTGGTGTACAGCTGGTAAGCAATAGAGGATAAAAAGGCCATTTTACATAGGGGTGTTCGCGGATTGGTTTTGTGCGGTTTGTGGTTCGGTTTTGACCCACCCGCATATATGCGTTTTGGGAAAAAGTCAAACCGCAACCGCTCGCAGTGCGGTTTGCGGTTTGTGCGGATAAGGTTTGCGGTTTGGATTGTTTCCTTTAAAATTTAATTTGAGTTTTTTTTTTCCCATTTTGTAAATATTTATTTGGGTCGTTTTCTTCCAATTTTTTAAATACTCCAACATTAATAATTAATGAAGTAAAACTTATAAAATTAAAAACACAACAAAATCAATTCCTTAACACAAACAAATCATTCAAAATCGTCCTACATGCTCCAACATTAATTGTGTACTTGACCCTCTGGGATTCATTTTAGTAAAGAAAAATGAATATCATTTAAAAAAAATAAAAATAAATATGAACTTCCTTCAAACAGTATTCTCACTGATTTATTTAGTGAAAAAATCTTTTCTATAACCACCATGGGGAAACCATTAGACAGTTCCACGAATTGTATATCAATGCATTAAATGTTGTACTCAATTAGAATTGTCAGTTCAGTGATCAATAATCAAACTAGAAGTTCCATCGACTACCAGAAGGAAAATTTTATTAGGAAAAAGTGGATGAGTCACCAATGAAAATCATATAAGAAACCAAGTTTAGGACTTGATAATTCTATAACATTAAGAAAGTTGAGAAATACTTAAAAATAAGGATTGTAGTGTCATAGAGAACATAATGTTGCTCCTGTTAAAATTACAAAGTTGGTATATAAAAAATAATAATAATTAAAGTGCGGACGGTTTTTGCGGGTTGCGGGTTTAACCGCAACCCGCAAATTTGTCATATTTCAAACCGCATCCGCCCGCATTATGTTTGCGAAACCGCCCATATATATGCGGGTTGGACAGTTTGAGCGATCCGGATAAACCGTTGCCCACCCGTAATTTTACACTTTGACTAAACAACCAACTCATAACTCTCCATAGAAAGGTTACATTTAGCTCGTTTAGTTTTGGTTTCTAAAAAATATTTTTCAGAAAGTTTTATTTTTTTATTTTTTGTATTTATTTTTGGTTTTTAATAAATTTTTAAATATTTTAAGTAATTTTTTTTTAATTTTTAGACAGACCTAATATAAATACACTTATAAAGTATAATATTTGTGAAAAAAATCTTTTAAAAAATTCACTAAATACCAAAAATATAAAAAAATAAAAAAATTTAGTATATTTTTTTGTATTTTTGTATATTTATTAATTTTTAAAAATATTTTTTTACAAATATTTTACTATTTAGATACATCTAAGTAAGGTGCATCTAAAAAAATAAAAAAAATTACTTAAAATCTTAAAAATATTCACTAAAAAAAAAGATAAAAAATAAAAAATTTAATTTTCAAAAAAACTAAATTTAGAAAACTAAAATTAAATACATTGATTACAACTCTCTCATCTCTCTCGTCTAACTAACACCCACCGAAGAAAGTGGCTAAAGAAGTTCAACTGATCTCTTTCTCAGGCAGACCACGTAGCCAACTCTCTTTGTCGCCGACCGTGAGACTTGCGACAGAAAAATGAATTGACTCGATTTCTGTTCTTTTTCTTGCTTTTCCGACTCGTTGTTGTTGGTTTTTCATTCCACATTGTATTTTGGGCCCTATTAATGATATTTCGTTGTAGAATTGCTGATTTGGACATATAAACTTTTTTTTCTTGATTTTTTTTTTTTGTTTGGTAGTTCGAAATTTGTTGTTTCAATTGTTACGAGACTCAAAATTTGGGCAAAACAACCCAGAGAATCTGTTGTTCTTGAACAAACAGATTCCGCTTCTTCTATGTTTTTTTTATTATATATATATATATATATATATATTTTGTTCAAAATCTATTGTGCATTTATAAATTTTTATTTTATTTTTTCAAAATCTGTTCTTGAAAATCTGTTCTTCAAACATGGATACTAATTACAAGTTAATAATTTTGTTATGAGTATAAAATATAAATTAACAGTTTCACAAAATATTAAAATTAATATACATTTTTAGTTAAATTATTCTGGGCAAAACTACCCAGAGAATCTGTTGTTATCCCTCAAACATGGATGCTTCTGATATATTTTTTAATTTTTTTTTTCAAAATCTATTGCGCATTTATAATTTTTTTTTCTTTTTTCAAAATCTGTTCTTCAAACATAGATGCTTCTTACAATGTAATAATTTTCTTATGAGTGCAAAATATAAATTAACAATTTCCAAAAATATTAAATTTAATATACAATTTTTGTTAAATTAATTAGTTGTTCAACTATTTTTTTTTTTAATTTTTTTTTCACTTTTTGGGCAAAAAAACGCAGCCAATTTGCTATTATCCCTCAAACATGGACACTCCTGATATGTTTTTATTTTTATTTTTATTTTTTAAAATCTATTGTGCATTTATAATTTTTTTTCTTCAAAATTTATTCTTCAAAATCTGTTCTTCAAACATGGATGCTTCTTACATTTTAATAATGTTATTATGAGTTCATTATATAAATTACCAGTTTCTAAAAATATTAAATTTAATATACAATTTTTGTTAAATTAATTAGTTGTTCAACTTTTTTCCCACTTTTTAGGCAAAACAACCCAGCCAATCCGTTGTTATATCTCAAGCATGGATGCTCCTGATAAGTTTTTTTTTTTTCAAAATCTGTTGTGTATTTATAAATTATTATTATTTTTTTTCAAAATCTATTCTTCAAAATATGTTCTTCAAACATGGATGCTTCCTACAATTTAATAATTTTCTTCTGAGTACAAAATATAAATTAACAGTTTTCAAAAATATTAAATTTAATATACAATTTTTGTTAAATTAATTAGTTGTTCAACTTGTTTCCCACCTTTTGGGCAAAACAACATAGAAATCTACTGTTATCCCTCAAACATGGATGCTTCTGCCATGTTTTTTTTATGAGATTTTTATTGATAAGTCTAATTTAGAAGTGTTTTAACCCAAGAAATCTATGAAGGAATTTTTTAACCCATTTAGTCCCATGTATGTATAGTTTTATTACATAAAGTCCATTTTCTTGATTTACACTATTTTCTTGGACACTTATGCCTTTATATTTAATTTTGATACCCTTATAAATATTTTTTCAACGATTAGCAATTTAATGATGTGAACATTCATATTTTAAAATTCACATTTATAGGAATATAAATTGGCCCGTGGGCAGCCCGAAACCCGCCCGTGAGCCCTGACAATGTGAATATTTACATTGACATGTTAAAATTCACATTAATAGGAGTATAAAATTGGCCCCCATCCCGTAGCTGTGCGAAACCCGCCCACGGCCCATGGGCGGCCCGGGGCAGGCCCGGTCCGGCCCGTTGACAATGTGAATATTCAAATTGACATGTTAACATTCACATTGATAAGAGTATAAAATTGGGCCGCGGCCCATGGGCAGCCAAAAGCCCGTCCGCAGCCCGGGGCGGGCCCGGCCCGGCCCGTTGACAATGTGAATATTCACATTGACATATTAACATTCACATTGATAGGAGTGTAAAATTAGCCCGCGCCTTGTAGCTGCCCGAAACCCGCCCACGGCCCGTGGGCGGGCCCGGCCCGGCCTGTTGACAATGTGAATGTTCACATTGACATGTTAACATTCATATTGATAAGAGTGTAAAACTAGATAGCAGCCCAGGGCGGGCCCGACTCGGCCCGGCCCGACCCGTTGACAATGTGAATATTCACATTGACATGTTAACATTCATATTAATAGGAGTGTAAAATTGACCCCCGTCTCGTGGCGGCACAAAACCCGCCCGCGGCCCATGGGCGGCCCGGGGCGGGCCCGATCCGGCCCGTTGACAATGTGAATATTCACATTGACATGTTAACATTCACATTGATAAGAGTATAAAATTGGCCCGCGGCCCATGGACGGCCAAAAGCCAGCCCGCGGCCCGCGACGGGCCCGGCCCGGCCCGTTGGCAATGTGAATATTCACATTGACATGTTAACATTCACATTGATAAGAGTGTAAAATTGGCCCGCAGCCCGTGGGCGGCCCGAAGCCCGACCGTAGCCAGAGGCGAGCTTGGCCCGACCTGTGACAATGTGAATATTCACATTGACATGTTAACATGCACATTGATAGGAGTGTAAAATTAGCCCGCGTCCCGTGGCTGCCTGAAACCCGTCCACGGCCCGTGGGCGGCCCGGGGCGGGCTCGGCCTGGCCTGTTGACAATGTGAATATTCACATTGACATGTTAACATTCACGTTGATAAGAGTGTACAATTGGCCCGTGACCCGTGGGCAACCCAAAGCCCGACTTCGGGCCAGGGCGGGCCCGGCCCGTTGGCAATGTGAATATTCACATTGACATGTTAACATTCATATTGATAGGAGTGTAAAATTGGCCCGCAGCCCGTGGGCGGCCCGAAGCCAGATCGCAGCCCGAGGCGGGCTTGGCCCGACCCGTGACAATGTGAATATTCACATTGAGATGTTAACATTAACATTGATAGGAGTGTAAAACTTGTCCGCTGCCCGAAGCTCGCCCGCAGCCCGGGGTAGGCCCGGACCCAAACTCGGGCCACCCCGGGCCGCCCACGGGCTTCGGGCCGCCCATGGGACGCGAGTCAATTTTACACTCTTATCAATGTGAATGTTAACATGTCAATGTGAATATTCACATTGTCAACAGGCCGGGCCGGGCCCGCCTCGGGCCGCCCACGGGCCGTGGACGTGTTTCGGGCAGCCACGGGGCACGGGCTAATGTTACACTCTTATCAATGTGAATGTTAACATGTCAATGTGAATATTCACGTTGTTAACGGGCCGGGCTCGCGTCGGCCTGGGGCCGGGCTTCGGGCTGCCCACGGGTCATGGGCTAATTTTACACTCTTATCAATGTTAATGTTAATATGTCAATGTGAATATTCATATTGTCAATGAGCCGGGCCGGGCCCGCCCTGGGCAGCGGGCGGGCTTCGGGCCGCCCACGGGCCACGGGCCAATTTTACACTCCTATCAATGTGAATGTTAATGTGTCAATGTGAATATTCACATTGTCAATGGGCCGGACCGGGCTTGCCCCGGGCCGCCCATGGAACGCGAGTCAATTTTGCACTCTTATCAATGCGAATGTTAATATGTCAATGTGAATATTCACATTGTCAACAGGCGGGTCGGGCCCGCCCCAGGCCGCCCACGGGCCGTGGGCTAGTTTCGGGCAGCCACGGGGCGCGGGCTAATTTTATACTCTTATCAATGTGAATGTTAACATGTCAATGTGAATATTTGCATTATCAACGGGTCGGGCCGAGCTCGCCCAGAGCAGCCTACGAGCCGCAGGCGGGTTTCGGGCCAGCCACAGGCCGCGGGCTAATTTTACACTTCTATCAATGTGAATGTTAACATGTCAATGTGAATATTCACATTGTCAACGGGCCGGGCCGGGCCGGGCAGGGCCCTCCCCGACCCGGGCCCCGGCCCGGGCATCGGGCTGCCCACGGGTCATGGGCTAATTTTACACTCTTGTCAATGTTAATGTTAATGTTAATATATCAATGTGAATATTCATATTGTGAACGGGCCGGCCCGGGGCGACGGGCTGGTTTCGGGCCGCCTACAGGCCGCATGCCAATTTTACACTCCTATCAATGTGAATGTTAACTTGTCAATGTGAATATTCATATTATCAATGGGCCGGGTCGGGCCTATTTTTTTGGCTTGTGGGCCAGCCCGGCCCGACTCGAATTTTTTCGGGCACCCACGAGGATCGATATGAGCCGAGCCCCTACACATTGACGATATAAACATTTATATTGACGGTGTGAACATTCACATTAAGGGTATTTTGGTAATTATGTCACCCATAGGACTTATTGAAACATAAGAAAATAATGTAAACTAAATGGAACATAAGTAGATGAAAATGATATTTTAGTCTTCTTATCTCAGATTGGACCTAATGGAATAATAAAAAAAAATATGAGTTGGATGGAATAAAGCTCTTAGAAAATAGATTTATCAAAAAAGTTCTATTTTTTTATTTTCAAAATCTATTGTGCAGTTATATTACTATTTTTTTTTTCTTTCAAAATCTGTTCTTCAAACAGATTTGCTTCTTAAAATTTAATAATTTTCTTATGATTACAAAATATAAATGGACAATTTGAAAAAATATTAAAACTAATATACATTTTTTGTGAAATTAATTTGATGTTCAAGTTTTTTCCCACTTTTTTGGCAAAACAACCCAGAGAATCTGTTGTTATCCCTCAAACATAGATGCTTCTGCCATTTTTTTTAATTATTTTTTTCATAATTGATTGTGCTTTTATACAATTTTTTTCTTTTTCAAAATTTGTTCTTCAATCAGATTTTGGTTCTTCCAATTTAATAAATTTCTTATCAGTACACAATAAATTAACAGTTTCAAAAAATATTAAAATTAATATACATTTTTGGTTAAATTAATTTGTTGTTGAAGTTTTTTCTTGCTTTTTTTTTTAATTATATTTTTTTACAATCTGTTCGTAATCCACAAATATTAAGAAAATATTTTCACATCTTTTTTAATTATATTAAGATACAGTAATAAATTTGTTAATATATGTAGAAATTATTAAGAAAATGTTTATAGAACTAATGTTTACATATAGAATGAGTATTTAAGTTATTCAAATTTACTCCCCAAAGTCAATATGGGGAGAGTTTGTGTAACAATTCAGATTTTTAATTATTCTGTAGAATTTATATTAATATTATTTAATCTTAGTTTGAAAAATATATAATTTACTATATATTATTATGCGTAATTTTGTAAAATAATATAATTTGTAAAAGTTTAAGGGTCAAAATAATAATAATAATAATAATAATAATAATAATAATAATAATAATAATAATAATGAGTGTGATAGTAAAATAAATAATTAATTTTCTGTTGGTATAAAATAGAGTGTAATTTAATTAAGAATTAAATTATTTATATAATTATATTAAAAACTTAGGTCAAAGGATAATTATCTTAAATATTTATTAAGGATAAGAATG
Source organism: Camellia sinensis (assembly GCF_055761805.1). Classification (NCBI taxonomy): domain Eukaryota; kingdom Viridiplantae; phylum Streptophyta; class Magnoliopsida; order Ericales; family Theaceae; genus Camellia; species Camellia sinensis. The sequence goes on from NC_138975.1 coordinate 127,915,707, forward strand.
AATCATGAAATTAATATCGAATCTAGGAGAGAGGGATGGACTGGCCACGTGTTGGCCAACCAATGGTCTCACCTTCTCATAAATAGGGAGGTGATTCGGCTGGGTGAAGAAGAAAGAAAAGAAAGAAAGGAAGGAAAGAACAAAGGAATGAGAGAAAGAAAGAAAAGAATGGAAGGAAAAAATGGTGGAAACTAAAAGGATTTTTAATAGTGGAAAGAAAGAGTGAGGTATTAAAGTTAAGGTGAGTTATATTATATCTTGAGTTACTAAAATGTATTTTATTTATGTTTTGGCTTACCATATTTATTTTATACAAATTATGTTTTATAAACTATTATAAACTAAAGTTATGTTTTATAAAGGTTTCAGTTACGTGGATTATTTTCTGAATCTCATTTACTTAAAAGGAAATTCATGGATATATTTGTTTATATTTTAAAGAATATTTAGCTATGACCTTATATATAATTATGTTTTGTAAGTACCGCCACGGGAGTCTCATGTCTTGGGGGACTTAAATAACCATTAGTCTCTGTTTGGTTACTTTGTGACCCTCTGATCCATTGACCCCTGTTCTGTGCGGAGCTAAGTGCTACACTATTGTTGGAGCCACCTCTTGAATCTGTACTTCTGTTCTGTGCAAAGCAAAGTGTTGTGTGGAGCTAAGTGCTACACTATTGTGGGAGCCACCTCTAGAATCCGTACGAGCCACCTCTTGAATCCGTTCCTCTGTTCTGACTGTCACTTCAGTGACCTCTGTTCTGTTCTGTTTTGTACCGTAGTTATGGTCATTTACTTACATAATTTCTGTATTTTAGTTTCTGCCTGTTTACCAAATTACCGTGATTATGGTTATATACTTACATAATTTCTGTATTTCAGTTCTGCTACTTAAATAATTTATTTACCAAACTGAGTTATGTAAATGTTTTGGCCTAACTAACTATCCATGGTTATTTCGTGTCCCTTATACTATTGGTATAATATTTCTCACTCTGCCATGTGCTTATAGTTGTTTACCAATTTTCAAGAAACAATGCAATTTAGAAATTCAAAGCAGATCTAATAACATGCGTACGCACCAGCAGAGGAGGACGGCGACGATGGAGCGTGGAGGAGGGCGAACCTGAGCGTGATTAAACCATTGGCAAAACCGTGTGATGATGGCGAAAAATCCGTCGATTTGCGAAGTCGATCTGGACTTCTCTGGCGATAGCTGACGAGAGAGATCTGTACATGATGGTGATGGTGAAGTTCTACATACTATGGTGTGGACACTGTAGGCTCTGGCGTCGGAGTATGCAGCGGAGGTGAAGGAACTGACGGGAGATGCGGTAGCAGTGGCTCTAGCGAAGGTGGATGCGACGAAGGAGACGGTGGTGAAGAAGGGGCGATGACAGTGGTGAAGAAGAGAGAGAGAGAGAGGGTTTGAGAAAATGGGTGGGTTGATGAGAAAAAGGAAAGGAATGGGAAGTTCAACGTTGTTTTTGATTGACAGATTTAATAAGAGATTTGGAAAGAGAAAATGAAAAAATAAGTGAAATATGAATAAAATATAATTATATTTTATCTAATTTCGCATACTTTTTTTTTTTTCTTTCTAAATTCCTTCATAAATTTTCCAACCAAACACAACATAAAGATGGAGAGAGCAAGAGAGAGAGAGAGGGCGAGTGAGAGATTTTGAAGAGATATGGGTTTGAACGTGTAAGAGTCTAAGAGGGTAGTTTGGATATTTTGTACCATCATGTCCTTATGAACAAAAATATTTTAGAATGTAAACTTTTGGAGAAAAAAAAAATTCAAAATTAGATTTATGAATGGAGAGAGAGAGAGAGAGAGGGCGGGTGAGAGATTTTGAAGAGATATGGGTTTGAACGAGTAAGAGTTGAAGAGGGTAGTTTGGATATTTTGTACCATCATGTCCTTGTGAACAAAAGTATTTTAGAATGTAAACTTTTGGAGAAAAAAAAAATTCAAAATTAGGTTTATAGATTGAGTGTCCTATTCTATGAATATCAAATTTTGTGATTTATATATAAATTTTTTTGAAATTCTTTTGTCGTCTTGATTAGATTTTAGTGTACTCATAATTAAAGAGTCAAACTTTTTTTTTTATTTATTTTTTATCATTTTAAGAATAATCTTTGGAGATTATTTGACGGTTTAAGAACAATGCTCCACACTACTTATTACTTGATACTTGTCAAATTGTTTCCTAATATCTTAACAAATCGATCTCACAATTTCAACCAATAATATCAAGTCTCTTTTAAAAAAAAAAATTCAATAATATCAAGTAAAAATACCATCTAAACTTGTCCCCAAGACCACCACATAATTTTTCATAATCTTTGTAATAGTAAGGAACAAAAGTGCTAGAGTGAAAGTCTTTGTTTGGTTTGATTTTTAAAGTTTGTTTTTAGAATTTTTTATTTTTTTATTTTTTGTAAAACATAAGATTTTATTTGGTGAAAAAAAATCATCATTTTCATATAATTTTATCGTTTAAAAAATACAATAAAATTAAAAAAAAATCTTTTTAATATTTCTTTTAGTCAAATTAATTTATATTTTTTTTATAAAAAATATTTAAAAAATAATTTCTAAAAAAGACCCGTGCCGTGCACGTCATTTATAAAAGAGGAAATTACATGTCAAAGATTTTTTAAAAAACTATTAGGCCTTGTTTGAGAACAGGCTAATTTAGTAATTTTTTAATTATTTGGCTAAAATATGAGCCAAAAAAAATTAGTATATTTGGGATGATTTTTTGACTTTTTATGAAAAAGATGTGCAAAAAGTAGAGAGAAAAAAGAATCTTTGACTTTTTGGTATGGGTTGTTGACTTTTTGGCTAATTTAATAACTTTTTGACTTATTGGCTAAAATAGAGGGTTCCCAAACGAGGCCTTAGTAACGAAAAATTTTATGCTTTTACTTTTTAATATATATAAACTTTATCATTAATTTGAAAATATTTCCTTACAAATCCACTGAAATGAAATTACCCCTTTATAAAATGGCTTGCCTTTCTATGTAGTCGATAATAATAATATTTAATTAATTCCAAATGACGACTAAGGGTTGGTTTGACATTCTTAAAAAAAAAAAAAGATAAAAAGTCAAAAAATTATTTAAAAAGTCAAAAAATTATCACTATTTACCAAAAAAAATATAAAAAAAAATAAATTTACAAAAAAAAAAAATACAAGTGAAAAAGATGGGATGTGTTGCTGGTACAAAAAAGTACAAGTCAAAAAGTTATCACTATTCGACCCGTGGGTGCCCATCACGGGTCTCATTTTGATAATCTGAACCGTTTAATGTGTATAACTTGTCGAGTACTATATGCTTATCAAAAATCACGTTGATCAGATATCGATAACTATATGATTAAATCAGTTTTGTATAAAAAAAGTGGACGGTACACAAAGTAATGGTTGACAAAAACCTAATTTGATCAGATAGCTATCGATATCCGATCAACGTGATTTTTTTACAAGCATATAGTATTCGACGAGTTTTACATATTGACGGTTTCGATTATCAAAACGGGACACGCGATGGGCCTCCACAGGCCGAACAACACCGTAGGCAATCTAGTCCTATACATCTTGCTGCCAACCGTATGCATGACGGTATCATCACTGTCGGTAGACAATTATATATTTAGGGGTAATATGATAATTTTGTTATTTTATATAATATTTTAATACATATTTTTTTTCATAAAAAGTCAAAAAATTATTCTAAACATACATCTTTTTTCCTCTATTTTTTTTACCAAAAAAATCAAAAAATACAGTAAAACACCCAAAACAACCCCTTAATCAGTAAAGTAGCAAATAACCAGTCAATGTGAACTTCACTGATTCACTTGCACTTAACTACAAGCCATAAAGCTTTTAATGAAAGGGACATGCTTAAGTGTGCAACCCCCTTAAGGTTGCACACCATATGCAACCCAATTGTTAGCCGTTAGATTACAATAATTGATCAAGACCATTGAATTGTTTAATCGTGAAAAAGTTGAAACCGGGGCAACCGGTTAATGCTTGTATTTGCATGATTGCATCCCATTCACTCTCTGTATTTCGTCTCTATCTGTTCTCCTCTCTGTGTAAGGTTGAGTCAGTGTAACCGTTGATTTCCATTAACAGGGAGAAGCCCCTGTTGGGTTCGTTCCATTGACGAAGCTCTGTAGGGAACAGCATAACGGGCGATTTCCAACAACAACGTAACTAGAAGGCCGTGTTGGTTCCATTGCTGAAGTGAAGCCCTTCTCTCGAACTAGATATGAGGTATGGAGCTGTCTCCCTCTCTCTGTCTCCCTCTCTGTCTCTCTAGCCCGTTCACTTCAGCTATTTTCCCTCAACTAAACCCCCATCCTAACTTCAACCGCTCTACGCTTCGCTCCAACGGAAACCCCTCCATTGGCAGCTAACCTTTCTCTTTCTCTTTCTCAAGCGAGTGTTTGTGTTTGCACAAACAGGTAAACCGTGTGAAAATGTCATGTTTGTGTTTGTGTTAACAATTTTCGGTCATCAAGTAATTGTTTGTAGTAATGTCATGTGCAGTATGGCCCCAGCGGAAGTTAAAAGGGAAGGTGATGATTATGACATTCCAAATGAAGCAGATGACATTCGTTTGATGAATGAAAGTCGGGCAGAACCTGATCATGGTTGCGAAGCTGGTCCGAGCAATGAAGAAGCAACCAACATGAATGTTGAAGATGGCGGAGCCGATGTGAAAAAAGAAATGGTTGACGATGCTCATCGCAATGACATGGTTGGTGATGTTGAACGTGCTATTCTGGAACAGAAATTTGATTCGATCGAAGATGGAGAAGATTTCTACAATGCGTATGCTAAAGCCAAGGGATTTAGTATACGAAAATCCAGATTTAACACAAATAAAGAGGGAAAGGTCGTTAGTAGGCTGTGGTTGTGTTCAAGGGAAGGTCAGAGATTACCAAAATACTTGGACCGTGTTGCTGAGAAGAGTAGAGCTCCCAAGGCACTAACAAGAGTAGGTTGCAAAGCCCAATTTCGCATACGGTACGATGCGGATGCTAGTGAATGGGGAAAGTATGTTGTGACTCACTTCGTCACAGACCACAACCATGAATTGGCGGAACAACACTGTGTGATGTATCTGAGGTCACATCGCAGTTTAAACAGCGGTGACAAAGCTCAAGCAATGGCTATGCGCAATGTCAGTGTGAAGACTAGCCAAATCATGGACTATATGGTAAATCAGTCCGGGTCTTATGAGAATGTTGGTTTCATCCGTACGGATCTGCACAACCATATTCAAGCCGAACGTAGAGCAGAAGTTGAGGATGGTGATGCGCAGGGTGCGTTGGTTTACCTATGCGCAAAACTTGATGTTGATGCACATTTTTTTTACAAGTATGATGTGTGTAACGATAACAAGTTACAAAATCTGTTCTGGGCAGATTCGAAATCGCGGGCCGACTACGCAAAGTTTGGTGATGTGTTGATATTTGACTCAACTTACAGAACCAATGCATATAAGAAACCTTTTGTCATGTTGGCTGGTGTGACTAGCCACTTTAGGACCACGATATTTGCATGTGTTTTGCTAGCTAATGAGACAATTGAGACATACACATGGGTTTTGGAAACATTTATGGAGGCGATGGGCAATAAAGCACCTATGTCCGTACTGACAGATGGGGATAAGGCGATGTGAGAGGCAATCAGAAGAGTATTTCCAGATGTAAGACATCGATTATGTAATTGGCATCTTGGGAAAAATGCTGTTTCAAATGTTCACATAAGTGGCTTTGCACATGCTTTCAAGCAGTGCATGGACATGGAAACGGATGAGACAAAGTTCGAGCATGGCTGGACGACAATGGTCGAAAAATTTGGACTTCAAACCAACAGTTGGGTGTTGGAGACATATGAGAAGCGTCATATGTGGGCTGAGGCATATATGCGTGGACATTTCTTTGCTGGGATGAAGAGCACTCAGCGCTCGGAGTGTATGAATGCTTATTTCAATCCCTTCCTCCAACACAAATTGAAGCTATATGAATTTGTTAGGCACTATGATCGGGCTCTTGCAAGGATAAGGTATAACGAGGCTGGAGATGATGCTGAAACAAATAACACTTTTCTGGTATTGATTACTCCATTGCGAGATATAGAGAGACATGGAGCTGAGCTATTCACCCGAAATATATTTAGAATGTTCCGTGATGAAATCTTAGAAGAGGGGAAGTTGAATGTGAAGGATGTGTTCCCTTTGCCGGATGGTCAGAAATGCTACTATATTCATAAGTACAGAGTGAAGGACAGATCATGGATAGTAACACACAGTCCAATGGATGCTGCAATGAGATGTTCTTGCATGAAGTTTGAGTCGTTGGGGCTACCTTGCTGCCACATGATATGTGTTATGAAAGCTGAAAATTTAACGCAAATTCCCCCAACTTGTGTGCTGCATAGATGGACAAGGGCTGCAAGCAAGGATGGCCAGCAATGGCCTCAACCCTCAATTGATAGCACTACAACACAGACGGCCCGGTATGGGATATTGTGTTCTTCCTACAATGAAATGTGTTTCTATGCCTCGCAATCAACGGAAGGTTTCAAGGATGCTAGGGATGCATGTCTTTTGATGACGAGCCCGATGAAGGAGTTATATGAGAGGAATTTGAACGGTGGGAATGGAGACAAAGGGAAACATTCATTCCGTCGACAATTTGGAGTATAAGATCCTGATGTTGTGAAGACAAAAGGGAACCCAGGACGGGCCTCGTCCAACTGTCGAAGACCAAGAAAATGTGGGAATTGCAAATGCATTGGGCACACAAAGCGAACGTGTCCTAAGGTTCGGTTTAGCCGAACAGTGGGTACTAACTCAGATGCAGATACACCCCACATAACTGACCGTGAGTACAATGCGGAGTCATTGCCCGTTCGCTGCAAAACTGGGTTGGTGGATCCAAGTACACCGCACATTAAGCAACGGCGACTATTTTTTGATGTTTCTCCTGATTCCAAGCAGCCTGTGGGCCAATACGGTAGTGTTGTAGCAGCAGTGTGGAAAAATGATTCGAACACAATTGATGAGGTGAATCAGGTAATTGTATAATTCGTATGATTTACTTATTCCCTTAGCTATTGAAAACACATGGAAATAATGTATGTAGTTTTCATTTTGCACGGATTGCTGTACGTAACGTGTAAATAATTGGTTATGTACAATGCCAGGAAATGGCACAACGTTACTTATGTACAAGGCCACGAGTTGTAAATTTCCCATATTGTTTAGAGTGATGTTGTCATTTGTGTTTGCAGTGACTTGTCATTTTCAAAACTAATTGAAGGTGAGGTGAGATATATATGGGTTGTCTGTGTGTTGTTTTGGGTGGTAAATTGGCTTATGTCTGTATTCCAAGATTCCTATTGCGGGTTGCTTGTTTCTGTTCCATATTTGGTTGGATCTAACTGAAGGGTTTTTTGCGGTGTGGTTTATCAACTAACGATGTGTTTCGCTTCGTATTGATTTGTTATGACTTGTGTCGGTAAATTAGTATTATATTTCGAGTAAAATACGAATTTTGTCCAAGTGGGTTTGCAAAATTACATACCAGCACATGCATTTTGTATATAATCCAAGTGGCAGTTGATTTTGGGTGTTACTTGGAGAAAGTAACCCAACGAACTCGTTACTTTATCTCCATGCCGATCGGTATATGAATTACGAGTTACGAACAGGAGTTGTGAAATTATTTAATGTTTACTATGGAAGTAGGGTTTATTGTTAGTAAAATTATGGTGGGCCTATATGGACAGCAATGAAGCAGTAATTTAAAGTTGACAAGTTCAAGAAGAAAATCAAGCAATTGTGGTATTGGTTCAAATGCTTGAAATGGATGAAGACTTCTTTCGATGAACTGATGGTAACAAAGTAGAAAGTAACAAAGTAGAAAGTAGAAAGTAGAAAGTAGAAAGTAGAAAGTAGAAAGTAAGTTGTTGTGTTGTTGTGTTGTTTGTAACAAAGTAGAAAGTAGAAGGGAAAAAACTACACAGAAGTTACAATGTAGAAAGTAAGTTGCGTTGTTGTTCGTGTCCTCTCTCTCTGCAAACATTCTGCCCTTTATAGCTATAAAATTCCCACGACCCCATGATCTGCCAATTCTGCAACTGCTTCTATGCAACTTCTGTAACTGCACAGTCATTTCCGTGTATTGAAACCACATAAAAGCTTCACTTGTACCTGTCGAAGTGCATATAATTGAAGTTTCCACCTGTGCCCAGGTCCTTTTAGCCTTTCCTCGACAGATACAGACTCCCAATTCGTTCATGTTTCCTCTTGGAGGGTGGCCACTAAATCCATGAGCACTGCCAGTAACTGCTCCAGCGTGTAAGTCAGGTGGCATGCAAGATTCAATGTTAGTTGAATGGAGCAGCTCTTTGGAGGATGTGGGAAAAATAGATGCAAAGAGGAATTTTTAATCTAATATCCAATCAGAATGTAGGTGAAAATATGAGTGAACTTTTTTTTTAAAAAAAGTAGTTCCCATTTTTTTGATTATAAACCCGAGATGTATATTTTGTTTTTGATATAAATAAGTTGTGTATTTTCGTTACGTAAAATGTAGGACAACAATTGTGTTTAAGTCATTACAATACAGAAAAAGGTTATTTGAAACATATTTTCAAGTTTACCGACATTGAATATATTTTGATTAAATTACAGGGAAAATTCAATATTTGGCAGAGTTTGATGATTCATAGTCAGGGGCAGTAACAGTGAGTGGCCAAGTGTTGCGGTTCATTGACCCAGTTTGCAAGGATTGTGGTTGTGTTTAGTGGACAATATTCTGTCGATTTTTGTCTCATAATGATGAGGGACATGCCCCCACAATGGTGAAAAGGAAGGTCGACAGGGAAGGGTCAATATTTGGCAGAGTGGACTTGAAGTTTCGAAGTCAGGGGGCAGTTACAGTGGCAGTTATGGTGTAGATGTGTGGGATCATGCAATGATGGGCCACACAAACAGTATACGGATATCAATACTAAACCTCCACTTCTATCTGTCGAGCTCCCTTTTCTTGTGTTTATTTCATGGCCACCAACTGTTTTAAACTTCTGTCGACAGAGCAAGGCTCCTGCTTTGCCTCATGCTTCCTCCTGAAAGTGTGCCCGCTAACTCCATGACTGGTGGTAAAAACTTCCCCTATCACTTCTAGGTGACGCACATGCAGAGAGCCCACTTTCAGGTCGTGGGCATTCCTTCAGACTTGGCCACATGCCCTCGATTAAGTGGACCATCTGTCGACAGAGACTGGCAAAACTTGGTGCAAACAATGGCCCCCATGTTGAAGTTAAATATTGCGGAAGTGATTGAGACCCCCTCCAATCACCACCTGCACCACCACCCCCGCCCCACACACACACGTGGGGGCTGCTGATTGGAGAAGGAAAAAAAAATAAGAAATTGAAAAAAAATAAAAAAAAGTGGCCGATCAGAGAGAGAGGGGGTCATGGGGGTCCAAGTCATATGATATTTAACTTTAACGAGGGGGCCATTGTTTGGGCCCAATAGCAAATTTTTTAATACGGGCCCAAAACAAGCATAAAGTACAGCCCAATATAAGAGCTTTTAAATATACTGGCCCCATCATAAGCTATAAAAGACCCACCCTTTCAACTTCAAACCACTTCATTTCCCTCTGATTCGAACTCCCCAGACTGTACTCCTTCTTCTCAACCATTGCCGTTCAAAACCAGAGCACCACAAAACCCTAAGCCATAGCGCCGAAAAAATCTCAACCATCTCCATCTGAGGAGAACGATGAAGACCTACTCCGCTTCCCAGACCCTATCAGAGCACTTATCGCTTCTCTAAAATTTGCTGCAACCCTGTTGCCCAGCACAAGCTCTGTCGCTAAGGCTACTCTAGGCCCTACCTTCGCATCTTACTTCCCAGACGAGCTAGCTCCATACTATCCCCTTGGTAATGGTGAGAACCTTCTTCTCAACCAAGCTGGACTCAAGTGGACTAACTAGAATGTCAGCAAAAACCCACTCAGAGGGTGGAGGTCACCAGACTCTGATTGGCGAAGCTGGGCCAGGAGAATTGAAGGTCACGACGCTGAAGTATGGAAGCACCAGGGCATTGCTGAAGCAATTAGACTGTCGACTAAAATTTATGACGTGGAGAAAGGGCGGATTGCTGCTGCTGCATGCTTTTGGTCGCATTCTAGTAACTCCCTACTCCTCAATTTTGGTATGATTTCCCCTACCATCTTAGATGTAGCTCACTTGACTGGTCTCCCAATCTTGGGCAATCCAATTCATGCTCTCCTTGAGCCTCCAAAAGTGACATTTACTTTAAACACTGACATGTGCTATACAGATTTTGCCAAAAAATACCAAGGCAAGCCTGGTTCCCTTGTCGATGACAAAGAAAGAACTGCTTTTTACTTACTTTGGCTTTGTCAGTTTCTTTTTTGTGTCCCTGGGTACAAGATCACGAAAGAATACCTCCCCCTTGCCTTGTGTATGCAAGACGACCAACTTATGGCTTTAGCCCCTTATCTTCTTGCCACCCTTTACAAGGCCCTATTTTCCTTTGTCGACAAGAAGATTTCTGGCAACTGTGGTGGCCCCTTCTGGCTCTTCCAGGCCTGGTTGTATGCCTATTTCCCTGAGGCACGACCCCCACCACCTAACACCTTGAAACCTGTTTGCTACTCCTATGCTGAGCAACTGCTCACTTATAACAGCCATTCAAAACTCACTTTCACAAATCATCTTACCATGTTTTACAACCTTCATTCGCAGAGACCTTCCAACCTGTACATGCCATTTCAAAACTTCGAATTCTCCTCCAGTAGACTTCGCTTCCTCTTCACAGACCTTTCTGATTTACACAATGAGCAAGTCCAAGAACAAAATGAGAGTTGGAGACACATTCTCACCTCTAGACATGTCTTGGTTGGCTGTTCCATATCCTCCGCCAAGCTATCCAGCTGCAGTTTTGAGACATACTGTCCCAATCAATGGTCCAGGCAATTTGGTCTTTCCCAGGCTATCCCTTATCCTTATTTCCACCCAACCATCCATGAGGAGATTGGGTCCAGAATCCACTTGAAAGATCCTACACAAGCTGAATCCATTCTGACAGAGAACACCAAACTTTTGCAAGATTTTGGCCCCTTCTTCTTCAAACCTGCTTCGGACTGCTCGGCTGCTTTTGACCATTGGTGGGGACTTATGACTGCCATTATTTTCTGCAAGCCACTTGAAAGCTGCCTTAACGATACTTGTATTCATATTCAGGGCCGCATATCCTCGCCTTCCAAGCTTAAGGCTACAGGTATCCTTCCTTCATATACTTCATATCCCTGACTGTGTCATGCAATTTGTTTTGTTTTTTTCTCTACAACACTAACTTGTTTAACCTTTGACAGCCAAAATTGGGCCTGCTGCTGAACCATTGGTTAGGGACCAACGTAAAGGCAAGGATCCAATGGATGCAACTACTCAGACAAACACCCCCTCAGTTTCGAAATTAATGGCAGACTCTTTTGCAGCCGCGCAAACACAAGCACAGAGAGGAACTACCACCCGTACCCCTGCCAAGACAGAGGTCACGGCGAAGAAGAGAGAAGAGCCTTCCACTGCTCCTGCTCTAAGCACAGACCTAAGTGAGTGGGATATCCCTCTCAGCCAAATGGTTGGCCAAACAACATCAAATCTTTCAGGGCAGCTCTACCAAGTAAGCCTTCACTTTACATATTTACAGCATCTGAATTTGCATTCACGCCCGACTGATCACTTACTTTTGTGCAGAGAAAAAGAAGGAGATTACTCCTTGCTGCTACTGATGATGACGATGCTTCCACTTCTCCTCAACACATTCATCAAATTCCCAGTCCAATCAGCAATGTACCCACAGAACCCACTGTACAACCAACTCCACCACCACCTGAAGCCTCGCAACAAACTTCCTTACAACTTGCTTCACAGTCTTCGCCACAGCAATCCACACAGTCTGCATCACAACATCCTTCCACTTCTCCTCAACACATTGTCCCTTCTGTCTCTAGCCCTCAACCATCACCATCCAACCCCTCCAATTCCCAAACGTCAAACAAAGAATCATAGAGGATTGAATTTGACATTTCAATCAACAACCAATCCTTTCCAACAGATGACAACACAAAATCCCCTCAACCAGAAGTTCACCACAACCAAGGTAAATAGAAATACAAATGTTACTGTTCGTTTGGGAAAAAAAAAACTTCTCTTTAAGTAACTGGTATTGTTCTCTAATTTACAGGGATGGACATAATACAGGACTCATCTCCACGACCAATGGGCGAGACAGAACTTGAAGGTCCTCATGACTTTCCCCTGTTAGCAGAACCAGAGAAAGACCCTCAAGGCGCTGATGCTGCCATTTCATCAGTACCAGAAACAACTCGTCCTCATGCCACAACCACAGCTGAACAAGGCCAACCGTCGGCGTGCACGTTATCAGGACATGTACTACCATTTCCAACCTCATCCTATTTACTCTTTATTACTTGCAAGCATATATTCTCACCAAACTATTAATGTTCACAGGCCGTCGGTCCATGCCAGGATATTTGGGCCAAACTTTCTATTCTTCAACAAGATCTAGACGAAATATCCCCATTGCCTCAAAGGCTACATCTGTTTGATGCTGAAACTCAACAAACCTTAACCACCTTCATCAACCTCACTAACACCCCAGTTGAAGAAATCATTCTCCACAAACCTGATGAAACCTTGGCCTGTCTTTTTACTGTTGTAAACCTCTCCCCTAATCCTTTCAACCCCATTCAACTAAAGCAATTGGCCAAGATCATCACAGAATGGCCAACCCTTTCAGAGATGGTTCAGACTTGCTCGAAGGATATTCAAACCAATAAGGATTTCCTAAACGAAGCCCACACCATATCTACTTCACTCAAACTCAGCCAGCAAACCTCTGCAGCCATTCTTCAACAACACTCAGCACTTGAACTTGAGGAAGCCAAACTCATGGCAGAACTTGCCTCTGTCCGGCAAAGAAAGGCTCATCTGCAGCAGCAACATGACCAGCTTAATCAAGAAGCAAGGATGATGCTGTCCCAAATTAGACATCGTTCTGTTTCCATTCAGACAACTAAAGCTGAGTTGGACCAAGCCCAAGCCATGCTGGCAGATGCTCAATCAGAGTGGGGTGTTCTAGCCGTTCTGTTCCCCAAATCCTAGGCTAGTTTATATATGTATTCTTTTGTATTGCACACCTAGAAATGATTTGGAAAGGTAGGAATGATTGCCTTTTTAATGATAAGATTGTTGATGGGCCTGAATTGGCTGAGATGGTAAAAGTGAGGGTTGCACTTTGCTGTAAGCAAAGTTATAGAGGCCTACAGTATTCAGTGGACGACATATATTGTATTCTGGATAGTATCAAAGTCTAATTTAGGGGGTGGTGTTTGGTGTTTTTTGCTGCAAGGGTGCAGGAGTTTGGTCAATCTGTGGTATGCAGGATTTTGGTCAGTCTGTGGTATTACCATATCTTCTTGGTGGCTACTTTTGCTCTGCTGTGCTTCAATGTTGCTATGCTTTGCCTTATTTTTGGCTTGTTGCTCTGGCTTAGTTTATGGGGTCAAGCATGCTCATTTCTGGTTGCTGCTCTGCTGTGCTTCAAATCTGCTATATATGTACTCTGCTGCTGCTATATGGGATCAACGAATAGGCTTAAGTCTGCTGCTGCATATTGGCCTTTTTGCAATTGTTTGAATGATGTTTTGGTGTGCTGTATTGGAAGTCTGCTGCTGGATTGGGGAAAGTTATTGGAGGTCTGCTGTGGGCCTTGTTGTAATTGTTGGCCTGCTGCTGTAGATATTTTTTTTTTTTGGAGGTTGAAGGATCAAGCTCAAGTCTCAATGGAGGTTGAAGGTTCAGGCTCAAGTCTCAATGGTGGCTGTATGGTCTGAAGTTTGTTCATGCTGCCTTGGAGTTTCATCTGGTTGCCCTGTTATGTGGTTTTGTGAGGATGGGCTTGGAGTTACATTCTTATTGTTTTCCTTCTGTTTTTGTTTCTCTTCGTTGGTCTCCAACCTCCTCTTTGTTGATGTATCATTGACACCTTGTATGTGCTTTTTCATCAATACAGTTTTTTGTTTTGCTGAACAAAAAAAAAATTGAATATCAATACTCTGTGTTTTTAATGGTCTGTTGTATGGTTGTTTTTATTTTTTGTGCAATTTTTCAGCGTTTGTGCATTGTTATGAAGTAATCAATATATATCTTCAAAGTGCATTATAGTCACTGCTATTTGTTTGTTCTGTGGGCTTTTTTTTGCTTTGTTTTGGACAAAATCATGGCATTCAAAAAAATCGAACAAACATAATTCATGTGGTAAAAGCGAACAAACATTACTACTTTCAACTTGCATTGTTTGTTGGACAAATATCACATTGCACTGGACAAACATTACTATAGTCATTTTGGCAAATATGACATTGCATTGTTTGTTCTGTACTGTACCCATAACATTGGAATTATGTGTATCACATTACGTACAGGCCACGATAAAAGCAAACAAACATTACTACGTTCCCTCGTTTGTTCGAGTCCCAAACATTGGAATTATGTGTACAATCAATACGCGTGGGAAATTAGTATTATCACAGCTGCGACCTAAAAAGTTGTCACGACAAGCTGATGCAATAATCCAGTTGTGGTTGGGCATCGAAATTACACTCGTACTGGCAGGCCATGATAAAATCGCTGCCCTATTTGTTGTAATTGCAATCAATCACATGCACGAACGATACTCGCCCATCTTTGTATTGTTCACATCCATAACAAAGTCAAGCACCAACTTCCGGCGCACAGAAGGATGAAACTATGTACAGAAAGCGAATAACACAAATCAGGTACAGTTACAGCGGTAAGGAATAAACGGATTTATTTCATAATTGGAAATTAAGCGGTACAATGTACCTTGTGTGGACCGCTGGGTATATCAGGCCGCTGCATGTACTTGATCACAAACATCCCACAGTCGAAAGTGTTACAAATGAAATGTAACATTCAGTTTCTCGTAAAATATAAGCAGGTTCGTTAAATGAGTGATTCAAGAGTGAAGTCAATGTGACGCAGGGTTTGTGGATTACTCGTCTAACTGTTGTAATGGCCTTTGTTCTAACATGCGGACCTCAAAGGTACGCATGTCTGCAGCATATTCATTTCCAAACTGTAGTTGCAGTAAGGCATGCATTGTTTGAAACTGTTGCAAAATGAGACGGTTAGTTTATGTGAAGGATGTGACAGTGTGGAAGTAGATTTGTGAAATTCAGCACGACATACCAACATTTTTGCTGTGTTCAGCTTGTTGGTGTCCAGTGTGGCGGATGCCAATGAGTCAAATAGGTACGCCACATGGTCTACCATATCTATTTTTAGGCACACCCAATGTACTCCTCTATAATTGAAAGGCATGTAAATCTACACATAAACACAAGTGGAGACATTGTTTAGAGGGCATGCGAACATGTACGCACTTTCATATTTACATTGACATTCAAGTAAATGGGATCGACATTCATATTACCAACGTTCATATTAAATCTACTCGCTTCAATGGGATGGACATTCATATTACCTTCTCACATGCATCAAGCACCCCAGTATATCTATCATGTCCAAAATATGATTTGACGATATTTTCATGGTTCAGAGGTTGAGTTTTTTGATTTAGTATCAAAGTCTGCATGTTTAGTGTGTAAAGTTCAGTCAGCCAAAGTTTTCTGAAAATATGTCTTCTGCAATACACAACCGACCTAAAACACTTACTTACCGACAAATATACTGGAAAGAACCACGCAGTATGCCTCCCGTCTTTGTGTACTTGCCGCTGTCCGTTAGTCAATTGAACCGCGACCAAGTTGATTGGCTGGAACATTGTAACAGACCAGGCAACTTGCGAAATAAGGTTTGCCATTTGTTTAAATGTAATACGAAATAACAATGTCCCTACATGGATATGTCCATCATGCAAATATAGTGGAAATAACATTGTCAGATGCCATGACTTACAGTGTCGGATAGCCATGCCCCTGGTTTCAGCGTGCGCATGTCACGTCGCGTAGCACATTCGCAAGGCATTTCATGCAGATTCATAGACACGACAATGTCCCTACATAAAACGTATACATCAACCAGTAAGAAGCAACCTACAGCCTAGTAAAACTTAAACGTATCTGGCTTAACTCTACAACATAAGATTAGTTTTTTCTGTTGTACAACTATGGCAGATATTCCTGATTCTACTAGCCTCCAATCCAATGAAGATTAGTTTTAAGTTTTTAAAAAACAAAATGAAAAGACAAAGTTTTAGATATTACAACTCATGACATGTCCAATAGTATTTGCTAAAATAATATGTGAAAATTGAAATGCTCATTTACAGGTCAGCAAGTTAAAACAAAAGAAACACGTTTTTTACAAACTAGAGCCAACAAAATGTAAGCAGAGTAGAAGAAAATAGCTAGGGAAAATTGCACTTCATTATAAGTTCTCAAAAAAATTTGCAAATCATTGGTAAACTTTATTAAGTTTCATAATTAAAATTATAAAGGTTTCCATGAATTTGTAAATATTTTTGTGAAAATATCAGTGGTTTGCAATTTTCCCAATAGGTACATGTGTGCAGAATAAGACCAAAAGAAGAAAACTTCAGACAGGAAATTTAGCTACTGATCTTTCCGTAGCCCACTGCATTAAATTCAAAGAGAATCCTACATACGACATGGATAAACCCATCATAAACCCATCAAAATCATAGAGAATGAAAAATTAAAGAACTGATACCTACAAGAATCAAATAAACATAGCACGACACATGAAAATTGTGGAATTCAAACTTATTTCACAAATACTACGGAATAGGTTAATTGCGAGTACTAAACTCATCCGTACCTTTCATTGTTTCTGTCGTCAAATACAGAGTCAACAACTTCGTCTTGGGCCGCTGATAAAACCTCTCTGCTCTCCAGTGTTATCAAGTCCTTCTATCAATATAAACAATCAAGTAACATCAACTCCTCCTATTAATATAAACAATTAACTAACTCACCACTGTTCAGAAATTTAATTTGCAAAGTACATAACACATCCTTATGCATCTAAAATTGGTGAAGCGATGTATAACCTCTGAACGGAACCGCTTGTCCAACCTGTGCAGTTTGGACAGGAGTTTGTCCGAAATCTGTA
Organism: Camellia sinensis; assembly: GCF_055761805.1. Lineage (NCBI taxonomy): Eukaryota > Viridiplantae > Streptophyta > Magnoliopsida > Ericales > Theaceae > Camellia > Camellia sinensis. Next base: position 127,932,991 of record NC_138975.1, read on the forward strand.
AGACAATTGTACAACATTTGTTACTGCAAACTTGCACTACAATGACAAATATTAAAATACAACACAAATAATGGTTCTATTATGATCAGTAATGCTGTCGGCATCAATTGGTAATGAAACATACGAAAGGTGAAGTGATGTGGCGACTTGGGAATTTTTCGGCAGTAAGTCGAGTACTTATTTTGCTATCGTTGCACGAATGCATATCCCCTACGTCTGTCGCTTCAACACCTCTTCCTCTTCCTCTTCCCTTTCCTGTGCCTGTTACAATTTGTCCCGCTCCCAATGTTTGGGCAACCTTACCAGCAGAAGGATGCACATTGTCTGCTTCTCCTCGCATTGGTGGCAAGGTTTGCAAATCATCAAACGAAGATAAACTCTGTTTTGCAATGTTCTTCATGGACAGAAACTGAACTGAAAGAGATTTGCTTTCTTCGCTTGCGTATGTTTCCTCCAACGCAAGGCGACGGTTGTTGTGCATGTCCCCAACTTCTTGGACGGTACGCAACTGTCCAACGTGCATATCAATTATCTCATTGGACAACATTCCATTCACATAATTGTCCTCCCAATCCACCCCCTGTAAATCTTGAACATTACCCTCATTTGGGCTACCATAATAATTTCGGAAGACCACGCCGCCATCATGCAACTCGACTCCCATGGTAGGGTCAACACCCTTTTCCTCTAAGTGAGCCAATTGTGCTGTTTCTGATAAACCTGCCAGCACTTGCTGCATCATTTGCTTCATTTCAGCAATATGTGTTTGTTCAGTAAACGGTTGTTTCCCAGACAATATAGCTGCAACCAGTTCGTTCAGCATTCCTTTCAGTTCACCAATGTTGGAGGATATGTTAATGTTACAATTTCTTTCAGTTGACTCCACCTAATCACACAAACACATACATTAACCTGGTACGATATTTCATCTTCAAGTAACCTCTGTGAACTGTGTGAAGCATGTGTACTGATTGCTTTTGCTTACCTTTGCATTGTGAACAGCTTCCTTCCCTCGGAAATTGAGCAACATGTCCCTTATTTCCGCATTGCTGTGAAGCACTTGCTTCATGGTTTCCTTCAGTTCACCAATGTCGGTCTCAACCTTGCTCAAACGAACATCATCAATCCGTGGTTTCTGTTTGTTATTGACATGGTGTGTGTCAATTACGTCATCAATGTCGTTGTTTTCCGCTTTTGTTGGATGAAACTCCACCTAACATAGTTGTCAAATCGGGATTCAAATCATAAATGAAAATGGTAATGCACTGAATCGTTAATCGATCTCAACTGTGAATCGTAAAGTTTCCGTCTGCTTTCTTAAGTTGCACACAACATATGTGTACACACTTTACGTATTAAATATATCTAATAAAAATTAATTACTCCATTCGTCTGAAATAGAAAAAAAATTTGTTGTAAATGATGGTCATCTGGTGTGGATAAAAACTTCACAGTCCATCCCATGTTTACCACTTTACCTTTTCCCAATTACATAAACAAAGAGAAACTTTCAATTACAAACTAACTAACAATAACTGAACGACAATGTTTTGACCTTTTTACAAAGTTAAAAAACCAAAATCTTCAAGCTTTTCCAAAAATCTAACTTCAGGGCTTAACGAAAATTCATTTCGTAACGGAAGTAGTACATAAAATTGAATTTGTAAGGCTACAACATCGTCCACATGGAAACTTCATGTTTTACCCTCCAAAGTTCGAGTATTTCAGAGTAAACAGGGAGGGACAAACTGAAAATATGACGTTCGCTAAGGAATGGGTCACTGTTTGTCGCTGCTTGTCACCTAGTCATAAGAACACAAATTCTGTCTGTCACCGTTATCCATAACACAGGTGGGGCAATGCTGTCAAATGTGTAGAACGAATGGGTTGATTACCTCATGTTGCTGCAACATTTGCTTCCTTCCCATAAGTCGCCTCGTCTCCCGTATTTCGGCATCACCCCAATCATTTAGCCGAGGGATGGAGCGTGTAGTAGCCGACGTACTCTTGCAGGGAGGGGCAAAACGATCCAAGTAAAATAACTGCATTGTAAGGGGGAAAAGATATTTACTATACACTTCTGAGCAAACTAATCCGTATTCGCTAACAATGCATACAACTTACAACACAATCATATGTATGTGTTTATGTGTCTCGATGGCAGAATCCCCATGCAGCTTTCCGGTTAAAAAGATAAGCTTTTCGTGGTTACAAAAAATGTGGGCCGTACAGGTATATTTGTCATGCTGTTCAATAACAGGTAAGTTTGTATTTCGCAACGACTGCCATTTTATTGAACCATATGCACAGCAATGGATGAAATATGTAATCGGCATGGTACAAACAAACAACGGTCGATTACGTTACCATTAGAAGGAAAACACATCCAGTTGCCTCGCGCTGAACTTTCATCTTATACTTCCGAACACCTTTGACAAGGAATTGCAGTGTCACCTTTGCCCAATTACATGCCCCCATACCGGTCACGTCCTTCACGGCATGAACGAACGACAGGCTCAACGCGGTCATTGTGGTAGGACACAACATGGCCCCCAACACGTACAGCGCAAACTTCCGCCGAAACTCGTCATCCGCACCATCACTCTCAGTTAGATAAACTCTCAGCTGGTTCAAAGGAATGATTCCCTTAACAGCTCCAACCTCTTCGTAGATATTGGGATATGCGTCTATTGAACCAGTGAACTGCACGTCATTGCCTTCTGACCGTATACCCAATAAGACATGCACTTCCTCACAGGTGAGCCTCAGGTGACGGCCATGAACAGTCAACGAACACGTGTCGGGATCGAAGTTCTGTACCAACCATTGGCACATGTTGTGATCTATACGGGTACACTTTAACCCCAGGAGGCCACCGAACCCAATATCAATGACTGCCTGCTTTTGTGCTTCGTTACACCGGTTCACGATATCAACAATTGCCTTCAATGATATGCGGACTTGCATTTTACTCTGCAATGTTATTAACGTGAACATTAATACAAAAAATTAACCAACATTGTGTCGATAGCAGGTCCTCCCCAAATGTAATTACGAAAACACTAAGTACGTAAGTACCTTTGCAGATTTCTTTGCAACTTCTTCGCCCAGTTCCTTGGCACTTGCCTTAGCCATGTCCTGAAACCTCTTCTTCTCATCACAGGGGAGTTCCTTCCACCTTTCCCCAATATCCTTTCGGCTCTGTAAGTGTTACACCAACGTGACGCACATACAGGACAAATAGGAGCTGTAAGTCCAAAATAATTGTCACCAAAAGTTGTACCACTCACAATGTGTGCACATTTTCTGGTATTTACATATGTTTGCACATAAAAATTACTATTTCGCACACAGTTGAAATAAAAAAGGACATGGAATTTTACAAATAATCGGAGTTTATAAGAACATGCAATATGGCTTCTATGACTGCTGGAAATCGCTGAATGCGACACAATAGAAGCACATGACTGGTGTGCGCATGGAATAGAAGTCCATACTTTGCTATCACAGCAGTCACGCGTTTCCATCACGGTACTCTACTTACTACATGTCTGCACACTAACCATATTCGGTCCGGGGTTGTCTGCTTCTCGTCTTTCCTTGAATTGTTCCTGGCTGCAACCATTGTCAATTTCGGCGCAAGTATATGTTAGATATGGATGGATATATATACATATATGTACACAATTTGTGACACAAACAAATTTGGTCCCAACTACATAATAATGCATCCGTAATGTCCAATTTTGGTTGCTAAAAATATAATAACCACATCATTTCTGCAACAACAATTATAAATGGTCCAAATTATGTTGGCCCTTACTTTTGGTCTCTAAAATCTTAATTTCTTGTGAGTACAAACTGAAATCTGCACAGGCGCAAGCTATGAGTTCAAAATATGTAATGCAGAATTGTGCAAAAATACTGTCACACGTTTCTGACCAGAGGGATTCGTACTGTGAGCCGCTTTCAAGGACACGGATCGAACCTGTAAAAAATAAATGGCCCAAGTGGCCGCTTTCGACGAGGGGGCTCGGTAATGTCAACATTTTCCATTCCTGAACCTTTGCCACTTGCTTTCAATGTTTTCCTTTGCCTATAACAAATATCAGCGTAAATGAAATTTTGTTCAAGGCCAAATTACATCGGTGGTATGTACGTTTTGTGCATCCTATCATCTTCGTCGGTTAACTTTAAAGTTAGTCAATCTTGCCTTCCCATTTCAAAAGTTGTGCCATTTTCGTGAAATTGGTAACGTTGTTTTACGTTGTCACCGAAAATGATGAAATGAAGTGGTTTAGTATAACTCAGTGAATTATGGATTTCACAAATGCTCTCCGCAGAATACGCGACATGTGCCGTATGTGCACATATTCTGGTAAGAAATCGACACAGTTTTAATCCATTACACGAAATTCATGGTGCAATTTGAGGCTATCGCAAATGTGTCAAACTCAAATCGCACAACCTCCTGATGGCAGTACATAACGGCACAATATGCCATACACGAACAGATCGTGGTATTTAGTAGGTACAGGAAACATAACCTTGCAAACCTAACTGTATCAAATACTGAACGACATAAACTCACAGTTGCTTCGCATTGTCTGACATGTCACCCATATCCAATTACGATAATCCCTGCAAAGAATTGCATGCAATATTCATAAGGATGCAGAAAGAACGTTACTCCCAAATTGTAACAAAACGAAATTGACTGTTAACAACTTACAATCAACGGACCATTGAGTCGTACGTGCATTGTACGAGTGGTACTTTTCGTTTATTTTCAACTACGATATGTTGTCGTTAATTTATGCAGATATGGCATGCCACTGTTTTACGAAAATTAATTGGCCATATGTTGTACTCGTTTTATAGTATTTACGACTTCAAGCCCGAATCAACAACCAATGCGCACGCTTGAAACAGGGCCACATCGGACATTCAACCCAACAGCACCCATACGCAACTTACCTTTATGCAGAGAAATAAAAACCCGACTACACTGCTCAACGAAGACCATTTGTCACTTTGGAACTCGTCAATGGCAATATCAGTTTGTCACCCGTGTAGTTTGTATACCTAATCGTACGTATGGTTTCAATGACCTAAGGAGGAACAGTTTAATAGTTCAGAAATGGTAATGTCGTGCAAGTGGAACACAGTAGGTCATAATAATAATGTGCTCCGAAAAAAAAAATAGACAGACTCACACATGCCCGAGAAAATGGTGACTGTTACCGTCGGCGACCTGGCGCAGTCGAAATGGAGACACAGAGAGAGAGTGTGTTACTGGAGGTGGACAGCAAAACCGAAATGGAGAGAGAAGGAGGGACACCAAAGTAGCCGAAATTTGTATGGGAAATGGAAATGAGTTGGTAAGATTAGAAAGGCTACGGCATGTGTGTCATCATGAAAAGTACTGCATCTGTGGGATTTCAAAAGCGCTGTCTGGCGACTATGGTTTTTGTTCCAAATTTGGGAGGGAAACGGAAACGTACGTGACACTACATATTAAGGCCAAGTTTGGCAAGTTGGGAAAAAAAACCAAAAAGTCAAAAAGTTATTACTATTCACAGGAAGTCAAAAATTACGCCTACACAACTCCGAATTCTAATTTTGCCTTACACATTAATTTATACAATTTTGTAATACACATTTTGTTATAAAAGTAAAAAAGTTAACCCAAACATCCATATTTTTTTCCTCATTTTTTTCATCCACAAAGACAAAAATTGCACTTTTTTAGTCCAATTTTTTTCCTCACTTTTTAAATATAAATTAATGTATTTTTTCACTTTTTGTGAAATATGAGTTCCGTTTGGGTTAGGGGTTGAAATGATGTGTGTGAGAGGTGATGTGACTTAAAATAATGTGATCGAAGTAAAAATATTGACTTTTTGACTTTTGGCTTTTTGTAAACATGCGAAACCAGCCCTAAAAGGTGGTTACGAATTTGCTATTTTTATGTTATTTTAGTATTTTCATATTTTTTAAATTTAATTTTTTGTGTTTTCAAAGTAATAGATTTTGTTGTACTTGGATATGATGTTTGTGACAGGAAATTTGCACTGATTATATGTATTAATGCTGTTCGTCCCAGTGTATGGATTAGACAGGTATAAGCTCCTGCAGCCCGTGTCCAAATGATCAAGCCCACCAGATAACCTGCAGGCAAGTTCAACGGGGAACGGAGTAGTCCCCCAGCGAACTCTCCGACGAGCAAGTTAGGAAGAGAAACAGAGTATATGGGAGAGGATTCCAAATAGAGAACTTAACCTTTTTCTTGTCTACAACATTTGCTTATATCCTTTTCTCATCATTTCGTTGTCCCTTCCGACCTGCTCTCCTTGCCGAAAGCCTATGCTGTAGCTTACCTTGCTCAGGGTAAGGGGGTCCTGTTTCAACGAAGAGGTGTTGTCGTAATAAATGCTTTGATGGACTGCATTAATGGTGATGCATAGTGGCAATAACTTTGCAGATATTTGTTTGCTGATGTGGCTCATCCTTCGCCCGCCGCGTGTCTGAATGCTGTTCGTTTTTTGGCGCCATATTGGATTCCAACTGTTCCGGACTCCATCAGCAGGGTAATGCATTGGGCCCCGAATGATGGGCTCTGGTTATTTATAGTGGTTCATGGCTTTTGTGGGCCTGTCTATGTCAGTAGTCCCCCATTCCCGAGTGCAGCTTCAGACCAACGAAGGGAATATGTATTAGGAAGATGGGTCCGACCGGGATGGCCGGTCAAGTTGGTGAGGCGAGCGTAGGATTGTCCGACCGTGGGGAGGGTTGATCGCGTGAAGGTCGAGCGGAGGGCCTGCCCGCTGAGGTAAAGGACCGACCGTGAAGAGGGGCGAACGTGCGAGAAGGCCGACCATTGACGGCAGGTCGACCCAAGGGCCCGACCGTGAGGACAGGCTGACCATTGACAACAGGGCGACCCAAGGGGGCCGACTGTGAGGACAGGCCGATCGCGCGAGAAGGCCGACCGTGAGGGCAGACCGACCCAATGGGCCGACCGTGAGGGCAGGCCCACCCAAGGGGCCGACCGTGAGGACAGGCTGACCGCGCGAGAAGGCCGACCGTTGAGGACAGGCCGACCGTGGGGAGGGCTGATCGTGTGAAGGACGGGCGGATTGGCGCGAGGCTGAAGGGGCGGCGTGGAAAGTGATGATTGGAAGTAGAAAAGACAGGGTAAGGGGGATGGACAGTGCATCGTGGCCGTACACGTGGCCACATCCCGCAAAAGGGGGGAAGATTAGGCGTTGGATCAGAAACGAAACGTTAGGTCATTGTGGGTGTTGAAGAGACGATTTTGGCGGATGATTTTGAAAAGTTTTGAAACTGGCGAAAATTAATTGGGACCCTTGGAATACGGGTAAACCGTGGGCTTTTGGCATTATTCGATTCACCTACCCGTGTACGACAAATCAAAATATTCCAAGTGTGAATTCCTTTGTTGCTCACAATACACCTCTGCAACACTTTTTCAATTTCCTTGTTCCTGCCGCCGAAGCGATTCGCAGACATACCACAGAAATGGCCGAAGAAGGGAGTGCGATTGTCAGGATGGACCCGCTTGGAGATGACGATGTTGTGGAGCTAGCGGCGCAGTCTACTATACGACAGAGAGGGTGGGGGAGCCGGTGGTACGATCCCACGGTTCCACCATGATAGCAACTCCAAAGCCAATCAGCCAGGCGGAACCAGATCATTGGCACACGAAGGATGACAAATCCACGACAGTAGACGAAGGCAAATGGAGGGGAGGCCATGACAGTAGACGAATTCTTTGCTTGTTATAAGGTGTCGGGGCAGCAGGAGACGTAGGTCACCCTGCAGACTGCAGTGGGGAAGGGGTTGGTGGCGGGTCTGCCGTCGTCAATCAAGGGGTGGCGGCCGCGATGGTTCTATGTGTCTGCCAATGGGGGGCTTGGAGCGCGCACCGTGTGGGAAGTGCCCATCAGGTCTGTGGAGCTGAAACTGGGGGCAGCTGCGGAGGGGAGGGTGAGGAGGGTGAAGGAGTGGAAGAAGAGAGAAAAGGCCAAATGGGACGAGCTCGTTCAGCCGTCGGCATTGTTTGAGGCGGGGTTGGGGCCAAAGCCAAGTAGTGGGGATCTCGACCGAGCGGAGTTGGAGGCGAGGAGAAGGGTGATTTGTGCGAGGGACCGGATTCGACCTCGTTCGAAACCCTCGGGAGAGAAAAACTTGGGCGATTTTGTGCCGCGGCTGCCCCCACCAGACCCTTTGAAGGAGAGGTCGTTCAAGGAGATGGAGGCATTGGGCGTGGGAAAGAAGAAGAAGAGAGTGAGTCAGAGTGCGGAAGCGCCTGCCCAGAAGAGGAGGAGGGAGATGAGTGTGGAAGAAACCAGTGTGGTCGTGGGGTATAAAGGGGGATAAGTGGAGGGGGCCCCAGGAAGGGTAGGTGGCCCAGAAGTGGTGGATGTTGCCTCAGAGGTCATGGAGGTGGTGCCAGTGGTGGTGGCGATCGCCGCAGGGGTCGCAAAGGTCGTCCCCGAAAGGCAAGTGGAGGATGAGGCTGTTGGCCCTGGGCCAAGGAGGGAGGGACAGCCTCAGGGGTTTCTTGTACCTCAAGAAGGAGGAGTTGGTGGGACTGCGGGACAGCTGGAGGGAGAAGAAGGCCCAGCTAGAGCAGGGGCAGATCGCCTTGTAGGGATTGTAGAAGAGGCAGCCCTGCGCTCGGCCTCCAGATTCAACGAGGCTGAGCTGCTAAAGGGGTTATACTCCGCTCAAATGGAGGTAACCACCTTAGCAGGGGCCCTGCTGAGGAAGGCGGGGGGTGCCAAACTCAAGGCAGATGAGGCCAAGGCCCAGCTTGCAAAGTTGAAGGATAAGAGTGCAAGTTGGGAGAGTGCCCACATAGAGCTGCAAACGGTTCAGGCGGAGCTGGAGGACACACGCCGCCAGGTTATGTCGCTCGAGTTCCAACTTGCTGGCGAGCAGAAGAAGTTCGACGAGGCCCAAAGAGCCTATGCCGCCGTGGTCGAGCGACATGAAGAGGCTATGAGCAATAATGAGGAGCTGGTCAGGCAGAAGGACGAGGTGGATAGCAGAGTGGGCGATCTCCAGAGGGAATTGGAGGGCGAGTGCGCCAAGGCAGGGGAGGAGAAAGGGAGGCTCCATAGGGAGTTGGAAGCAGAGAGAGTGAATAAATCAACTTGATTTTTTACAGGTATGATATACTGAATAAATCATAAAATATGAACGGTTCGGATTATCAAAATTGGCCCTAAAAGTAGGCCCGAAGGCTCTGCAAGGACGGGCACAACGAGGGGCTTGCAAGGAGAGGATCCTTGTACGGGGAAAGAGGGTCCCAGTCTTAATTCATACTGTCTTTTGTTAGTGATTTTTTGGCTTATGGACTAAAAATTAAAATGAAGACTGTTTGGTTTGTTTTTGGGAGAGTTGTTTTTGAAAAAAAATTTGGAGAGAGAGTTTAAAAATTTTTTGGGTTTGTTTGGTTGTGTATTTTGGGAGAGTTGTTTTTTTGGGAGTTTGGGATGATTTGATATTTTGGGAGAATTTGAGTTGATGTGTGTGAGAGCAAAAGTGATTGGGAAGGAGAGAGGAGAGAGAAAAAGTAATTGATTGATGTGTAAGAAAGAGAAAGTGATTTTTAAATTTTTTTTACAAAAACTCAAACCAAACAATTTTTTAGAAATTTTTTTCTTTAAAACTCGTCTCCCAAATGCAAACCAAACATAAATTTCTGTTTTCCCGCTCTACTATACAGGTTATACAGAGTATACACCTCAATCTCATTCTCACTCCCCCTCACTGTCACACTCACTCCTCCTCCACCGAACCCAGCCTCACCAGCGACCACTCCCCACGGCCACCTACTCGTAAACCCAACCCACCGCCGTAGCCCTCATTTTCTCTACTTCGCGAACCATAGCTCGACCGCGACCACCATCGGCTGTAGAGAAGGAATTTGTTGACGATAACATGGGCTTTCAGACCATAGATGAACCAGGTTCGTCCTCCAAACGCTGAAATAAAAAAGTTAGGGTTGTGATTCACAAAATATATTTGAAAATTACTGTTATGCAGATAGATAAATAGTATGCTTGAAAAATGCGGCACATATTGTGACGAACATTTATGCATTTACCTTTTAGAGTTAAAGTATAAATTTTGCAGAACGTAGTATGAATACACAGAAACTGATCCAATATAAAATGAAAGGATCACATCTTTGCAGAACATAGTATGATTATGCAGATTGATAATTAGTTGAATGAATGCATATAGTTGTGTAATTTTCAATGTGTGATTGATAATGTGATTTTGCTGAATTTGTTGTCAATCACGCATGAATTGTTGTAATGAACTGCTATCAACTAATGTGTTAGCTGCGTGACTTGAATTAACTATTATCAACATTGATAACTATTATCAAACTGAACTTAAATGTTCATAACTATTACTGATTTGTTGATAAGTATTTCAGTGTGCTTTGTTGAAAATCACATGTGTCATTTGTTGATAACTATTTCAGTTTGATAACTACTGAATCACAGTCTCCAACAATCTGCCCCTAATCATTTCACTTCAGCATGATTTGTTGATAATAGTTGTTTAACATGTGTGATTGATAATTTACTTGACATTGAACTGATATGTTTGTAAAACTGCCATGTTTGTTCAGATTGAAAATGCTATGTGTGTAACATGTGTGTAATTAATCACAAATGCTATGTTTGAAACTGCTGTATTTGTTCAGTTTCAAAATGCTATGTGTGTACATTGAGCTCGATGTTTGTTCAAATGCTATTAACAGTTTAGTCTGTGTAACCTCTGTGCAAATGCTATTAAACATGGCAGTTTGAACAAATAGATGTTTTCAGTAAAGACACACTCTGTCCCTCAAATTAAGCTACACCTGCTATTAACCCCATCAAACAGAAGCATAGCAGAGCACTACAAATTTCTCATGTATGCGGATTTAAAAAATGGCTTCTTCTTCTAACATTAGCAACATAAGATTACAAACGAGGCTGTGCAATTGTGGAAGAACCGCTGCCATACGTATTGTCAGAACAATAAGAATGGAAATGAAGGGCGTTTGTGCTTTGTTTGCCCATCAAAATATGTAAGTATGTATTGGAAATTTTAATCCTTTAGTAGTCACAGTAATATTTGTCGTATTCAACTAACTGATTGTCATGCATTGTAGAGTACCACTCCCACTCCCTATTGCAATTACTTCAAGTTCATGGCTGAAGATGATGAAGGCGTTATGTCCACAATCCCTTCCAACACTAGAGCTGGTGATGCTTTAACAGTAGAACACTTCAACGATGTAAGGACGAGGCTTTATGACTTGGGAAATTACCATGGTCGAAGGCTTGAAAGGATAGAAAATATTATCAAAGCGATGGTGTATTTCATTATTTTTTCTAGGGCCTTGCTACATGCCCCTAATTTTTGGCCCCCTAATCCCCCTAATTTTCAAACCAAGGCAAAAAAAAAAAAAGCCCAAAACGACATCGTTTTGGGCATTAGGGGGGATTAGGGGGGGGGGAATTTTTAGGGGGACAAATCATTTTCCTATTTTCTATCATTGAGAAATGATTTGTCCCCCTAAAAATGCCCCCCTAATCCCCCTAATGCCCAAAGCGACGTCGTTTTGGGCATGTTTTTTTTTTTGCCTTGTTCTGATTTTTCGGGGGATTAGGGGCCCCCAAATTCGGGGAATGTAGTACAGCCCTTCTATCATTTTGTACTTGATCATGTAACTTTCGTACTTCTTTGTATTTTGGGAAATTGAATGGAAGTTTGTAACAGTTTTTGTTGTATTGTACTTCATGATGTAAGTAATGTTTATGGAATGAATTTTATTATGATGTAACTTATGTAACTTACTTAATAGCTTTGTGGAATGAATTTTATTATGGAATGAATGTACGGAATGAATTTTATAAATTATTATGATATGACTTATAATGTTAGTCTGTAATGAATTTTGGGAAACATTGGTGTCATTGTAAGAGCTTTGTGGATGCTATTTGCCAGATCTGTGGACGAATTTTGTGGATGGTATGCGGATTCATTTTTGTGGATGCTATGTGGATGAATTTTGTGGATGCTTTGTGGATGACTGAATTTTTTCGGTGCATTGTCACTTATCTGTGGCCTGTTATCTGTTGCAGGTTCTCTTATCTGGGTGCATCAATTGTGGTTGTAATGAACAACTTCTGTTATGTGTTGCAGGTTTGTTTGTAATTAACAGATTTGACAAATCTGTTATCTGTCAACTAGTCTCTGTTTGTCAGTTATCTGTGGCCTCAACTATTATCTGTTAGCAAGTTGAAAGCAGATATAGGATGCGTGGTACATTTCTTCACCATCGTGCTGACTTCTTCATTAATGAATATCAATACTCTGTTTCTGCATGGTCTATTGTATATTTTTTTTGTTTGAAGGGGAGCTGATTAGTTCATAACAATGCACAATGGGAGAAAAATTGGTAATGCACAGGTTGACACCATGGGGTATGCTTCCACACAACCGTCGTGTTTGAAAAAACAAAACATTTTGTGCCCATATTGATGTTAAGAGTGTATGAGACCGTTGGCTGGTTGTGCACAATATTTGTTTGCAATTACAACTTGTGATTCCAGTCAATGATTCCGACACTTAAACCTTATTGTCCATATTGAACGATTCACAAACATGAAGTAATCAACAAAACATAGGTTAATGATAGTTTCTGATATCGGTCATTGACATTACAAAAAAATTACCTTGTCATCGTACCAACAAAAATCATAAGACAGCTTTTAGTCGAGGACGGTGACCCAAAAAAATACCTTCAACAAAGTGGACATGATGAAGACGTTAACGCATGCACCGTTGCAATGGTTAGCAGAGTATGACGGTCTGTTAGTTTCTAAGTCGTTTATTTTCGCGCGACGATGCCATCTTACAAGACTACGCTTACTATGTAATACACATGTCCAGGTCTGCTAATCCTCGCTCAAATCAACAACTTCGGAGTCTGAGTAATCTGAAAGGTCAGGGTCCGACACCAGTGCAGGATCCTCCATTATAGCCTTTATCGCAGATGTCGGGTTCGATCCATGTATCTTCGACTCTGCCTTTGCGTCCTCTATCCGTGAGTTCCTAATGAGTCGACGAGTCATTTGATCAACCTCACTTTGCAAACGATGCCTAAGTTGGGAGTCGCTGACATGAGGGAATTGTCGCTGCATTTCAACCGATCAGGCTTTTGTGACCTTCAGAAAAGCACATCGACAGTGGTGTTCACACTGAACTCGTTTGGCAAACAGTGAAACTGGAATTCCAAAATACTTCCCCAGGCAAGCATCTTGTATTGGGGTGCAGTTGTAATCCTGTATAGGTTCAAAACTCCACAGTGGGAACCCTGTTTCAAAGAAACGTCGATCACCGAAGGAATCGATATACCCACCTGCATAATCCAATTCTGGTGACTTCGGTCGGGAGCTACCAGCCGTTGCAAGTGATTGTCCACGACCATGTTTACCGTCGTGTGCATCCATAGGTGTGAAGTTTCTTGATTGAGTCCAACTTTGTTTTCGCAGGTTCACGAAGAATATATGGACGCAAAAACAAACCCAAATGCAAAGGAAACAACACTGGTTGCAAACTTTTTCGTGGTTGGTTGTAAATGTTAAATTACCTTAAACCCGTAGTCATTAATACGTTGGTGGTAGGTTTAAAGACGTGAACACAGTTATTGTTGTTTGGTGGCAACAACTACCCAAACTGCGTAAAAGCAACTTAATGACTGCGGGTATTTCATTTAAAGGTTCGGTGCAATTGGAACGGCATATGTATCTGATAAGAGCAATTTTGCCAAACTTTATGGATGAGTAGACATGTAATTGGGTTAGGGCACAAATACAAATGACGAATGTGACTGTATGATGAACTGTGGGTGTGGAACTCAATGACAGTGGGATAGTACTGATGGAAGGTACAATGCATGTGTGTTGGAAATACCAAATAATGGACGATCAGGGGTACTGAACGGATGACTTGGTGCATGCAAGAAGGAATGAATTTTTGCAAGATGAATTCGGCCAGTTTGAGAAATTAATATGATGTATGTCACAATGCATGAGGTCTTCTGCAAACATACAAGTCAAGTACCATATATTACAAATACTTACAGCATAGTGTTGTGTAATATTATGAATCTGTACATTCCTTTAAAAAAGTAGTCAGTAAAATAAACCATACACATATTCCTACAAAATGTCCGATTTGAACAAGATTGAAGCTATTGTTGAAGCTCATGTTGCTCCTGTATTCCAGCAGTTGCAAGCTATCTACGAAAGGCTGAATGAAGTGGACACACGGTTGTCAAGTTTGGAGCGGCAAGTCGGCGCTATCAAGCAGAACGTTGATTGGCTGACCGATGACAAATTGGCGGCGGACGAAGCGAAGTCTGATAAGACAACGGATGAGGACAGTCAGTCAAACAGTACGGACAACTCTTCAGAAGACGCTGCTGATGATGCAGCAGATATGTAGATTTGATTTTTTTTTTTTTTAACCTTCCCTGTAAGCCATGAAAGTTTTTTTTTGGCTGGAGTCATATGTGCTAATGGGCTGATATATAACTTACCTACGAAGAGTACTGAGTTTTCATTCATAATGTGGTTTCTTTCATTTTTGAAAATTAATTTTCCTTTTTTTTAATTAAATTATAAATTAACTTCGGTAACAAAAGCAGCCGTAAATTATATACAGTTACAGTCGCATTCATCCGAACAAGAAACATGCGTAAAAAAAATAGTACTAAGTCAGCAGCCACATCGACATGTTTGATCCATGTTTACATTTGACTTGCACTTTGCAGTTGGTCCATATTTACATCGTCTAGCAAAAACAATACTGGGGACCCATAATTAACATCCATATTGAAATCAAAGAATAAAAAATTAGTTAAAGTCCTATTGCCACCCAAATTACTGGCGTACTGGCAGCCCATTCCCATCACTGGCCTAGCTTGTGCCATTGCTCATATGAACGCACTCCCGGTACTCTGCGATCTTTGCATTATTGACATCCATAACGATGTCAACCAACAACTTGTGACGCACAGAGGGAGTGAACTTTGTACACAAAAATCGTAAGACAAATCAGTTAAAATTGCAGGACGTACGAGGAAGGATTTGATTGACAAATGGAAATTAAGCGGTAGAATGTACCTTGTGTGGACCGGGGCTTAAATCAGGTTGCTGCATGAATTTGATGACGAACATCCCACAGTCAAACGTGCTACAAAAATAATTTCACATTAAAGTTGTCGTCAATACGTAATAGGTTCGTTAAGTCAGTCATGCAGCTCAGACATTAATGTGAGGGAGGGATTGTGGATTACTCGTCCAGTTGTTGTACTGGCCTCTCGTCTAACATGCAACGGTGGAAGCTACGCACGTCTGTAACATAATCATTTCCAAAGTGTAGTTGCAGCAAGTCGTGCATAGTTTCAACCTGTTCCACAAGGTTGAAGTTGGTTTACGTAAAGGATGTTCAAGTTTTTTGTAGTGTTCAGAAATGCACCAGAAAGACATACCAAAATTTTAGCTGCATTTAGCTTCCTTTTGTCCGGTCGATTGGATGGGACTGAGTCGAATAGGTAGGCTACACGGTCCACCATATCAATTTTAACGCACAACCAATGCACTCCTCTGTAATTGAAAGGCATGTAAATCTACACGAAAACACAACGGCATACCTTGTTTAGAGGCCATGCAAACATGTAATGGTTTTCATATTTTCGTTTTAATATAACGGGATGAACATTGATATTACCCTCTGGCATACATCAATCGCACCAGTGTATCTGTCATGTCCGAAAAATGATGTGACGATATGTTCATGGTGCAGAGGTTGCATATCTTTATTTAGAATCATAGTTTGCATGTGTAATGCGTAAAGGTCATTGCCGGAAACATTTGTCAAAATATGTCATACACAATACACAACGTAGCTTTAAACACTTACTTTTCGACAGATATACGGGAAAGAACCAATCAGTGTGCCTCCCGTCATTGTGTAAATCCCTCTGTCGATTAGTCAATTGCACCACCACCAAGTTGATTGGCTGGAACATTGTATGCAAGACACAAGGCAAGTTGATTAGAAAGGTTTCTGAGTTAGGGGTACTGAAAAATGCAGATTCATATTTGTGCAGCCAACACTTACAGTGTCGGATAGCCACGACCCTGGTTTGAGCGTGCGCATGTCATGCCGGGTGCCAACTTCACATGCCCGTCCATGAAGATTCATGGAAACAACAATGTCCCTACAAGCAATAAATGATCCTTAGAACGATAGTTATTTCACAGTGGACTGTCATTGAAAATTTGCAAGTAGTAAATGAAACAATACATTTCATTTTTGCTATCGTCAAATACATAGTGAAGAAGTTTTTGTTCCTCCACCGATAACAACCCTTCGTTGTCCAACATCGTCAACGAGTCCTACAAAAATAAACAGCCAACTAACAGTACACATTTCATAAAAATATTGAAGCTTACATTACAAGGTCAGTAGTCATAAAAAAGAATGTGAAATGATGTAAAAAATGTGAGCCTCAGAGTTTTCCCAACTTGTGATGTTTGGTGCAGAGTTTGTTAGAAATGTGTACTAACATATGGCAGCAGTCATAACTGCAAACATGCAATTCTTTGACAACTAGTACAATACAACACAGATGATTGTAAAATTACTGATTCACATTATTGATGTGGGCATGAATTGGGTATTCAGAACTTGTGGGGCATTAAAGGCAGTATTTGTACCTTGTTCACGTTGTCCACACCATCAACATCCACAGGTGAACTGCTGTCGTCAACTCCACTATTTGTTTTGCTATCGATGCACAATTGCATATCCCCGACCTCAGTGGCTTGAACTCCACTTCCGCGCATTTTTCCTTTTCCTTTTCCTTTTCGTCTTCCCTTTGCACTTCCTCTAACGATTCCAGTTGCTCCCAATGGTTTGCCAAGCTTAGTAGGAGAAGTATGCACATCGCACGCCACGTTCTTCACGCCCACTGACTGAAGGTCAGGACTGTATTTATCTTCAGTTTCATATGTTTCCCCTGACTGAAGGCCTCTCTTCTTGTTGTTGTCCCCACCTTCTTCGATGTTCAGCTTGTGCCCATCATGCAAATGACTTTTGTCCCTTGCCAAGGTTCCCTTCAAAACATGTTGTTGGTGATCCACCCCTTGTACATCTGAAATATTACACTCCATTGGGTTAACTTCGTCCGATGGTTTGACCACGCCATCCTCATGCGCCTCGACTCCAACAGCAGGGTCCATACCCTGTTTGGCCACGCCTGCCGGTTGCGGTGTAGAGAATATACCTTCGATGAGGTGGTGTAGCGTTTGCTTCAGTTCACGTAAATTGGTTTGTTTAGTGAACGGTTCGTTGCAGCCCAAACTGAAACGTTCAAGCAGTTGCTTCAGTATTTCCTTCAGTTGAGCAACATTGGAGGAGAGGTTAATGATACACACATCATTGCCTTCCACCTAATCATACATACATATTCGTGAACTTAGTCTTACAAACCATTTTCAAATGATGTGGCTCAACTGTGTGAAAATTGCGTAATGCTTGGATGGATTACCTTGTCATTGCCAACAACTTGCTTGCCTTCGAAATGTCGCAACATCTCCATTAAATCTGTTTGGTTGTGGAGAACTTGCTTCATCATTTTCTTCAGTTCGCGAATGTCGGACTCCAAATTGCTCATACGGACTTCATTGTACTGTCCTGTTTGTTGGTTCTCGACATGGCATGCATCCATGTCAGCATCATCGGCGTTACTGTAATCAAACTCCACCTAATCATAGAAACGCATAAATGAAGTCTGACATTGTATGTTGAAGACAAGTGGGTCGATGGTGTGAAATGTGCACAGTGGTAGGAGTGCTTACCGCAATTGTTGGGAAATTTTGCTTCCTTCTGATACGTCGCAGTGTCTCCCGTATTTGGGTATCACCCCAATCATGAAGCCGAGGCGTGGACCGCGTCGTAGTCGAGCTCAGACAAACACAATCAAGGTACAACAGCTGTGGATATTAAGGGGCACACCATAATTAAGTTATTCTTCCCACAAAAATGAACTATATTCAGTAACAATGACATTCATTATTCTCAATTTTGCAGTGGAACGTACATAGCATACCGATTTTGTTGAGGATGCTGTCAACTATATAGGCACATATCATGCAATGTTTTTTGGGGAAAAAATTGTACAGCACACCAAGGACTTTATTGATGAAACCAAGAAAAAAAATTTATGTACATGTTCCCCTCTTCGCAACGTAGTTTTAATTGGTTCCTCCATTGAGGTTCGGCATACTTTTTGCCCTGTACTCTTTGTTCTTAAATTCATGACGGTAGTCACACAAAATTTATTTCTGCAAGTACCATACTTGGTCAGGAAGAGTGTTGTTTGTCGTACTCACAAAGCAGGTACCATTGTATGTCCCAATCAAGGCCAATTTGTTGAACCATGACAGAACAATGCATGAAACACATGAAGGGGGGAATGGGAAAAAAATCAAGTTATTGGCATACCATTAGCAGGAAAACACATCCAGTTGCACCGCGATGACCTTTATACTTGCGAACACCGTTGTGAAGGAATTGCAGTGTCAACTTTGCCCAATTACAAGATCGCATACGATTCATGTCCTTCACGACATGAATGAACGATGGCTTCAACCCGGTCATTGTGGTAGGACACAACATGGCCCCCAACACGTACAGCGCAAATTTCCGCCGAAACTCATCCTCCGCACCAGCAGTCTCGGTCAGATAAAGTCTCAACTTGTTCAAAGGAATGACTCCGTTAACAACTCCAACCTCATCGTAGATATTGGGATATGCTTCTAATGACCCAGCCAACTGCACGTCATCGCCTTCACACCGTATTCCCAATAAAACATTAACTGCCTTACACGTGAGCCTGACTTGACAACCATGAACATTCAATGAACTACTGTCAGGATCGAAGTTCTGTACCAACCATGCGCACAAGTCGTGATCTATACGTGTACACTTCATCCCCAGGAGGCCAGCAAACCCAATGTCAATGACTGCCTACTTTTGTGCTTCGTTGAACCGATTAACTAGCTCAACAATTGACTTCAATGATATGTGGAGTTGCCTTTTACCCTGCACATTTTTTACCCTTAAATTAATACAAAAATACAACCAACAATGTCAGCAAAACAGGACCTAGCCAAATGCATTTACGAAAACACAAAGTACGTAATGACCTTTTCAGACTTCGGTGCACATGGTACTACTTTGGCGTGTTCCTCAGCGCTCGCCTTAGCCATTTCCGCAAACCTCTTTTTCTCATCAGAGGGGAGTGCCTTCCACCTTTCCCCAATCTCCTTTCTAGTCTTTAACCAAGAAAATGACAGCCGTACAAGACAAGTAATAACTATGAGTCCAAAATTACTGTAACTACAACTTTATACCAAACGCAATCCGCGTGCATTGTTGGTAATTAAATAAGATTACAAATACAAATAACAGTTGCAGCAAAAAGTCAGCGACAAAACGTAGCTGGACTTTTACAACGAATTGACATTTACAAAAACAATAGGAAGGTGACATTATTACATGCTACAATCCTACAAACGCGAAACAATCACAAGCCCACTACGACCATTCAATACAACGCGTGGATAGCAACCCAGCGATGTGTTTCCATCATAGTGTATTATAGAGAATACAGATTTCGACACTCACCATTTTTCGTCGAGTGTTGTCTGGCCCTTGCATTTCCTTAAATTGTTGCTGGCTGCATGCAAGCATCGTCAAGCTTATCATCACTAAATGTGAAATATGAATAGATATATATATATATATATATATATATGCAAGTTTTTATGTCAAGCTGGCCTCGAAATCGGCATAAGACAGCTTTCGTACATCCGGAACTGAATCGACACCAACTTAAACATTTTCAGACATGCGGAACAAAACCAATTTGAAACATCACAAACTGAACTTCGACGAGGCGCGTAATTTCAGTACGAAAAATGTAATTCCAGATTGTCAAAATAAACAACTAGCACCTGTAACAAATGAATGGTGCAAGTGGCCGCTTTCGACAAGAGCCAGCGATAGTGTCAGACATTTGGATATGTTGTTCAGTAATTGTCTTCAATCTTTTCCTTCCCCTTATGAAAGAGCAAATCATACAAATTAGATTGAAGGGAAAATTACAGGGGTGGTGTACACATTTTGTCCGTTGTCTAATTTGGATCGATGCACTTTAAACTACCTAAATTGTGACAGTCCATTTCAGATTTGGTGGACATTTTCGGTCAAATTGCTAATGCCGTTTGTCATTTTTAAAACAAAGATTGTAATGTCAATTGATTGAGATTATGTAAGTTCAGTAAAGTTATAAGTTGACTACAACAAAAAGTACAGTTGCCACGTATATGCATATTTTCTGATACAAAACAGTGAAGAGTTGTAATCAAATGGACGTAATTGAAACAAAAGTTCAAAATTGATGCTGCAAAGCGAGGGCATTCAAAATTTGTGCAAAACAAATAACACAAACACAAAAGTACAAGGGCTGCTGTAAGAATTGATCCGGAAAGAAATCAGCGTATTCCTTGCTGATGGATTTCGTTTGTTTACAAACATATGTACGAAACCAACTGGTAGCAAGTCTTGAAGGAGAAAACTAACATTGTTGGTGCGAGGTGACCAATATCCATCAGATGCAATGACGACAACTCCTGCAAAGTATTCCAATCAATATTTACAAGAACACAAACAAACGGCTGCAACATGTGGCTGTTAACCTTAAAATTTTACGTAAACACAAACAACAACACGCAGAATTTCCCAACACATATACAGATTTTGAAACAGACAAAAGAAAGGGCACACATCAAGATTTTGCATTTCGTTCACACAGCTTACAATTAAAATAATTATGTGTACAAGCGATAAATGCATAATTTCCCAAATATTGAAGAGGAAGGACTACATTGTGTTTTTCATTTAGGGCTGAAGGACTACACGCACATACTTTTATGAAGGCCCAACTACAAAGGACAAAGAAGCAACTGAACTATTTCATGACGGAGTTAAACAATCAGGACACGATTCTTCTGTGAGAGAAATTGGTGCTCATCCCAGGCACAAAAACCAGATGAAACCCCATCCATCAAGTTGAGGGCTTCAATTTCCTACTGAGCAACTTGGTTGCAGAGAATCGAGGTGGCTGCATCGTGGCCCATGCTCCATTACCTTCGGGTGGTCAGACAGTGGGCAGATCAGAGAAGAATACTTTTCCAGGCGTACAAGCAAGTTTCATCAATTGTATGATAGGTGAACTCTTTAGGAGGGATCTCAACTGTGCGTGCACATACAGTGTGCTCCCATCCGAGGTGGTGTTCAACTTCTTAACTACGTTGTTCAGTTCTTCAACTTCACGAACTGTCGTAAGGGTGGGGTGAAGAAATTCATAAAAGTCAACAAGCCCAGGCAATTCACGAAGAAAATCTCATTCGTAGAAATGGACAACCTTGCCTGCCATTGCACGCAACTTTTGAATGACGGTTACCTTTCTCTTGAAGTTATCATCTTGCATATATATACAGCAGTTACATTTGAAGAGGAAGGTAGCTGTCATTCATGAGTTGCGGGCTGTCTGGACTTTATTGAGCGAGTTCATGAATGCGTACTCTCATTTGTCTTTTTTATGACCTTCGTGCAGAATAAGAATGGATGGGTACGTTAGTAATATTTGTTGGCAGGCAGTGGCAGTCTTGCTTGTTTCATTGTCACATACAATTGATGAAACTTGCTTGTACGCCCGGAAAAGTATTCTTCTCTGATCTGCCCACTGTCTGAGCACCCGAAGGTAATGGAGCATGGGCCAGGATGCAGCCACCTCGATTCTCTGCAACCAAGTTGCTCAGTAGGAAATTGAAGCCCTCAACTTAATGGCTGGCCTTTCCAACAACTTAAGCGGCTGGAGACGATGGCTGAAAACCAATACCTTCTTCCCACCTGAGTCGGACAAGCCTAACAGATTAAGGAAGAAGTTTGCCACTGCCTGCGAACAAATATTACTAACGTACCCATCCATTCTCATTCTGCACGAAGGTCATAAAAAAGACAAATGAGAGTACGCATTTCATTTCTACGCTCAATCAAGTCCAGATAGCCCGCAACTCATGAATGACAGCTACCTTCCTCTTCAAATGTAACTGTTGTATATATATGCAAGATGATAACTCCAAGAGAAAGGTAACCGTCATTCAAAAGTTGCATGCAATGGCAGGCAAGGTTGTCCATTTCTACGAATGAGATTTTCTTCATGAATTGTCTGGGCTTGTTGACTTTTATGAATTTCTTCACCTCACCCTTACGATAGTTCGTGAAGTTGAAGAACTGAACAACGTAGTTAAGAAGTTGAACATCACCTCGGATGGGAGCACACTGTATGTGCACGCACAGTTGAGATCCCTCCTAAAGAGTTCACCTACAGACACGTCAACCACAGAAACAGAGGGCATTGACGATGCCGGATGGACCACATCTTAGAAAAGTTGGATATTAGACAAGGACTGGAGGCAAACTTCTTCCTTAATCTGTTAGGGTTGTCCGACTCAGGTGGGGAGAAGGTATTGGTTTTTAGCCATCGTCTCCGGCCACTTAAGTTGTTGGCAAGGCCAGCCATCAAGTTGAGGGCTTCAATTTCCTACTGAGCAACTTGGTTGCAGAGAATCGAGGTGGGTGAATCCTGGCCCATGCTCCATTACCTTCGGGTGCTCAGACAGTGGGCAGATCAGAGAAGAATACTTTTCCGGGCGTACAAACAAGTTTCATCAATTGTATGTGACAATGAAACAAGCAAGATTGCCACTGCCTGCCAAAAAATATTACTAACGTACCCATCCATTCTCATTCTGCACGAAGGTCATAAAGAAGACAAATGAGAGTACGCATTCATGAACTCGCTCAATAAAGTCCAGACAGCCCACAACTCATGAATGACAGCTACCTTCCTCTTCGAATGTAACTGTTGTATATATATGCAAGATGATAACTTCAAGAGAAAGGTAACCGTCATTCAAAAGTTGCGTGCAATGGCAGGCAAGGTTTTCCATTTCTACAAATGAGATTTTCTTCGTGAATTGCCTAGGCTTGTTGACTTCTCTGAATTTCTTCACCTCACCTTTACGATAATTCGTGAAGTTGAAGAACTGAACAACTTCGTTAAGCAGTTGAAGATCACCTGGGATGGGAGCACACTGTATGTGCACACACAGTTGAGATCCCTCCTAAACATTACACCTACAGACACGTCAACCACAGAAACAGAGGGCATTGACGATCCCCGGATGGACCACATCTTAGAAAAGTTGGATATTAGACAAGGACTGAAGGTAAACTTCTTCCTTAATCTGTTACGGTTGTCTGACTCAGGTGGGGAGAAGGTATTGGTTTTCAACCATCGTCTCTGGCCGCTTAAGTTGTTGGAAAGGCTAGCCATGAAAGTGAACGCTTCAACTCTTGATTCAGAATTGGGTGTGGGAACGAATAGCTCTCTACAAAATTTGGAAATCATCATCCTCATTTCAACTCTTTCAATTGGCTTTCCTATGTTTTAAGTTGAATACCGTCAACTATGCATGAACTTCAGCACTGAAAGAAAGAGTTGTTTACTGTGTTACACGGACTCGGGTACGGGTGCCGGGTGCGGTATGTATGTACAGGTCCGACTCATTAAATATTAACCCTACATTCAATGGTACACGGTGTGGGGAAAAAATATCATATTTTTAATCTAATATGTGACATAAAATGGTACTATATGTAACTGACGGTGTCAAAATCACATTTATAGTAATTTCACAATAATTTGCACATATAATAATTGTGTTTTATACAATTATATAAGAAGTGTCCGTTGAAAAGTATCCGACACATATCCCATACCCTTGTCCGACTCTCAGGTGTCCGACAGAGGTATTTGATCTATTTTGAAGAGTCCGTGTACCACAGACTGTTTCTAAACATAAGTTCCGGCAATATAAAATCACCGAGTACTACAAAATTTAAAGCAAAATTCAACCGAGTGTGCTACCTGTTGCGGAAACAAGATTAGTCATTGTTTGTTTATCGAGTTTCTTATTTTTGCTTTTTTGGCTACTCGAAAAAACAAAATTATTTTTCTCGTGCCAACATTACACAAATTTTTTTTAACGTCTTCTTTCGTTATATATAACCCAACCTAACAAGTTCGCCATGTAAATGCAGAACACCTTTTATGCTTGTTGCTAACTACTATGATACCTATGTTCAATTTGCAGCACTGATAGCAGAGGGAAGACTTCCTATTCGAAAGGGAGAAAATACAAAAATCGAGTACAGAACAGTTCCTATTGGGTCCATTTCGGTTAGCAGAGGGAAGAGTTCCTATTCGAATAGCACAAAACACGAAAATGGAGTACAGAACAGTTCCTATTGGGTCGATTTCGGGTTGGGTGTGAAGGTATATGCGAATGATAGAAGACAAACAAGGAGACAGATAATGTACCAGCACGAAATAAAGGAAATACCAACCGGATCAGACGAACCAACGGTGGTGCTCGATTAACCCTTGCGGTTGTGCTCCACCGACAAAAATCAACTCAAAAAAAGTATTTATGCATCCACTTCCATGGCTAGCCTTCCCAAGAACTTAAGCTCAGCACTCAAATATTGTTCTCTGTAAAACCCTACAGCTACGGGGAAATGGAACAACGGAGAGACGGGCAGAGAGAAAGACAAACAAAGAGAGAGGTCCGAGATGGAAGAGAGACGGACGGGCCGACGGAACTTACACCTCTTCTGAACACTTCGGCATTTTTTAAAGTTTTATACTTGTTCTGACAACCTACACCTTTTAATGAAAACTGACATCATTTATAAATTAATTTTCTTCATAAAAGTTACACCTTGGAACTTTATATCTTTACATTACATTAATTTTCTTAATAAAAGTTACACCTTGGATCTTTTCAAAAAATGAAACATTCAGCTTTAATTGGGATTGGTCTTCTTTGGGAACTTATATCTTTTGTAAAAACCAAACATTCAACTTCGATGGTTGGTCTTCTTTGGGAACTTGTATCTTTTGTAAAAACTCACAAAGGTTACAACTATTCCTAAAGTTTACACCTTTCCTAAAAATTTACACCTCCTCTCGGAAATATTTACAACTTCTTGAAAAATTACACATTTTGTGGAAAAACGTTTTTCATAAAATTTACACTTATTATTTCAAGTTACACCTTTAGTGAAAAACAAAACTTACATCTTTTCTATGGTCATTTACACCTTCTTCGGAAAAACATAGACCATATTTGAAAAGGTTATACCTTTTGTCAAATAATTTCTTTTAACAAACTTTATCAAAAGCTTATTTTCCATAAAACGTGTAAATTTTCAAAAAAGGTCTAACTGTCTTCACCAAAGATGTAACTCCTATTTAAAAGGTGTACAATTTTTTAAACATGTTTGCTTCACAAAAGGAGTACCTTTTTAGAAGAGGTGTAAGCTTTTAAAATAAGGTGTAAACTTGCTGAAAAATATTTTCCATAGAAGGTGTAAATTTTTTAAAAAGGTGTAAGCTTTGCTGGCAGAAAAGTTGTAATATCCCATAAAAAGTGTAAATTTTATGAAAAAAGTTAATCACAAAAGCAGTAACCATTCAGAAACGGTGTAAGCATTCCCACAAAAAGGTGTAATCATTCAGAAAAGGTTTATGTTTTTAACAAAAGGTATAAATTTTATTCAAATACTCCTTCCATGCAAGGTGTATATTTTCAAAAACATGTATGAAGTTTTCACAAAACATGAAAGATATGTCACAATGGTGTAACTTCCCATTGAAGGTATAAATTTTATGAAAATATAATTCAGATTTCCATAAAAGGTGTAAGCATGTTCAGAAAAGATGTAACTTATTTCAAAAAAGGTGTAAGTTCTGTTCTCATAAAAAGTGTAAGTTCCAATAAAACGTGTAAATTTTTTAATAGACATGATTTTTAATAAATTAGTAACATCTCACAAAAGGTTTAAGTATTTCAACGAAAAGGTCTAAATTTTATAAAATAAATTATTTCACAAATGTGTAACCTTTCACAAATAGTGTAAGTTTTTTCACAAGGGATGTGAGTAACTTCACAAAACGTGTAAGTTCCGTTTTTTCCCCCCAAAACCTGGAAGTTCCTAAAATCAAAGCACACTGTATTTGTCTTGTTCAAATAATGGCAATGTGAGAGAGAAGGGCGTTTCGGAGGGCTTGGCCTTTCTCTGAGTAGAACTCCGCTTCAGAGACGACGAGTCTGGGAGGGCTTCGAATAGCGACTCCAAGTCCAAATCCAACCAAGTATGTCAATGTAAAAGAGAACCGTTTTTAATATAGAGCAACGGACAGACAGAGAGAGAGAGAGAGATAGACTGAGATCAATAGACATAGAGACGTAGATGGACACTGATCGACAGAGCAGCCACTCCGAGATCGACGGAGAAGAGACCCACATGGACACAGACAGACCAAGATCGCTGGAGACAGACCGAGATAAACAGGGATCGACTGAGAGAGACCGACATCGACGGAGAATAGGCCGACATCGACACAGAGAGACCAAGATCGATAGCCAGAGAGAAAAAAACCTTTGATTTGCGGCGGCGGTGCCAGTGGAGGTGCCGATCTCAGAAGGCTGTGAGCATCGGAGCCCACCGACGCTTGGGTGGTCAACGGGGGTCACGAACCCTTTGATTTGTTCAGTGGTTGTCCCAATTTGTTTATGAACACTTCGAAATGTTACTCCTTTTGTGTTTACTACGAATACTTTGAAATGAACACTTGATGTTACTCCTTCTGTGTTTACGAATATTTTGAAATGAACGCTTTGTTACTCCATTTGTGGTTATGAACACTTTGAAATTTTACTCCTTCATACTTTTCGTGAAAATACTTACACCATTTTTGAAAAGTTACTCATTTTGTTCAAGAATTTTTACCGTTTGTGAGCGGCAACTTAAAGCTTCGTCGGAAGTCACTTATAGCATTTGTGAAAAAAAAACATAAAATTTACACATTTTGCTTAAGCTTACACCATTTTTGAAAAGTTACTCCTTTTGTGTAAGAATTTTTGGCATAACATTTATAATTTAACTTCCAACTTACACCTTTTGTAAAAGCCCAACTTAAAGCATCTTCGGAAGTCACTAATACCTTTTGTGAAAAAAAAATTCATCAAATTTACACCTTTTTCTTAAGCTTACACCTTTTCGTGGAAGTGATTACACCATTTTTGAAAATTTACTCCTTTTGTGTAAGAATTTTTGGCATAACATTTATACTTTGTCTTCCAACTTACACTTTCTGTGAAACCCCAACTTAAAGCTTTATTCGGAAGTCACTTACACCTTTTGGGAAAAAAAAAATCATCAAATTTACACATTTTTCTGAAGCTTACACCTTTTCGTGAAAATACTTACACCATTTTTGAAAAAGGTACTCCTTTTGTGTAAGAATTTTTGGCATAACACTTATACTTTTTCTTCAAACTTACACCTTTTGTGAAAGAGTATATAAGCACAAAAGGAGTAAATGTTATGACAAAAATTCTTACACAAAAGGAGTACATTTTAAAAAATGGTGTAAATATGTTCCCCAAAAGGTGTAAGCTTAAGCACAAGGTGTAAATTTCATTAATTTTTTTTTTTCACAAAAGGTATAAGTGACTTCCGAAGATGCTTTAACTTGGTCTTTCACAAAAGGTGTACGTTGGAAGAAAAAGTATAAGTGTTATGCCAAAAATTCTGACACAAAAGGAGTACCTTTTCAAAAATGATGTAAATATGTTCCCAAAAAGGTGTAAGCTTAACCAAAATGTGTAAATTTTATGAATTTTTTTTTTTTCACAAATGGTATAAGTGACTTCCGACGAAGCTTTAAGTTGGCCTTTCAGAAAAGGTGTAAGTTCAAAGACAAAGTATAAATGTTATGCCAAAAGTTCTTACACCAAAGGAGTAACTTTTGAAAAATGGTGTAAGCACTTCCACGAAAAGGTGTAAGCTTAAGGAAAAAGTGTAAATTTGATGAAATTTTTTTTCCACAAAAGGTGTAACTTCGGAGAAAAAGTATAAATCTTATGACAAAAATTCTTACACAAAAGGTTTAAGTTGGGCTTTCACAAACGGTGTAAGTTCGAAGAAAAAGTAAAAATCTTATGCCACAAAGAGATGTCAGTAACTTCGCAAAACGTCTAAGTTCGGTTTTTTCCCCCGAAAACCTGTAAGTTCCTAAAATCCAATCACACTGTATTTGTCTTGTTCAGATAATGGCAATGTGAGAGAGAAGGGCGTTTCGGAGGGCTTGGTCTTTCTCCTAGTAGAACTCCGTTTCAGAGAAGACGAGTCTGGGAGGGCTTGGAATAGCAACTCCGAGCCCAAATCCAACCAAGTATGTCAATGTAAAAGAGAACCGTTTTTAATATAGAGCAATGGAGAGACAGAGAGAGAGAGAGAGAGAGAGAGAGAGATAGACTGAGACCAACAGACGTAGAGACCTAGATGGACACTGATCGACAGAGGGACCGAAATCGACAGAGATCGACAGAGAAGAGACCCACATGGACACCGACAGACCAAGATCGCTGGAGACAAACCGAGATAAACAGGGATCGACAGAGAGAGACCGACATCGACACAGAGAGACCAAGATCGATAGCCAATCTTTCAAAAAACCTTTGATTTGCGGCGGTGGTGCCAGTGGAGGTGCCGATCTCAGAAGGCTGTGAGCACCGGAGCCCACCGACGCTTGGGTGGTCAGCGGGGGTCACGACCCTTTGATTTGTTCAGTGGTTGTCTCAATTGTTTTATGAACACTTTGAAATGTTACTCCTTCTGTGTTTACTACTTTGAGATGAACATATGTTACTCCTTCTGTGTTTACGAACATTTTGAAATGAACCCTTTGTTACTCCTTTTCTGGTTATCAACGCTTTGAAATGTTACTCCTTCATACTTTTCGTGAAAATATTTACACCATTGTTGAAAAGTTACTCCTTTTGTGTAAGAATTATTGGCATAACATTTATACTTTTGTGCTTATATACTCTTTCACAAAAGGTGTAAGTTTGATGAAAAAGTATAAATCATATGACAAAAATTATTTCACAAAAGGAGTAACTTTTGAAAAAAAATATAAGCACTTCCACGAGAAGGTATAACCTTAAGCAAAAGGTGTAAATTTGATGAATTTATCTTTTCAGAAAAGGTATAAGTGACTTCCGAAAAAGCTTTAAGTTGGCCTTCCACAAACGGTGTAAGTTCGAAGAAAATGTATAAATGTTATACCAAAAATTCTTACACAAAAGGAGTAACTTTTGAAAAAAAATATAAGCACTTCCACAAAAAGGTATAAGCTTAAGCAAAAGGTGTAAATTTGATCAATTTATCTTTTCACAAAGGTATAAGTGACTTCCGAAAAAGCTTTAAGTTGGCCTTCCACAGACGGTGTAAGTTCGAAGAAAAGGTATAAACGTTATACCAAAAATTCTTACACAAAAGGAGTAACTTTTGGAAAAAAATATAAGCACTTCCACGAAATGATATAAGCTTAAGCAAAAGGTGTAAATTTGATGAAATTTTCTTTTTACAAAAGGTATAAGTGACTTCCGAAAAAGATTTAAGTTGGCCTTCCACAAACGGTGTAAGTTCGAAGAAAAGGTATAATTGTTATGCCAAAAATTCTTACACAAAAGGAGTAACTTTTCAAAAAAAATATAGCACCTCCACGAAAAGGTATAAGCTTAAGCAAAAGGTGTAAATTTGATGAATTTTTTTTTTCCAGAAAAGGTATAACTGACTTCCGAAAAAGCTTCAAGTTGGCCTTCCACAAACGATGTAAGTTCGAAGAAAATGTATAAATCTTATGCCAAAAATTCTTACACAAAAGGAGTAACTTTTCAAAAAAAATATAAGCGCTTCCACGAAAAGGTATAAGCTTAGGCGAAAGGTGTAAATTTGATGAATTTATTTTTCCACAAAAGGTATAACTCACTTCCGAAAAACCTTTAAGTTGGGCTTTCACAAAAGGTGTAAGTTTGAAGAAAAGATGTAAATGTTATGCCAAAAAATCTTACACAAAAGGAGTAACTTTTGAAAAAAAATATAACCAGTTCCACGAAAAGGTGTAAATTTGATGAATTTATTTTTTCACAAAAGGTATAACTGACTTCCGAAAAACCTTTAAGTTGGGCTTTCACAAAAGGTGTAAGTTCCAAGAAAAGGTATAAATGTTATGCCAAAAAATCTTACACAAAAGGAGTAACTTTTCAAAAAAAAATATAAGCACTTCCACGGAAAGCTATAAGCTTGAGCAAAAGGTGTAAATTTGATGAATTTATTTTTTCACAAATGGTATAAGTGACTTCCAAAAAAGCTTTAATTTGGACTTTCACAAAAGGTGTAAGTCCGGAGAAAACGTATAGATCTATGCCACAAAGATATATAAGTAACTTCGAAAAACGTCTAAGTTCCGTTTTTTTTTTGTAAGTTCCTAAAATCCAATCACACTGTATTTGTCTTGTTCAGATAATGGCAATGTGAGAGAGAAGGGCGTTTCGGAGGGCTTGGCCTTTCTCCCAGTAGAACTCCGTTTCAGAGAAGACGAGTCTGGGAGGGCTTGGAATAGCGACTCCGAGCCCAAATCCAACCAAGTATGTCAATGTAAAAGAGAACCGTTTTTAATATAGAGCAACGGAGAGATAGAGAGAGAGAGAGAGAGATAGACTGATATCAACAGACATAGAGACCTAGATGGACACTGATCGACAAAGGGACCGAAATCGATAGAGATCGACAGAGAAGAGACCCACATGGACACCGACACACCAAGATCGCTGGAGACAGACCGAGATAAACAGGGATCGACAGAGAGAGACCGACATCGACACAGAGAGACCAAGATCGATAGCCAATCTTTCAAAAAACCTTTGATTTGCGGCGGCGGTGCCAGTGGAGGTGCTGATCTCAGAAGGCTGTGAGCACCGGAGCCACCGACGCTTGGGTGGTCAGCGCGGGTCACGACCCTTTGATTTGTTCAGTGGTTGTCTCAATTGGTTTATGAACACTTCGAAATGTTACTCCTTGTGTGTTTACTACTTTGAGATGAACATATGTTACTCCTTCTGTGTTTACGACCATTTTGAAATGAACCCTTTGTTACTCCTTTTCTGGTTATCAACGCTTTGAAATGTTACTCCTTCATACTTTTCGTGAAAATATTTACACCATTTTTGAAAAGTTACTGCTTTTGTGTAAGAATTGTTGGCAGAAGATTTATACTTTTTTTCGAACTTACACGTTTTGTGAAAGCCAAACTTAAACATATTTCGAAAGTCACTTACACCTTTTGTGGAAAAAAAATTCATCAAATTTATACCTTTTTCTTAAGCTTATACCTTTTCGTGGAAGTGCTTATATTTTTATTTAAAAGTTACTCCTTTTGTGTAAGAATTTTTGGCATAACATTTATACTTTTGTGCTTATATACTCTTTCACAAACGGTGTAAGTTTGAAGAAAAAGTATAAATCTTATGACAAAAATTATTTCACAAAAGGAGTAACTTTTGAAAAAAAAAATATAAACACTTCCACGAGAAGGTAAAACCTTAAGCAAAAGGTGTAAATTTGATGAATTTATCTTTTCACAAAAGGTATAAGTGACTTCCGAAAAAGCTTTAAGTTGGGCTTCCACAAACGGTGTAAGTTCGAAGAAAAGGTATAAATGTTATGCCAAAAATTCTTATACAAAAGGAGTAATTTTTCAAAAAAAATATAAGCACTTCCACGAAAAGGTATAAGCTTAGGCAAAAGGTGTAAATTTGATGAATTTATTTTTCCACAAAAGGTATAGCTCACTTCCGAAAAACCTTTAAGTTGCCCTTTCACAAACGGTATAAGTTCGAAGAAAATGTATAAATGTTATGCAAAAAAATCTTACACAAAAGGAGTAACCTTTGAAAATAAATATAAACAGTTCCACGAAAGGTATAAGCTTAGGCAAAAGGTGTAAATTTGATGAATTTATTTTTTCACAAAAGGTATAACTGACTTCCGAAAAACCTTTAAGTTGGGCTTTCACAAAAGGTGTAAGTTCGAAGAAAATGTATAAATGTTATGCCAAAAAATCTTACACAAAAGGAGTAACTTTTCAAAAAAAATATAAGTACTTCTACGAAAAGGTATAAATGTTATGCCAAAAAATCTTACACAAAAGGAGTAACTTTTCAAAAAAAATATAAGCACTTCCACGAAAAGGTATAAGCTTAAGCAAAAGGTGTAAATTTGATGAATTTATCGTTTCACAAATGGTATAAGTGACTTCCAAAAAAGTTTTAAGTTGGACTTTCACAAAAGGTGTAAGTTTGGAGAAAACATATAGATCTATGCCACAAAGAGATATAAGTAACTTCGCAAAACGTCTAAGTTCCGTTTTTTTTTGTAAGTTCCTAAAATCCAATCACACTGTATTTGTCTTGTTCAGATAATGGCAATGTGAGAGAGAAGGGCGTTTCGGAGGGCTTGGCCTTTCTCCCAGTAGAACTCCGTTTCAGAGAAGACGAGTCTGGGAGGGCTTGGAATAGCGACTCCGAGCCCAAATCCAACCAAGTATGTCAATGTAAAAGACAACTGCTTTTAATATAGAGCAATGGAGAGAGAGAGAGAGAGAGAGAGAGAGAGAGATAGACTGAGATCAACCGACATAGAGACCTAGATGGACACTGATCGACAGAGGGACCAAATCGACAGAGATCGACAGAGAAGAGACCCACATGGACATCGACCCACCAAGATCGCTGGAGACAGACCGAGATAAACAGGGATCGACAGAGAGAGTCCGACATCGACACAGAGAGACCAAGATTGATAGCCAATCTTTCAAAAAACCTTTGATTTGCGGCGGCGATGCCAGTGGAGGTGCTGATCTCAGAAGGCTGTGAGCACCGGAGCCCACCGACGCTTGGGTGGTCAGCGGGGGTCACGACCCTTTGATTTGTTCAGTGGTTGTCTCAATTGGTTTATAAACACTTCGAAATGTTACTCCTTCTGTGTTTACTACTTTCAGATGAACATATGTTACTCCTTCTGCGTTTACTACTTTCAGATGAACATATGTTACTCCTTCTGTGTTTACGAACATTTTGAAATGAACCCTTTGTTACTCCTTTTCTGGTTATCAACGCTTTGAAATGTCACTCCTTCATACTTTTCGTGAAAATATTTACACCATTTTTGAAAAGTTACTACTTTTGTGTAGGAGTTGTTGGCATAAGATTTATACTTTTTCTTCGAACTTACACCTTTTGTGAAAGCCCAACTTAAACCTATTTCGGAATCACTTATACCTTTTGTGGAAAAAAAAATTCATCAAATTTACACCTTTTTCTTAAGCTTATACCTTTTCGTGAAGTGCTTATATTTTTTTTTTAAAAGTTACTCATTTTGTATAAGAATTTTTGGCATAACATTTATACTTTTGTGCTTATATACTCTTTCACAAAAGGTGTGAGTTTGAAGAAAAAGTATAAATCTTATGACAAAAATTATTTCACAAAATGAGTAACTTTTGAAAAAAAATATAAGCACTTCCACGAGAAGGTAAAACCTTAAGCAAAAGGTGTAAATTTGATGAATTTATCTTTTCACAAAAGGTATAAGTGACTTCCGAAAAAACTTTTAGTTGGGCTTCCACAAACGGTGTAAGTTCGAAGAAAAGGTATAAATGTTATGCCAAAAATTCTTACACAAAAGGAGTAACTTTTCAAAAAAAATATAAGCACTTCCACGAAAAGGTATAAGCTTAGGCAAAAGGTGTAAATTTGATGAATTTATTTTTCCACAAAAGGTATAACTCACTTCCGAAAAACCTTTAAGTTGCCCTTTCACAAACGGTGTAAGTTCGAAGAAAATGTATAAATGTTATGCGAAAAAATCTTACACAAAAGGAGTAACCTTTGAAAATAAATATAAACAGTTCCACGAAAAGGTATAAGCTTAGGCAAAAGGTGTAAATTTGATGAATTTATTTTTTCACAAAAGGTATAACTGACTTCCGAAAAACCTTTAAGTTGGGCTTTCACAAAAAGTGTAAGTTCGAAGAAAAGGTATAAATGTTATGCCAAAAAATCTTACACAAAAGAAGTAACTTTTCAAAAAAAATATAAGTACTTCCACGAAAAGGTATAAATGTTATGCCAAAAAATCTTACACAAAAGGAGTAACTTTTCAAAAAAAATATAAGCACTTCCACGAAAAGGTATAAGCTTAAGCAAAATGTGTAAATTTGATGAATTTACCGTTTCACAAATGGTTTAAGTGACTTCCAAAAAAGTTTTAAGTTGGACCTTCACAAAAGGTGTAAGTTCGGAGAAAACGTATAGATCTATGCCACAAAGAGATGTAAGTAACTTCGCAAAACGTCTAAGTTCCGTTTTTTTTGTAAGTTCCTAAAATCCAATCACACTGTATTTGTCTTGTTCAGATAATGGCAATGTGAGAGAGAAGGGCGTTTCAGAGGGCTTGGCCTTTCTCCCAGTAGAACTCCGTTTCAGAGAAGACGAGTCTGGGAGGGCTTGGAATAGCGACTCCGAGCCCAAATCCAACCAAGTATGTCAATGTAAAAGAGACCGTTTTTCATATAGAGCAACGGAGAGAGAGAGAGAGAGAGAGAGAGAGATAGACTGAGATCAACAGACATAGAGACCTAGATGGACACTGATCGACAGAGGAACCGAAATCGACAGAGATCGACAGAGAAGAGACCCACATGGACACCGACACACCAAGATCGCTGGAGACAGACCGAGATAAACAGGGATCGACAGAGAGAGGCCGACAACGACACAGAGAGGCCAAGATCGATAGCCAATCTTTCAAAAAACCTTTGATTTGCGGCGGCGGTGCAGTGGAGGTGCCGATCTCAGAAGGCTGTGAGCACCGGAGCCCACCGACGCTTGGGTGGTCAGCGGGGGTCACGACCCTTTGATTTGTTGAGTGGTTGTCTCAATTGGTTTATGAACACTTCGAAATGTTACTCCTTCTGTGTTTACTACTTTCAGATGAACATATGTTACTCCTTCTGTGTTTACGAACATTTTGAAATGAACCATTTGTTACTCCTTTTCTGGTTATCAACGCTTTGAAATGTCACTCCTTCATACTTTTCGTGAAAATATTTACACCATTTTTGAAAAGTTACTGCTTTTGTGTAGGAGTTGTTGGCATAAGATTTATACTTTTTCTTCGAACTTACACCTTTTGTGAAAGCCAAACTTAAACCTATTTCGGAAGTCACTTATACCTTTTGTGGAAAAAAAAATTCATCAAATTTACACATTTTTCTTAAGCTTATACCTTTTCGTGGAAGTGCTTATATTTTTTTTTAAAACTTACTCCTTTTGTGTAAGAATTTTTGGCATAACATTTATACTTTTGTGCTTATATACTCTTTCACAAAAGGTGTAAGTTTGAAGAAAAAGTATAAATCTTATGACAAAAATTGTTTCACAAAATGAGTAACTTTTGAAAAAAAATATAAGCACTTCCACGAGAAGGTAAAACCTTAAGCAAAAGGTATAAATTTGATGAATTTATCTTTTCACAAAAGGTATAAGTGACTTCCGAAAAAGCTTTAAGTTGGCCTTCCACAAACGGTGTAAGTTCGAAGAAAAGGTATAAATGTTATGCCAAAAATTCTTACACAAAAAGAGTAACTTTTCAAAAAAAATATAAGCACTTCCACGAAAAGGTATAAGCTTAGGCAAAAGGTGTAAATTTGATGAATTTATTTTTCCACAAAAGGTATAACTCACTTCCGAAAAACCTTTAAGTTGCCCTTTCACAAACGGTGTAAGTTCGAAGAAAAGGTATAAATGTTATGCGAAAAAATCTTACACAAAAGGAGTAACTTTTGAAAATAAATATAAACAGTTCCACGAAAAGGTATAAGCTTAGGCAAAAGGTGTAAATTTGATAAATTTATTTTTTCACAAAAGGTATAAGTGACTTCCGAAAAACCTTTAAGTTGGGCTTTCACAAAAGGTGTAAGTTCGAAGAAAATGTATAAATCTTATGCCAAAAAATCTTACACAAAAGGAGTAACTTTTGAAAAAAAATATAAGCACTTCCACGAAAAGATATAAGCTTAAGCAAAAGGTGTAAATTTGATGAATTTATCTTTTCACAAAAGGTATAAGTGACTTCTGTAAAAGCTTGAAGTTGGCCTTCCACAAACGGTGTAGGTTTGAAGAAAGGTATAAATCTTATGCCAAAAATTCTTACACAAAAGGAGTAACTTTTCAAAAAAAATATAAGCACTTCCACAAAAAGGTATAAGCTTAAGCAAAAGGTGTAAAATTGATGAATTTATCTTTTCAAAAAAGGTATAAGTGACTTCCGAAAAAGCTTTAAGTTGGCCTTCCACAAACGGTGTAAGTTCGAAGAAAAGATAAAAATCTTATGCCAAAAAATCTTACACAAAAGGAGTAACTTTTGAAAAAAAATATAAGCACTTCCACGAAAAGGTATAAGCTTAAGCAAAAGGTGTAAATTTGATGAATTTATCTTTTCACAAAAGGTATAAGTGACTTCCGAAAAAGCTTTAAGTTGGCCTTCCACAAACGGTGTAAGTTTGAAGAAAATGTATAAATCTTATGCCAAAAATTCTTACACAAAATGAGTAACTTTTCAAAAAAAATATAAGCACTTCCACGACAAGGTATAAGCTTAGGCAAAAGGTGTAAATTTGATGAATTTATCGTTTCACAAATGGTATAAGTGTCTTCCAAAAAAGCTTTAAGTTGGACTTTCACAAAAGGTGTAAGTTCGGAGAAAACGTATAGATCTATGCCACAAAGAGATGTAAGTAACTTCGCAAAACGTCTAAGTTCCGTTTTTTTTGTAAGTTCCTAAAATCCAATCACACTGTATTTGTCTTGTTCAGATAATGGCAATGTGAGAGAGAAGGGCGTTTCGGAGGGCTTGGCCTTTCTCCCAGTAGAACTCCGTTTCAGAGAAGACGAGTCTGGGAGGGCTTGGAATAGCAACTCCGAGCCCAAATCCAACCAAGTATGTCAATGTAAAAGAGAACCGTTTTTCATATAGAGCAACAGAGAGAGAGAGAGAGAGAGAGAGAGAGAGAGATAGACTGAGATCAACAGACATAGAGACCTAGATGGACACTGATTGACAGAGGGACCGAAATCGACAGAGATCGACAGAGAAGAGACCCACATGGACACCGACACACCAAGATCGCTGGAGACAGACCGAGATAAACAGGGATCGACAGAGAGAGACCGACATCGACACAGAGAGGCCAAGATCGATAGCCAATCTTTCAAAAAACCTTTGATTTGCGGCGGCGGTGCCAGTGGAGGTGCCGATCTCAGAAGGCTGTGCGCACCGGAGCCCACCGACGCTTGGGTGGTCAGCGGGGGTCACGACCCTTTGATTTGTTCAGTGGTTGTCTCAATTGGTTTATGAACACTTCGAAATGTTACTCCTTGTGTGTTTACTACTTTCAGATGAACATATGTTACTTCTTCTGTGTTTACGAACATTTTGAAATGAACCCTTTGTTACTCCTTTTCTGGTTATCATCGCTTTGAAATGTTACTCCTTCATACTTTTCGTGAAAATATTTACACCATTTTCGAAAAGTTACTCCTTTTGTGTAAGAATTGTTGGCATAAGATTTTTACTTTTTCTTCGAACTTACACCTTTTGTGAAAGCCCAACTTAAACCTATTTCGGAAGTCACTTATACCTTTTGTGGAAAAAAAAATTCATGAAATTTGCACCTTTTGCTTAAGCTTACACCTTTTCCTGAAAAAGACTTACACCAATTTTTAAAAGTTACTCCTTTTGTGTAAGAATTTTTGACATAACATTTATACTTTTGTGCTTATATACTCTTTCACAAAAGGGGTAAGTTTCAAGAAAAAGAAAGTATAAATCTTATGAGAAAAATTATTTCACAAAAGGAGTAACTTTTCAAAAAAAATATAAGCAGTTCCACGAAAAGGTATAAGCTGAAGCAAAAGGTGTAAATTTGATGAATTTATTTTTTCACAAAAGGTATAACTGACTTCCAAAAGGCTTTAAGTTGGGCTTCCACAAAAGGTGTATGTTCGAAGCAAAATGTATAAATCTTATGCCAAAAATTCTTGCACAAAAGGAGTAAGTGTTCATAAAAGGTTTAAATGATTTCACAGAAGGCGTAAGTTTTCAGAAAAAGGTGTAACTTTTCTGAAATCAGTTACGCCTTTTTCTGAAATTCCTTACGCCTTTCTTGAAAACTTATACTTTTTTTGTGACCATTTACACCTTTAGTCATATAATATATTATTTTATTAATTTACCTGGAAAGTGACCTGCTTAGCAGGTCACCAATGTGTAAGTTTTCAAATATTTTGATATAACCCAATACATACAAATGTGTAAATGCAAAATAGAAGGGTGTAAGTGTCTTGCATACCATATGCAAGGCACACTTAAGAAAAGTCCTTAATGAAATGGTCAAAGGAAAGAATTATGTTAGGAATTCTAAATATTTTATTAAATTTTTTATATTGGTGTGAGACTCATACATATGTGAATTTGAATAAGTCACGACCCATGTAAGAAATTTGATAAAATATTTAAAGTACATAGTATTTCTCCAAAGGAAAACCTAAATAAATAAATAAAAATTAAAAGATTTGTGCCTTTTGGAAAGGAGGAGTTAAATAGTTAAAAATACAAAAAATTATTATAAATTTTCAGATCATTTTCTCTATCTATACGGCTTTTTATAAAAAAAATTAAAAAATTCAATTCTCAAACACCCCGATTTAATGTCATTACAGTTTTAATGCAAAAATCTGTAAGTTTTTTGGGTGAATAAAATCTATAAGTTCAAGTCAACAACTTATCCAACTTGAACAGGAATTTTTTTTTTTTAAATAAGAAAAAGAAACTTAAAAATACTCTTTGAAATTTGTTTAAAATACAAATTACTCCTTGTAATTTGAGAAATTACAAATACCTCCTTACTATAATTTTTTATTTAACAAAATTAATTAAAAAAAATTCAAACTATTCTCATAATAAAATTATTTGAATTATTAATTGAAATAAATTTCTCACATCATTAAAAACTAATCATTAACTTAATGATTTACTAATAAAAAAAAGTCATCTCTTATGAAATTAAAAACTTCAAGAGATTGGTATGTAATTTCTAAAACCACCGGAACATACCTCATGGATGTAATTTCTAAGAGTCCTAGTGAGGACCCCCAGCACCCCCACCTCCGCGTGGGGGGCTGCCAATGGATGAAAAAAAAAAAAAAAAAAAAACAATTTTTT
This sequence comes from Camellia sinensis, assembly GCF_055761805.1. Lineage (NCBI taxonomy): Eukaryota > Viridiplantae > Streptophyta > Magnoliopsida > Ericales > Theaceae > Camellia > Camellia sinensis. Next base: position 127,972,492 of record NC_138975.1, read on the forward strand.
TGGACCAGTCAGAAGGGACCCCAGCACCCCCACTGGGGGTCTCATGCATTTTCCAATTTCTAAAACTACTGGAACATACCTCATGGGTGCGTTTGAAATTTACCCCCCAAAAAAAAAAATATTGTGGTTGTCACTTAAAAAAAAAAAAAAAAAGTTTGGATTTTTTCTTTTATGGGTAGTGGTGGAAGTAATTTCCGAATTGGTTGGAATACTTTCCAATCCAACCAACGATCATGCATTTTGACTATACCATGCTTTCTTTATACCAACTAGACGTCCTGAATCTAGTGATTTCAAGGTTGAGGAATTTTTTTCATGGAAGAAAGTCTATGAATGGGAATAATTGTTTGTTCTTAACTCACACGAGAAAGAATTCTAGCTCACTGGACAGAGTTGTTGTCAAATGTCGTTATAATTTAACTAAGTGCAACATAGAGAAGATTATCAAAAACCAAACTTCTATACAAATTACAAGAGACGACCTATCTCATCTTCCAAACTTCCACCATAAAAAAACGCCCATCCCAAGCAATCATCAGACTCAGGCCACCACCATTGTCCTTCACTCACCATTGCCATCACAAAACCACTGTCCCTCTCATGCCACTGCCATCGCACAATCAATGTCCCTCACACACCACACTACTAAAAAAAAATACTTTTTGCGACCGCTATAAACCGTTACAAATAATAAAAAACAGTCGCAGAAGGCCTTTTGTGATGGCCCTTGCGACAGCAAATAGAGGTGGCAAATACTTTTTGCGACAGCAAAGCAACAGTCGCAAATTATTCGCGACCGCCTAAATTACTTATAGCAACCGCTATTTTGCCGTCGCAAAAAACAAAGAAAAACACTAACATGATTTTTGGCAACCATCTTGTTACCGTCACAAAAAAAAAATAATAATAAAAATAAAAATAAAAATAAAATAAATAAATAAATAAAAAATTTGTAACATTAAGCACTCTAGGAATAGCAATGACAAGAATTCATATCGTATAACATTGTAATATAATCAAGCATTCCATTTGAGTCGCAAAATTGGAGCCATATGTAAACGTTATTACAACTAAAAACTTGGAAAAAGTTCTTTTATGAAAAAATTACAATCCAAATAGAATGCTAGTAAAGTCAAAATCTACAATGTTGGTGTTCACCACTGTACAAGGTACCAGTTGAGTTCTAGTTTGTTGCCATGGAGATATATGTTCCTTAAATCCAAGCTTGCACCTGATCAATACACGTTATGAAGGGGAATAGATCAGAACACATGGTATCCAATTTCTAAATTTTTCTTTAGATATAAAACCTTAAGCAGAGCAAACATTGTAAAGAAATTATGAAAATCAAAATAGACAGCCAGAAAATAACCAAGATGCCATTTACAAAACAGAACAAGAGTGGTTCCATGTAGAAACATCTATGATGCGTGCATATAGAAAATTATTGTCCATTTTGTTTCCTGGTCATCCAGCAGGAGAAGCCTCCCTAATTTAATATTTTATCCCCAAGTATAAGACAGATAAACAGTAGACAACAAATGTACTCCATCCTGAAAGACAAACAAGAAAGATTTGATCTTTTCTGCCCTGTTTAAGTAAGATTCTATCAATAATCTGAAGAACAATTCATTAATCAAACTTTTAAACGTTCCAACTGCCACAAATGAACAATTTTCAGTAAACCTTCTAGTCCATGCTTTCGAGCTCTCCTGACAAATAATATCAGTAAATGCCACCTGATACCTTTACACTAGGCCAATAAACCAACCACATTGAATTCTAAATCAGTTCAAAACTCTCAAGAATGATAACTTAGTGACTATGAAAAGCATCAAATTAAGTACATGGCTACAACAGATCTCATCAGTCTAGGGAACTTACAGCATTGGCTGCCCTTTCTTCTAAATTTTTTTGAAGTATTATAGTGTATGCAAGCAGTCAGGTAAAAATTTGCAGAATGTACAATGTGCAATTTGCATTTTGCACCACAGTAATTACGACAGAAATTGTAATCATACCTCAGAACGCAGAGTGTGAAAGTACCCAATTAGAGCAAATTTAGAAGCAGAGAATACGGCCTGACCTGGTGCAGGTGTCTTCCCTGCAGCACTGCTCATCATCAGCTAAAAATGCATCTTCATCTAGATGGCAAGACTTTTGCTTTCATCATTCGAAAATTGAACCAATTTAAAAGCATTTCGAAAACAAAAGGGATATGGTGGAAAAAAACAATGGAAATGCAAGGAATCATTAGAAACATAAACTAAAACTTATCAATATGTATATACTAGCAGTAACCCATGTTATGCACGAACCTTATATTCCAAAATGAGTCATTGTAGCCATCTCATAATATAAAATTTATGATGATATAATTATACCACTTGAATTTTCTGCATAGATGCCAGCCACATATCAAGAAAATGGGTTAAAGAGAAAAATAAGAGCAAAAGGAATTAGAGTTCGTAGTGGAAGGACATACCAGAAAGCTGTTTCTTGACTCTCTCTAATTCAGCTTTATTTCGAGCAGAAATGATAAGCTTAGCACCTAAACTTGCAAGTTGTTTGGCAAGAAATTCCCACTCCATCCAATAGTAAAGAGAAAAATAAGACTTTCTATAAAACATGGAACAAATGAAGCTCCAAAGTAGGAAAAACTCACACAACATTTTGGCAAATAAGAAGAAAGATGCCTTGAGCGAAAGAACCAAAACTAGAGCTCAAAGCGTCAGTTATTGGAAAAAGATAAAGGAACTAAAAATAAAATCTCATGCTTCCAAATTATTTTCTTTATGATTAAAAAAATATATGGAAAAGGCCAAAATCTTGAACACCTAACCCATTTAAACAAGTTTAAAGACTTGATTCAATATTAAGGCCAGGTTTCATCAAGAGATAATGTACATACCTGCAAAACATTAAGCATCATCTTAAAATCAGTAAAGCACAAAAGTTACCAGGGCATTCAAAGTTAACAATAAGAACCCACCAGAAGTCATCAGTCCTTTTCTTGGTTGCATTTGAAAGGTGGTCATTCGAAAATTACATAATAAGCTCAAAACTCGAATATTTATATTTAATAGAGAACCTTCTAGCAAATGAAACAACCATCTAGAAGGTGATCTTGTTCTATAACAAAATTTGTTAAAAACTTGGTTTTTATGTTTAGTCTTGCAATGAACAAACTACAAGTACCGTCCGGAATGGTCTAGATTGATAATGTATAACTTTATGAAAGTGTCCAAAATGAAAATAAGGAATAACGACTGTTATATGAACTAAAGGATCAGGTGGAGGATTGTGAAAATATTTATAGTTTCAGAAGTCAAAGAGTGAAGTGGGGTCATTATCATAATAGAATATCAAGCATATGGGATTGAACAATAGATGGTTGGGTTATTATAATATTATAGACAGAAATTGATTATAAAAGATGGAAACGACCATTTCAAAAACATAAAAGATCAAGCAATGAGAATCTAGAAAATGCATAGATATTTTATTGAAAGCAAACCTACCAAACTATCTTACATGGACTTGGGTATGTATCTAGAGGTTGGAACCCATCAAACCTCATATTTAAGAATACATGTACTTGGCAAAAAATAGTCATATTTTTATATTTTTCTATTATGTGAAATAAAATGATATTATATGTAACATACAGTGTCAAAAAGACATTTTATTCATTTTATAGTAATTATACAACAATATATGCATATAATAATAGTGTTAAATACAAATATATGAATGTCCAATGAAAAGTATCCTATACATATCTTACACCCTTATCCAAATGTCGGGTGTCCGATAAGAGTATTTGATTTATTTTAAGGTGTCCATGCAACTTAGTTAGTGGGCCTTCCAACCACCATCTCTAAACATACACATAACATCTGTAGATAGAGAATAAAGATTACTCACAGTTGGTAGTTTAAGGTAACCACTAGGGGCCAAGTGAGCCTGCAACCCACAAATTAAAATCCAGTGCACTAAGTCTCATTAGAGAACATAATAAGATTTAAAATTGACAAGAAGTGAAGAGAAGCATACAACCAATCTTCTCTTCAAAAGTTCACATGTAAGAAAGTTTTCCAACACTAGTAAAGTTGCATAACTGAATCAAGTTCGAGAGATGTATACTTGGACATGCGCACTGTAGACCTCTGCCAGACTGCAAAAGCAAAAAATTAGGTTTCAAATTAAAAATTATTACAATGTTATAACATTTATTTGAAACCAAACCGACAACAGGCTTATGTATTTGATTTTGAGTTATAGAACACTAGGATTTAGTTACACTCTCTGCCAAAGAGATTTAAAGTTCCCATGAGATGTGTTGTCTGCCCCAAAAGTTTGAATTGAAATTTAAAAGAGAATAATAAGACACTCACCCTTAGAACTATTTCTTTTTATATAGATAAGTAAACTTCAAATGGTGCCATACCCTCTTTATACCCTGTTCTTTCTCAGCAAAATTGGGATAATCATAATATGCCATCCCCTACTTGTACTAGAATCCACCAAGTTACAGATAAATCTCCAACTTATTACTCCCTTCCTACATTGCACTATATCCTCTCCGCACTTCACATCTAAAGGAATTTTAAATGTTGTTCAGTTTGATGCAATAATAACAAAGAGATTATAACCGCACTTACATCACAAAGGAACAGAAGCTGTACCAGCATGAGGTCCTCCTAATGAGACAAAAAATTTGACCTGTTCCATAAAAGGGAGAAAATTGTCATTGTCAAAGACTCGGTAGTTCAGGAAAGAAAGATGTATTAAACTACATTACAAAACAAATGTGCCATCGCACTGACCATTTGGCTCCTTATGTCATTAGAGATAGTTTCAAAACCACAATTAGAAGGAAAAATGTGACTCTAGAAAGCAACCAGTAAATGTTAAATACGATAATCACCCATTCCAAAGGTACATATTAGAAAAGCATTGACACTTCTAAGAAGGTGACGTGTTTGTGTCCAACACACGTCGGACATACTCTCTCTCTTCTAAGAAGGTACATATTAGAAAAGCATTCACATCAATTTGTTTTCATAAATAATTTCAAACAAAAGCAGAGAGAGTGAGAAAAAATGAGAGATTCAAACAAAAAATAGGAAGAGATTGAAACAAAGAACAGAGAGGTAAAGATCAACAAAATGCAGATAAACAAACATGTAAACGAACACATCGAACACTAGAGCATTTTTAACATATGAAACACTTCAAAATAAGCAGAATGAAATCAAAAATGACTTTTGTGATATAGAACAGAGCAAGAAACAAGTAGTTGATCAAACAGATACAATCAAAATCAAAGACCAAAATCACATTACTAGTAGTTTCCTGATGAAAGTCACAGTTCCAGCATGAATAGCAAGGAAAAACACCGTGACATCAGTCTTGAACTCTTCATACTCAACGCGAACCTCATTGGCCAATTCATTGCGACATACCTTCAAGCACACAACGCCAACGAAGTTGACATCGACGAACCGATCGGAGATGCAATCAAGCGTAGATTTTAGATCGTTACAGTGAGAAGCTTCAAGGAGGCGCTGCGAGACCTCCGCTTCACACCAGAAATCTCAAGAATTTGAAAATAAATACTCTATTAAACCCTAGAATTGAAAAATTGGAGGTCTCCATAGTCGGCTCTGGCGAGAGCGAGAAAGAGAAGCATCCGTGACGGAGAAGAGGCGCAGCGGAGGGGAGACAGAGACAGTTGGATTCATTCTTAGAAATTAGGCTTACCGATTATGAATCGATCGAAATCTTCAAATCTTCATCAACAATCGATAAAAATCTTCAAATCTTCATCAACAATTGATCGAAATTTTCAAATGAACAATAAAATTGTGAGTGGAGAATAGAAAGAGAGAGTCGAGTGAGAGAGAGAGTGTGTGAGACTTTGAGAGAGAGAGAGAGAAACATACCGTTCGAGGTCTCTTCTTCAGCCGAAGAGAGCGCGAAATGGAAACATCATTGGGAAATAACGCGTGTGAAGTTTAAGTAAAATTGGATTTTGGTAAATAACGCGTGTGGAGTAAGAAAAATTAGATTTTGGTGTAAAAAGTGATTTTTTTTTTACGGTTAAATAATCAGTTGCAAAAAATTAGACGCAAAAAGTTATATTTCTAGTAGGGCCACTAACACCCCCTCTTTGATCTCCCCTCCTCTCTCTTTGATCAATTCCTCGATCTCTCACATACACTACTGTGAGACAGGGACAAGCGACACAAAATGAACAAACCAACATATCAATTTTCAAAATACTAAACACATGTAGGAGATATAAGCAAAATATATAGTTTTATATATTATTATCTCATATATATATATATATATATATTTCAGTCAAAGATAATAGAAAAATACAAGATATCAATAATTTTAAAATGGAAGAGAAATTAATATTTACAAGTCTACATTATGTAGAGTTGTTGATCATGGTAGTAGGGTGAGCTTTGTTGGAGCTTTTAGTCGCCTTTGCAATGGATCTCCACTCAACTGAAGGGGTAAAGCAGAAATAAAATAACTAAAATCCATTAACATCGTCTAACCGAAAAGGCTACTGTCATTTTAGAAAGCTGGGGGAGGTCCTCGAATTGTCAATTATTAGTAACCATGGGGGAAACCAGTGCAATTTATCCAACCAAAAAAAAATATTTTAATTGCATCAAAATAATAAATAAATAAATCTCTGTAACTCAATAGAGAACTCAACTTATCCATTAAAAAATAGTAACAATAATAGAATTTATAGTTTTACTAGTTATGTTTGATTCAGGCAAATAATAGTCAAAGCCATTCGATTTCCATCCTTTAATCTTTGTATTTTGGTCTTCTTTCTTTTTTAATTTATATATATATATATATATATGGGCAAAGAAATCTAATGGAAGAACAGTTAAGAAGACCTTAGTTAAATAAATAGTAGAGGTAAGATTTTCGGCTACAAAGATTAATTTCATAATGCACAAATTCTAATACAATCGAGAGACAAAAAGAGGCAGCAGAGAACAATAGGGGGAATTCCAATAAAGAAAATCCTTCGAGGACAGATTGATTGTAATGCACCAATTTCAAAAGACAGCAACCAGGTTGCAAGGGAAGGGGCTATGAGAAATCCAACCACCAAAAGACAGAGCCAACAATCCTCAGCTTAAACACACCAAAGTATAAACAACTGTAATGATTTCAAGTCACCGCAGCATAAAATCACAAGGATTGGGTTGTGACACAAACGGGATCTTCAGATACAGCACAGGACATATAATATGGTTAAGTGATTGAGACATGAGAGTCTAATGACTCTCATCCAAGAACTGTAGGGTGGAAGTAAATATTAACTATTGAGCTGATTACAGCTTGCTCATTAATTAATAATATTACACCATCCTCCTCAAGTTTTACATTCAAATAACAATTTATCCCATGCTGTTAGAAGGCTGCTAATGACTTGACAAAAAATTGTGATTACTCTTTGTTTATGTTGGTTAGTGATTGGGACATGAGAAGAACTAAAGGGTGGAAGTTAACAGTAATTTATAGGGTAAATTACACTGATCTCGCCTGGCTATTGAGCTAGGTACAGCTAGCACATTAGTTTGAAAATATTACATGTTCTCTCTTGAGTTTTCTCTGAGTTTAGCCCATACCGTTAGAAGACTGTTATTGACTTAACACAATATTGCGGTTACTATTGATTCATCTAACCATATTTCCTATTTTTTCCCCTATAAAGATTATTTGGCATATAAAATGGATTGACCCATGAACTATACATGTTTAAATGGGTTAAACCCAAATCAGAAATCCTTTCCCTTCCTCTTTGCCAATAAACTGTTTCTCTCTAAGTTGGCCAATCGCACCATTTACTTTGCCTACTATAACTCAATAATGAATTATATGGAAAATTGCAATATACACCCTAGCGATAAAGAATAATTCTATATGCACCAATTACTACTAGTACCAACACTAGTTAATACACTAATTGGTGCATGTAGCACCACCGAGCAACAAAACATTCATATATAATCTCAATAAATCACAATCAAAATAATTAAGAACATAATCATCCTCAAAGATAGAAATGGACTCTATTCAACATCATTATCTACAGTGGATACAACCTAATGCTCAAGAAAAACTTCAAGATTAAATCTGACCTTAGGATACTTCAATCAACATGACCAGCTCTTTGGGTCCTCCTCCGCTCATAAGCAGGATCATCTGTTGGCAATTCATAACGACAAACAGGGCAGGTTTGTAGGAAAGACGATGTGAAACAAAAGTAAGAGGATGTCAACTTTGGGTACAAATCAATTGAGAGAGTTGTGTGGGCCAGAAAATCCCTATTCATAAGTCAGAGATAAACATCCCTTGCGCAGTAATATGATTATACGAGTATATTTCAAATTGCCAAATTGTCATGCAAATGAAATGTATCCTTGTTCACTCCTAACTGTTGATGTTAATATAAAAAATACCCAAGCAACATATCAGTGGCTGATCAGAGGATGACTGGATCTTCACTAGCAAACAATTTCCTTTAGTCATCAATGCGCCTTAATTAGCTGAAGAATTTATGTTAGAAAGGCCAACTAACATCACATTGCCTACAACAGAGAATATTATTGTCATGTAAGATTGATGATCCACCATTCAACCAATAGAAAAATGCATTGCCACAGTCCGACCATCCTCAAGCTGATTCGAAATAAAAATTAGCGTCTGCTAGCTTCAGCTGGTTAGAACTCTAGCTACGTTGAGAGTAACACATTGTCCAGTAATCTTAATTGTTCATGTCAGCAATGAAACTGGCATAGAACCCAACAGAGTCATACTAAAAACAAGGCTTTTCAATAATTTAAATAGCACACAAAGCAGTAAAGTCAATGGTAATAAGCCTCTAAATAAGCAAACTGAGGTCCCTAGCTATTGGCATATCAGCATATAGTAACTGAATCTGAACTGGAATATTTTGTTCATCATATTAGTATAAGTTGAAGGATCTACCATTTTTTTTGTTGTTGATAAGTTCAAAGATCTGCCATTGACAGTGTTTCATTTATCAATATCCTGCAACTGGAAATTTGAATTCATTTATATAATAAGTGGATAATGTACAGATAAAATCACTCACATGCTAGAGATGATTAGGATGCGAGAACTGTCTGAATAGATATTACAGCTTCACCGCCTCCAACATGCAAGTATTCTACAGAGAAAGTCAAATTCTGTGGGTTTATTGAAATGTGAAGTCATTTATATTGAGCAAGTGTTAAAGGGTGTAAAATGTCACAGAAGAACTAATAGGAGTCACTGAGAATGATCAATACCTTTTAAGTAGCTTGGTACTTCATATTATTTGCTTATGCCAGTCAATCAAGTATAATTATCCACTGAAGGTGGTTGTCCTATTCCAGCAATAGCACCGAAGATCATCCCAACTAGCCAAGCGATCATCACTTATCAGGCTTTTGAAGTTACTTTAGATGTTATCAACGAGAGATGTATCTACAATGTCATGCAAAAATCCAGATTAGAAGCAATGATGGTACTCATGAACGTTTCATACAGCTTAAAGCACATTTTGCAGAGAAGATAATAAATAAACCAGACGATGTGGAGGCAAGTTTGCTGCAAGGTAGAATTTCTCTCGTATCACATACTCCTGAAAAAACTCACTGATATGAGCATGTGATTGTCTCATGGCAAGTTAGTTAAGTCCTCAAATTAACTGAAATTCACAGCATTGCCATTTCGAAAGCTGTTCATGTGGGCTATTCTAGAGAATTAACATATTGAGCCTCTTTAACAATTAGTTATGACGAATGCTTTACTGTATGAAGACTTTGAGGAATTTTTTTCACGGATGTTCCACCTGGCTTTGAGGATTTCTCAGTTGATGGGAGTGTGCAAGCTCAAAAAGGCATTATATGAGTCACAAAGTCTGCTAGAGCATGATTTGAGATGTTTACTTGGGCTATGCTTAGATGTGGCTACAAACAGAGTCAAGATGACCATACCCAATTTATCTAACATTCACATGAAAAGAAGGTTACAGCACTCCTTGTGTATGTTCATGATATTTGATCTATAAGAAATGCAGAAGTTGAATAGCAATCTTACTAAGGAGTTTGAAACAAAAGACTTTGGTAACTTAAAGTACTTCTTGAGTATTGAAGTTGCAACATCCCAAACAGAGTGTTTATCTCACTAAGAAAGTATGCCTTAGACCTTCTCAAGGACAAAGTGTGCTTGGGTATAAAACTATTGATACCTTGTCGGAGCAAAATTGCACTTTAGGGGATGAAACTAAAGATTCATTTGACAGGGAGAAATATCCGAGGCTGGTTGGTAAGTTAATTTATCCGTCTCATACTCGCCTAGATGTAGGTTATGTTGTTAGTTAGCCTTGTGAGCCACTATGCATAATCCTATTGAATTGCATATCAGTTTATGGACTACTCTGGTACTTCAAAAGAAAGAGTTCAATTTTTTACAATATTTGCATATCTTTAACGGCAAATATCAGCATGCAGCCGTGCAAACTGAGATTCAATTAGCTTGGGTTACCAAATGAAAAATGAGATGTTATTCAAATGAAAAAAACACTATGAGATGGATCCATATTTGTTATAATTCAGTTAGAAATAGATGATGTTGCACAATGGAAGAAATGCTCTACTAGTCTACAAGAATACTAAATGCAACTAACACAATGTAAATCAATATAATCGAAAAGCACTGTTATGCAAATTTGAAGCATAGATTTGAAACAATTAACTAGTGAATACAAGTTCAAGAAGAATAATACAAATACAAAACCGAGAACATAAAGTTCAAGAACAGGACATGTATTGTGTACCTGTTATTCCATTCCATGCTTCTTTGCTTATTTCCAATCCCTTCAAAGAGCAAAATGTAATCAATTTCACTACCATATTATTAGATGAAATCAACAACTAGTATTTTAGTTCAAAAAATAAGGAATATTACACCATTCAATATATATATTTGTATGTGAAAACATATCAGAGTCATATCCATAAACAGGTCAAGAAACCATCAACAAGCAATTCTCACTTAGGAAAGGAAAAAGAAATCCGGCAACAAATTGATAATGCTAGTGCATTTTATTGAACTTGTAATTATCTAAGAGTCATGACATTTAGACAGTGAAAAGTTAAACCACTATAACAACAATACAAGGATCCATCATCAAACAATTTGTCAACAGACATTTCAACAACATTTCATGTTTGAACATGAGCAACATTTTAAAAATGTTGGCGCACAAATAAAGGCATTTGTACCACATAAAAAAAGAAAAAAAAAAGACAAGTGACCAACATGTCAGACATAGTCCAACTGCAGCAACATAGTTTGTTACCAACCTTAGATGACAACAAAGTGCATTAATGCCCATCATCCTCAGTACATAAATATATTTTAATAAGAAATTTAAGGTTCTATTGTTTTAATGTGGTATTGTTTTTGTATTCTAGAAGAAGTCTTAGCAGAAACTTCATTGTTTTTGAGGGGCTTTTTGTTAATACTTACAAATTGTGATTCCATTGTCATGTTCATGTAAAATACCAAATATATAGCCAAAGATTACATAGGAAGAAGAAGGAGCTGACCTTCAATAACAGATTCTCACATCATTTTGAAAAGTGGTGGCAACATGTGCCACTTGTTCCATGAATTTTTCCTCTTTTATTCTGGGTTTTTTTTTTTTTTTTTTTTTTTTTTTTTTTTTTTTTTAATGATAGAATTCATTTATTGAATATGTCCCATCAATAAACCAAACCAAATCAAAGCTAAGCCTTATATCCCATTCAATTGTGGTCGGGTACATGAATACGTTTTCACCATTCTGCTCAATCAATGATTATATGCTTAGTTAAATAAGTAAATTAATATGAATCACATAATATGTCAATATGTCGGACACACTCAAGGTTCTGAAAAGCGGTTGCGGTCGCCGTAACGGTGGCGGTGACGCGGTTGCGGTTGCGGGGTGTAAAGGCCGTAGTGTAACGGTTGCGGTAACCGGAACCGTGAATTTTTTTATTTTTCGCACAATTTGAAAAAAACTTACCGATACGCATATTTTTTTTCCATGATCATATTTATTGGGTTAAAAACAAATACTGATCAATTTTTGTAAATTTTTAAGTATGATCCAATATATTTCACATTTTTAAACTGAGTTTTTTACATTTTATTTTAATAATTAATGACTTTATATTATACAAAAAATCAATCACTAACTATTATATATAAGATAAACAATGACAAAAGTAAGAGAATAAATAAGAGCCTAAATATATATATATATATACATATTTTAACAAAGTCAAATAGATAATGACCACACTTATTATTATTATTATTATTATTATCAAACAATATATAGATCTTACATCTTCAACAAATAAAACGGTTGAGTGATAGCAGCTGAATAGAATAGCATAGGTCTTACATCTTCAACAAATCAATAACATGTTCTTCATCTTCACTCTTCTCTCTCTATCTCTTATTCCTCCATTTTCTCTCTTTATCTTTCCTCTTCTCTCTATCCCTCTTCCCATATTTTCAGCTTTTTTTTGTATGTTTTTTCGAAAGAAACAGTTTAGAACCGTTACGTAACGGTACATAACATGCCGTTACGGCTGTTACGGCACCGTTACGACCGCTACGGCCAACACACCTGTGAATCTCAATCACACTGCAAAAGCGGCCGTAACGGGTGGCGGTAACCGCCAAAACCGTTACGTAACGGTGTTACGTAACGGTTGCGGCCGCTTTTTAAAACCTTGGACACACTCTTCCACTTGAACCAATATACTTTGATTTTATGGATCACAACACCACCAACCTCATCATCCTCATTAATAATCTAACCTATAACGATCCCAATTTTGACCCAACACTTGTGGTGGTTCGGACTCGGGCTTATGGTTTCTGAGTGTTGTTCATTGTCTTTTACTTGTTATTTCTCCTTAAATTTGGTTATTTGGACGTGTTGAGTGTGTTTGAAACAGGTTGGTTACTTAGTTTTCAAACCTTGTGTTGCCCAGAATTTTGGACCTCCACTCGAGCAGGGTTTACAAAAATAATGAAGGGGTGTTTTCTACGCTCAAGCGACATTTCCTACGCTCGAGTGGGTGAGCGCTCAAGCGTCCCTTCTTGCACTCGAGCGGTTTGTCTGTTGTCTGCAAAAGTATTGGAGGCGTGTATTCTGCGCTCAAACGGGTCTCTTCTTGCACTCGAGCGGAACAACTTATTGTGTCTAACGCTCGAGCGTCAACTCTTCTGGTCGAGCGGGCTGTGCGTATATCAGATCGCGAAAATGACTTTTTACATCACTTTTTCAGATCTTTTCTATTAAAAACCCTAAAGTGAGACATTCTCTCTCTAAAATACTCTCTCTCTCTCTCTACTTTTTCTCATTGATCCGTTGATCTCTCCGCCCTAGTGTCTTTGGAAAAAGGGTAGAGCATCTTGGGAGTTTCCCTTTGAACCGATTGAAATTTGTTTTCGGCGTCGTTGGAGTTTCATGCTTGCTCCATTGGTCTTCCAAACTTGAGGTAGGGACTCTCTACACCTTAATATGGGTTTTAACTTGGTTATAGGTTGTTGTATGAAAATGGTGAGACTTTGGGAATGTTTTGAACAAACCTAGGGTTTGGGTCAAAGTTTGAAAAAAGGGGTTTCTATGTGAGGGTTGTATAAATGGTTATGAGGTTATCCTGTGTCAAAATAGTTGATTTTGGCCTTTGGGTTAATATTTGAAAAATGGGGAGCTTTTTCCTAAAATATCTTGAATAATTATTTTGTATAAATAATGAAATTGGCATGAAAAATGTGAAATTGGGAGGATGTATGCATGAATGGTGTTGTTGGATTTGCTTAATTACTCACCTATAGAAATTTGATGATTTATCTGTTATAAAGATTGAAAGTCTGTTTAGAAATAATTGCTTTAGGCTATTGGTGGAGGATAGTCATGATTGTTGTTGACGTTGCATGTGGATTAAGTGAATTAAAACTAATCCTTTAACCATTATCATCGTATATGATTATGAATGATATACATTTTATATGTATGATATTTGGGAGGAAAAATGGGATGTACTCCATGTTTTGAGGAGAAGAAAGGGGATGGACTCCATTGAACTAAGTTGGCATGTGTGTTCAGGGTGAAAGTCTCGAAAACCATTTGTATACATGAGTGCCTATTCCCGTGGACGAAATTTCTGTAAAATGGCAAATAGAAGTGAATGTATTTGTATAATGATTTCATCTGTTGAAAACTTGAGAGGTGTAACCTCTGTTGATGGGTCGAATGAAGTGGATGTATCTAATAAACCAAAATGAATGAATTGAGAAGTGAGTTTGGTATAACATGGCTTTGGAAAAGAGTTATAAAGATTTTGTCATTGGATAATGAATATGTGCGTCATACTTATATCTTGTTAATTCTCATATGTTGTATTAGATTGTTTCTACTGGGTTTTGGCTCACCCTACTTTGGAAAACCATTTTTAGGTACTGAGGACATGCTTCCTCCAAAGACGTAGCTTGGGAGGACCTTGGAGCTTCGGGCTCTTTTTGTGTTATTTGTATTTAATGTTCGTCTAAGCCTAAGGCTTTATATGTACAGAGCTTATGACTCTTTTTGTTGTAATAAGTCCGTAGGGCATTTGTTTTGTTTATCATTAACTGGTATTACATGCTATAAATTCAGGATGTACATTTATGAATATATATTGCCTGTGTTATCTTTTGTAATGCAAACTCTGATGAATGAAAGCATAATATTTCCATTAACATTCTGTTATAAGAATTGGATTTATTGTAATAATTTGGGGGCGTTACATAACCTAAGTAACGAAAATATTCACTATTTGTTTCCCATCACTAAATTGCATTAATAACATCATTTTTGGGATCAAATAATGCACATTTCTAGTGGACAGTCTATGCAATCTCTTAGTTTTCACAAATTATCATACAATGAGTTGAAAAGAAAAAGTGAACAATTGAATTTGAGATTCCAAATCCTGAAAATTTTGCAAATGGGAATTCCTGCGCAATTCAATCATATGCTAGCCCTTACACCTTCACTATCAATGCGCATAATGATAAAAGTGAAACTATACTAACAATTGATGGAAGTAATTCCAATAAACAAAACCACTTTTTACCCAAATCCTATCTATGCAAGTTTTAAGTACTACTAGCCCCTTATTAATTTTCATAAAAAGCAACCTGACTGACAGTGACAATCGTCTGCTAGGATTCAGCAATTGCAGACGAAAATTGCTAGTAATGAAAGAGCATATACGATCCAGGAAATGACCTTGAGGCAGAGCGGGAAAGAGACTGTGATGGCAACAAAGAAAGCGGTAACTCCACAGACTACTCCAGCGTGCTCGAGCACGCGGCCTGGGTTCGGGTGCTTGGAAGAAATGTATTTGGCAACAAAGATAAAAGCAAACGCAAACACCATTACCAGACACACCAAGTGGAATGTTATAGAGTAGTATTGTGTAGGAGTCTGGTTCGATCGGATGGCGATTTCAAAAGCGGCTGTCAAGCAGAACTCTACGACTAGCATCGGCAATTCAGGAGGAACTTCAACTACTGATTCAGGCGGCGGCGGAGCCATAACCGGAGGAGGGAGTTCAACAACTGATTTTAATGGTCTCATTTCCAACAAACTCACAAATTGCAAACTGAAGCGCTTTACCTTTATATAATAGTCAGTTCGGAGGAAGATGCAATGAAATTTCATGAGTCCAGATTCCCCTGCAAGGAGGGAATGAAGGAGGGGGCTCAAGGGGAGGATCCCAATTCAACTTGGGGAGGAGAAGGTTTGTTTTTTTGTGAACAGTTGGGGGTCAAGGTTTATACCTACCAAATTCCCACACCCTCCTCGGTTATTTGGCAAGTAATTTTCCCTAATAATAAAACTCCACGTTTCTTCCTCTGTCTCTTGTCACTTTTGAAATAAAAAAGAGAAAGGTAAAGCGCTGCCGTATGCATTTTCTTTTAAAATAAATAAAAGAAAACTGTCTCTTTCTGTATTTTTCTCTCTCCTTGCTGTTTTTGCTTTGCCACTTTTTAAAAAATCTCACATCCCAACTAACTCACTATATAAAGGTAAAGCGCTGCCGTATGCATTTTGTGTGAGAGTTTGTTGAAAATGAGACCGTTTGAACCACGGGTTGTGGCTCCGCCACCGCCTGAATCTGCTCTTCAAGCACCGCCGCCTCCGCCTCTGCCGTCTGAATCAGTAGTTCAAGTTCCTCCTGAATTGCCGATGCTAGTCGTAGAGTTCTGCTTGACAGCAGCTTTTGAAATTGCCATCTGATCCACCCAGACTCCTACTAAGCAATACTACTCTATAACCTTCCACTTGCTGTGTCTGGTAATGGTGTTTGCGTTTGCTTTTATCTTTGTTGCCAAATACATTTCTTCCAAGCACCCGAGCCTAGGCCGCATGCTCGAGCACGCTGGAGTAGTCTGTGGAGTTACCGCTTTCTTTGTTGTCATCACAGTCTCTTTCCCGCTCTGCCTCAAGGTCATTTCCTGGATCGTATACGCTCTTTCATTGCTAGCAATTTTCATCTTCAATTGCTGAATCCTAGCAGAGACGATTGTCACTGTCTCAGTCAGGTTGTTTTTTATGGATATCATGTTTGTGGCCATTGTTAATGTAGGACTAGTAGTTCTTAAACTTGCATGGATAGGAATTGGGAGTCTTTAACTTCCTGCGGTAAGTATGCTATTTGTCAGTCAGGTTGCTTTTTATGGATATTATGTTTGTGGCCATTGTTAATGTAGGACTAGTAGTACTTAAACTTCCATGGATAGGATTTGGGAGTCTTTAACTTCCTGCTGTAAGTATGCTATTTGTAAAATGGGCTTGTTTTTTGGAATTACTTCCATCAATTAAGTCATTAGTATAGCTTCACTTTATGATTACGTTTATTGTTTGTGAAGGCATAAACGCTAGCATATGATTGATTGAATAGCTTTGTTGGACACAGTAGGAAGGAGCTCCCATTTGCAAAATTTTCCAGATCTGGAGTCTGAAATTCAATTGTTTACTTTTCCTCTTCAATTCACTGTAAGATAAATTGTGGAAACTAAGAGATCACATTGACTGTTCACAAGAAATATGCATTTGATCCCAAAAACAATGTTATTAATGCAATTTAGTGATGGGAAACTAATAGTGAACATTTTTGTTACTTAAGTTAAGCATGATGAGGTTGGAAGTGCTATGATTCATAGGTTCAAAATATGCTAGTTCAAGTGGAAGAATACTTTGGCATATTATGTAGAATGGTAAAAAATAATTTATGTAGCTGACCTCACTTGAATAGGATACAAAACTTAATTTTGATTTGGTTTGGTTTAGTGATGGGGCATATTCAATAATTGAATTCTATCAAAAACCCAGAAGAAAAAGAGGAAAAGAATTCAAGGAACAAATCCCACTGCACATATTGTCACCACTTTTCAAAATGATTTGAAAATATGTCAGAGAATCTGTTATTGAAGGTCAACTCCTTCTTCTTCCTATGTAATCTTTGGCTATATATTTGGTATTTCACGTGAACAATTTGTAAGTATCAACAAAAATCCCCAAAAGCTAATGAAGTTTCTACTTAGATTTCTTCTAGAATACAAAAGCAATTCCACATCAAAAACAATAGGAGTAGCTTAAATTTCTTATTAAAAATTATTTATGAGGTGAAGATGATGGTCATTAATACACTTCGATGTCATCTAATGTGGTACAAATGCTTTTATTTGTGCGCCAACATCTTTAAAACGTCTCTCATGTTCAAACAAGAAATTATGTTGAAATGTTTGTTGGCAAATTAGTTGATGATGGATTGTATTGTTAATTTAACTTTTCACTGTCGGTGTCATGAATAATACAAAATTACAAGTTAAATAAATTACACTAACAATATCAATTTGTTGCATGATTTCTTTTCCCTTCCCTAAGTGAGACTTGCTTGTTGATGGCTTCTTGACTTGTTTATGGATATGACTTTGATATGTTTTCACATACAAATATATATATATTGAATGATGTAATATCCCTTATTTTTTGAACTTAAATAGTGGTCGTTGATTTCATCTAATCATTAATGTCAACCGTGTGAACTGTTATAATGTGGTACTGAAGTTGATTACATTTTGCTCTTTGAAGGGATTGGAAATAAGAAAAGAAGCATGGAATGGAATAACAGGTACACAATACATGTCCTGTTCTTGAACTTTATGTTCTCTGTTTTGTATTTGTATGTATGCTTTTTGAATTTGTATTCGCTACTTAATTGTTTCAAATATATAACAGTGCTTTTCGATTATATTGATTTACAATGTGTTAGTTGTATTTAGTTTTCTTGTAAATTTTTTAGAGCATTTCTTCCATTGTGCAACATCATTTATTTCTAACTGAATTATAACAAATTTAGATGGATCTCATAGCGTTTTATTCATTTGAATAACATCTCATTTTTCATTTGGTAACCCAAGCTACTTAAATCTCAATTTGCATGGCTGCATGCTGATATTTGCCATTGAAGTTATGCAAATATTGTAAAAAATTGAACTCTTTCTTTTGAAGTACCCGGAGTAGTCTATAAACTGATATGCAATTCAATGGGATTATGCATAGTGGCTCACAGGGCTAACCAACAGCATAACCTATATCTAGGCAAGTATGAGATGGATTAATTAACTTACCAACCAGCCTTTGATATCTCCGTAAGTTTCTAAATAATAATCTGTATATTCAATTGTGAAACAATACAATGTGTACATCTTATTTATATAGTAGTTCTAGGCCTAATCCTATATAGGAAAGAAGAATAAACCTAACAATAAAATATTCATACAATCTAACACAATATAAAATATTCACACCAATATATATACTGATATTCTCACAATCTCTCCCTGTCAAATGAATCTTTAGTTTCAACCAGTGCAATTCTGCTTCAACATGGTATCAATAGCTTTATACCCAAGCACACTTTGTCCTTAAGAAGGTCCAAAACGTATGTTCTTAGTGAGATAAACACTCTCTTTGAGATGTTGCAACATCAATACTCAAGAAGTACTTTAAGTTACCAAAGTCTTTTATCTCAAACTCCTACATTTCTTATATATCAAATATCATCAGCATACACAAGGAGTGCAGTAACCTTGTTTTCATTTGAATGTTAAATAAATTGGGTATAGTCATCTTGACTCTGTTTGTAGCCGCATCTAAGCATAGCCCAAGTGAACATCTCAAATCATGCTCTAGTTGTAACTCATATAATGCCTTTTTAAGCTTGCACACTCCCATCAACTGAGAAATCTTCAAAGCCTGGTGGAACATCCATAAATACTTCTTCCTCTGAATCTTCATAGAATAAAGCATTCATCATATGCAACTATTAAAGAAGCTCAATATGTTAATTCTCTAGAATAGCCTACATGAACAGCTTTCGAAATGGCAAGGCTGTGAATTTCAGTTAATTTGAGTGCTTAACTACCTTGCCATGAGTCAAAATCGCATGCTCATATCAGTGAGTTTTTTCAAGAGTATGTCATACTAGAGAAATTCTACCTTGCTGCAAACTTGCCTCCACATCATCTGGCTTACTTATTCTTTTTTTTGCAAAATGTGCTTTAAGCTATATGAAAGGTTCATGAGTACCGTCATTACTTCTAATCTGGATTTTCGCATGACTTTGTAGATACATCTCTTATTGAATATAACTTCAAAAGCCCGATGAGTGATGACCGCTTGGCCAATCACGATGATCCGTGATGCTATTACTGGAATAAGACAACCAACTTCGCTGGATAATTGTACTTGATTGATTAGCATAAGCAAATAATATGAAGTACCAAGCACTTAGAAGGTATTGATCATTCTCAGTGACTCCTATTAGTTCTCCTCTGTCATTTTACATCCTTTAACATTTACTCATTATGGATGACTGCATATTTCAAAAAACTCACAGAATTTGACTTTCTTCATAGAATACTTACATGTTGGAAGCGGTGAAGCTGTAATATCTACTCAGATAGTTCTCGCATCCTAATTATCTCTAACATATGAGTGATTTTATCTATACATTTTCCACTTATTATGTAAATGAATTCAAATTTCCAGTTGTAGAATGTTTATAAATGAAACACTGTCAACGGCAGATCCTTGGACTTACCCAAAAAAAGTGGTAGATGCTTCAACTTTTTTTTTTTTGATCGGCAAAGAAAAGGCTTTATTGATGATAAACACATACAAAGTATGAAAATTACATCAATAAAGAGGAAGCTCCAAGCTCCTAGTTGGTGAGAGGCCAACGAAGAGAAAACAGAACCTGAGTGAAACAAAAAGAGAGAAACTAACTCAAGTAAACAACTTCAGTCCAGCAGCATAGCAGACCAGCAAACTAACTCAAGCAAACAACAGAGGGGCAAGCTAACTCTAGCACCAGCAGACCAGCAGTAAAGGCTTTAGTGAAAACAAGAAGCTAATTCAAGCACCAAACAACCCAGCAGCATAGCAGCCTAGCAGCTTAACACCCAACAGCAAAACCACAAGAATGGACTTCACAGCAGCAGCCTGGTTCAGAAGCAGAACAAACAGAATGATAAAACAGGTAGCTTGCCCCTGATCAGAGAGCTTCAGACCAATCCATTTTGCAGCAAACAGAATGACAAAAAACGAGGCCAACCCAACCACTGCTGATGCACAGGCAGGAGGGAACAGAGTTAAGCCCAGTGTTAAGCAGGAAGTCAACAACCCCTGCCTCTTAAGCAAACTGAATACCTCAACAACCCCTGCTGCTGCACCTAAATCTGACTAGAAACACTGAATACCTCAACAACCCCTGCCTCTTAAACAAACTCTAATCTGTCCAATGTTAAGCAGGAAGTCATTAATAGAGAACTGATAATGCTTCGAATAGGCCTTCAACCAAATCGCTAGACGGATAATAATTAATTCCTGCAGCTCCTCCATATCTGGCTGAACATTTTTAAACATGCAATCATTCCGATGTTTCCAAATGGACCAAAGCGCAACTAAAGGTATAGCTTTCCAAATCCTCCTTTCAGCTTTCATGAAGCAGGAACCATCACACCAATACAACAAGCACTCAACCGAACCAGGCACCACTCAAATCGATCCCCACCACTTCAATAGACTAGTCCAAACCTTCCAAACCAGAGGACAAAAAATAAGTGCATGTGCAGCAGATTCAGCTTCAGATTTACAAAAGACGCAGACAGTGGATGCTTCCTCACCTAGAACTCCAATCCTTTGAAGGAAGACGGACGTTTTAATTTTATGTTTCCAAGCTAACCACCCAAAAAATTGAACTTTGGGTGGAGGATAATTAATCCACACCAGTGTAGTAGCCCTCACACTATCACCAAATCCCAATTCAATATGCCTGTAAAGAGATGCAGCAAAGGACTGACCAGTTTGGCATGCTAGCCACAATGGTTTATCTTTTTCACCCAAACATAAAGCAGGGGCTGCTGTTAACACAGCAGTGAGTCTAGATACCTCCTCACCCTCCCACAGAAACAGAGTTCATCTAAAACTGAGATCCCACAACTCAGAGCAACCTTTTTTATTAACAAAAAACTTGAGAGAACCAAACTTAACAGTGGAAAGGGAGTAGAGTCTAGGGAAAGCCTCCTTAAGACAAACTCCACCACACCATTTATCATGCCAAAATCTCACTCTATTCCCATCTCCTACTTTAATTTGAAGATTGTTAACAAAACATTGAAGAAGATTGATTCTTTTCTCTGCCACTGCTAAAATATCACCCCATAGCTTTGACCATCTAGTGCCATTTGATTGATTTGGAAACCAAGCTTCAGCAGCAATATTATATTTACTGCACACCACCTTCTTCCAAAGTGACTCCTCTTCATTGGCAAATCTCCACCACCACTTCAGTAATAAGCAAGCATTAACCTCTCTGATTTGCCTAATTCCCAACCCACCTTGATTGATACTTTTGGTCACCTCATTCCATTGCACTAAGTCGATTTTCTCTTCAAGTCTGTGCCTCCCCACAAGAAGGTTGCTTGTATTTTATCTATTTCCTTAGCAACTCCTTCCGGCAACTTAAAGAGTGATAAATAATATACAAGCAAGCTAGACAACACTGATTTAATTAGAGTCAATCTGCCAGCAAAAGAGAGGAGTCTCCTTTTCCAGCTAGCAAGCCTGAGTTTGACCTTATCTATAACAGCTTTCCAAGACTTCTTTCTGCTTGGTGAAGGGAGACCAAGGAATTTGAAAGGTAAACTTTGAATCTTATAATTAAGTAAAGAAGCAAAATCCTTGATCAAACTAACAGGTAGACCAACCCCACAAACCACACTCTTGTGGTAATTAATCTTGAGCCCTGAGACCATTTCAAAGCACCTTAATATTCTTTTCCGGTTCAGCACCTCCTGCATA
This sequence comes from Camellia sinensis, assembly GCF_055761805.1. NCBI lineage: Eukaryota > Viridiplantae > Streptophyta > Magnoliopsida > Ericales > Theaceae > Camellia > Camellia sinensis. The sequence continues at coordinate 127,995,032 of NC_138975.1, forward strand.
TCCACTTCACAGAATAAAAGTGAGTCATCGGCGAATTGTAGATGAGAAACAACCACCCCATTACCTCCAACATGTACTCCTTTCACCAATCCCTTTTCCCTAGCTCTGAGCAGTAGAATATTGAGCCCTTCGGCTGCCAAATTGAACAGAAAAGGTGATAATGGATCACCCTGCCTGAGACCTTTTGAGGGCTAAACTCTTTAGTTGGAGACCCATTCACAAGAACTGAGATTCTAGCAGTGGAAATACACTCTCGAAATCCATTTGTAACCAAAACCAAAGTTTGATAGCATGGAAAACAAAAAGCCCCAGTTGATGGAGTCAAAAGCTTTCTCAAAATCAAGCTTGAGCAGCAGCCCCCTCTTCTTGGCTTTCTTCCACTTATACTAATATATGATGAACAAAGTATTCCAATTTAGATTCAATTACTATATGCTGATATGCCAATAGCTAGGGACTTCAGTTTGCTTGTTTAGAGGCTTATTACCATCGATTTTACTGCTTTGTATGCTATTAACTTGTTAAAAACCCTTGTTTTTAGTGAAACTCTGTTGGGTTCTATGTCAGTTTCACCACTGATATGAACAATTAAGATTACTGAAAAGCTGTTACTCTCAACATAGAGAGTTCTAACACGCTGAAGCTAGCAAATGTTAATTTTTATTTCGAATCAGCTTGAGGATGGTTGGACTGTGGCAATGCATCTTTCTATTGGTTAAATGGTGGATCATCTCCCATCAACAACAACAACAAAAAATTGTGGATCATCGAACTTCCATGACAATAATATTTTTAGTTGTAGGCTAAGAAGCATAGATATACAGATATGGATATGTATACGAACATGGATATAGATGTGGACACAGGACACGGCGATTTCAAAAAAATGGAGTCAAGGACATAGGGGGGTCACGGCAATAAAATATGTTTTTATATATTTGTATTTGCTATTTAAATTAATATTACATCCATAAATAATTAATATTAACAAAAACTAACTCTAATTCTATTTTTGTTTTTAAATACTTTTAATTTAACACTTACCGTTTGTATTTTTTATTTTTTTTAGATGATCTATTAAGTATTTAAGTCTAAGAAAAAAAAATAATAAACATTCAACATTCATTAAAAGTACTAAATAAAATGGAGGAAAATGCAACTTGACTTGTCCTTAGTGTGTCCCCGAAGTGTCTCCAATGTATCCCCTGAAAATAAGTTAATTACACATATGGTGTGTCCCATGCGTGTCCTCGAAGTCTCCGTGTGTCTGACTTAGATGCGGTACTTCTTTTAAAGTGTCGGTACTTCATATGTTGTTGGCAATATGGGGTTAGTTGGCTTTTCTAACATAAATTCTTCAACTAGTTGAGGTGTATTGATGACTAACGCTATGTTTCGTTGGAGGATTTGGAAGAGATTTGGAAAATGAAAGGAAAAAATTGTGTGAAATTAAGTAAAATGTAAGTGTATTTTATTTATATTTCACCTATCTTTTGTCTTTCCCTTTTAGTCATCCTCTGATCAGCCACTGATATGTAGCTTGGGTATTTTTTATATTAACATCAACAGTTAGAGGAAGGGATTGTCTAATAGGTCTTATGATAATTAATGACGTTTTTATCAAACACTATTAAAAAATATTATTAATTGTTAATTTTCAACGATATTTTAAAATTTTGTCACAAAAAAAGTCACTAATTATAAATTTTAGCGATAGTTTAAAAAAAATCCCACAAAAAAGTCATCAATTTTTAATTTTCAGCGACAATTTAAAAAATTCGTCACATAAAAATGTCATTAAGTGTAAGTTTCAGCAAAAATTAATGATGATTGTGATCCAAAAAAATCACTAATTATCAATTTTTAGCAGCATATCTCATCTTGATTCGATAATATCTCATAAGAGATAATTACAGAGAAAAACTAAAATTGTTTCATAAACACCAACTTTCTTGAGTGCAATTTGTAACAATTAAAATCATTAACATTTTAATTTTTTTTCTTTATTCTTTTTATTAGCAATGAAATAATATTAATTCCACGGAGCATACATGGTAAAATTTAGAGTATATAGTATTAGTGTTTTCAGTCAATCAAACAATTCGAAAGACAATAATATATGGATAAAAAAAAAAAAAAAAGACAATAATATATTTTTTAAACAGAATAAAACTATATTGAAAATAAAAATTCATTACAAATTAAAGATCGAAACCAAAATAAAGAAGGGTCCATCCCAATACACAAAACAAAAGCTAATATGCTCAGTTCATGCTCTGTGCATACTTTCTTTCACTCTAAAAAAAATAAAAAAATAAAAAACAAAAACAAAAAACAAAAAATTAAAACTCTGTCTTTAGATCATACTTCCTATGATATTCACATTCTTGCATTAACACCAACTTTTTCTTGACAAACTTGACACCCTTTCGAGCCAAAACTCTAATTCAAAAACCTGCAACCCTCCGAGCAAGAACACGAAAACCGAACCTTGAATTGCTAGCATCCCAAAAAAGCCCGATTTCATCTCCATCCCTCAACTCCCTCCTCCTCACGAACCAAGTCACCCAATTATCCACCAACACAAAGCTCCTACTCGTCCGCCATCTTTTAAACACCAATTCATGTTCAGAACCAGTGTCATAATCCCAAACCACGACCCTCTCACCGACCATGTCCTCAACTTGCTCCACCCTCTCTCCACCCCACTCCACGGTTATATGCTTGTGCACTGCCTCCGCAGGCAACAAGAGCCGACAAAGATGTTCATTCACGTCACTTGACGTTAGGGTTTTCTTGATCTTCCATGGATCCTCAAAGAGCTTGAGCTTCGTCGACACCCCCAAATCCATCTCTTCTCTGCAGTCCTCGGGAGTGTAGAACCGGAAGCTTCTGATTCTGTCTTCAATCCTCTTTCTTTCAAGTTCTTGTTTGATCATCAAGTAATTGTCAGTTGTTTTCTTGGATGGCAAGAAAGCTTGAGAATGAGAACCCTCTTCTCTTTCAGAAACCTTCCTTTTCTTGATGATCGAAGACATCGTTAGTCGATACATATTCGGGTTCTTCATATAACATTTATCATCATTGATGCAAACAGAGAACCCAAAAACCGTAATTTCTTCCTTGTTTCTTTGATCTTCTTGTGGGATTTGGTTGTTGTTGTTGTTGATGGTAATGGGGTTTGAGGGGTTTGAGGGATTCATGGTTGAAGTTGAAGCCACTGGCTCAGAAACCGGAGAATGAGTGCTTGAACGAGATGGGTTTGTTTCCATTGATGAATTTTGTAGAAGAGAGTGAAGGTTTTAGAAAGATGAAAAAGAAATATGAATAGGGTTTATGGGGGTTGCTATGTTTATATACATGTATTATATAATGCTAAATATGCGGAATCAGATTCATAATAGGAAAGTGAGATCAAAAGGGTTTCCTAAATCGTATCCTTGTAAGATTGGGACTTATAATTTTTGTTACAACTCACGCGTGTTCATAAATTATAAACTTCTTTGGGTGTAAACCACCAAGACTCTTTTGTTTTCCTTAATGATCCCCCCACTGAAATTGCTGCGCTGCTTGTTGCAGACAAGGCACTTCTGCCTTGTACTCTGTTTTTTTTGCTTGCTGTTAGCCTTCTTATGAATCAAAAAAAAAATAAACTTCTTTTTTCTTGTTTACTTAAATTCGGGTTGCTTGTCATGTCTTTAAGTGAAGTTCAATTTGGGTCTACTAATAAAATTTGTACGGTTTATTTATAAGATCTATTGAGATATGATTAACTAAATATCATTAACTACGTAATTAAATCACATTTATTTTTAAAATAGTAAATTACAAATATACCTCTTAAATTTGCTTAAAATACCTGATGTCATTAAAAAAGTTATGAATTAACTTATTGATTAATTAATGAAAAGAGTTATTTATTATGAAATTAGAAATTTTAAAGAGTGAGATGCAATATTCATAGCCATAGAAGGCAATGAGTAATTTAAGTAAATTTTATGAGGTATATTTGTAATTTAAAAAATTAGACCACAAATGTGATATTGGATTTTGGGTGACTTTGATTATAGACTTTTAAATTTTTTTTTAAAGATAAATATGATTTGATTACTTAATTGTCAAGTTTTTTTATATGAATAATCTAGTTGATAAGTCTTACAAAATATCATAATATGGACTGCTGTACCTTGGCCACTTTAGGCAACCCAACCCAACCCAACCCAAATCTATCAAATGACCTCAGAAATAAGACTGTAAAATTGGCCCGTTGTGCATTTAGGCCGAACCCAACCCCATACCATTGATAGGGCTGGGCCTAGTGCAAAAAAAGCCATATAAAATCATTTTTAACAGTGAATTAGGATTAACTTTCAATAAGATTTAATAGAAATTAAATTCAACTATTAAGATTTGTTGATAATTTATCCTTAAAGAAATACTTCATCCCTCCCAAACTATTTGTCTACACCATAGGGAAAAAAAAAATGTTCTTATATTGGAAATTTTAAATTTTTTTACTAATTAAAAGATCTCTTTAAGTACTTTAATCTGTTAAAAAATTAATTTTTTTAATACAAAATATTTTATTTTTAAATTCTCACTTTTTATATTGAACAAACGGATATTGTATAAACCGAACCACCTATTATTTTTATTTTTATTTTAGTCCTTTGAAATTGAGGACTCTTCCAAGATTTCTCTAATAAATCACCTTTCTTCCTCTCTCATTTTGTCTCCCGCCACTTTCTGTATTTTTCTCTCTCCTTAATATTTTTTTATTTTTTCCCTTAGGTTATATTTTGTCTCACCACCCCTCTACAAAACAAAACCCCCCTTTTTTTTTCCTTTTTTTTTTTTTTTTTTTGAAGTCCTCCTTCGAAATTAAGATAGACTTTTGTGAAAAAGGTAATTTTTTTTTATTTTTGTCTAATTTCTATTTTATTTATGTAGGTCAATACTACTCTTTATTTTATCTATTTATACACCTAAACTATTTAAAAAACCTCCAAAGGCTCTTCAAATATAGCTAATTTTGAAAAAAATTATTAAAATAACTATTGTACTTACTAACCCATTAGAATGACTAAAATATGATAATGCTCGTTAATAGTTATAATAGCATAAAACTCTACACAATACTACTCAATAACCTTTCACTTTCTATGTCTCGTAATGGTATTTGCATTTGCTTTTATCTATGTTGCCAAATACATCACTGCCAAGCACCCAAACCCAGGCCGCGTGGAGTTACGGGTTTCTTTGTTGCCATCACAATCGCTTTCCCTCTCTGCCTCAGGGTCATGGATACACATACATACAAAATGATCTTTTTTTTTTTTTTTTTTTATAACCAATGTATGAATCGACTTTTGCAGACCTCAACTAATCTTAAAATCTTAAAATTAACAATTGGATCATATTTATTATTTGGTCAACCTCTTGAGATTATCGTGATTTCTGTTTGGCAAGTGAAGTTACAGTTCACTTGGCAACCTCCAAATTGAATTCAACTTTTTTGTGTTGAAATGTTTTAGGCTATGCTCAAATGCTCTACCCCATGATTCAGATGGGTTTCATTTTCATATACAAATAGATGGAGTCTTAGTAAGAGTTCATGATTGAAATCTCGCGTCATCATCCACACATGTGATGGCTATTTGTTACTGTTTTTTAGAAGTGGTTATAACATATTTTAATTTGAGAGATTATATGTCAGATTGTTTGATACAACTTCTATTTATAATATTTTAGGTACAAAAATAGTTTAACTACACTAGGGGGAGGGGGGGGGGGGGAACACATTATTTGAAAGTTAGGCAAGAAGTATTTTTAGTTTTTTACTTTCTGATTATCAATTTTTAATAAATTGTAACAAATAGGACCAATATGTGACAGTTATAGAATTATTATTTATTTATTTTTGTCAATTAGTTAAATTGAATAATCAACTATTTAATAAAGGGTTAATTTTACTTTCTATCCCTTAATTATTGTCAAATTATCTATTTAATGTAAACTATTGATTGAGGTTGTTATGTCCCTAAAATATATAAATCAAAGCTTACTCAGCCCTTGAACTATCAATTAAATCTATTAAATTCTTAAAATATTTAATTATTGAAAAAAAAAATATAAGTTCATAAGTATTATAAATTAGTAAAAGACTCTACGTAATTAAGATTTTACTCTAAAATAAACTTAAATTTTTATTATGTATACGTTTTCAGATAGAATTAACTCGAAAGTTTATTCAAGTAAATTTCCTTTATAAGAATAACTGTAGTTATCTAGATTTTGTTAATTATCTTCTATAATTGTTTCCTATTTACCTTTATTTAATATTGTATATCGGATTTTGTTGATAATCTCTAATTGATTATATTTAAGATTTTCATTAAGTTCCTCTAATAACCTGATTAAAGTATTATTTTATTTTATTATTATTTGTAACGCATTACTATTATTAAAATTATATAATTCTATTTCTTCAGCCTATCTAATACTCATGTAATTATATTGGCAATGTTGAGAAATTAGACTCTAATACTAATTAAAACACAACAAAACATTTTAAAGACAATAGAAATTTAAATTTTTTCTATAATAAAATATTAACTAGCTATGGTCTTTTACTAATTTATAACACTTATGGGTATATATTTGAATATGTTTAAATTATATATTTAAAGACTTAATAGATTCAATTGATGGTTCAAAAATTAAATAGATTTTGATTTATATAGTTTAAGGACTTGGTGGACTCAATCGATAGCTTACAGAATAAGTAAATAATTTGGCAATAATTGAGGGGTAGAAAATGAAATTAATCCTTTATTTACAATATAAATTGGCAAGTCCATGTTGGTTAAAAGTTAAATTTTTAGTTTTTTATGATTTTTTTTTTAAAAAAAAAACATGTAAAAAAATAATAATACTAAGAATATAACCCAAAATAGATTAAAAATTAACTTTAAACTTTTTTAACTCTTCTCAAAAAGCCCAGACAATCAAAGAAAAACCCTTGGAAAGAGCAATAATTGACTCTTTGACCTTTCAGTTGAGAGTCTGTAGGGTGAGTGAGTTACTCTAGTTTAGTTATAGAATTATCTTGGAATATGAAATTATATTTGAGTAGTGAGATTATTTCACGTGTAGTATTATTATTAGGTAATAATAACATGTATCAGCAATAATATAGGTTTCATTTGAGAATTTGACTATTTTAATAGGTTAAAATTTTTATATTTGAAAAGATAGTTGAATTTTTTTATAATTAGATGTGATATTTGTAAGAAAAAAAATAAAATGATTATAAATTTAATGTGACATTTTACCTCATTAACTATTTTAATCTATTTTGAATTTTGGCCAAAAAAAATCAAAAATTCACTTGTCAAACAGTGTCATATAATACTATTTATTATATTGAAATTTTACTTAAAATGTTTACAAAATTTTATTAAATAATCAAACCATAACAAAAGTTGTGATTAGTGGAAGTTATAAATGGTGAAATTGTAATATACGATTCCTAAAATTATATATAACAAAAATTATACATTTTATGATAAAAATTATATTTTTATACAAAGTGCATGACATATACATCTAGTAAAGTTGTATTTAGACTTTCTTTGGCAATATTACTTTTTAGTTTAAAAGTAAAAAAGTTACTAAAAAAATCAAAAAAGTTAGCAACCTATATTAAAAAGTTAAAAATTTTATTTTCTCTCTACTTTTTGTACATCTTTTTATAAAAAATCACAAAGTTATCCTAAATATACTAATTTTTTTTAAATCATATTTTAGTTAAAAAACTAAAAAAATCTATTCCCAAATAGGACTTTAATGTCTTAAAATCTTTACTTCTCTTTATATTACGTGTCATTTTTTTTCTTTATTTAAAACAAAAGATTATATAGAATAATGGATGAGACTTGAACCCGAACACAAGGTCCGGTAAAAATTACTCTTATTAAGTAACACATATATTATATTAATATTTTTTAACTATTTAATTTTTAATTACTTAAAAATTTGGCATGAATCAACCTCCAATATTTTTTTAAGTGCGTGTAATGCCTTTTGATGTATAAAATCATCTCCAATAGCTATTTAAATTTTTCATCAAATTTAAATTTGATTAAAAATAAGTTATTTTTCAGTTTCAACGGTTACATCAAATAGATATTAAATTAAAGTTTTTACTTATCTTTCATCAAATTAAGAACCAATGTACTTTTCATCAAATTATTATTCATTGTCGTTGTCGAATGTCTCCCCAGATATCCCCTGGATGTCCTCCAGATGACTACCTCAAAGCAAAAATTTGTGAAAAAAATTGCACTGCCCGATAGACCACCTCAAGGTAAAAAAAACAAAAAAATTTATACTGGCCGATCGACTAATCGGACATTCGTCCGATCGTCCGCCTGGTCGACCGGTGTTTTGACAAAGCATCTCCATCAGATGCGTCAAATGTACCTGATGCGTCAAACGTACCTGTTAGCTAACTTGGCAAAAGATTTGCAAGAAAAGTCACTCCACCAGTCTTGCTACTTGTCGGGCCAGAATAGCAGCATACGGAACCCTCATTGCATCTAGCGAGGGTTAAAGTCTGTCCGCATCAACCTCAGCAAGTTTTCAATCAAATTATAACTAAAAAAGTCATTTTCATATTTTAGCTAGTCACCCACTACATCAAACTCTCTATTTTAACTCAATCCTATTAAAACATTTGTTATTCTTTTTTTTTATAATTAAACTGATGACCTATCAACCAAACAATTTTTATGTTTTACAAAAGATAAAACTGGAGGAAATGTAAAATAAAAAATAAAAAATTGCCGTTGACCGGTTGACCGGCCGGACGTCCCGTTACACCCAAATCGCGTGTTTTAGCGATGAACAGTTCCTCGTTTGATGAAAAGAGTTACTGTAGCAAATTTAACAAAAAGTTAATTTAACAAAAATTTACTGAGACTGATGGAGGAAGGATTTGATGATTTGTTATTTATATTTTAACTTTTTGTTAATTTAGAGATACTGATGCTGATGCTTTTAGATATTATAAAACTATTTTTTCTTCTTCAATACAATGGCTCTCTATCTCTTTATTCTCCTCATCAGTTTCTTCTCCAAACAAAAATTCAACATAAATTGCAGGTAATTTTCTTTGTTCCTTGCAAGATTTTGATGGCAAAGCTTGTCTTTGTTTTTATTTTTATTTGGCAACATTTTTAAATAGAAAAACATATTTTTAATTGTTTTCAAAAAATCTGCTCAAATTTGTAGTTTTTGTTGATTTTGAATTGGATTTTTGTTCAATCTTGCCAAGCCAGATTTGTTCAAGTTGTTTTTTGTTCACATCTATATTTTTTTGGCTCACCAACTGTTCGACATTTGTTGTTACAGGAAATATCTGCCCTGAGATAGAACCGTTCTGGAGAAAAGATTCATTGATAGATAAAAATGAAATTTGCCTATGTTTAATTCTTGTAACTTGAAAACCAATTTATGTTGTAAATGCACAACTGTCTAAAGTAAAAGAGAGATTTGTACTGGGAATACAAGTTACGATCACGAGTTCGTTGGTTTGGATAGCATATGTATTTGTTGGATTATACTATATTTATGGATTTTTATTTTGTTTGATATGTACGGTTAATAGTTAAGTTTTGTATGTGGTTGAAAATTTAATATGTGGGGACATATTTTGTAAATGACAACACGTGGACAAGGTGACGCCGAAGTATCAGCCGAGGTGCCACGTGTCTTGGTCATGACGTCGAGGTGATCTCGACTAGGTCGAGGTTATCTGCGGAAATAGCGAAATCCGAGATAAGCGAATAAGGGACAAGAGTCCTAGAACATATGAGGATCTTAGTCTGGATAAAGTTATATTTTGAGTTTGTGAGTTTTGAAATTATGATTTGAGTGTAAAAAATTTGTTTGATTATGAGTTTTGGAAAGAGTTTTGAATTGAGTTTGAAATGAATGATATGACATATGATATTTTATTCAAAAACTTACAACTCATAACCAAACACATAATCCAAAATCCTATTCAAAACTCATAAAAAAAATTTTAAAAATTCTAGAAATATTTTTTATTTAAAATATAAAAATAACAAGTGCAAAAAAAAAAATTTCGTATACTGTTCTGGTCAACCAGTCGAACGACTGGGTTAGCCAAATTTTTCCTGCCTAGAAAGGAGTTTTCAAAAGTAAGTGTAGAATTAATTTTTAAAAACCACAACCAAACACCACGTTCAAACCAAGAGATGGAATTACAATTCCAAAGCTCTTCCAAACAGAGCCTAAAATTGTTTCATAAACACCAACTTTCTTGAGTGCAATTTGTAACCATCAAAATCGTTAACATTTTAATTTTTTTTTTCTTTTTTCTTTTTATTCGCAATGAAATTATATTAATTCAACGGAATTTACATGGTAAAATTTAGAATATAGTATTAGTGTTTTCAGTCACAATTCGAAAGACAATAGTATATTTTTTTAACAGAATAAAACTATATTGAAAATAAAAATTGATTTCAAATTAAAGATCGAACACAAAATAAAGGAGGGTCCATCCCAATACACAAAACAAAAACTTAATATGCTCAAGTTCATGCCCTATGCATACTTTCCTTCACTCCTTAAAAAAAATAAGGAAATAAAAAAAATAAAAACAAAAACAAAAAACAAAAAATTAGAACTCTGCCTTTAGATCATACTTCCGATGATATTCACATTCTTGCATTAACACCAACTTTTTCTTGACAAACTACTTGACACCCTTTCGAGCCAAAACTCTAATTCAAAAACCTGCAACCCTCCGCGCAAGAACACAAAAACCGAACCTTGAATTGCTAGCATCCCAGAAAAGCCCGATTTCATCTCCATCCCTCAACTCCCTCCTCCTCACGAACCAAGTCACCCAATTGTCCACCAACACAAAGCTCTTACTCGACTGCCATCTTTTAAACACCAATTCATGTTCAGAACCTGTGTTGTAATCCCAAACCACGACCCTCTTACCGACCATGTCCTCAACTTGCTTCACCCTCTCTCTACCCCACTCTGCAGTCATATGCTTGTGCACTGCCTCCGCAGGCAACAAGAACCGACAAAGATGTTCATTCACATCGCTTGATGTTAGGGTTTTCTTGATCTTCTATGGATCCTCGAAGAGCTTGAGCTTCGTCGACACCCCCAAATGCATCTCTTCTCTGCAGTCCTCGGGAGTGTAGAACCGGAAGCTTCTGATTCTATCTTCAATCATCTTTCTTTCAAGTTCTTGCTTGATCATCAAGTAATTGTCAGTTGTTTTCTTGGATGGCAAGAAAGCTTGAGAATGAGAACCCTCTTCTCTTTCAGAAATCTTCCTTTTCTTGATGATCGGAGACATCGTTAGTCGATAAATATTCGGGTTCTTCATATCACATTTATCGTTATTGATGCAAACAGAGAACCCGAAAACCCTAATTTCTTCCTTGTTTCTTTGATCTTCTTGTGGGACTTGATTGTTGTTGTTGTTGTTGTTGTTGTTGATGGTAATGGGGTTTGAGGGATTCATGATTGAAGTTGAAGCCATTGGCTCAGAAACCGGAGAATGAGTGCTTGAACGAGATGGGTTTGTTTCCATTGATGAATTTTGTAGAAGAGAGTGAAGGTTTTAGAAAGATGAAAAAGAAATATGAATAGGGTTTATGGGGGTTGCTATGTTTATATACATGTATTATATAATTCTAAATATGAGGAATCAGATTCATAATAGGAAAGTGAGATCAAAAGGGTTTCCTAAATTGTATCCTTGCAAGATTGGGACATATAGTTTTTGTTACAACTCACGCGTGTTCATAAACTATAAACTTCTTTTTTCTCGTTTACTTAAATTGGGGGTGCTTGTTATGTCTTTAAGTGAGGTTCAATTTGGGTCCACTAACAAAATTTCTACGGTTTATTTTATAAGATCTATTGCGGTGTGATTAACTAAATATCATTAACTACATAATTAAATCATATTTATTTTAAAAATAATAAATTTCAAATATACCTCTTAAATTTGCTTAAAATACCTAATATCATTATAAAAAATTATTAATCAACTTAATGATTAATTAATAAAAGTAGTTATTTATTATGCAATTAGAAATTTTAAAGGGTGAGACGGAATATTCATAACCATAGAAGGCAATTAGTGTTTTAATTAAATTTTATGAGATGTATTTATAATTTAATTTTAAAAAAATTAGACCACAAATGTGATATTGGATTTTGGGTGATTTTGATTATAGATTTTTTAATTTTTATAAAAGATAAATATGATTTGATTACTTAATTGTCAAGTTTTTTTTATTTTAATAATCTAGTTGATAAGTTGTGTAAAATGAATAATTCAAATGAACTTAAAGTGGGCTCTACAAAATATCGTAATATGGACTGTTGAACATTGGCTACTTTAAGCAATCCAACCCCACCTCACAAATAAGACTGCAAAAATGGCCCGTTGTGCATCCTGGGCCGAACCCAACCCCGTACCATTGGTAGGGTTGGGCCTAGTGCAAAAAAAGTTATAAAAAATTATTTTTAACAATAGTTTTATTAGTATTAATTTTTAATAAATTATTTTTAAAAATTATTTAGGACCTATTGATAGTTTATCTTTAGAAGAATACTTCATCTCTCCCAAACTATTTACCTACACCATAGAAAAAAAAAACTAAAAATAATATGTTCTTATGTGGGGAATTTTAATTTTTAATTTTTTTTACTAATTAAAAGATCTCTTTAAGTACTTTAATCTGTTTTAAAAAAATTAATTTTTTTAATACAAAATATTTTATTTTTAAATTTTCATCTTTAAACAATTTGAGACGGATATAGTATAAACCGAAGCACCTATTATTTTTATTTTTTTTAGTCCTTTGAAATTGAGGACTCTTCCAAGATTTCTCTAATAAATCACCTTTCTTCTTCTCATTTTGTCTCCTGCTACTTTCTGTATTTTTCTCTCTTTTTTCCCTTAGGTTATATTTTGTCTCACCATCCCTCTACAAAATAAAACCGCTCTTTTGTTTTTTTTTTTTTTTAAGTCCTCCTTTGAAATTAAGATAGACTTTTGTGAAAAATGTAATTTTTTATTTTTGTCTAATTTCTATTTTATTTATGTAGTCCAACACTGCTCTTTATCTTACCTATTTATACACATAAACTATTTAAAAAACCTCTAAAAACTCTTCAAATATAACTTATTTTGAAAAAATTTATTAAAATAACTATTATAATAATTAACTCATTAAAGTAACCAAAATATGATAATGCCATTAATAGTTATAATAGCTAACAGACTCCCCCACAATACTACTCTATAACCTTCCACTTTCTATGTCTCCTAATGGCATTTGCATTTGCTTTTACAATCCTGCTGCAGCAGACCTCTAATTAGAGGTCATGCCGTACAGCTCTAATGAGTTGTCCGGGAATTTTTAAAAAAAAAAAACAGTGAAGTAAAAGACAAAAATAGGAGAAAAAAAAGACAAATTAGAGGTGTTTTTTTAGAGGTCCAAATCATTTTTCTTGCTTTTATCTTTGTTGTCAACACTACAACATATAAGAGTTTTAGAGACCAAATAAAAAATGTAAATTTTGTTGCAAAAGACATTTAGATTGTCATGAAGATAATCGTTAAAAGGTCGTCTCAAAAAGTCAAAAATAAGGCATTTAGCGACAAAATTTTAAAAATGTCGTTAATAAATAGACTTTTAGGGACAAAATAATTTAGTCTCAAATTGGTTTATTTTTTGAGACAAAATTTGGTCCCAAAATGATAATAATTCATCACTAATATCCAATTTTTATTGTTAAAAATATAATGACGACACTTTTCATAACAAAATTATTTGATCCCTGAAAAATAATTTTGTTCTTAAATTTTAATTTCTAAAACCTTAATTTTTTTTGTAATACAAGTACATCGCTGCCAAGCACCTAAACCCAGGCCGCGTGCTCAAGTCTGCTGGAGTAGTCTGTGGAATTACGACTTTCTTTGTTGCCATCACACTCTCTTTCCGTCTCTGCCTCAAGGTCATGGGTACACATACATACAAAATGATCTTTATTTTTTTTTAATAACCGGTGTTTGAATCGACTTTTGCTAACCTCAACTAATCTTAAAATCTTAAAACTAACAATCGGGTCATATTTACTATTCGGTCAACCTCTAGAGATTATCGTGATTTCTGTTTGCCAAGTGAAGTTACAGTTCACTTGGCTACCTCCAAATTGAATTCAACTTTTTTTGTGTTGAAAATGTTTTGGGCTATGCTCAAATGCTCTACTCCATGATTCAAATGGGTTTCATTTTCATATACAAATAGATCGAGTCTCAGTAACAATTCATGATTGAAATCTCGCGTCACCATCCTCACGTGATGGCTATTTGTTACTATTTCTAAGCAGTGACTATAATTTATTTTAATTTGAAAGACTATGTCAGATTGTTTAGTATAACTTCTATTTATAGGTGGTGATTGGGAAGCAAGTTTCCAAATTTTTTTTTCATTTTTTTCACTAAAAGACAAAAGTTTTACAAAACTAAAAAAAACACATTCAAACAAAATATCGCATTCAACCCCATAATCATTTCACTTTTTTTCTCACAAACATCACATCCAACCACATAAAAACCCAACTATCTTCCCAAACGCTAAAAATTTTTTATCTCATAAAAACTTACATCTAATAAAATCTACATAAAAACTCACTTCCCAAACACCATCATAGTATATTAGACAGAAATAGCTTAACTGAACTAGGGAAAAAACAAAAAAAAAAAACTCATTATTTGAAAGGTAGGCAAGTAGTACTTTTAGTTTATATTTTTTGATTATCAGTTTTTAGTTTTTTTATAAAAAAAAAAAAATTGTACCAAACAGGACCAATATGTGACAGTTATAGAATTATTATGTATTTATTTTTGTCAATTAGTTAAATTGAATAATCAACTATTTAATAAAGGATTAATTTTACTTTCTATCCCTTAATTATTGTCAAATTATCTATTTTATTCTAAACTATCGATTAAGGCTATTATGCCCCCCTAAAATATATAAATCAAAGCTTACTTAGCTCTTGAACTATCAATTAAATCTATTAAATTATTAAAATATTTAATTCAAACATATTTAATTACTAAAAGAAAAACACAAAACATAAGTCCATAAGTATCATAAATTAGTAAAAGACCCTACGTAATTAAGATTTTATTCTAAAACAATCTTAAATTTTTATTATGTATACGTTTTTCAGATAGAATTAACTCGAAAGGTTATTCAAGTAAATTTCCTTTATAAAAATAAGTGTAGTTATCTAGATTTTCTTAATTATCTTCTATAATTGTTACCTATTTACCTTCATTTAATATTATATATCAGATTTTGTTGATAATTTCTAATTGATTATATTTAAGATTTTCATTAAGTTCTTCTAATAACCTAATTAAAATATTATTTTGTTTGATTATTATTTGTAATGCATTATTATTATTTAAATTATACAATTCTACTTCTTCAGCTTATCTAATACTCATATAATTTGATGATACAATTATGATGTAACGGGTTCCAGGCAGAACAGGTTAGACTGATCCACGCTTCTCAAGCCGATATCCGGGTGATCAAGCCCACCAGAGAACCTGCACAAGAGTTCAACGAGGAACGGGGAGTCCCCTAGCGAGTGGGGAGTAGGGAGGAGCCGTCGGGGCGACCTCGTTCGTCTACGATAATGGCGGCGCCGACGCCAATCAGCTAGGTGGAACCGGATCACTGGCATACAAAGGCCGATAAGTCGATTATCACCGGGAGGGAGTTGGTGAGTATACGCGAGAGGTACCAAATTCCCGCCGAAATAGAATTGAAGTTGCCGTCTACGAAGGAGAGGCCATCCGACGCCCGACTAGGGGAGTTTGCCCTCTACGAGGAAGCGTTGAAGGAAGGGTAGAGGTTGCCGATTCCGGAGATAGTAGTTGGTGTCCTAAACCGGTTGGAAGTGGCGCCGGGTCAATTGATGCCCAACGCGTAGAAGATCGTACTAGCTTGCGCGAGCGCATGGCCAAAGGCGAACGAGGGGGCGGCCATGACAGTGGACGAGTTTTTTGCGTGCTACAAGGCGTTGGGGCAGCAAGAGACTTGGGTCACTTTACAGGCGGCGGTAGGGAAAGGGTTGGTGGCGAGGTTGCCGTCGTCGATAAAGGGGTGGAGGCCGCGGTGGTTCTATGTGTCCGCCAACGGAGGGGTTGGAGTGCGCACCGTTTGGAAAATGCCCACCAAAAACTGGGGGCAGCAGCAGAGGCGAGAGTGAAGAGGGTAAAAGAATGGAGGGAGAATGAGGGCGCCCGATGGGACGAGCTTGTTCAGCCATCAGCCGATCGGTGGAGACTTGGGACCGGCGGAGTTAGAGGTGAGAAGAAAAGCGCAAGAGGCTAAGGATATGACCATCCTCGCCAAAGCCAGTAAGTTCAAAGAGTCCTAGGCAAACCGACTGCCAAAGCCGATCGCAAGGGAGAAGATCCGACCGCGCCCCAAACCCCTGGGGAAAAAGGACTTAGGTGGATTTGAGCCACGACTGCCCCCAGTTGATCCATTGAAGGAGAGAGCATACGAGGAGATAGGGGGTGTGGTAAAAAAGAATAAGAGATTGAGGAGGAGTGAGGGGGAGCCTGCCTTGAAGAGGAGGAAGGAGGCGACAACAGAGCAAACTCCCTTGGTGGGAGAGGTAGAGGGAACCCCTAAAATGGGGTTAGAGGGGGAGGCCAAAGAGGGAGAGGGTGGGGTGACTGGCCTTGGTGAGTAAATGCAGAGTGATGGGGTCGGCGCTGAGCCAAGGGTGGAACCAAGGGAAGAGCCACAACCGCAGGAGGGTCTGGCACCCCAAGGAGAGGGAGAGAGGCCTGTATTGAAGACCACCTTCTACCACGTCCCTGCGGTGTTTGGGCGAGTGAAAGGGGAAGGAAAAGAGGCTAGGATGGCTACAGACCGCCTCTTGGGGGTGGTGGAAGACGCAGCCGTCCGCTCGGTGGCTGGTTATACTGAGGTTGAGATGATGAAGGGGTTGTGCTCAGCCCAGATGGAGGCGGCTGCTCTAGCAGGAGCTCTGTTGAATGAGGCGGCGCTGGTAAAGGGCGAATGGAGGAGAGAGAGGGAGAAGTTGGGCAGATGGAGGCCCAACTTGAAAATTTCAAGAGGGAGAGTGTGGGTTGGAGAAGGGCTGCGCGGAGTGCGTGTGCCAGGGGTTTGGAGGAGGCGAAGAAAGCAAAGAAGATGGAAGTATTGGCGATCGTGCAGGGCAATGTGCTGACCGTGCCCATGCTGAGCTGCTTGCGGTCAAGCTGGAGCTAAAGGACGAACGCCGCAAGGTAGTGTCGCTCGAGTTCCAGCTGGCTGGCTAGCAGAAGAAGCTAGGGGATGCTCAAAATGCCTGCACGGTCGCCACCGAGCGATTTGGAGAGGCTATGATCAACAATGAAGAACTGCGCGCCCAGCAGATCAAAGAGAATGATGAAGCAGACGTGAAAATTGTTGGGCTACAGAAGGAGCTGGAGGATGAGCGTGCTAGGGCAATAGAGGAGAAGGCAAGATTGCAGAAGGAGTTGGAGGAAGAAAAAACCAAGGCAGCCTCTGAAAGGGCAACATACCCCAATCTGTGCATTGCAGCAGTAGAGCAGTTCAAGGGGTCTGCTGACTTTCAGATGGCGATCGATGCCGCGGTCGCCAGCAACTTGGCGAGAGAGGGGGCTGGGGGGGCTGGCCCGTCGGGAGCGACCGTTGGGGGCAGGAGTGAAGCAGAAGTGATCGAGAGCTTCCAGCGGTCGGGGCTGGGGGTGCTGGCTCATCGGGAGCGACCGCTAGGGGCAGGAGTGAAGCAGAAGTGATCGAGAGCTTCCAGCAGTCGGACTTCTACAAACACGAAATGGCTGAGTTCTGGGACAGCGGATGGAAAATGTTCAAGCGTAAAGCAGAAGAGCTGTTCCCAGGCATAGACTTCAGCAGTGTTAAAATTGACGAAGACGACGTGGCCCAGACCCCCCTAGATGAGGACATTGAAGAAGAGGATCTCGCCTCAAGTAAAGAAGAGGAGTGAGTGGAGCGGAGAAAATATGTACTTGAAGTTTTTTTTTTTTTTGAATTGCTGTAATGAACTTATGTACAAGTTTGTGAATAAATAAAATTTGAGTTGTGTTTTCATTCCATTGTTTTCGCTTGTGCATCTGGAATGAATGAGAATGGTGACTTGTGTATAAGGCTTGTGTAAGGGAAACTCAACGCAAAGCCAAGGTTGAAATGTAAGAAAAACTGAATGTAGAGTAAAGTTAAGGAAAACTCAATGCAAAGTGAAGTTAAACTTGTAATAAAAACTCCAAGCAGAGTGAAGGTGAAAATGTAATAAGATGATAAGTTTGTGTTTGCCACACTGCTGTCTTTATTTTGGTGAGTCTGAAGTGAATGAGGGTGGTGTATTCAAGTTAGGCTTGATTTGTAAGGAAAGAGGTTGACTTGCAAAAGTTGATAAGTAAGAAAGTAATCTGACTTGTAAAGGAAACATGTAAGAATGTCAAAGATGTGAAGTTTCAAACTATGCCCAAAAATGGAGTTGTAAATCATGTTACAAGAGTGTTGGTAGATAAAAGATGAGTTTGGAATTTGACTAAGTGAAGAGTGGTGTAAAAAGATGGACCTAAAATTTTGACTAAGTGTGTCTACTAATGCCACAAGCATGAAGTTTGCATGAATGGCCTTGACCGAGCTCTACATGCGTGCTCAGTTGGGGTTAAGCTATGATTAACTGACTCTGCAAGTAATTCAGTAGCTTGAAGTAACTCAGTCTGGCTGAGGCTATGTAGGCTTGGTCTGGCCGAGGCTTTTACGCTCAGTCTGGCTGAAGCTTGCCATGCTCAGTCTGGTTGAGGGTGGTCATGCTTAGTCTGGCTGAAGCTGGTCATGCTCAGTCTAGCTGAAGCTTGTCATGCTCAGTCTGGCTGAGGCTTGTCATGCTCGGTCTGGTTGAGGCTTTGTATGCTTGGTCTGGCCGAGGCTCTGTATGCTCGGTCTGGTCGAGGCTCTGTATGCTCGGTCTGGCCGAGGCTTTTATGCTCAGTCTGGCTGGGGCTCTGTATGCTCGATCTGGCTGAGGCTTTTATGCTTAGTCTGGCTGAGGCTTTGTATGCTCAGTCTGGCCAAGGCTTTTATGCTCAGTCTGGCTAAGGCTGCAATCAAAGCGTTATTTGAAAGATCACACATATATTTGAGACATAAGCTTGTTGTCATTAAAGTATAACCCATTTGATCAGAAATTTACATCATATGAAAGAAGAATGTGAACAATGAAGTGTGTAAATTGTCAAAAAAGGAAATACAGCAAAAGATGGATACAAGAATTGAACTTTTATTGAAAATAACGCTTCAAGTGCTCGGTGTTCCATGGGTGAGGGAGATCGCGGCCTTCCATGTCCTGAAGTCGGTAAGTACCTGGGCGAGGTCTGGTTTTAACAACGTAAGATCCTTCCCATTTGGCTGTCAGCTTGCCCTCAGTCGTATTCTTGGTGGCGAGGGTTATTTCGCGTAAAACAAGGTCCCCCACGGCGAACTCCCTTGGTCGGACTTTGCGATTGTAGTGAGCTCTCATTTTTTGTTGGTATGAGGCCCGTCTGACTGCAGTGGTTTCTTGGAGCTCTTCAATTAGGTCTAGGTCTGCCCGACGCAGCTCTTCAATTAGCTCTGGATTCGGATGTAGAACCCTTGGGGTAAGAAGACCGACTTCCACTAGGATGATCGCCTCAGTGCCGTATGTTAAGCGAAAGGAGGTCTCCCCAGTGGGAGTTCGAGCGGTAGTGCAGTAGGCCCAAAGTACATTTGGTAGTTCCCAAAGTACATTTAGTAGTTCCTCAGCCCAAAGTCCCTAGCAGCTTCCAACTTGGTTTTGATGATCTTCAGAAGAGAACGGTTGGTGACCTCAACTTGGCCATTGGCTTAGGGGTGACCTGGGGAAGAGAAACATGGCTGGATTTAAAGCTCTGCACAGAATTTCCTAAACTTGTCATTGTCGAATTGTTTGCCGTTGTCGGAGACGATGGCATGAGGGATGCCAAATCTGCATACGATCGACTGCCAAATAAACCTGGTTGTGTTCCGCTCGGTAATTGTGGCAAGGGGTTCTGCCTACACCCATTTGGTGAAGTAGTCAATGGCGACAATGGCAAATTTGATTTGGCCTCGGCCAGTGGGCAATGGGCCAACCAGGTCGATCTCCCATTTGGTGAATGGGTAGGAGCTGCAAAGCGTGATCAATTCTGTAGGAGGAGCATGGGGGATGTTGGCAAAACGCTGACACTTATTACATTTGAGCACGAAGTCGGTCGCATCCTGATTAAGAGTAGGCCAGAAATAACCAGTGCAGAGGATTTTGTAGGCGAGAGACTGGGCGCCTGAATGATTACCACAGATACCCTCATGGATTTCCCTCATCACGTAGGTTGCTTGAGCAGGATTGAGGCATCTGAGGTATGGGGGTGAAAAACCACGTTTGTATAAGAGGTCACCGACAAGGATGTAGTTGGACGACCGGGCCATAACTTTAGCGGCCTCCTGTTTGTCGTCTGGAAGTTCCCCCGTTGTCAGATACAGAAAGATGTCTGCCGCCCATGGGATAGGTTTCATTTTTGAGGAAGTGGACTTCCGGCAGGTTGGGGGAGATGGCCGGGTTGGTCAGGTATTCGAGGCGGACCCCGTGGTTGAGATCTGACTGGTCTGCAGAAGCCAATTGGGCCATCTCATCTGCCTTGGAGTTTTCAGCCCGAGGGATGTGCTTGATATGGAAGGTATTGAAGAGGTGAGCAAGGGGGAAAGCAACATCCCTATATGTCCGCATGGTGTCCTCCTTGGCGTCGAATTCTCCCATAATTTGCTCGACGATAAGCTGGGAATCGCTGAACACCCAGAGGTGGCTGACACCAATGTCTCTGGCTAGGTGGAGACCCGCTATCAATGCCTCATATTCGGCCCCATTATTGCTTGCATCAAACAGGAAACGGAGGGCACATTTGAAATAACCACCGTCAGGGGCGGTGAGTATGAGTCCAGCCCCATTGCCTTCTTTGCAGGATGATCCGTCGACATTGAGGGTCCAAGAGTGGGGGTCTTCTGGCTCGGTAGGGATGAGTGGGGGTGGAGGAGTTGTGGTTGGGGTGAGGTTAGTGAATTCTAGGATGAAGTCGGCAACAACCTATCCCTTAATTGCTGTCCGAGGCCGGTAGGAGATATCAAACTGACTGAGTTCGACCGACCATTGCATAAGCCTACCGGAAAGCTCTGGTTGTTGCATTATCTTTTTCAGCGGTTGGTCAGTGAGGACCACTATAGAATAGGCTTGGAAGTAGGGGCAGAGTCTTCTAGAGGCGGTGACCAAGGCCAAGGACATTTTTTCTAACAATAGGTAGTTCTATTCCGCCCCCCGAAGAGCCCGACTGATGTAGTAGACCGGTCGCTGGACAG
The DNA here is from genome assembly GCF_055761805.1 of Camellia sinensis. Classification (NCBI taxonomy): domain Eukaryota; kingdom Viridiplantae; phylum Streptophyta; class Magnoliopsida; order Ericales; family Theaceae; genus Camellia; species Camellia sinensis. Next base: position 128,016,580 of record NC_138975.1, read on the forward strand.
AGTTATCTTCCCTGACGAGTGCTGCACTGACTGCAGTGTATGACACGGCTAGATAGAGGAAGAGAGGTTCGCCCGTGATGGCTTGGGAAAGTAGGGGGTTAGCCATGCATTGTTTCAACTGTTGAAAGGCCTCTTTAGATTCTACCGTCCATTCAAAAGTTTGCCAAAGGACTTTGAAGAAGGGGAGGCACTTATCCGTTGCTCGGGAAATAAAGCGGTTGAGGGCGGCCACTCGGCCAGTAAGCCTCTGAACCTCCTTGACCATTCTGGGTGACTGCATTTCGATTAAGGCCTTGATCTTTTCGGGGCTAGCCTCGATGCCCCGCTGACTGACCATGAATCCTTAAATCTTTCCCGATCCGATGCCGAAGGCATATTTTTTCGGATTGAGCTTCATCTGGTACTTTCGTAGGGTGGCGAAGGTTTCTCGCAAGTCGGCCAGATGATCGGTGGAGAGCTTGCTCTTGACCAGCATGTCATCAACATATACTTCCATGTTCCGGCCTATTTGATAATGGAAGATGGCATTGACCAACCGTTGGTAAGTGGCCCCGGCATTCTTCAACCCAAATGGCATCACACGGTAGTAGTAGGTGCCCCGGTCGGTGATGAAGGAGGTGTGCTCTTGGTCGGATGGGTGCATCAAGATTTGGTTGTATCTAGAGAAGGCATCCATGAAACTGAGCATTTAATGACCGGAAGTGGCGTCGACCAGCAGATCTATGCGAGGGAGAGGGTAACTGTCCTTGGGACAAGCTCGGTTGAGGTTAGAGTAGTCGACGCAGAGTCGCCATTTGCCATTGTTTTTATGAACCAAAACCACGTTTGACAGCCATCTGGGGTAGTCCACATTAGTGATAAACTGTGCCTTAAGGAGTTTGTCTACTTCAGAAGCAATAAGGTTATTGCATTCCGGGTGAAAAATGCGCTGCTTCTAGCGGATAGGTCAGAAATGGGGCTCAACATTGAGATGGTGGCTAATGAAGGAAGGGTCGATACCTGGCATATCGAAGTGAGTCCAGGCGAAGACATTGTTGTGCTCGATTAGGAGGGCGGTGAGGTCAGCCTTGGCATGGGAGGACAGTTGGCTGCCAATCTTGGCAGTTTTCGTCGGGTCAGTGGGGTCGATGGAGACCTCGATAAGCTCTTCCACTGGTTCTCCTCTGACCAGTTCATCCTCGTCCCTGATGTTAAGTCCTTCAATGATCATGGTCTCCTTAAGCTTAACCTCTTTAAGTGAGGCAACATAGCATTCTCTGGCTATAGTTTGCTCTCCCCTGACTGTGCCGACCCCAAGATCGGTGAGGAACTTGACAGCGAGATGGAAGGTGGAGGTGATGGCTTGGAAGGCGTTTAAGGCGGTTTGGCCAAGGATGATGTTGTAAGCAGAGGGGCAGTCGACAACAAGGAAGGTGAGCAACTTGGTGGTCTGCTGCGGGTACTTGCCGATGGTGATGGGGAGATCGATGGAACCGATGGAGGTCACTCGGTCACCAGTGAAACCGACCAAAAGGGTTTGGAGATGAGAGAGACTTTCTTCCCCGATCTTGAGCTGACGGAAGCAGTTGAGGAAGATGATGTCTGAAGAGTGACCGTTATCTATGAGAACCCGTCTGACCTTGTAGTTTGAGAGGAGGGCCGAAATGACGAGGGGGTCATCGTGGGGGTAACGAATGCCTGTGCAGTCGGCGTCCGTAAAGGTGATAGGCTCGGTCCACTGCCTGGGCTGTTTGGAGGGTCGATCCAATGTGGTAACTTCTTTATCTGACCCTTGCTTTATTTTCCTGAGTTCTGCCTGCTGAGCCGAGCGGGATGGTCTGCCATAAGCAAGCCCGTCGAAAATAACTCTGATTTTTTCAACAGGTGGGACGGGGTTACCCTGTGCCCGAGGTTGCTATGGAGGGCAATCATGGCCTTGGTTAGGTTGGGCTGGCTGCCGGGGAGGGGTGTGCTGGCGGTTGTTTCTGTTGGGCTCAGCCCTTTGCCTCTGCTGAGGGCGGGTGTCCGTGAAACGGCTAAGTCGTCCTTAACGTATTAAGGTCTTGACCTGATCCTTGAGGTTAACACACTCATCAGTGTTGTGGCCGTGGTCCTGGTGAAAACAGCAGTATTTGGACTGGTCTTTTCGGTTGGAAGGGGTTCGCGATGGTTGGGGCCATTTGAGGGGGTAGTCCTGCTGGATCTGATTAAAGACTTGTTTTATGAGGGAGTTTAGGGGGGTGTACCGCTCGAACCGACTGGGCGGTCGGGCTTGGGCCGACCGGTCAGCTCTGGGGGGTCGGTCAATGTACTGAGATGCTTGGTTATTGTATTGGGTATTTTCTAGTGTCTGGATTTTTCCTCTTTTCTTTGGGAGTCGGGTTTTTGGTTATAGAATCTTGCCGGGCGACCAGAGAATCTTCAGCATTCATGTATTTTTGGGCTTTGGAGAGTAGGGTTGCCATGGAGGTCGGGGGGTTTTTAGAGAGGGAGAAAAGGAAGTCAGACAACTGCAGACCGGCCATGAAAGCCGTAAGGATGACCTTGTCATCGTTTTCCGCTACCTGCAAGCTTCGGTGTTGAAGCGGGTAACGAAACTACGCAGCGACTCCCCCTCGGTCTGACGGATATTGAGGAGTTGGGTTGCCGGACGGCGTTGGCGTTGGGCTCCAATAAAATGGCTGAGGAGGAAATCACTGAGATACTGGAAAGTGGAGACGGAGTCTGCTGGTAACTGGCTAAACCACAGCCGAGCTGACCCCTTCAGTGTCACGGGGAAAGCTCGACACATGATCTCGTCAGGGAATGCATGGAGGATCATAAGGGTTCTGTAGGTCTCCAGAAGGTCGACTGGGTCCGTCGTACCGTTAAAAGAGTCGATGGTGGACATTTTGAACTTGGGGGGTAGAGGTTTGTCCCGGATAGAGGCAACAAATAGTGAGTTTGCTGTGGTAGAGGGTTTATACTGGATGTTCTGTATGACCCCTTGGAGTTGGAGCTTCATGGCTCGGAGTTATGCGTCCCAGAGAGGGATGTTATCACCACCGGAAGGCAGCAGGGGCTGGACGCTACTGGCTTCCCCTTCAGGGGTTGGTGCCAGGACCGATGGATGCGGGGGTCGGGGTGGTAGATTTACATTAGGAGGAGGAGGTTGCAAGCCTTCCAAGTTGGGTGGATAGGGCTACGGGATAGTATGGCTCGGGACTCGCTCTTTGTTAGGCGGAATATCTGGAGGTGGTGGATTTACATTAGGAGGAGGAATAGGAAGGTTTCTTTGGAGTAGAGCATTTATCAGGGTTTGGTTTTGCTCGGCCATGTGGTTAATGCTGTTGGTAAGATTGATGAGATATTGTGGTGAGTTGTTTTGATTAGGGGGGTCGGCTTGGTGGTCGGCAGCATTTTGGTGAGAAGCCATGGATCTAGTTGTGACCATGCACTTTGATGGGTATCAAGAAAAAGGTTATTGGGACAGGGTCTCCGGCGACAATGAACACAACTGGCACGAGGAGCAAAGCGTTCCCACAGACGGCGTCAACTGATGATACAGTTATGATGTAACGGGTTCCAGGCAGAACGGGTCGAACTGATCCACGCCTCTCGAGCCGGTATCCAGGTGATGAAGCCCACCAGAGAACCTGCACAAGAGTTCAACGGGGAACGGGGAGTCCCCCAGCGAACCCTCCGACGAGCAAGTTAGAGAGAGTGGGGTATATAGATAGATTAGAGATAGAAAAACTTAACCTTCTTCTTGTCTTCAACGTTTGCTTATATCCTTTGGTAATCATTTTGTTGTCCCTTCCGACCTGTCACCTTGGCCAAAAGTCTATGCTGTCCCGACGCCGTCTGTGGGAACGCTTTGGTGAGGGCGTGCTGTCCCGACGCAGAGGTGTTGTCGTAATAAATGCAGTGAGGGGCTGCATTAATGGCAATGTGCAGTGGCAATAACTTTGCAGATCTTTGTCTGCTGATGTGGCTTGCCCTTTACCTGCCACGTGTCTGAATATCATTGGTCCTTCATGTCATGTTGACTTCCAACCGTGCTGGGCCTTATCAGTTGGGTTATGTATTGGGCCCTAAGTGGTAGGCTTGGGCTGTTCATAGTGGGTTATGGTGTAACGCCCTCAAAAAATAACATTAAACCTTCAATTGAGACATTCATTGACAGGCAAAATATCCACATTCTTCTATTAATCAGAGTTTCATTACAAAAGTATTACATGTTAACAACAAAAGCAAAATGCCCTACGGGCTTACAGCTTTCCAAGTTAACACTTGGTTACAACAAAAGAGTACTAACTCATCTACACATTAAGCCCTTGGCTTGAATATACATGTAATACATCAAAAGAAACTAAACAACAAAAATCTGCTCGCATCTAGCCTCCCAAGCTATGTCCTTGGAGGTGGCATGCTACCTGCACCTGAAAATGATATTCCCATATAGGGTGAGCCACAGCCCAGTAGAAATACACTAAACCAACCATGAACAATGACTAAAATATTAGCAATTGATAGATGGCCAATACTAATACATCCACATAAATCACATTTTTATGCCATACGACTTATGAGTCCAAGTTACCTTTCATTTTCCATTTTTCAACAGATAAGCATATTAGCTCTATCATCATCTCAACAGATATGTATAAAGACTATATCTCACATTCACAGATAAGCATATAAGCTATATCCACATTCTCAACAGATATGTATAACAACTATATCCCACATTCACAGATAAGCATATAAACTGTATCCACACTTCACAAAGATAAGCATATGAGCTCTATCTTCACTTCTCTAGACAAGCATATGAGCTGTATCTACGGAGTTCATCCCCTATCTTCTCCCAATACTATCCGGTTTAGAGGTACATCCCCATCTTCCCCTAAACCGCGGAGTACATCCCCCATCTCCTCCTCTACACATAATGTATACAAACACATTGGTTCTATATACCATCATTCAATATATACAGTTAATGTATTCTATCAACCATCAAATTTCATGACACATTCCATTGATTAGTTTTCGTTTGCCTAATCATCATGCATTGTCTACAACAATCACGACTATCCTTCACCGATAGCCCAAAGCAGTTATTTCTAAACAGAAAATAAATGCACAAATGGATATTCAATCAACATTTCATTTCGGTGAGTGATAAATAATTCAACTACACCCTTTAACCCCATACATTCCCAATCTCAACAATTCCATTTCATTTCCTCATTTCTCACAATTAATTATCCCAATTAATCAAACTATGTAATTAGGTCATTTTCCATAATTAACATTTCGACCCTTAGGTCCCATTTTCATCAATGATTCAACATTAATTCCATTTCTCCATGCCAACCATGCATCTAGGTTTATTATAAATAAAACCCCAACTTTGGTAAAAATAACACAAAAGCCCCAAACTTTCACAAAATTACCAAACCAACCCCAACATCTCAAAATACTAAAATTTAAAGACAAAATCCATAGAAAGGAGTAGGATATCCCTACCTCAAATCCGGAGCCCCAAGGGAGAAGATGACAAAACCCAACGTGCTCCAAATCTTGAAATTTTCAGATTAAAATGTAGCCCTCGACGATCAACAACTTTTTTGTAAAGGCCAAAGATGAGCAAATCACTCCTACTAGATCAAAACCTAGAGAGAATGTAGAGTTCTAGAGTGAGAGGCTCAACAATGGTGTTTTTGGAAAAGTAGGAGAGAGAAGAGAAAGTGAAAAAGTGATTTGAAAAGTCAAAACACGGAGCTTTAACCCAGTCGCCCCGCTCGAGCGTCACTCACAGACTCCCGCTCGAGCGTCAACCATCCCGCTCGAGCGGCGGATGCACACTCCCAGAACCTTTACAGAACTAGGCCTCCGCTCGAGCTTCCAACTCCCCGCTCGAGCGGCACTCACACAACCCCGCTCGAGCGGCCAATCCCACGCTCGAGCGTCCAACACTGCACAGGAAATACTGGATGGGTGCAATTCCCGCTCGAGCGCCAAAACCCCCGCTCAAGCGGACAGGTCAAAATCTGGGCAACTAGTTTTGGTTTCTAAACTCAACCAACCTGTAACAAACCTGCCCAACACATCCCATAACTCAACTACAAAGTAAAAAGGATGTAAACAAGATAATAATCAACTACCAACATCCACAGACACAAGTCCGGATCACTGTACAACAAAGGTAAATCCGGGATCGCTATATATGGCCTTTATGGGCCTACCCACGTCATAATTATATTGACAATTTTGAGAAATTAGACTCTGATACTAATTAAAACACAACAAAACATTTTAAAGACAATAGAAATTTTAAATTTTTCTGTAATAAAATATTAACTAGCTAAGGCTTTTTACTAAGGGGGATTTGGTCATAGCCCCCTCACTATCTAATTTCTCTTTCAAAAGGACAAGAATTATATAAATACTTTCAAAACCCCCTGATATTTTAAAACTTGTTTCTTTTACTATATTACCATCATATCTATCAGCTCTCTTATTAAGACATTTTCACTATGTATTTCAGAGTAAAATTTTACTCTGAATGAAAGTAAAATTTTACTCTGTATGAAAGTAAAATTTTACACTCTGAAACTAAAAGTAAAATTTTATTCTGTATAAAAGTAAAATTTTACTCTGAAAAATAAGTAAACTGTAAGACTCTGAAGCTAAAAGTAAAATTTTACTCTACATCATTCTCTCTACATTTTCACTATGTATTTCAGAGTAAAATTTTACTCTGTATGGAAGTAAAATTTTACTCTGAATAAGAGTAAAATTTTACACTCTGAAACTAAAAGTAAAATTTTACTCTGTATAAAAGTAAAATTTTACTCTGAAAAATAAGTAAACTGTAAGACTTTGAAGTTAAAAGTAAAATTTTACTCTGTATAAAAGTAAAATTTTACTCTGGTTCTGTCAAATGAAAAAAACAGAGCAATAGAACCAGAGTAAAATTTTACTCTGGTTCTATCAAATGAAATTTGATGTTTACTCTGAAAAATCGATGGAACTTTGAGCTATGAGCTTTGAATCAGGCCTATAATCCTTGAATCAATCGATGTTTACTTTGAAAAATATTGAATCATGCCTATAATCCTTGAATCAGGCCTATAATCTGAAAATTTTAGAGAAATATCAAATTTTCATACCCCGGTTCTTCAGATTTTACAGATTTTTCAGATTTTTGAAACTTTGAGCTTTCAAACATCTTGAGATTTTTCATACACAGATTTTTCAGATTTTACTTTACATCTTTGAGCTTTTGAGTTCGAATCAAATGATCGCCGAGACTGATCTATGCAATCATTCAAATCTGCGATCTTAAATACTCAAAACACACATATATATAGATTAGAGATCGGAATATGTAGATATATATATATATATATATTCGAATTCAAATCTCAAAACACACAAACACACACATATATATAGATATATATATATATATATATATATAGAGATATATTCACAGTTTTGGTTGAAATCACGAGAGCTCCGAACGAATTCAATCCAAACCCTAGGAATGAAAGAGAGAAGGAAAAGAGAAAATTATACTTTCAAGGTCTATTTAAGTTCAATTTCGGAAGTATATATATATATATATATAAAGCTCTTGATCTGGTTGGTGCTTTGTATATTTGGCTTGTTTGTTTCTCGAGAAATTATCAAAAGCAAAAAGAAAGTTTAGCATGGAGTGGCCTGCGTATTTGGACGAGTATGAAAAGCTCCTGACAACGATGAACATGAAAAATCAGATTCTTATTCCACCGCATTTCCGATAATGAGGACTGCAAAACAGTGGGTTAACTCGAACCAATCAAGTATAAGAAGGTAGGGAAGAGAGTGGGAAGAATTAGTTAAGGGTATAATAGTCATATAAAATATTTAAATAATAAATTTTGTCCTTTAGGAAAGACTTTATAATTATGAGGGGGTTTAGAAAGTATAATTTTTTTCTTAGTCCTTTTAACAATAAAAGGAAGGTAAAGGGGGTTTATAGCTAAATTTCCTTTTACTAATTTATAACACTTATATGTGTGAATATGTTTAAATTATATATTTAGAAATTTAATAGATTCAATTGATAGTTTAGAAATTAAATAGATTTTGATTCATATAGTTTAAAGACTTGATAGACTCAATCCATAATTTACAGAATAAGTAAATAATTTGGCAATAATTGAGGGGGGTAGAAAATGAAATTAATCCATTATTTACAATATAAATTGGCAAGTCCAACACCAACAAGCAATCAAAGAAAGTCCCTTGGAATTAGGGTGGGCGCGGATCGGTTACAGCTGCGAAACCTTTACTCAGCCATCCATCTGCTAGATTGGCGGATTAGAGAAAATTAATCCGCATCCGTCCACTAATCCGGCAGATATGGATTGAGCGGATTGGCGGATGGATGCAAATTAGTTTGACCGTTTAAAATTTTCTAAATTTTTAACATAATTCAACTTGTGCACTTCCTCAAAAAAAATATATATATTACAATCAATGACTTACAAAAGTATTACAATCACTACATATTTCATCTAAAGAAAGAAAGTTTGAAACTTTGGAATATTATGCATCATCCACATATTACAATCACAGCATACCTCATCCACATAAAGTATTACAATCCGTGGTTCTTAAAATATAAAAACAGTTCAAACCACCAAAACCATGAACGTAGCGATAATAGAGATTGTATGCCTCTGTATTGTTATATCTATATCTGTTTTTGAAAACAAAAATCAACCAGCATATATCATCTTTTTTATTTATTATTTTTAGAGTTAGATTTAAAAACAATATATATATATATATATATATAATAATAATACATTTATTTTTTTCAATTTAAAAAATATATTCAAGTTGAAAATTCTTTTTCAACAGAATATTTAAACTTTTTTTCAATTGAAAACACAAATAGAATATATAAACAAATTGAAAATACAAATTCTTACAAATTACTAAGGGTGCTCACGGTTTGGCAGTTCGGTTATGGCTAAAGAAACCTCAAATCCGCCATCTATCCAAAACTAGGCAAATTGAAAAAAATCAATCTGCAAATCGTCCGCTCGTCATCACACATCCGTTCAAAATGCGACGGATCAGTTTGGTTCGACCGGTTTGGACGGATCAATATATCCACTGTTCACCCTTACTTGGAATGAGCAATAATTGACTCTTTGAGTTTTTCAGTTGAGAGTGTATAACGTGACTGAGTTACTCTGCCTAATTTAGTTATAGAATTATCATGGAATATGAAATTATATTTTAGTGAGATTATTATTTCACGTGTAGTATTATTATTAGATAATAATATCTTGTATCAGTGATAACATAGGTCTCATTTGAAAAGTTAGTTATCTTACTAAGTTAAAAATTTTATATTTGAAAAGATGGTTGAATTTTTTTATAATTGTATGTGATATTTGTCATAGAAAAAGAATGATTATGAATTTGATATGATATTTTGTATTATTGACTATTTAAATATATTTTGTCTTTTTGTGAATTTTAACAAAAAAAAAGTCAAAAACCCACTTGCCAAAATAGGGCCATAATAAGCATGGTCTGGATTGGGATAAAATCAAGATCAATCCGTTATCTACGATTTCTAAAAAATTAGAACTAATCTAATTCGTTTAAATCGTAGAACCAATCCGAACCAATCTATTTAAATACGGATTGGATTGGTTTAGAATCACGGATTCACATAATTAAATAATAAAAAATATATATAAAATATTTTAATTTCATAAAAATATAAACATAACATCATATTAGTTACATAATAACAACATGTTTTTCCATAATAGCACGTACTGTTCTAGAATTTAAACAATCATAAGAAAATTGGCTCTACTATAAGTATTTAGACCATTACAAATTAAAACTAAAAATCAACAAATAAAAGTAATAAAAGAAGATATTATACGGGTTTAGGTTTTATATGAAATAAGAGAAGATACTATGTGAGAGGCTGTTTAATATAAATATAGGCTATTTATATATAGTTCGGATCGGTTTCAATTCGGAACTGTGGGGTTCAATCCGGAACCAATTCGTGGATTACGGATTTTTAATTTTTCAATCCGAAACCAAACCACAGATTCAAAAAACCAATCAAAACTTACCGGATTAGACTAGACTGGATCAGATTACGAATTTCATGAATTCTTTACTTAGCCCTACATTTTTTTTTTGATCGGCAAAAAAACTTTATTGATGGAAAAGCAAAATACATGCAAAAATACATCAACGAAATAGGGAAGTGCACTAAGCATCATAGCTACCCTCTACAATTCCAACTAGGTTGGCACCGTAAAAAAAGTAAAATCATTTGGTAGCACTTGACCTAAATCGGTGAAAAACCAATCAAAGCAACCAATAAGAGAGACAGAACAAAAAAAAAAAAAAAAAATTAGCAGACTGGGGCATTAGTTCAGCATATTAGCTCCCATTTCATACAGCAATAGTCCAACCATTCAGGTCAGGTATCATCCATTAGGGCAGCAGTTCAGGTCCCAATCAGTATCCATTATAAACTGGGGCATTAGTTGGCATGAGTAGCAGGACCAACATATCAGATCCCAAGCATAACAGACCAGGATCAATCATGCGACTATTTATCATATTGAATTTTTACTTAGCATGTTTACAAAATTTTATTAAACAATTAAACAATAACCAAAGTTATGATTATTGAAGGTTATGATTAGTGAAATTGTGATATGCACTCCTAAAATTTTGTATAACAAAAATTATATATTTTATGATAAAAAATTATATTTTTTATATAAAAGTGCATAACATATACATTTGGTAAAACTGTATTTGGTGTCTTAAAATCTTTACTTTTCTTTATATCACGTGTCATTTCTTTTCTTTATTTAAAACAAAAGATTATATAGAAAAACGGATGGGACTTGAACTGAGCACAAGGTCTGGTAAAAATTACTCTTATTATTTAAGTAACATATATATTATAATATTAATTTTTTATTTTTTATTTTTAAAATATATATAATTCGCATGAATCAACCTCCAATATGTTTTTTAAGTGTGTGTAAAGTAGCCTTTTGATGTATAAGAGGGAGATAAGGAAAGGGAAAGTCAAACCGTTGTTTGAATTTTTGAAGATTTATTTTTCAAAAAATTACTAAATTTTTTTGTTTGTTTATATATTTTTTTTATTGATTTTTTTTAATATTTTAAGTAATTTTTTTTTTAATTTTTAGATACAGTTAACATAAATATACTTAAAAAGTATAATATTTGTGAATTTTTTTTCTATAAAATTTATTAAATACAAAAAAAAATGAGAATTCAATATATTTTTAGTATTTTTGTGTATTTATTAATTTTTAAAAATATTTTTTCACAAATATTTTACTTTTTAGATAAGTAAGGTGTATCTAAAAAAGTAAAAAAAAAATATTTAAAATTTAAAAAATATTGACTAAAAACAAAAAAAAATTAAAAAATTTAATTTTCAAAAATTTGAATCTAAAAAATTAAAACCAAACACACTGAAAGGGACTTGGCGTCGTGAAAAAGGCGACGTGTCCCCTCACTTTGGAGGAAAAATATGATTTAAGAATAGAGTTGTATTTTGAGTTTGTGAGTTTTGAAATTATGATTTGAGTGTAGAAAATGTGTTTGGTTATAAATTTTGAAAAGAGTTTTAAATTGAGTTTTGAGTTAAGTCTTGAATTGAGTTTTGAATGTTTGATGTGACATGTGAAATAAGAAAATTTGTTTGGTTATGTGTTTTGAAAAGAGTTTTCAAAACTTAATTCAAAAAGTTATAATTCATAATCAAACACACAACTCAAAACTTTATTAAAAATTCTGTTCAAAACTCATAGCCAAACTCTTTTCAAAATTTAATTCAAAAAAACAATTATTTTAAAAAATAACATATTTCTTTTAATTGAAAATATTACAAACAAAATATTTTTTTTTCAAAATAAATATTCAATTACTGCTTTAAAATAACTTTTAATTGTATATTTGGTTGGAATTTTTTTAAAAATATTTTTGATTTAAAATATAAAAACTATATATTATTTTTGTTAAAAAAAATCAAAAACAAAATTCACATTTTTTCCCTCCCAAATAACAAGTGCCAATTGCCAAAAAAAAAAAAAAAAAATGTTCTGATCCACCAGCCGGACATCCGGGTAGACCAAGGTGTGCTTTTCAAAATTAAAAATTAAAAAAAAAAAATACTCAATTCTCCAAACAGAAGCTGAAATGGGTTTTGAAATGTTCTATTGGAATTAATTTTTTAAAAACTTTAACCAAACAAAGCATTGAAAACAACTCTTGAATCATGTTTTTAAAGTTGCTCCAAACATGTTTGTTTGGTTGTATATTTTGAAAGTAATTTTAAAATTTGAGAGTTTGAGATAATTTGATATTTTGTTATAATTGAATAGATGTGTGTGAAAGAAAAAATAATTGAGAACGAAAGAAGAAAGAAAAAAATGATTGATTGATATGTAAAAGAAAAAAAGTGATTTTAATTTTTTTTTTCAAAAAATTTAAACTAAATAAAATTTTTAATTTTTTTTAAAAAAAAAATTATATGTTGAGATACAAATGAAACAAGTTAAATTTATTCGGATGCAAATTCCAGAGCCATATATCTCATACCATTTAAAAAACGTGTAAAACACTCGCTCATTTGTATACAAGTGTCGATTGAACAAGCGACGTGTGGGCACGCGCTTGTAAAACTCAGGGGGTGGGGATATATCTCATACCATTTTGATGGGTCTCTACCACTGCTAGTAGGACTTATTATGGGGTGTTTTAGCAACATCACTTTTTTAGATTTGTAATAAAAGTTAAAAATTAGTTTTTTTATTATTATTTTTTATTTAGAAAGTTGGTTTTTAGTCAATGATAAAATTAAAATTCTATATTTTATGGGTCAAAATGTATTACATCAGTAAAGTTATAAATATTTTAAATAAATGAGAATAGTTGAGTCATATTATTATGATTTGACATCAAAAATAAATATTAATTAAAAAAATTAAAAATAACTTTTTATCAACTTTTCAAACCATTTATCTAAAAATGCTAAAAATTTAATTAAAAATCAAAAAATTAGTTTTTACCATCTTTACAAAATAAGTCTATGTTATTCATTTCTTAAGAGCATGTAAAACACTTGCTGACGTGTCGACTGAACAGGGGGTGGGATAAGACAGGGTCGAGCAGTTTCTTTTTCGAATGCCATAACAGGATTCATACCAAACTCTTTAATTTTTTAATTAAATTAAAATTATTTTATTATTTTAATTATTCATCTTTTAACACCTACTAAATCAAACTTTTTATTTTAATTTATTCTTATTAAATATTATTTTCTTATTATATTTGTTTTTTTTTTAATTAAATTGATAAGTTACCAACCAAACAATTCTTAAAAAAAAAGAAGAAATTTTTTTTTTTTTGTTGATCGTTTGATCGGCCGCACTTCTGGGCAGACATCTGCTAACATATAAATAGTGATAAACCGTGTCTCCTTACAACAAACGAGTTACTGTAGCAATTGTAAATTTTAATAAGCTAAAAGCAAGTTTGATGCAGTTGATTTTTTTTTTAATTTTTTAGCTAAAAAGTAACATTAAAGAACTTGATGAGGATTCTCTAGAAGCTAGAATAAAGTTTGGACCACTTTAGTAGCTAATAAGGTCTTGATGGCATGACCTTGCTAGTTTGATGGCATGACTTTTGTTTTTGTTTATTATTATTTTTCTTTTGTTGTGGGTAGCAAACCTTGCTAGTTTGATGGCATGACTTATGTTTTTGTTTATTATTATTTTTCTTTTGTTGTAGGTAGCAAACCTTGCTAGTTTATCTTTTATACGCACATTAGAATTGGTATTAGTGTTTCAAAATTAGAATATTGAATCAGTGTTGTAAAAGATATAAGTGAAATCAGTAATGATTTAGAAGATTAATTTTAGTACTCTAATAGAGTACTAATGACATAACAATGAGAAAACAAACAAACAAACTAAGATCAACAAATCATTGTGGGTAGAATCTACTGTCAACTCATTAGAGCTGGCTTTAGAGTTTAAGAATTAAAGTTCCAAAGCATTTCAAAAATAATAGAGATATCAAAAATTTTATCAAAAGTTCTACTAAATGTCTCCTTAAGACCCACACAATATAGATCACATGTGAGTCTCACACCTGTGTGAGATATTTAATAAAAATTTTAGAATCTCTAATATTATTTAAAGCATTTTTTTCTAAGTGAAACTCTTTCGATCATCAATTAATTTTAACAAAAAGAGTAAGACTTGATCTCACAGATTTAAGAAGTGAGTTTAATTTTTAAACTTAAATAATATTAAAAACAAAAAGGAGAAAATAAATTAACACATGTACTATTGAGGTTAACCAATCTATGACAAATAAAATTGGACACTTGTGTAGACCGTGGAGCGACACCGGTATGCAATTTCGTTGTAGAAAAAAGGTTGAGATCCCTTTTATGTTTGACGCCCATCATCCCCAATATATTCAAAGGTTGAGATCCCTTTTATGTTTGACGCCCATCATCCCCAATATATTCAAATTGACTAACTGAGTCTCCGTTTGGGAAGTGGGTTGGCTTTTTGGCTTTTTGGCTATTTTAGCCTGGGCTATTTTAGCCTGGTTTGGGAAGGGCTTTTTGACTTTTTTGACTTTTTTTGTGAGAGAGGATTGTAATGATTATGGGTTGGATTTGATGTTTTGTGACTAAAATAACTTATTTTGTTTTTTGTAGCTATTTTAGCCAAAAAAACCTGGGCTATGAAGGGTTGTCTCTGAAACGAAGGGGTTTGAAGCGAGAGGGATTGAAATCAAGGGTTTAGAGAGAGAGAGCAAGACTGAGAGTGAATAATACTTGAATCGATCTTCGAATACATGAATCGATCTACGAATACAAAGGGGTTCAGCTGCGGTTCTACAAATACGAAGGGGTTTGAAGAGAGAGAGAGAGAGAGAGAGAGAGAGAGTGAAATCAAGGTTTAGACAGAAGGAGGGAGAGAGTGAATGCGCTGCATTATGTTCTCGCATATTAAAAAAACATAAAAGAACACATTCGAAGGCGTTTTAAAAACGACTTCTGAAATTAAAACGGTGTCGTTTTAATAAACAAAATGCGACGTTTATAAAAATGCCGTTAAATGTTAAAAACAGAGGCATTTTTTTAAACGTCGATAAATAAACGCCATTAGATCCCACCATTCTTGTAGTGATTATATTATCTATTCTCCATCCGATCCAATTTTACTTTTCCTTGCTCTATATTATCTACTTCAGGCGGCTGACTAATTTTTCCGTCCCCTTCATCCCCAATATATTCAAATTGACTAATTTTTTGCTTTTTGGTTTTTTTTTTGTTTTTTGTTTTTCCCGTCCCCTTCATCCTTTTTTTCCTCCTACCAGATATGTGTTTGTGGGGTTGTGGGGGGTGAAGGAAGAAAAAGGCTCTCTATCATTTCTCTTTCGGTGTGTATCTTCCTCCCAACAGACTAGTATATAAAGGTAAAGCGCTTCCGTTTGCAAATTGTGAGTTTGTTGGAAATGAGAACATTAGAATCAGTTGTTGAACTCCCTCCTCCTGTTATGGCTCCGCCGCCGCCGCCTGAATTAGTAGTTGAAGTTCCTCCTGAATTGCCGATGCTAGTTTTAGAGTTCTGCTTGACAGCAGCTTTTGAAATCGCCATCCGATCGAACCAAACTCCTACACAATCCTACTCCATAACATTCCACTTGGTGTGTCTGGTAATGGTGTTTGCGTTTGCTTTTATCTTTGTTGCCAAATACGTTTCTTCCAAGCACCCGAACCTAGGCCGCCTGCTTGACCACGCTGGAGTGGTCTGTGGAGTTACCGCTTTCTTTGTTGCCATCACAGTCTCTTTCCCGCTCTGCCTCAAGCTCATTTCCTGGATCGTATATGCTCTTTCATTGCTAGCAATTTTCGTTTGCAATTGCTGAATCCTAGCAGACGATTGTCACTGTCTGTCAGGTTGCTTTTTATGGAAATTAATTATTATTAGCTCCTTTAGATACCATATATATATATATATATAGATGTATGTGTGTGTGGCCACTATTAATAAGGGACTAGTAGTACTTGCATGGATAGGATTTGGGACCTGAAATTCAATTGTTCACTTTTCCTTTTCAACTCATTGTATGATAATTTGTGGAAACTGAGAGATTGCATTGACTGTTCACAAGAAATGTGCATTATTTGATCCCAAAAATGATGTTATTAATGCAATTTAGTGATGGGAAACAAATAGTGAACATTTTCGTTACTTAGGTTAGTTTATTAATGAGGATGATGAGGTTGGTGGTGTTGTGATCCATAGAATCGAAGTATATTGGTTCAAGTGGAACAGTGTGACTGACATATTGACATATTATGTGATTCGTATGAATTTACTTATTTAACTAAGCATATAATCATTGATAGAGCATAATGGTGAAAAATTATTCATGTAGCCAATCACAATTGATGGAATATAAGGCTTAGCTTTGATTTGGCTTGTTTTATCGATGGGACATATTCAATAAATGAATTCTATCATAACAAGAAGAAAAAAAAAAAAAAAAACCAGAATAAAAGAGGAAAAATTCAAGGAACAAGTGGCACATGTTGCCACCACTTTTCAAAATGATGTGAGAATCTGTTATTGATTCCTATGTAATCTTTGACTATATATTTGGTATTTTACATGAACATGATACTGGAATCACAATTTGTAAGTATTAACAAAAAGCCCCCCCCCCCCAAAACAATGAAGTTTCTGCTAAGACTTCTTCTAAAACAATAGAACCTTAAATTTCTTATTAAAAAATATGTCACGTCTCAAGTTCCGTGACAACGCCGCACACTCATTTAAGTGAGCATGCAAGGCTAAGAGTGCAATACATAACTAACAATGTAAAATATTCCAATCAAATCCTTAATTATCATAATACTAAAATCCATAAAAAAAAATTGATTATTCTTATCATATGAAATTATCCACCAAGTCCACTAATAAAATCCATTAACAAAACAAATAATCCAAGTACTTAAATCATAGTCCTACTCTCGGCACTCCCATATGTAAAAAAAATCCCGCGCAGCTCTACTTTTCAGAATCTGAAAAAAATAAAATAAGGGTAAGCTAGACAGCCTAGTAAATAACCAACCATCACTGCCAGCTGGATCAAGTATTAAAAAAATAAATAAATAAATCGATAATCAATAAATATAAATTTTTCTACAGTTCAATAAATGAACAATTATTTGTGAGATGGTTTCATAGCTAAAAATAAACAATGTACAATGCATTTTAAATGAAAAGCCAACAAGATAATTCAAAGTAATTCATTGTTCAAATCGATGGTTCAATATTCAGATGGTTCAATGATTTGATTCACAAAACCCAAGTCTTATTGACTACGGTCACATAGCCCGTGACAAGGCCCAGAACTACACATAGGCCGGTGGTAAAGCCTCAAAAGAAACTAGTTTCTGTGCCAATAAATAACCCCCATTGGCAAGGGTCCAAATCATAGTCAGACTAGAGTGATGTTCAAAATTCACACAATACACAAATTTTAAATAAAACAATCGATATTTTCAGAATAAACGTTTAGTACAATTTTCAGAATAGTTTCACCAAATATTCAAATAATTTTCATAATAATATTCGATGTTGTTTTATACTTGACCCATATTTTATTTTAAGAGAACAGGAAAGTTACGAATAAATATTTATGATTTTAAACGATTCGATAGGATTAAAAATAAACCAACAGTGATAGAGGGTTACTTACCTCAAACAGCTAAAATAATATTTCCCAAGCTAATCTCAAATTATCAAGATCCACCTCAATCTCACAAACCTAATAAAATATTATACTACATAAACAATTATTATTGATCACCATGATGCATCTATCATTCTTTTCTTTATAATGTAATAATCTAATCCTATAGTCTACAAGTAAATTCCAAAACCCCAAAATACATACACCCAATCAACATACAAGATACTATGTCTAAAGAAATAGTTAGGAGTACCATAAAAACAAATCTTACCTCCAAGAGATGATTAGATCAAAGTCACCAATCTATGAATCTTCTTTCTTTTCTTTTCTTCTTCTTCTTCTCTTTTCCATTTTTTTTTTTTTTTTTTTTTTCTACGGCTAGATCTGCCGCAGCAGCCACAACATCAATACCTCTATTTGTTTGTGCTTCTATGTTTCCAAGACCTAAAGCCCAAGTGGGCCTATAACCCAATCTCCCAAAATTACAAACTTAACCATCTAAGTAATAAAAATTTAAAAAAAACCACCTCATAACTAATTCCTTGATGTTACTAAAATGACCCATATAAATTAATTTAATTACTACTTTATCCAAAAATAATTCTACACATAAAAATTTGGATTTTACAAAATATTTATGCAGTGAGGATGATGGGCATTAATGCACTTTGTTGTCATCTAAGGTTGGTAACAAACTATGTTGCTGCAGTTGGACTGTCTGACATTTGGTCACTTTTGGTCACTTTTTTTTTTTTTTTTTTTGATGTGGTACAAATGCCCTTATTCGTGTGCCAACATTTTAAAAATGTTGCTTATGTTCAAACATGAAATGTTGTTGAATGTCTGTTGACAAATTGTTTGATGATGGATCCTTGTATTGTTATAGTGGTTTAACTTTTCACTGTCTAAATGTCATGACTGGTAGAAAATTACAAGTTCAATAAAATGCACTAGCATTATCAATTTGTTGCAGGATTTCTTTTCCCTTTCCTAAGTGAGAATTGCTTGTTGATGGTTTCTTGACCTGTTTATGGATATGACTCTGATATGTTTTCACATACAAATATATATATTGAATGGTGTAATATTCCTTATTTTTTGAACTAAAATACTAGTTGTTGATTTCATCTAATCATTAATGTCAACTATGTGGAACTGCTATAATATGGTACTGAAATTGATTACATTTTGCTCTTTGAAGGGATTGGAAATAAGCAAAGAAGCATGGAATGGAATAACAGGTGCACAATACATGTCCTGTTCTTGAACTTTATGTTCTCTGTTTTGTATTTGTATGTATTCTTCTTGAACTTGTATTCACTAGTTAATTGTTTCAAATATATGCTTCAAATTTGCATAACAATGCTTTTCGATTATATTGATTTACAATGTGTTAGTCGCATTTAGTATTCTTGTAGATTTGTAGAGCATTTCTTCCATTGTGCAACATCATCTATTTCTAACTGAATTATAATAAATTTGGATGCATCTCATAGTGTTTTTTCATTTGAATAACATCTCATTTTTCATTTGGTAACCCATGCTAATTGAATCTCAGTTTGCATGGCTGCATGCTGATATTCACCGTTAAAGTTATACAAATATTGTAAAAAATTGAACTCTTTCTTTTGAAGTACCGGAGTAGACCATAAACTGATATGCAATTCAATAGGATTATGCATAGTGGCTCACAAGGCTAACTAACAACATAACCTATATCTAGGCAAGTATGAGATGGATAAATTAACTTACCAACCAGCCTCTGATATTTATCCCTGTCAAATGAATCTTTAGTTTCATCCCCTAATGTGCAATTTCGCTCCAACATGGTATCAATAGTTTTATACCCAAGCACATTTTGTCCTTGAGAAGGTCCAAAGCATACTTTGTTAGTGAGATAAACACTCTGTTTGGGATGTTGCAACTTCAATACTCAAGAAATACTTTAAGTTACCAAAGTCTTTTGTTTCAAACTCCTTAGTAAGATTGCTATTCAACTTCTGCATTTCTTATGGATCAAATATCATCAACATACACAAGGAGTGCTGTAACCTTGTTTTCATGTGAATGTTAGATAAATTGGGTATGGCCATCTTGACTCTACTTGTAGCCACATCTAAGCATAGCCCAAGTAAACCTCTCAAATCATGCTCTAGCAGACTTTGTGACTCATATAATACCTTTTTGAGCTTGCACACTCCCATCAACTGAGAAATCCTCAAAGCCAAGTGGAACATCCGTCAAAAAAAATTTCCTCTAAGTCTTCATTGAGTAAAGCATTCATCATAACTAATTGTTAAAGAGGCTCAATATGTTAATTCTCTAGAATAGCCCACATGAACAGCTTTCGAATGGCAATGCTGTGAATTTCAGTTAATTTGAGCACTTAACTAACTTGCCATGAGACAAAATATCAGTGAGTTTTTTCAAGAGCATGTGATATGCGAGAAATTCTACCTTGCATCAAACTTGCCTCCACATCGTCTGGTTTATTTATTATCTTCTCTGCAAAATGTGCTTTAAGCTGTATGAAACGTTCTTGAGTACCATCATTGCTTCTAATCTGGATTTTTGCACGACATTGTAGTTACATCTCTCATTGATAATGTCTAGAGTAACTTCAAAAGCCTGATAAGTGATGATCGCTTGGCCAGTTGGGATGATCTTCGGTGCTATTGCTGGAATAGGACAACCAAACTTCACTGGATAATTATACTTGATTGACTGGCATAAGCAAATAATATGAAGTACCAAGCTACTTAAAAGGTATTGATCATTCTCAATGACTCCTATTAATTCTTCTGTGACATTTTACATCCTTTAACATTTGCTCAATATAAATGACTTCATATTTCAATAAACCCACATAATTTGACTTTCTCCATAGAATACTTGCATGTTGGAGGCGATGAAGCTGTGATATCTACTCAGACAGTTCTCGCATCCTAATCATCTCTAGCATGTGAGTGATTTTATCTATACATTATCCACTTATTATATACATGAATTCAAATTTCCAGTTGCAGGATGTTGTAAGTGAAACACTGTCAATGGCAGATCCTTGAACTTATCAACAACAAAAAAAATGGTAGATCCTTCAACTTGTACTAATATGATGAACAAAATATTCCAGTTCAGATTCAGTTACTATATGCTGATATGCCAATAGCTAGGGACTTCAGTTTGCTTGTTTAGAGGCTTATTACCATTGACTTTACTGCTTTGTGTGCTATTTAACTTATTAAAAAGCCTTGTTTTTAGTATAACTCTGTTGGGTTCTATGTCAGTTTCATTGCTGATATGAACAATTAAGATTACTGGACAATGTGTTACTCTCAACGTAGCTAGAGTTCTAACCAGCTGAAGCTAGTAGATGCTAATTTTTATTTCGAATCAGCTTGAGGATGGTCAAACCGTGGCAATGCATTTTTCTATTGGTTAAATGGTGGATCATCAATCTTACATGACAATAATATTCTCTGTTGTAGGCAATGTGAGGTTTGTTGGCCTTTCTAACATAAGTTCTTCAGCTAATTAAGGCATATTGATGACAAAAGGAAATTGTTTGCTAGTGAAGATCCAGTCTTCCTCTTCAGCCGCTAATATGTTGCTTGGGTATTTTTTATATTAACATCAACAGTTAGGAGTGAACAAGGGTACATTTCATTTGCATGACAATTTGGCAATTTGAAATGTGCTTGTTTAATCATATTACTGTGCAAGGGATTTTTATCTCTGACTTATGAGTAGGGATTTTCTGGCCCAAACAACTCTCTCAATTGATTTGTACCCAAAGTTGACATCCTCTTACTTTTGTTTCACATCGTCTTTGGTCTTTCCTACAAACCTTTATTGTCCAACAAGATGAGGGATTTTAACTTTGCTAATTAAAAATTTCTTTTTTGTGGCAGATATGTGGTTCCCAAACAATATAGAGCTGCCAAGGTGGCACTGAAACAGCATATGCATAAATCGTCTTTTTAGAGGGAACAAGGTTTGATGAACCAAGATGTTGATTATGGATGTTCTAATGAAATTCAGCTGTGAGCTTGCTTATTGGTGTGTTTATCTACTTGATGCTTGGTTTATTTATCTACTCACCAGGGTGTTTTTGACAAGAGCCTTGTAAGTGCAGCTAATTAGTGGCATAATAAAAGACAATTTGCCAAACTGTATGAACCAACAACTCTTTATAATATCAAATCTATGTATATACTTAATTTGGATGAGAAGGAATAGTTACAGTTTAAAATGGTCAAGAGGAACAACAGATTAATATCATTCTTGAAAGTTGAATGAATATTTTAAAATGAATAAAACTACGGATCACCACTGAGCTTTCGCTGTCATTGTGTTCTGCAAAGAAGTTATAAAAGGTAAATCAAACTTTTGATTTGACTAATATAATTATTTAGCCAAAAGGAGAACAAATGCAAGTGTTTCATGTGCAAATTTTAGTCATTTTAGAAATTTCCAAATTTAGATTAAAAAATAACTTTCATTTTAAGAATAACTTTGTAATTTCATTTTTGGAGAGTTGTGTGTGAATGTTTAATTGCCAAAAAAAAAAAAAAGGTCATGCACTGCCTTCTGAATGGGATTTGCAAAAATAGAATTTTAGGGATTAACCATACAAAATTTACTCCCGGTTTATCTACTTACTAGCCACAGAAGAATAAGTTCACTCAAAATGGTTTAAGGACCTAAACAAATAACTTCTGTTTCTTGTCCTTTTCATTGTTGGTCTGTAACTGCATGATTTATTGTTTTTTACGATTTCATTTGTTCTTGCTTCTTTTTTTTGCTCAATTCTTTTCCTTCTTACTTTATGCTAATTAGCTGTCCTGTTTCGTTACATTCTGAACGTGCCGGACGTTGAAGTTTCTCTGAAGTAGTCACTCAAGAATAATGTGGAGTACTCCCCACTCCCCAGTAGCACAAGTGACCTTTACATACTTGTGAACTATCCATAAGCAACTCCAGATCCACAACACTATCTAGGAGTCCCGGAAGCACCAGGTAATTTTTCTACTCTCTTCTTTTTTTTCTTTGGCTGCTCTATCTCAAATATTCTTCTGTAGCTTTCCCACCACACATTCTGCCACGTAAACCCTAAGACTGCAGTGATGGAGCAGCAGTGCCAACCAATTTCTTTGGTTGTTGCTCAACATCATCTCGATTGGCCTAAGCTAATAATCACATTTTGCTTAACCTCATCTGTCAAAATAGTCATCCAATTTATTCGAACCTGACTCTTAAGTCTAATTTCCTCCTCTTTTTTTTTTTTTTTTTTTTTGCAATCTCACTAGCCTTTGCTTCCCTCTTTGTAGTGAGTTTCACATCACAGCCCAAGCCTTACAGTGACTTGCTATCTTCTTTGCTGCCACAGCATTCTGCATTGCTATTTAATTCCCTACACAGCAGTCCTCACGTGGACCAACTGGTCTGTTTATGCTGTCTCCTTGTATGGTTTTACTTTATGGTTATGCTCATTGATAGTGAAGTTGTAAGGGCTCGCATTTGATTGGATTGCTGTGTTGGACAGAGTAGGAACTCCCATTTGCAAAATGTTTAGGATCCGGCGTCTGAATTTCATTGACTTACTTTTGCTTTTGCAATTTGCTGTATGATAAATTGTGGAAACTAAGAGATCACGTTGACTGTTTACATGAAAATGTGCATTTCATCCCATTATTAATGCAATTTAGTGCTGTGGGAGTGTGATTTTTGTTTGTGTAATTTTTTTTTTTTTGTTCTGTTCTACTCGACAATTAAAAAATATATATTCAAAAAGCAAAAAGAATTTACTTTTAGGATAAATTACAAATATACTTTTGAGATTTGCTTGAAAAATAAATTATCTTTTGTGATTTTGAAAATAAATTCCACCCTTTCAAATTTATAATTGCATAACAAATGATCTCTTTTAAGTTTTAATAAATCATCAAGTCAATGAATAATTTGTAATGATATCAGAAATATATTTTAATTAAAAATTTGATAATTTTATTATTGCATAATAGGAGAGTAGTTAGTATTTCTTTTTCTGTTAATTCTATTAAATAAATTTTTTTGATAATAGGATATTTATAATTTTTAGGCTACAGAGGTAATTTATATTTGGGTGAAGCACTAATAAATCCCAAAATGTGATATTGTGAACTGTTTAATTCTTTTTATTTCTTCTTATGAATCCAAATGTCCCGTTAAAGTGGAATTACATAAAAAAAGGTAGTCATTTACACGTTTGGATTTAATTTTTGAGAGATAAAAGTTGGATTCTCTAAATGTGAAATTACACATTTGGACAATCCACACTATAGAGGTTTTGGATTTTCCCTCATTCTGGAACAATTCCACATTATGAATAAAAACATAACACTCCAATGTAACGTTCCAATGTAATACACTAAAAAACTATATACTTTTCTCAAACTAACAATATAACACTCCAAAAAAAATTCTTAGTGTATTTTTTTCAAACGTGACAACGTAATACTCTAAAAAAATTTCTTAGTGTACTTTTTCCAAACGTAACATTCTAATGTAATACACACAAAAAAATTAGTTTATTTTTTCCAAACGTAACACTCCAATCAATGTAATTCCAAACGTAACACTCTAATGTAACACACTTCGATGTAACACATACAAAAACACTCACCGTTTGTAATTTCAAACGTAAAACTCTTTAGTATATTTTTTCCAAACGTAACACTCACCGTTTGAAATTATATATTTACTCAAAAACTATTAAGAAATTTTTGTATTCTTTTTAGAATGGCTTGAAAAATTTTACATCCTTTTGGAATGGTTTGAAAAATTCTACATCATTTTTTCGGAGTGTTACACTCGAGTGTTATGTTTGGCAAAAGTACACTAAATTTTTTTTTTAGTGTTACATCAAAGTGTTATATTGGAGTGTTATAATTTGAAATTATACATTTATCCAAAACTTATTATGGAGTTTTTGTACTCCTTTCAAATTTGAAGAATCCCACATTTCAAGTCATTTTTGTACTCATTTGTAAATGTTTTCTAAATAAAAAATATTCTCATATAATAATTCAACTCAAATTTGATTATCATAGATTGTGTATCTTACCTTTCTAGCACAAAAGAAAAAAGAAAGAAAGAAAAGAAACATAATAAAAATAAGAGTATAACCGTAAATTCAATTTATAACTAATATATTAAATATACGTTTCCAAAATCAATAGGACTAAT
Organism: Camellia sinensis; assembly: GCF_055761805.1. Taxonomy (NCBI): domain Eukaryota; kingdom Viridiplantae; phylum Streptophyta; class Magnoliopsida; order Ericales; family Theaceae; genus Camellia; species Camellia sinensis. The sequence goes on from NC_138975.1 coordinate 128,041,642, forward strand.
TGGTCTACAAAAAAAAAATTTAAGATTAAACGGATCACCATTTCTCAAGGTAAGATAGGATATATAAGAGTATCTCCAATGGTGTATCAAATTTTTCATCAAATTTGAATAAAAGTTTCATTTGATATCAAGTGTTACAATGAGAGTTTTTGAAACTTCATCAGAACACCGATCGACCTGGTGGACGACTGGGCGGATGTCCGGCCGATCGACCGGCCAATGTAAATTTTTCACAAATTTTTGTCTTGATGTGATCATTCGGAGGATCGACCAAGCGGACGATCGGCTAGTGTAATTTTTTTACAAATTTTTGCCTTAAGATGGTCATTTAGGGGACATCTAGTGGTGAAAATCAAAAGGTTATGAATAGTGATTTGATGAAAGATATATTTTTCCTCAGTTTGATAAAAGAAAAGTGAAATCCTTGATTTGATACCTATTTAATGAAATCGTTGGAGCAGAAAAAGGAGTCATTTTTTGTCAAATTCAAATTTGATGATAGATTTGAATAACTACTGGGCATGGTGTAAGTAAATTCTTCTTTATATTTTAAACAAACACCAAAAAAAAAAAAAATGTGTTTGTAATTTGGGAAATTCTATGGTATATGTATATTTGGTTACAACCTTTGAGTTAATGGTTATAACATGTTATATTGTTAGTTATGACATATTATGATATTAGTTATGACAAAATTTTGGTTATGATTCAAGAGTTGTTTTATTATACCTCATGTGGTGTTTAGTTATAATTTTTTTTGTTTTTTTTTGTTATAATTCTTATAATATTGAGTTATATCATTTGTGATAATCAAACTTATAAATGATATAATTTGCATATAGTACACATCCTAGAGGTGATCTGTACCATAGTATGTCCCGATTAATCCTTACTTTTACATAATGACCAGGCCAGTATCGTTTGCAAGAGGAAGGAAATATTCTGTTGAGTTGAAAAAGGCAAAAGAAAGGTTGAGAAAATTAGGGAAAAAGCATTTAAGTGGTCCAATGAAAAAATATTTTCATTTTTATGGTTGTATAAGTTTTTTGTGTGCATGATGTAAATCCATCTTATGTGTCAAAGTTGTATTACAAAGAATTTCATCTATAGTATAATTACTTTTTCACTGTTTTATTAATTTATAACTTTGTTGAGAAAATTTACGGAGTTGGATTCCCTCCAATGCAAAATCTAGGCTGAAGGCCATTGTTCAGACCCATGAGGCCCACAAAGGATCCTATTTTGATAATGCAAACTATTCATTTTGTTGAACACTTTGTGTATATTATTTATATAAAAAATTAAATCGATCTAATAATCGTAACTTGTTCAATTGATTGCGTTTGTTACAAAAAAGAAAAAAAAAAAGAATGATTTATTTTTAGAAATATAATTATAATTTATTTTTTAGTGATAAATATAATAAATTGAATAAATTGTGATTATCAAATCAATTTAATTTTTTTATAAATAAAATACTCAAAATATCGGATAAATGAATATCGAAATAAAACGGTGAACCCACTGCCTCAAGTTCCGCCACCGCCTGAATCAGAAAATGAAGACACAAAGACGGCAAAATATAGAGGAAGAGTTATTTTTAAAATTTTATTTATGAAACCATTAATCTGTACAATCGTTGAATTGGAAGGGAATGATTTGCAGTTCTAAAAAGAGAGTAAGAGAGGACCTCAGAAAAGCGTATGGGGTGATTGGGAAATTTGGATTGATTGATTGTTCTAATGAAGAAGTCATTGGCTGATCTTGGAGTCTCTAGTATTATGATTAATAGAGGAGTGAAATTTATGAATTTGTACTAAGTGATTGAAAAACATAAAAAGACATAGTGAATTGTGATTCGTGTGGAGTATAGTCAGATGTCCCCACATGATCAATGAAAAAATTGAAAGTACCTATCATTTTTATATTATTTTATTTTTTTGAAGAGTAAAAATATTGTTTTGATATTTATTTTTATCAAACTAATTTCTATTTTTTTTAAAAAAAATTTGTGAAATAAATTTGAAAGAATAAAACCAAACATGGCCATAATTTTTCAAAATAATATAGTTTTTTTAATTTTAAATTGTTTTATAAAACTTTTTAATTTTATATACTTAATATTAATTTTATTTTAAAACATCATCCGACCTTTTTAAATGATATTAGTTTTATAAAAATCAAATTTATATATTAACAATTACAAATTTTTATTAAAATAAAATAAAAGTACAAAATATAGGGAGAGGGAATGTCAAATAAAGAAGAAAGGAGAAACTACGCGCAGGTGAGAATTGAGAAAAAAAAAATTACAAACATATGGGGTGTAAGTGTGTCTGTGGTGGGCTGCAAATGAAAAGGTGTAGGGTTGTAAGTGTTATTTGCACCACTTCATGTGTTGGTAACTTTTTTTTTTTTTTCAACTCTCACCTGCATGTAATTCCTCAAAAAAAAACATATATATATATATATATATATATATATAAGGTAAATTACATTGACACCCTCTAAGGTATTTATTTAATATTGAACCTCCCTCACGTTTGAAAAATTACATTTTTCTCCCTAAGGTTTGTAATCTCATTACAAATTGTCATTGAATTGCTGATGTCATGTCCTAAAGGTTTTTAAATGACCATATTGCCCTTTTTCATCATTAAATTTTATCTGAACATATTTTTATTGAGTGATAATATAAAACATAAATTTTATATAAAATTTTTAAACACAATGATATAATTTAATGGTGACCTTTCACTTTAAAACAAAACATCCATAAACATGGTTTATATTTACAACAATCCCACTATCATAACATTTTTACGATTTATTTGTATAAATTTTTAGGACAAATTACACTAACAGTTCCTATAGTTTGAGACTTGTGTCACTTTAGTCTCTGCCTTTTCAATTGCGACACATTTGACCCTGAATTTTGAATCTTGTTCCAAATACAATTAACATACCATTGCTTAATTTCAAGGGCAAAATCGTCAATTTGATAAAATATAAACTAACTTGACAAAAATAAATATCAAAAAAATATTTTAAAATTTTTAAAAATTATTTCTACCCACCAAAAATAAAATTATGTAAAATTGATAAAAATTAATAAAAATTACATGATTGATTTTTAAAAATTAATTTTACATGATCATCATCCAAATACATAATAAAAATTAATTTGGTAAAAAAAAAGAAATAAATGCCTAAAAAATTTATCAATTTTATATAATTTTATCTTTTATAGGTAGAAATAATTTTTAAAAATTCAAAAATAATTTTTTAACATTTAATTTTGTCAAATTAATTTATATTTTATCAAATTAACGATTTTGCCCTTGAAAAATTCAATAGTATCTTCAATTGTCCTTATTTGGAACAAAATTCAAAATTCAGGGTTAAATGTGTCACAATTGAAAAATCAGGGACCAAAATGACACAAGCCCCAAACTATAGGGACCGTTAGTGTAATTCACCCAAATTTTTATATATGAATATAATTTTTCATTTTTATTTCCACCATTATATCTAGATTACATCAATTTAATCTAGATATATTTAAAAAGTATAAAAGTTGTACAAAATTTTTTTTAAAAAAAATCTATTGAATACGACAAAATAAAATAATGTATTTAATTATTATATTTTTTGTATTTAAAAAATATAAAATATTATACTTGTTAAGTATATCTAGATTAGATGTATCTAAAAAATAAAAAATAAAAAATTGACTAAAATATTAAAAAAAAATAGTAAAAATAAAAAAATAAAACACGAAAAATAAAACAACTCAATTTTTTGTGTGAGTTAAACTAAATAAGATGATTGTTATTTCTCTTGAAATGACATAAACAAAATATCTATATTATTTTATTATTTTATATGTATAAAAATTAAGGGATAAATATGTTATTTTAATCGAACAAGAGGATAAGTGTAATTTTTCAAATGTAAAGGGAGGATCAGTATTAAATATGGGTGTCAATCACTCTGCTTGGTTTTGGTTTCTAAAATTCACTTTTCAAAAAATTCTACTTTTTTTTATTTTTCCTATCTTTTTTTTTTATTTTCACTGAATTTTTTAAATATTTTAAGCAATTTGTTTAATTTTTAGACACATTTAACATAAATACACTTAAAAAGTATAATTTTTGTGAAATGTTTTTTTAAGAAAATCACTAAATACCAAAAATATAAAAAAAAAATAAAAATTTAATATATTTTTCGTATTTTTGTATTTTTATTAATTTTTTTAAATATTTGTTCACAATTTTTTATTTTTTAGATAAATTTAAGTAAGGTACATCTAAAAAAGAATTATTAAAATTTTCAAAATATTCACAAAAATTTTAAAAAATATATGGAAAAAAAAAAAAAAACTAAATTTTCAAAAAATTGCAACCAAACACAATGTAATTTATCCAAAATATATGAAACGGTGATAGAAGAGGGAGTATGTTAATAGAAAAAGTAGGACGGAAGAAAGAGAATATTGGAAAGCGCGTGAGATTCTATTAAAATAAAATGAAATTCTGAAAAGTTTTCCTCCCAAGTCGAAAATAGTTCATGGAGACTCAATTCAAAATATATGATTTTTTTTTTTTGTCATTTTTCCTACCTGTTGGATTGGGTTAGTGATATAATTTAAATATCCGCCCATTTCTCCATGTGTTTTGACTACCCTGTTTTACCCTGTTATAGATTCAGCTTCAAAGGGAAACTGATTTGGTGGGTGTGATAAGAAGACAGAGACAAAGATAACCCTTACCACTGTGGATCCATACATAGATGTTGTGAAGTTGATGATGATACATAACCCATCAAATTCACACTCTCTTCATTATACACATCACAATTTGAGGAGCTTTGATTGGGGCTGCTTGACTTGTTGAACCCTTTTCAACTCCTGCCTAAAAATTCTTGCATTAAAGTCAACTCACAAGTATTTTTTTTCTCTTCAATTGTATCTACTTTATATTTAAAATATACATTTACATGAGTTTTTACATGTGTGAGAAAATGAGTTTATGTAAATGGATATTATTATTTTATTTTTTTTTAAATTCTATTTTTGTTTTGGTTCTTTTGCTTTTTTCCTACAATCTGTATTTTTTTTATTTCTCTCTCTCTCCCCCTCCCTTTTTAGTAATAATGTGTCATTTAATTAAGATTTCATTTTTTTTTTCTGCGCTACTGTTATTAATTTGTGATTCTCTTAATTATTGACTATTTGTGTTTAATTTTTTTGGGTACAGATGTTAGATTGGAAATAAAGAGAGTATCAACATTTATTTGAATATGGGTTTATGCTTTAACTTTAATCATTAAAATAACTCATGATTAAATTAATTTTTAGGAACCCATTTCTTTTGATACCTAAATCACAAATTTCTTCAATTTTAAATGTCTTTTTATGCAAATTCAGAGTTTGAGCAAATGCAAGTGATCTCATATTAAACATGTTAGGTTTTGTATTAAAAAAAAATTAAACTATTCTATTTTTTATGGTTGTCAGTTCAATTTTAATATATTTACAAACCTATTTAATTTAGTAAATCAATAGTAAATTAAAGGGAAAAAAACAAAAAATAAATAGCATGTAAAATTTTTTAACCACTAACTAAATATAATGGAAATTAAAATTAATTTTATTTTAATTCATTATACTGTATGGAATGACTAATGTAATATCTCCTATTGACTGGAAGAAAAAATTATTTTATCCATATTAGAGAATACAACCAAATAGTAATTTCTTTTTTAATGATTATTGATTTTGTAAAATTCTATGCATTGCATGAGTCAGTGTGTTTCATATCTATACTTCTATACTATATATTAAGCAAAAGGGGGTTTTTAACCCTCAAGACCTGTGGAAACTTCAATATTCTAATCTGAATTTTTAAAATTTTTAATTTAAAAAAAAAACTTAGGTGCCATTTGGTAACATTGGCCTGTTTGGTAACGTTTATGTTTTCAGTTTATATTTACAAAAAATTTATAAACTGGTTTTTATTTATTTTAAGAAAAATATAAACTATAAACGCGTTTGGTTTAGACAAAATGTTTAAAAAATTTTAAAAATATAAAAAAGAGTGAGAAATGGCAAGTGGTGGCGAGTGGAGACGAGTGGTGGCGGCGGAAGACGGTGGTGGAAAATGATGGCGGGTGGTGGTGGCGGAAGACGGTGGTGGAAAATGGTAGCGAGTGGGTGGTGGTGGTGGTGGGTGGGTGGGTGACGGCGGGGGGTGGTGGATGGTGGGTAGTAGCGAGTGGGTGGTGGTGGCGGGTGGTGGATGGTGGGTGGTAGCGAGTGGGTGGTAGGTGGTGGTGGCCGGTGGGTGGCGGATGGCGGGTGGTGACGGGTAGGTGGTGGGTGGTGGTGGTGGGTGGGTGGATGACGGCGACGGTGATGGTGGTGGGTGGCGGGTGGTGGGTGGTAGCGAATGGGTGGTGGTGATGGTGATGGTGGTGGTAGCGGGTGGTGGTAGTAGGTGGGTGGCGGATGGCGGGTGGTGGTGGGTGGTGGCAGATGGTAGCAAGTAGGTGGTGGTGGCAGGCGGGTGGTGGTGGCGGGTGGGTGACAGATGGCGGGTGGTGGTGGGTGGTGGCAGATGGTAGTGAGTGGGTGGTGGTGGGTGGTGGTGGTGGCAGGTGGGTGGCGGATGGAGGGTGGTGGCGGCGAGTAAGTGGCGGGTGGTGGTGGTGGTGATGGGTGGGTGACGGTAGCGGGTGGTGGCGAGTAAGTGGTGGTGATGGTGGTGGTGGTAGCGGGTGGTGGATGGTGGTGGCAGGTGAATGGCGGATGGCGGGTAGTGACGGATGGATGGTGGTGGTGGTGGCAAGTGGGTGGCAGGTGGTGGTGGGGTAGCGAGTGGTGGTGGTGGGTGGCTGGATGGGTGGGTAACGGTGGCGGATGGCGGATAGGTGGCGAGTGGTGGTGGTGGGTGGGTGGATGGGTGAGTAACGGTGGCGGGTGGCGGGTGAGTAGGTAACGGTGGCGGGTTATGGGTGGTAGCGAGTGGGTGGTGGTGGTAGCAAGTGGGTGGCGGATGGCGAGTAAGTGGTGGGTGGTGGTGGTGGTGGTGGCAAGTGGGTGGCGGATGGCGGGTAAGTGGCGAGTGGTGGTGGTGGGTGGGTGGGTGGGTAACGGTGGCAGGTGGTGGGTAGTGGTGGTGGTGGTGGTAGGTGGTGGGTGGTGGTGGACGATGATGGTGGTGGTGGCGAGTGGGTAGCAGGTGGCAGGTGGCTAGTGGTGGATGGTGGTGGCAGGTGGGTGGTGGGTGGTGAGTGGTAGTGGCGGGTGGTGGTGGCGGGCGGTGGATGGTAGTGGCGGGTGGTGGGTAGTGGTGGCTGCGGCGAGAGGTGGGTGGTGGTGGCGAGTGGGTGGCAAGTGGGTGGTGGGTGGCGGTGGCGAGTGGGTGGCAAGTGGGTGGTGGGTGGTGGTGGCTAGTGGGTGGCAAGTGGGTGGTGGTGACGAGTGGGTGGTGGTGGTAGATGGGTGGTAGTGGCGGGTGGTGGGTGGTGGTGGCAGGTGGGTAGTGAGTGGTGGTGGCAGGTGGGTGATGAGTGGTGGTGGCAAGTGGTAGTGGGGGTGGGTGGTGGTGGCGTAAAACGGTGGTGGAAAACAGTGGCGGGTTGTGGCTAGTGCTGGGTGGTAAAAAAAAAAACTAAAAACTCAAAACGTAAACATATTTTTTGAGTTTACATTTTTTGGCCGAATTTATAAACTGAGACCATTAATTTATAAATCAAAAATTTACCAAACAAGTTTTTGTTTGAGTTTTTTAAATTTTTGTAAATATAAACTGAAAAACTGAAAACGTAAGTATTACCAAAAATGAGTTTATGTTTTGAGTTTTGAGTGGTGGTGGTGGGTGGGTGGGTGGGTGGGTAACGGTGGCAGGTGGTGGGCAGTGGTGGTGGTGGTGGTAGGTGGTGGGTGGTGGTGGACGATGGTGGTGGTGGTGGTGGTGGCGGGTGGATAGCAGGTGGCAGGTGGCTAGTGGTGGATGGTGGTGACAGGTGGGTGGTGGGTGGTGAGTGGTAGTAGCGGGTGGTGGTGGCGGGCGGTGGATGGTAGTGGCGGGTGGTAGGTAGTGGTGGCTGCGGCGAGAGGTGGGTGGTGGTGGCGAGTGGGTGGCAAGTGGGTGGTGGGTGGTGGTGGCGAGTGGGTGGCAAGTGGGTGGTGGTGACGGGTGGGTGGTGGTGGTAGATGGGTGGTAGTGGCGGGTGGTGGTGGCAGGTGGGTAGTGAGTGGTGGTGGCAGGTGGGTGATGAGTGGTGGTGGCAAGTGGTAGTGGGGGTGGGTGGTGGCGGCGGAAGACGGTGGTGGAAAATGGTGGCTGGTGGTGGTTAGTGTTGGGTGGTAAAAAAAAAAAAACTCAAAACTCAAAACGTAAACATATTTTTTGAGTTTACATTTTTTGGCCGAATTTATAAACTGAGACCATTAATTTATAAATCAAAAGTTTACCAAACAAGTTTTTGTTTGAGTTTTTAAAATTTTTGTAAATATAAACTGAAAAACTGAAAAACTGAAAACGTAAGTGTTACCAAACGGACGTTTTCAATTTTCAGTTTATATTTACAAACATTTAAAAAACTCAAATAAAAACTTGTTTGGTAAATTTTTGATTTATAAATCAGTGGTCTCAGTTTATAAATTTAGCCAAAAAATGTAAACTCAAAAAATGAGTTTATGTTTTGAGTTTTGAGGTTTTTTTTTTTACCACCCAGCACTAGCCACAACCCGCCACTGTTTTCCACCACTGTCTTCCGCTACCACAACCCCCCACCCACCCCCCACCACCACCTGCCACCACCACTCACCACCCACCTGCCACCACCACCCGTTACCGCCACCCACCTGTCACCCACCAACCACCATCCACCTACCACCCACTCGCCACCACCACGCACCCCCCGTCACCACCACCACTATTACCACCACCCCCCGCCACCCACCAGCCATCACCACCCACTAGCCACCACCACCCACTAGCCACCTGCCACTCACTCGCCACCACCACCCGCTACTGCCACCACCACCACCACCACCCGCCACTATCATCCATCCGCTTGCCACCACCACCCGTTACCTACCCGCCACCACCATTCACACCCACCTGCCACCACCAACCACCACCTGCCACCACCATCTACCATCCACCTGTGACCCATCCGCCACTATCCACCACCACCACCACCACCACCACCACCCACTCGCAACCATCCACCACCCGCTACCGTCACCCACCTACCTGCCACCACCACCCACCTGCCACTACCATCTACCCACCCGTCACCGTTTTCCACCACCGTCACCACCCGTCACCCGTTACCGTCACCCACCTACCTGCCACCACCACCCGCCATCTACCACCCACCTGCCACCACTATCCACCCACCCGTCACCGCTTTCCACCACCGTCACCACCCGCCACTTGCCACCACTTTCCACTACCGTCTTCTGGCATCACCACTCACTTACCCGCTACTTGCCACCACTTTTCACCACTGTCTTCTGCCACAATCACCCACCACCTATCATCATTTTCCACTACCGTCTTTCGCCACTACCACCCACCATCATTTTCCATCACCATCTTCTGCCGCTACCTCTTGTCACCAACCATCACCCGCCACCGCTTACCATTTCTCACTCTTTTTTATATTTTTAAATTTTTTAAAACATTTTATCTAAATCAAACGCATTTGTAGTTTATGTTTTTCTAAAAATAAACAAAAAATAAACAAAAACATATTTATAAATTTTTTGTAAATATAAATTGAAAACGTAAACGTTACCAAACAGGCCAGCATTTATTGATTTGGTCAAAATCTCCTGATTAACATTTATTAACTTTTTTCAATCCACATGTTTTTCCGCATGCCTGCATTTATTGATTTGGTCAAAATTCCCTGATCAACATTTAAAGTCCCCTCAAATAAATAATTATAGATACAATCCGTATATATTTACTGCAGTACCGTTTTCAACTTCTTCCATACATTATGATTAGTGATAAGATTGTTAAATTATTTTTATAATTTTTTTTTAAAAACTTAATTTATATATTAAAAAAATCTAAAATAAATATAAATATCTGTAATTATTCCGTGCATAGTACGAGTGATATGCTAGTATGTTTGTTATTGAGAAGTTCCACTCAAAATTTATATATTGTTCATATTGTTAGTTGTTTCTGGTGGTTATAAAAAATTTTTGAAGAAATAATCTGTTTATATTTCAATTTATATTAGCAACAATTAAAAATTAAAAAATTAAAAAAAAAAGTTGGGTTGAGAAAAATTTAGGAAATTGGAGATTGAAAATGAGGAAAAATTATAATAAAGGAAAGGGGCGGGAAATTAATATCTGTCCATTGCCCCCACTTGCACTGGTATGTGATTTTCAATACTTTTCCCAACCATCAGTGTTCTGTGATTATGCCAAAAAGAAAAGCACGAATTAGTACAGAAAACTCAGGTGACCCGACTCCAAACATATGACCGGCCTACTCCAAACATATGTCTGTTTCATTATGACTTTTTATTTATTTATTTAATTTATTATTTAAAAAATATAAATTTATTTTTTTTAATAATTATTGATATGCACATAGGGTAGGTCCATCTAATATCTTGTATTATAATTGATCAAAAGTAGTGGAATATGAGGATAAGTTACTCTTCATAATTGCATCTCTCTATATCCATTTATATTTTTTTTGTGGGTCCAAATTTAAATTTACATCAATGATCTGAACCGTTTACTTTATAAGTTTTGTAATAAAAGTCATTTATATAAAAAATCAATTTCATTGGACATTTATAAACATAAGAACAAATCATATTTTGTTTTATAAAATGAATAACAAACATGATTATAAATTTAAATAATTCATTTTGTAAAATAAAACGTTATTTGTTTCTATGTTTGTATTTATCCGATAAATCTAATTCTTTATATGGATAATATTTATTATAAAGTTTACGAAATAGACGATTTGGATCCTCAAAATAAGTTCAAATTGAAATTAAAATATATATATATATATATATATATGTGGGTGATTATGAAAGGATAAATTACGAAAAGATTAAGGTATGAAAAGTGGATCCACAAAGTGAGTACACATTCTATTTTGTTTTTATCGAAAAGATTAAGGTATGGAAGGAAGAAAAAAAAGTTGGCGCCTCTTTTTTGGGAATCTCTATCACCCCTAATGCATTGTGAGTGATTGATTTTTTGTTTTTTTATTTTTGTTTTTCTTCCTACCTCTGACTAATATACGTCTGTGTGAGGGGTTGTGTCTGCGCCATTTCTGTGAAAAGAAATGAAATGAAATGAAATGAAAGGGACTTGTTTCTGCACGTTGAAATTAACGGTTTTGACCATTTTCGGTGATTTCATGGTATGTTCTTGCCAAGCTACCCTCCCATACATATATATATAGAGAGTAAAACCCTTCCCTTTCTTCCATTACAATTATCATAACATAATTCATTTTGTATGCATTTTGTGAGAGTGTTGGACATGAGACCGTTTGAAACAGTTGATCAACTCCCTCCGGTTGTGGATGAGCCGCCGCCTGAATCTGCTCTTCAAGTTCCGCCGCTGCCGCTGACTGAATCAGTAGTTCAAGTTTCCCATCCTCTTGATGCCGCCGCCGAGCCTTCTGAATCGCAAGCCCAAGCTCCTCCTCCTCCTTCTCCTTCTGGTCTTGACGCCCCGCCTGAACCACTAATTCCACGCAATGCTCAGCAACAAGAACTAGAATTGCCAAGGCTAGTTGTAGGGTTCTGCATGACAGCAGCTTTTGAAATCGCCTTTCGATCCATCCAGACTCGTAAGCACTACCCTATAACCTTCCAATTGCTGTGTCTCTTAATGGTGTTTGCATTCGCTTCTCTCGTTGTTGCTAAATACATAGCTGCCAACCACCCTAACCCAGGCCGCTTTCTTGAGCACGCAGGAATACTCTGTGGAGTTACCGCTTTCTTTGTGGCCATCACCGTCCCTTTCCCTCTCTACCTCAAGCTCATTTCCTGGATCGTATATGCTCTTTCATTGCTTGCCATTTCCATATGCAATTGCCCTTGACCACCGTGAACCCCTACGCTGTGTTTGATTTGGAAATTTTGGGAGATATTTAGGAAGGGAAAAGAAAAATATATGTAAAATTAAGTGAAATATAGACGTATTTTGTTCACATTTCACCTATATATACTTTTTCCCTTTCCTTTTCTTTTCCAAATTCCTCCTTAAATCACCCAACCAAATATAGCACAAAGGCTATTCCTGTAGCACAGGATTGTCATTCAGGTTGTTTTTTCACGGATATTAATTATTATTAGCTGATATTATATTATTCTTGTGAATAATACTTGGATCCCAAAATTTATGAACCCACAACCCTCAATTGATTTATGACAATTTATTATTTATTTATTTATTTTTCCTCTCTCTCCTCCCTCTCTCTCACAAAATGTGTGGGGTCCTGGGTCTCTATCACCAATGTATTCCTATAGTACAGGATTGTCACTCAGGTTGCCTTTTTGTGGATGGAAAATGTTTGGACCCCCACAAAACAGGATCCCAATGACTCTGTATTGACTATTGATGTATTTAATTTTATTTTTTTTTTGGAATTGTGATCATTTCGGGAGTCGTGGGGGTTGTGTTTTGTGTGAGTTTCTATCATTACTGTTTTATGGATATTAATTATTATTAGCTGATGTTATACGCTTGTGGCCATTGTTAATGCAGGACTAGTAATACTTACGCTGTGTTTGGTTGGGAGATTTGGGAAGAGATTTGAAAAGGAAAAGGAAAAAGGTGTGTGAAACTATATAAAATATATGTATATTTTATTCACATTTCACCTTCTTTTTTCTTTCCGTTTCCAAATCCCTTCTCAAATCCCCCAATTAACTCATTAGAATAGTTTTACTTTATGATTATGCACACTCATTGTTAGTGAAGGCGCAAAGGCTACCATATGATTGAATTGCTTCCTTGGATACAGTAGGGACACCCATTTCCAAAATTTTCAGGATTTGGAGTCTGAAATTCGTTTGTTTATTTTTCCTTTTCAATTCACTGTATGATAAATTGTGGAAACTAAGAGATCGCATTGACTGTTCACAAGAAATGTGCATGTGATCCCAAAAGCAATATTACTAATGCAATTTTTGGTGAACATTCTCATTATTTAGGTTCAATTATTAATAAGCAAGATGAGGCTGGTTGGAGGTGCTATGATTTATAGAATCAAAATATGTTGGCTCAAGTGAAAGAGTACTTTTGGCATATTATGTAATCCATGTGAATTTGTTTAATTAATCAAGTATATAAACATTGATAGAGTAGAATGATGAAAAAGGATTTATGTAGTCGATCTCACTTGAATAGGACACAAGCCTTAATTTTAATTTGGTTTGGACTGTGGCAATGCATTTTTCTATTGGTTAAATGGTGGATCATCAATCTTACATGACAATAATGTTTTCTGTTGTAGACAATGTGAGGTTAGTTTGCTTTTCTAACATAAATTCTTCAACTAACTAAGGCGTATTGATTGCTAAAGGAAATTGTTTGCTAGTGAAGATCCAGTCATCCTCTTATCAGCTGCTATTATGTAGCTTGGTTATTTTTTATGTTAACACTAACAGTTAGGGGTGAACTGCTGATATATACCTCGGGTAGTTTTTTATATTAATACCAACAGTTAGGTGTGAAGAATGGAACATTTCATTTTGCATGACAATGTGGTAATTTGAAATATACTTTATGAATAGGGATTTTCTGGACCAAACAACTCTTTGGCTCAATTGATTTGTACCTGAAGTTGACATCCTCTTACTTTTGTTTCACATCCAAGTCTTTCCTACAAACCTATATTGTCCAACAAGATGAGGGATTTTAACTTTGTTAATTAAAAATTTCTTTTCTATGGTGTTTGCACTTGCTTTTCTCATTGTTGGTAAATACATCGTTGCCAACTACCCAAAACCAAGTCGCTTGCTTGAGCACGCTGGACTACTCTGTGGAGTTACCACTTTCTTTGTGGCCATCATCGTCTCTTTCTCTCTCTGCCGCAAGGTCATTTCCCGGATCATGTATGCTCTTTCATTGCTTGCCATTTCCATCTGCAATTGCCCTCGACCACTGTGAACCCCTAATGCTAATCCTGTAGCACAGGATTGTCATTCAGGTTGCTGTTTTTTTTTTTTTTTTTGACGGATATTAATTATTTGCTGCTTTAGGTCACATATTATAATATATGTTTGTGGCCACTGTTAGTGCAGGACAGTAGTACTTAAACTTGCATGGATAGGATTCTGGAGTTTTAACTTCCCACGGTAAGTATGGTATTTGTAAAATGGGCTTGTTTTTTTGAATTACTATTTCCATCAATTAAGTCATTAGAATAGTTTTACTTTATGATTTTGCACACTCATTGTTAGTGAGGCGTAAAGGATAGCATATGATTGAATTGCTTGCTTGGATACAGTAGGAACACCCATTTCCAAAATTTTCAAGATCTGGAGTCTGAAATTCATTTGTTTACTTTTCCTTTTCAACTCACTGTATGATAAATTGTGGAAACTAAGAGATTGCATTGACTATTCACAAGAAATGTGCATGTGATCCCAAAAGCAATATTATTAATGCAATTTTTGGTGAACATTCTCATTATTTAGGTTCGATTATTAATAAGCATGATTAGGTTGGTTGGTGGTGCTATGATTTATAGAATCAAAATATGTTGGCTCAAATGAAAGAGTACTTTTGGCATATTATGTAATCCTTGTGAATTTATTTAATTAATCAAGTATACAAACATTGATAGAGTAAAATGGTGAAAAATGATTTATGTAGTCGACCTAATTTGAATGGGACACAAGCCTTAATTTTAATTTGGATTGGTTTAGTGATGGGGCATATTCAATAAATGAATTCTATCAAAACTAGAAAAAAACCAAAAGAAAAGAGGGAAAAATTCAAGGAACAAATCCCACTGCACATGTTGTCACCACTTTTCAAAATGAAGTTAGAATCTGTTATTGAAGGTCAGCTCCGTCTTCTTCCTACGTAATCTTTGAGTATATATTTGGTACTTCACATGAACATGGTACTTGTATCACAATTTGTAAGTATTAACAAAAAGCCCCAAAAACAATGAAGTTTCTGCAGTTGGACTATGCGTACAAATGCTTTTATTTGTTCGCCAACATCTTTAAAATGTTTCTCATGTTCAAACATGAAACGCTGTTGAAATGTCTGTTGACAAATTGGTTGATGATGGATCCTCGTATTGTTATTGTAGTGGTTTAACTTTTCACTGTCAATGTCATGACTAGTAGAAAATTACAAGTTAAATAAATTACACTAGCAATATCAGTTTGTTGCAGGATTTCTTTTCCCTTTCCTAAGTGAGAATCTTGTTGATGGTTTCTTGATTTGTTTATGGATATGACTTTGATATGTTTTCAAATACAAACATATATATTGAATGGTGTAATATTCCTTATTTTTTGAACTAAAATATTAGTTGTTGATAATCATTAATGTCAACCATTTGCAACTGCTATAATTTGGTACTGAAGTTGATTGCATTTTGCTCTTTGAAGGGATTGGAAATAAGCAAAGAATAATGAAATAGAATAACAGGTACACATTACATGTCCTGTTCTTGAAGTTTGTGTTTTCTGCTTTGCATTTGTATGTATGCTTCTTGAACTTGTATTCACTAGTTAATTGTTTCAAATATATGCTTCAAATTTGCATAACAATGCTTTTTTATTATATTGATTTACAATGTGTTAGTTGTATTTAGTTTTCTTGTAAATTTGCAGAGCATTTCTTCCATTGTGCAACATCATCTATTTCTAACTGAATTATAAAAAATATGGATGCATCTCATAGTGTTTTTGTTCATTGGAATAACATGTCATTTTTCATTTGGTAACCCAAGCTACTTGAATCTCAGTTTGCATGGCTGGATGCTGATATTTTCCGTTAAAGTTATGCAAATATTGTAAAAACATTGAACTGTTTATTTTGAAGTACTGGAGTAATCAATAAACTAATATGCAATTCACTAGGATTATGCATAGTGGCTGACAAGGCTAACTAACAACATAAATTTGACTTTCTTCATAGAACACTTGCATGGCAGTGAAGCTGTAATATCTACTCAGACAGTTCTCACATCCTAATTTTGTCTAGCATGTGAGTGATTTTATCTATACATTATCCACTTATTATATAAATGAATTCAAATTTCCAGTTGCAGGATGTTGATAAATGAAACACTGTCAATGGCAGATCCTTGAACTTACAAAAAAAAAAAAAGGGTAGATCCTTCAACCTATGCTAATATGATGAATAAAATATTCCAATTCAGATTCAATTACTATATGCTGATATGCCAGTAGCTAGGGACTTCATTTTTCTTGTTTAGAGGCTTATTACCATCGATTTTACTGCTTTCTGTGCTTTAACTTGTTAAAAAGCCTTTTTTTAGTGTTACTCTGTTGGGTTCAATGTCAGTTTCATCGCTGATATGAACAATTAAGATTACTGGAAAATCTGTTACTCTCAACATAGAGAGTTCTAACCTGCTGAAGCTAGCAGATGCTAATTTTTATTTCAAGTCAGCTTGAGGATGGTTGGACTGTGGCAATGCATTTTTTATTGGTTAAATGGCCGATCATCTCCCATAAAAAAAGAAAAAAAATGGTGGATCATCAATCTTACATGACAATAATATTCTATTTAACTTGTTAAGAAGCCTTGTTTTTAGTGTAAGTCTGTTGGGTTCTATATTAGTTTCATTGCTGTTATGAACAATTAAGATTACTGGAAAATTTGTTACATAGAGAATTCTAAGCAGTTGAAGCAAGCATATGCTAATTTTTATTTCGAATCAGCTTGAGGATGGTTGGACTGTGGCAATGCATTTTTCTATTGGTTAAATGGTGGATCATCAATCTTACATGACAATAATGTTTTCTGTTGTAGGCAATGTGAGGTTAGTTGGCTTTTCTAACATAAATTCTTCAACTAATTAAGGCGTATTGATGGCTAAAGGAGATTGTTTGCTAGTGAAGATCCAGTCATCCTCTGATCAGCTGCTATTATGTAGCTTGGGTATTTTTTATGTTAACATTAACAGTTCAGGGTGAACTGCTGATATGTACCTTGGGTATTTTTTATATTAGCATCAACAGTTAGGGGCGAAGAATGGGAAATTTCATTTTGCAGGACAACTTGGTAATTTGAAATATACTTGTATAATCTTATTACTGTACAAGGGATGTTTGTCTTGGACTTGTGAATAGGGATTTTCTGGACCAAACAACTCTTCTCAATTGATTTGTACCCGAAGTTGACATCCTCTTACTTTTGTTTCACATCCAAGTCTTTCCTACAAACCTGTATTGTCCAACAAGATGAGGGATTTTAACTTTGTTAATTAAAAATTTCTTTTCTATGGTAGAAATGTGATTCTTGAACAATTAAGAGCTGCCAAGGTACTGAAACGGCACATGAATAAATCATCATCTTAGAGGGAACAAGGTTTGACGAACCAAGACGTTGATTATGGATGTTCTAATGAAATTCAGCTGTGACGTTGAAGTTTATTATATGCTGTTGATGTTGTCCTATTTCGTTACATTCTGTTTTGTTTCTAAAGTGACAAAAGTTGAAGTTTCTCTAAAGTAGTCACTCAAGAATAATGTGGAGCACTCCCCAGTTGCACAAGTGACCCCTACATACTGGAGAACTGTCCATAAGCTACTCCAGATCCAGAACACCATTTTGGAGTCCCAGAAGGTAATTTTTCTACTCTTCTTTTTGCTTTTTCTTTTTCTTTTTTGGTTGCTCTGTCTCAAATATTCTTCCCTAGCTTTCCCACTACACCTTCTGCTGCATAAACCCTAAAGACTGCAGTGATGGAGCAGCAGTGCCAACCAATTTCTTTGGTCGTTGCTCAACAACATCTCAATTGGCCTAAGCTAATGATAGCATTTTGCTTAACTTCATCTGTCAAAATAGCCATCCAATTTATTCAAACCTGAGTACTCTAACTTCCTCCAATTTTTTTTTTCTTGCATTCTCACTAGCCTTTGCCTCCGTCTTTGTAGTGAGTTACCTATCACAGCCAAGCTTTATAGTGACTTGCTATCTTCTTTGCTGCCACAGCATTTTGCATTGCTATATAATTCCCTACAACAGCAGTCCTCACGTGCACCAACTGGTCTGTTTATGCTGTCTCCTTGCTACTCATTCTCGTCCTCATATAATGCCTTTTATCCGGTATCTGTATGAATATGAGTATTTACACTCACAGAGCAGAGTACGGAAGGTTTTGTTTGAGCAATTTGCACGGAGAATGAAAATGCCTTGGTGGGAAGGCTACCTACTTCAGAAATTGGTGCTGAAAATCTTCGATTGGTGTTTGTGGATGACAACAATACACTTTGTGTGGTTTGTAAGGATGATACAAAAATTGGGGAACAAGGAAAGCAGCTACGTAGTTCACTCCTTTACCAAAGAGCATGTCATGTGCAGTGAAGTATTCTAAGCTCAGGTTTCATCTTGAAGTTTTTTTTTTTCACGAGCATCAGATTGTATCCATTGTACATAATGATGTTGAATAGTCTCATTGTGCAAATTACTTATATTTTCATCATAGTAGATAATTATGTGTTGCCCCATGTGAAATTTACCTCATGACAAATGAGCATGTAATTCTCTTATGTCTAAGAACGTATTTCACTGTTCAATCCACAAACCATAGAGGATAATTACACATAGATCAAATTACAAAGGGTAAAATCCACCTTACTTTGGAAAAAATACTCTAGTAAGGAAAAATGGGTAGGGTTTAGTGTGTTTAATATTTCAATTAAAATTTGAATAAACATGAGGTTGTTTGTATTTTTGTGTTATTCTCACGTCCATGTTGTAATGGTTCAATGATTTGCTCATGTGTAGTAAGTTATTTTTCAGTCAAAATTTGATTTGAATCAATAATTGGGTGAAGCTTGAGGTAGAATTTTATAAAATTATAGAAGAATAAACTATTATAGGTGGATTGAGAAAGCGAAAGATAAAAAAATAAAGAAAACTCTTACTAAAACTATTACGCTCTATTTGTTTGGGGGATTTAAGAAGAGATTTGAAAAAAAAAAGAGAAAATGTAGGTGAAATGTAAATAAAATATACTTATATTTTACCTAATTTTAACACCTTTTACCTTTCCAAATCTCCAAATCCCCAACCAAACACAACGAATGAAATATACGGCTTCAAATATCATTAAATGTCCAAGCGTTTCTATATTTTTCACAATCAAATCTATTTAATTTTTTGTACTTTTAATAAGATTTTTAGTGAGAGTTTTCTTTATGGGTAAATTATACCTTGCCCCCTTTTTAAGCTTGGTTACTTTTTCACTTTGATCTTTAAAGTTATATTTTTTCCCACTTTCTACATTATTCAAACAGAATATTTTATGAAAGATCTTTGTAGTAGGTATCATAATTTTATGAGTAAATTATATTTTAGTCCCCAAAGTATGAGCTTTATATCATTTTGGTCTTTAATGTTTAAATTATGTCAATTCGGTCCCCAATCCAATATATAAAAGTGTTTCAGTTTGATCGTCAATATTTAAAGGGTTTTTTTTTTTAAGGTCCCTCGTATTAAGATTTCATAACATAAAGGACATCTAATATTTTCATAATGTCTTAGGTCCCTCAAGTTGATCCAGAGAAAATTGATCCAAGTCTTGCAGTAATTCTTGCAATGTCCTATCCACCCCAACCATATTGTTACCAATGCAAACTAAGATTTCCGGCAAGGTTGGCGACGGTCTTGATAACTCAACAAGAGTAACCTTAACATTTAGGATACCAATCAAAATCAAGCCTCAATAGACGTAAAAGAAATTGATTCGACAAACTAGCAACTTCAACGTTATACATGTTAAGTATATCATGTGTACACAGGGTCCATAAGAATTTCCCGAAATAGAGATCATAACATTCCGGAATATTGCGATATTCTCTTTAGGGTAAGTGAAACATTATAAAACGAATGCAATATTTTCCAAAAACATCATTTTTATTAAAACCTGTAGAAGGGTAAACTAAAAGGAGTTTATTAACCAACCTCTCTGCCCAGGGGTATGTCAGCCTTCTGTTTTGCCATGGCGACAACAATGGAAAACCCACCAATAGCATCAACCAAACCTCGTGAAGCTGCTTCTTTACCAGTCCACACTCTTCCCTGTGCCACTTTCACCATCTTATTTACCTGCAACATAATGACTGGACAGTGATGAAGCGATTGAAAGAGTACTGCACTCCATTAGTACACATTAATTGACTACCGTACAGTAATTGATCTTGAATATGCTACCTTGTCTCTAAACTGTTTGTATGCATTCTAAGCAAACTTGGCAAAGAGTTCCACTTCATCTGGTCTACAAGACAAAGCTGATTATTATTCACAAATCACAAGTAGTCAAACCATATTAAAGTCCTGTTTGGTGCAGCTTATGGAGTAGCTTACAACTTCTTTTATTTTGAAAATTTGTGCCGGTGTGTTGGTTTGGCCGCTTCTTCGCAAAAATAGCTGAAATAAGCTGAAAGAGCTAATAATTGGGAAGCATGAGAAGGGGTGCTTTTAGCTTTTACTTTGTGATTATAAGTTTTCATCTTATAAGAAGTAGCGCCAAATAGGCCCTAAAACAAAAGCCTAACACGAAAATACCATGGTAACGGTTATCTACAATTGAAAAATTAGTGGATTGAATTGACCTTGAAGACATCATTGTGGAGGCATAAATAATAGCAAAAATAAACTCTCAATACAAAATTTTAATGTCATATTTGGATGAGGATGTGGGATCGTTGCATCAAGTCAATGCTTCCCTTTTTCTATTTCCAAAATATACAAGCACCTGTATCCTCAGCAAAACTTCAACTTCAGTCACATTAGAGACAAAACCGAATGTAACCAAACAGGACAGCTAATTAGCATAAAGTATGAACAAAAAGAATTGAGCAAAAAAAAAAAGTAACAACAAATGAAATCGTAGAAAACAATAAATCATGAAGTTACAGACCAACAATGAAAAGAACAAGAAACAAAAGCTATTTGTTTAGGTCCTTAAACCATTTTGAGTGAACTTATTCTCCTTTGGCTAGTAAGTAGATAAATCGGGAGTAAATTTTGTATGGTTAATCCCTAAAATTCTATTTTTGCAAATCCCATTCAGAAGGCAGTGCATGCCCCCCCTTTTTTTGGCAATTAAACATTCACACACACCTCTCCAAAAATGAAATAACAAAGTTATTCTTTAAATGAAAGTTCTTTTTTAATCTAAATTTGGAAAAATCTAAAAATATTAAAATTTGCACATGAAACGTTTGCATTTGTTCGGCTAAATAATTATATTAGTCAAATCAAAAGTATCATTTACCTTTTGTAACTTCTTTGCAGGATACAATGACAGCGGAAACTCAATGGTGATCCGTAGGTTTATTCATTTTAAAATATTCATTCACCTTTCAAGAATGATATTAACCTGTTGTTCTCTTGACCATTTTAAACTGTAACTATTCCTTCTCATCCAAATTAAGTATATACATAGATTTAATATCATAAAGAGTGTGATTGCTGGCATTGGAGTAGAGGAGGGTCTGATGCAAAGTTTTGCAGCCAAATTAAATTGTGTTCACCAAAATTTACCTCTAAAGTACCTTGGGTTACCTCTAGGAGCTAATCCTAGCAGGTTAAGCACTTGGAAGCCAGTTTTGGACAAATTTAAGAAAAAATTACCCACATGGAAGAGAAGGTTGCTATCGTTTGCTGGGAGGCTGACTTTAATTAAATCCGTTATGAGCAATTTGCCTACTTATTATCTGTCATTGTTCAAAATACCTGAGGGGGTGGCAAAGGAAATTGACAAAATTCAAGCTAAGTTTCTTTGGGGGGGATCAGATTTAAGAAGGAAAGTTCACATGGTTAGTTGGGAGAATATTACCAAGAGCAAAACTTTGGGAGGTTTGGGAATCAGAAGAATCACTGATATGAACAAATGCCTCCTATTGAAATGGTGGTGGAGGTTTGGGGTGGAAAATCACTCGCTATGGAAGGAAGTCATATGCTCAAAATATAACATGGGGGGTGGAAGATGGCTGCCAGATTTGGAAGGAAGAGGTAGAGTTTCAAAAATTTGGTCTGACATAGTTAATGCTATTACCTCTAAGCCTACATTACATAATTTCTATCTTGAAAACTCAGCAATTATTTTGGGGAATGGTAGGAGAGCACAATTCTGGAGGGATAAATGGGCAGGGGAGTTGTGTTTAAAGGATGAATTTCCCAGACTGTTCTCTCTCTCTACTGTCAAAGATGGAGTAGTGGCTGACTTCTATTCCAGTAGTGGAGGGATCCAGGACTGGATTTTCGAGTTTAGGAGACCTCTGTTGGCTTGGGAAGAGGAGGAGGTGAATAGGTTACATACCGTTCTCAGGAGTGCACCGGCTGTGAGGGTCATGTCGCCCGATATATGGATGTGGAGGGCTAATTCCTCTGGGATGTATACTGTTGCTTCAGGTTATAGAAAATGTGAATCATTATTGGGTCCTGATAGGAAAGTGACAAGGGAAGTTTGGAACAACTGTGCACCACCAAAAGTTAAATTCTTTGGGTGGTTGGCTTGGTTAGGCAAGTTGAAAACATCCAGCTATCTCCAAAGAATTGGGATTTTAGATGAGGCGGCCAATGTTAGCTGCGCTTTCTGTCAAAACGAGGTGGAAACGGTCAACCATATCTTGCTTTTTTGCCCATTTGTCTGGCTACTGTGGTCTCAGATTTTGAAGTGGTGGGGTGTTCAGTGGGTGATGCCAAACTCAGTGGAAGGGCTATTGCAGTGGTGGTCATTTTGCAAGATGAAGAAGCTTGAGAAAGTGATGTGGAAGGCTGTGCCTATGGCTGTCCTTTGGTCCATTTGGAAGCATCGGAATGATTGCATCTTTAATGGTGCTCAACCAAATTTAGAAGATTTATGTGAGGTTGTCAAAGTAAGAATCGCCTCGTGGATAAAATCCTCCCCAGCCAAAGTGGAGTTCTCCATTAATGATATAGTTTTTAATTTGCAGCAGGTTCACTATTGTTTAAGGCAGGGGAGCTGGGCATAGGCTGTCTTGATGCAATCACTGGACAGTGGTTTTGAGGGTGAATGTTGATGTCTGCTGTATGTTGCTGCCTTGATGCATCCACCAGGTTCATTATGTTGCTGTCTGATATATGTTGCTGTCTGTTTTGGTTGCTAATCTGGTTGCTAATCTGCTAGAGTACAGAGGACAGTGGTTTTGGAGGACAGTGGGCTTAAGTGTGCCTCTGTTCAGTTTGTTCATCTGCTAGTAATCAGGAGTGATGCATCAGAAATGGAATGCTGCTCTGTTTGGGTGCTGAGAAGTGATGTATTACCTAATGGCACTTGTCCTAAGGCAGCATACAATAGCTGTTGAATGACTCTAGTGTTGCTAAGAGCTTGCAGGTACTCTTGGATATAATTTGCTTGGTACAGTGCATAGATTCAGTGGAGTTTCTGGTGTGGTTGTCCTGTTGCTGGATGCATAAAGTCTGGTTGATGCTGTGGGAGAGTATATGTTTTGCTTGTACTGATGGTCTGGTCTGGCCGTGCTTACTGTGATGGGGTTGTTGAGGCATTCTGCTTGTGTTTGAGGTCACATAGTCTTGGCAGCTGCTATCTACTACTGGTTTTCTGCAGTATGGTTTGGGTGTTTTGCCTCATTTCTGCGCTCACTCAATGGTTGATCTGCTGGTCTGCCTTGCTCAGTGGCCTGCACCAGTAGCTGGAGTGGATGTAATTTAACTGGCATGAAAGGTTCAGTGAGGTTGATGGAAGTTATTGTCATGCAAGGTTCATTGCTGGTGCATTACTGCTGTGAGGAATGGTCCATTACTGGCATGAAAGGTTCTATTTTGCTGGTATCTGTTTGGTGCTTGGAAGGGCTGACTGATCTGTCTGATTTAATTTTTCTGGTTTTTGCCTTTGTTTTGAGCGTTGGTTTCTCACCAACTAGGAGGTTGGAGCTTGTTATAGCTCCAAGCTCCTCTTTACTGATGTAAATTTTTCCATCAATAAAGTCTTTTTTGCTGATAAAAAAAAAAAAATTAGCTGCACTTACAAGGCTTTTGTCAAAAACACCCTGGTGAGTAGATAAATAAACCAAGCATCAAGTAGATAAACACACCAATAAGCAAGCTCATAGCTGAATTTCAATAGAACATCCATAATCAACATCTTGGTTCATCAAACGTTGTTCCCTCTAAAAAGATGATTTATGCATATGTCGTTTCAGTGCCACCTTGGCAGCTCTATATTGTTCGAGAACCAGATATCTGCCATAAAAAATATATTTTTAATTAGCAAAGTTAAAATCCCTCATCTTGTTGGACAATAAAGGTTTGTAGGAAAGACGATGTGAAACAAAAGTAAGAGGATGTCAACTGGAGGAGCAAGTCAAAATAGGAAAACTCTCATTGGGTCTTTATCAGAATATTTTTGCTTCTCACTTTGGGCAATTAGCAATAATTTTTCTGCGGACTTCTGAAAATCTGTTTCATGTAGCTTTGAGAGAATTGTTTGGTCCAGAAAATCCCTATTCACAAATCAGAGATAAACATCCCTTGTACAGTAATATGATTATACAAGTACATTTCAAATTGCCAAATTGTCATGCAAATGAAATGTACCCTTGTTCACTTCTAACTGTTGATGTTAATATAAATAATACCCAAGCTACATATCAGCAGCTAATCAGAGGATGACTGGATCTTCACTAGCAAAAAATTTCCTTTAGTCATCAATATGCCTTAATTAGCTGAAGAATTTATGTTAGAAAGGCCAACTAACCTCACATTGCTTACAACAGAGAATATTATTGTCATGTAAGATTGATGATCCACCATTTAACCAATATAAAAATGCATTGCCACGGTCTGACCATCCTCAAGCTGATTTCGAAATAAAAATTAGCATCTGCTAGCTTCAGCTGATTAGAGCTCTCTACGTTGAGAGTAACACATTTTCCAGTCATCTTAATTGTTCAGTGTGGATGCTGGAGTTGAGTAGGCTGGTTGTTTTCTGACAAGTACGGTAGACTTTGGGTTGGTACTGACCACCAAAGGAAGCTGGGTGAGAGCTGAAGTGGCCTTAAGAGGAGAGGGAGAGGGAGAGTGGTAGTAATAGAAATCCTGAGATGGTGAACCAGAACCCACAAGCTAGAAGGAGGCTTGCTTGCTTGGAGACGAAGGAAAAGGCTTACAATTTGTGGAGGGTAGGGCTAAGCGATGACCAAATTTTTGGAAAGAAAACTAAACATCGTATTATTCCATAATAATCAAATATTACAAGGAGATTGATAAATAAATAAAACCCTGATAACACCCCAAAGACTAAACTACCTTCAAGCTAAATAAATAAAAGACAATCGTAACGCCCCCCCTCAAAGTCATGATGTGACTTGAGGAAGCATCAAGAGTTTGTCAATGATAAAACAAAGAAACAAAACAGAGTGGGAATTTGTGAAACAATCAGCCAACTACATAGTGGAGGAGACAAGAGGCAAGATGAAGTCCGAAGTTGAAGATGATTGACGCACATAATGGTGGCAATAAGGCTATGTTTGGGAACATGAGTTTTTAGCAAAAAACCAAAAAGTAAATACAAAAAATCAACCCATTCTCTCTACTTTTTTTTTGCATTGATTTTCTGTAAAAAGTCAAAAAGCCACTAAAAAAGTCAAATTCCAAACGAACCCTAAATCTCAACATGATTGGTGTGCTCATGAAAAACAGAGTTATGTGTCATCATCATCTTCATCTTATGTACAGAGCACCTCCCTGTATCCGCCATTGATAGCTCACTACGGGCTAAACTTTCATTGTTGTTCCTTTTGCTGAAATATAGTTCTAGACCTATTTTAGTAGTTGTGGAATGATTATTTTGGTGTAAACTTCTGCTAATTCCACTTCTTGAGAGCCTGAAATCTAAACCAAAGGTGAACTGGTGAAATTAAGTGCATATTTAATCAATATTTTCCCCTAAGCCACTGAAGTTAAAGACTCAATTGAGCATTCTATTGATGGGGTTGCATACACTACAGTCTGATCTTTGGCTGAAATAACCGGCCAACTAATGGTGTCGGACTGTCAGTTAACAGTTGCAGTGCCTTTCATCATCTGTGTGAACTTCCATGGACTAATTTCACTTCTTGGGTGCTGGACATCCAAACCAAAGTTGAAAAGTTGAAACTTGAAAGTAAATCCAGTTATACATGCTAGTAAATAATGTAATTTACTCAATATGTTCTACCCAATATTTAAAAGGTTATCTTTCTTACAGGCCTTCAATACATTGCAGACTGTTGTATGAATAACTAAACTTTTTGCTCAAATGAACTTGCTAGTGGTCTATAGTCCTTTTGCAGTCAACTTTCAGAATCATTTTCCATTTACCTCCAGTTGAAGTAGATTTTTCGAAAAAGAAATAGATAAAGTAGGTTACCAATTAGGAGGAGGTTCACATTCATGCTGCTTTTGAGAGAGGCAGTGTAAAACCCAAGTTTTGAATATTATTATTTTATTGGATAGATTAGTAATTAAATTAACTTATATGAGTCATTTATTAATATCAAAGAATTAGTTATGAGATGGCATTATATTTCCTATTACTTAGATGGGTAATTTTGTAACTTTGAAAAATTAGGTTAATAAGCCCACCTATTGTGGCTTTAAGTCTTGGAAAACAAACAAAACAGAGGCTATGAATTGCTCCATAGGCGGCTAGGGTTTGAGAAGGTAAAAGAAAAAGAGAAGAGAGGCTTGTGCTACAGAAAGGGTTTGGAAGAGTTAAAGGTGAAGGCAGCAAGCAAGGGTTTGGAAAAGTTAAAAATTAAAGAAAAGAAACCCAAACCAAGGAAGAGGGAGGATTCATAAGAGTGGTGGTTTTGTTTTATTCATCACTTAGGTTAGATTTATTTTATTGTATTCCTATCTATGATTTTAGTGTTAATATATAATAGATGATTTTATGGGCATATATGATTAAATAGATATATTGATGTAGTCTATGTTGGGTGTCTCAATTTTGCTCAATTTTAGAGTGTATTTTGCATCCCATTTGGGTGGTTCATATTTTGAGATTGATATGTGATGGGTTAAGTTTAATGGTGGTGTATTTGTGGGATACACGATTGACTACAAGCAATTACAAATTTTTACATGTATATAAACAACAAGAGAATAATATGGGTTGAGAATTTCTGAAGCCGTGATGGCTTTGTTTTGATGCTAAATCGTGGGAGTTCCTAATAGACTATTGGGTTAATTTATTCTATTGTTGTTACAAGAAGAGATGGATGGATGCACATAATAATTGTTTATGCGGTGTAATATTTTATTAGGTTTGTGAGATTGAGGTGGATCTTGGTAATTTGAGATTAGCTTGGGAAATATTATTTTAGCTGTTTGAGGTAAGTAACTCTCTATCACTGTTGGTTCATTTTTATTCCTACTGAATCATTTAAAATTATAAATATTTATTTATAGCTTTCATGTTCTCTTAAAAATAAAATATGGGTCAAGTATAAAACAACATCGAATATTATTATGAAAGTTATTTGAATACTTTGTGAAACTATTCTGAAAATTGTACCAAATGTTTATTCCGAAAATATTGAATATTTTATTTAAAAGTTGTGTATTGTTTGAATTTTGAACATCACTCTAGTCTGACTATGATTTGGACCCTAGCCAATGGGGGTTATTTATTGGCACAGAAACTAGTTTCTTTTGGGGCTTTACCACCGGCCTATGTGTGGTTCTGGGCCTTGTCACGGGCTAAGTGACCGTAGTCATTAAGACATGGGTTTTGTGAATCAAATCATTGAACCATCTGAATATCGAACCATCGATTTGAACAACGAATTACTTTGAATTATCTTGTTGGCTTTTCATTTAAAATGTATTGTACATTGTTTATTTTTAGCTATGAAACCACCTTACAAATAATTGTTCATTTATTGAACTGTAGAAAAAAAATTATATTTATTGGTTATCGATTTATTTACTTATTTTTATATACTTGATCCAGCTAGCAGTGATGGTTGGTTATTTACTAGGCTTTCTAGCTTACCCTTATTTTTTTTTCAGATTCTGAAGAGTAGAGCTACGCGGATTTTTTTTACATGTGGGAGTGCCGAGAGTGGGACCATGATTTAAGTACTTGGATTATTGTTTTGTTAGTGGATTAAATTAGTGGACTTGGTGGACATTTTCATTTAAGAACTATTTATTTTTATGGATTTTGGCATTATGACAATTAAGGATTTAATTTGAGTATTTTACATGGTGGGTTATGTGATTGGATTTTTAGCCTTGCATACTCACTTATATGAGTGTGCGGCGTTGTCACGGAGCTTGGGGCGTGACAGGCAGAGCCTTGTGTGCTCTGATTGTTTGAAATGACATTCACAAACTTAATAATATTATTCTTAGTATCTCTTATTGCATTAGATATCACATTCTTGTGCTGAAGAATGCGAAAGAAATGATTATTCGGTTCTTCATTTTTTAATAATATCTTGCATACACAATATTGACATTAAAAGTGAAAGGTACAACATGCCGAAAGGAACATCAAAACAATAAACAAAAGATTTTTTAATAGAAGATATTTGGTTTCACAAGAAGGTGAAGTTTACTCAGCTAATTGGAATTTCAGAGGTAGTTCTTTCTTATGTTTAGTATAATTAATGTATGTTTGTGTCTCCATTCCTGGATTAATATTTTGTTCCTCATAGCAGAGAGGTAAATTAGACTCCTCGCTGCCTCAAAGCCTGTCAGTGCATCAACGGCTGATGTAGCGACTAGTGGAGGATACTATATGCAATGGCAGTAGGGGTTATAGTTGTAGAGGGTCTTACATTAATAGGATTAATTGGTGTTGTGACTGGTGAACCTAGCAATTCACATTCTTATTTTTTCTTTGATTTTGTTAAGACACTTTAGCATGCCACTTTTACAATTTTTCTTTTCATTTCTCTTAATTTTAAAATTCAACTAATCAATGAATGGACGATGTCTCAAGGAAAAACATTTATTCCAAAAGGTTTTAAACAACATAACCAGAACTCAATCGTTGATCGATAACAATTAATAGGATGGATGCCTTTAGTTGATATTCAGTAATTCCTGAAAGGGTGACATTTTTTTTTTGTTGACATCTGTTCGGAAAACATAAAATGTTTCCAAAACAAACTGATACTTGATCAAACCTTATCCCGTTCTTTAATTGCCCTTGTTTACTTATTGATAACAGAATGAGCAGCTGATTGAGAGACTTGCCTCCAAATTTTATGCCTAGTCAACATGGCAGATAAATTTATAATAACTGTTTGGAGGCCTTTGATTATAGTTATGAATACAGTCAATGCTGCAGATCTAGTTATGTTCTATTTGATGCATCATCACATGGCTGTTGTTCTTGCCATATCTTCACAAAATAATCAGAAAAGAGATCTTCACAATTTTGTATGTAGCTATAGTTACTAGTGTGCTTCAATTGTGAGTGACATTGTGTGGGCTAATTTTTCTTTCGATGAAGGAAGCCTATTTAGGTGATCTAGATTATAGCTATTGATGTTTTGATAT
This sequence comes from Camellia sinensis, assembly GCF_055761805.1. Classification (NCBI taxonomy): domain Eukaryota; kingdom Viridiplantae; phylum Streptophyta; class Magnoliopsida; order Ericales; family Theaceae; genus Camellia; species Camellia sinensis. Next base: position 128,071,421 of record NC_138975.1, read on the forward strand.
TTGTGCTTGTAGGGAAGTTTAATTTAAGAAAACTATATAAAAAGATTGGCGTCAATAAAGAGATGTTATCAAGAGGAAGATTTGCAGAGCTTGCTGTAGCTGAACATGGACCATTCAGGTAAGATGCCTGATTGATTTGCTGAGGATACAGGTGCTTGTATATTTTGGAAACAGACAAAAGGGAAGCATCGACTTGATGCAACGATCCCACATCCTCATCGAAACATGACATTAAAATTTTGTATTGAGGGTTTATTTTTGTTATTATTTATGCCTCCACAATGATGTCTTCAAGGTCAATTTAATCCACTAATTTCTCAACTGTAGATAACTGTCACCATGGTATTTTCCTGTTAGGCTTTTATTTTAGGGCCTATTTGGTGCTGCTTCTTATAAGATGAAAACTTATAATCACAAAGTAAAAGCTAAAAGCACCCATTCTCCTGCTTTCCAATTATCAGCTCTTTAGAAGCGGCCACACCAACACACAGGCACAAATTTTCAAAATAAAAAAGCTGTAAGCAACTCCATAAGCTGCACCAAACAGGACTTTAATATGGTTTGACTACTTGTGATTTGTGAATAATAATCAAATTTGTCTTGTAGACCAGATGAAGTAGAACTCTTTGCCAAGTCTGCTCAGAATGCATACAAACAGTTTAGAGACAAGGCAGCATATTCAAGATCAATTACTGTGCGGTAGTCAATTAATGTGTACTAATGGAGTGCAGCACTCTTTCAATCGCTTCATCACTGTCCAATCATTATGTTGCAGGTAGATAAGATAGAGGAGGTGGCACAGGGAAGAGAGTGGACTGGTAAAGAAGTAGCTTCACGAGGTTTGGTTGATGCTATTGGTGGGTTTTCCATTGTTGTCGCCATAGCAAAACAGAAGGCTGACATTACCCCTAGGAAGAGAGGTTGGTTAATAAACTCCTTTTAGTCTACCCTTCTACTGGTTTTAATAAAAATGGTGTTTTTGCAAAATATTGAGTTCGTTTTATAATGTTTCACTTACCCCCTAAAGAGAATATCGCAATATTCCGGTACGTTATGATCTCTATTTCGAGAAATTCTTATGGACCATGTGTACGCATGATATACTTAACATGTATAACATTGAAGTTGCAAGTTTGTCGAATCCATTTCTTTTATGTCTATTGAGGCTTGATTCTAATGGGTATCCTAAATGTTAAGGTTACTCTTGTTGAGCAATCACGACCGTCGCCAACCTTGCCGGAAATCTTAGTTGTCATTGGTGACACTGGTTGGGCTGGATAGGACAGTGCAAGAATTACTGCAAGACTTGGCATTTTCTGATGAAATTCAAGCCCTGATAGATGGAATCATGTTTTAGAAATTGGATGGTGTTTCGAATTATAGTCCTCTCTACACTTTGATTAAAGACTACTTGAGTTCCCTCTGACCTCTTATATCTGTCTATCCATCGTCTCAATTTCAGGGTTTTTTTTTTCTTTTTTGTAAAATGTAGAAGAGATTAGCCACTTGTCTGCTTACTGAAAATGCCACTATAATTTTGCACTTTATTTCTCCTTTTTCATTATCACTTTTTGTGAGAGAGATACATGTTATTTGTTTATTTGTTTATTATTAATTTGTAGTAGATTATTTACAAATTTCAGAGCAAGGATCCTCTAGAGTTTTTTTTTCTTAAAGTTTCCTAAAGTGGTGCATTGTGTGGTTGAGATTTAATGACAAGTCACATCAATTTTTCAGCATTAAATCTCAACCACACAATACACCACTTTAGGAAATTTTAGGAAAAAAACACTCTAGAGGATCCTTGGTGCAAAAATATAGCTCTAAAGTAGGAAGAAATAAATTAGGAAAATTATGATAACTTCTACAGAGATCTTCATAAAATATTCTATTTGAATAATATAAAAAGAGTAAATTACACTTTACCCTTTTTATTTTTAGTCACTTTTTCACCTTAACCCTTAATTTATTTTTATTTTTATTTTGGCCCTTCATGTTTCAAGTTTTTCCCAGTTTACTCATAAAACAAATTTCAATTAAAAATTAGATAGAAAATAATACATGAATAGTCACGTGACATTGAAATTATTTATTATATATAACCCGCCCCTCTAATACAAACTCAAATCCTAATATAATAATATATATATTTTTTATGTTATGTGACAGTTATCATGACAGTTTCTGTTTAATTTCAAACAAAAAATAATTTTAGAAGTAAATTGGAAAAAAACATGAAACATAAAGGGCTAAAGTGGGAAAAGATAAATTTTAAGAACCAAAGTGAAAAAGTGGCTAAACTAAAAGGGACAAAGTATAATTTACCCATATAGAAAACTCTCACTAAAAATCTAATTAGAAGTACAAAAGATTAAATAGATTTGATTGTGAAAAATATAGCAATACTTGGACATCTAAGGATATTTGAACACGTATGTTTCATTACGAGGTATGTGTTTGGAGGGATTAGAAGGGAGGATTGGACACCATGCCCATTGGATCATAGAATCCATTGTTTGGTTGCAAATTCATAAGCCAGATTAGGAGTCCGATTGGACTATCAATCCCACACATATGGGACTATTATATCCTAGGAGAGGTATGTGATAGAATTGTTGGGATAACTATCCCATGGGATTAAATGGTAAAATGAGATATTTTCCCTCCAAGTATTTGATTTAATCATGTATTATATTTAATAAAATTAAATAAAATTTAAATGTCTCAATTTAAAAATAAAAATATTTTTTTAATTTAATTTTTATTAATGTTTTGTTTATTTAATTTTTTAAATTAAAATTTTATTGATGTTTTATTTTAGGGAAAATTAGTGTAGGGTCCCTCCCTCACTTTTTGTAATGAAAGAGATACACAAAATTATTTTTTGATATTTCAGGTCCCTAAACATATATCAGAAAAATTTAACTCTTTGCCCACGATTCCTCTCTCTCTCTCTCTCTCTCTCCCTCTGTCCCCTACAACCAAATGAACAAAAGCTTCGTCTACTCTACCCCCAAATCCCACCCCTTCGCCAACGTCCTCCTTCCAGAACCTTACGCTAATCAATCTGTTTCGCAACAATCTCGAGGGTCCAATCCCTTCGTTCATCGGAGATCTCCCGAATCTCGAGGTCTTGCAGATTTGGGAGAACAATTTCACATTGGAGCTGTCGGCGAACCTTGGCCGTAATGGAAAGCTGTTGAGACTTGACGTGGCGACGAATCACCTCACCGGAACAATTCCTCGTGATTTGTGCGAAGGAGGGAGATTAGAGACGTTAATTTTGATGGAGAACTACTTTGTCGGCCCGATTCCTGAAGGAAAACTGCTTCTAAGGCTTTGAAGGGTGAGTTGGAGGCCGTCAAGGCTGCTATAGAAGCTGCTAAACGAACAGCACGTTCTAAAGATGAGGCCTATATGCGAAGATGTGAAGTACTGCAGAGATCTTTAAAAGCATTGGATGCCACTTCGAAGATGTGGAGACAGAGAGCAGAGATGGCAGAATCACTCTTGTTGAAGGAGAGACCACTTGGTGAAGTGGATGAAGATACAATATATGTTGTTAATGGTGGACGGATTGCCCAGAGAAAATTCAAATTTCTCTGGATTCATTTTGACCGGTTTCTTTCGAGGCGAGCTATTGATGTAAGTTTGATTTCAATTTCAATTTTGATTATGAATTTTAAAGTTTTTTGGTTGATTGTTGGTTATTATAATTAAAAGCAGAGTGACAAGTGGTGGGCGATGCAATTGTTATCAGTGGCGTGCTTGTCTTTGGCAGCGAAGATGGAGGAATACAGAGTACCATCACCCTCAGAGTTTCAATTGGAATGCAACTTTGAGAGCAAAGTTATTTAGAGAATGAAGCTTTTGGTATTGAATACATTGGAGTGGAGAATGAGTTCAGTCACTTCTTTTGCTTTCATTCATTACTTCATCAGAACCCTTGGGAACCATCAATCTCCACCAAGGAATGTGGTTTCTAGAACTGTACACCTCATTTTGGCTATAATGAGAGGTAAATTTTAGATAGAATTGCAAATCAATTGAAAGCCAAAAAACAAAATTTAAAAAAAAAAAATAGAGAACAAATCTATACGCACAAATTGTCATCTCTTGAACATGCTCCACAGTAGTCAATTTTCTCTGGCTTGGAAAGTCCAAAATTTATCAATTTTCTCTGATTTGAAAATTGGTTAAACTAAACCCAGAGAGAAATTCTTTGGAAATCCAGAATTTCTCTGAACAAAATTTCTCTGGACCAATTTTCTCTAGATCAACTTGAGGGACCTTAAACATTATGAAAATATTGAGTGTCCTTTATGCTGTAAAATCTTAATGCTAGAGACCTTAAAAAAAATTTCCCTTTATTTTAATTTTTTATTTAATTTCATTATTTAATTTTTATTGATGTTTTATTTAATTATTATTATTTTTTAAAGTAAATTTACTTAAAATGTTATTTTAAAAAGTAACACAAATTTTTATTGATATTTTATTTATTTAATTTTTAAAAAATAAATTCATTTAATTTTTTAAAAAATAAAATAAATTTTTATTTAATCTAGCCCAAAAACATTAAAATATTAAAGACATGTTTAATATTGCTATTTAGTAAACAATTTAAAAGGACAAAATTATCTTTTGAACATTTATCATTCTTCATAATATTTCAAACAAACATAAGATTCAATAGAATAATTCTTTCCTTACATCTAATCTCATGACTAAACAAACATGAGAGACACATCCTTTTCAACTAAACATTCTAGGAACTATAGCCTAGGATTAACAATTCAGTAAATTACAGTCTCCCATTATCCAGTCCGTCCAAACAAAATAGTTTTGGTAAGAGCTTTCATACATATGACATTTTTTTTTTTTAATCTTTCACTTTCTCAATCCACCTATAATAGTTTATTCTTCTATAATTTTATAAAATTCTACCTCAAGCTTCACACAATTATTGATTCAAATCAAATTTTGAATGAAAAATAACTTACTACACATGAGCAATCATTGAACCATTACAACATGGATGTCAGAACAACGCAAAAGTACAAACAACCTCATGTTTATTCAAATTTTAATTGAAATATAAAACACACTAAACCCTTCAAATTTTAATTGAAATATTAAACACACAAACTGTAGCGATTTTTCCTTACTAAAGTATTTTTTCCAAAGTAAGGTGGATTTTACCCTTTGTAATTTGATTTATGTGTGATTATCCTCTGCAGTGAAATATGTTCTTGGACATAAGGAAATTACATGCTCATTTGTCTAGAGGTAAATTACACATGGCGCAAAACATAATTATCTGCAATGATGAAAATATAAGTGCTTTGCACAATGGGACTATTCAACATCATTATCTACAATGGATACAATCTGATGCTCACGAACAAAAACATCAAGATAAAACCTGAGCTTAGAATACTTGACTGCACATGACATGCTCTTTGGTAAGGAGTGAACTAGCATCCTTACAAACCACACAAAGTGCATTGTTGTCATCCACAAACACCAATGGAAGATTTTCAACAACAATTTCTGAAGTAGGTAGCCTTCCCACCAAGGCATTTTCATTCTCTGCAAATTGCTCAAACAAAATCTTCCATACTCTGCTGTGTGAGTGTACATCTAAGAAGCACGGACACTTTTAAGAAGGTGACGTATCCGTGTCATGTTCGTGTCGGACACCGACACTCTTTGGACACTCTTCAAAACGTGTCTTATTTTTTAAATTTTTTTAAAGACCCAGATACACTTTGGACACTTGGAGGACACACATGTCAATCGCATAAACACACGTGTCTATCGATTGGGCACATATGAAACTAATTATAAATTTAAATAAAACAACTTAAGATACAATAACAAAACAAAAACCATATAAATTTATAGGAATTAGTGTCATATTGTATTTTTTATTATCTTTGAATGATATATTTAAATATATAACATATAATAAATATATAAAATTACATATTTCATGCGTGTCTCCTACGTGTCGTGTCCTTTATTTTTTGAAAATTAACGTGTCGGCATGTCCGTGTCGTATCCATGTCGTGTCACGTGTCCGTGTCCATGCTTCTTAGGTGTACATACTCATATTCTTACAGATACTGGATAAAATGCGAGTGTGTGTGCGGGGGGGGGGGGGGGGGGGGGGGGGGGGGGGGGGGGGTTTGTGGGGGTTTCTCGTTCATGCTTGTTAGTGTGGTGTATGTGAGAATGAGTAGCAAGGAGACAGCATAAACAGACCAATTGGTGCATGTGAGGACTGCTGTTGTAGGGAATCAAATAGCAATGCAGAATGCTGTGGCAGCAAAGAAGATAGCAAGTCACTATAAAGCCTGGGCTGTGATAGGTAACTCACGACAAAGACGGAGGCAAAGGCTAGTGAAAAAATTGGAGGAAGTTAGAGTAGTCAGGTTTGAATAAATTGGATGGCTATTTTGACAGACGAAGTTAAGCAAAATGCTATCATTTGCTTAGGCCAATTAAGATTGTTGAGCACGACCAAAGAAATTGGTTGACACTGCTGCTCCATCACAGCAGTCTTTAGGGTTTATGCAGCAGAAGGTGTAGTGGGAAAGCTAGGGAAGAATATTTGAGACAGAGCAGCCGAAAAAGACAAAAAGAAAAAGAAAATTGAAGAGTAGAAAAATTACCTGGTGCTTCTGGGACTCCGAAATGGTGTTCTGGATCCAGAGCAGCTTATGGACAGCTCTCCAGTATGTAGAGGTCACTTGTGCAACTGGGGAGTGCTCCACATTATTCTTGAGTGACTACAGAGAAACTTCAACTTTTGTCACTTTAGAAACAAAACAGAATGCAACGAAACAGGACAACATACAAGAGCATAAAATAAACTTCAACATCACAGCTGAAATTCATTAGATCATCCATAATCAACGTCTTGGTTCATCAAACCATGTTCCCTCCAAGAAGATGATTTATTCATGTGCCGTTTCAGTACCACCTTATCAGCTCTTAATTGTTCGAGAACCACATATCTACCACAGAAAAGAAATTTTTAATTAACAAAGTTAAAATCCCTCATCTTGTTGGACAATACAGGTTTGTAGGAAAGACTTGGATGTGAAACAAAAGTAAGAGGATGTCAACTTTGGGTAAAAAACAATTGAGCCAAAGAGTTGTTTGGTCCAGAAAATCCCTATTCATAAGTCCGAGATAAACATCCCTTGTACAGTAATATGATTATACAAGTATATTTCAAAGTACCAAGTTGTCATGCAAAATGAAATGTTCCATTCTTCACCCCTAACTGTTGATGCTGATATAAAAACACCCAAGCTACATAATAGCGGCTGAATCAGAGGATGACTGGATCTCCACTAGCAAACAATTTCCTTTAGCCACCAATACACCTTAATTAGTTGAAGAATTTATGTTAGAAAAGCCAACTAACCTCACATTGCTTACAACAGAAAACATTATTGTCATGTAAGATTGATGATCCACCATTTAACCAATAGAAAAATGCATTGCCATAGTCCAACCATCCTCAAGCTGATTCGAAATAAAAATTAGCATCCGCTTGCTTCAGCTGGTTAGAACTCTCTATGTTGAAAGTAACAAATTTTCCAGTAATCTTAATTGCTCATATCAGCGATGAAACTGATATAGAACCCAACAGAGTTACACTAAAAACAAGGCTTTTTAACGAGTTAAATAGAATATTATTGTCATGAAAGATTGATGATCCATCATTTTTTTTCCTTTTTTTTCTTTCTTTCTTTTCTTTCTTTCTATTATATTTTTATTTTTATGGGAATCCACCATTTAACCAATGGAAAAATGCATTGCCACAGTGCGACCATCCTCAAGCTGACTCGAAATAAAAATTAGCATCTGCTAGCTTCAGCAGGTTAGAACTCTCTATGTTGAGAGTAACAGATTTTCCATTAATCTTAATTGTTCATATCAGCGATGAAATTGACATAAAATCCAACAGAGTTACACTGAAAACAAGGCTTTGTAACAAGTTAAATAGCACACAGAGCAGTAAAATCAATGGTAATAAGCCTCTAAACAAGAAAAATGAAGTCCCTAGCTACTGGCATATCAGCATATAGTAATTGAATCTGAACTGGAATATTTTGTTCATCATATTAGTATAAGTTGAAGGATCTACCTTTTTTTTTTTTTTCTTGTTCTTTTGGTAAGTTATCTGCCATTGACAGTGTTTCATTTATCAACATCCTGCAACTGGAAATTTGAACTCATTTATATAATAAGTGGATAACATATAGATAAAATCACTCACATGCTAGAGATAATTAGGATGTGAGAACTGTCTGAGTAGATATTACAGCTTCACTGCCATGCAAGAATTCTATGAAGAAAGTCAAATTCTGTGAGTTTATTGAAATATGCAGTCATCAATATTGAGCAAATGTTAAAGGATGTAAAATGACACAGAAGAACTAATAGGAGTCACTGAGAATGATCAATCCCTTTTAAGTGCTTGGCACTTCATATTATTTGTTTATGCTAGTCAATCAAGTATAATTATCCAGTGAAGTTGGTTGTCCTATTCCAGTAATAGCACCGAAGATCATTGTGACCGGCCAAGCACTCAGCACTTATCAGGCTTTTGAAGTTATTTTAGATGTTATCAATGAGAGATGTATCTACAAAGTCACATGAAAATCCAGATTAGAAGCAATGACAGTACTCATGAACATTTCATACGGCTTAAAGCACATTTTGCAGAAAAGAGAATAAATAAGCCAGACGATGTAGAGGCAAGTTTGCTGCAAGGTAGAATTTCCCCGATATGACATAGTCTTGAAAAAACTCACTGATATGAGCATGCGATTTTGCATCATGGCAAGTTAGTTAAGCACTCAAATTAACTAAAATTCACAGCATTGCCATTTCGAAAGCTCTTCATGTGGCCTATTCTAGAGAATTAACATATTGAGCCTCTTTAACAATTAGATATGACGAATGCTTTACTCTGTGAAGACTTAGAGGAAGAAGTATTTAAGGATGTTCCACCTGGCTTTGAGGATTTCTCAGTTGATGGGAGTGTGCAAGCTTAAAAAGGCATTATATGAGTTACAAAGTCTGCTAGAGCATGATTTGAGAGGTTTACTTGGGCTATGCTTAGATGTGGCTACAAACAGAGTCAAGATGACCATACCCAATGTATTCAAAATATGAGGAAGAAGAACTCCGAAAATATGAGGAAGAAGGAATATATTTCTGTTATATTCAAAACTTCTTATCTTACAAGACCAAATGACACTCCTTATATAGGAGATATTACAAACATCATTATAACCCATTATATGCCACTTACATATTATATATTACCACTATCTACCACTATCATATTATATACATGCCACTATCCTTCACCAACACCACTATCATATTATATACATGCCACTATCTACCACCAACACCACTATCATATTCTATACATGCCACTATCCTTCACCAACACCACTATCATATTATATACATTAACACAAATTTCCAGCACTCCCCCTCAAGCTGGTTTGAAGATATCTTCCATAGCCAGCTTGCTAGTCAGCTTATCAAATTGCTTCTTGTGTAGTCCCTTCGTTAGCACATCAGCTAATTGTTCACCTGTTGGAAGGTAGGTCATACAGATTATGCCAGCATTGATTTTCTCCTTGATGAAATGTTTATCCACTTCTATATGTTTTGTGCGATCATGTAGAACTGGATTATGAGCTATAGATATAGCTGCTTTGTTGTCACAATAGACCTTCATAGGTGTCGGGTGAGAAATCTTTAATTCTTCAAGAATTCTTTTAATCCACATTACTTCACAGATTCCATGGGCAACAGCTCTGAACTCTGCTTCTGCACTACTTCTAGCTACCACATTCTGTTTTTTACTCCGCCATGTAACTAGGTTCCCACCTACAAAGGAGCAGTATCCGGATGTTGATCTCCTGTCTGTAACACTTCCTGCCCAGTCTGCATCGGTGTATACTTCAACTTGAAGATGCCCATGTTTCTTGAACAGTAAGCCTCTCCCTGGAGTTCCTTTCAAATATCTTAAGATCTTATAAACGGCCTCAAAGTGCTCTGTCCCTGGTGAGTGCATGAACTGACTTACCATGCTGACTGCAAAGGCAATATCAGGCCGCGTATGAGACAAGTAAATCAATTTCCCTACAAGTCGCTGATATTGTTCCCTCTCTTTGACTTCTTCAGCCTTAGCAGCTTGTAACTTCAAGTTAGGTTCGATCGGAGTCTCCACCATCTTACAACCAAGCATACCTGTTTCTCCAAGGAGATCAAGAACATATTTTCTCTGATTAACGAATATACCTTCCTTGGATCTTGCAAATTCCATTCCGAGGAAATACTTGAGGGCTCCCAGATCCTTAATGTGAAATTCTTTTGCGAGTTTCTCTTTGAGGGCTGCTAACTCTGCTTCATCATTACCAGTTAAAATGATGTCATTAACATAAACAATCAAAATTGCAATTTTACTGTTTTTTGAATGTTTATAAAATATTGTGTGATCTGCTTGACTCTGCGAGAAGCCACAACTGATAACTGCCTTCCCAAAGCGTTCAAACCACGCTCTTGGTGATTGTTTGAGTCCGTATAATGACTTGTTCAATCTGCATACTCTGTCGCTTCCAAGTCTCTGCTCAAATCCCGGCGGTAGGCTCATGAACACCTCCTCTTCAAGATCACCATTGAGAAATGCATTTTTAATGTCAAGTTGATGTAGAGGCCAATCTGAATTTACTGCAAGAGATAACAGTACTCTGATGGAATTTATTTTAGCAACAGGAGCAAACGTCTCTTGATAGTCGATCCCATAAGTTTGAGTAAAGCCTTTAGCCACCAGTCTCGCCTTGTATCTCTCAACGCTTCCATCTGCGTTACATTTTATCGTAAACACCCATTTACACCCAACTGTTTTCTTGTCTTTGGGTAGATCAACTATCTCCCAAGTACCACTTCTCCTTAAAGCATTCATCTCCTCCATGACTGCTAATTTCCAATTCGGATCATCCAATGCTTCCTGTATATTCCTTGGAACAAACAAGTGTGAAATCCTAGATGTGAAAGCTCTATGGTTTTTAGACAGTCTTTGATAGGAGAGGTAATTTGCAATAGGATGTTTAATGCAATTTCGGACACCTTTCCTAATTGCTATAGGAACATCAAGGTCGGAAATAGAAGGAATAGGATTACCTAAAATTTCGATGCCAGAACTCGGGTGAACATTCGGGTCATTAGGATGGACATTCGGGTCATTATTCCTCAGATGAAATCGCTTCCTAGTATAAACCTGAAGCTCAGGATTTAGATCATTTTGTAGTACTTCTCCCCCTAAACAAGAATCTTCTTGACTAGGCACCATAGAACTTGGTTCTCCTAAGTGATCATTATCAGACAGATGTGGTTTTTGTGTAGGATAAATGACATTGGGGAGCGGGATAGAAATATCCCAAAAACGGTCTTCTACTCCACTTGTCTCCCCCTGAAGAAAAGTGTTGGGGAAATAGGATTTTGTTTCCACAAATGACACATCCATACTCACATGAAATTTCTTGGTTTGAGGATCGAAACACTTATACCCCTTTTTGTTTGAGGAATAACCCAAAAAAACACATTTTATAGCACGGGGGTCAAGTTTTGAACGAAATTGACTGGGAACATGAACATAGGCAGTACATCCAAAAACTTTGGCGGGTAAATCAGAAAATAACCTCGTGTCAGGAAAAAAAGTTTTGAGACAATCAAAAGGTGTTTTGTATGTTAACACCTTTGTAGGCATCCTGTTTATCAAATAAGAGGCTGTTAAAATTGCTTCACCCCATAAATATTTAGGAACATGCATGTAAAACATTATAGCACGTGCTACTTCAAGTAGATGTTTATTTTTTCGTTCTGCAATGCCATTTTGTTGAGGGGTATCCCGACATGTAGATTGATGAAAAATCCCCTTTTTTTTCCAAAAACTCACCCAACTGCTCATTGAAATATTCTGTTCCATTATCAGAATGTAAAATACCAATTTTGGTTTGAAATTGGTTTTCAATCATATTGTAAAAATTTGTGAATAAATTTTTCACGTCAGATTTTTTATTCATCAAATAAATCCAACATAAGCGGGTATGGTCATCAATAAATGTAACAAACCATTTTTTACCAGAAAGAGTAGTGATTTTAGAAGGGCCCCAAACATCACTATGAATCAAATAAAAAGGTTTGGAAGCCTGGTAAGGTTTTGGCAAATAAGTAGAGCGATGAAATTTTGCAAAAATGCAACTTTCACAATGAAAAGAAGAACAATCAATCCCTTTAAATAATTCTGGAAATAAATGTTTCAGATAAAGAAAACTAGGATGTCCTAGCCTATAGTGCCATAGCATTATTTTTTCTTGAACAGAGATTGAACTAGTACTATTAAAGCTCTGAGCTTTTTTATTACTAACAGGTACTTCATCAAAGTAGTAAAGACCTTCAAGCATCCTAGCACGCCCAATCATCATCCCCGAGTTCTGGTCCTGAAATTCACAATGGGATTCAAAAAATGTAACACGACAATTAGAATCCTTAGATAGTTTACTGACAGACAAAAGGTTACAGGCTAAGTTGGGGACGTGAAGAACAGCATTGAGATTAATTTTCTCAGTTAGTTTAATAAATCCTTTTCCTGCAATAGGTGAAAAACTACCATCGGCTATTCTGATTTTGTCATGACTAGAACAAGGGAAATAGGTACTAAATAAATGGGAAAAACTAGTCATGTGATCGGAAGCACCGGAATCTATGATCCACGGAGAGAAGTTTAGGCAAGAGAAGGCTTTAGGATTTCTACCTGTTTGTGCCAACAAAACACTAGGAGTACCGGATGAGGAGTTGGATTTTATCAGCTTTAAGAGTTGATCAATCTGCTCTTTGTTGAAGGGACCTGAATCGGCTTCATTAGCGGTAGGAAAGCCACGATTTTTCTCTCCTTGTTTGCTGCTTTTCCAGTTGACAGGTTTGCCATGGATCTTCCAACACGTTTCGCGTGTATGGCGAGGCTTGTTGCAAAAATCACACCAGACCCGTGGCTTATCATCAAACCTGCGCTGGTAATTTGCAGCCTTGTTGGCCGCAGCATCGCTAATTAAAGCAGAAATTTCAATTGATTCACCAGTACCTTTTTTCTTAAGCATGACGCTCCTTCGGCTCTCTTCCCTTCTGACTTCGGCAAATACTTCGCCAATGAATGGGAGAGGAGGTCTGCCAATAATTCTTCCTCGCACTTCATCGAACTCAATGTTGAGGCCGGCAAGAAACTTGTAAATACGGCTGTCTTCCACAGTTTTCTTGTGGTGGTTGCAGTCGTCAACCGATTTCCATTCGTATGTGTTGAAGATGTCAAGATCCTGCCACAACCTTTTCAACGAATTGAAATATTTGGTGACGGAATCATCTCCTTGACGAATCTCTCCCAACTTCAAAGTTAATTCGAAAACTTGAGATTGATTTCCTAGGTCAGAATACATCTGACTAACATTATCCCACAATTCTTGTGCAGTAGTATAGCACATGTAATTAGAGCTTATATCCTCCTCCATGGAATTGACCAACCATGTCATAACCATGGAGTTTTCAGCGTCCCAACTGTCGAACAGCGGATCATTAACAGCAGGAGCCTTCTTATCACCAGTGATGTAACCGATCTTTCCTTGCCCACGGATATACATCCGGACAGATTGTGACCAGCGGAGAAAATTATCACCATTTAGGCGGATGGTGGTGATTTGGACAGAGTGAGAGTTGGACGTTTTCACCGGAATGGCAGCGGCAGGGGTTGAAGTGGTTTCGGACGTGACTTCCGACATGGCTATGACGGTTTTAGGGCTGCTGTGTTTTTTGTTGCTCTGATACCAACTTAGAAAATATGAGGAAGAAGAACTCCGAAAATATGAGGAAGAAGGAATATATTTCTGTTATATTCAAAACTTCTTATCTTACAAGACCAAATGACACTCCTTATATAGGAGATATTACAAACATCATTATAACCCATTATATGCCACTTACATATTATATATTACCACTATCTACCACTATCATATTATATACATGCCACTATCCTTCACCAACACCACTATCATATTATATACATGCCACTATCTACCACCAACACCACTATCATATTCTATACATGCCACTATCCTTCACCAACACCACTATCATATTATATACATTAACACAAATTTCCAGCACACATGAAAACAATGTTACTGCACTCCTTGTGTATGTTGATGATATTTGATCTATAGAAAAGCAAAAGTTGAATAGCTATCTTACTAAGGAGTTTGAGATAAAAGACTTCGGTAACTTAAAGTACTTCTTGAGTATTGACGTTGCAACATCTCAAAGAGAGTGTTTATCTCACTAAGAACATATGTTTTGGACCTTCTTAAGGACAAAGTGTGCATGGGTATAAAGCTATTGATACCATGTTGGAGCAGAATTGCATGTTAGGGGATGAAACTAAAGATTCATTTGACAGGGAGCGATATCAGAGGCTGGTTGGTAAGTTAATTTATCCATCTCATACTCACCTAGATATAGATTATGTTGTTAGTTAGCCTTGTGAGCCACTATGCATAATCCTATTGAATTGCATATTAGTTTATAGACTACTCCAGTACTTCAAAAGAAAGAGTTTAATTTTTTATAATATTTGCTTACCTTTAATGGTAAATATCAGCATCCAGCCATGCAAACTGAGATTCAAGTAGCTCAGATTACCAAATGAAAAATGAGATGTTATTCAAATGAAAAAACACTATGAGATACATCCATATTAATTATAATTCAGTTTGAAATAGATGATGTTGCACAATGGAAGAAGTGCTCTACAAATTTACAAGAAAACTAAATGCAACTAACACACTGTAAATCAATATAATAAAAAAGCACTGTTATGCAAATTTGAAGCAACAAAGTCTGATATTGCTAGTGTAATATGCCAAAAGTACTCTTTCACCTACAAAGTTTGCTAGAGCATGATTTGAGAGGTTTACTTGGGCTATGCTTAGGTGTGGCTACAAACAGAGTCAAGATGACTATACCCAATTTATTTAACATGAAAACAAGGTTACTGCACTCCTTGTGTGTGTTGATGATATTTGATCTATAGAAAAGCAGAAGTTGAATAGCTATCTTACTAAGGAGTTTGAGATAAAAAACTTTCGAAACTTGAAGTACTTCTTGAGTATTGACGTTGCAACATCTCAAATAGTGTGTTTATCTCACTAAGAACATATGCTTTGGACCTTCTCAAGGACAAAGTGTGCTTGGGTATAAAGCTATTGATACCATGTTGGAGCAGAATTGCATGTTAGGGGATGAAACTAAAGATTCATTTGACAGGGAGCGATATCAGAGGCTGGTTGGTAAGTTAATATATCCATCTCATACTCACCTAGATATAGATTATGTTGTTAGTTAGCCTTGTGAGCCACTATGCATAATCCTATTGAATTGCATATTAGTTTATAGACTACTCCAGTACTTCAAAAGAAAGAGGTCAATTTTTTACAATATTTGCACAACTTTAATGGCAAATATCAGCATCCAGCCATGCAAACTGAGATTCAAGGAGCTTGGGTTACCAAATGAAAAATGAGATGTTATTCAAATGAAAAAACACTACGAGATGCATCCATATTTATTATAATTCAGTTAGAAATAGATGATGTTGCACAATGGAAGAAATGCTTTACAAATTTAAAAGAAAACTAAATGCAACTAACACATTGTAAATCAATATAATCAAAAAGCACTGTTATGCAAATTTGAAGCATATATTTGAAACAATTAACTAGTGAATACAAGCTCCAGAAGCATACATACAATACAAAGCAGAAAACACAAACTTCAAGAACAGGACATGTATTGTGTACGTGTTCTTCTATTTCATTATTCTTTGCTTATTTCCAATCCCTTCAAAGAGCAAAATGTAATCAACTTCAGTACCAAATTATAGCAGTTGCAAATGGTTGACATTAAATATTATCAACGACTAATATTTTAGTTCAAAAAATAAGGAATATTACACCATTCAATATATATATTTGTATGTGAAAATATATCAAAGTCATATCCATAAACAAGTCAAGAAACCATCAACAAGAGATTCTCACTTAGGAAAGGGAAAAGAAATCCTGCAACAAACTGATATTGCTAGAGTAATTTATTTAACTTGTAATTTTCTACTAGTCATGACATTGACAGTGAAAAGTTAAACCACTACAATAACAATACAAGGATCCATCATCAACCAATTTGTCAACAGACATTTCAACAGCGTTTCATGTTTGAACATGAGAAACATTTTAAAGATGTTTGTGAGCAAATAAAAGCATTTGTACACATAGTCCAACTGCAGAAACTTCATTGTTTGTTGGGGCCTTTTGTTAATACTTACAAATTGTGATACCAGTACCATGTTCATGTGAAGTACCAAATATATACTCAAAGATTACGTAGGAAGAAGGAGGTGCTGACCTTCAATAACATATTCTAACTTCATTTTGAAAAGTGGTAACAACATGTGCAGTGGGATTTGATACTTGAATTCTTTCCTCTATTCTTTTGGGTTTTTTCTTGTTTTGATAGAATTCATATATTGAATATGCGCCATCACCAAACCAAATTAAAATAAGGCTTGTGTCTCATTCAAATGAAGTCGACAACATAAATTTTTTTTCACCATTCTACTCTATCAATGTTTATATACTTGATTAATTAAGTAAATTCACATGGATTACATAATATGCCAAAAGTACTCTTTCACTTGAGCCAACATATTTTGATTCTATAAATCATAGCACCTCCAACCAACCTCATCATGCTTATTAATAATCGAACCTAAATAATTAGAATGTTCACCAAAAATTGCATTAATAATATTGCTTTTGGGATCACATGCACATTTCTTGTGAACAGTCAATGCAATCTCTTAGTTACCACAATTTATCATAAAGTGAGTTGAAAAGGAAAAGTAAACAAATGAATTTCAGACTCCAGATCCTGAAATTTGAAAATTTTACAAATAGCATACTTACCGCAGGAAATTAAAACTCCCAAATCCTATCCATGTAAGTTTAAGTAGTACTAGTCCTGCACTAACAGTGGCCACAAACATATATTATAATATGTGACCCAAAGCAGCTAATAATTAATATCCATGAAAAAAGCAACCTAAATGACAATCCTGTACTACAGGATTAGCCTTAGGGGTTCACAGTGGTCGAGTGCAATTGCAGATGCAAATGGCAAGCAATGAAAGAGCATATACGATCCAGGAAATGAGCTTGAGGCAGAGAGAGAAAGAAACAGTGATGGACTCTATGTCTCATTCGCTTTCCAATGTTGACCATTACTCCCTCACCCATCATAACCGTTGCCTTCCTTCTCCAACCACTGTCAACCCCAATTCCATCTTTCCCATCGCCCTTTATTTTTGTTTCTAATAAAATCAATTTGTCTACCACCACCCTACACACGGACCTGCACCTCATCTCCCACTTTTGCACTTTGTCCTCTCTATTTTTCTCTTTCATTCTCTCTGTCTCCATCACTTTCCAATGCCGACCACTACTCTCTTGCCCTCCATAGCGGTGACAGTGGTTGTGGAGGTTGGAGAAGGGGTGGGTGATGGCTATGGAGGGCAATGGAGTACTGGTCGGCATTGGAAAGTGAAAGAGACGAAGAGAATGAAGGTGAAAAAAATAGAGAATGACTGTTATGCAAATTTGAAGAATATATTTGAAACAATTAACTAGTGAATACAAGTTCAAGAAGCATACATACAAATAAATAAGAGAGAACATAAAGCTCAAGAACAAGACATGTATTGTGTACCTGTTATTCCATTTCATGGTTCTTTGCTTATTTCCAATCCCTTCAAAGAACAAAATGCAATCAACATCAGTACATATTAGAGCAGTTCCACACGGTTGACATTAATGATTAGATGAAATTAACCACTAATATTTTATTTCAAAAAACAAGGAATGTTATACGGTTCAATATATATATTTGTAATAAAACTTATCGAAGTCATACCCATAAACAAGTCAGGAAGCCATCAACAAGCAATTCTCACTTAGGAAAGGGAAAAGAAATCATGCAACAAATTGATATTGCTAGTGTAATTTATTTAACTCGTAATTTTCTACAAATACTCGCGATTTATTTAATGTCAATCATGACATTGACATTGAAAAGTTAAACAACTATAATAACAATACAAGGAACCATCATCCATCAATTTGTCAACAAACATTTCAACAGCATGTCAATATGAGAAACATTTAAAAAAATGTTGGCACATGAATAAATTTTTTCTTTTTCTTTTTTACCACCTTTAGTGTTAAGTTACCAATTTTCTCAAATGCCTAAGCTATTAGGAAATGGGCCCAACAATGTATATCAAGCTATCTAACAGCCTC
Organism: Camellia sinensis; assembly: GCF_055761805.1. NCBI lineage: Eukaryota > Viridiplantae > Streptophyta > Magnoliopsida > Ericales > Theaceae > Camellia > Camellia sinensis. The sequence goes on from NC_138975.1 coordinate 128,089,924, forward strand.
TCTCAAGTGCAACCCCGTCTTGCACGTGGAGAAACAAATAGAGAACCATATAGAAGGAGAAGTAAACAACAAAACAAAGAGGGAGAAACCAAATACGGACAAAATACCAAATGTCAACTAAGAGACTTGAACCCAAGACCTCTCTTAACCAAAACTCTGATACTATGTTACAAAAAACAACGCTCAATTAGTACACATTAATGTGTGTTTGGGAGGGGAAAGATTGAGTACACACCTAACCTTTGGCGTAATGCACAAAGTGGTGGCCCCAAGATTTGAACCCATAACCTTAAGGTTATCAGGCCAAGATTTAACCATTGAACCAATGGTCACCCTTTTTGATACCATGTTACATTACCAATTTTTTTCAAAAGCTTAAACTATTAGGAAATGGACCCAACAATGTATATCAAACTATCTAACAACTAAATGACAACAACGTGCATTAACGACCGTCATCTTCACCGCAAAATAATCTTTAACAAGAAATTTAAGATTCTCCTATTGTTTTGATGTGGCGTTGTTTTTGTATTCTAGAAAAAGTCATAGCATAAACTTCATTGCTTTTTGAGGCTTCTTGTTAATACTTACAAATTGTGATACCAGAACCATTTTCACATGAAATACCAATTACCTAGTCAAATTATTACACAGGAAGAAGGAGCTGGCCTTCAATAAAAGATTCTCCAACGTAGTTTCACATCATCTTGAAAAGTGGTGACAATATGTGCAATGGGATTTGTTCGTTGGATTTTTCCCCTTTTCTTCTAGATTTTTTCTTGTTTTGATAGAATTCATTTATTGAATATGCCCCGTCAAAAAACCGAACCAAATCAAAGCTAAGTTTTATGTGCCATTCAAGTGTGGTTGGCTACACGAATCATTTTTCTATCAGTGATTTTATGCTAAGTTAAGTAAGTAAATTCATACGAATCACATAATACGGCAATGTGTCACATACTCTTCCACTTCTACCAATATATTTCGATCCTATGAATCATAGCACCTCCAACCACATCATGCTTATCAATAATCGAACTTTATGTAACAAAAATGTTCACTACTTGTTTTCCATCACCAAATTGCATTAATAATATTGCTTTTGGGATCAAATGCACATTTCTTGTGAACAGTCGATGCGATCTCTTAGTTTCCACAAATTATCATACAGTGAATTGAAGAGGAAAAGTAAAAATTGAATTTCAGATTCCAGATCCTGAAAATTTTGCAAATGGGAGTTCCTGTGCAATTCAATCATATGCTAGCCCTTACACATTCACTATCAATGAGCATAATCAAAAAAAATGAAACTATACTAATAATTGATGGAAGTAATTCCAATAAACAAGACAATTTTACAAACAGTGCAAAACTCCCAAATCCTTTAAAAGCAGCTAATAATAATTAAAATTAATATCCATAAAAAAAAAAGCAACCTGAATGACAATCCTGTGCAGGATTAGCATTAGGGGTTCACAGTGGTGGAGGGCAATTGCAGATGGAAATGGCAAGCAATGAAAGAGCATATACCATCCAGGAAATGAGCTTGAGGCAGAGAGAGAAAGAGACGGTGATGGCCGCAAAGAAAGCGGTAACTCCACGGAGTAGTCCAGCGTGCTCAAGCAAGCGGCCTGATTTTGGGTACTTGGCAACGATGTATTTAGCAACAACGAGAAAAGCGAGTGCAAACACCATTAAGAGACACAGCAATTGGAAGGTTATAGGGTAGTGTTTACGAGTCTGGACGGATCGGAAGGCGATTTCAAAAGCTGCTGTCAAGCAGAACGCTAAAACTAGCTTCGGCAATCCTAGGTCTTGTTGCTGAGCATTGCGTGGAATTACTGGTTCAGGCAGGGCATCAACAGGAGGATGAGGAGGATGAGCTTGGGCCACTGATTTAGAAGGCTCGGCGGTGGTGGCAGCGGCCGCATCAAAATGATCGAGAATTTGAATCATTGATTCAGCAGGCGGCGGAACTTGGGTCCCCAAGTGTTCTTGGGTCGTGTTGGAGGCCGGAAAACCGCCCAAGTCCATCGACCCAATGGAATTACTGGTTCAGGCGGGGCATCAAGACGAGGAGGAGGGTAAGGATAAGCATACTTTGGATCATTCATCTTTGCAACACGAACTCAAAACAAGAAAAACAAAAACAAACCCAAAAACAAGGAGGAGGAGGAGGAGGAGGAGGAAAGATCAGAGAAACAGAGAGAGATGCGCTAGAGTGGTCTCACCTTGCTCAGACTTGTAGTCGGTTAAATAGAGGAGCAATGATGTAGACTTCAAGCTGTCTTCTTTAGCCTTCTTCTTTTATCCTTATTATGCAATGATGCAGACTTTAGCTTTCTCCTTTCATCCTCATTCTATTCTCACTTTAGTTACTCTTTTGGATGGAGTCAAGATCCCCTGCATTCGCTCCCTCCTTACATTTCCTACTTGTACGACTATTGGATCTACTTTTATGCTCAATTTTGATAATATAAACTGTTTATATTTTAAGATTTGCTCAGTATATCATACCTGTAAAAAATCAAGTTAATCGGATATCAAAAAGCATGTGTTTGGAAAACTATTTATTAATTTTTTTAAAAAAATAGTTTTTAGTTCGATTTTTCCGAACACACGCTTTCTGATATCCGATTAACTTGATTTTTTACAGGTATGATATACTGAACAAATCTTAAAATATGAACGGCTTGGATTATCAAAATTGGGCCTAAAAGTAGGCCCAATGGCCCTGCAAATAGGAAATGATGCAAGGAGGACATCCTTCCTCTTCCAGGAATAGTGTAGTCGTAGGTGTATATATTTTGTGTATAAAAATTAGAGAATAGAATAAGGATAAAGAAGAAAACTAGAACTCTACATCGTTTACATGAATTTAACTCAAATTCACTAGCAATATATATAGAGTCAAGATCCCCTCTTTGCACTTCCTTCTTGTATTTCCTACTTACAGGGCCATTAGGCCCACTTTTAGGCCTAATTTTGATAATCCGAACCATTCATATTTTAAGATTTGTTCAATATATCATACCTGTAAAAAATCAAGTTGATCGGATATCAGAAAGCATGTGTTCGAAAAAATCGAACTAAAAACTATATTTTTTTTAAATTTAATAAACAGTTTTCCGAACACATGCTTTCTGATATCCGATCAACTTGATTTTTTACAGGTATGATATACTGAAAAAATCTTAAAATATGAACGGTTCGGATTATCAAAATTGGACCTAAAATTGGGTCCAATTGCCCTAAAAGGAAGAAGTGCAAGGAGGGGATTTTGACTCCATATATATTGCTTGGGAATCTGAGTTAAATTCATGTGAAGGATGTAGAGTTCTAGCTTTCTTCTTTAGCCTTATTCTATTCTCTAATTTAGTTTCTCTAATAGTTCTAGTTCCACGTTTGGTGTAGTCATAGGTGTATGTATTTTGTGTATATATATATTGTTAAGAAATCTAAGAAGTTAAATTCATGTATAAAGAATAAGTGTAATTCTTAGTCTAAAAATTCTGCATAGAATCACAAACTTTAAAAATCAAGAAATCATATCAAATGAATGAATTTTGAAATAAAATTTTTACAATAGATTAATTACATATTGAATTGCATATCAGAATTTTCTCATAACTTTTGGGAGTCAAAATCTATATTAACTGGTGCGTTCAAATCTGTCCAGAAACTGGGGTAAAACAGTAACTTCGGAAGTGTTGTTCTCTTTGGGTATAAATCCGAAAATATCAAATCAGCGTCATTAGAACCGGTTATGAGTCTAGTTTCTTACATTTTTTGCCTTGCATTGATTGCTCGTGTATACTAAGAGAACCATTAATTTCTTTAAAGTGCTGCAAAAAACAATCTATTTGGGCATAATTAATTGTAAATAATTATTTTGGTAAGCAAATCAAGTAAAACCGTTTGGGTTTGAAACTTAGCATATATTAGTTGATATCTGGAGGGTTTTGGAATTTTTCGAACAGCGTGGAGTGGGTTTTGTAATTTTCAAAGTTAGCGAATAGATTGGGAAAATTTGTTTAAAATTCTGTTTTATCTTAAAGTTACTTTTAATTAAGTTTCGATTTGAACCCATGTCTTGGGTGATTTTAGACCTTGAAGAACATGAGCTTGGGTAATATTTAAGAGTAACGGTTGTTGGACAATCTTCACTGTATTTAAATAGATTAAATTCTGTTGTGTACTAAACAACAACTAGAATATAAAGAAATAAAGGAAAGGAGAGAAAAATGTTTGATTACAAAAATCAAACTAGAAATAGAATTAAATAAATAAAAACTGATTTTATTTTGTTACCAAAACAAAATTAAAATCTGATTTAAATAAATAATAATAAAACAGAAAATAAATAAATAACTTACTTGATTAATCTGTTGAATATTATTCTGATCAAGTCCAGTGTTTGACACTGTGTCCTTAAGACAGATTCGTCCTTTCCTCGGTACTTTCAGAATATGGACGTCTATCTCTCAGGATGAAATAATCTACAACAAATATATGCAGTACTACAATATATGTGTACAACAAACACACTAAGTGTTTTATACTCTCTCTGACAAGAAAATAATGCAGCAAAATGAAGAGTATGAATGCTGAAATTTATGGACGAAAATTAGTGAATCTGATAACAAATGAGGGCTAGTCTATTTATAGATGGATTGATGGCTTTCCATTTTGAATTAAACTGGTACTGTACCTGTTCAATTTGAATTAAACAGATACAAATCTGTTTAAGGCACTGTTTGGTTTGAAATTCGGATGGATTTGAATTTGAACAAAACAAATTCGGTTTTGGGTTTGAATCTGGACAGACTCGGGTCTGTCTGTGAAGAGGTGCAACAATTTGAATTTAAAATTTAAATCTGGACAAAAATTCAGAATTAATTTTTGGACAAATTTTATTTCAAAAAATAAAATTTAAATTCAAATGTTTTTGGCCAAAAAAGATTAGTATTGGGTCAAACAAGCCCAACCCAACCTCACACCACGCACTTGCGCCCAAGTGTAATAACCCTCGTCACTGTTTACCGATAACCACTGATTACCGTTAAACTGAACTGATTATGACTGATAACTGAACTGATTTAAATATTGAACTGATTGACTGAAAACTAGAACTGACCTGACGGAGTATGTCTGTTTAATTGTAATTCTATTTGTTGATTGTTTATTTGATCTGTTCGTATTTTAGTGTTTAAACTGCTAATTGAAGGCCTTATCGGCCGCCGAACCGGAAATCGATTAGTGTTTTGTGATTAACGTAATTTATGTGATTTATGGTATAGTTATTCGAAAACCGATTTGGAATGATTAAATTAGATTAGAGTAAGTTAAATTGCATAGTTTGACTTAACTACAACTTTGCCCTTGAGTGGGCCACTACACCAAACCTTGTTTTAGGCTTGACCTTGTATACACATTGAATCAAAACATTTCATCAGTCCATTCTCCTTGTTCAACCGGCCATAGAGAGAGGGGAAGTGAGAGAATTGAGTTTACTTGTAGAATTGCTTGATGAATTGAAGATTGATTTCATAATTGAGCTCCTAAACCTCGAATACAAGACTAAGGTAGGGAAACTCATCTTCTTATTGTTGTCATTGAGCTAGTTCTTGCATGTTTCATACTTCATTGTAGGACTAAGTCATGATTTGATTCAAAAATGTTGAATTGGAGCTCATTCCATGCATGCATGTTCGAATTGTTGAATTTGAGTTGATTCCATGGAGAATTGTCTCATGCATGCTCATGGTTATGTTAAGTCCTTGTTTTCATCTTATTTTTGGAACAATTGGCTCCTTAGAGCATCAAATTGAAGCTTTGAAATGAGTTAAATTCGTGCATGTTTGCATGTTCTTCATATTTATGGAAATTGGTTTGAATTGGATTTATTTGAAACGCCCTTGGGCCTTGATTTTACAAATTAAGTTTTGAATCATATTAAGTATGAGTTTTGAGTGTGTTTTCTAGAAAATTGGCCCAAGAGGATCGAAATTTATGGTTTAAAACTTGGTTTTGAGCTTGAGGTTCAAATCTGAAATTTCCAGAATTTGGACTCACGCTCGAGCGGGGTGATTGGCGCTTGAGCGTGGAAATCGTGCTCCCAGCATTTTGTTCTGTTTTAAAGTCCGCTCGAGCGGAATAATTGACGCTCGAGCGGGACGTTGTGTCTCATGCTCGAGCGGGTGTTGAGCGCCCAATCGAGCGTGATTTCTGCCTATCCAGCACTTTTGACTGTTTTGCAGAACGCTCGAGCGGGTAAGTCTACGCTCGAGCGGAAACCTTTGTCTTCATGTCCGCTCGAGCGATTTAACCTACGCTCGAGCGTGACCCTTGTTTTCTGATAAGTCTGAAAATGTTTTTCAAGTGCATCTTTGCATCCTCATCTCATTCTAGGCATTCTTAGGCCTAGTTTAAGGCATCTCATTGAGGATATAGATGTAGAACACACCGAGGCAATTAGGGATTAAGTTATTATTTTCCCAACTGTGTAGCTTAGTGTGTGTTCAATCTGTAACTGTGTAGGGTTGGCGACTGGGGACGCGCTCTAGCTTTACTGTAGCCCAGAACTCTGTGAGTAACAACTGTGTAAAGATATGTTCAAAATGATTATCTTCTGAACAATTGAACTGTACTGCTTTCTGAACTGATTACTGTTAACTGAATGAATGTATGTCCTATATTCTGAACTGTATTGTGGCATCCTTAGCACCTACTGTTTACTGATACTGTTGCAGAGATCTCTGTCGGTTCCCTCGTTGGAACCACTACTGTTACTGACTGATGGCCATCATTTACTGCTCGGCCTTTTAAGACCTACTGTTTACTGTACTGTTATGCTAATGGATGTACCACATATGACTGCACTGACTGAGCGACTGAAATACTGATTTAATGAACTGTTTTCATTACTGTAAGGACATTCATTCTTAACCCCTTTACGCATTGTGTTATTCACTGGGCTTTAGCTCACTGTTCATATATATATGTAGGTGTGCAGGCACCAGACCGCAGCTAGGAGCGCCGGGGTAAACTCCCGTTTTGTCGAGCCAACCTATGTGCCTCACTGCGAGGTTCTGAGCGTGTCAAGTTATGGCTTAGGGGTGTTTTAGTTCCCCCTTCTGCCTCTATAACTGTTTGTTTACTGTACTGTACTGTTTAATAGGGATTAGGTCCCTAACCGAATGATTGTATATATGTACATACTGTTTTGTCTGACCGTATATATTTGAATGAAAAGTCTTTTTGCATACAGACTGTCACAGCTCATTGGACATTGTTTATTTACTGTATTGGCTTCCGCCAGCCCCTGTACTCTATATTACTGTATTACTGTTAAGCAGGCCTTCGGTAATCTCGAATTACTGGCCGGTTACGGTGCTAAACCCATAGGGGCGGGTTTGGGTCGTGACACCAAGCCCAGGCCCAGCTGAGCTGACCGGACGGTGCGCGCGTGTGGTGATTTTTGGGTCCAATGAGTCTAGCCCATTTTGCCCATAACCTCCCTCTCTAAAACACTTGGGTACCCCTTGGGGCACACCCCAAGTTCCAATCCCATGCCTTATAAACCCATTCAAAACTTCTCATAAAATCAATGTGGGACAAGCCTTATTCAAACCTTTAAGAATATTCCACCAAAACTCCATTTTTATGGAGCATACTTTGGCTTCAATTTCGCATTCACCCGGTAATGGTTTTGAGCAACCAAATATACCACGTGAATCACAACGCGGCATAGTACGTGTTACCACTTTGACCCGCGAAAATCGACGCACGGGGCCCACCTAAAAAATAGACCAAACTTAGGAAAAAATTCTAGTTTTACCCAGAATTTTCAAACCATTTCCAACAACGGTGAGTTGGGTTGAACCGTGTTAGTGCGCTTTAGTTTGGGGTTACTTAGTTCTTATTCTTTAGTATTTTTAAATTAGAAGTGACGTGTAGTTTTCATACTTAGTTCAGGGCACTAATTGGACTCTTATACTCTACTCGAGGATTACATTGTTCCGTTTTCAGGTGAGTAGTTGCATGCTACATATTTTTATAAATATTCCCCTACCCTGAATTGTTGGAAAATTGAATTGTTGTTTCAGGACTAAACTATTTTGATAAATTATTATAGTATCAATGGAATTAAAATAATTTCTGAATCATGTGTAACTATTTGTTATGGCCTCATGTTTATAATGGTGAATTACCATATTTTGCAAAACTGAATTGTATTGATTATCGGGACCATCTGTATATTTAGTCCAGGAAAATTATTCCATCGTGTGTAGTGACTCTCGCCACTAGGGTAAAGATCCGGGTTGGGTCGTAATGACTCTAATGTTCAACGATTATAAGGAAAAGACCTGGGTTGGGCTAGGTGACCTTCAATTGGATCGTCTTAGAGAAAAAGCCCAGGTTGCCACCCCAATGATGACTCTTGGTTCGATATTGGATCCAACAGGCCTATTGCCTTGAGAACTATGTGGCATGTTAATTGCTATTCTTGGTACCCATAAAATTATTGGTGTTCATGGACCTTTAGGACATTCATTTATTTTGTTTTAGATTTTTATGTCAAGTTTGTGCATATTTATTTTTATTTTTATTGGGATTCATTTAGGATTATTTTGATATGTGGGCTGTTTATATCCCATAAGTTTAGATGGTATTGATTACGGTTGGTTTTGCCGTTTATAATTGTTGCATGTCACTGGATTGAGTTTTGGTTATTTATTACTGGATTATTATATAGTTATTCAATGTGTTTATGGATTCGTATTTAGGCTTACATGTGCCTTGGGCTAAGGCCCTGTGGGCCACGGCCGGTCATACTCGGGCTTGGGGTGTGACAATCATAAATTTATTTTAGGTTTAAAATTAATCAAAATATCGTCTAATAGTATTTAATTTGCACTTCAAGATTCATAGGAAAAATATTTGAGATTGTAAAATTATTATTATTTAATTATTTATTTTATTTTTGTATTTGGGTTCTCTCATTCTCCCCCTCTAAAAGAAAAGTTTCATCCTCGAAACTAACTTAAGTAAATCATGAGAATAGATGTGGGTACTTCTCGCGCATCTCGTCCTCGCGTTCCCAAATTACCTCTTCAACTAGATGATTGCGCCACAGTATCTTAACCAATTTAATGGCCTTTGTACGTAACATTTTCTCTTTCAAATTCAAGATCTAAACATGCATCTTCTCATACGAAAAATCCTCTCTAATCTGAAACGGCTCATAATCTATCACATGCGATGGACTGTGCACATATTTCCTCAGTATAAACACATGAAACACATTATGCACTCTTGCCAACCTAGGGGGTAAAGCAATATGGTACGCAACCTCACCAACTTTCTCCAATACCCCAAATGGTCCAATGTATCTAGGACTCAACTTTCCTTTCTTTCCAAACCTGATGACTCCTTTCCATGGTGATACTTTTAAGAATACCATATCCCCCATATGAAACTCTAAATCTCTCCTACGATGATCATTATAACTTTTTTGTCTACTCTGAGTAGTCAATAATCTCTCTCTGATGATGACAATTTTCTATGTAACATCCTTCACCAAGTCAGGTCCCAACCATTGCCTTTCACTAACCTCATACCAACACAAAGGAGATCTATACTTCTTCCCATACAAAGCCTCATAAGGAGCTACTCCCAAACTAGCATGATAACTATTATTATACGCAAACTCTATGAGCGGCAAATAATCACCCCAATTACCTCTCCACTCCAAAGCACAAACATTCAACATATCCTCAAAGGTCTGAATAATCCTTTCTGATTGCCCATCTGTTTGAGGGTGGTAAACTGAACTAAAATTTAACCGAGTACCCATAGCTGATTGTAACGCACCCCAAAACTTAGACACAAAACGAGGGTCCCGATTTGACATTATTGACACAGATGCACCATGCAATTTAACAATCTTCTTCACATACAGCTGTGCAAATCGAGCTAAAGAATAGTTTATCCGCATTGCAATAAAATTTGCTAACTTGGTTAATCTATCAACAACTACCCAAACTACATCGTGATTACTACTAGTGCGAGGTAATCTGTACACAAAGTCCATGGTAATATAATCTCACTGTGACAACCCTCACCTCTGATTAGTGCTAATCTATGATTAAGCATGATACGTAATTGAACAGACTGAAATTCTGAACTAAACACATGAGTGTGTTGCTTGATTTCATTTTCTATATGTTTGTCATAAATGGATCTGTTCATGTTTTTAGTTTCGAATTTCGAATTGCGAATTGCGAATTGAAGGTCCTATCGGCGACCGAATCAGAAATTGATTGGTATTTATGCTAGTCAAAATTTATGTGATTTTATGATAGAGTTAATTAGAATTTGATTTGGTACGATTAAATTAGATTAGATTAAATAATGTTAAATCACACTAGTTATGTTTATTACTCTTTTGCCACTTAGTGGATTATTCTAGGACCATTTAGTTGACTCATATATGTTAGCATTAGCACCTCTTCAACCATTATTCAGACCCAAAACAGAGAGTTAGAGAGTGTCTTGGGAGAGAATTGATTCATCTTGAAATCTTGGCTTGAAATTTAAAGGAATTGAAGGACAATAGCAAATTTAAGCTAGCACATTTGAAATTGAAGACTTAAGGTAGGGAGTTCTTCCTTTAAATTGTGAATTTAAGTTAGTTCTTGCATGGTTCATGGAAGATTAGAGTTTTGAGGTCTTAAATTGGTTTAAAATGTTGAATTGAGAGTTAGAACATGCATGCATGTGCATATTCTTGAGTTTTGAAGTTGTGTCATGAGAATTTCTCCATGCATGTTCATATTTTGGGTCTTGATCCATGAACTCACCATGTTTTGAAGTTAAATCTTGCATTTGATCTTGTCTTTAAGCATTAGAGTTCATGGGAACTCATGCATGTATGCGTTTTGCATTGTTTTTCATGTTCTTGAATTTTAACTTGAAACTTGTGTTTATTTGATCTACCTTTGGGCTTTGATTTAGCAAATTGATCTTTGAAACATGCCAAATTATGGGTTCTAAGGTGTTTTCCAGAAAATTAGCCCAAAAGGATCGGATTTGATGCTTTAAAAGTTGATTTTGAGCTTGAAGGTTCAATCTGGAAATTCCAGAATTTGGACCCACGCTCGAGCGTAGGACTTCACGCTCGAGCGTACACTCTGAGTTCATGCAGTCCGCTCGAGCGGGAAAAGTAACGCTCGAGCGTGAAATGCGTGTATCCAGTACTTTTCATACATTTGCAGTCTGCTCGAGCGAGGGAATGCATGCTCGAGCGAGGACTTGTGTCTCACACTCGAGCAGAGGTCGAGTGTCCATCGAGCGTGGATTGCGTGCATCCAGTACTTTTACCTAAGTTTGCAGTCTACTCGAGCGGGGAAATTTGCACTCGAGCGGAGCTCCTTTGTCTACATGTCTGCTCGAGCGTAGAAAACCACGCTCGAGCGTGGACCCTTGTTTCAGCAATTTTTGAAAAGTATTTTAAAGTGCATCTTTGCATCCTCTTTCCATCCTAGGCATTCCTAGGCTATGTTTAAGGCATCTTAATGGAGAGATTGATGTAGAACCACACCGAGTCAAGTTAGGGGTTAAGTTATTAAACCCAAGGGTGTAACTTAGTGTTTGTTCATTTTGTAACTGTGTAGGGTTGGAATCTGAGGATGCGCACTAGCCTATCTGTAGCCAAGCACTTTGTGAGTAACAATGTTGTAAAGATATGTTCAATCAAGAATATTTTCTGAATGATCTACTGTACTGCTTTCTTAAATGATATTTCCTACTGAATGAATGTTTGTCCTATTTGTGAACTGTATTCGTGGCATCCATAGCAACCTACTGTTACTGTACTGTTACTGCTACTGTTACAGAGATCTCTGTAGGTTCCCATGTTTGGAACCATTACTGTTTACTGTTATGATGGGCATCAACTGACTGTTTAGTCTGTTAAGACCTACTGTACTGTTTTGCTATTGGATATACCACATATAACTACTATAGTTCCTAAATGACTAATATGACTGTTTAATGACTGAAATGACATTCATTCTTAACCTCTTTACGCATATGTTATTCACTAGGCTTTAGCTCACTGTTTATATATATATGTAGGTGTACAGGCACCGGATCGATGCTAGGAGCGTCAGGCTAAACTCCCGTTTTGTCAAAGCCAACCTTTGTGCCTCACTTCGAGGTTTCGAGTGCGTCAAGCCAAGGCTGTTTTGGGGTGTTTTAGATTTCCCCTTTTTGCCTCTGTTCTGTAATAAATGTTGTGACTGGCACTGTACTATTATGGTAGGGATTCGGTCCCTAATCTAAATGTCTGTATATGATGCATGTATATACTGTTTTGGTTTTGAATGTGATTATGTGCAGAAAAGTCTTTTTGCATTCAGATTGACACAGCTCATTGGACATCTTTTATTTACTGTATTGGCTTCCGCCAGCCCCTTTACTCGCTACTACTGTTATTACTGTTAAGCAGACTTTCGGTAATCACGGATTACTGGCCGGTTATGGTACTAAACCCATAGGGGCGGTTTGGGTCGTGACACTCACTTCCACTCTGGTATAGGTAAGGGTTGTAGTTTTCCCATGGGTTTTTGATGTTCTACTTTAACCTGTTGACACACTAAACACTGAGCCACAAATTTTGCAATATCTCTTTTTATACCATTCCACCAAAAATGTTCATAAAGATCCCAATACATCTTCGTGTTTCCAGGATGAATGCTGTAACTAGAACTATGTGCCTCCATCATAATCTCCTTCCTCAAATCGCCACCAATAGGAACACAAACTCGGCTACGGAATCTAAGCAACCCATCATCACTAACCACAAAGTCTACATGTAGACGTCCCCGAACGCCCCGGAAGGGACAAGCTCCCCCGTTCTGTTCATTTAGGGTCACTACAGCTCGGACTCTCAAATTGTCACGGTTCTAAATCTGAACCAAAGAGTCCAAATCCGGCAAATCGTTTTGAAAAAACAGATTTTGAAAGAAGTGCCAAACATGGACTGCTTTGCCAGATATAGAGTCGCCACCTAAATATTTTATTTTGGGGAAATTTAGGAAACCCTGACTCGTTTGCCTAAGGCCACGTGTCCGTCATCACCAAAGTTGCCTCGGCTCGGGAACTTGGGTACGATTGGGGAAGGTCACTTCGTGAGCACCCCCACTCGACCGATCAAAGATCGGCCTCTACTAACCATGATATCTATTTTTGAAAACATTATACGTTCTTATTCCGGTTATTAGCCTAGATTTACTATGTGATGTGCACAGCATACAAGTATAGACTGGATCGTCTGAATTGGAACAAAACATTTCATGTTTGTTTATTTGAAAATGGTTTGATGGTGCTACTCGCAAGTAGGTTAAGACGTAGATTTGCCACCCTCAGGTGGGCTTAGAAAACATGATTTTGCCACTATCTAGTGGGCTTAAAACACACATTTGATGAATTGTTCCAATTCAGATAACCCAACCTTCACCCACAGGCATTCAGGCAATTATATCACATAAGCATATAGCCTCATGGTAAGCATGCTATTCATGGCAGTCACTCACACACATGCAAGGATGCTAAAGCATAAAACTTACCGAGTACTCCAAGCCAAAACAGAAGCTAATTAGAAATCCATGCATGATCCTAATTATACGAAAATGCCTAATGCAACATATGCAAAAATGCAACTATAGCAGGCTCGGCTATTCTAAACATGGCATATGAAATGCTACAGCTAACATGTATTCAACTTGGAATTGAAAATACAATGCAGTTAGTATGATGCGCCGAGCCCGGTGCATGCAAAACAGATGAATGAATGCAAACATGCTATCATACTGTATGCTAATTGAAATATGCCCTAATCTAACCATCATAAGCGGGTAAACAAAAGGGAGAAAGACGTGGGGTCGGAAGACATACATCACACACACGCACACTTATTACAGTTATGCCCTCGCGCAGAGGGTCCGAATAAATAATATACAGTCCCAAATGAATAATTACAGTCCAAATATGTACAAAACCCTAATTAATTAACAAATTAAACTAGGAAGCGATAAATTGGCATGCAAGCCAGGGATTGCCTCAAATCTACTCCGGATGATGAATGATGCATGCTCGGGTTGCCTTGTGTGGAGAATCCCTCGCGATGCCTCGGTTTGCAATTGTTCTTGGAATGCGTGCCAAGCTCCTGAAGGCTGCTGAATCTTGATTTGCTGTAACAGAGAGCAAGAAAGGGGCATGGCAAAGTATTTTCACATATGTATGCATGACTACCCTTTGGGGAGTGTAGTCCTCGATCCTTGTGCCACCAATCACGCATATCGATGCATGATGGCCGAGGAGTCTAATTGCACGAATCAATATGAAATGAATGCACATATAAACACAACAAAACCTAAACTCCATCATGGATAATCCGGAGTGTCGGTGACTGGGAATAGATACACGTTCCGTCACTCGAAGTACGAAACGTCCCTCGTTTCCCGTGCTCGGGCTAACTCCTATCCCAAACACAATGCAATATGCATGACATGCATGAATGCAACTAATATACAACCTAGCATGCACAATGCTATAAAATGGCATACACGATGCACGAGGTAACATGGCATACACAATGCTCTAACATACAACCTAGCATACGCAATGCTATGAAATGAAATGGCATACACAATGCATAATGGACTTACACCAACACGAGTGGACCTCAACCACACTCACATAAGTAGCCATTAGATGAAAATGAGACACTCGAGATGCGTGCACGCATGCACGCAAATCGAGGACCGATCCTAAGGCACAAATGCCACTCTAACAAAGCATGGCAAGGTATGAAACATGATATGCAAATTTTAGTACGAAAATATGATGCAAAACAGCCCCGAAACATGGAAACATGGCACCCGATGCATGAAATGAGACCCGAAACTCGAAATTAGGCGCATGGAATGACTTATAGCTATACAAAGCATGCGTTATTTTAATATGAAAAATAAATAAAGAATAAAGAAAGTCCCAAAACATGCATATTTCCAGTTTTAAGCAAGGCCAAAAAGTGAACACAAATAGGGCTAAGTTAACATGCAAAAATGGCCCCAAAAGAGAGATAAAGAAGCAAGTAGCATCTTCTGGCCCCAAAAAATGAAGAGCCTTTCAACAAAGTTTAAGAGGGGCTCAAAACAAGGTATTTTACAGTTTATGGCCGAGCCCAAAACAGTGCACAAGTAAGCTTAAAATACTATGCAAGAAATAGGCCTAAAAGAAGGTTTAAACACAAAGTGTAAAAAGGGAGCCTCAAAAAGCAAAAGACCCTTGATCAAACATGAAGAGGGGGTGAAAATATGACTATTTGGCGTTTGGGTCAGAGCCCAAAAATACAAGCACAAGGGGCTAACAAAACATGCAAAAATAAGGCCAAAAAAGGGATAAAGAGGCAAGTGACAAAAGGAAGCCTCAAACAGTGAAGAGCCCTTCAAAAATGTTTAATAAGGGCTCAAAATAAGCCACTTTACAGTTTATAACCAAGCTCAAAAAATTTTACAAATAGGCCTAAAATACTATGCAAGAAAGAGGCATACAAGAGAGGTAAAGAAGCAAGTGGTAGCTAGAGACCTTAAACATGGAAGGACCCTAAAACAAACATGAAAAAGACCTCAAAATAATGCTATTTTCAGTTAGGGTCGGAGCCCAAATATGCAAGAAAGTATGGCTAATATATTGAGCAAAATAAGGCAAGAAAGAGGGAGGAGAAGACTTACCCTTGAAGACCAAACCTTTGACAACTCTTGGACCAAGTTTGGTGGCTCCTTAGCTCTGGAAAACAGCTCCAAGTGGCTGGAATGGATGGTGGTAGTGTGGTGCTAGGTGGTGGTGTAGAAATGGTGTAGGGTTTAGGAGGTTTTGAGGGTTGGAGTGTAGAGAGAGAGATACAATGTAGGAGCTCCAAACCAAAATTTCTAACCCTTTGAAATGCAGCTGGAGGTGCTGTTATATAGGCAAAAGAGGGGGGGAATGGAATTCAAGTTTCCCCCCAAAAGTTGGCCCCCCCAGATACAAAATTTGGGGAGAAACAGAGGGCATTTCTGTAAAGTACCTGGAGAGAGGATCATGGCCGGCCGGTTTCCTAGGGTTTAGGTGGCCGGTCGGCCTTCACAATGGCCGGTCGGCCAAGGTTCAAAAGGGTCAATGAAGATTAATGGCCGGCCATGCCAAAAAGAAGGCCTCTCATGTGTGCACAACACAACCATGTGGTCAAAAACTGGAGAGAATGAACCAGGAGAGAGAAAAAGCCACTTTTAGGAGGGGTTCAAAAGGGTCACACACAATTACTGGCCATCCATGTGATATTGGTGGCCTCCCAGGTGTGTACAACAGAAATATGTGGTTTAGGGCTGGAAAAAGTGGCCTTAGGGTGGTCAACATTGGCTTTCAAGTGAGAAAAACGGGCGACGGAGGGCGATGGAGGAATAAAACTGGTTGTCAGAACAATTACTGGCCTCCCACCCTTCTACGACCTTCTTAGCAATGAAAATAAGGTCTCCACCAAAAATGAGCCCAAACCGATGCAAAATGAAGGTTCGGGGGCCAAAACGCGCAGCCCGAGGCCCCGAAAACTGACTGTTAGGCACCGGAAGTGGTGTTCGACCACGAAATTGGTTTTTCGGACCGCAGTGTCCCTCAAAAGGGAGAAAATAAGATGCATGCCAAAAATCGGAGCAAACGGAGGTGGTTAAGCGGTCCCGAACCGAGGCACACGGCCAACGGCTCCGAAAAATCAGAAACCGGACTCCAAACGGGAAAAATGGCCTACGACCACAAAACGTAGCCTACGGCCACTGAGAGATGATCTAAGAGACCTCTCCCTCTCTTCGGGAAGAGAAAACAGAGAAAACAGAGCCTGGTTCGCAAACCGAGGCAAAACATGAAAGAGTCCGGAAGTCCGGAGGCTCGCGGCCGAAACTCTGAAATCTCTGAACGAGCACGATATGCAACATCACCAAGCGCTCGATCGGTGACGTCTGAGTCTTAAGGTCGGTCAAAAATGGGGTGTCTACACTACATGCTAACCATCTACTATCTCTTATTTAATACGCTCACAATGTAGGTCAATCTCCTGAGCTAAACGAATCCATTCTCTGAAGGTCGGCTGAACTGTCAATTGACTACTATAAGCCATATCACCAGGCGTAACAACCTCAAGCCTCAAACGTCTCATGTCTTCCACCAAACAACTCTCAATAGACAAAGCAACTACTTCTCCAACTGCGACCTTCCTACTTAAGGCATCTGCCTCCACATTTGTCTTCCCCGGATGATACAAAATATTCACATCGTAATCTTTTAGCAACTCAAGCCAACTTCTTTGCCTCAAATTTAGCTCTTTCTGTGTGAAAATATACTTCAAACTCTTATGATCAGTGTAAATCTCACATGACTCTCCATACAAATAATGTCACCAGATTTTAAGAGCGAAAATCACTACTGCTAACTCCAAAGTCGTGCGTAGGATAATTCCTTGCATGTACTTTCAACTGTCGTGACGCATAAGCAATCACCTTCCCATGCTGCATGAGCACACATCCTAAACCTTGTCGCAAAGCATCACTATAAATCACAAAACCACCCCCATTTGTAGGTATGGCAAGGATTGGAGCTGATGTCAACCTCTGTTTAAACTCTTGGAAGCTACCCTCACAATCATCATTCCACTCAAACTTTACCCCTTTCCTAGTGAGATTGGTAAGTGGCAAAGCAATACAAAAGAATCCTTCCACAAACTGTCTATAATATCCAACAAACCCTAAAAAGCTACGTATCTCTGTCACAGAAATAGGTTGTGGCCAATCAACAATTGCTGTCACCTTCGTGCTATCCACAGATACCCTATCTTTACTCACCACATGACACAAAAAGGATACACTGCTCAACCAAAATTCACACTTCTTAAATTTTGCATACATTCTCTTCTCCCTAAGGGTCTGTAGTACTACCCTCAAATCTTGTTCATGCTCCTCTTTACACCTCGAATAAATTAGGATGTCATTAATAAACACCACCACAAATTTATCTAGATAGGGTTTAAATACTATGTTCATCAAATCCATGAACATGACTGGTGCATTTGTGAGACCAAAAGGCATCACAAGAACTCATAATGCCCATAACGGGTTCTAAAAGCTGTCTTAGGAACATCCTCATTCCTTACCTTCAATTGGTAATAGCCCGACCTCAAGTCAATCTTAGAGAATACCTGAGCTCCCTGCAATTGGTCAAATAGGTCATCAATACATGGCAAAGGATACCTATTATTCACTATGATTTTGTTCAATTCCCTATAGTCAATACACAATCTCATAGACCTATCATTCTTCTTCACAAACAACACAGGTGCTCCCCAAGGTGAAACACTAGGCCTGATAAGTTGGAAAATCAACTTTTTTAAAATGCAATAATTGTACTACCAAAAAAAGTTGAATTCTCTAAAAGGGACCATTATTTTGGGACAGAGGGAGTGTGTTGTTTACATAGTTATGGTGCATAAGGGTTTTGTGAGTTGTTGGAAGAAGAAATAACGGTTCGGCTGATTGGGAGAGTGTTTTGTGTATATTATTATCATGCAAAATTTTAAAGTGAATTAAGGTGCTAAAGTTGCTGGATAAGAATTATGCACAAAATCACAAACTTTAAAAATCAATAAACCTTATCAAACAAATGACTTTTGAATTGAAATTTTTACAGAGATTAATTACATATTGAACCCCATATTAGAAATTTCTCATAATTTGCGGGAGTCAAAATCTATATAAAATGGTGCGTTCAATTCTGTCCAGAAAACTGGTGTAAAATAGTAACTTCGGAAATGTCGTTCTCTTTGGGTATAAATCTGATAATTATCAAACCAACGCCATTAGAACTAGTTACGAGTCTAGTTTTTAAAAATTTTGGCCTTGTGTTGATTGCTCGTGTACACTAAGAGAAACATTAATTTCTTTAAAGTGTTGTAGCAAAGCAACTTGTTTGGACATAATTAATTGTAAATAATTGTTTTGACAAGCAAATCAAGTAAAACCAATTGGGTTTGAAACATAGGATATATTAGTTGATATTTTGAGGGCTTTGGAATTTTTCGAACAGTGTGGAGTGGGTTTTTAATTTTCAAAGTTAGTGATTAGATTGGAAAAACTTGTTTAAAATTCTATTTTACCTTAAAATTACTTTTAATAAAGTTTCAATCTGAACCCATGTCTTGGGTAATTTGAGACCTTGAAGAACATGAACTTTTGTATGATTTAAGAGTAACGGTGAGTGGGGTTGAGCTATGTTAGTGCACTTTAGTATGGGGTACTTAATTTGTTATTTTTTTAGTACTTTTAAATTAGTAGCAACGTGTAGTTTTCATAATTGGCTCTGGGCACTAGTTGGACTTTCATACTCTATTCGAGGATTATATTATTTCGTTTTTAGGTGAGTAGTTGCATGCTACATATTTTTATAAATGTTCCCCTACTCTGAACTATTGGAAAATTAAATTGTTGTTTCATGACTAACTGTTTTGATAAATTATTATATTATCAATGGAATTAAATTATTCTGAAACATGTGTAAACTGGGCATACTGTAAACTATTTGTTATGGTCTTATGTTTATAATGGTGAACTATCATGTTTTGCAAAACTGAATTGTATTGATTATCGGGACCATCTATATATTAAAGTTTAGGGAAATTATTCCACTGTGTGTGGTGACTCTGGCCACTAAGGAACAAATCCGGGTTAGGCCGTGATGACTCTAGTGCTCAACGATTGTAAGGAAAAGACCTAGGCTAGGCTAGGTGACCTTCCATTGGATCGTTTTAGAGAAAAGGCCTAGGTTGCCACCCTGAGGATGACTCTTGGTTAGATATTGGATCCAACGGGCTTATTGCCTTGAGAACTTTGTGGCATGTTACTTGTTATTCTTGGTACCCAGAAAATTATTAGTGATCATGTTGTAATCTATTTTAAGTAGAGAATGTCATTTATCATGTTCTTGAGAGACATGAGTATTTTAATTGTTGAACTGTGGAACCTTCTTTTTGAAACAGATTGTGTTTATCAAAACTGTATGGCAATCTAGTTTCTATGATATATATCTTATTTTGGAATTGAACCCTGTTTTCAAAACTATATTTACTATCCATGTTGCTACTCACTGAGCTATCAGCTGACTTAGTTGTTTATCACTTCCAGGTGTTAGAAGGACTTAGAGTGAACTCATGGCATAACATGGACTCAATTTCATGGACCTCTAGGACATTCATTATTTTGTTTTAGCTTGTTATGTCAATTTTGTTCATACATTGTAGTTGGATTTTATTTAGAATTATTTTATTTTGTGGACGGTTTGTGTTCTATTTATATATATTTTTGGAAGTTGGTTATGGCTGGTTTTATTATTTATACTTGTGACATGTCACTGGATTAGGTTTTAATTTATTTATTTCTGGGTTGTCGTTACGTATATTCTTTGTGATTTTAGGTTCATGTTTAGGCTTACATATGCCTTGGGCTAAGTCCTTCCACGGGCGATCTTTCCTGGTTTTGGGGTGTGACAAACCTGCATCCGCTTTCTCTATAGTTGAAAATAAAAAATTAAAAAAAAAAATTCTATTTACAAGTTTGAGCAAGGTCTTGTTGGTGGGTTTGAGCAAGGTCTTGTTGCTGATGGAATATTTTTTTTGTATTTTCTCTTGAATAGAATATTACAAAGATAGAAGATAAATGCCAAAAATGTTAATTTGTTGTAGGATTTCTTTATCTTGTTATCTTTTTCTTGTTTGTGGTGGTTTCTTTATGAAGCAAGAATATGAAAGTTAGAAATGTTTTTTCAGACTATGGAAAAAGTGGATATAGGGTTCATAAAGAATATTTTGTATTAAAGAGAAAACAAAGAAAACATAACTTACTGAAGACATGTTGAATTTATCCAACTAATGCTTTTTGTTTTAGGGTTTTGGGCATGTCACAGGGTTCATAAATAATATTTTGTATTAAAGAGAAAATAAAGAAAGCATTTTATTCAAGACATATTAAATTTAGGGTTTGGCTTTGGTCTAGTCCAAGATCGGACTGGACCCACCACAGGTCCCGTTTTGATAATCCGAACCATCAATATGTAAAACTCGTTGAGTACTATATGCTTGTAAAAAATCACGTTGATCGGATATCGATAGCTATGTGATCAAAACAGTTTTTTGTCAACCGTTAATTTGTTCACCGTCTATTTTTTTTATACAAAACTGATTTGATCGCATAGCTATCAATATCCGATCAATGTGATTTTTTACAGGCATATAGTACTCGACGAGTTCTACACATTGAAGGTTTGGATTATCAAAACGGGACCCGTGGTAGACCTCCATAGGCCCAACAGCACAGTTCAATCCGATCTTGAACTCCATAGGCCCAACAGCACAGTTCAATCCGATCTTGAACTCCATGGGCCCAACAGCACGGTCTAGTCTGATTTTGAATTGGACCAAAGCCAAACCCTAAATTTAACCAATGAGTGCTTTTTGTTTTGGGGTTTTGACTTTTTGTTTTGGGGTTTTGGACATGTCATAGGATTCTCTTTTCAAATAATTTTGTCTCTCTTAAATCATTCATAATTATTAAATATATTTTGAGTTTTTTATATCTTAAAACTCTCATATGATAATGGGACAGAGTTATTTATAAGTAGCAAAGCAATACAGGAGAATCCATCCACAAACCGTCTGTAATATTCGGCAAGCCCTAGAAAGTTGCGTACCTCTGACACAAAAGCAGGTTGTAACCAATCAAAAATTGCCACCACCTTCGTGATCTCCACAGATACCCTATCTTTACTCACCACATGACCTAAAAAGGATACACTGCTCAACTAGAATTCACACTTCTTAAATTTACATACAGTCACTTCTCCCTAAGGATCTGAAGTACTACTCGGTAATGCTGCTCATGCTCCTCCTTACTCCTCGAATAAATTAGGATGTCATCAATAAACACCATTACAAATTTATCCAGTTGGGTTTTAAATATTCTGTTTATCAAATCCATGAATGCAACTGGTGCATTTATGAGACCAAAAGGCATCACCAAAAACTTATAATTCCCATAACGGGTTCTAAAAGCTATCTTAGAAACATCCTCATTCCTTACCTTCAACTAGTGATAACCTGACCTCAAGTCAATCTTAGAGAATACCTGAGCTCCCTACAATTGGTCAAATAGGTCATCAATACGTGGTAAAGGATAGCTATTCTTCACTATGACTTTGTTCAGTTCTCTATAATCAATTCACTAAATACTGAACAAATCTTAAAATATGAACGGTTCGGATTATCAAAATTGGGCCTAAAAGTGGGCCCAGTGGCCCTATAAGTAGGAAATGCAAGGAGGAAGTGCAAGGAGGGGATCTTGACTCATTTGGATGGCAGTTCCAGGAAGAGTCAAGATCCCCTCCTTGCACTTCCTCTTTGCACTTCCTCCTTGCATTTCCTACTTGTAGGCCATTGGGCCCACTTTTAGGCCCAATTTTGATAATCTGAACAGTTCATATTTTAAGATTTGTTCAGTATATCATACCTGTAAAAAATCAAGTTGATCGGATATCAGAAAACATGTGTTGGGAAAACTATTTATTAAATTTTTTTTAAAAAAAAATTTTAGTTCAATTTTTCCAAACACATGCTTTCTGATATTCGATCAACTTGATTTTTTACAGGTATGATATATTGAACAAATCTTAAAATATGAACAGTTCGGATTATCAAAATTGGGCCTAAAAGTGGGCCCAATGGCCCTGCAAGTAGGAAATGCAAGGAGGAAGTGCAATGAGGGGATCTTGACTCTATATATATTGCTAGGGAATCTGAGTTAAATTCATGTAAACGATGTAGAGTTCTAGCTTTCTTCTTTATCCTTATTCTATTCTCTAATTTATATACACAAGATATATACACCTACGACTACACTATTCCTGGAAGAGCAAGGATGCCCTCCTTGCATCATTTCCTACTTGGAGGGCCATTGGGCCTACTTTTAGGCCCAATTTTGATAATCCGAACCGTTCATATTTTAAGATTTGTTCAGCATATCATACCTGTAAAAAATCAAGTTGATCGGATATCAGAAAGCATGTGTTTGGAAAAATCGAACTAAAAACTATTTTTTTAAAAAATTTAATAAACAGTTTTCCGAACACATGCTTTCTGATATCCGATCAACTTGATTTTTTATAGGT
This sequence comes from Camellia sinensis, assembly GCF_055761805.1. Classification (NCBI taxonomy): domain Eukaryota; kingdom Viridiplantae; phylum Streptophyta; class Magnoliopsida; order Ericales; family Theaceae; genus Camellia; species Camellia sinensis. Next base: position 128,113,231 of record NC_138975.1, read on the forward strand.
ATGATATACTGAACAAATCTTAAAATATGAACGATTCGGATTATCAAAATTGGGCCTAAAAGTGGGCCCAAAGGCCCTGCAAGTAGGAAATGCAAGGAGGAAATACAAGGAGGAGATTTTGACTCTATATATATTGCTAGGGAATCTGAGTTAAATTCATGTAAACGATGTAGAGTTCTAGCTTTATTCTTTATCCTTATTATTCTCTAATTTATATACACAAAATATATACACCTACGACTACACTATTCCTGGAAGAGCAATGATGCCCTCTTTGCATCATTTCCTACTTGCAGGGCCATTGGGCCTACTTTTAGGCCCAATTTTGATAATCCGAACCGTTCATTTTAAGATTTGTTCAGTATATCATACCTGTAAAAATCAAGTTGATCGGATATCAGAAAGTATGTGTTCGGAAAAATCGAACTAAATTTTTTTTTTTTTTAAATTTAATAAACAATTTTCCGAACACATGCTTTCTGATATCCGATCAACTTGATTTTTTATAGGTATGATATACTGAACAAATCTTAAAATATGAACGGTTCGGATTATCAAAATTGGGCCTAAAAGTGGGCCCAAGGCCCTGCAAGTAGGAAATGCAAGGATGAAGTGCAATGAGGGGATCTTGACTCTATATATATTGCTAGGGAATCTAAGTTAAATTCATGTAAAAGATGTAGAGTTCTAGCTTTCTTTTTTATCCTTATTATTCTCTAATTTATATACACAAAATATATACACCTACGACTACACTATTCCTGGAAAAGCAAGGATGCCCTCCTTGCATCATTTCCTACTTGCAGGGCCATTGGGCCTACTTTTGGGCCCAATTTTGATAATCCGAACCGTTCATATTTTAAGATTTGTTCAGTATATCATATCCGTAAAAAATCAAGTTGATCGGATATCAGAAAGTATGTGTTCGGAAAAATCGAACTAAAAACTATTTTTTTAAAAAATTTAATAAACAATTTTCCGAAACGCATGCTTTCTGATATCCGATCAACTTGATTTTTTACAATTATGATATACTGAACAAACCTTAAAATATGAACGGTTCGGATTATCAAAATTGGACCTAAAAATGGGCCCAATGGCCCTGCAAGTAGGAAATGCAAGGAGGAAGTGCAAGGAGGAGATCTTGACTCTATATATATTGCTAGGGAATTTGAGTTAAATTCATGTAAACGATGTAGAGTTCTAGCTTTCTTCTTTATCCTTATTATTCTCTAATTTATATACACAAGATATATACACCTACGACTACACTATTCCTGGAAGAGCAAGGATGCCACAACATTTATTACAGAACAGAGGCAAAAAGAGGAAATCTAAAACACCCCAAAACAGCCTTGGCTTGACGCACTCGGAACCTTGAAGTGAGGCACAAAGGTTGGCTTTGACAAAACGGGAGCTTAGCTTGACGTTTCTAGCATCGATCCTGTGCCTGTACACCTACATATATATATATATATATATATATAAACAGTGAGCTAAAGCCCAGTGAATAACATATGCGTAAAGAGGTTAAGAATGAATGTCCTTTCAGTCATTAAACAGTCATATTAGTCATTTAGGAACCATAGTAGTTATATGTGGTACATCCAATAGCAAAACAGTACAATAGGTCTTAACAGACCGAACAGTCAGTTGATGGCCATCATAACAGTAAACAGTAATGATTCCAAACATGGGAACCTACAGAGATCTCTGTAATAGTAGCAGTAACAGTAGATTGCTATGGATGCCACGAATACAGTTCACAAATAGGAAAAACATTCATTCAGTAGGAAATATCATTTCAGAAAGCAGTACAGTAGATCATTCAGAAAATATTCTTGATTGAACATATCTTTACAACATTGTTACTCACAGAGTACTAGGCTACAGATAGGCTAGTGCGCGTCCTCAGATGCCAACCCTACACAGTTACAGAATGAACACACACTAAGTTACACCCTTGGGTTTAATAACTTAACCCCTAACTTGACTCGGTGTGGTTCTACATCAATCTCTCCATTAAGATGCCTTAAACATGGCCTAGGAATGCCTAGGATGGAAAGATGATGCAAAGATGCACTTTAAAACACTTTTCAAAAATTGCTGAAACAGGGGTCCACGCTCGAGCGTGGCTTTCTACGCTCGAGCGGACATGCAGACAAAGGAGCTTCGTTCGAGCGCGACTTTCTCCACTCGAGCGGACTGCAAACTTAGGCAAAAGTACTAGGTGCACGCAATCCACGCTCGATGGACGCTCGACCTCCGCTCGAGCGTGAGACACAAGTCCTCGCTCGAGCGTGCATTCCCTCGCTCGAGCGGACTGCAAACGTATGAAAAGTACTGGATACACGCATTTTACGCTCGAGCATTACTTTTCCCGCTCGAGCGAACTGCATGAACTCAGAGTGTACGCTCGAGCGTGAAGTCCTACGCTCGAGCGTGGGTCCAAATTCTGGAACTTCCAGATTGAACCTTCAAGCTCAAAATCAACTTTTAAAGCATCAAATTCGATCCTTTTGGGCTAATTTTCTGGAAAACACCTTAAAACCCATAATATGGCATGTTTCAAAGATCAATTTGCTAAATCAAAGCCCAAAGGTAGATCAAATAAACACAAGTTTCAAGTCAAAGTTCAAGAACATGAAAAACAATGCAAAACTCATACATGCATGAGTTCCCATGAACTCTAATGCTCTAAGACAAGATCAAATGCAAGATTTAACTTCAAAACATGGTGAGTTCATGGATCAAGACCCAAAATATGAACATGCATAGAGAAATTCTCATGACACAACTTCAAAACTCAAGAATATACACATGCATGCATGTTCTAACTCTCAATTCAACATTTTAAACCAATTTAAGACCTCAAAACTCTAATCTTCCATGAACCATGCAAGAACTAGCTTAAATTCACAATTTAAAAGAAGAACTCCCTACCTTAAGTCTTCAATTTCAAATGTGCTAGCTTAAATTTGCTATTGTCCTTCAATTCCTTTAAATTTCAAGCCAAGATTTCATGATGAATCAATTCTCTCCCAAGACACTCTCTAACTCTCTGTTTTGGGTCTGAATAATGGTTGAAGATGTGCTAATGCTAACATATATGAGTCAACTAAATGGTCCTAGAATAATCCACTAAGTGGCAAAAGAGTAATAAACATAACTAGTGTGATTTAACATTATTTAATCTAATCTAATTTAATCGTACCAAATCAAATTCTAATTAACTCTATCATAAAATCACATAAATTCTAACTAGCATAAATACCAATCAATTTCTGATTCGGTCGCCGATAGGACCTTCAATTCGCAATTTGCAATTCGCAATTCGAAATTCGAAACTAAAAACATGAACAGATCCATTTATGACAAACATATAGAAAATGAAATCAAGCAACACGCTCATGCGTTTAGTTCAGAATTTCAGTCTGTTCAATTGCGTATCATGCTTAATCATAGATTAGCACTAATCAGAGGTGAGGGTTGTCACAGTGAGATTATATTACCATGGACTTTGTGTACAGATTACCTCGTACTAGTAGTAATCACGATGTAGTTTGGGTAGTTGTTGATAGATTAACCAAGTTAGCAAATTTTATTGCAATGCGGATAAACTATTCTTTAGCTCGATTTGCACAGCTGTATGTGAAGAAGATTGTTAAATTGCATGGTGCATCTGTGTCAATAATGTCAAATCGGGACCCTCGTTTTGTGTCTAAGTTTTGGGGTGCGTTACAATCAGCTATGGGTACTCGGTTAAATTTTAGTTCAGTTTACCACCCTCAAACAGATGGGCAATCAGAAAGGATTATTCAGACCTTTGAGGATATGTTGAATGTTTGTGCTTTGGAGTGGAGAGGTAATTGGGGTGATTATTTGCCGCTTATAGAGTTTGCGTATAATAATAGTTATCATGCTAGTTTGGGAGTAGCTCCTTATGAGGTTTTGTATGGGAAGAAGTATAGATCTCCTTTGTGTTGGTATGAGGTTGGTGAAAGGCAATGGTTGGGACCTGACTTGGTGAAGGATGTTACATAGAAAATTGTCATCATCAGAGAGAGATTATTGACTGCTCAGAGTAGACAAAAAAGTTATAATGATCATCGTAGGAGAGATTTAGAGTTTCATATGGGGGATATGGTATTCTTAAAGTATCACCATGGAAAGGAGTCATCAGGTTTGGAAAGAAAGGAAAGTTGAGTCCTAAATACATTGGACCATTTGGGGTATTGGAGAAAGTTGGTGAGGTTGCGTACCATATTGCTTTACCCCCTAGGTTGGCAAGAGTGCATAATGTGTTTCATGTGTTTATACTGAGGAAATATGTGCACAGTCCATCGCATGTGATAGATTATGAACCGTTTCAGATTAGAGAGGATTTTTCGTATGAGAAGATGCATGTTTAGATCTTGAATTTGAAAGAGAAAATATTACGTACAAAGGCCATTAAATTGGTTAAGATACTGTGGCGCAATCATCTAGTTGAAAAGGTAATTTGGGAACGCGAGGACGAGATGCGCGAGAAGTACCCACATCTATTCTCATGATTTACTCAAGTTAGTTTCGAGGATGAAACTTTTCTTTTAGAGGGGGAGAATGAGAGAACCCAAATACGAAAATAAAATAAATAATTAAATAATAATAATTTTACAATCTCAAATATTTTTCCTATGAATCTTGAAGTGCAAATTAAATACTATTAGACGATATTTTGATTAATTTTAAACCTAAAATAAATTTATGATTGTCACACCCCAAGCCCGAGTATGACCGGCCGTGGCCCACAGGGCCTTAGCCCAAGGCACATGTAAGCCTAAATACGAATCCATAAACACATTGAATAACTATATAATAATCCAGTAATAAATGACCAAAACTCAATCCAGTGACATGCAACAATTATAAACGGCAAAACCAACCGTAATCAATACCATCTAAACTTATGGGATATAAACAGCCCACATATCAAAATAATCCTAAATGAATCCCAATAAAAATAAAAATAAATATGCACAAAATTGACATAAAAATCTAAAACAAAATAAATGAATGTCCTAAAGGTCCATGCAATGGAGTCCCAACTACGCCATGAGTCCACTCTAAGTCCTTTTAACACCTAGAAATGATAAACAACTAAGTATGTTGATAGCTTAGTAAGTAGCAACATAGATAGTATATACAGTTTTGAAAAAAGGGATCAATTCCAAAATAAGATATGTATCACAGAAACTAGATTGACATACACTTTTGATAAAGATAATCTGTTTTAAAAAGAAGGTTTCACAGTTCAACAGTTAAAATATTCATGTCTCTCAAGAACATGATAATGACATTTTTCACTTAAAATAGATTATAACATGAACACTAATAATTTTATGGGTACCAAGAATAGCAATTAACATGCCACATAGTTCTCAAGGCAATAGGCCTGTTGGATCCAATATCGAACCAAGAGTCATCATTGGGGTGGCAACCTGGGCTTTTTCTCTAAGACGATCCAATTGAAGGTCACCTAGCCCAACCCAGGTCTTTTCCTTATAATCGTTGAACATTAGAGTCATTACGACGCAACCCGGATCTTTACCCTAGTGGCGAGAGTCACTACACACGATGGAATAATTTTCCTGGACTAAATATACAGATGGTCCCGATAATCAATACAATTCAGTTTTGCAAAATATGGTAATTCACCATTATAAACATGAGGCCATAACAAATAGTTACACATGATTCAGAAATTATTTTAATTCCATTGATACTATAATAATTTATCAAAATAGTTTAGTTCTGAAACAACAATTCAATTTTCCAACAATTCAGGGTAGGGGAATATTTATAAAAATATGTAGCATGCAACTACTCACCTGAAAATGGAACAATGTAATCCTCGAGTAGAGTATAAGAGTCCAATTAGTGCCCTGAACTAAGTATGAAAACTACACGTCACTTCTAATTTAAAAATACTAAAGAATAAGAACTAAGTAACCCCAAACTAAAGCGCACTAACACGGTTCAACCCAACTCACCGTTGTTGGAAATAGTTTGAAAATTCTGGGTAAAACTAGAATTTTTTCCTAAGTTTGGTCTATTTTTTAGGTGGGCCCCGTGCGTCGATTTTTGCGGGTCAAAGTGGTAACACGTACTATGCCGCGTTGTGATTCACGTGGTATATTTGGTTGCTCAAAACCATTACCGGGTGAATGCGAAATTGAAGCCAAAGTATGCTCCATAAAAATGGAGTTTTGGTGGAATATTCTTAAAGGTTTGAATAAGGCTTGTCCCACATTGATTTTATGAGAAGTTTTGAATGGGTTTATAAGGCATGGGATTGGAACTTGGGGTGTGCCCCAAGGGGTACCCAAGTGTTTTAGAGAGGGAGGTTATGGGCAAAATGGGCTAGACTCATTGGACCCAAAAATCACCACACGCGCGCACCGTCCGGTCAGCTCAGCTGGGCCTGGGCTTGGTGTCACGACCCAAACCCGCCCCTATGGGTTTAACACCGTAACCGGCCAGTAATTCGAGATTACCGAAGGCCTGCTTAACAGTAATACAGTAATATAGAGTACAGGGGCTGGCGGAAGCCAATACAGTAAATAAACAATGTCCAATGAGCTGTGACAGTTTGTATGCAAAAAGACTTTTCATTCAAATATATACGGTCAGACAAAACAGTATGTACATATATACAATCATTCGGTTAGGGACCTAATCCCTATTAAACAGTACAGTACAGTAAACAAACAGTTACAGAGACAGAAGGGGGAACTAAAACACCCCTAAGCCATAACTTGACAGGCTCGGAACCTCGCAGTGAGGCACATAGGTTGGCTCGACAAAACGGGAGTTTACCCCGGCGCTCCTAGCTGCGGTCTGGTGCCTGCACACCTACATATATATATGAACAGTGAGCTAAAGCCCAGTGAATAACACAATGCGTAAAGGGGTTAAGAATGAATGTCCTTACAGTAATGAAAACAGTTCATTAAATCAGTATTTCAGTCGCTCAGTCAGTGCAGTCATATGTGGTACATCCATTAGCATAACAGTACAGTAAACAGTAGGTCTTAAAAGGCCGAGCAGTAAATGATGGCCATCAGTCAGTAACAGTAGCGGTTCCAACGAGGGAACCGACAGAGATCTCTGTAACAGTATCAGTAAACAGTAGGTGCTAAGGATGCCACAATACAGTTCAGAATATAGGACATACATTCATTCAGTTAACAGTAATCAGTTCAGAAAGCAGTACAGTTCAATTGTTCAGAAGATAATCATTTTGAACATATCTTTACACAGTTGTTACTCACAGAGTTCTGGGCTACAGTAAAGCTAGAGCGCGTCCCCAGTCGCCAACCCTACACAGTTACAGATTGAACACACACTAAGCTACACAGTTGGGAAAATAATAACTTAATCCCTAATTGCCTCGGTGTGTTCTACATCTATATCCTCAATGAGATGCCTTAAACTAGGCCTAAGAATGCCTAGAATGAGATGAGGATGCAAAGATGCACTTGAAAAACATTTTCAGACTTATCAGAAAACAAGGGTCACGCTCGAGCGTAGGTTAAACCGCTCGAGCGGACATGAAGACAAAGGTTTCCGCTCGAGCGTAGACTTACCCGCTCGAGCGTTCTGCAAAACAGTCAAAAGTGCTGGATAGGCAGAAATCACGCTCGATTGGGCGCTCAACACCCGCTCGAGCATAAGACACAACGTCCCGCTCGAGCGTCAATTATTCCGCTCGAGCGGACTTTAAAACAGAACAAAATGCTGGGAGCACGATTTCCACGCTCAAGCGCCAATCACTCCGCTCGAGCGTGAGTCCAAATTCTGGAAATTTCAGATTTGAACCTCAAGCTCAAAACCAAGTTTTAAACCATAAATTTCGATCCTCTTGGGCCAATTTTCTAGAAAACACACTCAAAACTCATACTTAATATGATTCAAAACTTAATTTGTAAAATCAAGGCCCAAGGGCGTTTCAAATAAATCCAATTCAAACCAATTTCCATAAATATGAAGAACATGCAAACATGCACGAATTTAACTCATTTCAAAGCTTCAATTTGATGCTCTAAGGAGCCAATTGTTCCAAAAACAAGATGAAAACAAGGACTTAACATAACCATGAGCATGCATGAGACAATTCTCCATGGAATCAACTCAAATTCAACAATTCGAACATGCATGCATGGAATGAGCTCCAATTCAACATTTTTGAATCAAATCATGACTTAGTCCTACAATGAAGTATGAAACATGCAAGAACTAGCTCAATGACAACAATAAGAAGATGAGTTTCCCTACCTTAGTCTTGTATTCGAGGTTTAGGAGCTCAATTATGAAATCAATCTTCAATTCATCAAGCAATTCTACAAGTAAACTCAATTCTCTCACTTCCCCTCTCTCTATGGCCGGTTGAACAAGGAGAATGGACTGATGAAATGTTTTGATTCAATGTGTATACAAGGTCAAGCCTAAAACAAGGTTTGGTGTAGTGGCCCACTCAAGGGCAAAGTTGTAGTTAAGTCAAACTATGCAATTTAACTTACTCTAATCTAATTTAATCATTCCAAATCGGTTTTCGAATAACTATACCATAAATCACATAAATTACGTTAATCACAAAACACTAATCGATTTCCGGTTCGGCGGCCGATAAGGCCTTCAATTAGCAGTTTAAACACTAAAATACGAACAGATCAAATAAACAATCAACAAATAGAATTACAATTAAACAGACATACTCCGTCAGGTCAGTTCTAGTTTTCAGTCAATCAGTTCAATATTTAAATCAGTTCAGTTATCAGTCATAATCAGTTCAGTTTAACGGTAATCAGTGGTTATCGGTAAACAGTGACGAGGGTTATTACACTTGGGCGCAAGTGCGTGGTGTGAGGTTGGGTTGGGCTTGTTTGACCCAATACTAATCTTTTTTGGCCAAAAACATTTGAATTTAAATTTTATTTTTTGAAATAAAATTTGTCCAAAAATTAATTCTGAATTTTTGTCCAGATTTAAATTTTAAATTCAAATTGTTGCACCTCTTCACAGACAGACCCGAGTCTGTCCAGATTCAAACCCAAAACCGAATTTGTTTTGTTCAAATTCAAATCCATCCGAATTTCAAACCAAACAGTGCCTTAAACAGATTTGTATCTGTTTAATTCAAATTGAACAGGTACAGTACCAGTTTAATTCAAAATGGAAAGCCATCAATCCATCTATAAATAGACTAGCCCTCATTTGTTATCAGATTCACTAATTTTCGTCCATAAATTTCAGCATTCATACTCTTCATTTTGCTGCATTATTTTCTTGTCAGAGAGAGTATAAAACACTTAGTGTGTTTGTTGTACACATATATTGTAGTACTGCATATATTTGTTGTAGATTATTTCATCTTGAGAGATAGACGTCCATATTCTGAAAGTACCGAGGAAAGGACGAATCTGTCTTAAGGACACAGTGTCAAACACTGGACTTGATCAGAATAATATTCAACAGATTAATCAAGTAAGTTATTTATTTATTTTCTGTTTTATTATTATTTATTTAAATCAGATTTTAATTTTGTTTTGGTAACAAAATAAAATCAGTTTTTATTTATTTAATTCTATTTCTAGTTTGATTTTTGTAATCAAACATTTTTCTCTCCTTTCCTTTATTTCTTTATATTCTAGTTGTTGTTTAGTACACAACAGAATTTAATCTATTTAAATACAGTGAAGATTATCCAACAACCGTTACTCTTAAATATTACCCAAGCTCATGTTCTTCAAGGTCTAAAATCACCCAAGACATGGGTTCAAATCGAAACTTAATTAAAAGTAACTTTAAGATAAAACAGAATTTTAAACAAATTTTCCCAATCTATTCGCTAACTTTGAAAATTACAAAACCCACTCCACGTTGTTCGAAAAATTCCAAAACCCTCCAGATATCAACTAATATATGCTAAGTTTCAAACCCAAACGGTTTTACTTGATTTGCTTACCAAAATAATTATTTACAATTAATTATGCCCAAATAGATTGTTTTTTGCAGCACTTTAAAGAAATTAATGGTTCTCTTAGTATACACGAGCAATCAATGCAAGGCAAAAAATGTAAAAAACTAGACTCATAACCGGTTCTAACGACGCTGATTTGATATTTTCGGATTTATACCCAAAGAGAACAACACTTCCGAAGTTACTGTTTTACCCCAGTTTTTGGACAGATTTGAACGCACCAGTTAATATAGATTTTGACTCCCAAAAGTTATGAGAAAATTCTGATATGCAATTCAATATGTAATTAATCTATTGTAAAAATTTTATTTCAAAATTCATCCATTTGATATGATTTCTTGATTTTTAAAGTTTGTGATTCTATGCAGAATTTTTAGACTAAGAATTACACTTATTCTTTATACATGAATTTAACTTCTTAGATTTCTTAACAATATATATATACACAAAATACATACACCTATGACTACACCAAACGTGGAACTAGAACTATTAGAGAAACTAAATTAGAGAATAGAATAAGGCTAAAGAAGAAAGCTAGAACTCTACATCCTTCACATGAATTTAACTCAGATTCCCAAGCAATATATATGGAGTCAAAATCCCCTCCTTGCACTTCTTCCTTTTAGGGCAATTGGACCCAATTTTAGGTCCAATTTTGATAATCCGAACCGTTCATATTTTAAGATTTTTTCAGTATATCATACCTGTTAAAAATCAAGTTGATCGGATATCAGAAAGCATGTGTTCGGAAAACTGTTTATTAAATTTAAAAAAAATATAGTTTTTAGTTCGATTTTTTCGAACACATGCTTTCTGATATCCGATCAACTTGATTTTTTACAGGTATGATATATTGAACAAATCTTAAAATATGAATGGTTCGGATTATCAAAATTAGGCCTAAAAGTGGGCCTAATGGCCCTGTAAGTAGGAAATGCAAGAAGGAAGTGCAAAGAGGGGATCTTGACTCTATATATATTGCTAGTGAATTTGAGTTAAATTCATGTAAACGATGTAGAGTTCTAGTTTTCTTCTTTATCCTTATTCTATTCTCTAATTTATATACACAAAATATATACACCTACGACTACACTATTCCTGGAAGAGGAAGGATGTCCTCCTTGCATCATTTCCTAATTGCAGGGCCATTGGGCCTACTTTTAGGCCCAATTTTGATAATCCAAGCCGTTCATATTTTAAGATTTGTTCAGTATATCATACCTGTAAAAAATCAAGTTAATCGGATATCAGAAAGCGTGTGTTCGAAAAAATCGAACTAAAAACTATTTTTTAAAAAAAATTAATAAATAGTTTTCCAAACACATGTTTTTTGATATCCGATTAATTTGATTTTTTACAGGTATGATATACTGAGCAAATCTTAAAATATAAACAGTTTATATTATCAAAATTGAGCATAAAAGTAGATCCAATAGTCCTACAAGTAGGAAATGTAAGGAGGGAGTGCATGGAGGGGATCTTGACTCCATCCAAAAGAGTAACTAAAGTGAGAATAGAATGAGGATGAAAGGAGAAAGCTAAAGTCTGCATCATTGCATAATAAGGATAAAAGAAGAAGGCTAAAGAAGACAGCTTGAAGTCTACATCATTGCTCCTCTATTTAACCGACTACAAGTCTGAGCAAGGTGAGACCACTCTAGCGCATCTCTCTCTGTTTCTCTGATCTTTCCTCCTCCTCCTCCTCCTCCTCCTTGTTTTTGGGTTTGTTTTTGTTTTTCTTGTTTTGAGTTCGTGTTGCAAAGATGAATGATCCAAAGTATGCTTATCCTTACCCTCCTCCTCGTCTTGATGCCCCGCCTGAACCAGTAATTCCATCTGGGTCGACGGACTTGGGCGGTTTTCCGGCCTCCAACACGACCCAAGAACACTTGGGGACCCAAGTTCCGCCGCCTGCTGAATCAATGATTCAAATTCTCGATCATTTTGATGCGGCCGCTGCCACCACCGCCGAGCCTTCTAAATCAGTGGCCCAAGCTCATCCTCCTCATCCTCCTGTTGATGCCCTGCCTGAACCAGTAATTCCACGCAATGCTCAGCAACAAGACCTAGGATTGCCGAAGCTAGTTTTAGCGTTCTGCTTGACAGCAGCTTTTGAAATCGCCTTCCGATCCGTCCAGACTCGTAAACACTACCCTATAACCTTCCAATTGCTGTGTCTCTTAATGGTGTTTGCACTCGCTTTTCTCGTTGTTGCTAAATACATCGTTGCCAAGTACCCAAAATCAGGCCGCTTGCTTGAGCACGCTGTACTACTCTGTGGAGTTACCGCTTTCTTTGCGGCCATCACCGTCTCTTTCTCTCTCTGCCTCAAGCTCATTTCCTGGATGGTATATGCTCTTTCATTGCTTGCCATTTCCATCTGCAATTGCCCTCCACCACTGTGAACCCCTAATGCTAATCCTGCACAGGATTGTCATTCAGGTTGCTTTTTTTTTTATGGATATTAATTTTAATTATTATTAGCTGCTTTTAAAGGATTTGGGAGTTTTGCACTGTTTGTAAAATTGTCTTGTTTATTGGAATTACTTCCATCAATTATTAGTATAGTTTCATTTTTTTGATTATGCTCATTGATAGTGAATGTGTAAGGGCTAGCATATGATTGAATTGCACAGGAACTCCCATTTGCAAAATTTTCAGGATCTGGAATCTGAAATTCAATTTTTACTTTTCCTCTTCAATTCACTGTATGATAATTTGTGGAAACTAAGAGATCGCATCGACTGTTCACAAGAAATGTGCATTTGATCCCAAAAGCAATATTATTAATGCAATTTGGTGATGGAAAACAAGTAGTGAACATTTTTGTTCCATAAAGTTCGATTATTGATAAGCATGATGTGGTTGGAGGTGCTATGATTCATAGGATCGAAATATATTGGTTGAAGTGGAAGAGTATGTGACACATTGCCGTATTATGTGATTCGTATGAATTTACTTACTTAACTTAGCATAAAATCACTGATAGAAAAATGATTCGTGTAGCCAACCACACTTGAATGGCACATAAAACTTAGCTTTGATTTGGTTCGGTTTTTTGACGGGGCATATTCAATAAATGAATTCTATCAAAACAAGAAAAAATCTAGAAGAAAAGGGGAAAAATCCAACGAACAAATCCCATTGCACATATTGTCACCACTTTTCAAGATGATGTGAAACTACGTTGGAGAATCTTTTATTGAAGGCCAACTCCTTCTTCCTGTGTAATAATTTGACTAGGTAATTGGTATTTCATGTGAAAATGGTTCTGGTATCACAATTTGTAAGTATTAACAAGAAGCCTCAAAAAGCAATGAAGTTTATGCTATGACTTTTTCTAGAATACAAAAACAACGCCACATCAAAACAATAGGAGAATCTTAAATTTCTTGTTAAAGATTATTTTGCGGTGAAGATGACGGTCGTTAATGCACGTTGTTGTCATTTATTTGTTAGATAGTTTGATATACATTGTTGGGTCCATTTCCTAATAGTTTAAGCTTTTGAAAAAAATTGGTAATGTAACATGGTATCAAAAAGGGTGACCATTGGTTCAATGGTTAAATCTTGGCCTGATAACCTTAAGGTTATGGGTTCAAATCTTGGGGCCACCACTTTGTGCATTATGTCAAAGGTTAGGTATGTACTCAATCTTTCCCCTCCCAAACACACATTAATGTGTACTAATTGAGCGTTGTTTTTTGTAACATGGTATCAGAGTTTTGGTTAAGAGAGGTCTTGGGTTCAAGTCTCTTAGTTGACATTTGGTATTTTGTCCGTATTTGGTTTCTCCCTCTTTGTTTTGTTGTTTACTTCTCCTTCTATTTGGTTCTCTATTTGTTTCTCCACGTGCAAGACGGTGTTGCACTTGAGAGAGGCTGCTAGATAGCTTGATATACATTGTTGGGCCCATTTCCTAATAGCTTAGGCATTTGAGAAAATTGGTAACTTAACACTAAAGGTGGTAAAAAAGAAAAAGAAAAAATTTATTCATGTGCCAACATTTTTTTAAATGTTTCTCATATTGACATGCTGTTGAAATGTCTGTTGACAAATTGATGGATGATGGTTCCTTGTATTGTTATTATAGTGGTTTAACTTTTCAATGTCAATGTAATGATTGACATTAAATAAATTACGAGTATTTGTAGAAAATTACGAGTTAAATAAATTACACTAGCAATATCAATTTGTTGCATGATTTCTTTTCCCTTTCCTAAGTGAGAATTGCTTGTTGATGGCTTCCTGACTTGTTTATGGGTATGACTTCGATAAGTTTTATTACAAATATATATATTGCATCGTATAACATTCCTTGTTTTTTGAAATAAAATATTAGTGGTTAATTTCATCTAATCATTAATGTCAACCGTGTGGAACTGCTCTAATATGTACTGATGTTGATTGCATTTTGTTCTTTGAAGGGATTGGAAATAAGCAAAGAACCATGAAATGGAATAACAGGTACACAATACATGTCTTGTTCTTGAACTTTATGTTCTCTCTTATTTATTTGTATGTATGATTCTTGAACTTGTATTCACTAGTTAATTGTTTCAAATATATTCTTCAAATTTGCATAACAGTCATTCTCTATTTTTTTCACCTTCATTCTCTTCGTCTCTTTCACTTTCCAATGCCGACCAGTACTCCATTGCCCTCCATAGCCATCACCCACCCCTTCTCCAACCTCCACAACCACTGTCACCGCTATGGAGGGCAAGAGAGTAGTGGTCGGCATTGGAAAGTGATGGAGACAGAGAGAATGAAAGAGAAAAATAGAGAGGACAAAGTGCAAAAGTGGGAGATGAGGTGGATGCTGATATTTTCCATTAAAGTTATGCAAATATTGTAAAAAATTGAACTCTTTCTTTTGAAGTACTGGAGTAGTCTATAAACTAATATGCAATTCAATAGGATTATGCATAGTGGCTCACAAGGCTAACTAACAACATAATCTATATCTAGGTGAGTATGAGATGGATAAATTAACTTACCAACCAGCCTCTGATATCGCTCCCTGTCAAATGAATCTTTAGTTTCATCCCCTAACATGCAATTCTGCTCCAACATGGTATCAATAGCTTTATACCCAAGCACACTTTGTCCTTGAGAAGGTCCAAAACATTTGTTCTTAGTGAGATAAACACACTATTTGAGATGTTGCAACGTCAATACTCAAGAAGTACTTCAAGTTTCGAAAGTTTTTTTATCTCAAACTCCTTAGTAAGATAGCTATTCAACTTCTGCTTTTCTATAGATCAAATATCATCAACACACACAAGGAGTGCAGTAACCTTGTTTTCATGTTAAATAAATTGGGTATAGTCATCTTGACTCTGTTTGTAGCCACACCTAAGCATAGCCCAAGTAAACCTCTCAAATCATGCTCTAGCAAACTTTGTAGGTGAAAGAGTACTTTTGGCATATTACACTAGCAATAATATCAGACTTTGTTGCTTCAAATTTGCATAACAGTGCTTTTTTATTATATTGATTTACAGTGTTTTAGTTGCATTTAGTTTTCTTGTAAATTTGTAGAGCACTTCTTCCATTGTGCAACATCATCTATTTCAAACTGGATTATAATTAATATGGATGTATCTCATAGTGTTTTTTCATTTGAATAACATCTCATTTTTCATTTGGTAATCTGAGCTACTTGAATCTCAGTTTGCATGGCTGGATGCTGATATTTGCCATTAAAGGTAAGCAAATATTATAAAAAATTAAACTCTTTCTTTTGAAGTACTGGAGTAGTCTATAAACTAATATGCAATTCAATAGGATTATGCATAGTGGCTCACAAGGCTAACTAACAACATAATCTATATCTAGGTGAGTATGAGATGGATAAATTAACTTACCAACCAGCCTTTGATATCGCTCCCTGTCAAATGAATCTTTAGTTTCATCCCCTAACATGCAATTCTGCTCCAACATGGTATCAATAGCTTTATACCCAAGCACACTTTGTCCTTAAGAAGGTCCAAAACATATGTTCTTAGTGAGATAAACACTCTCTTTGAGATGTTGCAACGTCAATACTCAAGAAGTACTTTAAGGTACCAAAGTCTTTTATCTCAAACTCCTTAGTAAGATAGCTATTCAACTTTTGCTTTTCTATAGATCAAATATCATCAACATACACAAGGAGTGCAGTAACATTGTTTTCATGTGACTGTTGATTAAATTGGGTATGGTCATCTTGACTCTGTTTGTAGCCACATCTAAGCATAGCCCAAGTAAACCTCTCAAATCTTGCTCTAGCAGACTTTGTAACTCATATAATGCCTTTTTAAGCTTGCACACTCCCATCAACCGAGAAATCCTCAAAGCCAGGTGGAACATCCTTAAATACTTCTTCCTCTAAGTCTTCACAGAGTAAAGCATTCGTCATATCTAATTGTTAAAGAGGCTCAATATGTTAATTCTCTAAAATAGGTCACATGAAGAGCTTTCGAAATGGCAATGCTGCGAATTTTAGTTAATTTGAGTGCTTAACTAACTTGCCATGATGCAAAATCGCATGCTCATATCAGTGAGTTTTTTCAAGACTATGTCATATCGAGGAAATTCTACCTTGCAGCAAACTTGCCTCTACATCGTCTGGCTTATTTATTCTCTTTTCTGCAAAATGTGCTTTAAGCCGTATGAAATGTTCATGAGTACTGTCATTGCTTCTAATCTGGATTTTTACGTGACTTTGTAGATACATCTCTCATTGATAACATCTAAAATAACTTCAAAAGCCTGATAAGTGCTGAGTGCTTGGCCGGTCACAATGATCTTCGGTGCTATTACTGGAATAGGACAACCAACTTCACTGGATAATTATACTTGATTGACTAGCATAAACAAATAATATGAAGTGCCAAGCACTTAAAAGGGATTGATCATTCTCAGTGATTCCTATTAGTTCTTCTATGTCATTTTACATCCTTTAACATTTGCTCAATATTGATGACTGCATATTTCAATAAACTCACAGAATTTGACTTTCTTCATAGAATTCTTGCATGACAGTGAAGCTGTAATATCTACTCAGACAGTTCACACGTCCTAATTATCTCTAGCATGTGAGTGATTTTATCTATATGTTATCCACTTATTATATAAATGAGTTCAAATTTCCAGTTGCAGGATGTTGATAAATGAAACACGGTCAATGGCAGATAACTTACCAAAAGAACAAGAAAAAAAAGAAGAAAGGTAGATCCTTTAACTTATACTAATATGATGAACAAAATATTCCAGTTCGGATTCAATTACTATATGCTGATATGCCAGTAGCTAGGGACTTCATTTTTCTTGTTTAGAGGCTTATTACCATTGATTTTACTGCTCTGTGTGCTATTTAACTTGTTACAAAGCCTTGTTTTTAGTGTAACTCTGTTGGATTTTATGTCAATTTCATCGCTGATATGAACAATTAAGATTACTGGAAAATCTGTTACTCTCAACGTAGAGAGTTCTAACCTGCTGAAGCTAGCAGATGCTAATTTTTATTTCGAGTCAGCTTGAGGATGGTTGCACTGTGGCAATGCATTTTTCTATTGGTTAAATGGTGGATTCCCATAAAAATAAAAATATAAAAGAAAGAAAGAAAAGAAAGAAAGAAAGAAAAAAAAGGAAAAAAAATGGTGGATCATCAATCTTTCATGACAATAATATTCTATTTAAATCGTTAAAAAGCCTTGTTTTTAGTGTAACTCTGTTGGGTTCTATATCAGTTTCATCGCTGATATGAGCAATTAAGATTACTGGAAAATTTGTTACTTTCAACATAGAGAGTTCTAACCAGCTGAAGCAAGCGGATGCTAATTTTTATTTCTAATCAACTTGAGGATGGTTGGACTATGGCAATGCATTTTTCTATTGGTTAATGGTGGATCATCAATCTTACATGACAATAGTGTTTTCTGTTGTAAGCAATGTGAGGTTAGTTGGCTTTTCTAACATAAATTCTTCAACTAATTAAGGTGTATTGGTGGCTAAAGGAAATTGTTTGCTAGTGGAGATCCAGTCATCCTCTGATTCAGCCGCTATTATGTAGCTTGGGTGTTTTTTATATCAGCATCAACAGTTAAGGGTGAAGAATGGAACATTTCATTTTGCATGACAACTTGGTACTTTGAAATATACTTGTATAATCATATTACTGTACAAGGAATGTTTATCTCGGACTTATGAATAGGGATTTCCTGGACCAAACAACTCTTTGGCTCAATTGTTTTTTACCCGAAGTTGACATCCTCTTACTTTTGTTTCATATCCAAGTCTTTCCTACAAACCTGTATTGTCCAACAAGATGAGGGATTTTAACTTTGTTAATTAAAAATTTCTTTTCTGTGGTAGATATGTGGTTCTCGAACAATTAAGAGCTGATAAGGTGGTACTGAAACGGCACATGAATAAATCATCTTCTTGGAGGGAACAAGGTTTGATGAACCAAGACGTTGATTATGGATGATCTAATGAATTTCAGCTGTGATGTTGAAGTTTATTTTATGCTCTTTTATGTTGTCCTGTTTCGTTACATTCTGTTTTGTTTCTAAAGTGACAAAATTTGAAGTTTCTCTGTAGTCACTCAAGAATAATGTGGAGCACTCCCCAGTTGCACAAGTGACCTCTACATACTGGAGAGCTGTCCATAAGCTGCTCTGAATCCAGAACACCATTTCGGAGTCCCAGAAGCACCAGGTAATTTTTCTACTCTTCAATTTTCTTTTTCTTTTTTCTTTTTCGGCTGCTCTGTCTCAAATATTCTTCCTTAGCTTTCCCACTACACCTTCTGCTGCATAAACCCTAAAGACTGCTGTGATGGAGCAGCAGTGTCAACCAATTTCTTTGGTCGTTTTCTAAGCAAATGATAGCATTTTGCTTAACTTCATCTGTCAAAATAGCCATCCAATTTATTCAAACCTGACTACTCTAACTTCCTCCAATTTTTTCACTAGCCTTTGCCTCTGTCTTTGTAGTGAGTTACCTATCACAGCCCAAGCTTTATAGTGACTTGCTATCTTCTTTGCTGCCACAACATTCTGTATTGCTATTTGATTCCCTACAACAGCAGTCCTCACATGCACCAATTGGTCTGTTTATGCTGTCTCCTTGCTACTCATTCTCACATACACCACACTAATAAGCATGAACGAGAAACAACCCCTCCCCCCCCACACATACACACACACGCATTTTATCCAGTATCTGTAAGAATATGAGTATGTACACCTAAGGAGCATGGACACGGACACGTGACACGACACGGATATGCCGACACGTTAATTTTCAAAAAATGAAGGACACGACACGTAGGGGACACGCATGAAATATGTAATTTTATATATTTATTATATGTTATATATTTAAATATATCATTCAAAGATAATAAAAAATGCAATATGACACTAATTCCTATAAATTTATATGGTTTTTGTTTTGTTATTGTATCTTAAGTTGTTTTATTTAAATTTATAATTAGTTTCATATGTGCCCAATCGATAGACACGTGTGTTTATGCGATTGACATGTGTGTCCTCTAAGTGTTCAAAGTGTATCTGGGTCTTTAAAAAAATTTAAAATATAAGACACGTTTTGAAGAGTGTCGGACACGTGTCCTAAGAGTGTCTAAAGAGTGTCGGTGTCCAACACGGACATGACACGGAAAGTTCCATCCTCTTTCGCTAGTATCAATTCCCTAGTCGTGTTCCATGTATGTAAGTGAACAAAAGAAAAGTTTTTCTAAAGTAATTTGAATTTTTTAATTTGTTTTATTTGGATTTACCTCAAAAGGGTAATTTGGAAAAAAAAAAAAAAATAGGATGTACTGAGAATAAATCATTACCCTAAATAATTTAGTAGGGTATACTGAAAATTGGGCTCACTTGAATATTTTTTGGGTGTAAATAGAATCTCCCAACTTATGCACATGCTCTAAATGGACTTTTGATAATTAATGGACAAATACTTCCTCATAAGCCCCAAGTGTTGTTAGTCCAGTCTTATTATATCTTGCTAGGCCTTTGGTAGTCAAGTACTACTGACCGGTCACAACGTTATCCTGTTTGGGACGAAATAAGGTTGTGATAGAGTGCGGGGGGCTTGGTTGGTGAGGGACGTAATTTATAGAGTGAAAATGGAGCGAACTGATGTAGTGGGTTTAGAGAGGGCATTTCTCGTTTGGGAATTTGATTATTTTACTTGATTTTTTTTTTATTTTTTTTACTATTTTAATTTACAAAAATGTTTCAGAACTTTAAAAGGAGAGCTCTAAAAGAGCTCTAACGACCTGGAACCCACTATGATTTATCTTTTTCTCTCTCTTTTTTTTTTTTCATTGTCACCTCAGTAAAGCTCATTTTAGAGTTATTCATTTAGAGCTCTCTATCACCATTGTTTAATCTAATTAAAAAAAATTATGTTTGAGATGATAGTTGATTTTTTTTTTTTTGTGTGTAGTTAATTTGATGGTTGTGAGAGAAAAAATAAAATAATTATGATTTGAATATGACAATTTATTTTATTAACTATTTTAATATTTTTTTATCTTTATTAACTATTTTAGTTAAAATCACTCATCCCAAACAATACGGGTTTTTTTTATCAAAAAATAAAAAAGATGGGTTTAGAGAGAGAGAAACTGTGTGCAAAGTGCAATCAGTCATTCGACCCACAAACAATTGGAACTAGTTTTGCTACAGACACAACAGATCACAAATCTGTCACAGAAGCTTACTCGGTTGGTCATGTGAGCTAGGTATAGATCCTACTTACTAATAATTAAAAAAAGAAAGTGAAAAACAAATTTAAAAAGAAAAAAAATAGAGCATCGTTTCTCTGTTACTCTTTCCATCAAATCATCGTCAGCAGAGAGATGATTCTTGCTTCCAGTTCGAAGACTCTTTCAGCTTAAGTTTGAAGACCCCGTCATGGGAAGAAGGGGCGTCTCTATTTACACATTATATTTGGTCTCAAGGTATACCATAACTCAATTCATACCTTCAATAATTTGAAAAAAACATAATTTTTTTCAACACACACCACAACATTCCATTTTTGCCCTTAGTCCCACACCACATAGTACACACCTTTAGGAGTGTAAAAATAGCCCGCGGCCTAAGGTGGGCCCCGGCCTGAGCCCAATTCGAGATCCTGGGCTAGGGCCTGACCATCATTTTGAAGCCCAACTTGGCCTATGGGCCCTACCCGCTTGGCCCAACCCGTCAGCTTGCTTAAAGCCTACTCAAGGCCCGGCCTGAGGTCCAGCCCGCTCGAGGTCAGGTGTCTTTTTTAGTGGAAAATAATAAACTTTTGGTAGAAAATTTTTTTAAAAAAAAAATAGTTAGGCCCGCCCAAACCCAAGGCCAGGCCCAGGCCCGCAGGGTCGGCCTAAGGCCCGTCCCACCGGCCCGCCCTTGGCTTGAATACCCCTGGGCCTAATTTTTTTGCCCGTGGCCTGGCCCTGCCCGGCCTGGTCCTGAATTTTGGCGAGAACTCGCGAGGCCCAACATGGGCCGGGTCGGGCCAGATTTACACCCCTACACACCTCAAATTCAAAAAAAAAAAAAAAAAAACCCTAACTGGTAGACACTTACCACCGACAGCAGCAACCATCACCGACAACCACCATCAACACCAACCATGGCCACCTCAGATCATTGCCACCCCATTCCCCTCTCTAGGCCCTTTGGCGAACCTCCCCCAGCCATTTCCCCCTCCGGTGAACCACCCCCAACCCTCTTTCCCTCTAATGAGACTCATCAAGCCTTCCTACTCCAACCCTCGTTTCTCACCGTCGCGATTTCCAGCCCCTACAGTTGAAATCCTGATCACAATTGTGATCGCGTGTTGCTCATCTCCCGTGACCCCGATGGCACACCTCCGACTAAAAGAGAGAGAGAGAGAGATGATTGCGATCGCGATTTGTACTATCACAATCTATGAAGTGGTGGGTTTCTGGGTTGATGATTGCGACGGGAAGAAGGAGAAAGGGTTGATAGCGGCGAGGGTTTGTGGTGCTGGGGATTCACCGGAGTTGGAGAGGGGCGACGAGGCGACGAGGCAACGACAGGGAAATGGTGGCAGCTGTAGCAGTGGTGGCTAGGGTTAGGGTTTGGATGTGTATTCAACTAAGGTATGTATTCAATTGTGGTCATTTTGATTATTTTAGTTAAGGTTATTATTGTAATAAAAATTAATCAATTAATAGTGTGTCTTGAGACCAAATGTGATGTGTGAATAGAGGCACTCGAAGAAGGACAATGTACATTAGAAAGAAAGTTAAATAAAAATAAGGGTAAATTACAAATACACCCCCTGAGGTTTGCTTAAAGTACAGATTGCCCATTGTGATTTGGAAAATTACAAATATCCCCTTATTAGAATTTTTTATTTAACAAAAATAACTAAAAAAATAAAATTCATAATTGCTCTCCTATACAATAATAAAATTATCTAAATTATTAATTGAAACATATTTCTAAAATTATTAAAAACAATTAATTGACTTGATGATTTATTAATAAAATGGACGATTTGTTATAAAATTAGAAACCTCAAGGGGTGAAATGTAATTTCTAAAATTACAAGAGGCGATTCGTATTTTAATCAAATCTTAATGTATTTGTAATGTGCCCTAAAAATTATTTCTCCTAAGAACAACATGGCAGCAACCTTTGCGCTCTACACATTGCATCTTCAAACTCTTCACCCCTTTAAAGATGATAACAAGGAAATTAGTATAATTTGAAATGTCCCCACCAAGCTTTACCCAAAGAGGCACCCTCACTTTTATCAACTCCACTGTTTGTTTGTTTGTTTATTTTTTTAAGGCTCAGATGATCACCAAATTAATAATATTCCAAATTCGTGTTTTGTTTTGTGTTTTTTTATCAATACAGAAACCACCACTTGCAGAGAGAAATCATATAAGCAAGAGTCATCCATTTCAACCCCCATTGGACCAAAAATTATTGGTGGGTCCTGTGGAGACCATGTGGTCATACCCCTCACAGATCATAATTCATCATGTCCTTTTATGTTTCACAGTCACTCAACACAAATTTATAAATTTCACCCATGTACCAATCATAATACTGTTAGGCAATGTTTGATTAGAGAGCATGGGATTAGGATTATTAATCTGTAGGCTCAATTATCCTATGTTTGTTTTAACATTTTGGTTTAGAATTATTAATCCAATGGATAATTAATCCAACAAATTTGTAGGATTATTAGTAATGGGGTAGGGGTGAGATTATTAATCCAATGGATATTAATCCAATTGGATAGTGAATACCACACTAATTTAATAGGATTATTAATATTTCACTATTAATTTTGTGAATCAAACATGACCTTAAAACACTCCAAGATCAGCCAATAACTTCTCCATTAGGGCCCATTTGTTTCTAGAGGTAGAATAGAGGGGATTGTTAGTGAAGAGACTGATAGTGAGAGGATTAAGAAAAATTGTGTTTGTTTGATAACTAGTGGGCTAATAATAGTTCATGTTTGTTTTGAGAAATAAGAATAAGATTAATCATGTAAAATTTCACAAATATTCTTATTATATTAATATCAAATTTGAACTTATACCAACTAATAAATGCATTACTCAATTAAACTATTCAAAAACTAAAATTAAAATTATACAATTAAAAATAATAAAGAATTCAACTATTAGTCTATTTATTATTATTAAAGAAACCAACCAATGCTATCTCCAAAACCAGCCCATGGTTTTGAAAAAGTGTTCATCCCATTAGTGTGGACTTGGCCCATGTTTTGCAAATAGAAAAATGCTTGGGAGCACTAATTAGTGCTCCCACTAATTAGGTGGCAGTGGGTCCCGCCATGAATGATGTGATGTTTTGATCTTGGCGTTGTATTTATTTTATTTTATTTTTATTTTTTTAATGCATTAATGCTATTAGTGGTGATGTTTTTAGTGGGATCAATCATTGTTGGCAAATATCATGCTCCCCTACTCCAGTTCTTTTCCTACCTCTCGCATGTCTCTCTCTTGCTCAAGTTTTGCCAATGATGACCACAAGTTAAGCAGATTGGAGCTCTATCAGTGACGATCTCAACCTTCATATTCGTCAACAACGTTCTTGACCTTCAAATCCAAGGTGAGGCGAACTTGATGAAGACCAGAGTGCTGGATCAGTCTTTTCTCTTGATAATCTTCTTGTGATTTTGTTGATTTTTCGATTATTATTTTGTTGATTTTGAGAACTTGTTAGATAATATTTGTAATCTGTTTGTGAATTTGTTGATCTCTTTTGTTATTATTTTTTGATATTTGTGATTTTGGAAATTTGTTAAAAAAAAAATTAAAAGCAGTTGAATTTTTGTTTGTGATTATCTTTTTTGATTGTTTCTAATTGTTGTTAAAAATTTGGATGATAGATCTGTTTTTGTGCTTGATGATATGGTGGATAGTCTGGTCATTTATATTATAATCCCAACTGCTTCTTTTTCAATATCAAGTCCCATGGGGGATTGCTAATTCGTTCGACTGAGGGGATTACCATGACTTCCGTGCAACAATGTCAAAACAAGCTTGATATTATCAGTCCAATACCAACCCATATCACGGAAAACAAACAGGCCCTTAGAACAAGCCATCAATCCAAATTTCCCAATCACCCCATACGCTTTTCTGAGGTCATCTTTTACTCTCCTTTTGGAACTGCAAATCATTCTCTCCCAATTCAACGATGGTACAGATTAATGGGTTTCATAAATAAAATTTTAAAAATAACTCTTCCTCTATATTTGCCCTCTTTGTGCCTTTATTTTCTGATACAGGCGGTGGCGGAACTTGAGGCCGTGAGTTCACTATTTTATTTCGATATTCAATTATCCAATATTTTGAGTATTTTATTTATAATAAAAAAAAATTATTTGATAATCATAATTTATTTAATTTATTATATTTATCACTAAAAAAATGATAATTATATTTTTAAAAATAAATCATTCATTTTTTTTGTGACAAATGCAATCAATTGAATAAGTTCTAATTATCGGATTGATTTAGTTTTTTTATGTAAATAATGTACGCAAAGTGTTCAACAAAATGAATAATTTGGATTATCAATATGGGACTCTTTGTGGGCCTCATGGGTCCGAACAATTGCCTTCGGTATAGATTTTGGATTGGAGGGAATCCAACTCCATAAATTTGCTCGGTGAAATTACAAATTAGTGAAATAGTTAAAAAGTAATTACACTATAGATGAAATTTTTTGTGATGCAATTTTGACACATAAAATGGATTTGCATCATACACATTAAAAACTTACACTACCATAAAAATGAAAATATTTTTTCATTGGACCACTTAAATGCATTTTCCCTAATTTTCTCAACCTCTATTTTGCCTTTTTCAACTTAACAGAATACTTCCTTCCTCTTGCAAATGAGACTGGCCCGGTTATTATTTAAAAGTAAGGACTAATTGGGACATACTATGGTACAGATCACCTCTAGGATGTGCACCATATACGGGCAAGTTAATGGCTTATCCCTAACAATTTCAGAGATAATAGTCGATACGAAATCAGAATTGACTCTCAGATTCTTCGACGTTCGGACATCCGTACCACAACTATGTACGTTACTCAACCTCTTAATAGAGAAAAATTCATTTGCTCGTGCTCTACAATATATAGTCCACAGGCAACTCCTATCATCGTGCATCACGCATACCATAGTAACCCTCGTTCTCTCATTCTTGATATACTTAAATTGGAACCCACATTAGATTGCATACTTGCATAAAAACATCACGAAATTCTTCAACACCTCCTATAAATCGCTGTCCCACATATGTAATACCATCGGCACAAAAGGTTGACAACAATTTCTTCTCCTTATGGTGGCAAAATCTCTGGAGTGCATCCATTTCATCCCCACCCCCATACGCAGCAAACCGGAACTACTAGACTAACCAACTTCACTTTTCAACTCAACGACAACCTTTATGTGTCGAACCCCCATTGATTTGGCAAGTAATAACATACTTTGAAATTCATCATCATTGTCCAAATTATACCTATTAATCTCATGTAGCTGATAGAACAATGAAACACAATCAACAGATAATTTGCCACATTTTTCACACACACACTCCACAAAACATAAATAAGACAGTGCTCGCACCACATTTACTACAGTAGTACTGCACACATATGAGCACACCAACAACATAAAGGTATCCATCTGTTGCAAAAACATAAAAACAAAAAAGTGAACAGCCACATTATAAACACACAAACACCACAAAAAAACTTATAACAACGATATATGAACATTCACATTATGCACAAAAAAAGAAGAAGTTAAGTCTATATTTTGCACAGCTAATCCCAAAATCGAACACTTTATGAACATTCACATTGTTCATGCGATGTGAATATTCACCACATTAAAAAATTTAAATCTAAACTCAAACACATGACCAGCCAAAACCCATAACCCCATACAACCAACCAAAATCTAATTTAGATAATGATGTTGAAAGCAAGAAATAGAGCATACAATCCTTCATCTACATTCAAATTCTTCCTACAGTGTAAATATTCACCACATTCAAAAAACAGAGCTATATCTCAACCACATCACCAGCCAAAACCCATAACCTCATACAACCAAATAAAACATGCATGTCCATCAATTCTAGAAAATGAAGTTGAAAAAAAACAAAAACAAAAACAAACAGAGCATACAATCCTTCATATAAATCCAAATCCATTACATACTAACCTTAAGACAATGTAATCAAACAAAGCACACTGTTCGTCTTCTTCAAACAGAGCATACTACTCGTCCTCGTCCTCTCCTCTGATAAATGTTTCACTTCGCAACAATGAAAACAGACAAAGCACATTTCGTCTTCTTCAAACATCAGAGAAACCCTAACACAACCAAGAATCATACAACGCATCAATTCACAATGACATTGAAACAACATGACAATCAACATCCTTACGCATGGGGAACTACCAAAACATAATGACCGTCAATATAGAAAAGTGTTTATTTTTTTACGTGTAATATATATCAATATTAAATATAAGGGTATAATAGTCTTAAAAAATAGTATAAATCAAGAAAAATGGCTTTATGGAATAAAAGTATAACTATATAGGACTAAATGGATTATAATTTTCCTTAATGGATTTCTTGGGTTAAAACACTCCTAAATTATGAATAAAAATCCCAATAAAGAATACTAAAAATCTTAAACATTCTATTAAAATTTTTATCAAATACATATCATACTATGTTTGGTTTCAATTTTTTGAATTTAATTTTTTGAAAATTGAGTTTTTTATTTTTCGTATTTTTTTTAATTTTCAGTGAATATTTTTAAAATTTTAAACAATTTTTTTATTTTTATTTTTTTAGATACACCTTCTTTAGATATATCTAAAAAATAATTTTTTTGTAAAAAAATACACAAAAATATAAAAAATATACTGATTTTTTTTTTTTTGTATTTTTGGTATTTAGTGAATTTTTTTTAAGATTTTTTTTTGCAAACATTATAATTTTTAAGTGTATTTATATTAGGTATATCTAAAAATTAAAAAAAAAAAATTTGCTTAAAATATTAAAAAAATCAATAAAAACAAAAATAAAAACAAAAAAAAAATTAATTTTTTGAAAAGTGAATTCGGAAATTCACAAACGAAACAAACTGTGTATGATCAGTGTGGGTCTCACATGAATGTGAGTCCCACACTATGTAAGTGTCATGTTAAAATTATAGTAAAATATTTTGTATCCCTAATATTGCTCATGCTTAATTTTGTAGTGAGGGTTTGTGTGTTGGAGTGATTGAGAATTGCATTTGAGTTCCAATCTTGCCCGTAATTGGATGTTGGTGGAGTGACAGTGGATATGATAGAACGTTGGCGGATTGCTAGTGGTAGAAGTGGTGCCAATTTAAATGGGTTTAAATAGATACTCATATTCACCACATGTAAATCTAATTTAATACAATTGCACATTGTAGGAAAATTTATACTTTTTGTTAGAGAAGTTATACATTTTGTGAGATGAAAGTTATGAATTTTGAAATTATGATGTGCACCTAAAAGTCATGTATAACTAAAGTTATATTTTTTGTGATTATACATTTTATGAGAAGTAAAAAATTATTCATTTTGTGAAAGAAATTATGTTTTTTGGTTGCACATCATATCGTTCTCCCCATTTAAGTTAGGGAAAAGATTGGCGTGTACCATATACACTTTATAATTACAAAAAAAAATAACATAATTTTATACTTTTTTAGTCATAATTATAAATAAAAAAAAGTCATAACTAAATATAACAAAAAAGAAGTCATAATTAAATATCTCAAAATAATGTCATAAAAAAATAGTTATAATTAAAGAGAAAAATGACATAACTAAAAATACATATAATATGAAAGTGTATATAATAAAATTCTCCTTAAACTAGATTTGGATTGAGTTTTCACGTTAAACAGTACAAAAAATCTATTTAACCCAAAAAAGAAAAATATGGATGTAGTATAGAAAACTCAGGTGAGCCGACTCAAAATTTATGGCATGAAATTTTCAAGAAAATACTACTATACATATCTCATGCTATATACATATTTAGTTATGTCATTTTTTTCAATAGTTATGACTAATTTTTTCTTTAATTATAATATTATTTTGAGATATTTGCTTATGCATCATATAATGTTTCATTAAGATTTTTTTTTTTTAGTTATAACTTAAAAAAATATGAAATTATGTCATTTTCTTCTTTAATTATAATGTGGAAGTGGCGTACCATGAGAGAGATTTGTATGCGGATAGGATATATTTATGGTACCTTCTATTATTGTGATTGGTGAAAAGTAGTGGAATAGGGTGATAACCTCATCTCTATACTTGTATGTCTCCATACTCATTCATTTTGTTAAAAAAAATGATTTATTTTTATTTTTATTGTGTGGGTGATTTTCCGACCACACTGCCCGCTTAGTAACCAGCTGGAGAGCACTGGCA
Source organism: Camellia sinensis (assembly GCF_055761805.1). Taxonomy (NCBI): domain Eukaryota; kingdom Viridiplantae; phylum Streptophyta; class Magnoliopsida; order Ericales; family Theaceae; genus Camellia; species Camellia sinensis. Next base: position 128,142,301 of record NC_138975.1, read on the forward strand.
GAATAGATGGCACCTGACTGACCTGCAACAGAAATATAAGAATCCCGCGGTGGTTTCGACCACCCGGGGGCACTCCGACGATCAAGTCAGTATATCTCTCAAAGATAAATCAAGTACTAAACTCACAAGCTTGAGTATCAAAAGCATACCTTAGACCCATGGGGGTGCCTCTCTTTTATAGCCAATGCAATCCTAGTCCCAATAGGAGCCTGGCCCTAATGGACTTAGGATTACTGCTAATCTGGGACTCCCAGTGGGATTAGGATAAACTCTCTAAGAGTCTTATCTTTACCCAAACTGAAGTCTTCTCCCAATCTAGGACTCTTGTCCATATCCAAGTTGAGTTCTCTCTTCATTCTAGGACTCTTGTCCCTTATCCGCTTATCTCGGATTCCGATATCTTCGGAGGCAACCTCGGCCTAGCCGAGATGACCTCGGCACAACGACCAAGACACGTGGCACCTCGGCTGACACGTCGGCGTCACCTTGCCACGTGTTGGTACTCAGAAAATATATCCCCACAACTGCCCCCTAGGTTCTATTACCTCGGCATTCTGAGGTGATGGAACCTATACTGTTCGTTCATCTGTGCCCCTCTGTCCGAGATCAAACTTTTCGACCTCAAAGTTCCCTGGACTTTACTGTCCACTTCTGTCATGTATCAAGATTCATGCATTCTAAGCTGTTTGAAATCGCACCTCCTAGCCGAGGTTCTGGTTCCATTAATTCGTAAACTCCAAGAGCTTTGCAACTGCTCCACTCACACTCTCTGGTGAGTTCCCGATTTCCAGTCATCTATTTGACTCCGGCGATTTCATATCGGCGTTCATTTGGTAGGTTTATAAATTCTTACTTTTTATTAAGCTCAATCTTTCAAAACTTTTCTGATTTACTTTGAATCTGTTTATTTGCCATCTATTGCCTTCTATTTTCGTCTGTCTTCAAGTTTTGAATTGTTTGAATGCCTGGCACTGTTGTTGTCATATCCGCTTTCTGTTGCTAGCATCGTGTCTGGGTCATTACTTTCTTGTACTTACTTAGTGCCTGTGCACTTGACTTTATTCTTGAACTTTGTCGTCTTCTTGACTATTTTTCTCTTTTTTCATTTAATCCTCTGGTTTCTTCTCTTTCTAGCTCTTTTGCTTAAATCCGTCATTTGTTCCAAGCTTCTGCAATTGTCTTCGTTTCTCTCCTCCGGTGAAGCTTTACGTCATTCTGTCATTGTCGTCAGATTTCGGCGATTCTCATTTCGGCTTCCCTCTTTCTGTTAAGCCACTGTTCCTCCTGGTTTTATTTCTTGTTGCTTTCCAAGAAGCTCTGTTTCATTGTTAATCACCATTGCTTGTTTTACCTGTTATTTCCAAATCATCTTCTTGAATACACACTATTCACACATCTGTTGATTTCTACCACTGTTCTTGGCTTGACACACTTGTGCAATCTTTTTGTCTTGATTTCTTGATAGCTTCATCATCATTCTTGATTACAAATTACATTCTTATTTCTGTTTTCTGTGTCTTTTTTCCAGATTCTTCCTTTCAATCTTTGCCTTCAAACTCCGAGGTGCCAATCTCCGAGAAGACCCTTGATCAAACTCTTCGGGAGATCGATGCTGAGCTCGAGGCCGAGAAGGCTGCTGAGAAGTCTTCCCAACTGTCTTCTATATCCTGTCATTGATGCCGAGTAGTTTTGTTTTCAATTCTCTTTCTTCTTCTTCGGCTAAGCCTGAGCCGAGAAGAAAGAAGCGCTCTTCGTTGCCCTCATGGACGAGAATTTTCTTCAGTGTCTCTTCACTCTTTTCGGCAGGCTCCTTGCCGACATCATCTAGGACCTCCATGTCCTCGTCTTCAATCTCTGCCTTCCTTGGTTCCCGAATGTTGCAGGTAGTTTTCATTGCTGCCATGGAGCAATTCTTTGCCTGCAGTTGGTCTCCTCTGACTTCTTCAATCCCATGTTCCATGGGGAACCGCAATAGTTGATGCAACGTTGAGGGAACTGCCCTCATTGCATGCAACCATGGCCTTCCCGAGATGATGTTGTAAGGTGAAGGCGTGTCAATCACGACGAATTCTGTTGTGATCTTCTTCTAACTGCTCTTGTATGATTCTATACTTAGAATATTTTGTATGCCTTTCATACTTTGCCTCATTTGTGCAATCTTCTCGGGGTTACATACCTCGGGTATAATAGCTACAAAACTTTTACTTCGGCAAGATACTGACCTGCAAACTTTTCATAAATTCTAACAAGTGTGAAACATATACTACTCAATGTTAACTTTGCAAACTTTTTCTCAAGTTTCAACAAGTATTTAAACGGTGATCTCGGTCTAGCCTACTTGTAAATTGCTACAAACTTCAACAAGGATTAACATATACTGTAACAGGGATCAACAAGGATTAACATAACAAGTGTTAAACAATAAGCTATTTGTAAATTGCTACGAATTTCAACAAGTGTTTAAACAATATATTTAGGTTTTACCTCAACCTGTAAATTGCTGCAAATTTCAACAGATGATCTCATGTCGACTTAACATTATCTTGTAAATTGCTACAAATTTCAATAAGTGTTAAGCATCTTCTTTGGTTGGATCAACCTGTAGATTGCTATAAGTGTGCAAACTATAACCTCGGCTTCACTTCGACTTGTAAATTGCTACAAATTTCAACAAGTGAAGAGAAACAGTAATCTCGGCTTAACTTCAACTTGTAAATTGCTACAAATTTCAACAAGTGAAGATAAGGAATCAGCTTAACTCCAACTTGTAAATTGCTACAAATTTCAACAAGTGAAGATAAGGAATCAGCTTAACTCCAACTTGTAAATTGCTACAAATTTCAACAAGTGAAGATAAGGAATCAACTTAATTCCAACTTGTAAATTGCTACAAATTTCAACAAGTGAATTAAGGCATCAGCTTAACTCCAACTTGTAAATTGCTACAAATTTCAACAAGTGAAGATAAGGAATCAGCTTAACTCCAACTTGTAAATTGCTACAAATTTCAACAAGTGAAGATAAGGAATCAGCTTAACTCCAACTTGTAAATTACTACAAATTTCAACAAGTGAAGATAAGGAATCAGCTTAATTTCAACTTGTAAATTGCTACAAATTTCAACAAGTGAATTAAAGAATCATCTCAACTTAATTTCTGTTAAGCATCATCTCGGCTTAACTGCGGTTAAGCATCGTCTGGGTTTCACTTCGGTTAAACATCATCTGGGCTTAACTTCGGTTAAGCATCATCTGGGCTTAACTTCGGTTAAGTATCATCTGGGCTTAACTTCGGTTAATGTCACGACCCAAACCCGGCCCTATGGGTTTAGCACCGTAACCGGCCAGTAATCCGAGATTACCGAAGGCCTGCTTAACAGTAATACAGTAAAACAGAGTACAGGGCCTGGCGGAAGCCAATACAGTAATAAACAATGTCCAATGAGCTGTGACAGTCTGTATGCAAAAAGGCTTTTCGTACATTTATACATAACCAGTACAGAACCGTATACACAATATTTACAATCATTCAAACTAGGGACTCGACCTCTAGATAACAGTACAGTAACACTCAGTCTGTACAGAACAGTAAAAACAGTACAGAAGGGGGAAAAACAAACAAGACACCCCCAAGCCATAGCATGGCAACTCGGAACCTCGGAGTGAGGCACAAAGGCTGGCTTGACAAAACTGGAGTCTAACCCACGCTCCTAGCTCCGTTCTGGTGGCTGAGCACCTACATATATATATAAACAGTGAGCTAAAGCCCAGTGAATAACATAAAGCGTAAAGAGGTTTAGAATGAATGTCCTTACAGTAGTGAAAACAGTTCAATTCAATCAGTATTTCAGTCGTTCAGTACAGTAAACAGTCATATGTGGTACATCCATTAGCATAGCAGTAACAGTAGGTCTTGAAAGACCGAACAGTAATGATGGCCATCAGTCAGTAAACAGTAGTGGTTCCACGAGGGAACCGACAGAGAATTCTGTCGCAGTAACAGTAACAGTAAACAGTAAGTACTAAGGATGCCACAGTACAGTTCAGAAATAAAGGACATACATTCATTCAGTAAATAATACCAGTTCAGTAAACAGTTCAGTTCAGTATTCGAAAGATAATCAGTTGAACATATCTTTACACAATTGTTACTCACAGAGTTCTGGGCTACCGTATGCTAGAGCGTGTCTCCCCAGTTGCCAACCCTACACAGTTCACAGGTTGAACACACTAAGCCACACAGTTGGGAAATCTCATAACTTAATCCCTAATTTGCCTTGGTGTGTTCTACAATGATATCCTCATCAAGATGCCTTAAACTAGGCCTAAGAATGCCTAGGATGGGATGAGGATGCAAAAATACACTTAGAAAATATTTCGCAAAGTTTACTGAAAATAGGAGCCTCGCTCGAGCGAGACTTTCTACGCTCGAGCGTAAGTCCAAAATCAAAGGCTTCGCTCGAGCGAGTAAACCTTCGCTCGAGCGGTCTGCAAAACAGTAAAAGTACTGGATGCTGAAATTTTACGCGCGATCGTCGCTCGATGGTCGCTCGAGCGGAGCCCGGGACAAAGGTGCTCGCTCGAGCGGGGTATCCTTCGCTCGAGCGAGGAAGCCAAATCTGGAATTTCCAGATCTGCCTTCCAAGCTCAAACCAAGCATTCAACCATTCCAAACTCGACCTCTTGGGCCCAAATTCTGGAAAACATCATTAAATTCAATGTATAACAAGTTTCAAAGCTCAATTTGTGAATTCAAGCCCCAAAGGTGAGCCAATTAAAACCACATTCAAACCCATTTTCAAGAATATGAAGAACATGCAAACATGCATGAATTCAAATCAATTCAAAGCTTCAATTTGATGCTCTAAGGAGCCAAATCTTTCAAAAACATGATGAACTCATGGAGTATGACCAAAAGATGGACATGCACGTGAGGAAACATGGGCTTTCAACCTCCAAACTTAAGAATGGCAACATGCATGCAACAATCAAGCTACAATTCAACATCTCAACCATGTTTTGGCTCTAAACTCCAACAATGTGACATGAACCATGCAAGAATCAACTTAAAGACAAATCAAAAGGGAGAAATTCATACCTAGGTTCCTTGGATGCAAGTCTAGAGGTCCAATCTAACAAGAACTCCTCTCAATTCCTCCAATTCCAAGCATTTCTAAGCAAAAGAGATGAAATTCCACTCCCCTAGTCTCTCTCTCTCTATGGACGGCTAGAGCAAGAAGAAATGGTTGATGAAATGCTCTTCAAGTGTGTACATAAGGCTCAAGTATGTCATATTGAGATAGTGGCCCACTCAAGGGCAAAACGGTAATTAAGTCCAACTCTTTAATTAGCTTATTTTAATCTAATTTAATCATACCTAATCAGTTTTCAGATAAATATACCATAAAATCACATTAATTATGAGGGTCACGGAACATCAATCGGTTTCTAATTCGGCCGCCGATAAGGCCTTCAATTAGCAGTTTAAACATATAAACATGAACAGATAATCAGACAATCAAACAGATAGAATGCAATTAACTAACATATACTCAGTCAATTCAGTTTCAATTTCAGTCAGTCAGTTCAGTATTTCATTCAGTTCGATTATCAGTCAGTTATCAGTCATTATCCGTTTCGTTTAACAGTAATCGGTGATTATCGGTAATCAATCAGTCCTTAATCAGTAAACAGTATGAGGGTTGTTACAGTCTCCCCTCCTTATAAAGAGTTTAGTCCTCTAAACTCGAGTTACCTTCATTCTGGAAGAAAACAGGATTCAGTGGAAACAGTTCAGGATATCTTTTGGCCATGTCATCTTCCCTTTCCCAAGTGGCATATACGCCACCGTGGTTTTGCCAGTCAACTTTCACTAACGGGATCTCTTTGTTCCTCAGTTTCTTGATCCGTCGGTTTACAATCTGTATAGGCCGTTCCTCGTAAGTGTAGTCATCACTCAACACTATCCGAGCAGGCTCAATCACATGGAACGGATCCCGGAGATAATCTCTTAACATAGAAATGTGGAAAACATTATGCATGTGTTCCATTTCAGGAGGGAGCGCGACTTGATACGCCACCGGATTGATTTTCTCAATAATCTCATACGGTCCGACATATCTCGGCGCTAACTTGCCTTTGACTCCAAAACGAGTCTGGCCTTTCATCGGTGTCACTTTCACAAAAACGTGATCACCCACTTCGTACTCTCTGTCCCGCCTTCGGCATCGGCATAACTCTTCTGTCTGCTCTGCGCAGTTTTCAGTCTTTGCTGTATCAGTTTCACTTTTTCAGTTGTTTCATACACAATCTCGGGCCCAAGCAAAGGCCCATCTCCAACTTCTGCCCAGCAAATTGGAGATCTACATTTTCTGCCATACAATGCCTCAAAAGGCGCCATATCAATACTCGAATGGTAGCTGTTGTTGTAGGCGAATTCAGCTAGTGGCAGATGACTTTCCCAGTCTCCCTGAAAATCAAGGACACACATTCTCAATAAATCCTCCAGAGTTTGGATGGTCCTTTCTGATTGGCCATCTGTCTGAGGATGATAGGCACTACTCAGTCTTAGTTCAGTACCCAGTGCAGTTTGTAGGCTTTGCCAAAACCTCGAGGTAAACTTCGAATCCCTGTCAGAAACAATAGACACAGGCACTCCATGCAGTCTTACAATTTCATCAATATAGATGACAGCCAATTTGTCCGCATTATAGATTGTCTTGACAGGTAAGAAGTGAGCAGATTTGGTTAGTCTATCAACAATAACCCAAATTGAATCCATACCTTTTCTGGAGCGAGGTAATCCAACGATAAAATCCATCGTGATATGCTCCCATTTCCACTCTGGTATGGGTAGGGGTTGCAATAATCCGGCAGGTCGCTGATGTTCAGCTTTGACCTGTTGGCAATGAAGACATTTGGATACAAAATCAGCAATTTCTTTCTTCATTCCCGGCCACCAGAAATTCTGTTTCAGATCTTGGTACATTTTCGTATTCCCCGGATGGATAGACAATTTCGAATTGTGGCCCTCTTGCAGAACTCTTCCTTTCAGTTCAGTATCATTTGGTACACACAATCTTTCTTGAAATTTCAGTACATTATTCTCAAATTTGAATCCCGGCCTCGGTTTAGATTCTCTTTCTTCGATGACCTTTTTCAAGAAGTCATCCAGTTGCTGTTTCTCTTTAATCTCTTCAATCAGTGCCGGTCGGGCAGAAATAGCAGCCAAGGTTCCACCTTGGTCTCTCAAAACAACTTCAATTTCAGATTTTTCAAGGTCACATAGCAACTCTTTCTGTCCTGTAAGCAAACAGGCTAAGTTTCCAATCGATTTCCGGCTCAATGCATCGGCAACGGTATTGGCTTTTCCCGGATGGTACAGTATCTGTAGGTCATAGTCTTTAATCAGTTCCAGCCATCTCCGCTGTCTCATATTCAGTTCTTTCTGTGTGAAGAAATACTTTAAACTCTTGTGGTCGGTGTATACTTCACATGTCACCCCGTACAGATAGTGACGCCAGATTTTCAGTGCAAATACTACTGCAGCAAGTTCCAGATCATGGGTCGGGTAGTTCTTTTCATGCGGTCTCAGTTGTCGGGAAGCATAGGCAATTACTCTCCCATTCTGCATTAAAACACATCCCAAACCCTTATGAGAAGCATCACTAAATACAGTATAACCATCCGTACCTGAAGGTAAGGTAAGAACTGGTGCAGTCACTAATCGAGTTTTCAACTCCTGGAAGGCAGATTCTCTTTGGTCAGTCCAGTCAAATGATGTCCCCTTCTGAGTTAACTGAGTCAATGGTAGGGCAATTTTGGAGAAATCTTTGACAAATCTTCTGTAATATCCAGCCAATCCCAAAAAGCTTCGGACTTCAGTCACATTTGTTGGTCTAGGCCAGTTCACTACAGCTTCAATTTTCTGCGGATCAACAGAAATTCCATCTTTGCTAACAACATGCCCCAAAAACATAACATGGTCAAGCCAAAATTCACATTTAGACAGTTTAGCATACAGTTTCTGTTCTCTTAAGGTTTGTAGGGCAAGTCTCAGATGATGTTCATGTTGTTCTACACTTTTGGAGTAAATCAATATGTCATCGATAAATACAACGATAAAGTCATCAAGGTACGGTTTAAAAATTCTGTTCATGAGGTCCATAAAAGCAGCTGGTGCGTTCGTGACTCCAAAAGGCATAACTAGAAATTCATAATGTCCATACCTCGTTCTAAAAGCAGTTTTATCAATGTCTTCTGGTTTAACCTTCAGTTGATGATACCCCGATCTGAGATCGATCTTAGAAAACACTTGTGCACCCTGTAACTGATCAAATAAATCATCAATACGCGGTAATGGGTATTTATTCTTTACAGTTACCTTATTCAGTTCACGGTAGTCAATGCACAGTCTCAGTGAGCCATCTTTCTTCTTGACGAACAAAACAGGAGCACCCCATGGCGAAGTGCTAGGTCTGATAAACTTCTTATCCAGCAGTTCCTGCAGTTGTACTTTCAATTCTTTCAGTTCAGTTGGAGCCATTCTGTAAGGAGCTTTCGAAACTGGTTGTGTTCCGGGAATCACATCAACGGTAAATTCGATCTCCCTGTCTGTCAAATCTCCTGGAAGATTATCTGGAAAAACATCTGGAAATTCTCTGACTATAGGAATACAATTCACATCAGTTTTAATGCTATCATCAGTAGACACAGTCAGTACAGAACACAGATACCCTTTACATCCCTTCCTAATCAGTTTAACAGCCTTCACAGATGAAATCAAATACGGAGGAGGTACTACTCCACTCCCATTAAACACAAATTCAGGCAGACCAGGTGGACGGAAAACAACTTGCTTGGTCACACAGTCAATAGTGGCACGATATTTTTGTAACCAATCCATCCCCAATATTACGTCAAAATGATCAATGTTCAATGGCAGTAAATCAATAAACAGATGCATATCCCCAACAATGATTTCACATGCGGGGTACATATAAGCACATGTCATGGATCCCCCTACGGGTGATGATACGGCTAGCAGATAGTTCATGGGTTCTAAGGGTCTATTCAATTTCCGTGAGAAAGCATGCGATACATAAGAATGCGTAGACCCCGAATCAATCAATACATATGCATTTTGAGTACAGATAGAGAGAATACCTGACACAACGGTCTCGGTATTCTGCACATCTCCCGGTACTAGTGCGAACACTCGGCCTTGCCTCACAGGCTCTTTCCCGGTAGCTCTGGGGTTAGGCTTTGGTGGAGCATTTGATGCTGCTGCGCTTGGTGCAGCTTTACCACTGGCTTGTGGAGCAGAGGGGCAGTCTTTAACCATGTGGCCCACCTTGCCACACCTGTAACAGGCTCCAGATATTCTGTAGCAAACTCCTTTGTGCTTCTTGCCACATTCAGAACAGGGTGGTATGAATCCACTCCCTTGACTGGGGCTAGTCATTGACCCCGTATTCTGTTTCTTGTTGGCTGGGTTGTGCTTGCCTTTCTTGAATTTGAAACCCTGCCTTTTTCCATGCCATTCAGTTATTGGTGTTTCAGATTGCTTCACCGCTGCAATGTTCGACTCGGCCATCAATGCCCGGTTGAGAACACCCACAAAAGTCGGTAATTTCAAAACATTTATCCGGTCAAGTATTGCCACATTAAGGCCACCTTCAAATTTCCTGGCCTTCTTATATTCAGTATCCACCATGTGTGGTGCATAACGGGCAAGCTCAGTAAATTTTGTTTCATACTCTGCAACGGACATTGTGCCCTGCTTCAGCTGTTCAAATTCAGTTACTTTCCTATCCCTGACACACTGTGGGAAGTACTTTTCAAAGAAGGACTCCTTGAACTGAGCCCAAGTCATAACAGTGTTTGTTTCACGGATTAACATCCACCACCTTCTAGCCTCTTCTTGTAGGGTGAAGGTAGCTAACAATACTTTGTTCACTTCCGAACACGGAAACACCTCAAATAGTTTCTCTGTTTCCAGAACCCAAGCTTCAGCTTTTAGCGGTTCAAGGCCTCCCTGAAAGGATGGCGGTTTCATTTTACTGAACTTCTGGGTCAAAGCAATTATGTCCCCATCATTCACATTCGCATTAAGCTCCGGCTGTACCGGAGGAGGAGGAGGTTGTTGGTTCTGTTGTTGTTCCAGTCTAGCAGTTATCAGTTCTATCATTCTTTCCATTCTTTCCATTCTTGCCTCGGTAGACGAGGATTCAGGTTCATTTGCATTGTCCATTTCACTATAAGCAGTTATAACAGTTTTAAACATGGGCAGTCATTGTTTAACAGTTTACCACATTAGCATGCATTCAGTCATAACATAACCACACACTCATCATGCTCATGAGATGCCCTAATCACTTTTCTAGGACACCCTATAGCTCATTTGGACACGTGTGTGCGGTATAACTCGTGGTTAAATATCGCTCTGATACCACTCTGTCACGACCCAAACCCGGCCCTATGGGTTTAGCACCGTAACCGGCCAGTAATCCGAGATTACCGAAGGCCTGCTTAACAGTAATACAGTAAAACAGAGTACAGGGCCTGGCGGAAGCCAATACAGTAATAAACAATGTCCAATGAGCTGTGACAGTCTGTATGCAAAAAGGCTTTTCGTACATTTATACATAACCAGTACAGAACCGTATACACAATATTTACAATCATTCAAACTAGGGACTCGACCTCTAGATAACAGTACAGTAACACTCGGTCTGTACAGAACAGTAAAAACAGTACAGAAGGGGGAAAAACAAACAAGACACCCCCAAGCCATAGCATGGCAACTCGGAACCTCGGAGTGAGGCACAAAGGCTGGCTTGACAAAACTGGAGTCTAACCCACGCTCCTAGCTCCGTTCTGGTGGCTGAGCACCTACATATATATATAAACAGTGAGCTAAAGCCCAGTGAATAACATAAAGCGTAAAGAGGTTTAGAATGAATGTCCTTACAGTAGTGAAAACAGTTCAATTCAATCAGTATTTCAGTCGTTCAGTACAGTAAACAGTCATATGTGGTACATCCATTAGCATAGCAGTAACAGTAGGTCTTGAAAGACCGAACAGTAATGATGGCCATCAGTCAGTAAACAGTAGTGGTTCCACGAGGGAACCGACAGAGAATTCTGTCGCAGTAACAGTAACAGTAAACAGTAAGTACTAAGGATGCCACAGTACAGTTCAGAAATAAAGGACATACATTCATTCAGTAAATAATATCAGTTCAGTAAACAGTTCAGTTCAGTATTCGAAAGATAATCAGTTGAACATATCTTTACACAATTGTTACTCACAGAGTTCTGGGCTACCGTATGCTAGAGCGTGTCTCCCCAGTTGCCAACCCTACACAGTTCACAGGTTGAACACACTAAGCCACACAGTTGGGAAATCTCATAACTTAATCCCTAATTTGCCTTGGTGTGTTCTACAATGATATCCTCATCAAGATGCCTTAAACTAGGCCTAAGAATGCCTAGGATGGGATGAGGATGCAAAAATACACTTAGAAAATATTTCGCAAAGTTTACTGAAAATAGGAGCCTCGCTCGAGCGAGACTTTCTACGCTCGAGCGTAAGTCCAAAATCAAAGGCTTCGCTCGAGCGAGTAAACCTTCGCTCGAGCGGTCTGCAAAACAGTAAAAGTACTGGATGCTGAAATTTTACGCGCGATCGTCGCTCGATGGTCGCTCGAGCGGAGCCCGGGACAAAGGTGCTCGCTCGAGCGGGGTATCCTTCGCTCGAGCGAGGAAGCCAAATCTGGAATTTCCAGATCTGCCTTCCAAGCTCAAACCAAGCATTCAACCATTCCAAACTCGACCTCTTGGGCCCAAATTCTGGAAAACATCATTAAATTCAATGTATAACAAGTTTCAAAGCTCAATTTGTGAATTCAAGCCCCAAAGGTGAGCCAATTAAAACCACATTCAAACCCATTTTCAAGAATATGAAGAACATGCAAACATGCATGAATTCAAATCAATTCAAAGCTTCAATTTGATGCTCTAAGGAGCCAAATCTTTCAAAAACATGATGAACTCATGGAGTATGACCAAAAGATGGACATGCACGTGAGGAAACATGGGCTTTCAACCTCCAAACTTAAGAATGGCAACATGCATGCAACAATCAAGCTACAATTCAACATCTCAACCATGTTTTGGCTCTAAACTCCAACAATGTGACATGAACCATGCAAGAATCAACTTAAAGACAAATCAAAAGGGAGAAATTCATACCTAGGTTCCTTGGATGCAAGTCTAGAGGTCCAATCTAACAAGAACTCCTCTCAATTCCTCCAATTCCAAGCATTTCTAAGCAAAAGAGATGAAATTCCACTCCCCTAGTCTCTCTCTCTCTATGGACGGCTAGAGTAAGAAGAAATGGCTGATGAAATGCTCTTCAAGTGTGTACATAAGGCTCAAGTATGTCATATTGAGATAGTGGCCCACTCAAGGGCAAAACGGTAATTAAGTCCAACTCTTTAATTAGCTTATTTTAATCTAATTTAATCATACCTAATCAGTTTTCAGATAAATATACCATAAAATCACATTAATTATGAGGGTCACGGAACATCAATCGGTTTCTAATTCGGCCGCCGATAAGGCCTTCAATTAGCAGTTTAAACATATAAACATGAACAGATAATCAGACAATCAAACAGATAGAATGCAATTAACTAACATATACTCAGTCAATTCAGTTTCAATTTCAGTCAGTCAGTTCAGTATTTCATTCAGTTCGATTATCAGTCAGTTATCAGTCATTATCCGTTTCGTTTAACAGTAATCGGTGACTATCGGTAATCAATCAGTCCTTAATCAGTAAACAGTATGAGGGTTGTTACAGTTAAGCATCGTCTCGGTTTAACTTCGGTTAAACATCATCTGGGCTTAACTTCGGTTAAGCATCCTCTCGGCTGAACTTCGGTTAAGCATCGTCTCGGTTTCACTTCGGTTAAACATCATCTGGGCTTAACTTCGGTTAAGCATCATCTCGGCTTAACTTCGGTTAAGCATCATATTGGTTTAACCAATTTGTAAATTGTTACAAATTTTAACAAGTGGTAAACGCATTCTTCTTCTCTCTGCCCCCCCAGTGTAAACTAAAAATCCACTTGGGTTCTTATCATACATGTAGCTTCGACCTTGTCGCCGTGGTTTAATTCAAGCCGAGGTTGTCGGCCTTGGTTTCTCTATTGATCTTACTTGGCTCCAACCTGAGTTTGATTTTCGGCCTCGCATCGGCGAGCCGTTTCTCTTTTCTTGTTCCGACGCATTTGTTCCCGGCATGTCCTCCTCGGCCCTAGCATACTTCTCAATTCTGGCCAACTTTAGTCTGATCTTGTGTGTTTCCTTTTTATCTTCTGGGATCTGAGATCTGCTCAATGTGCTCTTCTCTTCTCGGACTCAGGTGCCGTGATCTTATCTTCTGGAATCTTGGATCTGCTCACTCAGGTTGAGCTCTTATTTTCTCGGACCTACTCATCTAGGCCGAGATCATGTCTTCTGGGATCTGGGATCCAGGATTTGCTCACTCAGGTTGAGCTCTTCTTTTCTCGGGCCTACTCATCTAGGCCGAGATCATGTTTTCTGGGATCTGGGATCCGGGATTTGCTTACTCAGGTTGAGCTCTTCTATACTTGAATGTTATCTCTTTGGGAGTGCTCATGCCCCCTGTCTTTGCATCCCTTCTGAAAGGGTCTTCGTTCCTCCGCAGGTATCTATCCTTTCATACCTGGAGGTCATCTTCGTTGTAGTATCCGCTTCGATCTGTTGTCTTTGGTGCGTCACCTTCCTGGCCGGCGTCTTTCACTCCGTGACTCTGGTCACGAGTTTCTGTGTTGTGATCGTCCCCTTCAATGTCGAGATCGATAGGTCTCCCACTCCCAGCAGGAGCATTGTCTCTAATCTGATCCTTCTGTCCGTCATTGGCCATCTATTCTTCTTTCTTTCCCACAGACGGCGCCAAATTGTGTAGGTGATTTTCCGACCACACTGCCCGCTTAGTAACCAGCTGGAGAGCACTGGCAGAATAGATGGTACCTGACTGACCTGCAACAGAAATATAAGAATCCCGCGGTGGTTTCGACCACCCGGGGGCACTCCGACGATCAAGTCAGTATATCTCTCAAAGATAAATCAAGTACTAAACTCACAAGCTTGAGTATCAAAAGCATACCTTAGACCCATGGGGGTGCCTCTCTTTTATAGCCAATGCAATCCTAGTCCCAATAAGAGCCTGGCCCTAATGGACTTAGGATTACTGCTAATCTGGGACTCCCAGTGGGATTAGGATAAACTCTCTAAGAGTCTTATCTTTACCCAAACTGAAGTCTTCTCCCAATCTAGGACTCTTGTCCATATCCAAGTTGAGTTCTCTCTTCATTCTAGGACTCTTGTCCCTTATCCGCTTATCTTGGATTCCGATATCTTCGGAGGCAACCTCGGCCTAGCCGAGATGACCTCGGCACAACGACCAAGACACGTGGCACCTCGGCTGACACGTCGGCGTCACCTTGCCACGTGTTGGTACTCAGAAAATATATCCCCACATTTATAATTATTCGATAAATTTAATTTTTTATATAAACAACTTTTATTGTAAAGTTTACAAAGTACATGGTTTGGATAATTAAATTGAGTTTAAATTAAAGTCTACAAGAAAAATATGAATAAATATAAAGGGCTGAAGTATTGAAGAAGGCTGATCGAAAAAAGAAGTATGAAAGGAGGGCATATAGTTGAGTGTCTAACCGAGAAAATAGTTGAGTGTCTAACCCAGAAAAACACTCGTGAGTTCCGGAGTTTAATATCTAACCCAGCGAAACATTTTCGATAGTTGCGTGTCAACCCTGTTCTTTTCTCAAACTCACAACTAGGGGTGAGCAGCGGATATATCGATCCGCTAAAACCGATCAAACTGAACCGATCCGCCGCATTTTGGACGGATGCGTGATGACGAGCGAACGGTTGCAGATTGATTTTCTCCAATTCGCCAATTTGGCGGACGGATGGCAGATTTGAGGTCCCTTTGGCTGCAATCGAACCGCCAAACCGCGAGCACCCTTAATAATTATAAGACTTTGTGTTTTCAATTTGTTTAAATATTTTGTTTGTGTTTTCAATTGAAAAAGAGTTTAAATATTCTGTTGAAAAAAAGTTTTCAACTTGAATATATTTTTTGGTTTTTAAATCTAACTCTAAAAGTAATGCATAGAAAATATGATATATGCTGGTTAGTTTTTGTTTTCAAAAACATATATAAATGTAACAATACAGAGACATACAATCTCTACTACTGCTATATTCATGGTTTTGGCAGTTTGAATTGTTTTTATATTTTATGAATCACATATTGCAATACTTTATGTGGATAAGGTATGCTGTGATTGTAATATGTAGATGAGGCATGTAGTGATTTTGATATTCTAAAGTTTCAAACTTTCTTTCTTTGGATGAGGCATGCAGTAATTGTAATACTTTTTTAAGTCATTGACTGTAATATTTTTTTTATTTTTTTATTTTTTGAGGAAGTGCATAAGTTGAACTATGTTGAAAATTTATAAAATTTCAAACCGCCAAACCGATTCGCATCCATCCGCCAAACCGCCAATTCGCTCAATCCACATCTGCCGGATTAACGGACGGATGCAGATTAATTTTCTCCAATCCGCTAATTTGGCGGACGGATGGCGAATTGGAGATTCCGTGGCCGCAACCGACCCGCGCCCACCCCTACTCACAACTAATTGGGAGCAGGGTCACTGATGTGCCTAAAACGACACAATTTTAGTCTTCTTACCTTTTTTTCTTTTTTTTTTTTTTAATGTTCTCACTATGTTTTTTGGTGTGATAAGTTACACATTTTTTTATTTTATTTTAGGATTTAGGATTTAGGATTTAATTCTTAAAATTTATTATTTTTTTTATTTTAAGGTTTAGGGTTTAGGGTTTAATTCTTGAATTTTTTTTATTTTATTTTAGGGTTTAGGGTTTAATTCCTAAAATTTATTTAATTTATTTTTTTATTTTAGGGTTTGGAGTTTAGGGTTTAATTATTAATTTTTTTATTTTTATTTTAGGGTTTATGGTTTATGGTTTAAGGTTTAAGGTTTAGGGTTTAATTCTTAAATTTTTTTTTTTTTTTGAGGGTTTAGGGTTTATGTTTAAGGTTTAATTTTTAAATTTTTATTTTATTTTAGGGTTTAGGGTTTTGTGTTTAGGATTTAATTTTTAAAATGTAATTTTTTTATTTTAGGATTTAGGGTAAAGTGTAATTTATCATGTCAAAAAACATAGTGAGAAGATGAAAAATAAATAAAAAAAAACAAAAAAAAAAAACAAGGATGAAACTGTGCCCGTTTTAGGGGCAAAAAAAAAAAATGATTAAACGGTGCCGTTTGAAATCACGGCAGGCACAGCAGGGACCGCAACACAGTAGGGACCCCGCGTCCCAAATAATTTGAATAATGTTCACTTAATTTTATCACTGAATGCAATAAAATAAAAATAATTAAATAAATTAAATATGATAAGCACACATTTATGCACTATATTTGTTTGAAAAATATATATATATGTTCGATAAATTACAATAAATTTCTTTAAATTACATTTATATTTTATCCCCTTAAATTTTAAAACTCAACAGTTAAGTTATAACACATTTGTGATTGGATAGGATATATTTAAATTGATTTGATTTTTTTTAATTATAACTTAAAATATATAAAATTATATCATTTTCTTCTTTAATTATAAAGTGGATAGGGTGCATCATGAGAGAGATTTGTATGTGGATAGGATATATTCATATGGTACCTTTTATTATTGTGATTGGTGAAAAAATAGTGAAATAAGGGGATAACCTCCTCTCCATACTTGCATGTCTCCATACCCTATTCATACTTCTCTTGTGGGTCCAAATTCGAATTCACATCAATGATCCGAATAGTTTACTCTGTAGGTCCCGTAATAAAGGTCATCCATTTGAAAAAATAAATTTCATCGGACATCTATAAATACAAGAACAATCACATTTTGTTTTATAAAATGAATAACAAACAGGATTCAATGTGTTTGGTTTCAGCTTTTTTTAAAATTGAGTATTATGTTTTTTGTATTTTTTTGTTTTTATTGAATATTTTTAAAATTTTAAGCATTTTTTTAAAATTTTTTAGATACACCCTACTTAGATGTATCTAAAAAGTAAAATAATTGTGAAAAAATATTTTTAAAAATTAATAAATACACAAAAATATGAAAAAATATACTGAATTTTTGTATTTTATATATTTTTGATATTCAGTGAATTTTTTTAAAGATTTTTTTCACAAAAAATTATACTTTTTTAAGTGTATTTATGTTGGGTGTGTCTAAAAATTTAAAAAATTGCTTAAAATATTGAAAAATTCAGTAAAAACAAAAAAAAATGAAAAATAAAAAATAGAATTTTCTGAAAAATGTTTTTAGAAAACTAAAACCAAACATGTTAATTGCAAACTTAAACAATTCATTTTGTAGAAAAAGGGATTTATTTATGTGTTTATAGTTGTCTGATAAATCTAATTTTTTTTACAGATAAACTTTACTGTGAAGCCTACAAGTAAACAGTTTAGATCGTCAAAGTGAGTCTAAATTGAAGTCCACAAGAAAATTATGAATGATTATGAATAGATGAAGTATGAAGGAAACCTTATCTTGGAGGCATATAGTTGAGGTCATGTTTGTTTAGCGGCGTGGGAGGGAGGGATTGGATTGCTATGGCTGCAGGTCCTACCCACAGCGTGTTTGGTGACGATTTGGGAGAGGGGATTGATAGTCCGAGGGGCTTAGTAATTTCCCTCCGTAAGAGGATTAGCTTGGCTGGGTTTTGGTTGAGTCTATTTTATATAAAATTTTTATTTTTTTTTACCAAGTGCATTTGTTTGTTTTAATATTTGTCAGTAGTTTTTTTAATATAGAAATAATTTATTTATTTATTTTATATAAAAATAATTTAACAATCTCATCACTAATTATCTCTCACACTATCATCAAAACAAGCACACTTTTACTTAATCCCCGTACTAGTAATCCCTACATTAACAATTTCTTCACTAATTATCTTCTCACTAACAATCTCATCCAACTTAATCCGCCAAACAAACATGGCCTGAGTGTTTAACCTACAAAACGCTTTCGACTCTTTTCCACAGTTAAGGTGCGTTTGTTTGGCAAATTAGATTAAATATGATTGTTAGTAAGGGGATGGTTAGTGAGAAAACTATTAATGTAGAGATTGTTAATGAGGGGATTAAGTAAAAATGTATTTGTTTTGATGATCGTGTAGGAAATAGTTAGTGATGCGATTATTAAATTATTTTTATATAAAATAAAATTAAAATATTTCAATATTAAAAAAAATCTAAAATAAATATAATTTTTTTTAAAAAAAATACAAATAGAAGACTCCACGTAGGTAAAAAATGACCAGCGTACACTTAATCCCCTTAGAGCATCTCCAACGGTTGAATAAAATTTTCATCAAATTTGAGTAAAAAAAAGGCATTTGGCTCAATCTGATATCAATCACTCCAACGGTATACCGTAGCTTTCATCAAAACATACCGGACGTCCGGGGGGGCGACTGGAAAGAGCAAAATCTGTACAATTTTGTAATTGAAAGTTCAAACTTGTCATCCGGGGGGTCAACCGGGTGGTCGATTTTCCAATGTAAAATCTGTACAAAATTTTGCACAAAATTGGTCATCCGATGGGTCATCCGGTAGAGAAAATACAACGGTAATGAATAGTGTTTTGGTGAAAAATCCAGTGCATTCTCAGTTTAGTGAAATTTTTGCTTAATTCTCAATTTGATATTACTTTGGTGAAACCATTGGAGAGAAAAAAGTGACTTTTTCATCAAATTTCAAATCTGATGCACAATTTGATACACCGTTGGAGATGGCTTTACTTTCAAAATCCAGTCAATGAGGAACGCCTATTAGTGTGTTTGATTTTAATTTTCTAAATTCAATTTTTAAAAAATTAAATTTTTTATTTTTCATTTTTTTTGTTGTTGGTTTTAGTGAATATTTTTTAAATTTTAAGCAAATTTTTTTACTTTTTTAGGTACACCTTATTTAAATGTATCTAAAAAGTAAAATATTTGTGAAAAAAATAAAAATACGCTGACTCAAACAATGGGGGTTCAACGTGAAATTCAACAATTGGGGGGTGTAAGTGTAATTTCACATTATTTCTTTCCGGGTGTAAGCATGTGATGCTTAGATTAAAGAAAATTAGCGTTCCGGTGCTTCCCCGAAATTTCACTTCAAAGAAAATCTACCTCATTTGAGCATTTGACCCCTATATATATACTCTTAGTAATTGATGGAATTAAGCCAGCAAAAACTTCTCCCCATATATACACAGATAGGATAAAGCCCTTCCCTTTCTCCCATTACAACTCTAATCCATTCTGTGAGTGTAGAGTGTTGAAAATGGAAATGGAAATGAGACCGTTTGAAACAGTTGTTCAACTCCCTCCGGTTGTGGCGGAGCAGCCGCCTGAATCTGCTCTCCAAGGTCCCCATCCTCTTGATCCCGCCGCCGAGCCTTCTGAATCGCTAGCCCAAGCTCCTCCTCCTCTTGATGCCCCGCCTGAACCAGTAATTCCACGCAATGCTCAGCAACAAGACCTAGAATTGCCGAAGCTAGTTTTAGCGTTCTGCTTGACAGCAGCTTTTGAAATCTCCTTCCGATCCGTCCAGACTCGTAAACACTACCCTATAACCTTCCAATTGCTGTGTCTGTTAATGGTGTTTGCACTCGCTTTTCTCGTTGTTGCTAAATACATCGTTGCCAACTACCCAAAACCAGGCCGCTTGCTTGAGCATGCTGGACTACTCTGTGGAGTTACCGCTTTCTTTGTGGCCATCACCGTCTCTTTCCCTCTCTGCCTCAAGCTCATTTCCTGGATGGTATATGCTCTTTCATTGCTTGCCATTTTCATCTGCAATTGCGCTCCACCACTGTGAAATCCCAATGCTAATCCTGTAGCACAGGATTGTCATTTAGGTTGCTTTTTTATGGATATTAATTTTAATTATTATTAGCTGCTTTTGGTCACTAGTGTACTAATTAGTGGACGATATGACATAATTTAAGAGGTTTTGGTATTTGTAACATGATTAATGAGTGTGGTCAGTAATAATGTCATAGTTGATATACTAGTTAGTACACTAATTGGTCTATGTAGCACCACCGATAATATTTATATATGTTTGTGGCCACTCTTAATGCAGGACTAATAGTACTTAAACTTGCATGCATAGGATTCGGGAGTTTTATACTGTTTGTAAAATGGCTTTGTTTATTGGAATTACTTCGTTCCATCAATTATTTGTATAGTTTCATTTTTTTGATTGTGCTCATTGATAGTGAATGTGTAAGGGCTAGCATATGATTGAATTGCACAGGAACTACCATTTGCAAAATTTTCAGGATCTGGAATCTGAAATTCAATTGTTTACTTTTCCTCTTCAATTCACTGTATGATAAATTGTGGAAACTAAGAGATTGCATCAACTGTTCACAAGAAATGTGCATTTGATCCCAGAAGCAATATTATTAATCCAATTTGGTGATGAAAAACAAGTAGTGAACATTTTTGTTACTTAAGTTCGATTATTAATAAGCATGATGTGGTTGGAGGTGCTATGATTCATAGGATCGAAATATATTGGTTAAAGTGGAAGAGTATGTGACATATTGACGTATTCTGTGATTCGTATGAATTTACTTATTTAACTAAGCATAAAATCATTGATAGAAAAATGATTCGTGTAGCCAGCTACACTTGAATGGGACATAAAATTGAGCTTTGATTTGGTTTGGTTTTTGTGATGGGGCATATTCAATAAATGAATTCTATCAAAACAAGAAAAAATCTAGAAGAAAAGGGGAAAAATCCAAGGGACAAATCCCATTGCACATATTGTCACCACTTTTCAAGATGATGTGAAACTATGTTGGAGAATCTTTTATTAAAGGCCAGCTCCTTCTTCTTCCTGTGTAATAATTTGACTAGGTAATTGGTATTTCATGTGAAAATGGTTCTGGTATCACAATTTGTAAGTATTAACAAAAAGCCTCAAAAAGCAATGAAGTTTATGCTAAGACTTCTTCTAGAATACAAAAACAACGCCACATCAAAACAATAGGAGAATCTTAAATTTCTTATTAAAGATTATTTTGCGGTGAAGATGACGGTCGTTAATGCACTTTGTTGTCAAGATTTATTTTCCCTTTCCGAAGCGAGAATCTCTTGTTGATGGTTTCTTGACTTGTTTATGGATATGACTTTGATATGTTTTCACATACAAATATATATATTGAATGGTGTAATATTCCTTATTTTTTGAACTAAAATATTAGTTGTTGATAATCTTTAATGTCAACCATGTGCAACTGCTATAATTTGGTACTGAAGTTGATTACATTTTGCTCTTTGAAGGGATTGGAAATAAGCATAGAATAACAGGTGCACAATACATGTCCTGTTCTTGAAGTTTGTGTTTTCTACTTTGTATTTGTATGTATGCTTCTTGAACTTGTATTCACTAGTTAATTGTTTCAAATATATGCTTCAAATTTGCATAATAGTGCTTTTTGATTATATTGATTTACAATGTGTTAGTTGCATTTAGTTTTCTTGTAAATTTGTAGAGCATTTCTTCCATGGTGCAACATCATCTATTTCTAACTGAATTATGATAAATATGGATGCATCTCATAGTGTTTTTTCATTTGAATAACATCTCATTTTTCATTTGGTAACCCAAGCTACTTGAATCTCAGTTTGCATGGCTGGATGCTGATATTTGCCATTAAAGTTATGCAAATATTGTAAAAAATTGAACTCTTTCTTTTGCAGTACTGGAGTAGTCTATAAACTAATATGCAATTCAATAGGATTATACATAGTGGCTCACAAGGCTAACTAACAACATAAGCTATATCTAGGTGAGTATGAGATGGATAAATTAACTTACCAACCAGTCTCTGATATCTCTCCTTGTCAAATTAATCTTTAGTTTCATCCCCTAACATGCAATTCTGCTTCAACATGGTATCAATAGCTTTATACCCAAGCACACTTTGTCCTTAAGAAGGTCCAAAACATATGTTCTTAGTGAGATGAACACACTCTTTGAGATGTTGCAATGCCAATACTCAAGAAGTACTTCAAGTTACCAAAGTCTTTTATCTCAAACTCCTTAGTAAGATAGCTATTCAACTTCTGCTTTTTCTATGGATCAAATATCATCAACATACACAAGGAGTGCAGTAACCTTGTTTTCATGTTAAATAAATTGGGTATGGTCATTTTGACTTTGTTTGTAGCCACATCTAAGCATAGCCCAAGTAAACCTCTCAAATCATGCTCTAGCAGACTTTGTAGGTGAAAGAGTACTTTTGGCATATTACACTAGCAATATCAGACTTTTACGCTTCAAATTTGCATAGCAGTGATTTTTTATTATATTGATTTACAATGTGTTTGCATTTAGTTTTCTTGTAAATTTGTAGAGCATTATTTCCATTGTGCAACATCATCTATTTCTAACTGAATTATAATAAATATGGATGCATCTCATAGTGTTTTTTCATTTGAATAGCATCTCATTTTTCATTTGGTAGCCCAAGCTACTTGAATCTCAGTTTGCATGGCTGGATGCTGATATTTGCCAATAAAGTTATGCAAATATTGTAAAAAATTGAACTCTTTCTTTTGAAGTACCGGAGTAGTCTACAAACTAATATGCAATTCAATAGGATTATGCATAGTGGCTCACAAGGCTAACTAACAACATAATCTGTATCTAGGTGAGTATGAGATGGATAAATTAACTTACCAACCAGCCTCTGATATCTCTCCCTGTCAAATGAATCTTTAGTTTCATCCCCTAACATGCAATTCTGCTCCAACATGGTATCAATAGCTTTATACCCAAGCACACTTTGTCCTTAAGAAGGTCCAAAACATATCTTCTTAGTGAGGTAAACACTCTCTTTGAGATGTTGCAACGTCAATACTCAAGAAGTACTTTAAGTTACCAAAATCTTTTATCTCAAACTCCTTAGTAAGATAGCTATTCAACTTCTGCTTTTCTGTAGATCAAATATCATCAACATACACAAGGATCAAATATCATCAACATACACAAGGAGTGCAGTAACCTTGTTTTCATGTGACTGTTGAATAAATTGGGTATTTTCATCTTGACTCTGTTTGTAGCCACATCTAAGCATAGCCCAAGTAAACCTCTCAAATCATGCTCTAGCAGACTTTTTAAATCCTATAATGCCTTTTTAAGCTTGCACACTCCCTTAAACTGAGAAATCCTCAAAGCCAGGTGGAACATCCGTAAATACTTCTTCCTCTAAGTCTTCACAGAGTAAAGCATTCATCATATCTAATTGTTAAAGAGGCTCAATATGTTAATTCTCTAGAATAGGCCACATGAAGAGCTTTCGAAATGGCAATGCTGTGAATTTCAGTCAATTTGAGTGCTTAACTAACTTGCGATGAGACAAAATTGCATGCTCATATCAGTGAGTTTTTTCAGGACTGTCATGTCAGAGAAATTCTAACTTGCAGCAAACTTGCCTCCACATCGTCTTATTTATTCTCTTTTCTGCAAATTGTGCTTTAAGCTGTATGAAATGTTCATGAGTACTGTCATTGCTTCTAATCTGGATTTTCACATGACTTTGTAGATACATCTCTCATTGATAACATCTAAAATAACTTCGAAAGCCTGATAAGTGATGAGCGCTTGGCCGGTCGCAATGACCTTCGGTGCTATTACTGGAATAGAACAACCAACTTCACTGGATAATTATACTTGATTGACTAGCATAAGCAAATAATATGAAGTGCCAAGCACTTAAAAGGTATTGGTCATTCTCAGTGACTCCTATTAGTTCTTCTGTGTCATTTTACATCCTTTAACATTTGCTCAATATTGATGACTGCATATTTCAATAAACTCACAGAATTTGAATAGAACAACCAACTTCACTGGATAATTATACTTGATAATTATACTTGATTGACTAGCATAAGCAAATAATATGAAGTGCCAAGCACTTAAAAGGTATTGGTCATTCTCAGTGACTCCTATTAGTTCTTCTGTGTCATTTTACATCCTTTAACATTTGCTCAATATTGATGACTGCATATTTCAATAAACTCACAGAATTTGACTTTCTTTATAGAATGCTTGCATGGCAGTGAAGCTGTAATATCTACTCAGGTAGTTCTCACATCCTGATTGTCTCTAGCATGTGAGTGATTTTATCTATACATTATCCACTTATTATATAAATGAGTTCAAATTTCCTGTTGCAGGATGTTGATGAATGAAACACTGTCAATGGCAGATCCTTGAACTTACCAAAAAAAGAAAAAAAAAAGAAAAGAAAGAAAGGTAGATCCTTCAACTTATACTAATATGATGAACAAAATATTCCAGTTCAGATTCAATTACTATATGCTGATATGCCAGTAGCTAGGGACTTCATTTTTCTTGTTTAAAGGTTTATTACCATCGATTTTATTGCTTTGTGTGCTATTTAACTTGTTACAAAGCCTTGTTTTTAGTGTAACTCTGTTGGATTCTATGTCAGTTTCATCGCTAAAATGAACAATTAAGATTACTGGAAAATCTGTTACTCTCAACATAGAGAATTCTAACCTGCTGAAGCTAGCATATGCTAATTTTTTATTTCGAGTCAGCTTGAGGATGGTTGCACTGTGGCAATGCATTTTTCTACTGGTTAAATGGTGGATCATCTCCCATAAAAATAAAAACAAAAGAAAGAAAGATAGAAAGTAAAAAAAGGGAAAAAAAATGGTGGATCATCAATCTTACATGACAATAATATTCTGTTTAACTTGTTAAAAAGCCTTGTTTTTAGTGTAACTCTGCTGGGTTCTATATCAGTTTCATTGCTGATAAGAACGATTTAGATTACTGGAAAATTTGTTACTTTCAACATAGAGGGCTCTAACCAGCTGAAGCAAGCAGATGCTAATTTTTATTTCGAATTAGCTTCAGGATGGTTGGACTGTGGCAATGCATTTTTCTATTGGTTAAATGGTGGATCATCAATCTTAATGACAATAATGTTTTCTGTTGTAGGCAATGTGAGGTTAGTTGGCTTTTCTAACATAAATTCTTCAACTAATTAAGGCGTGATGGCTAAAGGAAATTGTTTGCTAGTGAAAATCCAGTCATCCTCTGATCAGCTGCTATTATGTAGCTTGGGTATTTTCTATATTAACATTAACAGTTAGGGGTGAACCGCTGATATGTACCTTGGGTATTCTTTATATTAACATCAACAGTTAGGGGTGAAGAATGGAACATTTCATTTTGCATGACAACTTGGTAATTTGAAATATACTTTTATAATCATATTACTGTACAAGGGATGTTTATCTTGGACTTGTGAATAGGGATTTTCTGGACCAAACAACTCTTCGGCTCAATTGATTTGTACCCGAAGTTGACATCCTCTTACTTTTGTTTCACATCCAAGTCTTTCCTACAAACCTGTATTGTCCAACAAGATGAGGGATTTTAACTTTGTTAATTAAAAATTTCTTTTCTATGGTAGAAATGTGATTCTCGAACAATTAAGAGCTGCCAAGGTAGTGAAACGGCACATGAATAAATCATCTTCTTAGGGGGAACAAGGTTTGACGAACCAAGACATTGATTATGGATGTTCTAATGAAATTCAGCTGTGACATTGAAGTTTATTTTGTGCCGTTGATGTTGCCCTGTTTCGTTACATTTTGATTTGTTTCTAAAGTGACAAAAGTTGAAGTTTCCCTGAAGTAGTCACTCAAGAATAATGTGGAGCACTCCCCAGTTGCACAAGTGACCTCTACATACTGGAGAGCTGTCCGTAAGCTACTCTAGATCCAGAACACCATTTCAGAGTCCCAGAAGCACCAGGCAATTTTTCTACTCTTCAATTTTCTTTTTCTTTTTCTTTTTTGGCTGCTCTGTCTCAAATACCACTACACCTGCTGCGTAAACCCTAAAGACTGCAGTGTCAACCAATTTCTTTGGTCGTTGCTCAACATCGTCTTAATTGGCCTAAGCAAATGATAGCATTTTGCTTAACTTTATCTGTCAAAATAGCCATCCAATTTATTCAAACCTGACTACTCTAACTTCCTCCAAAAAATTTTTTTCCCCCTTGCATTCTCACTAGCCTTTGCCTCCCTCTTTGTAGTGACTTGCTATCTTCTTTGCTGCCACAGCATTCTGCATTGCTATTTGATTCCCTACAACAGCAGTCCTCCATGCACCAACTGGTCTGTTTATGCTGTCTCCTTGCTACTCATTCTCATATACACCACACTAATAAGCGTGAACGAGAACCTCAACAACCCCCCCCCCCCCCCTCAAAAAAAAAAAAAAACACACACACACACGCATTTTAACCAGTATCTGTAAGAATGAGTATGTACAATCACACAGCAGAGTATGGAAGGTTTTGTTTGAGCAATTTGCAGAGAATGAAAATGCTTTGGTGGGAAGGCTACCTACTTCAGAAATTGTTGTTGAATATCTTCCATTGGTGTTTGTGGATGACAACAATGCACTTTGTGTGGTTTGTAAGGATGATACAAAAATTGGGGAACAAGGAAAGCAGCTACCTAGTTCACTCCTTTACCAAAGAGCATGTCATGTGCAGTAAAGTATTTTAAGCTCAGGTTTTATCTTGAAGTTTTTTTTCATGAGCATCAGATTGTATCCATTGTAGATAATGATTTCATTATACAAATCAATTATATTTTCATCATTGGAGATAATTATGTTTTGCCCCATGTGTAATTTACCTCTTGACAAATGAGCATGTAATTTTCTTATGTCCAAGAACGTATTTCACTGTTCAATCCACAAATCATGGAAGATAATCACACATAGATCAAATTACAAAGGGTAAATTCCACCTTTACTTTGGAAAAAAAATACTCTAGTAAGGAAAAATGGCTAGGGTTTAGTGTGTTTAATATTTCAATTAAAATTTGAAGGGTTTGGTGTGTTTTATATTTCAATTAAAATTTGAAGGGTTTGGTGAGTTTTATATTTCAATTTAAATTTGAATAAACATGAGGTTGTTTGTACTTTTGTGTTGTTTTGACGTCCATGTTGTAATGGTTCAATGATTTGCTCATGTGTAGTAAGTTATTTTTCATTCAAAATTTGATTTGAATCAATAATTGGGTGCAGATTGAGGTAGAATTTTATGAAATTATAGAAGAATAAACTAGGGTGTATTACACTAACAGTTCCTATAGTTTGAGACTCGTGTTATTTTGATCCTTGATTTTTTAATTGCAATACATTTGATTCTTAATTTTGAATCTTGTTTCAAATAAGGACAATTGAAGATACCATTGCTCAATTTTAAGGACAAAGTCGTCAATTTGATAAAATATATACTAATTTGACAAAAATAAATGTCAAAAAAATATTTTTGAATTTTTAAAAATAATTTATACCCGCCAAGATGAAATTATGTAATGATATCAAATAGAAACTAATTTAATAAAAATAAAAACAACCACCGATTACATGATCATCATCCAAACACATAATAAAAATTAATTTGGTAAAAAAAAATAATAAATGTCTAAAAGATTTATTAATTTTATATAATTTTATCTTTAGTGAGTACAAATAATTTTTAAAAATTTAAAAATATTTTTTTGACTTTTATTTTTGTCAAATTAGTTTATATTTTATCAAATTGATGACTTTTATTTTTGTCAAATTAGCTTATATTTTATCAAATTGACGACTTTACCCTTGAAATTGAGCAATGGTATATTCAATTGTCCTTATTTAGAACAAAATTCAAAATTGAGGATCAAATGTGTCACAATTGAAAAGTCGGGGATCAAAATGACACAAAACTCAAACTATAAGGACTGTTAATATAATTTGCCCAATAAACTATTATAGGTGGATTGAGAAGTGAAAGATAAAAAAAAAAAAAAAAAATGTTATATGTATGAACACTCTTACTAAAACTCTTAAATGAAATATGTGTTCAAATATCATTAGATGTCCAAGTATTACTATATTTTTCACAATCAAATCTATTAAATCTTTGTACTTTTAATAAGATTTTTAGTGAGAGTTTTCTATATGACTAAATTATACTTTGTCCCTTTTAAGTTTGGTCACTTTTTTATTTTGGCCCCTAAAGTTTATTTTTTTCCCTTTATGTTTCAATTTTTTTCCCAGTTTACTTTTAAAACTAATTTTTGTTTGAAATTAGACAGAAAATGTCACAATAACTGTCACATTACATAAAAAAAAATATTATTGTATTAGGATTTGAATTTGTATTAGAGGTGCGGGTTATATATAATAAATAATTTTAATGTCACATGACTATTCATGTATCCTTTTCTGTCTAATTTTTAACTGAAATTTGTTTTACCAGTATGAGCTTTATATTATTTTAGTCTTTAATGTTTAAATTATGTCAATTCGATCCCCAATCCAATGTATAAAAGTATTTCACTTTCATTGTCAATATTTAAATTGTATCAATTTGATCCTCAATATAAAAAATTGTTTCAATTTAGTCACCAAATGTTTAAACTACATCCATTACTAGAGTTAGATTGGAAGATTAAATTACATCCATTAATTAAAAAAATTGAAAAAATAATTTAGTAATATATAACCACCTCAGCTTAAAATGTTTTGCTAACCAAGTAGGATTAATTCAATTTATCACTCAGTGTTAAACATCATGAAGTAATATTAAATGAAAACTCTTCCCTAAGTTATTTATTTCTTCTCATTTTAGAGTAATTTTTCTTTTATTGGTGTTGGGATGGGAGGTGTGTGGTGCTAAATTATTGCCGAGTTCAGTATAGTTTGATATTTGTAAATAATCTACTACAGATTAACAATAAACAAATAATATGTAGCTCTCTCACAAAAAGTGATAATGAAAAAAGAGAAATAAAGTGCAAAATTATAGTAATATTTTCAGTAAGCAGACAAGTGGCTAGTCTCTTCTACATTTTTACCAAAAAAAAAAGACTGAAATTGAGGCGATGGATAGACAGATATAAGAGGTCAGAGGGAACTCAAGTAGTCTTTAATCAAAGTGAAGAGAGGACTGGAATTCGAAGCACAATCCAGTTTCTGAAACATGATTCTGTCCATCCGGGCTTGAATTTCATCAACAGATGCCAAGCCTTGCAGTAATTCTTGCAATGTCCTATCCACCCCAACCTCAGTGTTACCAATGCCAACTAAGATTTCTGGCACGGTTGGTGACGGTCTTGATAGCTCAACAAGAGTAACCTTAACATTTAGGATACCTATTAGAATCAAGCCTCAATAGACTTAAAAGAAATTGAATCGACAAAATAGCAACTTCAATGTTATACAAGTAAAAGAAACTGAATTGACAAACTATCAACTTCAATGTTATACATGCAAGTATATCATGTGTACACAGGGTCCATTAGTCCATAAAGAATTTCCTGAAATAGAGATCAAAATGTAAAGGAATATTGTGATGTTCTCTTTAGGGTAAGTGAAACATTATAAATTTCCACCAGACTTCAGAATGAACTCAATATCTCACGAAAACACCCATTTTTATTAAAACCTGTAGAAGGGTAAACTAAAAGGAGTTTATTAACCAACCTCTCTACCCAGGAGTATATTAGCCTTCTGCTTTGCTATAGCAACAGCATGAGAAAACCCACCAATAGCATCAACTAAATCTCGTGAAACTGCTTCTTTACCAGTCCACACTCTCCCTTGTGCCACCTCCTTTATCTTATCTACCTGTAACATAAAGATTGGACAGTAATGAAGCGATTGAAAGAGTACTGCACTCCATTAGTATACATGACTACCGTACAATCATTGATCTTGAATATGCCGCCTTGTCTCTAAACTGTTTGTATGCATTCTGAGCAGACTTGGCAAAGAGTTTTGCTTCATCTGATCTACAAGACAAATTTGATTATTATTCACAAATCACAAGTAGTCAAACCATATTAAAGTCTTGTTTGGTGCAGCTTATGGAGCTGCTTATTGCTTTTTTTATTTTGAAAATTTGTGCTGGTGTGTTGGTTTGGCCGCTTCCGAGGCAAATATAGCTGAAATAAGCTAAAAATAGCTGATAATTGGGAAGTAGGGGAAAACAAAAGCCTAATAGGAAAATACCATGGTAACGGTTATCTACAATTGAGACATTAGTGGATTGAATTGACCTTGAAGACATCATTATGGAGGCATAAATAATAGCAAAAATAAACCCACAATACAAAATTTTAATGTCATATTTCGATGAGGATGTGGGATCGTTGCATCAAGTTGATGCTTCCCTTTTTTTGTATCCAAAATATACAAGCACCTATATCCTCAGCAAATCAATCAGCCATCTTACCTGAATGGTCCATGTTCAGCTACAGTAAGCTCTGCAAATCTTCTTGTTGATAAGATCCCTTTATTGAAGCCAATCTTTTCATATAGTTTTCCTAAATTAAACTTCCCTACAAGCACAAATATCAAAACATCAATAGCTATAATCTAGATCACCTAAATAGGCTTCCTTCATCGAAAGAAAAATTAGCCCACACAATGTCTCTCACAGCTTAAGCACACTAGTAACTATAGCTACATATAAAATTGTGAAGATCCCTTTTCTGATTATTTTGTGAAGATATGTGAAGAACGACAGTCATGTGATGATGCATCAAATAGAACATAACTAGATTTGCAGCATTGACTGTATTCATAACTATAATCAAAGGCCTCCAAACAGTTATTATAAATTTATCTGCCATGTTGACTAGGCATAAAATTTGGAGGCAAGTCTCTCAATCAGCTGCTCATTTTGTCATCGATAGGTAAACAAGGGCAATTAAAGAATAGGATAAGGTTTGATCAAGTATCAGTTTGTTTTGGAAACATTTTATGTTTTTCGAACAGATGTCAACAAAAAAATGTCACCCTTTCAGGAATTGCTGAATGTCAACTAAAGGCATCCATCCTATTAATTGTTATTGATTAACGATTGAGTTCTGGTTATATTGTTTAAAACCTTTTGGAATAAATGTTTTTCCTTGAGACATCGTCCATTCATCGATTAGTTGAATTTTAAAATTAAGAAATGAAAAGAAAAATTGTAAATAGTGGCATGCTTAAGTGTCTTAACAATATTAAAGAAAACATGAGAATGTGAATTGCTAGGTTCACTAGTAACAACACCAATTGATCCTATTAATGTAAGATCCTCTGCAACTATAACCCCTGCTGCCATTGCATATAGTATCCTCCACTAATCACCACATCAGCCGTCAATGCACTAAAAGGCTTTGAGGCAGAAAGGAGTCTAATTCCCCTCCACATTCTGTATAAGATGAACATCAAGGTCAATTAGTCAATTTCTTTTTGTTTCCTTTCTATTTTACCTCTCTGCTATGAGAAACAAATATTAATCCAGGAATGGAGATATAAATATACATTAATTATACTAAACATAAGAAAGAACTATGTCTGAACTTCCAATTAGCTGAGTAAACTTCACCTTCTCGTGAAACCAAATATCTTTTATTAAATCTTTTGTTTACAGCTCTTATTGTTTTGATGTTTCTTTCGGCATGTCGTACCTTCCACTTTTAATGTCAATATTGTGTATGCAAGATATTTGCAAAATATTATTAAAAAATGAAGAACCGAATAATCATTTATTTCGCATTCTTCAGCACAAGAATGTGATACCTAATGCGATAAGAGATACTAAGAATAACATTATTAAGTTTGTGAATGTCATTTCAAACAATCAGAGCACATAAGGCTCTGCCTCTCTCGAAAGCAGCTTGAATGTAAACCTCCTCCTAATTGGTAACCTACTTTATCTATTCCTTTTTCGAAAAATCTACTTCAACTGGGGGTAAATGGAAACTGATTCTGAAAGTTGACTGCAAAAGGAATATATGCCACTAGCGAGTTCATTTGAGCAAAAAGTTTAGTTATTCAAACGACAGTTTGCAACGTACTGAAGGCCTGTCAAAAATATAACCTCTTAAATTTTGGGTGGAACATATTGAGTTAATTACATTATTTATTAGCATGTATAACTGGATTTACTTTCAAGTTTCAACCTTTCAACTTTGGTTTGGATTTCAAGCACCCAAGAAGTGAAATTAGTCCATGGATGTTGGCACAGATTACGAAAGGCACTGCGGCTGTTAACTGGGAGTCTGACACCATTAGTTGGCCAGTTGTTTCAACCAAAGATCAGACTATAGTGTATGCAACCCCATCAATAGAATGCTCAATTGAGTCTTTAACTTCAGTGGATTAGGGAAAAATATTGATTACAGATGCACTTAGTTAACCTTTGGTTTTGATTTCAGGCTCTCAAGAAGTGGATTTAGTTGAAGTTTACACCAAAATAATCATTTCACAGCTACTAAAATAGGACTATTCGGCAAAAGGAACAAAAAAGGAAGTTCAGCCTTTAGTGAGCTATCAATGGCGGATACAGGGAAGGGTTCTTCGCATAAGATGAAGATGATGTTGACACACAACTCTATTTTTCATGAGCACACAAAACATGTTGAGATTTAGGGTTCATTTGGAATTGACTTTTTTCGTAACTTTTTGACTCTTTATGAAAGAACATGCAAAAAAAGTAATGAGAATGGGTTGATTTTGTATTTACCTTTTGATTTTTTTGGCTAAAAACTCGTGTTCCCAAACATAGCCTTATTGCCATTATGTGTGTCAATCATTTTCAACTTCGGACTTTGTCTTGCTGTTGTCTCCTCCACTATGCAGTTGGCTGATTTTTTCACAAAATCCCACACTGTTCTGTGTCTTTGTTTTATCTTTGACAAACTCTTGATGCTTCCTCAACTCACATCATGACTTTGAGGGGGTGTTACGATTGTCTTTTATTTATTTAGCTTGAAGGTAGTTTAGTCTTTGGGGTGTTATCAGGGTTTTATTTATTTATAAACCTCCTTGTTATGATTATTATGGAATAGTACGATGTTTAGTTTTCTCTCCAAAAATCTAGGCATCGCTTAGCCCTACCCCTCCACAAATTGTGAGCCTTTTACCTTCATCTCAAAGCAAGCAAGCCTCCTTCTAGCTTGTGGGTTCTGGTTCACCATCTCAAGATTTCTATTGCTACCACTCTCACTCTCCCTCTCCTCCCCTAAGGCCACTTCAGCTCTCACTTAACTCTAGCCATCCACACTGAATTTCTTGTAATTATTTATTTATTTATTTTTTATCAACAACAAAGTTGGTTATGTTCTTATTTGTGTATCCTAGATGTAGTGAACAATATTAAAACATGCTTGATATAGGTCTAATGATGGGATTCAAGAGTGGGCTTGATATAGCCCATGGAATATTTCCAAGCCAATGCACTGAAATACCTTAAATCATTACTCCAAGTAATAAGCATTCTCATAGATGAATTAATTTACAAACCCTCTTATTGGAACAAGCATCATATGGTATATTCACAATTTAAACTTACTATAAAGAAACAACACTGCAGCACTTACAAATTAGATGCAAAAGCATCATCTCCAGGACTCTCAATTCGAATGACAACAGCCTTGAATCTTTTTGACTCTAGAAGAAAGAAGAAAATTTTCAGCATTGACCAGAGAAGGAAGATATATTGCAGCCCAAGCCAATTGCAGCCCACTCCAAATAGCCTACAGCTCCGCAGCCCCAATTTCTATAGATCCGATCAACATTTATTAAATCCACTTTCATTCCTTCATTAGATATCCATTCAATTCATACATATCGAAACTGACATAATACTCACTATTCTTTGATATTCATAATGAAAGTAAATCTATTTTTCAACTTCTTCATTTCATCAAGTGAGATATACAGAATAAATCACATGCATTACACATTCATAACCTCTAAGCTTGAATCCATATCATGTGATACTATTACAAAACAAGTCATATCTCAAATAAAATGCCTTAAGGGCTTACATCTTTCAAGAAGTAGAACATTATTACAAAAAGAAGGATTTCTACCCGTACAATTAAGCTCAAAACCTATACAAAGATAACAACAAAAGTAAAGAGCCTTCTTGCTCCAAAATGCCAATCACAAGCCTTCAACGAGGGGAGCTTCTATTTCCACACACCACTTCCTCTCTTTCTACATCTTTTCTTAACACACACACCTAATAAATTTGAATTATTATTTTTCACTTAGTAAACATCCTATTATACCAAAAATACCCATCATCTCTGGCAACTTTTTCCGCCGGTGAGGGGTTGTAGCAGCAAGGGAGGGTGGTCACCGTAGGGGACAGAGAGACAGAGAGTGACAGAGCGACAGAAAGAGAGACAGAGAGACACTCGTGCCTGAAATTGGAGATCGTGCGATCGTGTGACAGAGGAGAAAAAGAAGGAGGAGGAACGCAACAAAGAAGAAGAAGAAGAAGAAAATGAGAAGGTAGAGAGGGCTGATGACGGGCGGCTGCAACGGCGACAATAGTCGCGAAAGGGTAGAGGCAATGACAATAGCGATAGAAGGGTGAAGCGAAGGAAGAGGGGGTTACGCCAATCGTGTTCTTAGACTTGCAGGTGAAATGGGTTATGATAGTGAAAGAAAAGGCGACGGGAAGTGACGGAAAAGGGGAAAGACGACGGCGACAATGGCAACGGCA
The DNA here is from genome assembly GCF_055761805.1 of Camellia sinensis. Lineage (NCBI taxonomy): Eukaryota > Viridiplantae > Streptophyta > Magnoliopsida > Ericales > Theaceae > Camellia > Camellia sinensis. The sequence goes on from NC_138975.1 coordinate 128,177,097, forward strand.
ACAGCGGCGATGAAGGGTGGTAGTAATTTTAGGGTTAGGGTTTCAGTTGAGAGAGAAAATTAAGGTTAGGGTTTTGGTTGAAAAAGAAAGAGGTATTTTGGTAATTTTATTTTAGGACAAAAATGTAATAAAAAAATATCATTAAGTGTGTGGAATGAGAGGAAGTGGTGTGTGGAAATAGAAACTCTCTTCAACGAGGCGGAGGTATCTCATCAATACCTGAAAATAGTTTTCCATGAAGGGTTGAGCACTAATACCCAGTAGAGACAATATTACCAATGTATATGAGATTAACATGTGTATGATCACAAATGCAAGTGATACCATTTCGTGTCAAAACGTCTTCATTTCTCGTGAATGCGCCAATGCAAATCCTTCCAAAATATTCCAAGTTCTATTCATTTCAAAAGACCAATTATTAAACCGTAAATAATACCCTAAAAATTCCTAGGTGTGTGTCTGCAAGTAATCTATACAGAACTACCAAAAATCTACATTCTTTGACTATTTTCTAGAAGGGCAATTGGACTCTTGACTTCGCACGGGTTTATGAATTTTCACCGAGGACGTCACGCCAACTTAATTCAATTTGCAAACATTTTCTACACATCCCAGATTTTACGACATTATTTACTTTAATAATTCAACCAATTCAATTGTAACCGATGTTCTTAATAATAATTTCTCAAAAGTTTCATAATATCCATGAATGAGAGCATAAATATGATTATGCAATGCATGAATTGAAAATTGTTTCAATTTTTCCTAATTTCAATTCATTTCTACAACACAATAATGCAATCTTCCACCGATTGCCAAAGTATTCCACAAATGGCAATACGAGAGCATAACTAAAACGATAATTCCAATACTTTCATAATTCTCAACAATACTCAATAGGTCAAGAGGGTTAATAATTCCCAAGAAAAACCATCAATTTCCCAATTACACAATTATTTCTTGAATATTCAACATTCTGGGGTTTGTGCAAATTTAGGGCTTTGCCAATTTAAACATCAAATTTTGAAATTCAAACCTCATTTATCAATTTTAGAGAGATATCTCTAAGTTTTAAACCAAAAAAGGACAAGCCCTAGTTTTATACCGTATGTATATATATATATCAAAACCTCCATAAATTTCAAAAGTTCATATCTACAAACTACCACATAACCATGGTATGGAAAATATATATAAATAATAAAATCCCTACCTCAAATAGAGAAAAGGAGAAGGAAAGTCTCAAAAGTCGAACGTGTCAAAGTCGCGATCGATCCCAATCAAAATGAAGCTCTCGATGCACTCTATATTCCGTATCAAAGGAGTAAGGTGAAACTCTAACTCTAACTATGGTGGATCGAAAGTTTTGTAGAGCTTGGGTAAAGATTTTAAAGAAAGAAGGGAGAGAGCTCTAAGAAAGAGAGAGTAGAGGGAGATAAAATTTAAAAAGTGAAGAAAGAGAGAGTGTATAATATAATATGAGTGCAAAAAGTAGGGTTTAGGCCCACAAATCTAACTAAAAAAATAGTTTTTACACGCTGAATTTGAACGGACTGCCCAAGTGACCAAAATTGCACTCGAGCAGTGAATGATCGTTTGCAAGGTCTCAAGACTTTTGCAGAACAGACCACTCAAGCGACCAAAGTTGCACTCGAGTGAAAAATTCAAGCTTGCAGTAACTCAGATCATTGATGAGTAGACTGCTTGAGCGACCAAATGTGCACTCAAGCGAAGAATCAAGGCTCACAGTATCTTAAGTTTCAGAAACTCAGGGCTACCTAGACCTAAAGACCGCTTGTTGATACCTCATTTTGCCTCAAGCCTAAGGAATTTGTAGAAAAGATATTCACTGTTGGATCTGGAACACCCAAAAACCTTTCAGCGCAAATTTATGTTAAATATTTGCTGAGTGAGATTTCAACCAATCAAGGAAGGGAACCACGAAATGATGATGTGCAGCACCTCCCAAAGACTTGCAAGTTATGTCATCTCCTTGGTCTTTCTCTATGTGGGGTATGGACGTCATTGGTCCAATTACTCCAAAAGTATCAAATGGGTATCGCTTCATTTTAGTCGTTATAGACTATTTTACAAAGTGGATCGAAGCAGCATCCTATTCTCATGTCACATAGAAGGTGGTAACACGGTTCATCAAGCACAATATCGTATGTCGATATGGCCTTCCTGAATCAATCATCACTGACAATGTCAAGAATCTCAACAGTAATATGATGGAAAAATTGTGTAGTCAATTCAAGATCACCTATCGCAACTTAGTGACATATCAACCTCAAATGAATGGAGCGGTCGAGGCTGCAAACAAGAATGTCAAAAGAATCCTCAGAAAATGACGAATACATACAAAGATTGGCACGAAAAGCTTCCCTTCACACTCATGGCTTAACGGACTACTATTTGAACATCAACTGGGGCAACACCTTATTCCTTGGTGTATGGATATGAGGCCGTCTTGCCGATAGAAATTGAAATTCCTTCGCTCAAAATCCTGATGGAGACCCAATTTGAGGAAGCTGATTGGGTCAGAGATCGTTATGAACAGCTCAGTCTCCTCGTTGAGAAAAGAATGGCCGCAATCTATCATTCTCAATGCTATCAATGTCGGGATTCAAAATACTTTGCCAAGAAAGTCAAATCTCGAGAATTTCAAGACGGAGATTTAGTTCTTGAAAGGATTTTACCAATTCAAGAAGAAGCTTGCGGCAAGTTTGCTTCTAATTACTAGGGTCCCTTTATAGTTAAAAAAGTTCTCTCTGGCGGTATCCTCATAACCGAGATGGATGGGGAAGAATTTCCTAGCCTGATAAATTCATATTCAGTCAAATGTTGCTATGCGTAATGAAGTCCGTGAATAGCAAATGCGCAGACAAGGAATCGAAGACTATTCTCTTGAGTCAAGAAACGCCAATCTTCTCAAAATTGCTCCATCAGTCATGAGGTGGAATTTTTACTAAACAAGCACAGAAGAAGATTATGGTAATAAATTCTATATCATGGACTAGCATATAGTATAATATTCCATCGTATTAGTATGTTATATTTTTTGGCACAATTGAAATGCATCATATTGCATAAACATGTGACCTTCTCATTTAAAAAAGATAAATAAAAACCTTTGGTCGTATCCATCAATAAATTCCATCATACCTCGTAGAGGTATCTATTAGCTCAATCTCATCCGCACATCGCATGATAGATGCATCGTACTGCATTCTTATTACACAAACATGTGTTTTGGTCAGTCACTATCAAAATTGAAATTTTTATAAAACATGTTTTCCAAAATAAGATTGCGAATTTCGACAATTTAGGTGACCTCATACACCTGAATTTTATGTTACGTGGCGACTCCAATTTTTCTTCAAAATCCTCCAGTTTGAGTTTTGGCTATTGGATTGTATTCCATTCGTCACATAAAGTCTTGATTCATCTTGAATAAGATGGAACAAAAAATATTCAGGTGCGGCTTGAGCGATCAAAGTTGCGCTTGAGCACTCAAATTTCAAACAAATGTAATTCTCTCATCCGATCACCGTTTTGGGCAAATCAAGTGTCTAAAATGAAGTCCAGACAACAAGTTATCCAATGATTGTAGCCTCACATAAAAATTCAAAAGAAAGAGTTAAAAGAATGAAGACTATACAAGGAACGAATATCCAAATCAATATTTTTGATCAAATCTTACTTAACTGTTACGATGACAAATCAATCAAAGCCCTAGTATCAATTAAAGGATTCCAACAACAATAATAAAGGGTCAAGAAACAATTCTGTTGACTGACCCACATGATGTTTAAAACCCACAATCCATTCACCCTGATCTGATCGGATGATGCCTCCTGCTCCGGCTCGACCACTCCATTTTGCGAAACATCAAGTGGGTACCATTGTTTCTCTCCGTCGACCATCGTTCTCCTCCGTTGTCGTCAACATCACTTGCCTCAACCACCATCCTCGTCCTCCTCCCTCATCGTTTCCGTCGCTTGCTTGACAACACCATCTTCCTCCCTCATTGCCATCATCACCGCTCCTCCTTCATCATCCAACTGCTTATTTCGATACCGCCGGTGCCACCATCCTCCTCCATCAGCAATCTATTCTCTTCAATACCAATCTTCACCGGTGACTTTAGATCTGGCCAATTTCAACGCTGATCTACTACTTCAATGTCGATCTAGTATCATGACCCTTGTCAACGTCGAGATGTAGCCACAACATGATCGCTTCAGTTCCTATTAGTGAGATTGAGTCTGTCTGTGAACTAGATCTAATGTGTATAAAAATTGAAAGAACCAGCCCGAATAAATTCATCAGTGATAAATCTATAATTATCACTGATTATAATCAATAAACTTGTCAGCAAATTTGTTGAATTCTCTGCTATTAATTTGTATACATAAGTTCTATGTCTTTTTGCTTTTTATATGTTTATTTTTGTATTTCTATCAAACTCTTTTGAAGTCTTTTTTTATATCAAGAGCACATCTAGCTCTATTTTGTATATGACGAATGTATATTTTCTTAATCTATATATAAATTTTTATAATCATAATTTGGTGTTTGGTTATTGCGCTTCATGGGAATGTTAAACTTTAGAAGTTGTGACAATGACCCTATTTGGTAGGGCTTATTTTCAGCTTATTTCAGTTTTTAGTTTAATTTAAGTTATTTTAATGTGTTTGGTTCAGCTTAACAATATAACTTATAACTTTTTATAAGTCAAAAATCAACTTATTCTTTGAGTGGGGGAGAAGAAGCTTAATTTAAAAGTAAAAAATCAGCTTATGTTTACAGTTATAAGCTATAAGTTGTTAAGCTATAAAGTATAATCATTTTTCCACAGCTCTACCAAACGGTACCAAATGGGGCCAATAAGTCTCCAAGTTGTTGAGCTTGTAGGAGCACATGTATAAACAATTGAGTTATCTATTTAAATTCACTAATTTGGAAAGTGTAAATATTAATTCCACATTAATTAATCATCTCTAATACAACTTGTTTGAATTTCTAACCTCGGTGCTTAATTTGAAATTAAAAATATTATCTTATTGTTTAATTTGGTAATCGAGTGGAGTGTACACACATTAATAGATATTCATGCTTCTATTTTCTATTTCCATTTTGCCTTGGTCTAAGGCTTTGTGAATGTGTGATTGTGATGATACTACTAATTATGTTCGAATAACTATGAATTGGAGATGACATTATATTTTCTTGAAAAATGACTAGAGAATTGTAAAAAAATGTCACTGGAAAACTATTGTCACTGGTGGTAGTCTTCGACGATTGGAGATGGAAACAATAGATAGTTGGAGAGAATGACAGGAGGTGATAGTTGGGCTGGGTAAAGTTATCCCATTAATAATAAAAGAGATGAAGAATGTGAAGAGAGAATATTTTAAGAATATTGATAACTAAAACTTATAAGTAAATAATTTTGTTTAAGAAGATGGGCATGTAAGTGCGCATTTTTTTTGGCAAATTGCGATAGTAATTCCTATATTTTGGTCCTTATATTATTTTGATTTTTGTAATTTTAATTGGCTCGATTTTAATCGGGAATTTATGATTTTATTTTAATTTGGTTCAATCAATTACAAATCTTAGCATTTTTAATAAAAAAAAATATGCATATAAGGGTTGGTTTGGGAAGTGGGTTAACTTTTTGACTTTTTTGGCTATTTTAGCTTGGGCTAAAAAGCTTGGTTTGGGAATGACTTTTTGGCTTTTTTGACTTTTTTTGTGAGAGAAGAGTGTAATGATTATGGATTGGATGTGATGTTTTGTTTGTTGTGGATAAAATAGCCCATTTTATCTTGTGTGGCTAAAATAGCCACAAAAAACCTACAAAACCACTTTCCAAACGGTGCCTAAGTGACATTTGTTATATTTTTTAGAGCAAAATTATAAATTTACTAACCTCAAGTTAATCTCAACTAGTGATTATTTTCAATAAAAAATATTAATGGCATTATCAATTAGATTAAATTGACACAAAATTCAAAATAAAATGTCAAAATTATGCTAATTAAAAATATAAAGAGAAAAATATAGAGATCACCACACCAAATGCAATTTGTCTCTTTTTTTTTGAACTGTAGTTGTGTCTGGCTGTTTTAGCTCACAGCACCCACAAAGCAAAACCTTTTTCTTCTTTTGAAAGTGAGGCGGCCCACAAAACAAGCTTTGGTGCGGAATTCAGTTGCTTTCAAATTAGGGGAAAAAAATCAATCAGTATTTGATTTTAGTTTTTTGAATTCAGTTTTTTAAAAATTGAGTTTTTTATTTTTCATATTTTTTATTTTTACTGAATATTTTTAAAATTTTAAATAATTTTTTTATTTTTTAGATGCACCTTATTTAGATGTATCTAAATAATAAAATATTTGTGAAAAAATATTTAAAAAATTAATAAATGCATAAAAATACAAAAAATATACTGAATTTTTATTTTATTTTTTTGTATTTTTTGGTATTTAGTGTATTTTTTAAAGATTTTTTTCACAAATATTATATTTTTTAAGTGTATTTATGTTAGATGTGTCTAAAAATAAAAATAAAAATAAAAAAATTGCTTAAAATATTAAAAAAATTCATTCAAAACATTAAAATACAAAAAATAAAAAAGTAAAAATTTTTAAAAACTAGAAACAAACGAGCTGAATCATACAACTATGATACCAAGCCCTGTTATTGATATAACCATCCAATTTGCTCTTGCTTTTTGCCTTTTATGTATATGTGGCAAAATAGTTATTGGGTTGATCGGGTACATTTAGAGATGGGCGTCATGTTGTCTTAGGTCGTGTTCGTGTCGAGTCATTTTGGATTCGTGTCAGAATTATCTCAACACTAATCCGCCCCGTTTATTATTTTGTGTAATCGTGTTGTGTCATTTTCGGTCCGTGTTCAATTTGTCTCTTATAAACGTGTCATGTCAAAAAAAGTCACTATTAACTAAAAATATCAAATATATGAAAAAAATTTAAAAATTTCTTCATAAGTCAAATTTAATGAAACTATTGTCTATTAAATGAAATTATTTATAAAACTATTTGATTTCTACTTAATTTTATTTTCTTAATTTATAGATATTATATTATATTATATTTTTTACTAGATTAACTCAAATAATAGACCAAAAAAATACATTAAGTTCAATTAAAAGTAAAAACGAAAATTATATTAAACTTAAAATTGTATTTTACATTTTTTTAAATAAATTGGATGTAATTACATAAGAAATTAAAAAACGTCATGATACTCTTTAGTGAAAATAATATTAAAATATATAACTAATTCTTCATTATACGGGTTATCCATGTCAATTTCGTTTTATACAAACTTGACACTAACCCAACCTGTTTAATATTCGTTTTATCGGGTCGTATCATATACGTGTTTGTGTCAGGAAATGGTCAACCCTAACTCGCTGAATTTGTGTACGGTTTGAATCGTGTTATTGTGTCGTATTGCGAATTCCCACCCTTATGTACATCATTGGTATCATTGTTAAATTGAATTTTCACTCATTAATTAGGGGTTAAACTTGGACAGGTGGAGAGATTGTCCAAGTCTAGTCCGAGTTGTATAGAGAGCTACCCAGACCCATCCAAGCTCGAATTGCAATTTGAGGTTGTTTGCTCAAGCCCAACCTGAGTTAGATTTGAATTGCTCAAGTCGTCTGAAAAGGACATGACTTTAAGAGCCAATCTACCGATATGATAGTCTTTACAATTTCTAAGTGACAAAAGAAAAATATAAAATTTTGTGTTGTATTACTTATGTATATAATAGATATTCAATATGATCTAATGGTCTAAATTACTCTAATATCATCAAATGGCTAATAATATATATATATATATATATATATATAATATTTGGATTTTGGGTTGATCAAGTTATTTTGAAAAGGAAAGAAGAGGAAATGAGATTTTTTATGGGCAAGGCTTTTCTCTAGTCCATTTTGTAGACTGGACAATACTGTTGGGCCTATAGGGTCCACTACGGAGGCCCATTTCGATAATCCAAACCATTCAATGTATAGAGCCCATCAACTACTTCATCCCTGCAAAAAAATCACATTGATCGAATATCGATAGGCACTTGATCAATACACATTTTTGTCAACAATTTATTTTTAAAATCATATTTATCATTGACAAAAATATGAACTGATCAAGTGATTATCGATATATGATCAAATGATTTTTTTGCAAAGACAAAATAATCGATAAGCTCTACATATTAAATGATTTGTATCATCAAAATTGGACCCGTGGTGGGCCCCACAAACCCAATAGCACTGTCGAGTAGACTGGAGAGAAGCTCTGCCCATTTTTTGTTGCATATTTTGATGATTAATACGATGAGTAATAGTGATAAATGAAAAGAAATGTTGAGAAAGACAAATCACTTCAAATTTAAGTTTTATTTCTCATCAAAAGTAGTGAAACTTGATGAGAAATCAATATTTCTCTTTACAAAAAATAAAATAAAATTATAATTCCTAAACTAACCCTCTAAATACAAAGTAAATAAGATAAAAAGACACATATATTCTCTTTTAATCATTATCTATCCAAACAAAAATGTGAGAAATTATAATTATTTCTTTTATTTTCTCACTTCACTAAAAAAAACTCTAATTATTTTCTTCTTTTTTTTTTTATCAGTTCACTATCCAAACAAAGTATAATTGACTTTGTTTTTGATAACCAAGGGTTGTTTGGGAACATATATTTTTAGTTTTTTAAAATTTTTTTTTTTGTTTTGGTTAAAATATGAGATGAAAAAAATTATGTTTTGGACGATTTTTTTTGTTTATCTTTTACAAATATATGTGCAAAAAGTGAATAAAAATGAATATTTGACTTTTTGACATTTTTAATAATTTTTTAATTTTTAAACTAAAATAATGTGTTATCAAACAAGGCCTAAATGAAATAGATAAACAAAAATATAAATTTACTAGGCGCTCAATAAACTCCCTATCTTCAAAACAGTAAAAAAAAAAAAAAAAAAAACAAGGCGAAAAAAAATTGAAATCCACCTTTTCACATAAATTGAAAATTTACTGCTCATTGGTGATCTACGCTAGCGATTGACACATATAATTTGTGTAATTTAAATAAATAAAAATAAAATAAAATATTTATTATATGGTGTGTTATATAAGTGGTAAATGTCTTCTTTACTAGACTTATAACCTTAAGTTCGAGTTAAAAAAAGAAAAAAAGTATACATATAATTTAGAGGTGGCAAATGAACGGGTTTAGACAAATTAAAATAAGTTTTATATTTAAAATAATTTAATTTAGGAAAAATTAGTCTAAGGTCTCTCCCCCATTTTTGGTAATGGAAGAGATTCACAATATTATTTTTTTATGTCTAAGGTCCCTGAACCCACACCCATCTATCACAAAGAAATTTGATATATCTCACGCTCTCTATCTCTCTCTCTCTTGCTTCTCTTCTCTCTCTCTCGTCGATCTCATCTACCATTTCAAAACCCTAGAGAAATTCTCATTCTTCACCATCATCATTTTCCTCTCATTTTCTCTTTCTCCAAACAAGCCTTCATCATCACCAATACTCAAAATCTGAGCCAAAGTTGGCTTATCCTCCTCCATTCTCACAATCATGTCTCTCTTCCTCCTCGCATTTCCTGTCCTCGCCACAGCCTCGGCCGCCACATTTCCAGCAATAGCCGCATCGGCTTTCGCTATCTTCAACATGTTCTTGTGAAACTCCGTGTTGAGCAAAGCGAGAGGCACCTCGGTCTCCGACTCTCTCTCATTCAAAAGCTTTAGCTCCATCTTCGTCTCTTTGAGCTCCGATTCAAGTCTGTTTAGGGTTTCTGCTAAGGTTTTTTGCTCTTCGTCGTCACTTTCTTGGGTTTTCGTGGGGGAAAAGTTTCATTGTTTGGGAACCAAGAATGGCTTTGGAGATGATTAGAGTTCGCCAGTAAGGAGCTTTTTGCCGAAGATGGCAACAGCTTCTTTGACGAAGGTGAAATGACGCAAGGTGTTGACGGTGGAGGAGTGATTCATTGTGATTCATAGATTTTCATCATATATTGATTGTGATTCATTTTCACCGATCAACCAGAACCTTGTTGGATCAGTGGTGAGCACTTTACTTTGGTTGTGTACTATTAGTATATATATTACACTTCTCATTCTTCCTCTTCTATTCAACTGATAAAGGACTCTGGTACAGGATTTTGAATTTTCTCTGGTAAAGGATTTGACTTTTCTCTGGTTTCACAAAGAAAGGATTCTACAGAAGTAAACAAATAATCACAGAGAAATTCTCTGGGCAAAAAATTTCTCTAGGAAAGGCATAGAATTTCTCTGGAGAATTTCTTTGGGAAATTCCCAGAATTTCTCTAGAGAAAATTTCTCTAGGAAATCCAGAGAAATTCTCTGGATCGAATTTTTTTTGGATCCATGTTGAGGGACCTTGGACATTATAAAAATATTGTATATCCTTTATGCTATAAAATAGTAATACCAAGGACCCTAAAAAAAATCTCCCTTTAATTTAAACCTGTTCATTTAATAAGGACGCTCGGGTGAAAAATTCAATCTAATATTTTCTTTGTTCAAAAGTCTAGGTGTTAATTTATTAGGTCCACAAAGACAATGCGAAATGGCTAAAATACATATATATATATATATATATATATTGTTTCCAAACCAAACCCTAACCTCACTATCACATCTCGTCTCTCTTCTCTCTCTCTCTCTCATCATTTTCTGTCTATCTATTCCATTTCTCTTTACGTTCCTTCCATGGCAACGGTGCAAATGAAGGAGCTCCGTCATTCATCTGGTTCTTCTTCATTCTCCCCCATAACCACCTCTCCTCCTCTCCGCCGTAGTCTTCTCTCTCCTCCGTCGAAGAACGTCAAATTCGACACCTTCGCTCTGAGTAGATCTAGGTAGGTGATGGTCGAAACCCTAGGTCATATTGAACAGGTCTGAGATTATGTTCGATCTCGATAGGTAGAATCGATTTGAGACTTTTCTCACCATCTTCTTCTTCTATCTCCTCATCCAACGATGAATCTGACATCGTCGCTGAGCTCTTCACTCTCCAATCCCAGTCCAACTCCGATGTCATCTACCTCTCCGACCACCTCCTCCCTCGCTGTTCATCGCCAGATTTGTCCCTGAAATCGAGATTCTTTGAAGTTAGAGTCATTAGAACGGGACAAGGTTGAGTCATCGGAGAGTCGTCGATAATAGATAGATCTGGACAAGGGCTGAATTTACCTATATCACAAATAAATCTATAATTATATAGTGATATAGATGATGAAACAAATTGCAATCTCCTATCTCTCTATCTGATCTGTTCGGTTTTTTTTTTTTAAAATATAAGTTTAGATTGTTGTTGTGATTGTTGAACATAGATAGATTAAACATCATCTATATCACTATTTGTGATATAGATGATGAAGCAAATTACAATAATTATGTGTTGGTTTCAACAGATAATGTTTGGCTGAGAGTGTTGGATTGGCTTATGGATTACGAATAGTTGTTTCAACAGATATGCTTGGTTATATTGTTAGTTTTAACAGATAAAATAAAAATTTGAAACCAATTTGTGAAAATCTGTGTGTGAAATCAATTTGTACAGATAGAATGCCGATATATGCTTAATAATTTTCAACAGATAATGGATGTATGCTTGATAAGAAAAAAAAAAATTCATACAGATAGAATTTCGCACACTAAAATATTTGGACAAATAAAAATAATTTGAATAGATAGTCAATGAAAAGTCAAACAGATAAAAAAAGTCAAGGGGTAAAATTGGAAACAAAATGTCCCCCAGGACTTTTCACCAAACTATTTCACAAAGCATAGATCTCTCACCAACAAAAAAATATCTATTGGATCTAATACCTTATACCCTTAAATTAGATTTATTACCAATTTTCTTTTTAATAAATAAATTTAAATAAATTGGATTAAATTAAAAAAGAATTAGACAAATGATGTCCGATTGAGCCACATTAAAGATTTATATTATATGATTCAAGACTTTGTCTTCTTAGATGACATTCATTGAGAGGAGCCTCAATTTCATCTCTCTCTACATGTCTATGTGTATACATATCATATCATATATCACCATTATATATATATACAAGTAGTGTTTTTTTTTTCTTTTTTAAATGGCACATTCTAAGGTCTTATTATTTCTAAAGGGCCACATCAGCATACATTTTCGATTTACATGTAAAATTATACCGTTCTTATCTCTTACTACTTTGACAAACCTACCACAAATCCAATTAGAAATTATACTAACTTTACCATTTTTGTATGGACTCTATTTGTTGAGAAATACTTACAAATCCTATATGGATTATATTTTAATCGTACATAATCTCCCCTATATTATTCTATACAATCATAATTCACAAGAGGAAAAACCTGTACAACAACGACATTCTCAAAAAAACCTTTGAACTTTGGATTTACTGTTTGGGTTATTTCTTCAATTGATGGACGATAAGTTTTTCTATATTTTGGCATCATATTACAGATGATGAATCATTTCACACACGAAGTTATTGTTGTGTTTTCCAATAAATAAATTGATTGATTGTGTCGTGAACCTAAGGTGAATCAGAACCCTTTTGAGGACTGAAATTATTAAGGTTATAGAGATTTTGTGTCTAATTCCCCTTGAGTACTGAATATTGAAATTATTAAGGTTATAGAGATTTTTTTTGGACTAATTTTGGGTTGATCACTATTTATGATTTGAGGTTGTAATTTTTTATGCATCAATGTGAATAACTCTTTCAGAAATACGTTCTCACTGATATAAGTATAAATCCTACCTTTGAGTAAACTCACCTTAAGCACTTTTTTGTATAATAAAATACTTAAATATTATCATATAAAAATATTATAATGGATCATAATCAAATGCACTTAAAGTATAATTAAAGACACGATGCACTATTTTAGACATAACTAAAAACATAATGTAATAGCAAAGATCTTTTCGATTAACAACCAAAATAATACAGTATGAATCATAACCAAGTCATAATTTGTATATTATAAAATTTTTCGTACTTTTTTTTTCACTTGTAGAAAATAAATGAATAAATATTTTGATACAAGTGGAATTCATGATTTGTGGTAAATTTAATTAACACAAATGAGGATTTGATCTCAAGTTGAGAATACACTTTTTTTTTTTTCTTTTTGAACTTTGAAAGAAATTGTTTTTATGAGCCTTTTACATAGGACCACACAGAGTGACAAAAAATTTCACCAACTATTAGCAAATTTGTTTGTATTTGGCTTTCAATTGTTAAAAATTTCTACACAAAATATTGAGACTCAAAATCAAATTTTCATATTAACAATAAATTTATATAATATAGTCTTTCGGGTAATGTTATGGTACATATAGCTTCAAAAGGGGTGTGTACCATATGCAAGTTATAATATTTGTAGGATTGATTATTACAAATATCATAACTAAATCCTTTTAGGGTCATAATTTAAAAAGAAAAAATGAATCATACTCAAACATTACATAATTTATAATCAAAATAATGTCGTAACTAACATCATAATCAGTTATAACAAACACTACAACGTACATAATCAAGTCATAACTAATACCACAAGTCATAACAAAAACTACAAACATGATAACTAAAGGCATATGGTACGCATAGAATTTCTCTAGTCAGGTCTTTTCTCTTTATTTGTTTGTATATATTCATGCTTATATATATGCTAGTTTAAAAAGAGACCCATGCATGACACAAGTCAAATGTCAAAATGCAAAAGTTTGTATGAAAAATTGTAAATTAATTAAATTATTTAAGTTGATTAATTGTGTTTTATCTTTTATGAGAGCATAGACAACTTCTTTTTTTTTTATAAATTTTAGGCACTAAAATTTAAATGAAGCATTTTTATATATTTTATATATCTTAATATTTTAATTTAAAATATAAATACATAAATCATTAAGTCAATTACCAATTTTTAATAATATAAAAAATATCTTTCAATAAATAATTTTGATAATTTTATTATTGCATAAGAGAGTAGTTATTTATTTATTTATTTTTGTTGTTGTAGTTGCAATTTCTAGTATTATAGGTGTAATTCATATTTTAAACAAATCTCATAGGCTTATTTGTAATTTATCCAAAAATAAAATATTTCATAACTCACCAAGATTTTGTGCATAATTATGAAAAAAAAACCTTCATCTAAATTAGTAACACCAATATTGGTAAATATTACCAAGAAAAGAGGGCAAAATAGGATAGAAAATACGAGCCTCCTAAACTCAAGGGGAGCTTCTATATACACACACCCTTTCCTCTCTATACAAATCCTTCTCAATACACACACTAAAAAAATAAATCCTAATATATTTGACTCACTACACACACCTATCATTCCACATATACCCCCAAATGTAAATCATACACACACACACCCCCTCTCACACACACACCCGTCTGTCACCCCTCTCACACACACACACCCATCTAAGAACCCCTCACACACACACACCCATCTCTCACACTCTCCACCGTTCCTCCCTAAAAGCTTCATCCATCCATCTGTGTCATTGAAGTATTGGCATTGAAGGGCATTGAAATCTTCACATTTTAGGTTAGTTTACACAGATTAGAATCTTCTCATTCCTATTTTATTTGTAATGTAGGGTTAATTTTTACCATTTTCCATCCACCATTGTAAGTGATTGTCGTGTTTCCTCATTCGGAACTGGTTATTCGAATTTTTTGTTTTTGTTCGGCAATCTAGTTTCGAAAACAAAAATAATATTCGGCATTAGAGTTCCGAATTTTCTGCTTCTATTCGGCACTATAGTTCCGAAAATATTTACTTGGTTCGGCTTTCAAGTGCCGAAAATAATTTTTTTTTTCGGTTTTCAACTTCCGAATAGTAGCTTTAATTTCGGACAACAACTTCCAAACAGAATAGGTATTTTCGGTTGTGAACTTCCGAACAAGTTTTTTTTTTTTTTTCCTTCTTAATTAAAACACTTAATTATAACACTTATTATAATTTAAAACACTTATTATTTACACACACACTCATTACACACACTCTCATTAATTTTACACACACTCTCTCATTATAATTTAAAACACTTATTATTTACACACACACTCATTACACACTCTCATTAATTTTACACACACACTCATTACACACACACTTATAATTTAAAACACTCTCATTAATTTTACACACACTCTGTTTATTTACACACACACTCATTACACACACTTAGTATTTTTTGCAGATAATATGGATTCTGAATATCAACAACGTGTCCCACCTACTGCTTCAAATAGACGACGTCGTGAATTGGATGTAGACCATGAACGGGGACGAGGGCGTGGGCGAGGACGAGGTCAAGGTCGTGGTCGAGGTTGTGATCCAGTTTCGGTAGAATATGATATTCCCAGTGCCAGTCAAAGTGGGGGCCGAAGCTAAAGACGAGTTGAAGGTTATGATATGCCTGACATTGGTGTGGAGGATACCTCTTACCTGATTCTCCTCCTGTCCAGGAAGAGTACCTTTCTAATGCTTTTCCAGGTGGACCGACTGATCCGTCAATACTGCGGAGTTTCAATAGTCATGTGGCTGCAGCTATTTGGCACGGGGAGGTAAACATTCATTTGTATATAAGTTTTTTTGTTTTTGTGTGTGTGTTGTATGGTAGTTTGTAATGAGATATCATTTGTGTTGTAGGAACGAGGGCCCCTAAAGTGTCATAATCACTCTTCCAAGATGCTTGCATGGCCATGGTGGTTAGTAGAGAACAACACCAAATTCAAAGCCATTATTGAGCAGTCTGGACTGTCACAGTTAGCTCGTTGTACTTATCGGTTCGTCAACAAGCTTCTAATCTCCAGTTTTGTTGAGAGATGGCAACCTGAGACGAACACATTTCACATGACAGTTGGTGAGATGACCTTGACCTTGGATGATGTTGGCACTATTCTTGGCCTTCCCATTGTAAGCAAATCAGTCAGCATACCAGATGTGACAGATCATCATGGAGTTACATTACTCATTTATGGCTTGGGGATTACTAAACGTGCAGCACATGAAGAGGTTTCTTCTGCTTGTGGCAATTCAGTCAGGCTTGAATGGTTGCGAAGTCAGTTTGCTGGTGTCACAAATTCAGACCCCGAGGAGGCTATACAGTGGGCTGCAATAGCTTATTTGTTGTTTCTGTTGGGATGTACACTCTTCAGTGACAAGAGTGGCGGCAGGGTTCCCGTTGTTTACCTCGGCTTGTTGATGGATTTGGGATCCATACATACTTATGCCTGGGGTGCTGCTACATTAGCATTTTTATATAGACAGTTGGGGTTTGCTAGCCGGTCTGGGGTTAAGCAGATGGGTGGTTATATGACTCTTTTGGAGGCGTGGATTTATGAGCACTTCCGAGCATTCCGACCTCATCAGAACATAGGCTACAATGAAGACATGCCACACGTGTACCATTAGGCATCTAGGAGAGAGGCGGGTTCCTCCATTGACCATTTGAAATCTTTTCGAGCCGAGCTTGACAGTTTAGTAGCTGCTGATGTAAGTTTACTCATCCTGCGATAATTTTAAAACTTCCATTTATCTTACCCTTTATGTACTTTAATGCAAAAACACTTTACGTTTACAGGTTATTTGGGATCCATACCACAGCTGCAGAGACCGGCATCCATGTAACCCGGTTACGTTCTAGCATGGATGCTTAAAGTGTTTAGACGTTGTCGAACCTTATCATCCAGATAGAGTTTTGAGGCAGTTTGGCAGGGTTCAAACCATCCCAGATGCACCGCTAGCTCCCAATCGTGGTGCGCGAGGCAACATATCTGCACGATATACAGTCATGTACAGATACTTGGATAGGATCTGGGAGGCTTGGGATAACCACGTGTTATCTGAGCAACGGAGGAGCACACCAGTTCGTCAGCCTTGGCAATGTGTACCGGGTTACATGGATTGGTATAAGAATATCACGCACCTATATGTCGAGCACACTGATGAACTGCGTGTCCATGACCATCAGGATTTCAACGAACATGCGGATGTAATCTATTATCCTCTCTTATGCATATGTAACTTACTTTTTTTTTTTTTTTCTGATATGTTCCCTAAAATGTGATATTCTTTTCAAATGCAGCGTATTGCACATGCACTGCAGATTTCACATTCTATTATTGACGCTGGTTATCAGGAGGGGATTCGCCAGCCTTATCGACTTTACCAGGCTATCGAGAGTATGACACATGTTCTTGAAGGTTAGCACATTGACGAAGCTGGACCTAGTTCTGCTGGAGGTCGCTTTCCAACTTCAACATTGACATACAGTCGTAGGCCTAGGCGTAGGCATACAGCTGATTCGTGACATACAGTCGTAGGCCTAGGCGTAGGCATACACATGTTTTTTGGTGTTTTTTGTAAGATGACATTATTGTAATGGTAACAGCGGTTAATATTTTCTTATTAGAATGGAATGGCAACAATGGTATTGTAATGACATTTTATTATTAGAATGGAATGGTAACAATGGTCGTTGATGGCGTACATTGTATCTCTGATCTTCCAGCTCTCTGTACCACCCTGTTTCGATGGCGTACATTGTAAATGGTTTTAAGTGTGCTTACATTGAGGGCATCTCGCTGTTTCAAGGTTACTAGGATTTCTTTTGGCCGAACCATGCTCTTTGACATATCCATTAACAATGCTTTCTCATCCTTTGATAGCCTCCCTGCATATGAATGTCCCTCGAGGTGCTCTGCAGGTGGATGATTATGCAATCCGCATACTACGGTCAATGTCCATTCATCGTGTGTAGTAAACCTGTGAGCCCTCATATCAAAAGGACAACCTCATATCATTTGGTGAGCAATTTGAAACATAATCGTTATAATTTCGTAGACTGAACCTGTTCAGTTGTGAATTGAGTGGTGTAATCTAACACAAAATCCGCGCAAACCTGACTTCCTTGAGTTGACACATATTCCTACATGTTTTGTATAACATTACAAATTTTTAATGGCATTATAAAGATTAATTTGCAATTTGAAACTGTAAATTTGGTATGCAGTTGGCAAATTTGGAATATAAAATGGAAAAAAAAAATTACTTCATTCGGAAGTAGTTGTCCGAATTTTTTTTCAAAATTCGGAAGTTGAATGTTGTAAAAGTTAACTTTGTTCGGACAACAACTTCCGAATTTAAATACATTGTTCGGACAACAACTTCCGAAATTTATTACTTTGTTCGGACATCAACTTCTGAAAATACATGATTATTTCGGTAGTAGATTTCCGAATCAAATAACACAATTCGGCTCTGGTTATCCGAACGACGCTGGGAAAAAAAATAAAATTAAACTCATATTTCCTTCGCTCTGCTTCACATGAACACTTATTTGCTGATTTTCAGAAGGCAAATCCTCCATAACAATGATGTTTTCCCTACGGAAATGCCAAAGCCCTTTGGTTTCACTTCTAGCTCAATGAACTTGGAAGAAGCTATGAATGACACTGGTTCACTGGTTTTCAATCCTCAATGGTTCACTGGTTCACTGGTTCTCCTTCCATTTTCAAATAAGCATGCCAAACCAGTGGAACAAGCTACACACACGATGCAGCAGATGTGAACTCTGAGGTGTGCATTGAGATGTTTTCAATTAACAATGGTGTCTAAAATAGTAATTTCACTTAGGGATAAAATTGTAATAATATTAAATATCATTAAGTGTGTATATTGAAGGGATTAGGTGTGTGTATATAGAAGCTCCCAAACTCAAGCTATTCTTATATCAGTGTTCTACTTACTCCACTAGTTTATCATTTTACACCCTCCATCTCATTACACCACTAAAAAAAATGTGATTCCCATTACACCTATTATACTACCAAAACTAACCCTAAACTAAAAACTCTTCAAAACCTTTTTAGTTTTGTCTCTTTACACCGATAGCTTTTAGTAATATAATGCTAAAGAATTTGAATTACTCCAACACCGTGTTACCAAAGAAACTAATTTTTTCCAACCATTTGTTGCCATTCAATTGGATGATTTTACTTTGTTTAATAAGAAATAAGTTGAAGCCCATTTGCGAAGTGTCTGTTCAATGATACATTGTTATACAAATTAGATTACTCTAGTGTTATATTGCCAAACTAAAATACATTTGTCCAGCCACCTGTCGCTTTACGTGCGTTGTAGATTGTCTTAATTGTTGTCGCATTAAAGGCATCCCTTCATTTCAATATAATCAATGGCCCTGTTTGGTAGAGCTGTGGGAAATTGATTATAGATTATAGCTTAACAGATTATAGCTTATAACTGTGAACATAAGCTGTTAATCTATTTAGTACAGCTGTGGGATTATGGATTTAAGCAGCAGAGTAGTATTTGGTAAATAAGCTGTAAAATAGCTTTTTTTTGGTATAATTGTCATTTTTGCCCTTCTATGATATAAAAATGATAATTTTGTCATTTTTTTTTCAATTAACATAATTAGTATTAATTAGTATCAATTTATATAAAAATTGATACATGTGATAAAAATGTAATGGCTTAATTAGTCTCAATTAATACTAAAATTATTAATTAGTGTCAATTAATATTAATAATTTTTTTTCCTTGTTTCTTTTATTTATTTTTTCTTTTCTTAATTGATACATTTTTTTCCCTTGTTTCTTTCTTTTCTTAATTAATATTAATAATTAGTGTCAATTAATATTAATATTAATAATTAGTCTCTAATTAATATTAATATTAATAATTAGTATCAATTAATATTAATATTAATATTTATTAGTTTTTTCTTTTATTTTTTTTCTTTTCTTAATGTGTCTCAATGATATAAAAATGTAATTTTTTTTTTCAATTAAAAATTGATACATTTTTTTTCTTTTATTATTAATGGCTTTATTTTTTTTCTTTATAATTTTCTTTTCTTAGAAATTGATACATTTCCTTGTTTCTTTTAATAATACTAAAAATGTATGGCTTAATTAGTCTCAATTAATACTAAAATGTAATGGCTTAATTAGTTACAAAATATACCAATTTATTAATATTTTATAATTTAATTATTAATTAGTATAAATTAATATAAAATTTATTTCATTAATGGCTTAATAAAAAAAACAATTTTTAGTATTAATTAATATAAAATTTATTATTATTATTATTATTAAAAAAACACTGACAACCCTTCTTCTCCGGCAGCCTCGGCAGTGGACACAGTGGCGACGGGGCGCTAGGGTTTGAGATCGCGACGGCGGAAGGGAGATCGCAACGAAGGAAGGGAGATTGCGACGGCATGGAAGGGATCTGTTACGATCGATCGCGACGAAGGACGGGGCGCTAAGGTTTCAGATCGCGACGCCGGAGAGAGAGATTTGTTGTGATCGCGATGGGTGTGGTTAGGGTTGTCGATTGCGAGCTCTGGTTCGTCACTGTTTGATCGTCACGCCGTCGATGGCGAGCTCTAGTTCATCGATGGCGAGCTAGGGATTTGCCCTTCTGGCTCGTGAGAGAAAGAGAGAAAGAGAGATAACGAAGAGAGAGAGAGAGAGAGAGAGAGAGAGAGAGAGAGAGAGAGAGAGAACCAGAAATCACCCCGTCGCCGGAAATCGCCTCTTTGGCCCGTGTGAGGGACAAAAATGAGTGTGTTTTGGTTTATATATATGGCACATTTGTAATAATTTGAAATTGTGAGGGGTATTTTAGTCATTTTACCCCTCATATCTCAGCTGCACACTTAAACTAATTTTTAACTTATAAATTTTCTTCTCCCTCACTCAAAGAATAAGTAATTTTTGGCTTACAAAAAACTATAATCTGTATTGTTAAGCTGAACCAAACACATCAAAATAGCTTAAATTAAGTTAAAAGCTGAAATAAGCTAGAAATCGGCCTTACCAAACAGGGCCAATATCTCTTTTGGTCGTATCATACTCTTTGACATGTCAACTAATAAGGATGTTTCCTTCTCAGATAATCTACCAGCAAATTAGTACCCTTCAAGATGTTCAGCAGTCGAATAACTGTACTTGCATTGCTGCAATGAGTAGAAGCATAATCCTTCTAAGCAAAAAAAAAAAAAAAAAATTGAAACGATAAATGCATGGTAATGAATAACTGAATAAATTAAAAACGTTCAGCCTTAGGTTACCGAAAATGTATCTTTTATTCCACAGTGGGTTACTGGACATGTATTTTTTGTTCGATAATGTGATTCCGGATTATTTTATTTTGTTCAATTTTGATACACCAAACAAAAGTCGAAGAACTCTCTTAAAAAATAAAATGAAAACCAACCAAACAAATAAAAAAACTCACTCTATTTCACTTTTTTTTATGGCTCTTCACCACTATTTCTTCATCCATCGCTTTCTCTTATGATCAAAACACTATGATTCTCAATTTTTGAAAAGAGATATGTAGTTTAAAAGAAAAACTGAGAAGAGAAGAAGAGAAGTAAGGATTGAAGAACAATAGGCATAAGGAGATAATAAAATATATTTAATTTTAGTCTTTTATCCTTAATAGTAATTTCACATATGGATGAAATTGGGAAGAAAAAAAAAATCTCATATGAATAGGAAACTAGTGGTATAAGTAGAATCACTCATCTTATATAGGCAGATATGTAATAGCAGGTGTCCCGCAATTCCAACGCAGGATGGCGTATTGATCTAATTGATTTAGCAAATGTACTCTTCAATCTACATGTTCAGTTGCAGTAAATAATTGGAAAAATCACAATCCAGTATAATTTTTTTTTATAAAAAATTCAATTTTATAGTAAATTTTATACATTTTAATAATTAAATTCAATTTTTTTCCCCATAAACTGCAATATTTTCGTTTTTGAAAATATCACTGATGTGTACATTCCCTAAATAATTCCCAACACCTGTAGAGAGAAAAGTTTAGACATGTTCAGAGAAAACGTCGAGAGAGACATGATTTCAAGTCATGTATTAAAATATTTCAATTTAATTTTTTTGATTTCTCTCTCTTCAACGAATAGTTAATTATGTAGTGAGGATTTGTACATAAAAATAATTCAGAATTGCCATTAAGCTCAAACCTGTAGAGAGAGAAAGTTCAGAAAAAGATTATTTATTGGGGATGTTTGGTATGGATTATTTTGGCCAATTTATATGTTTTAGTTTTGGAAATGTTATTTTAGACTGTTTGGTTAAATTTATTTCAAACAGCTTCTGATTCGACTAACTTATTTTAACTCAAAAAAGTTTATTTTAAGAAGCTGCTTACCCTTGCTTCTGATTATCAACTTTTGCTTTTGACATGTTAATTTACGATTACACCCTTAGTTTTTTCTATAAAAAAAAAATAGAAAAAGACCTAAATAGATTATGGATTTTTTTATTTATTTATGAGAAATGTGTACTAGTAGTGAATAAAAAGGAAAAATTACCCATAAATCCTATGTGGGGTAATGTTGATCCATTTGGTCTTAAGGGTTTTTTTATAAATTAAATGGTCCTGTTTGATTTGGAAAGGTGTATTTATAGAGCAAGGATCCTCTCCTTGACTTCCTACTTGATGGGTCATTGGGTTCACTTTTGGGCCCAATTTTGATGATCCAAACCGTTCACATTTTAAAATTTGTCATGTACATCATATTTATAAAAAATCAAATTGATCGAATATCGGAAGAACTAAAAACCGTTTATTAAAAAAAATTTAATAAACAGTTTTATTGTTTAATAAAACTTTTAGTTCACATAATTTTTTATATCCGTTCGGCTTGATTTTTTTACAGGCATGATATACATGACAAATTCTAAAATGTGAACGGTTCGGATAATCAAAATTGGACCCAAAAGTGGGCCCAATAACCTATCAAGTAGGAAGTTAAGGAGAGGATTCAAAGAGAGAATCCTAGCTAGTATTTATGAGTGCTGCTATGACATTAGAATGTTACGTTTGTGAAAAATACACTAAGGAGTTTTTTAGTATTTTTTGTGTGTTACATTGAAATGTTATATTCAGAAAAAGTACACTAAGGAATATTTTAGTGTGTTACATTGATTGGAGTATAACATTTGAGAAAAATAAACTAATCAGTTTTTTTGAAGTGTTATGTTGTTACGTTTAAAAAAAGTATACTAAGAATTTTTTAGTATGTTTCATTAGAATGGTACGTTCTTGTTTATAATGTAAGATTTGTTCTAGAATGAAGGAAAATCCAAAACCTCTATAATATGGATTGTCCAAATGTGCAATTTCACATTTGGGGAAACTCATTTTTATCTCTTAAAAATTAAACTCAAACGTGTAAATGACTATTTTTTTTTTATATACTTTTCACTTTAATGAGACCTCTGAATTCATAAAATAAAGGACATGACTAAATACTTTATAAAATCATATTTTGAGATTTATTGATATTTCTCCCTAATAAAAAATAAAAATTAATTTAATTTACAACTAATAAAGGTTAAACAGTAGAGAGAAAAAGTCGTGAAACTTTCTGCTTTTTCTCTCTTCAATGAATGGTTAATTATGTAGCAAGGATTTGTGCGCAAAAGTGATTCAAAATTGACATTAAGCTCAAACCTGTACACAGACAGAGAGAGAGAGAGAGAGAGAGAGAGAGAGAGAGAGAGTGTGTGTGTGTGTGTGTGTTGAGAGAGAGCTGATTTCAAGTCATGTATTAGAATATTCCGTTGTAAACTTTCTGGCTTTGTTTGGTGAAGCTCTGGAACAGTTTAATTTGAGCATAGTATTTGTTTAAGATTTTTAAAAATTAATTTCACATTCATTTTTGAAAATGTGGTTGAAGGCGGGAGAATTTATACTAACCGGTCGTCCCACTCGACGTTCTACCTGACGTCCCACCGGTCGTCCGGCCTGTTGGCCGGAATAGTACATTTTTTTTTGCAACTGACACATGTTAATTTTTATATATTGAATAAAAAAAAATTCTGAATTTTTAAATTTTTTTATGAGTTTTAATAAAATTTTGAGTTGTGTTTTTGGTTATGAGTTGTAAGTTTTTGTATCAAATATCATATGACACATAAAAAATTCTCCACTCAATTCAAAACTCATTCACCAATCAAATTTTCCGCACTCAAATCATAATTCTAAAACTCACAAACTCAAAATATAACTCTATTCTCAAATCATATTTAAAAAACTCTACCAAATGCAACCTTTGTTTTTCTCTCTTAATAGTTAATTTTGTAGTGAGAATTTGGAGAAAATTTTATTTTTATCCCTATATTTTATCTCGATGATTTACATTTTTGGATTTTGAATAATTTTAATTTTATCTTTAAAATTTTTTAAGCCGTATCAATTTTGCCTTTGTCATCATATTTGAAACCGAAAAAATTATATTTTGTCCTCAAATTTTAAAAGAAAAAAAAATGCAAACCTACCATTTTCTCTCCAAACTCACCCTCTCCCCTCTTCCTCCAATTCTTTCCTCTCTTCTCTGCCCTCGCGAGCGCTGCCACCACCGCAATCACTCAATTTTCCAATCCAACTTCTCTCAAACCCAAATTCACTCACTCACTCACTCACTCCAAATTCTCAACGGTCTCTGCTCTCTGTTCTCTCGTTCTCTCTCACTTCACATGAAGAACCAAACTTGACCCAACAAAGAATCATCTCTTCCATTCTACTGTCTCTTCACACTCATTTCACAGATCAGAGAAATACCTAGAAATGGCCTATATCTTTACATCAAAGCCACCTCTTTTGAAACCTAGGTTTTTCTTGATTTCAAATCCCATTTCCCTCAAATCCCTCTACGCCTTTTGCTTATCTGCTCCAGACCCACCAATCGATTCCTCACTCTTTTCCAACGATCCAATCCCAAACCCAGAACCAGACTCTCACGTTTTAGCTACACAACCGTGCCCGAAAGCCTGAATGTCAAAGTGATTTAAATCAGAGAACCCTAAGAAGTAAGCATCGAAACCCAGAAAAAATTAGAGGATATTTATATGTAGAATGATAGCAAATCGGCCTTGGATGACTCGTTTACAGAACTCAATGAGGAATTTAGTGCCTGAATTTGATCACTCACTTGTTTAGAGCATCTCCAACCCATCCTCTATATCTTCAAACAAAAATGATTTGTGCATCGAAATTTTTTGCACTGAATCCCCCTAATGCCCAAAACGACGTCGTTTTGGGCATTAGTTTTTTTTTTTTTTTTCCTTTTTTTTCTGCCATTTTTCCAGTCGTTTTTCCATTTTCCATTTTCGTTGCAGAGAGAAAGAGGGAGAGAAAGAGAGAAGAGGGAGAGGGAGAGAAAGAGAAGAGAGAAAGAGAAGAGGAGGAGAGGAGAGAAGGGCCCCCTCCTGTGCCTCGCCGCCGTCGATCGTCGATCGTCGCAGCCCACTGCCGTCGCCTCCGGCCCCGCCTCCGCCTCGCCTCCACCTCTGCCTCCACCCGGTTGATATGGCCCCCTCTAGTCCTTCCTCTTCTTCCTTCTTCTTCCTTCTTCTTCCTTCTTCTTCTTCTCATCTTTTTCATTTTCGGGGCATTCGGGGGAGTTATTTTCGGGCTCCATATCGGAACTCATCTTCAAATATGGAGGATCCTCTCCCAAAAACAACTCCAACCCATCCTCTATATCCTCCTCCATTTGGGAGGAGGATGAATTGATCCTCCAAATATAGAGGGAGGATGAAAAAATGGAGGAGACTCTAAAACACTATTCACTCTATATTTCTTAATTATATTCGAAATAACTTTTAATGTGTAAATTTAATTTTTATAAAATTGACATCAATAAAAAGTATGAAATCATACCTTTAAAATGAGTATAATATTAAATATGTTTTACAAAAATTTTAAAATTAAATATTTATTAATGAACAAAAATTACTTTTTGATTGGAGTTTGAATGAAGGAAATGAAAGTTTGTGGTTGGAGTTTGAATGAATAGTGACCTCCTCTATATTTACTTTTTGAATAAAAAATATTATTGGTTGGAGATGCTCTTATAATAATGTTTTGCACGGTGCCCGAAACTCGGAGCATGCTCTCCAGTTTTTCCAGTGGGTCGAGTGAGTTGGGTTATTCTAGCATGATAAAGGGACCCATTACAAGATAATTGAGATTTTGGGTTGAGTTTCAAAGCTCAACCATGCTTGGTGTATACTGCTGGATATGCCAAAGAAGGGTGTAGAATGGGATGAGGACATTTTTGTTATGTTGATTGGTTGCTATGGTAAGGCGGGTATTGTTCAAGAGAGTGAAGATTTTTCAAAAAATGGAAGAATTGGGTGTTGAGGGGACGATAAAGTCATATGATACTTTGTTCAAATCCAACTTGCGGCGAGGAGTGTTGTAGGGTAATGGGAGCCCAAGAATCATTCTCATTTGCCGTGAACTTCGACGAGTTGGTTGGGGCGATAGTCCTCTATTGTTGAACCCTTTCTATTTCCCGCGAACTTTGCCTTTTTCATAGTCTAGTGTAGGGTTTGAAAATTTGGAGTGAGTGAGTGAATTTGGATTTGAGAGAAGTTAGGTTGGAGAGTTGAGTGATTGCAACGGTGGTTGGTGGTGGTGGCAGCACTTGCAAGGGTGGAGTAGAGAGGGAAGTAGAGGAGATAGGGTGAGTTTGGGTAGGAGATGGTGAATTTACATATTTCTTTTGAAATTTGAGCCAAAATACAATTTTTTTAAAACTTTTTTCGCTACAAATGTGATGGCAGAGATAAAATTGATACGATTTCAAAAATTTTAAAAGTAAAATTGAAATTATTTGAAGTTTAGGGATGTCATTAAAAATCGGGGCAAAGTATGAAATCTTCTTGAGAATTTGTCCTTGAAAGTAATTAAGAATTGATATTAAGCTCAAATCTATGGAGGGAGAAAGTTGAGAGAAAGATGATTTCAAGTCATGTCTTCAAATATTCCTGTGTAAACTTTCTCATATTGCTCTCTTCAAAGAACAGTTAATTATGCCTTTTTTTTATTTCCTCTCTTCAATGAATAGTTAATAAAAAATCCTAGGAATCTTAAATTTTCTATTAAAATTTTTATCAAATACTTATCACACTGTGTTTGATTTTAATTTTTTGAATTCAATGTTTTAAATTTGATTTTTTTATTTTTTATATTTTATTTGGTTTTAGTGAATATTTTTAAAATTTTAAACAACTTTTTTTACTTTTTTATATGCACATTCCGTAAATGTATCTAAAATGTAAAATCTTTATAAAAAAATATTTTAAAAAATCAATAAATATACAATAATATGAAAAATATACTGAACTTTCATTTTTTTTTTTGTATTTTTGGTATTTAGTAAATTTTTTAAAGATTTTTTTTCACGAATATTATACTTTTTAAGTGTATTTATGTTAAGTGTATCTAAAAATTTTAAAAAAATTGCTTAAAATATTAAAAAACTTCAATGAAAACAAAAAAAATACGAAAAACAAAAAAAATTAATTTTCTAAAAAGTGAATTTAAAATTCACAAACCAAACAAACTGTATATGATCAGTGTGGATCTCACATGAATGTGAGTCTCACACTATGTAAGTGTTATGTTAAAATTATAATAAAATATTTTATATCCCTAATATTGCTCATGCTTAATTATGTAGTGAGTATTTGTGTGCTGAAGTGATTGAGAATTGCATTTGAGTTCTAATTTTGCTCGTAATTGGATGGTGTTGGAGTGACAGTGG
The DNA here is from genome assembly GCF_055761805.1 of Camellia sinensis. Taxonomy (NCBI): domain Eukaryota; kingdom Viridiplantae; phylum Streptophyta; class Magnoliopsida; order Ericales; family Theaceae; genus Camellia; species Camellia sinensis. Next base: position 128,204,880 of record NC_138975.1, read on the forward strand.
ACATGGTGGAGCGGTGGTGGATTGCTTGTGGTAGAAGGGGTGTCAATTTAAATGGTTTAAATAGATACTCATAGTCAACACATGTAAATCTAATTTAATATACTTGCACATTGTAGGAAAATTTATACTTTTTGTGAGAGAAGTTATACATTTTGTGAGATGAAAGTTATGAATTTTGAAGTTATCATGTGCACTTAAAAGTTATGTATAACTAAAGTTATATTTTTTGTGGTTATACATTTTATGAGATGTAAAACTTATACATTTTGTGAAAGAAATATGCCTTTTTGTTGCACGTCATAGCATTCTCCCCATATGCACTTTATAATTATACAAGAAAATGACATAATTTCATACTTTTTGAGTCATAATTAAAATTAAAAAAAAAAAAAGTCATAATCAAATATCTCAAAATAATGTCATAATTAAAAAAAAAATAGTTAAAATTAAAGAAAAAAATGACTAACTAAAAATACATATATAATATGATTTGGATTGAGTTCTCCTTAAACTAGATTTGGATTGAGTTCACATTAAATGGTACAAAAAATCTATTTTTTAACCCAAAAAAGAAAAATATGGATGTAGTACAGAGACTCAGGTGAGCCGACACAAAAGATATGGCATGAAATTTTCAAGAAAATACTATTATAAATATCTCATGCTGGATACACTTTTAGTTATGTCATTTTTTTTTTAATTATAAGGTGGATGTGATGCACCATGAAAGAGATTTATATGCGGATAAGATATATCTATGATACCTTCTATTATTGTGATTGGTGAAAAGTAGTGGAATAAGGGGATAACCTCCTTTCTATACTTGCATGTCTCCATACTCATTCATTTTGTTAAAAAAACATGATTTATTTCTGTATTTATAATTGTCTGATAAATCTAATTTTTTTTATAAATAACCTTTATTTGCCTACGAAGTAGATGATTTAGATGATCAAAATCAGTTTAAATTAAAGCTCACAAAAAAAAAAGAGGATTGTGCGGGGAGCAAATATCCAGGCGAGCCCGCACTCTTTGCTTCTGAGCTCCGTTTATATCCGATCACCTGCGTGCACAACAGCGGTGAGCTACCCGGCGGTGTGTGGCCGGAAAACCCCTCCGACGATCAAGTTAGAACACACACACAGGGGATAGAGAGAAGGGAGAGTGTTGAGTGTTTAGTGTATGTCTCACCAAAAATTCATCTGTCCCCATATGGGGGGCGCAGACGTGCTTATATACCTTCTGCGCCCCAAATCTACTCCCAGTGACCTCTCAACACGTGGCACTGCTATCCCATCTGTCAGCATAAACCTTGCTGAGCACCACCTAACCCAACTGCCTGCCCATTCTCCTAGGAGCTCGGCAGCCGGGCAGTACCATCTCGGCCATCGTCCGCCATGCTGCGCTTCATGCCCAAGTACTCCAACAGCTAAGCTCAGATGAAGACCAGACTCGGCGGCATCTTGGCAAAGCCGAGCTCGGGACAACTCACGCTTGTCTGCGGTCGACCTACCTGCCGAGCAAACAGGTACCTCAGTCCAACCTTGTCTTTCCTGGCGCTGGACTTTTCACCTGACCGGCTTCGTAACCACGGATCCTTACAGCTCGGTCAATCCACGCGCTGCCTTAACCGAGCAGCTTCCTTCAAGGCCGGGCCACACAACTTAGCCCAACACCTGTTCGGCCCAAATCTATCTGGCATAACTCTGTCCGGCCCAATTCCATATCATTAATCTCCCTCTCAATTGCCCCTTAATTCCGTCTGCTGAAGCGTGACTGGGATTACCTATCTTGACCGGGGTAATACTTCCTCGGTCCTCAGTATGCAAAATGGCAACCGAGCTAGTTGACATTCCTGTCTTCAAAACTTGCCCAGTTCAACTCCTTGGTTGACAATCCTGTCTTCAAAAATTGCCCGGTTGACCCCTCGACTCTTCATCCTGTTTCTTCAGTTCTGATGCTGCCATAAATGGGGACACGTGTCAATCCTCTATTGGTCCTCGAGCAGCCAACCCAGCCGTCCCCTCAATTTTGAATTTGGGCGGCCTCACCACCCCTATAAACATGCATCTTCCTTCTTCCTTTGATTCTTACTGACTCTCTGGCATTCCAAGCACTTCGAAGCTGCTGTGCCCTCGCCAAGCTTCCATTCTCGTTCTTGCTCTGTGTTTGCGTTGGAAGGAAGCATTTGCACCAAATCTTGGTAAGTCTCTTCGAGCTTTTGCTATTACATTTGTTATTCTACACTTTAGGGCACCTATTCCTTAAGTTTTAGGATTTAGGCATACAGAATCGTCCCAAACCCCTTACTGTTCATGGTGTTCTTCATTTTCCTTGATGAACTTTGAAGATCTGGGGACGACCGGGCTCCAGGTCCTCCTTAGATCCAAAAGACCGCTTAGACCGAGCAAAGAACCTGTTCGCCCCAACCTTAGTAAAAACCGAGATAGCCAAAGGACTTGGTCGCTCGACCGGGCTAACATCTAGTCCGCTTGGGCGACCGAGCTCCTTGGTTAGCCTTTACGACCGAGGTGGTTTGGCACTCTTCATGACCGAGCTAAAGTCAAGCTCGCTTTGCGCGACCGCGCTTCCTCTTACACTTGCTATCCTTTTACTGCAGAGTCCAAGTGGATCACTGACCATTACCGAGGTTAAAAAAGACTGGTCAGCCTCCAATCACCACTGTGCCAAACCTCCTAAGCCGAGCTAACTTAGGCCGGCCGTACATGGGGAAATTCCGGTTCCTGGTAGATACTCCAGCTGCTCTGGCCGCGTTCATGGAGGAGTACGGCATCCCGGCCGACGTCCACCTTGAGCTTGCAGAAATTGAGACAACGCCTTGAGCCAGAGAGCAGTGCCCCTTTACCGTGCTGTCAATCATCGAAGGAGGCCTTCGTTTCCCCCTTAACCCATTGATTACAGAGTTCCTGCGCCGCATCGGGCTAGCACCCACTCAAGTGCCCACCAACACGTACCGAATAATAAACGGCGTGCACGAGCTTAACAACCGGCTAGGCACTAACTTAGGTTTAGTCAAGATACTGCGGCAGTACACCCTGGGGCACACCGGCGACGGCCTCGCCTATTACCTTAAGATTAGGCCGGGCAAAGAAAAAATCGTGACCGGAACACCAGACAAGGACTTGCACGATGACGATTTCTTCTGGGTAACCGGCAATTATGAAACAGCCGAGGTACCGGGCTGGTTCATAAGCAAGAACTTTGGTTCCACATGTAAGCCGTGCTGTCTTGTTCGGTCAATTCACTTTATTATTCTGCACTTAACCATTTTTCCTGTTCCTCTTGCAGCAATTCAAGCCTTGCAAGCAAACTACCAATACCCCAACGTAGAAGCAATCCGGACCGTGCTTCGCTACAGCCACCGAGATTGCAACGAATTGCTCGGCTACGTTCCAACTTACAGATACTCAGCACCACGCCGGAGTAAAGTTACAGACTTTCTCCGTGCTCCAACTCCTCCTTAGATCCAACTTTGCCAGACGTTCCACTAATCCGGTTGACAGAAGAGCAAGAGATGGCCAAACGAAGCCGAATCAAAAACCTGCTCACCGCAATGTTTGCCGAGCTACCTAGCGTCGTCATCCGCTCGGCAGCCGCCGGTCAGTCAAGCGGCGCCGTGGTCGCCCTAGCTTCTCCAGCTGCCGGGCAGTCAAGCCAAGAAACACGTTGGGCTGGCAAAAGAGCTCGCGCGGACCCGTCTGCCGAGCTGATTACCGAGCTAACCACCGAGCAACCTACCGTCACTGTTGACCCAACACCAATCTTGCATCCGCCACTTAAGCACCAGGGTAAAGACATCCCGACGACAGCTTCGATCAAGGGCGACAAAGAGCACCTGCTCGCCTACGATCTTTCCAAGGCCCTTCTCCTACCGAGCGACGTGGTCGGCAGCAACCATGTCCCTGACACCCGGTTGGTGAAGTCGTCTGTCAAGTTCATGGCCAGGGTAAGCTTCAATCTGCCTCTGAAATTTTCACAAGTGTTTGCGCGGTTTCTTCTCTGATCAAGTTTCCTTTTTGCAGGCCATCCAAAAACAACACTTAGTCATGGAGCGCATCTACCAACTTCGACAAAAGGCAACCGACACTGCCAGCCAAGTCCAAAGCCTCCAAACCGAGCTTGGCCGAGCAAAGTCCTCGCTTGAAATCGCCAACACCGATAACAACCGGTTGCTCGGCCAACTCGACGAAGCTGAGAAAAAGAGGGACGAGCTCCAAGCCGAGCTGGACGCGCTCAACAAGTCCAGGGAGAAGGATTGTGAAGACGCCAATAATGCCGGCTTCAAAGAGGCGGAAGACAACTATAAAAAACAAGTCTTCGCCACCCAGGACATATATTTCAAAGCTGGATGGAAGGCTGCCTGTCAACAGCTCGGTCAAGGTCCTGACACTGACGTGTTTGCCTCTCCACCGGCCGTCTTCTTACCGACCTACCTCATTCCATACGCCAATGACGTCTTCAGCGCGCTGCAGGCTGAGGCCGAGGAAGGACTCGAAGAAGCCGAGGCAGACGCTGAGGGAGATGACCAAACCGAGCAGGGGCAGCCCGGCCAGACTGGAACCGGTGTCCAGGACCAGACAGCAACGGTCAACCTGAAAGCTGATGAGGAATTCCCAGACCTCTCCCCCTTAGCTTAGTTTTCTTCTTTCTGCAAATGTAACCGGGCTAAGTTTCCCACCTTTTGTATTAACTTTTTATCAATGAAAAGCTTTAATTTCATCAAGTGTTTGCACGGTTTTCTCCAACTCTATCTTCAGCAAAACATCTCGGTTTGAACCACCTGGCCTGACCGGAATTCACATCACGGTATAAGTAGCAGAATTGAATTTCTTCAACCGGAATAACCATCTCGGTTGGAACAACAAAATTGAACAAATCACCAAGTCTCTTAACCGGAATAAGCCATCTCGGTTGAGAATACCTAAGCTGAACAAAACATCAACTTCTTCAACCGGAATAACCATCTCGGTTGGAACAACAAAGTTGAACAAATCACTAACTTTTTCAACCGGAGTGAACCATCTCGGTTGAGAATACCTAAGCTGAACAAAACATCAACTTCTTCAACCGGAATGACCATCTCGGTTGGAATAACAAAGTTGAACAAATCACCAACTTTTTTAACCGGAGTGAACCATCTTGGTTGAGAATACTAAGTTGAGCAAAACATAAACTTTGCCAACCGCCGTAAACATCTCGGTTGGGAATCCTAAGTTGAACAGGTCATCAACTCTTCCAACCGGAGTAAATCATCTCGGTTGGGAATCCTAAGTTGAACAAGTCATCAACTCTTCCAACCGGAGTGAATCATCTCGGTTGGGAATCCTAAGTTGAGCAAGTCATCAACTCTTCCAACTGGAGTAAATCATCTCGATTGGGAATCCTAAGCTGAGCAAGTCATCAACTCTTCCAACCGGAATGAATCATCTCGGACGGAAATTCTAAGTTGAGCAAGTCATTAACTCTTCCAACCGGAGTAAATAATCTCGGTTGGGAAACTCAAAACAGAGCAATAATCAAAATGCCAAAGCAAAGAGGACACTTCTATATATTGACAAAAAGAATTACATTCTGAAGTGTAAGCCAAAAAATTCCTTTGCACAAAAAGAAAGCTAAAGCTAGAAATAATACAGTTTGAGGTTGACCGCATTCCATGGCCGGGGTATTCCTTTACCATCCAGATCCACTAAGTGGTATGCCCCCTTGCCCGCCAGACCGGTTATCTTGTAGGGTCCTTCCCAATTTGCCCCTAATTTACCTTCACCTGGCACCAGGGTGTTGCCCATAACTTTCCTCAAAACCTAATCACCTACTTTGAACAGTCTAGGGTGCACCGTTTTGTTGTACTTCCTTGAGAGCTCTTGTTGGTAGGCGGCCACGTGGATGAGGGCCTTCTCCCGACGCTCTTCCACTAGGTCTAGTTCCAGGGCGATGGCCTCGGCGTTTAGCTCAGGCTCAAAACTTTCACTTTTGAGAGTGGGCATGCCTACTTCCAAAGGTATGACCGCCTCCATGCCATAAGCCAAAGCGAATGGAGTTTCCCCGGTAGAACGCCGCGGGGTAGTTCGGTATGCCCAAAGGACGCTGGAAAGTTCCTCGGCCCACTTTCCCTTGGCTTTCTCAAGCCTTTTCTTCAGTCTGTCAAGAATAGTCTTGTTTGACGCCTCGGCTTGACCGTTGGACTGTGGGTAAGCCGGAGTGGAGTTGTAGAATTCAATCTTTAAATCTTCACAAAACCCTCTGAATAGGCGACCGTCAAACTGGGTGCCGTTATCAGAGATCAAAATTTTAGGGACGCCGAACCGTGTTACCAAATTCTACCAGACAAACCGCTTCACGTCTTTCTCCTTGATTGTTGCCAAAGGCTTGGCTTCAACCCACTTGGTGAAGTAGTCTGTTGCTGCGATGAAGAACTTCTGGTTGCCTGGTGCTGTTGGGAGCGACCCCACTATGTCTAATCCCCACATTGCAAAAGGCCAAGGGCTGGTTAGGGAAAGAAGTTCTCTGGCCGGCTGATGGATCTGGTGTGCAAACTTCTGGCACTTCTCGCACTTGCGAACATATTTCTGTACGTCGGCTTGCATGCACGACCACCAATAGCCTTGTGAAATAGCTCGGTAGGCCAAGGACCTGCCCCCTATGTGACTGCCACAGATGCCTTCGTGAATTTCTTACAAGAAAGTCTCCACGCTGCTTGGGTGCACACATTTTAGGTAGGGACCGGTGAAAGACTTTTTGTATAAAGCACCGGATGGAGAGAGCCAAAACCGCTCTGACTTCACCCGCACTTTATGTGCTTCCTTTTTGTCGGTTGGAAGAGTCCGTTCTCTTAGAAATAGGATGATAGGGTCCATCCAACAGGGACCTAGCTCGGCGCAGAGTACTTCTGTTTGCCTGGCTTCTTCAATGCTGGGTCTCGGAAGGAATTCAATCAAAAGAGGGTTGGGAGATGCGCTATCGACCATGGAAGTAAAGCCTGCCAACTCATCTGCTCGGCCATTTTCTTCTTGGCCAATCTGTTGGACCCTGATCGCTTGAAATCGCCTGATTTGGTCCCTAACCAGGGCTTGGTACTTCGCCATTCTGTCATCCTTTGCTTCGTAAACCCCAGAGACTTGGTTAACCACAAGCTGGGAGTCACTGTATACAATTAGCTCAGATGCTTGCATCTGAATCGCGCTCTTGAGCCCGGCCAAAAGCGCCTCATACTCGGCCTCATTGTTGGATACTGGGAAGCCAAGGGTAATAGAGTGTTCAATAGTCAGGCCATCCGGCGAGATAAGAACGATACCTAGCCCGGCGCCGTGACGGTTCGACGCTCCATCAACGAAAAGTTTCCACATCTCCCCGACAAAGAGCTTCCAACATTCTGAAGGGTTGTGAGAGTTTTGAAGGTCGATGAGATCACGGTTGTTTGGCTGTTCGGCTGCACGTTCGGTGCAGACTGGTTCCACTTCAGCCCCCTTGGTGATTCGGTACCGGACTCAGCAAGTTGATCTTCAATGCCCAAGTCCGTAGGCGAATCTCCAGGTTGCGGTATTATGCCAGTCGCGGGCTCTGTGCTGAATGCTTCCATTTCTTTCCCCCTTTGTGATACGGTATCGGACAGAGCAGGTTGGTCGGTGATACCCAATTCCGTCATCGCATCACCAGGCGGTGGATTTGTACAGTCTGAGGGTGTTCCGGAGGGGGGTGCAAATTTCGCGTCGCCGACTCCACCAAGTTGTTGTGTCTCGGTTGTGCTTGGGTTCGCCTCATCATCTACCGCGGCAATGTCGACCGGGCACACCGGATGAGTTCCAGGTGAGAATTCCGCAACGAAATCGGCCAATTCGACCGCCCACTTGAGAATTCGGTCAGAGAAGTCTGCCCGTTCAAACAAGGCCTTAAGGGGAAACTTCGTCAGTACGATGATGGTATGGGCGTGAAAATAGTGCGCCAACTTCCTTGAAGCCATCATCAATGCCAACGCAAGCTTTTCCAACGGCAAATATCTCAACTCTGCCGGAAGCAAGGTTTTACTAACGTAGAAGATTGGGAGGTGCCTAATTCCTTCAGCTCGGACTAGCACCGCACTGACTGCATGCTGTGAGACGGCAAGGTAAAGATAGAGTTCCTCGCCTGGCTTCGGTGTAACCAATATTGGCGGAGAAGACAGATATTCCTTGAGCTCGGCCAAAGCCCGGTCACACTCTTCATCCCACGAGAACTTTGATTTCAATGCCTGAAAGAAAGGGCGGCAGCGATCTGATGACCGGCTTATAAATCGATTAAGCGCGGCGGCCATTCCGGCCAGATGCTGCACGTCCTTAGTCGAGCTGGGTTGTTTCAACTCCTGCACGGCTCTGATTTGAGAGGGGTCTGCTTCTATGCCTCGGTTCGTGACTAGGAATCCCAAAAATTTTCCGGACCCCACACCAAAGGCGCACTTAGACGCATTTAAGCGTAGCTTGTGCTTTTTGAGAATGGCGAACATCTCGGCCAAGTCAGACAAGTGGTCTACTTGATGCCGGCTTTTAACCACTATATCATCAATGTAAGCCTCCATTGTCCGGCCAAGCAACGGAGCAAACATCTTAGTCACCATCCTCTGAAAGGTTGCCCCGGCGTTCTTCAAACCAAAAGGCATAACTCGGTAGCAGAAGAGTCCCCTTGGGGTCGTGAAGGAGGTGATCTCTTGGTCGAGCCCATGAATGGCAATCTGATGGTAGCCGCGATAAGCATCCAAGAAGCTAAGCCTATTATGTCCAGCCGTTAAGTCCACGAGCTGGTCAATGCGGGGTAAAGGGAAGCTATCTTTCGGACAAGCTCGGTTGACTGTCTTGTAATCGACACAAACTCGCCACTTCCCATTCTTCTTGGGCATCACTACGGTGTTGGAAATCCACCGAGGGTAGTGCATTTCCTGAATTGCTCGTGCCTCGAGCAAGTTTTTCACTTCCTCTGCGACTACCTCGGCGTGATGCAGCACTAACCTCCTTGTTCGCTGAATGACCGGCTTTGCGCCGGGGAAGACATTGAGGTGATGACAGATAAAACTTGGATCGAGGCCGGGCATGTCGTAAGGCGACCATGCGAAGACCTCGATGTTGGTCATAAAAAACTCAACCATCTCGGTCCTTTCTTGGGCCGTGAGGCTGGAACCGAGCAGGAAGAACTTATCCGGCCGCTCTATATCAACTCGCACCTCCACCAATTCCTCAACAGCTTTGTCCTCTGCCTTGGTGCCCACATCGTCAAGAACTCCCCGGTCTTCCGGTCCTTCTATCATTTGAACGAAGCCTTTGGCAGCCCGGCTCCCGTTCACTGCCACGAAGCATTGTTTGGACATGACTTGATCTCCCCAAATCTCCTCGATTGCCCCCATAGCCGAGGGGAATCTCGTCACCTGATGGTAGGTCGATGTTACGGCTTGCATGGCGTGAAGCCATCCCCTACCAAGGATTAGATTGTAAGTAGAAGGAACTTGTAACACCCAGAACTCCACTTGCTTGACCACGGATCCCGCTTTGACCGGCAGGATAATCTTTCCCAAAGGCCACTCTGGTTGTGAGTTGAAACCAACCAGTGGCGAAGTTGCCAGAGCCAAGTCTGTCTCCCGGAGCTTGAGCTGCTTGAACGCGTCGTAATACATGATCTCGACCGAGCTTCCCTGATCGATCAAGATCCGTTTGACATTGAATTCCTTGACGCAGAGTGTTACTACTAAGGCATCGTTGTGCGGCGTCTGAATACGCTCTAGATCCCTTGAGGTGAAACTAATCACATCTTTCTCTACGGTCTTCCCCCTCTTGATGGCAGGCTGTACCGACAAAACCTTCCTCATATGTTCTGCCTTTTTTATCATACCCCGGAGTTCGCAAACACGCTCCGATTCCACTATGCCGTGGATGACATTAATAACTCCTTGTGGTGACGCATCTCGGTCATCCTGTTCCCTGGGCTCAACGGGAGCCTGGTTCGCCTTTATGCCCCAATCAATGCAAAGGTCTAGGTGTCCGACCGCGACTAGCTCTTCCAGGTGTTGCCTCAAAGGCAAACAATCCTCAGTCCGGTGGCCTCGCTCCCGATGAAATGTGCAACGATACCGCGGATTGTAGCCCTTTTGTCCATCGCCCAACTTAGCAGGAAACCGGACATATTCCTCGTCTCGGATTTCACTAAGTATGCGATAGATTGGAATCTTGAAGACCGTGGTTATGCCAGTCCTTGCCTTCAACCTTCTGTTTGCCTCCGCTACGTCATCTCGAGGGTAGTCATCCCGGTCATTCCGACATCCTCTGCCCCGGTTTTTACGATTTGAGCCACGGCCCGATTCCTCTGCTCGGTCACTTGAGCGGCTGGACTCTTGCCCAACTGCGTGCACTTTGCCTGCTGTCTTCTTGTCTGTTGCTACTGGAGTTGCCTTCACGGTAGATGCTGACGCATCATTCTCGACTCGAATGTGCTCATTGATGCGCTGCATGAGCTGGCCCATGGACGTCGGTTGGTGCATGGTAAGCGAGTCCTGCAGTCTATGTCCGATCGGGAGACCATGCTTGTATTGAGTGATTGCAAGGTTGACCGGGCAATCCAAGATCTCGTTGAAGGTCTCCCAATATCTAGAGTTGTACGCCTTCAATGTGTCGCTCGGTTCCATCTTGACACTCAGTAGGTGATCAACTTCTTTTGGTGTTTTGGTGTTGGTTTTGAAGCGCATGACAAAGGCTTTGGCCAGCTGATGCCACCTCTCAATACTCCCCTCCGGTAGCCTTTCAAACCACTTCAAGCCCAGTTTGCCTAAACTTGACGGAAAGATGAGGCACATAAGAGCATCATTCCGCCTATGTCCGGCCATGACCTGTCGAAAATGACTTACATACATGTAGGGATTGGTCTTCCCGTCGTACAATGTGAACTTCGGCTGGTGGAAGCCCGATGGGAGAGGTGTTGTTTCTATTTCCAGGGAGAAAGGGATGGCACTTAACCTTGCCAAATCTGAATCCACTAGGAGTGGCGCTGCTTGGCGGGGTGGAGGCATTCCGACCTTCTCGCTGGCGTGAACCCCGTAAGATAACCGCTGGAACGCCGGTATTCTCTGCGCTTCCCGCCGGCGAGCTAGCTTCTTTAAGACCGCTCGCAAATCCTCTGAATGAGCAGAGTAAGAGTACCTCGACGTCGTCACTGGACGTGAGGGCTGGTAAGTGCTATCTTGCGCGCTAGACTTTTCTGCATGCACGTCGGAATCACCAACCTTGTAACTTCTGGTAATAGAAATGGACGGAGTGCGTCACTGACTCTGACCGCCTGAACGGCAGGATGGGGTGCGCTCACTGTGGTCACCCACTCCAGCTACACCCTTCCCTTTGACATGCCGCTTGAGCTCTGCCATCTCCGCCGCCATTCGCCGGATGACGGCGTCTTGGTCCCTCAACTTGTGTTCCAGACGTCTGGCGTGTGACTCTCTCCGCCGCCGATGACCGTCTGGACTCCGCGAATGACCATAACTTCTCCCACGCTTATCCCGCGCGCCCCCCGACTGCCCTCCGGGGAATGTCTCCAAATCCGTCATTGGAAGGATGGCGGGATGTTCCTCTCTCCGTCGGATAAACTCCGAGGTGGCTCCGTCGATGGCAGACAACAGAATCTCATCGTTGTTTGCCATGAACGGCGATCAGATGAGCCTAGAAGACAAGGTTTTGTCTGTCAAGTTCCCACAGACGGCGCCAATTGTGCGGGGAGCAAAAATCCAGGCGAGCCCGCACTCCTTGCTTCTGAGCTCCGTTTCTATCCAATCACCTGCGTGCACAATAGCGGTGAGCTACCCGGCGGTGTGTGGTCGGAAAACCCCTCCGACGATCAAGTTAGAACACACACACAGGGGATAGATAGAAAGAAGGGAGAGTGTTGAGTGTTTAGTGTATGTCTCACCAAAAATTCATCTGTCCCCGTATGAGGGGCGCAGACGTGCTTATATACCTTCTGCGCCCCAAATCTACTCCCAGTGACCTCTCAACACGTGGCACTGCTATCCCATCTGTCAGCATAAACCTTGCTGAGCACCACCTAACCCAACTGCCTGCCCATTCTCCTGGGAGCTCAGGAGCCGTGCAGTACCATCTCGGCCATCGTCCGCCATGCTGCGCTCCATGCCCAAGTACTCCAACAACTAAGCTCAGATGAAGATCGGACTCGGCGGCATCTCGGCAAAGCCGAGCTTGGGACAACTCACGCTTGTCTGCGGTCGACCTACCTGCCGAGCAAACAGGTACCTCGGTCCAACCTTGCCTTTCCTGGCGCTGGACTTTTCACCTGACCGGCTTCGTAACCACGGATCCTTACAGCTCGGTCAATCCACACGCTGCCTTAACCGAGCAACTTCCTTCAAGGCCGAGCCACACAACTTGGCCCAACACCTGTTCGGCCCAAATCTGTCTGGCACAACTCTGTCCGGCCCAAATCTGTCCGGCACAACTCTTCCGGCCCAAATCTGTCCGGCCCAATTCCATATCATTAATCTCCCTCTCAAGGATAAATATAAGGAGAGAAAGTATGAAGGAGAGGCATATACATATTCAATATGTATTATTTTTATTAATAAATTCATATTAAAATATAATAATAATTAAAATTTTAATTAAACCTACTGATATAATTTTTAAATTCAAATAGAATAGCATCAATCAGTCAAATGAAAATAAAACAAGCATTAAATTGATACGGTAATATTTACCAATCCAAACCACAGAAAAGGAAGTTCCTCATCCACCACAACATGATGTTAGAATCCTCTTCTCCCCATTCTTTTCTTAGCAATTTTCCTAGTATGCTTGTTTTATTTTCATATGACAGTCGGCGTCTCTGTTTGGTGGAATTCTGGAATTATAGTTCTATCGATTACTTTAATGTTGTATTTAGTTGATGCTTTCAAAAATTGATTTCACATCCATTTTTCAAAACACGTCTATACGGACATTTCCCAAACTTTCGGCCGGTTGACCGTAACAGTATTTGATTTTTTTTATATTTTAAATAAAAAATATTTTGGAAATTTTTTAAAATTTTTTTATGGGTTTTGAATAGAATTTTGAGTTTTGTGTTTGGTTATGAGGTGTAAATTTTTTAATCAAATATCATATGTCACATCATTCATTTCAAACTCAATTCAAAACTTATAACAAAACAAATTTTCCACACTCAAATGATAATTTTAAAACTCACAAACTCAAAATATAATTCTACTATCAAATTATAATTTTAAAACTCTACCAAACGCTACCTGATTTTTTCCAAAAAGTAAACCTTGTGATGGTGGTATATGATTTTCCCCAAAAAGTAAAGCTGAGATGAGACACTCATGCTTGTTTTAATAGATTTCTCCCCGAAATTTCCTATTCTCCTCATTGCCCCTTAGTTGTTATACAGATTTCTAGCCTTTGGATTGAATTAATCTAATGGTTCACAATTTGTGATGGACTACAGAGTTGATTTGTGAGTCTTTCAAAAGGTCATTTTACTTTCTTGTTTTTATGTATTGCCGGCCGGTTTTATGTTATTTTAGAGTCTCTATTTATGTTATTTTAAAGTCTCTATCATTATTGTTTAAGCTTTGGTGTTTTTTCCTGAAGTCCATCATTACTCAAGCTTTGGTGTTTTTTCCCTTAGGTCATGTTTGTTTAGATGGATATGAGT